>NC_081407.1:257645573-259024323 GCF_030272615.1 Cryptomeria japonica | reverse complement strand
ATAGGACTTATCTTGTCCCTCTGCTGGGCTCTATACTCTATTATCAAAATAGATGTTCAAGCTTCTGTGCTCGGTAATCACTATGTAGCATCCCTGTGCATACACTTACCCGCATACATTGTTTATCAATAGTTTCCTATTTATAAACAATCTTCCAACCACTTAATCTCCTTGATCACATTTCCCATGATCAATCATAGCCATCAGATCTTCAATCTTGTCCAGGTTCAATGTATCCTTCGATCTGAAAATGTTTTACCCCGCCTTGGAACTTGTGTTAGGGTATTGTGGTTCAATCTGAGTTGTAGCTCTTCCTGCCGATCTTTCTTTACCATATATTCTTTAACAATCTTCATACACGACTTACCAATCATTTAATCTGCTCCAGCTCATCAGCTTCCTTCATTAAATATCACATGTAAACATTTAATGCATTCTGTTATAGCTCGGTTGTAACTTGGTAAATACTAAACTTCACTCGGTAGACATTCTGCCTTCATTAACCAATAGCGATAACCTTAGGGTTTACCGACTAGGTTCTTTATTCGGTAACATAGTATAGTATTAACCTTTCAAACAATCTAAACATCATGATCTCATCATTGTCTAACTCGGTAATAGTTGCGCATTGAATAACTTATCCCCTTATTCATCATATTCTTTCTGTGTCTTTTACCGACATCTTTATACTCATCAAATCATACTTCTTAAGATATGGCAACATCATACTGAATTAGAAAATCAATTTTTTGACATCAATGACAAAATAATAATATTAAGACAATAATCATCCTTAATCAGTTATATCCATAATCATCAACAACCTTCTCAATATCCTTATTGAAATGCCAACAATCTCTCATTGTAATTGGAATGCCAGCCTTCTTCTTGTCTATTATAATGCCAATAGTGGCTACTACAAAGGTTGTTGATATCCAGATGACTGATTTGTCTATGGCTAACCCCCCCTCCATTGAGGAGAAGGTTGCCAATTTCCTTGAAATTGCTGCCATGGTCCCTAAGGTGGAGACCAATTTCCTTGTGGTTGCTACCACTATGGAATTTGATTGGCAAAATGCTGCCCTTGGCCTTGAGAACCATACCAATTTGGATAACTACCAAAATTTTGAGCATATGGAGATTGCCATTGATTATTTGGTACATAAGAATTTCCACTATAACCAGAAAAAGAGAGTGGATCAGAAGGCATACCTGTAGCGTCGTAAATTGTACGCACTTGCTAGGGTGGTACAATTTCACACCTAGTTTAGCACCCGCCTTGGTGCATTTTTCATTTTGCATTACATTTCCCCTTTAGCACTTAATTAATTAAATTAATTAGGTCTAAGGTTCTATTTTATCATCTCCCATATCATAAAGTTGGGCCCTTTCATTAAAGTGTGCCCTTTTCATTTTATCCCTCCTATACATCATTTAATCAAAAACCCTAATTAGGTCCTATTTTGAACTTGGGGGCTTGATTTCGGGGGTCAAAACATCTCGAAATCACCTGTAACTTCGAGATTCGCTCTAAAATCATCATATCCGATGGCCCTGAAAATTTGGTGAAAAGTTGTCGGGACCATGGCGCCCGGAGTGCACATGGTCCTGGACATTTTTCCCAAAATTTTAGGAGCACGATCCAATCATAAAATAAAGCTTAACCCCAAGAAATTGGCGGGAGATTCAATCTCTAGGTCGGCCAAAAGTTGAAATTAAGACCTAGGGTTTCATATATAAGAGCTCTCTTTCTTCATTTGAAAGGATCCGGATTTTTGGCTTTTCAGGGACCTTCTATGCAGCGAAAGAGCAGATCTTTGAAGACTTCAACAACATTCAACATCCATCCATCAAGCATCCATCAATTTCATTCATCCATTTAGGGCTTTGAAGACATTGAAGAGCAATAGGGGATCACCGACTGAAGATTGGCTTGTACCCCTCCCTTGGGGTTGGGTATGATTTCATATTGTTTTCATGTCTTTGCATAAGCCTCATTATATCACTTGTATTCATGCTTTAGATCACTTTGCATCTTGATTTGGAGCATTTACATTATCATTTACAAGCAATTAGGGTTTACTTTCTAGGTTGCTCTAGCTTGCTTACTTTCATTTTAGGATCTTGCACACACACAAGGTCTGCACACACATTACTTTTACAATACAAATTGGCTATTCGTGGAGGTGGAAATCACCAAAGTGGGGGTTTGACTAAGGCAAAACCCTATATAGCCACCCACCACACCTTTTCAGATATAAGTGCAGGTTTCGGAATTCGGACGACGCCGCAAATTGCAGATCCGGAAGAAGCAGACCGAGACGGAACAACACACCAAGTTTCAGAGAAAAAGACCAGGATAGGGGCATGGGGCACCCTGGTCCTGCCAGGACAGGGGCGCTAGGCGCCCTAGTCCCTGGGACAGGGGCACTGGGCGCCCTGGTCCTCCTGACAGACAGCAGTTTTCAGCATTTTTGACAGGTTTCCAGGTTGCAAAACAGCAGTTTCCGGAGCAGTTTCAGGGGCAGAATCAGGACAGTGGCGCCCGCGCCCCCATCTTGAACATTTTCACTCAGATTTTTACTCCAGGTACGTATTTGCATTCTTTTATTGTCCTTGTGTTTACAACTTTCCATCATTTAAGTTCAATTCTGTAATCTTGTTATTAGTTCATACTTGCACTTTGGGGTTAGGGATTGAACTTGCATCATTTCATCTTTCAATTACAACAAAGGAATAGAAATCCTAATAGGTATCCCGTGGCTCTCTCTTCCACAAAAAGAAGAAGCCAATTGTGTGATACCTCTAGGCTCTTTTGTATTCCACAAGTGTGTGGTTGAAAGTGAGATTAGGGCATATTTGCTTAGTGTCACTTTTTCCCCTACACAATACCTTGTCTTGGAAAATTTGGCCTTCTTTGAGCAACATAGAAAACTTGTTCATCATCACCTTGTACTATCTTGAAATTAGGAACTTTAATATTTTTAACCATTTTACATCTCCAGTCTCTTTTCCTTTGTCTACAATGGGGACAAAATTCTACAAGAATTGCATCAGCTTCCTCGTGCTTCTTCTTAGCTGAAAGTGTGTTCAGTTGAGTAGCCATATTGTTGATGATATCCTCCTTAAAATCCTTCAACAAATGGTTAAGTTCCATTCTACAAACTCCATTACCAGATGTTGATGAAGAAACTCTTGGCTTGAAATGCCTATTCTTCTTAGAAGCAGATCTAGAATACTTTTGGCAAATTTGTCCAATGCCATTCCATGTTGATTGTGTTATATCACCTCTTCCCATAAGATCCAAAGCATCTGTGCATTCATCACTGATTCCTCTCAAAAATATTAGCTTGAGAGACTCTTCATTTAGAGTGCTATGCTTGGACTTTTTGACACTGAATATAAACCTCTCCAGATAATCTTCTAGAATCTCATCTTCTTTTTGTGTCATTCTAAAAATATCATCCCCATGGTGGTTAGTGCCTTTAAAATAATCCTTGTATTTCATAAGAAACAATCATTTCATCCCATCCCATGTAGTGATTGTGCTACTCCCTAGACTCATAAACCATCTCAAAGCTGATTCTTTCAAAGTGGTAGGGAATATTTTGAGTCTATGGGCATCTATAGTATAATCAAAACTCCTACAAAGGACATCAAACTCAAACAAGAATGTGTCTGGGTCTTCTGTCACTATTCCATAGAATTTAGGGAGGGAAGAAGTTGGAATATTCTTGAGATTAGCATTATCATGCAAATCAGAAATACGGAACTCAAATGTTGGTGCCATAGGTGGAGGTGGGTTATTCCCACTAGGGGGTGGATTTCCTTGCATTGGGATTTGGGGAGAATTCACTAAATGAAGTTTCTCTTCAAGAGGTCCAAAGAGAAAATGGAGGTTGTTCTCAGGAAGTTCAAATCCAGAGGGGGTTCAAAGTTTTTGGGATTTGATATAGTGTAGAAAAAGGATTTACATCTGAGGGATTATGTGCATTGAGTCCTGCATGATTAGGATGATTGGGAAGGAATCTACCTTGAGAATCTCTTCTTCACCTATGCATGTAGATTTAAGAATAACTTTAAACAAACTAGGCTATCAAACACAACTAAACTGAAATATAAAAAGATAATAACCATAACAGGTTCTTAGTTTGACACCATCCCCGACAACGATGGCAAAAATGTTCTCTCCACCAATAGGAATAATAACTATAGTTAAAGTCTCAACCCAAAGTTTGGACATTCACTCTGTGAAGTTACTATCTCCATAACTAAAGTTCATTTGATTGTCAACTGAGGGACACATTACTTGAAATGGGTCTGCATTATATATGCACTAAGTTCCTCCAATAGCTATCCTGCATTACTACAACAACTTAAATCTATTTGGGAAAAACAAGCAATAATTAAAACAACTAAATGGCTACAAGAAAACTCTTCATTAACATAAAAATCACTTAAAGAAATGTTAACTAAGACCAGAGCTGCAAATAGGAATTACTCTATTTGCTTTGGCTGCAGGAACAATCAATGGATCTGTTTCCAATGGCTGCAAGAACAGTCAACGCTAGTATGTCCATTGCGGCAGAAAAGAAAAACTAAATTTAACAAAGGCACAAGATCACTCACCAAGTGGGCCCCCTTGGATGAGTGTATCCACTAGGCTTCCAAAATAACTCTAAGTACTCAGAATAACATAACTTTATTCATTGTTTTCCAAAAGTTGATACATCATTCAGAATGAAAGAAAACTAAAACACTCTGCAACTTTATTTCTAAATCCTTTGGTCTTTTTCCCTCTCTTTCCTTCTAACCTTAGAGAAGAGACGAAGATGCTCATTTAAATAAAATTACAACAACTTCCTACAATTAAGATCTGACCAATGAGAAGAGGCGGATAACATTCATGAAGGAGAATAGTAGGAGTTAAGACACTAAAAATGTGGATATACACCAAACCACAACCAAGAATATAGCGTGGTGGTATTACAAGATTGATTCTCACTAAAGTCAGTAATAAATGAATCTTGCATGCCCTGTGACTCCTTTGCCATTCCTTACACCCATTATCCTCTTTGCTGATTTGAACTCTTAGTCGCCCCTTGAATAACTCAAGCTGCCTTCTCGACATGACAGGACAACCTTCTCCGCAACATCTCATTTAATTTTGCAATCAAAAAGAGAGAACATACAAAAATATACATATCTATTTTAATTAATCATAATACTTATTTATTTCACACATGATATCGCCTATGATAATCCATATGGCAATAGGAACAAATCACATGGTTGCAGGAGTAACTGGCATGACAACAGGATTAATTGGCAAAGACAAAACATGATTTAATGGGTTTAGCTAACATCTGAAATGCATATAGTGAAATAATAATACATCATTACCATCCCATTAAACAAGTTAAAACATGACAAAAACTTATGAGTTCTAGAAATAAAAGGAGCTAATATCTCAACTCATTATGGAGGATCTATCTCTAAGACCAATTGTTAGCAGCAACCAAGAAGGAAGACTGAGAGGGGGGGTGAATCAGTCTTCACCAGAATATAGAACTTCAAGCACAACAACTGATCTAATAAATTGCAGCAATAAACAGATAAGAAAATTAACATCACAACACACAACACCAAGATTTTTGACGTGTAAAAACCGGTTAAAAAAAAACCATGGTGGGAACCTACCCACAGTAAGATGATACTTTGTAGTAATATGTGAAAATATTACAATGGGGAATGCACATGCATTTTGGCACACTTCCTAGATCCCCCTTCTCAAAAGATATTTTCCTAGAAAGATACAACCTTCAAGGAAGTCTCACTGACTTACAATAAGATTTGGAGTACAATTTAGAAGAAGTGAATTGAAAGAATAACATCTCCAAATGCCTGATTACAGTTTCAGTTAAGCACAAATGCCTACCTTGCAACACCAATTTCACCACAAACTCAACATTGAAGGATAAATCACTTGTTCACACACAAACCTCTCTCTAATAATGCAGACACACCATCGACATCCAAACTACATGAATACCTCACCTATATATACAATTCATCAACCTTGATAACAAGGTCGGCTAAACCCTCAACCCTCAATTACAAAATTACATCAAACGATACCAATATTGAGCATTAGACTAATATAATGATTTACATAACATAACATGGTCCTAATTGAAATTCTCAAATGATAAAATCCACTGGAAATCATGCCAAGATCAACCGCAACATGCTACACCACCAGGAAAACTGCATAACACAAAAAATCATCACCAGTTGATGCAAACCATGAAAAACTTGCACAACGTTCAATGCATATCACCAAAAAAAATAGGACACAACTAGGAAACACCAACAAGCACGTTAGAATCATCTGGAACAGTTGCACCAACACCACTTTTCAAATCTTCATTTGTCAACGTCTACAAGTTCAAGAACACAACCAATCAGTAACAGTCACGAAGAAAGATAACTTACGAAGCACCAAATCATAAACCATCTGAAATGAAGATACAAAAGATAAACCAAAACAATATCCCAAAAAATCAACACCAAATCTGATCACATCGGAATATTCTGGAGGAAATATCAACCTTTGCACAACAATGATCAACAAATCTGGATTAGAAAATCTTCCTAATCACAATAGAATAAATCACAAGAATATGTTGATATCAATGACAACAACATATCCTAGAAGCAGTAATGAACAACCATATCTTATGAATACTAAGAGGGCGGGGTGAATTAGTATGCCAAAAATCTTTGCACTAAAACACTTACACAGTCTAGAGATAAACCGGTAAAGCAGTCTGACAATCAAACCGGTTATCACACATACAAACCAAAATGCGAATAAACCATTCACCCACAAAAGCAATACAACCATAACACAAGATATTTGACATGGAAACCCAACTGGGAAAAACCACGGTGAGATGGAACTCACAAGTCACTATCTGCAGAATAGAAACCAGACTGGTTAAGGTCTTACAATGTTCTTCACCAGAATAGATCCTGTTAAGAATCTCAATCTCAGTTAGGAGATAAGTCTGATTAAAGACTACCTTGTTAGAGGATTTTAGATTCACATGTGTGAACCACCTTGTTAGAGGATTTTACAAAGGCTTTGAGGCCTACCCAGTTAAGGGCTACAAACTTGTCAAAGATGTGAGTAATCAACAAGTGTTTGATCTATCTACTAGCACAAACTGCTTGGTTAGATCCAGTATGCTCACAGCTAATGTATTCTAGCATTACTTCAGTCTTCTCTATCTCACTCTCAGTTACAACTAGATGTTCTCTCATAAGATCGCTCTACTCTTTCACCTTAAACCCTAGCTCAACATAAACCCTATTCGCAGCTCTTTCAACAACTTAAAAACCCTAGACATGATGTCCTTTTAAAGGAATCTGATTTCATGTCGGTCCAATAGGATTACATTACAATTTCCTAGGTTCAGTGAATCTAGACATACTTAGTAACATGACACAAGAATCACCATCAATGTGTTAGCACCGTCAAACAATCGATGGATTGGTAACTCGTCACAAAATGCCAGTTGGTAACTCATCACAGAGTTTACCAGTTCATACAAAATGCTGGTTGCCTGTTTGACAAAAATGCCGGTTGCCGGTTTGACAAAAATGAAGACTGGTAAGAATGTGTTGTGCTGCTTTGCTTCCTCATACTGCTTGTGATCTGCGAACCGCTTGGGGTCGACATGCCGCTTCAGACTGAGAAAACACATTCTGCAAAATCACTACTAGTCTAAAGACTAGAGTACAACATACCAGTTGGAACAAATACCGGTTGAGCTTGAGCTCATACATATAAAGGGGATCTCAATACAAGTGTGTGTCCATCCATGAGAATCACAACATAAACAACAAAAATGCCAACAATCTTCCCCTTTGGCATTGATGGCAACACTTAGGAAAATAAAATTTTGACATCTAAGTGTTTTACAACAAAAACTTGCCACTAACAAAATTGCTCCCCCTAAGCATATACACTATCCCTTAATCAACAACGTGTATAGCAATTTTGCATTCAGAGCATAATCATCAGAGCATATAGCATATATCACAGCATATATCAAAATTTCAAAACAGATACTTCTCCCTTTGATATACTTCTCCCCTTGATATATCAAAATTTCAAAAAATTTAAGACCATCAAAATTTTAAAACCATATACTTCTCCCTCTTTGCCAACAATGACAAAGTACCGCTACAAAAACTTGTTTCCATATATATATATAAGAGTTTATGACAATAATGAATAATACTTGTCAAAAACTGCTTTGTAGTCCTGCAAAAATTGTTTCATGGAGAGAGACCAGGACTCAAGTAGGGAGGTCGCCACTTCCTTCTCTGTCTACATTTGTGATACCTGTTCCTCCATGGCATTTATGGTGCTCAGTTCTTGGGTGACTGTCAGTGCTTCTAGGTTCATATAGCATTTCTGAAGAATTTGCAGTCGTGGAATTAATACCAGTTGAAGTTCCTGCAAATCTGTAGATCTTTGTGTTGATCTCTTACTCTATCTTGGCTGACTGGATCTGGAACCGGTGAACAGTTTGCCCATATGCCGCAAAGGAGTCGTAAGGAGTCTTGAATGTGCTTAAGTAGGACTGTAAGTCCATTTGAAGCTGTTGCTTCTTAGCTAGCACATCATCACAAAATAGATGAGGTTGACAGATTTTGCTGAGTAGCAAGTTTCCCTCATCCAAAGCACTCCTTATGTCCTTTTGATCCTTTGACAGTTCAGTCCTAAGCTCATTCAGTTTCTTCACCAAAGCAACATTAAGAGCCTTTTGATGCTCTTTCTTTACATTGGCCTCAGCTACTTCTTCTAGGCTCTGCACTTGATCATCCACTACAGTACACAGAAGTTTGAGTTGTGCTAGTGATGAATCAGTGTCAGGAAGATTAGTACTGGGGATTAAACCAGTGAGCATGTGTACAGATGCCTAAATGATGTCTTGTTCCTTTTTCCTACAGATGATCTCAAGGTTCTCTTGAGCAACCTTGATGCTCTGCATAAGTTCCAACTCACTTGCAGATTGGAGATTGATAGGACTAGAGAGATCAACCGGTGAGGGTTGACTTCCGGTTGCCTTCGGAGTCTCCACCTGAGAGCTTTTTGCCACTTCACGTTCCTTGGCTTCTTCAACTTTCTTCTTTTCCACTTCTCTTCTCTTCTCTTCTTCCTTGTCTTCTTCTGCCTTTTTCTTCTCCTCTGCTCTCCTCTTCTGATCTTCCTTTTCTTCTTCTTCCCTCTTCTTCTTCTCTTCCTCTTCCTTTTCTTCTTTTCTTCCTCTTCCTTCTTCTTTTCTTCCTCTTCCTTCTTCCTCTTCTCTTCCTTGTCCTCTTCTTCTTTCTTTTTCCTTTCATCTTCTTGCTTCTTTTTCTCTTCATCTTTTCTTTTCTCCTCTTCCTCTTTCTTTTTCTCTTCCTCCGTTCTCTATTTCTCATCTTCATCCTTCTTCTTTTTCTCTTCTTCTTTGTCTTTTGCCACTTGCTATGTGTCCATAGCTTGTTCACCACCCTGATCAGTTCCCTCAAATGGTATATCCTAAGTGAAATTTTCTGTATCCAGGGCATCGACATCTATGGTGTTGATTTGCTCCTCCACCAGGTTTCCTTCCTCATCAAAAACTTCATCCAGTTCATCCGGTTTGGAAATAACTGGTTCCTTTTCCGCTTGGAGGTTGGCCATTCGAGCTTTGTGTGAACTGATAGCATGGGCCATGTGTTGATGTGTATCCTTTTCTACATCATCAACTCTCCCTTCCAACAACCAGAGTCTTCTTCTCCTTATGAAGAAGAGACCTTTATTTTGATCTAATACCTCAAATAATTCTGAGTTTGAGAGTTCAGGGAAGTAATGTGCAAAAACTTTCTCCCTAATCTGTTGTTCCTTTTCAATGGCAATGCACCATTTGTTATCCAATGCTTTATACAATGAATCCGGTGTCTGAGATTTAATCTTTGATGGTGACCGGTCATTTCTACATAAATAAAGAATAATATCCTACAGTACTTCATCCTTTTCCTCACTATTGAAATCATCATAATAATCAATTAAATCATGAAGTAACTTTCTCCTAATATTCTTTACTATTCTTTGACAATGTGTCAAAGGTTTGTAAGAGGAGATATCTATATTTACCAGTGCAGATGTTGCCGGTTCATTCTTCTTCACCTTCTTGGTCTGTCTAGCCTCCTTTGGCTGTTCATCAGACTCAGTTTCTTCAGAGTTCAGTTCATTTGCCGTAGTCTTCCTCTTTCTTTTGAAGACTTTTGCCCATGTTGCCTCTGATTTCTTCTTTGTCGGTGACCGCTTGGTCACTCTTGGAGTCTCAGTGGTAGTTAGTGTTGATGCCGCAGGCACTGCCTTAGCTTTCTTGGCTGCCGGTTCTTTTCCCTTCTTCACCAATGGTTCTTCAACTGGTGTGATCCTCTCCAAGTAGGATCCGGTTTGCTTCACCTTTGGATCAAGAGGTGAGGCAATAAGGGTTGAAGCATACCCTTCCAGCATGTCATACATGACTTCATAGCCCATAGGCTCCACTTCCTCCATTCTAGGCTCAACAGCCTCCATTAGACATTTGTCCACTTGAATAGTGAAACAGATGTCGTCTTCATACTTCTTCACTATGTCACCTAAGATTCGCATCCTTTGACTCATTTTTCTTCTGAACTCATCAAAGTATTTGTTTAGGATCTTAGGGTAGCTAGTTCCAATGGCTTGCACACTTTCCTTTATCTGCTTGGTTACCGGTTGGTCAAGGGACCACTGGACATCTCCTACACCCGGAAAGTAGCCTTGGAAATAGAAAAACAATCCTACCAGTAGTTGTCCAAATTTAAATCTTAGTGAATTGTCCTTTTTGATTTCCTTGAGATTTGATAGGAGTTGCCTTTGCATACTGGTGCATAAGTCAAATGATTTATCCTCTATAATCATCTGGTAAGCAGCATTTACCGCTACAACAGATACAGAATTAATCCTGCTGGCTAAGAATGTCCTGTAGCCTACCACCATGCAGGCGTATTTTACCAGTTCATCCTTGATAGAATTAACTATCATACCTCATGAATCACTTGTCGAACCAGTGAGCTTGGTCATTTCCATTTTGCTTACCGTTCTCAGGGCTGGTACTTCCCCTATGTTGTAGAAACCAGTGACTGCATGAATTGCCTTAGGCGTGATATCATGCGTTCTCTCCAGGTACATCTTGTCACCATGGACTTTGCTCAGGATGATTCAGATGTGATCCTCTGTGAAATCTTCTAGAAAATACACCGCATTATGGATTTTCTTCTTCTCTAGGATACTGAACTCTGGTTTGATCCTTTTATCCTTTCCGCAAAATAGACCTAATTGAGTATGAATGGCCAAGGACCCTAGGTCTTCTATCTTGCAATCAATATAGTTAGAAATTCCTTCTTTGACTATGACTCCAGCTGGGACTTGTGACAAAGCATTATACTTGGACTTCGTCTAAATGAAATTTTCTGACTCAATGGATGTGCTTGAACTGGTATGAGATGCGGAAGCCATTGAAGAGTATTTCAAGAATATGAAAAATACCTTTCAAATGAGAATTTAGGGCTTCCTGATTCTGCTTTGCTTCGCTCTCCATCGAATGCCAAAACACCACTTTGAGTTCTCCACTGCCGATTGCAAATTATATTTGAATCTCCTTCAAATATCTCCAATTCCTTGAAATCTAAGCTCAAATCGCCTTCTCTTCGCTCTGCACTTGAAAACTTTTCTTCGCTCAAAAAACAGATAGTGAGAAATGATTTGAAAATTGCATTTATACATGTCTCTCACCTACCATCATTAATGCTCCTATATTAGGGAATAAACCCTAATTTGCCTCTTTACCATTTCCGGTCTTCTGCCAAGCGATAGGTGTAGAATATCGGTTAAGGTCATTTACCGGTGTTAACCGGGGGTTCGAAAGCATTTTTCCGTTTGCTCCCCCTAAGCCTTTGAGGCTTAGTTTGCCGGTTCAGATATTTCCACACTGGGTGCAGAAACCGGTTCCTCCTCCAATAATACTGGTTTCTTCTTCCATACTTTCGTCATGTCTTCTTGAACTATTTCAACATCTATTTCTCCTTCTTGAGTGACCGGTATATCATTAGATATACTTTTTCTACTTCTACAGAATCTTGCAATGTGACCCAGTTTGTTCCAATGATAGCAAACAAGTCCAGGTGCTCTCCAAGGTCCATTGTACATGTTTCCATTCTTCCTTCTACATGTTGCAGCAGTGTGAACATGACCATGATAGATCATACAACTTTCTCTCCATCCAGTTGCCGGTTGATGATCACTACTTCTTGACTGATGATTGAAGACATTAAACCGGTTGTGGTTCCGGTTCATAAAAGATTCAGGACCAATTCCTTTAGTCCTCTGAGGATATCTTTCAGTGTTATCCATTACAGACCTGCATTCAAATGCTCTATGCCCAAACTTGTTGCATGCATAACAATGACCATTGAACTTATTGGATCTAGGTACATTGTTGATAAAATAAGGAAAATTATTGTAGGCTTTGCTCCTACATACATTGGCAGTGTGTCCTTCTTTAAGACAGTTAAAGCAAACAGGTTTGAATTTTTGCTTACCTTTTCCTTTGAGTGTCGGTTGCTTCTTTGATGCTTCAGCATTTGTTCTTGAGGATTCTCCTTCCTCATGTCCAGAAAAACCAAGACCATTGGTATTCTTTGCCAGTCTAGATGATTCAAGCTTTTTCTCTAGCCTAACTGTACTTTTGCCAAACTTAGCTAGTATTTCCTTTGATTCAAAGAGTTCTTTGGAAATAGCAGTGTTTGTCTCCATAAGACTTGCATTTTCTGAGATGGCAATGTTCAGTTCTCCTTGCATGTCTTCTTTCTCCATTCTGCTCTCATGAAGGCAGCAGTTAGTGCACTAATCTCTTGTTTCAACTTGGAGATCTCATGATCTCTGTCTTTTACCAGATCTTCAGCCTTTCTTTGGTTCTCAAGCTCTTGACTAAACTAAATAGTCAGTCCTTCCAACTCCTTTCTCAAATTAGAGTTGAATCATTCAGCTTATTCACTTCAACAATCATAGCTTCCATGTTAGCTTCATCTTTAGAACTACTTTCAGATAGTTCCATCAGCCTCAATGCATGTTCTCTTCTTTTTGCTTGAGATGCCTTGTATTTGACCATAAGTTCATCATAGGCTTGCTCAGACTTAGTGAGTCGTTGAGTAAGTTCCCTCAATGTGTATTCTCCCATATCTCTTTCCAAGTGGTTAAACTTATAGAAAGGTTGGCTCTGATACCAATTGATGAAAACAAAGAGGGGGGGGTGAATTAGTATGCCAAAAATCTTTGCACTAAAACACTTACACAGTCTAGAGATAAACTGGTAAAGCAGTCTGACAATCAAACCGGTTATCACACATACAATCCAAAATGCGAATAAACCATTCACCCACAAAAGAAATACAACCATAACACAAGATATTTGACGTGGAAACCCAACTAGGAAAAACCATGGTGAGATGGAACTCACAAGTCACTATCTGCAGAATAGAAACCAGACCAGTTAAGGTCTTACAATGTTCTTCACTAGAATAGATCTTGTTAAGAATCTCAATCTCTGTTAGGAGATAAGTCCAATTAAAGACTACCTTGTTAGAGGATTTTAGATTCACATGTGTGAACCACCTTGTTAGAGGATTTTACAAAGGCTTTGAGGCCTACCCAGTTAAGGGCTACAAACTTGTCAAAGATGTGAGTAAAAAATAAGTGTTTGATCTATCTACTAGCACAAACTGCTTGGTAAGATCCAATATGCTCATAGCTAATGCATTCCAGCATTACTTCAGTCTTTTCTATCTCACTCTCAGTTACAACTCAATCTTCTCTCATAAGATCGCTCTACTCTTTTACCTTAAACCCTAGCTCAACATAAACCCTATTCGCAGCTCTTTCAACAACTTAAAAACCCTAGACATGATGTCCTTTTAAAGGAATCTGATTTCATGTCGGTCCAATAGGATTACATTACAATTTCCTAGGTTCAGTGAATCTAGACATACTCAGTAACACGACACAAGAATCACCAGCAATGTGTCGGCACCGTCAATCAATCGGTGGATTGGTAACTCATCACAAAATGCCGGTTGGTAGCTCATCACAGAGTGTTACCGGTTCATACAAAATGTCGGTTGCCGGTTTGACAAAAATGAAGACTGGTAAGAATGTGTTGTGCCACTTTGCTTCCTCGTACTGCTTGTGATCTGCGAACCACTTGGGGTTGACATGCCGCTTCAGACTAGGAAAACACATTCTGCAAAATCACTACTAGTCTAAAGACTAGAGTAAAACATACCGGTTGGAACAAATACCAGTTGAGCATGAGCTCATACATATAAAGGGGATCTCAATACAAGTGTGTGTCCATCAATGACAATCACAACATAAACATAAAAAATGCCAACAATATTCAACAATGATATTATCTTTGGAGGTGATGATGAATTGAGCATGAAGTTTTTTGGTGATATGAAAAAATAAATTGAGATGTCTATGATTGGTGAGAAAATGTTTATTAGGTTTGCAGATTTGACAGACTAGAAAAGGTATATTTATATCTCAAACTAAGTATGTGAAGGAATTTCTGAAGAAGTTTAGGTTAGATGACTCCAAACCAATTGAGACTCCTATGGTGATTGGTTGTAAATTCTCTAAGAATGATGAGTCTCCAAAAGCTAATTAGAGTTTCTATAGATCTATGGTTGGTGGATTGCTATATCTTACTCAGACTAGACTGGAAATTATGTATTCTATGTGTGTGGCTGCTAGATATCAAGCTGATAAAAAAGAGAGTCATGTCACTGTTGTAAAGAGGATATTCAAATACTTGAAGGGAATTGTTGATTATGGTTTGTGGTATCTGAGGAATGATGATTTCATGCTATATGCTTACACTGATGCTGATTGGGCTAGTGATGTAGATGACCAGAAGAGAACTATCAATGGAGCATTATTTTTTAGAAAAAAGTTGGTTTCATGGGATAGTAAGAAACAAGATTCAGTGTCCTTATATACTACTAAAGTTGAGTACATTGTTGTTGCTAGTAATTGCACTCAAGTAGTTTGGATGAAGCAAAAGTTGAAGGATATCAGAGTTATCTATGATGAGCCTATTGTCATATGTTGTGATAACTCTAGTGCTATTAACATATCAAAGAATCTGGTGCAACATTCAAAGACTAAGCATGTGTCAATCAAATATCATTACTTGAGAGAGAAAGTCAGTGAAGAGAAGGTGAAGTTGGAGTATGTATCTATAAAGGATCAAATTACTAATATTTTCACTAAGCCTTTGCCTGCAGATACATTTATCTATTTGAGAGACAACTTGGGGGTATCTACCCCTCCTTTTGAGAACAAGATGCATTAAGTTGCATCAATCCGATGGATTTCAGAGCCTTATCTTTTCATCCGGATTGATAAGATGGTGTTTCTCCTCTAGTGGAGTAATCTGTTGACTTGGTGTATGTCTCAAGGGGAGAGAGAATCATGATTTGATTATATTTTTTGAGATCTTTGGCATTGTTGTCAAAGGGGGAGAGAGATCATGTGAAAAAATGCTTTATATGTCTTGATCTTAGGGGCAGTTTGCTGGTGATATCTTCTTTCTTTGCATTGATTGTTTTTCACATTCACATGTTGCCATCAATGCCAAAGGGGGATTTATTGGATATTGTTGGTCATTGTTGCTACTAAGATATGTTATTGGCATTGACATCAACATATTCTTATGAATTTCTCCCGTGATTGCTGATTGGGAAGATCTTATGATCTAGTTTTGCAGTTTTGGTGCTTTGTTGAGTTCAGTATTTGCTTGAGTAAATTCCGATGTGATCAAATATTGTGCTAATATTTTGGGATATTGTTTAGGATGGTCTTTTGTATCTTTATTTCATATGGTTCATGATTTGGTGCTCTGCATGTTATCTTTCTCCATGACAGTTGTTGTTGTTTGAGTATTCCTGAGTTTTAGATGTTGATCAATAAAGATTTGATAAGTGGTGTAGGTGGAGCTATTACTGATGGTTCCAATGTACTTGATAGTGTTTCTTAATTGTGTCCTATTTTTTTTGATGATCCACATTTATCATTGTGTGAGTTTTTTATGGTTTTTATGAATCGGTGATGACTTTCGTGTTCTGCAGTTTTCCTGGTGGTGTAGCATGTTGCAATTGATCTTGGCATGATTTTAGGTGGAGTTAAGCATTTGGGAATTTGAATTAGGTCCATGTTATGTCATGTAAATCATTATATTGGTTTGGTGGTTGATATTTGTATCATGTGATGTAATTTTATAATTAAGGGTTTAGGGTTTAGACGACCTTATTATCAAGGTTGATGATTGTATAAAATGGTGATATATTCATGTAATGTTGGTGTAGAGGTTATGTTTGCCTTATTAGAGTGTGGTTTATGTGTGAACAAGGATTAATATTTTAGTGTTGTAGCTAAGTAGGCATTTGTGCTTAACTGGAAATGTAATTGGGCATTTGGAGATGCTATTCTTTCAGTTCATTTCTTCTGAATTGTAGTTTGAATCTTATTGTAAGTCAGTGAGAATTCCCTAAGGGTTGTAGACTTCTGGGTCATTATCTTTTGAGCAGTGAGCTCTAGGTAGTGTGCTTGAATGCATGTGCATTCTACATTATAATATTTTCACATACTACTGCAGAGTATCATCTTACTGTGGGTAGGTTCTCACCGTGGTTTTTCCCTTAACCAAGTTTTCTACGTCAAAATCTTGGTGTTGTGTGTTGTGCTTTCAGTTTGCTTATCTTTGCTATTACTACGGTTTATCAGATCTGTATTTATGATTAAGTTTTTATATCCGGTGAAGATTGACTCACCCCCCCTTCTCATTCTTCCTTCATTGTTGCTACCAACAATTGAAGGCTAAAATCATATATGTAAATGTTATCTAGAAGTTTTAGAGAAAATTTGATGCTCTGATAAGCGACCCTATGAAAATCAAGGTAACCAGTTGCAACATTTATTGCAATAAAGAATTAGGTTTTTGAAGGTTAAAAGGGCATTTCAAAGCTTCATTCATCACAATATGATCAAGAGAGTAGTGAAGAGAATAATAGTAAAACAATTTGGTGATCTCAATAGTGATTTCAGCAATCCTAAAAATAATTCGAGTGCCCAGTTGTGAATTAAGGTATTTTTTTTGTTTCAGACTATCAGTTTCTACAAAACCCTAAGTTTGAAATGGCTTCAGCTTCTGGAATTGCTACCCCATTGGTTTTCGAGATTAAGGATAGAGCCAGACCTATTTTCAAGAAATACCCTTTCAAGTTTGTTGAAGATGATCTAGAAGGAGTATTTTCTTTAGTACCCTACGATGTCCTTCACAATGAGGATATTAGGGCATACGTCCATTATGATCTTGAGGAGCTTGGCAATACTGATATGTTGACCCTGCATAACAAACATTTGGTGGATAGTTTGGGAAACCTCAAACCAAAATATAAGGTTCTTTAGGACAAGGGTTTTTCGCAGTTCATCCATTTTCCATTGTTCGATGAAGTAGAGTGGATATGGTATATTCTCTGTTGAGTCCATGATGAGTTCATATGGCTTGATAGGCCTCACAAGATCACTAAACATATAATTCAAGCTTTGACATGCCTAAGTGAAATCGATGAAGTACCTGGCCTAAGAAAAGTATCGAATAAAATAGTGATTGAAACTACTGGTTCCAAGTTCAACAATACAGCAATGACTATCAATGACATTCTGGAGCATTATGTGAAGTTTGAATCAATGATGGTCAGATACAAAGTTTACCAGTCAAGCAGACACAACTCCATCTCTAGAACTGCCATATATATAGCATATCAAATGCTCAAGAATGACATGAGGTATGATCTATACACAGTCCTTCTGAATGAGCTAATGAGTAATTTGAAGAAAAGTAAGCAAGATAAGAAGCACACTTTTAAATATGGAACTCTTCCTAAATGAGATACGTAGTTTAAAAGGAAAGGTCCAATGGGCCTATGATAGACTGGTGGAAATGCAAATCAAAGAGGGATTGTGGGGAATAGGAGATTCCACAATGAGAATATATGCTCTCTGGGGTTATTTCAAAACTTTCCAAACCGCAATGAAGAGCAGAGAAAGAATCCCTAAGGAGATTGTGGAGAAGTATGACAAAACTATTTTCTTCATGGTTGATAAAGATCAATGTCAAATAGAAGCCATGGAGCTTAGAACAGTTTGGATCATGCCCATGGGGTATGAAGAATAATTTTGCATGCTTGAGGAATATGCTCAACACCTATTGATCCAATCGTTGGATCCAAAAGAAGAAAGGTTTGGAACATTCAAGGAGAAAGACCTTGAATTTTACAAATAGTTCACTGCACCTACAAGAAATAGGAAATTTATAGAGATGGATAAGGAAGTGGCAGTGCAAATGCGATTCACCTAGGAAGAGGTGAAGCAGGCTAGAGAAAACACATGCATAGATGGAGGCCAAAGAGGAAACCAAAATCCTAAGGCCGAACCAGTTCCCTCCAAGGCTAAACCAAAAGAGACCAAGTCTGCCCCTACTCCAGTGGCACCATCTTCAAGATAGTGTTAGTCCCAACCGATGCTAAGAGGGGAGGGGTGAATCAGCACTTTAACGGTTTTATAGAATTAAAACCTTTTTACTCAAGGCTGCACTAACTTAATATTCATCAATACAAATAGTTATTGCAAGAGAACATGCATGCATGAAAAGATACACAATAACACCAAGATTTATCTAATGGAAACCCAAATGGGAGAAAACCACTGTGTGAGTAGAAACTCACAAAATTTGCACTCTTCTAGAGTACGCCCGATGAGGAACCATCCCTATTAGGAGATTACAAAGACATTGTTAGGTGCCACCCGGTTAAGGGATCTTCTTTAAGTCCCATTAGTGCCTTTACTCTATTATAGGTAGCCTTGTTAAAGGATTTAGTATCATCAATTAAGATGTCACTTGGTTAAGGGATTTTACAAAGGGACCTGTTAAAGTCCACGCAGTTAAGGGATTTTAAGTTGCAATGGTTAGAAAGCAAGGGGAAGTTTATTTGTTGGAATAGCTACTGATAGCTTGATCAGATCACAATGAAACTCATACTCTATCTGCACCGGTTGTGTCTGCTCTACACTACACCGGTTCTCTGCTCATACCCTTGGCTCTGAACTTTGTCAGTACTTTTCTCATACCCTTGTCTCTGCACTCTACCAGTCTACTTCACACACACTCTACTATGCTAAGTCACTTAGCAATTCCTCACTCTTCACTTTGCACTTTGGATCGCCTCTCACAGGATTTGCACTTGCAAATTTTTTGATCAGAAATGTTTTGCATGAACTCAAAACACTTTATACTCTCTCTATTGTCACCTTTAGGTTTTTCCTTAAATAATGCAATCACAGATCTCATTAGATTTAAATTCAAATCTTCCCACTCTTTCTTTGTTTGCCCTACAACAATTGCATGAACTACTCATCCAAATCTACCACTGCATCCCCCAGAAATAGTGACTTCTGGGTCGAGTTTAGTCTTTAAATGGGAACTAGAAAATAGACAAGAAAGCATGGCTTAAATGCATGATGACTGAGGTTGAATTCACCAACCTTTAGTTTGGCGTTATCACAAACTAACCAACTCTCCTTTTTCCATCACAACTTTGTAACCGATCATTGCTCCTAGATTTATGGTGACCACCTATCTTCCTTCTTCTTCATCGTCTTACTGGTATACCACTGCACTCTTCACTACTGGTTCATCCTTTTCTATTGGTTTGCAATATTTCAATCAAGCCTCTTTTCATGTTTTCCAATGAGGTTCTGGTTTGCATAGGACCTTAAGCCTTCTTGCCTAAGTCACCTTCTATGACTAAATTATCATCAGAATCACCAACTTGAAGATCTGACCTTAACACCGATCTTCTTTGAATGACAGACCGGTTGGCTTATTTTGTCTTCCCTTGAATCGATTGAACCTTGATCATCTGTCTTTGATGCTACTTCCATGTCGTTTGCAAGCCATCACCTTTGCTACTGAGATACACCACTCCATCGGTATCACTCCACCAGTTAGTGTTAGTCATCAATGACAAATCTCAGCTAATATATTGGTTCACTGGATTAACCAGTTATGTCAATACCAGTATGGCCAACAATCTCCCCCTTTGGCATTGATGGAAACACTTCAAAACATGTCTTATTAGTTTCTCTTGTATGTACTTTCTTCATTTCTTTCTTTATTTTTGTCATTACTTCTACTCTGAGTAATGAGTATCTCCCCCTAACACTGGCAATACTCTATTTTCATCAGACCACTCAAACCACTTCTAGCGACCCTCTACTTCAGAAATACTCAAACACTATAATAATCTCCCCCTTTGACAATAATGCTAAAGATGTATTTCAATACACTAACAAGACTGCTCCCCCTAACTGAAGTAGTCCACACTTATCAATTCTTAGAAATTCTTCATAAAGAAAGCATACCAGATTGAAGTAGAGCCCTTCTTTGCTTACTTTAATGTAGGTAGGGGTATCACCCCTAGCTTACCTCTGAGGTGTTCAAAGATGTCCTTCTATAGTGTCTTGGTGAAGATATCAACCACCTATTCATTTGTTGGTATATAATCCAACCTCACTTCCTTGTCTTGAACCTATTCCCCGAGGTAGTGGTATTTGATAGCTATATGCTTTGTCTTGGAATGCATCACTAGATTCTTGGATATGTTGATAGCACTGGTGTTGTCATAGTGAATCACCATAGGTTCAGTCACCTTTTCTTGGATACATTCCAATATCTGCTTGATCCATACTACCTGTGTACAGTTGATTGCAACAACCACATACTTTGCCTCAACTGTGGATTGAGAGATGCAATTTTGTTTCTTGCTTGTCCATGACACAATTTTGTCTCCAAGAAAGAATGCACCTCCACTAGTGCTCTTTCTTTCATCAATGTTCCCTGACCAATCTACAACGGTGGAGATACTTAAGTTGAAATCTCCCTTATGTGGATACCAGAGACCACACTCATTAGTCCCCTTAAGGTATCTAAATATTCTCTTAACCGCCACCATATGAGTCTCTTTTGGATTTGCAGCAAATCTAGCAACCAAGCCAACTACTTGTGCTATATCTAGTCTATTGTATACTGCATACTGCAACTTGCCGATCATGGATCGGTAAAGTGTCTCATTCACTTCATTAGCCTCATCATTTTTGGAGAGCTTGCAACCTATAACCATTGGAGTTTCTACAGGTGTGGAATCTTCCATTCCAAAAGTCTTCAATATTTCCCTTATGTACTTGGTCTGGATAATGAATATATCATTCTTTAGTTGAGATACTTGTAGACCGATGGAGAATTTTATTTCACCAATCATGGACATTTCAAATTCTCGCTTCATTTCATCTGCAAAACCTTTTCTCATCTCATCATCTCCCCCAAAGATGATGTCATCTACAAAAATCTTTGCAATCATATGTTTTTATTTTTCTCTTGTTTTCAAATACAAGTTGTTGTCACTGGTTCTTATGAACCCTATACTCATCATATATGAGTGCAGCCTCTCATACCAAGCTCTCGGTGCTTGTTTTAGCCCATACAAAGCCTTCTTTAGTTTACACACCATATCGTCTCTATCTTCTGAAGAAAACCCTTCCAGTTGCTCTGTGTACACTTCTTCTTCTAGAACACCATTCAAGAATGTCGATTTGACATCCATTTGGTAAACTTTGAACTTCTTGTAAGTAGCATAAGCAAGCAGAATTTCGACCCCTTCCAATCTAGTCAACGATGCAAAGGTCTCTCCATAATCCAAACCTTCTTCCTATGCATACCCTTTGCAGACTAACCTTTCTTTGTTTCTTACTACTTGACCGGTTTCATCCATTTTTTTTCTAAATACCCATTTGGTGCCTATCACATTTTTGTTCTTCAGTGTAGGCACAAGAGTCCAAGTTTCATTTTTCTCAATCTACTCCAGTTCCTCCTCCATGGCTTTGATCCAGTCTTCATCTTTTAGAGCCTCCTTTGCTGTTTTGGGCTCAATTTTGGAGAGCAAATAGGTATTCTCTCTTTCTCTTCTTCTAGTCAAAACTCCAGCATCTTTGTCACCAATGATATTGTCAGCAGAGTGATTGTTTCTGACATACCTTGCCAGTACCAATTCATTTCTTGGAGCTTCTCCTACCGATTGTATAGGTTCTACTTCACATGCTTCCTCATTTGTCACTACAATAGGATTCTCTTCAATAGGTTCAACCGGTACAATATACTCAAATCCTTGATAATACTCTAGTTCACTCTTCCTATCCTATTCATTTTTCTCAGAGAACTCATCTACTCTGACATTGGCACTCTCCATAATCTTACTGGTCATTTTGTTCAAACAATGATATGATTTACTCTTTGTGGAGTAACCTAAGAAGCTTCATTCATCACTCTTGGGATCAAACTTTCCAGAGCACTCATCCCTCTTGATATAGCATCGGCTTCCAAATACTTTGAAATATCTCACATTGGGTGAGTATCCACACCATAAGTCATAGGGAGTTTTATTTGTCCCTTTCTTCACCTATATCCAGTTCAAGGTATACACAACAATGCTTACTGCTTCTCTCCAGAAGATATGTGGAATATCCTTCTGTATCATCAGAGTCCTTGCACATTCCATCAGAGTTTTGTTCCTTCTTTCAGTAACCCCATTCTACTGAGGTGTTATGGGTGCATACATCTATCTCATAATCCCATGTTCTTTATAGTAATTCATGAACTCTTGAGAGGTGAACTCTCCTCCTCTATTTGATCTTAGACATTTCAAATTCTTACTGATTCCTCTCTCTACTCGAGCCTTGAAGACCTTAAATATGTGAAAGGCTTCAAATTTTTCTTTCAGGAACACAGCCCACATCATTCTTGAGAAATCATCTACAAACAACATGAAGTGTCACTCCCCATAGAAACTCTTAGTTCTCATAGGACAACACAAATATGTATGTACTAAGTCTAGCATATTCTCAGATGAACAAGATTTGTTGTTGAAGCTAGATCTGATCAACTTTCCTAGTTGACATTCTTTACACATAGCATTCTCAGGTTTCATAATGTCAAGCATACCTTTGACAGACTTCATTTTACTAACTTTTTCTATACTATCAAAATTTACATGACACAATATTTTGTGCCACAACCAACTATCTTCTACCTTTGCCACTAGGAAACTTCCTATAGGGGAGTCTAGGCAGAACATATTTCCTCTAGTTTGTTTACTGGTAGCAATCAAACTTCTTGATTTGTCATTTATTTTGCATATTCCTTGATTGAATTCTAATCGGTAACCCTTATTGTTAAGTTGTGCAACACTTAACAGACTATATTTTAGCCCTTCTACCCAATAAACATCTTCACATTTCTTTTATCATTTAGGGCTATATATCCCATACCTTTTACTGCATAAGGGGCATCATTGCCAAATGTCACCATTCCTCCATTACAGTCCTCCATACTAAGGAATTTGTTTCTATCAATGGTCATGTGGTGAGTGCAACCACTGTCAATTACCCAGTCTCCACACCAGTTTGAACTAGAGATCAGTGCCATATCACTTTCCTCTGTATTATCTTCCTTTACCACTACAAATGCAATTTCATCTCCATCAGATCCTTTTGATTCTTCATCGGTAACTCCTACTGCAAGATAGCACTCCTTCTTTCTCTTGTCTTTGTAGCTTCTAAAATTATCTTTCCTATCATTGTCAGGACATCTAGATGCAATATGACCTATTCTATTGCAAGAGAAACACTTCAAGGGAAGTTTACCTTTATACTTTCCTTTTCCTCTTGGAAGCCTTCTTGTGAATATAGCTTCAATCTCATCTTGTTCCTGTTCTTCAGATAATAGGTTGTGTAATGCCCTGCCAGGAACCCTAAAGGAAAACAACACAACTAGGCAACTAAAGGGTGAAATATTTTTTTTAAAGATTAAGTGCATTAATTATAACAATAGCACGTTTAATAACACAACGAAAGTCTGACACATGATTTCCTAAGGGTTACCAATGAAGATTAATTCGCAGATTATATTAACACCATGGTTAATCTAATTGTCCATTTTAATTAGGTAAATTAAATGCTTGAGAATAAACCTACACATACATCTAAATTCCATAATGAAAGAATCAAAGTATTCCAATGCATTTATTTATCCATATTTCATTCATACATAAGATCAAAGCAACTGAATTAAAATACATTCCACTAATATAATATTACAATATCCATAAATACATGGCTTCCAAAAATACCACGAAATCCAAAAGTTACAATATCAAGGTTACATAAAAGTTTGATACAATGACCATAAGTCTCAACTGAACAATGATCATGAACAAGAGCTGGTACATGAACCACGAACCAAGAAACACCAGTGAATCCCTTTCCTCACCTGAAAAATACAATCTAGAACATCCAATGGGAAGTGGCACTACCACCTAACCATGTGATCCCAAAATGGAACCACCCCACTGTGTTAGGAGATAGTAGAAGACCCTCAAGAAATCAAAATAAGACAAGTACAATAGAACTACATGACTCTGCAAACATCCATGTGACTCAGCTCACAAACACTAGTGACTCTAAGGAGAGAGTGTCATCACATGGCTTAAGGTGGTTACCCTGGTAGGCCTCCATAGGTCCCGACCCCCATCTTGGGTTATCCTGGCAACCTCTCCCGAACCTCCAGCTCCATCTAAGCCTCATGTGGACCCTACCAATCCTTTCGTGAAAACAAGGTGATAAGTTTTCCATTCCAGGCCTTCTCACCACATCCTGAGCCTATACAAGCACTCAACCATGTGTGATGCATATTATCTTAATTAATATTTAATCTACCCACCCCCTAATCAATTATTAGGTTATCACTTCTTAATTGACTTTTGAGGGGTTATCCTGCCATCCACTTTAGGTGCAGCCCCCACTCAAAAGCCACTCTCTCACATAGGACACTAACAGGAAAGGTCTCTCTATGAGAACTCTATGGAAAAACTGATAGCCATATCTAATCCTGACAAACCACAGGTGAAGGATACACAATCACTAACCCAAGATTGACCATTTGGAACAAAACACACAATGGCTCACATCAACAGGGTTATACAACAACACCTAAGCAAGGGGTATAACAACATATGACATAATGACAACTCAACTAGAATTGCAACGAAATTAAGCTTGACTGCAAATACCATTTACACAAGATCCTAATACAGGCAATCTTTTCTTTAAACAACCAAAAGCATAAAATACTTGCAATTAAAATTTTTCCAAAAAATAAGAAAATACAACTATATTAATACAAAGAAATCAATGTTGTCATTTGTCCAATAAGGTTAAATCAATCACATAAAAATTAATCTCCTAATGTATTTCCAAGCATAAATATAGAATCTAAAATTATAAGCTTTTCTGGAAATAACCAAACTCTGAATTAATTATATATATATATAATATAATTATATGAATATATATATATACATCGTATATATATCATATACCTATAATCATATTACAAAATATATATAAACACATAAATTAATTTTCATAATATTAAAATAATACTTAAATGATATAATGCCCATAATTAAAAAACTTATATATAAATATATATATACATATATATATATATATATATATATATATATAATAAATTAATTAAAAACCAAATTACATAACACTGACATGGAAACCGAATGTGCCATATTCTGGAATGCACCGAATTCAACCTAGGAAAAAGTGAATCATAATAACTCCCTGCTACCACCGGTAGCACTGCTACCTTACGGTAGCAAGCGCTACCGCCGGTAGTACTGCTACCATACGGTAGTTGTACTACCATCGGTAGTTGCTACCGACCTCCCAAAAACCAAAGTTTTTTTTTTTTTTTTAATATAAATTTTTTTTATAATAACTTTTTTTAAAATTTACAATAGCATAAAAATATAATAAATTTCATTTTCCAATAAAATTTATTTCTCACAAATTTATTAATACAATTTTCCCCATAATAATTAAATAAAACAATTTCCCCATAACTTTAATAACCCAATAAATTTAATTGAAATTAAATTTATTACCATAGTAACTAAGTAATTACACAGAGATACACAAATATTAAAAAGGACTGCCATAGCCAACTATCGAAACCAAAATCAAACAAGAGGGAATATTTTCTCTGGTAAATCCCATTTCTCCCAAAACTTGCAACTTTCATGCATAGTAAAAATCTTGGCAAAATTTTGCGAGAATAACTTTTCCAAAATCCTCACAAAATTTAATCCACAAACACCCAGGAAATAACTTCTTTCCATAAACTAGAATTAATCTCAGGAATGGATTTTAGCCAAAATTATGAAATAACCAGAAAGGGGTTTTGGATTTGACAAATATTTTAACACACATCAATCGGAAAGAGGGAAGAAATAAAATATTTTCTTAAAAACAACCAGAAGAGGCCACCCAACCTGTATAGCTTTCCTAGAAGATTTACATAGAAGAGCTCAATCCTGTACCGTTTTTCCAAGTCAATCCCTCAACCAAAATAAATTTTCTCCCAAAATCTTTGCCTCCTTCTTGTGTACCAAAAAGAGAAAGATCTATTCTTTTTAACCTAAAATTTTAGGTTGCATATATTTTTCCCCTAAACCTAATATTTAATTTTAGTAATAAAAGCAATTTTCTTTTCTTTTCTAATTCCTAACAAAGGGATAAATTAACATGCAATAAGCAAAAATCATTTTTTTCTTTTCTTTTCTCATGCAAATTAATTAATTTTCTAAATAAAGAAATTAAAGCAATACTTTAATTCTAATTTATTCTTTTATTCATTTATTTATTCTTTTATTTATTTATTTATTTAAATTTCTAGGAAACAATAAATGAAATTAATCTAATTTATTTTTCACTAAAATTTAAATAAAATATAATTTGAAGACAATGCAACTTGCAATCTAATTCAATAATTTCTTTTTATTAGTTAAATTTATAATCTCAATGCATAAAATACATAATTCCAAAAATACCAACTATGAGATAACTCCATAAATTTAATTAATTAATTAAATCCACTAAACACACAAACTGAGCAAACACCAAGCAAAGACTCATAAAAAGGTCAAACGACAAAATACGAAGGCCGAACAAACTGACAAGACGACCAACTGATGACACTCACAAGAGTGTAACTGGGTAAAATAGGGTAAACTACTACCTCCTCCACTTCCATCGGACAAATATAAGGCATGCTCAGACATGTGAAGCCAGGTGAAGACGATACCCCGTACCTACCCGATACTTGTACCTGCAATATCCTGCATCACTGAACCACACATGCAAATATACAATATAGAAAACACGACATGCACACCGATGAAGGAGAATCATGATGTTCCCTGTCTCACCAGAATGAGTGAAGGAAAATTGTCCCCTTGCATCCAATACACTCGCAGACACGCAACATATAATTTCACATTGCATACATAAAATAAAGTGTCAGTACATAGAAATAATCCATAAAATGCCATAAATCACAAGTACTAAAATACTGCAAATAAATTATGCATCTCCTATCCAAATAAAGCATGAAATAATGTCATATAAGTTTGAATAACACATCATGGTAATGTATCCACTAAAAGTAAACAATAATAAAATATGAGTCTAATGAGTTCAAATGAGGAGGGGTACTACAGGTTGTCACATTCGTGACAATGACTGATTCTTGTAGTAGAATTGTTTCCAGTTTCTATTCTTCTCCTTGTTGGTGTCGATATCATGGAAGCTTTGAAGGCAACATCAATCTTTGGTACACTGTTATCATAGTTGCTCAGTTCAAAGGCAGTCAACTTACCGATCAATGAGTCAAGTGAAACACTTATTGTTCCCAAGGATTGAGTTCCTAAATTGCAGAAACCCTTATGGAATATTGTGGTAGCAAGGTTCTCAGGATTTTGCTGACCACATCATTTTCTTCAAGCTTTCCTCCAGCACTTCTGATGGAATGTACCACATCCTTTACTATTTTTCTATATTGTTCTATATTTTCTCCTTCTTG
The DNA here is from genome assembly GCF_030272615.1 of Cryptomeria japonica. Lineage (NCBI taxonomy): Eukaryota > Viridiplantae > Streptophyta > Pinopsida > Cupressales > Cupressaceae > Cryptomeria > Cryptomeria japonica. The sequence continues at coordinate 258,996,088 of NC_081407.1, read as the reverse complement.
CATCCTCATCTCATCAAATTTGCCTCTTAAGCTCTCTACCTTAGTCTTTTGTACATGAGGATCTCCTCAATAAACAATCTTCAGATTATTCCACATCTCATAGGCTATTTTTAGATCTTGAACCTCAGCATACTCATTATCAGATAGAGTGCTAGCAATTATATCCATAGTTGTAATGTTGTCTTGTCTTTCTTTAATCTGATCTATAGTGAGAACCCATGTAGGTTCATTGTACTCTATGCTTACATGATTCCAGTATTGATCTCCTAATGTTTTTAGGTAGAGTTTCATTCTACCGCACCATAATGTATAATTCTCCTTAGAGAACTTGGGGCCTTCCTTTCGCATCATCTTGGATATTTCCTTAAGCTGTTAAGCTCTTCTAAATCTAAGGACCAGGGATCCGATACCAATTGTTAGTCCCAACTGGTGCTGAGAGGGGAGGGGTGAATCAACACTTTACCAATTTTATAGAATTAAAACCTTTTTACTCAAGTCCACACTAACTTAATATTCATCAATACAAATAGTTATTGTAGGAGAACATGCATACATGAAAAGATACACAATAACACCAATATTTATCTCGTGGAAACCCAAATGGGAGAAAACCATTGTTTGAGTAGAAACTCACTAAATTTGCACTCTTCTGGAGTATGCTCAGTGAGGAGCCATCCTTGTTAGGAGATTACAAAGACACTATTAGGTTCCACCCGATTTAGGGATTTTTTTAAAGGTATATTACTGCCTTTACCTTGATAGAGGTAGCCTTGTTAAAGGACTTAAGATCATCAATTAAGATGTCACCTAGTTAAGGGATTTTACATAGGGACCTGTTAAAGTCCACCCGGTTAAGAGATTTTAAGTTGCAATGGTTAGAAAGCAACAAGAAATTGATATGTTGTAACATCTACTGATATCTTGATCAAATCACAATGAAACTCATACTCTGTCTGCACCGGGTGTGTCTGCTATGCACTACATCGATTATCTACTCATACCCTCAACTCTGCACTCTGGTGATCCTCTACTCATACCCTCGGCTCTGCACTCTACCGGTCTACTTCATACACAATCTATTGTGCTAAATCACTTAGCACTTCCTCACTTTTCACTCTGCACTTTGGATCACCTCTCACAGGATTTGCACTTTGCAAATTTTTTGGTCAACAATTTTTTGCATGAACTCAAAACACTTTATACTCCCTTTGTCATCACCTTTAGGTTGTTGGCATTGGGTTGTCATTGATGTCATCCAATATGGGATGACTACTGGTATGAGAAATGTATGTGCAACACTATCAAGGAGGAGTAGAGGTTTAGATATCTTGGATATCACTTTGTGTTGAAAAACATCAAAAATGTAGGTAAGATGACCTCAAGAGTCACCGGTACACGAGTTAGTGCCTGACTTGTGTGGATGAGATGGTAAGGTGATCAATGCCAGTACACTGTATCACTAGTAAGGAAAGGATGTCTTGACATGGGGAAGTAAGATCAACCAAGTGAATGGTTGTCAACATACAAAGGTTAGGACTAGTGTACAAGAAGGATGGTCAAGGTGTTCGAGCGATTGTTTGTGATGAAGAGGCATAATGTTACCTGAATTACATCAACACTAGAGGAGAAGAATGAACAGGTCATAGGTATGCTGTAAGGTTGCAAAATAGTAGGACTCCCACCTGATGAAGATGTAGTCATCATGAGAAGAAATGACTGATAGTGAAAGTGCCATCACCAGATCACATGTGCATGTTTGAATAAATGTTGCACTAACAGGGAAGTCACATGAGTACACTGCAGGATGCAAAAGACAAGGTGCCACTCCACCGATAAATGGAACTTGTCTCCAGGTATGCATAGTGTGCATCATGATTCTTTGATATAAGAGAGAAGAGGTAAAGGTATGTTGAAACACTAGTATAGAAGGAGTTTGGTGTGTTTGTCATCTTGACAAACTGGTTGTGATCTAGTCCGAGCTAATTAGGGAGAAGGAAAGGCTGATCAAATGCAGTCAGAGGAGAATGGTTAGACTGAAGATGAAGTCTGCTGATAGTTGATGATAGAGTGCCATCAAGAAGGTTTACCGATATGTAATTCCACTGGTAATATGAACAAAGTGTAGATGCAAATGTCTTCCCACCTTGTAGGAATGAGCATGCTCAAGATAGACATGTTTGACAATTGGTCAAGGTGTTCCACTGATAGTTCAGCAGAGAGAAGACATGATGAGTTAATTGGTAGAGTGTGAGATGCCAGCAGGGTTTGTATACCGGCAGAGAAGAGGAACCGATAGAAGTGTTTGGTCGGCAATCCTATCTAGATCGACATGAAGAGCCAAGCTGGCAAATGGTCGACATGGATGCTACTTGGATTCAAGGTGGCAAACCTACATTTGGATAAGGATGGAATGAACACCAACGGGGTAGTTGTAGGGTTGGTTGATATTGATGGAAGATCCCACAAATCACGAGACGTGTTGCAGAGCTGTTTCGGAGGTTTGCAGCTTGAGGTCTGGAGGACAACTACGAGCTATCTAAGAGTGATTGAGAAGATCGAGGCAGATGAAGGAAACATCAAGACAGATCTTGGTGGTTGATCAAGAGATCAATTGTTAGGGAAAAAGAAAGTCACTAAAAGTAGAAGGCGTGATTAAGAAGGCACGTTGATGGTGGAGATGTACATATGGATGTTAGAGAGATCAGATTAAGGAAGATCTGATTAGATTTTGTTTTCTTTGAAGATGATGAGGAAACCCTAACTACCTAGATTTTGAATTGGCTTTCAGCAGGAAAACCAGTCTATAAATATGAATGTCAAAGACATTGTTAACTGTTACTGAAGTGAAGAAATATATTGTGCTATTGTGAAGTGATTAAGTGTTACTTCTGCATGTGAGAGAAAATGAGCCAAGTGCTTAGAGAGTATCTAAGAAAAGAGGGAGAGTGAAGAGCAGAATCAGTAATGGCTATACCGGTAGAGAAAAAGTGAAGAGAGCTGCAAAGAAGGCAGACAGTGGACTGGTAGAGTTTAGCACTGGTACAGTATAGAGTAGTGAGGAGGAGACCCTGTAGAGAAGAAGAGTAGAAGAGGTGTACAGGTAGGGCTTACCAACAGAGAAGCAATAGGTGAGAGTAGCAAGAGAAGTTAATCGGTGTTGTAGAGAAGGTATCTCACTGACAGAGTAAGGTATATGAAATGGTTGCAAAATTCACTTGTGACTATTGGCATTTTCATGATGTTGTGATTGTCATTGATCAACACACACTTGTTTTATGATCACTTCCTTATGTATGAGTCATTCTCAAATGGTAATTGTTCCAACCGGTATTATGTATTATAGTATTTAGACTATCGATGTTTTGCAGAAGGTGTTTACTGGTCACAAATTGACTCAAGACCCAAAGTCGTATGAAGACCTCAAGCAGTTCGAGGATCCCAAAGCGGTACGAAGGAACAAAGTGGTAGTTAACATTTTTTCCAGTCTTCATTGTGACAACCAGTAATTGGTAAAATGTATGAACCGGTATTACTCTATGATGAGTTACCAACCAGTATTTCTATGATGAGTTATCATCCACCGACACTTTGGCGGTGATTTTGTGCCATGTTACTAAATGTGTCTAAATGCATTGAACCTAGGAACTTGTAATGTAATCCTATTGGACCAACATGAAATCAGACTCCTTATAAGGACATCATGTCTAGGGTTTTAGGTGATGATGAGGGTTTTGTATGTGCGATTATAGAAGAGAAGATTAGGTCTATGTGAAGAAATAGAGTGTGGAGATATTATAGACTGAAGTAATGCTAAATGTGCATTAACAATGAGCTATCAAGGATCTAACCAAGCATACTATTCTAGTATCTAGATCATTTACTTGTTGATTACTCATATCTTTGACAAGTCTGAAGCCCTTAACCAAGTAGGCCTGACAAAGCCTTTGTAAATCCTCTAACAAGGTGGTTCACAACTGTGAATTTGAAATCCTCTCACAAGGTAGTCTTTAACAGGACTTATCTCCTAACAGAGATCTAGATTCCTAACAGGAGTTTTTCTGGTGAAGAACATTGTATGACCTTAACCGGTCTAGTTTCTATTCTGTAGATAGTTACTTGTGAGTTTCTTCTCACCATGGTTTTTCCCATTTGGGTTTCCACATCAAAACCTCTTGTGTTATGGTGATTGTTCTCTTGTTGGTGAATGCTTTATTTTCTATTTTGTTTTCATTCATCTTAACCGGTTTGTTAGTAAATCTATTATACTAGTTAATTGCTAAACTGTTTAAGAGTTTAAGTTCAGTATTTTTTGGTATACTGATTCACCCCCCACTCTTAGTATTCATCAATTGGTATCAGAGCCAACCTTTCTATAAGTTTAACCACTTGGAAGGAGATATGGGGGAATACACTATGAGGGAACTTACTCATCGTCTCACTCAAACTGAGAAAGCCTTTGATGAACTCAAAGTCAAATATAAGGCCTCTCTGGCAAAAAGAAGAGAGCATGCTAAGAAACTGATGGAGCTTACTTAAAATAGTTCTTCTGATGAAGCAGACATGGAAGCCCTAGTTGAAGAAGTTGAAAAATTGAATGAATCTAATGCCAACCTGAGAAGGGAACTAGAAGGACTAACTATCAGAATGTGTCAAGAGATTGAGAACCAGAGGAAAGCTAAAGACCTGGTAAAAAACAAAGCTAATGAGATCTCCAAGCTGAAGCAAGAAATTAGTGCTATTATCGGTCATCTCCAAGAGAGTAAAGTGGAAAAAGAAGAAGTGCAAGGTGAACTAAACACAAATATTTCTGAGAATGCAACCTTGAGGGAATCCAATGCTTCTATTTCCAAGGAACTCACTGAGTCAAAGGAAATACTTTCCAAATTCAATAAGAGTATTGTTAAGCTAGAACAAAAGCTTGAATCAGCAAAACTGGTAAAGAATACTACTGGACTTGGTTTTTCCAGTTATGAGGAAGGTGAGACCTCTAGAACAAAAGATGGAGCATCAAAGAAGCAACCGACATCAAAGGATAAAGGTAGGAAAAATTTTAAACCTATTTGCTTTAATTGTCTCAAGGAAGGACATACTGCTAATGTGTGTAGAAATAAGGCCTACAATAATTTTCCTTATTTTCTAAGCAATAAGCCTAGATCCAATAGATTCAATGGAAATTGTTATGCATGCAACAAGTCTGGGCATAGAGCATTTGAATGCAGGTCTGTTATACACAACACTGGGAGATATCCTCAGAGGACTCAAAGAGTTTTTCCTGAATCATCTGTGAGCCACAATCCAAACCAGTATAATGCCTATGACCATCAGTCAGGTGGTGGTGGCTATCAAGTGGCAACCGGTTGGAGAGCAACCTGTTTGATCTGCCATGGTAGTGGTCACTCTATTGCAACATGTAGGATGAAGAATGGTAGAATGAACAATGGACCATGGAGAACACTTGGAATGGTATGCTATCATTGCAACAAACTGAGACACCCTGCCAGAACCTGTCGAATGAGAAAGAACCTATCAGATGATACCGGTCACTCCAGAAGGGAAGATTGATGTTGAAACTATTCAAGCAGGAATGAATAAAACATGGAAAAAGAAACCTGAAGAAGTGTCACAAGATGAACTGGTTTCTGCACCTGGTGTGGAAGTCTCTGAATTGGCAAACTGACCTTCACAAAATCTTAGGGGGAACAAATCGGTGAAATGTTTTCAAGCCCCAGTTTATATCGGTAAAAGACCTTAACCGGTATACGTTACCTATCAATCGGTAGAATATTGTGAAGCGGTAAAAGGCAAAATTAGGGTTTGCACCCTAGCAGTTGAGCATTTATTATGGTAGGTGAAGAATTCATTTGAAAAGAATTTTCAAAGTCATTTTCACTTATTAGTTTTCGAGTGAAATTTTTTTCAAGAGTAGAGCAACAAAAGGCGATTCAACTTGCAATTCAGAGAGATTTCAAATCTTGCAAAAGTATCCGAAGATATTTACAATCAATCAAGTGAAGAACACCAAGCGGTAATCAAGCAACCGAAGTGGTGTGGTGTGAGCTACATTTGTCAAACCCTAAATTTTGAAATTGTGAAGGTACTTCTCAAAATTTTGTTTATCAGTTAAATCATGGCTTCTGCATCGCACTCCAGTTCTAGTGCACCTATGGACTCAGTTGAATTCATTTAAAGAAAAATGAAATACAATGCCCTATCCCAAATACCTGTCAGAGTCATTATCGAAGGAGATATTTCAGAGTACATTGACTGCAAATTAGAAGACCTAGGATCCTTAGCAATTCATTCCCAGCTAAGTCTATTTTGTGGGGATGACAAGAAGATCAAACTGGAATACAACATTCTAGAGAGGAAGAGAACTTCACAATGCGGTTTACTTTCTTGAAAAGTTCATAGAAGACCACATCTGCATCATCCTGAGTAGAGTGCATGGTGACAAGATGTATCTCGAGAGGACGCATGGCATTACATCTGAAGCAATTCATGTCATCACCAGTTTCTGCAATATTGGTGAGGTGCCAGCCCTAAGGAAGGTCATCAAGACATAAATGAATAAGCTCACTGGTTCTCTGAGCGACCAACGAGGAATGACTATCAACACCATAAAAGATGAGTTGGTCCAGTATGCTTGCATGGTGATTGGATACTGGACATTTTATGCCAGCAGATTAAACTTTGTCTCTGCTGCTATGGTTAATGCTGCCTACAGAATGATCATGGAGGATGCCTCATTTGATCTATGCACCTGTTTGCAGAAGGAACTTCTACTAAACTTAAAGTCCATCAAATAGGACAGTGCCCTAAGATTCAAATTTGGACAACTTTTGGTGGGTCTGTTTTTCTACTTTCAAGGCTATTTCCTGAGAGTTGGTGATATTCAATGGTCTGCTGACCAACCAGTCACCAAAAAAATTAGGGAAAGTCTCCAAGCGGTTTGAACCGGATATCCTGAAGTCTTGAATAAATACTTTGATGAATTCAAGTAGAAGATGAGTCAAAGGATGAGGATATCTAGAGACATTGTTAAGAAATATCAAGAGGACATCTGCTTTACCATTAGAGTAGATGAGTGTGTAATGGAAGTGGTAGAGCCCAGACAAGAAGAAGTAGAAGCTATGGGATATGAGGTAATGTATGACATGCTAGATGGGTATGCCTCTACCCTGATCGCCTCTCCTTTAAATGCAAATAAAAAGCGAACCGACACCTACTTGGAAAGGGTAACACTAGTTGAAGAGCCTTCTGTGAAAAAGGGAAAGGCGCATCGACATTGGCACTGGTTACCTCAGCCAGCCCAAAAGTGACCAAGTGGTCATCTGCCAAGGAGAGACCGAAAGTTGCACCCGCTAAAGTATTTGAAAGGAAGCGGAAGACCAAGAGAAACTCACTAGAATCTGAAGATACAGAATTAGATGTGCAGCCTAAAAAGACTAGGCAAACAAGGAAGAAGACAAAAGATACTGGCAATACACCTGCATCATCAACACCGGTAAATATCGATGTCTCTTCTTATAAGTCAATGACACATTGTCAAAGGACTATCAAGAATATAAGAAGAAAATTGCTTAGTGATCTGAAGGAGTGTTTTGATGATTTTACCGATAGTGAGAAAGAGGAAACAGAACGGGAAGTCATTAATTATTTATGTATGAATGACCCATTGCCATCAGAAATTAGATCTAAGGCACCTGATTCTTTATACAATTCTTTGGACAACAAATGACGCATTGCCATAGAAAAAGAACATGAAATAAGGGATAAAGTGTTTGCTCAGTACTTTCTTGAAGCCTCTAATTTTGAATTATTTGAGATTATGGACACGCATAAAGGTCACTTCTTCATGAGAAGAAGAAGAATCAGACTGCTAGAAGGCAAAACCTCTGAAGTAGAGAAGGACACCCATCTGCATGCCAAAGTTGTTGTCCGCTTGCATCAAGTGTTTAGGCCAACAAGAAGGCCAAACAAGACCCTGACCTATCTTCAACCAAACCAAAAGAGGCATTTGATGATGAAGGAGAACCAGCTACAGGAACAGGTAGACACCATTGATGTTGATGCTTTGGATGTTGAAGATGTCACTCCAAACACAAAAGGAAAAGGCTCATAAGGAAAAAGAAGACAAGGCGAAATAGGACAAAAAAAAAGCAGACAAGGAGAATTTGGACAAGGCAAAGGCTGACAAAGAGAAAGCGAAGAAAGAGGAAGAGAAAAGGAAAGAGGAGGAGAAGAAGAAACAAGAGGAAGAGAAGAGGAAACAAGAAGAAGAAAAGAGGAAAGAAGAGGAGAAGAGGAAACAAGAAGAAGAGAAGAGGAAAGAAGAGGAGAAGAGGAAAGAAGAGGAGAAGAGGAAAGCAGAGGAGGAAAAGAAAGAAGAGGAGAAGCAGAAAGATGAGGAGAAGAAGAAACAAGAAGAGGAGAAGTGAAAAGAAGAAGAAAGAAAGAAGGAGGAAGAGAAGAAAAGAGAGAAAGAAGAGGAAAAGAAAAGAGCGGAAGAGAAGAAGGAAGCAGAAAAGAACAAACAACTGGAGACTCCAAAGGCAACCAGTGGTCAAGCCAAACCAGCCAACATCACCAGTCCTCTTGACCTCCAATCTACAGATGAATTGGAGCTGCTGCAAGGCATAAAGCTAGCATAGGAAAGACTGAAAGCATTGAGGAGGAAAAAGGAGTAGAATTTCATTCACACTGCGATTGACACCCTTACCAGTTTGATTTCAGGTACCAACCTTCCCGGTACCGATTCCTCTCTGGCCAAACTAAAACTTCTATGTATAGTTGTAGAGGACCAGGTACAATTCCTGGAAGAAGTTGTTGAATCTAATGCACAGAAGAAGCATCAAAAGGCACTTAACACTGCCTTAGTAAAGAAACCGAATGAGCTCCGGTCTCAACTTCAGAAAGAGCAAAAGGATATTAGAAATTCTATGGATGAGGGAAAACTACTACTAAGCAAAATAAGCCAACCCCGTCAATTTTGTGATGATGTGCTTGCACAAAAGGATAAACTGCAATCTGATTTGCAAGCATACATAAGCAACTTTAAGACCCCGTATGATTCTTTCACTACATATGGGAGAACTGTTCACTTGTATCAGCTTCAGTCTGCTAGGATAGAATTGGAGATTAGCAACTGGACAAGAGATTTGTAGGAACTTCAACTGGTTTTATTACCAAGACTGCAAATTCTTCAGAAGTGATTTCTCAATCTAGAAGCTTTAACGGTAACTCAAGAGATGAGTACAATTGATGCCATGGAAGAACAGGGATCACAGATGTAGACAGAAAGTGAGGTGGCTACCTCATTACTTGAGTCATGGTCATTATCCATGAAGATGTTTATGCAGGATTTTAAATTAGTTTTTGATAAGTTTCACTCATTATTGTCATAATCACTTATTTATTTTAATGATAATGAGAAACAGGGGTTATTTTGCAATACTTTGTCATTGTTGGCAAAGGGGGAGTAGTATCTAAAATTTTGGTGAATGTTATGTATACTTTCATGTTATTATTTTAAGGGAGTAGTATACATTGTATTTTCTACAAAAAGGGATAGCGTATATGCTTAGGGGGAGTAATTTTGATTATGGCATATGTTTGTTCTAAAACACTTAAATGTCAAAATTTTCCTAAGTGTTGCCATCAATGCCAAAGGGGGAGATTGTTGGCATTTTGATGATGTTGTGATTATCATTGATGGACACACACTTGTTTTATGATCACTTCATTATGTATGAGTTGTGCTCAACCGGTAATTGTTCCAACCAGTATTATGTTTTATAGTCTTTAGACTATCGATGTTTTGCAGAAGGTGTTTACCAGTCACAAACTGACTGAAGACCCAAAGCGGTATGAAGACCTCAAGCGGTTCGAGGATCCCAAAGCAGTACGAAGGAACAAAGTGGTAGCTAACATTTTTTCTACTATTCATTGTGACAACCAGTAATTGGTAAAATGTATGAACCGGTAATTGGTAATGAACTGGTATTACTCTGTGATGAGTTACCAACCGGTATTTCTATGATGAGTTATCATCCACCAACACTTTGGTGGTGATTTTGTTTCATGTTACTAAATGTGTCTAAATGCACTAAACCTATGAACTTGTAATGTAATCCTATTAGACCGACATGAAATTAGACTCCTTATAAGGACATCATGTCTAGGGTTTTAGGTGATGATGAGGGTTTTGTATGTGCGATTATAGAAGAGAAGATTAGGTCTGTGTGAAGAAATAGAGTGTGGAGATATTGAAGACTGAAGCCATGATAAATGTGCATTAACAATGAGCTATCAAGGATATAACCAAGTGTACTATGCTAGTATCTAGATCATCTACTTGTTGATTACTCATATCTTCGACAAGTCTGAAACCCTTAATTGGGTAGGCCTGGCAAAGCCTTTGTAACTCCTCTAATAAGGTGGTTCACAACTGTGAATCTGGAATCCTCTCACAAGGTAGTGTTTAATAGGACTTATCTCCTAACACAGATCTAGATTCCTAATAAGATCTGTTCTGGTGAAGAACATTGTATGACCTTAACCGGTTTGGTTTCTATTCTGCAAATAGTTACTTGTGAGTTTCTGCTCACCTTGGTTTTTCCCATTTGGGTTTCCACATCAAAACCTCTTGTGTTATGGTGATTGTGTTCTTGTGGGTGAATGCTTTGTTTTCTATTTGGTTTGCATTTTTCTTAACCGGTTTGTTAGTAAATTTGTTATACCGGTTAACTGCTAGACTGTTTAAGAGTTTAAGTTCAGTATTTTTTTGTATACTAATTCACCCCCCTCTTAGTATTCATCAGTAACAAGATAACGACTTTTGTATTTGAAGTTTACATTGTGATCATTGATTTGTAGCTCAGTGCAAGGATTGTAGCTTGTTTGGGTTGTAGCCCATAAACAAGTTAGGGGTTGGTGCTCCTTGGGTTGGTGCCCTAAATCAGGGGTTGGTGCTCCTTGGGTTGGTTCCCTAAATCAGGGGTTGGTGCCCTAAACATTGTAACAATTTTCATTGTGAGGCTGGATTGGAGTAGTAGACTCCAGCAGCGTTGCTCACTGAGTTTTTTCCCATCTTGGGTTTTCCTCATACATTCTATTTTTATGGGATGCCTCTTGTGTGTGATTGCATTTGTGTTGGTCTCCCCACTAACTGGTAAGTCTACACTGAGTTAGAAATTTTAACCGGTATGCTAACATAGGATTGCCAAAGGGAAAAGTTTGAGCACCATTGATTCACCCCCTCCCACTCTTAGTGGTGCATTGTGTCTAACAATTGGTATCAGAGCCTAGGTTCCTAGATAGATGAGCTTTCTCCAGCTTGGGTAGATTTCAGCTTAAGGACACAATGGTGTGTTTAGTGTCAATCCCTTCTCTAATGTTTGATGGTTCAAACTATGCTTTTTGGAGTTGTAGAATGTAAGTCTACCTGACCTCTCTAGGTTATGATGTCTAGATGGCAGTTGTTAATGGTCTCCCTAGAAATGTATATCCTCCCACCAGCACTGAAGAAGAAAGAAGATGTAGATGTAATGAAGAAGCCATGAAGGATATTTTCAGTGGGCTCACCGGTGACATCTCCTCATAGGTGAACAAATGCATAACAAAAAAGAGTCTATGGGTTAGAGTGAAGAATATTTATGGAAATGAGCCATGCACTACTGAATCAGATTGTGGAAGCATGAAGGACAACATTGTAGACACATGTGGAAGTGTTGATAGCAGATCGGTCAGCTGTTGTAGTTTTGATGAAGAGGAAACTCATCTCTTCATGGTACAAGAGACAGAAAGTGATGTGCACACATCAGAGTGTGACAAGGCAGATAGATCTTACCGGCAAGATATGTTTGGAAGTGATGATGAAGATGAAGCTGAAGTATATCTAGAAAGTGAACTGGTAAGTGCACTAGATGAGCTGCAAAGTGTTAGAAAGGATTTTAAGAATTACCAAGATTTAGTTCATGATGAATGTAGCCGGTTGAGAATATGTCTTGAAGAATCAAATAAAAAATATCTGCATATTGACATCTCAACTTGAAGAGGCTAAAGGATTGACTAGTGAGTTGAAATCAGTCTTTGATGATAAGGAGAGAAGATGTGAGGATCTCTAGCTAGTAATGGAAACAAAGAACAAAGAGTGTCTGAAGCTGAAAGAGGAAATGGAGAGCATCAGGAAAGACCTTGAGAAATGTCAAAATGAGCTCAAGATAAGGATCTAGTATGATCGCAGTACTGAGTCCCTATAAAAAATGTTAAGTAAACAAAAACATTCCAAGGATACTAGAGGATTAGGATGTGTTGCCGGTGAAGGCTCTACAAGCAAGGAGACCTCCCAAAAACATATTTAATTTGTCTCCCCAAATGAAAATGGCAAAAGACAAACCTTCACAGTCAAAGATACTCCAAGAAAGAAGGTTGACCTGACTTCAATCGGTAAAAACATGAAGAGGAAAGTTGGTGCTACATGGAGATACAATACAAATCTGAAAGGAAAAGAAAAGATGAGGGAAGACAGTGTTACTAGTAGCATGAATAGGAAAAGACCTCCTACTGGTAGAAGATGAAGAAATGTTGTTGCCACCAAGTCAAGACAAGCTTGACAAAAGAAGATATCAAATGGAAGATGTACAGAGAATGGACAACCCTGGATTCATTTTGGGAGAAGCAATAATGCAGATGCCAAACCGGTAAGAACACCTCATGTTTGGTAGAATAAATTTGTAAGTAATAAGCCTCCTCTCTCTGGTTATTGTTTTGGATGCCAATGCTATGGCCATAGGGTAGAAGAATGTAAAATATGGTCTAGGAACAAACAAAGTGTTCTTCCTAGGCATAATAAATCAGATGGCTATAGATTTTATGCATATGAGCATAATGCATCTAGGGGTAGAATCATGCACACCCCCTCTTCCAGTATTGCTAATGTTGTATATTTCAACTACAATAGACCTAGCCATAGAAGCTATGATTGTAGGAGGAAGAAATTGTAGTCCTACAATAACCAGTGGATTAGTCATGCTCAACATGGAAGCAGTTACAGAGGATATAAGTAGCAAAGACTTGCATGGAACAAGATGAGTGGTGTTCCTGCTCAAGCAAGGTATCCAAGGAGCTTGACAGATGGCTACAATGACATAACAAGGAGAAGAGTGAACCAATACAATAGAAGGTTCCCTTGTCATGAGGTCAACATGTATGTTGTGTGCTACTACTGCACTTCTTCCTAGCTTGGTCCTGAATCCAAAAGCATAAGGGTTAATTAGTAGGAGAAGAAGAAACCTACTCCCCGGACTGAAAAGGGGAAGAAAAGCAAGACCATGTAGACATGGAGAAAGAAGCAAGTAAATAGGACCATGGATCGGCATTGTGCACTCAATGCAGGTGATATCTCCAAAGGCTTAAAGGAGATGCAAAACCTTAGGGGGAGTGGTACATTGAACTTATCATTCACCCCCCTCAGTGATAAAGACAACAAGGAAGAACATGTTAATGTCGATGTGAAGAGAGAAGAGGAGAAGATAAGTGCGTGTAGAAGCCACCTTGACTACACACCTATAGATCAGTGATGGATCACTGCTACATGTGTTAATAAGTAGAGGTTAAAAATTGGTATCACATGTTAACTAGTATATGCAGATTGTTATCGACATGTGTGCTAACAGGTACCTACAGGTTATGTAAGACAATGAAGTTGAAGATCATTACAATATTCCCAGTAGCATTGAGTGAAGTTATGTCTCAGGTGGTGTTGATGAAGACCTGAATGACATGAGTGGGCCCGGTTGCTGATCATGCAAGCTTGCATATCTTTGGTCTAACCTGTTTATTTTATGGCATGATGATGTTATTATATGGAATTGTGTGTGTTGGTTCTCACAAATGGACAACGGGTTTACACTGCTAGCAAGGCAGAGACCAAGCTGATTTCCTCCAAATATCTATGGAGAGCCACCTCCAACTATCAATATCTATCAAGATTGGACCAACAATAACAAGGATGATAGATCCTTCTACACTTTAGGCTCTACAAAACCAGGGAGGGTGATCCCTTCAGTAAGAACCTTCCTACTCTCCGTAAGGATATTCAGGGAACTTACTAAAAACAAAGCAGATTTATCTCATTAATAAAACTCACCAAAAAGGGAGAATGCTAAAGGATGGAAAATCCTTTAGTGATCCTCAACCTTAAGCTAGAGTATGAGAGATGGTGAGACTATTTTTTAGAAAATACATAAATCTTAGCAAATGATTGTTCTAATTATTTATAAGATTCATTTTGAGAGACCATGAAGAAGATAAAACCAGAAATCTAATAACCCAATGAGATTTGCTAGTTAATACTAGTGCCTTATTCATTTGGGCTATAGAGTTGATGAAATATAATAAAATTGATCTAATAGCTAGTCTTGCCTTGAAATAATACTACCTTACAGTATTATTTTGCTTATGATCCTGTATCTAAACTACTTAGCAAATCCCATGGTGAGCCTTATTTTCTTTGTAATCTTATTCAAGAATTTTTAATTAACCCCCTAGATTAAAGCATTGAATAAAAGAGTACATACATCATAACAATTCAATAAACAAGAGAAACCCTTGATCACATTTGCTTAAAAGAAGATAAAACCACACACAGGAGAGTAAAGATTTGGAAACTATATTTGCATTAGTATTATGAGCTATCTTTTATCAGATGATAGCCAACAATTTCAAATACAGAGTGACCCAGTCCAAAAGGGGGAATTTGCAACCATTTTATTACAATTTTTGCTCTGCAAAATAACATTACAGTCCTAGTTATTTCCTATGACTCTCTAGAACTCTTCTGGACCTAACCCTATAGAAAAGATCTATTTTATAGAGATCTTTCTCAAAAAAAATTTGGACCCTAACTAATGGCCTTGAATTCCCTTTTATAGAAAATAAGGGAGCGACAAGCTTCAAGCCATAACACATTTGTAAATAGAAGATTCATTTCTTGATAATTATCCCTAAAGGCTATGTACAATTCTGTTTCCAAAAATCCACATGTCTATGTGCTGGCACCTGTGAATCATTGTTTTCTAACCAAAGATTGGTAGAAGAAAAACCATTTCACTCATGCCGTTATCGCCCTGACACCTTCAGATGGAGTGTGAGATGTTGCATTTTTGTTCCATAGAGCATTTCCCTTCCTTAGAAAGGGAAACATGATCCCGGAAAGAGGTAAAGTCACTCCTCAAGCTAGATGAGGAACTCAACCTTCATTCTTAGGATCAAAGGAAATGGGAGGTGAAGTTAGGGGGGAAACATAACATACTAGGGAGGGGTCACAGCTTCCATGCAACTACATGAATGGATTGAGGCCACTACCTACCCAGGCATGTCCCTTTTTTGTTTCTCTACGGGTTCTATCTCAAAACCCTCTACCACCCAGAGACTAACATGACACAGAGGTTGTGCCATGCGTGACCTTCTTTGCAAGAGAGGGCTTTCACGCCCCCTCTTGCAATCCTCCCCACTTTCACATCCCCTATGGCAATATACATACTCACATAGAAAAGAAAGGCTCCATCTGGTATCACAGAGTACATTACAACTTCATCTATAAGCATGCTCAAACATCATTTCTTTTGCAGACAGAAAAACTACACCTAGAAAATGAAAAGGCTTCATACTCTTCTACCAATTCGGTCACCACCTTGTTGTATTTATAGCTACAACTTACTTCATCAAGTAGTGGTTGTTCTTGAAACATCATCACTATGATGTTCTCAGTTTTATCTGCCAACTATAGACACTAGAATTCATGCATATCACATCTACTGCATTCTTCTGTCAATTTTCTCCTGAAGCGAACACTTTTATTCTTATCTTACTCCTCTTTTCAATGTACAATCTCTTGCTTTAGGTTTTTTGTCAACAAACAAATCTTTGAATTCATTAGAGAACTCATGATTCATCACACCTGAATTGGAAACTTATCCAAATCATTTCACATCTCTAAGCTATCATCTTTGACTATCAAATCAACCTTGAATCGACAAGTCTGAATCCCATTCATTTTTCCCTTTCCTGCAAGCTATAATTGATGCCTTCAGAAATCCCTCCAAACTTCTCACTTGAAACTCAGCTGCAGATCTCATCTAACCTGGTAAATCTAACGATCATTCTCTACCAACTTAGCAGTTTGACCTTCCAATTGTATTTGTGGACGCACAAAATTTTGACTTGGCAGTGCCATTTCATCCTTGTTCAAGCTCTGTCAGCAACCTCCTTGCAAGTCCTCCTGAATAAACAAAGACACGTGGCATCATCACATGATACCATGGTCCATAACCACCTTGCAAATTTTATTGTAGGAACACGAGGGTCATCCGATACGTTCGATCTTGTACCACTTTGCATACTGCTCATCAACTCCTTCAGCTTTTAAAAGTCATGCACCTTTTTCCTCAAGATAAAACATCCTCGTTCATTTTGAACATGTGCAAATTGATGAAAGTTTTAGTAGACTGGACTGTACCACCTATGAACTGGTATTACAAAGCTTTCAACCGGTTATGCTACTAACCCTGTCGGTTTTGTGGATAATGTAGACATCTAAAAATGGTCAACGCTTGCGGAGTCATACTTTAACATCTGTGCATTGCCTTATTTTAGGGTTTTTGTGTCGCATTAACATTTCTCCTATGATTCACACTTGGTCTTTATCATTTGTGAGCATCGAGTCCTTCTTCTACATTCTTCATTTGTCTCACTTTCGAATTTGGTCTTGTCGATAGCATTATTTGTCATGATTTTAGTTGATCTTATCTTGTCGCATCAATGTGCGTGCTCGTTTGTCATATTTTGACATTGTCAATCCTAATTAGGGTTTTGTCCTATTATCAATCTTGTCATCGTGTGATCGATTTGTCATCGATCGTTGTCATTTTCAATCTTGTCATCTTGCGATTGATTTGTCATCGATTGTCATCTTTCTCAATCGTGTCAATTTGGATCAATTAGTCATTGTTCCTCATCAATTGGTACACTTATCAATCAAATCATTTGTCAAGCATTGGTTATTTATCAATTCAAAATCATGATCGAATCGACATCAAATCAATCTTACATCAGGACCTAATTGTCATCCTTGCATTTTCTAATTCATCTTCTAGGGTTTCATGATTTAGTCATTTAACCTTGTTTGTCATTTCTCCCTCTAGCTACAAAACAAAGCAATTTGAAGGAGAAAGAAGGACAATGGAGCCACATGAAGGAGACATCTGCATTTGGTTTGCTTAGATTTCATTTTGAATGTAATTAGGATTGGTCATTGCAATTGAGTTTTCGTGATTGAGCTAGATTAATATTGATATGTTGCTTTGATGATTTCCAAATTCCTAGCTACATTAATTGGTGAACCCGATGTGAACTAACCCCCTAACCATGCTTTTGAGTGTTTTTGAGATGATTTGTAGGTGAAAAACCCAAGAAACAGGGTAATGCAGGCCTTTCTGGGCACTTCTACGCCTGTGTAGGAGCAATATGCGCCTATGTCAAGCAATCTGTGCCTGTGTAGGAGAAATTTGCGCCTGTGTTAAAGAATTTTGCACCTGTGTCAAAGGGATTTGCGCCTATGTCAAAGGGATCTGCACCTGTGTTGCATCATTCTATGCTTGTGTCAAGACTTCTGCGCTTGTGTAAGGCTAGAAACAGAGGTAAAAAGGCAGTGTTTTTACTTGCAAATTGATTTGTTTTGCATTCTGTTTCTGCTTTTTTGATTTTATGGTACTGATTCTTTGTGCAGCACCTTGGCATTATGCATGGCAAAGACAAAGATGAAACTACTAAGGAATTTTATGCAGATTCAATAGTCAAAGATCACACATATCAAACTTCTAACTTCGTGGTTTTGCAGGTTACCTTGGATTACAACTAAACTTTGTTTTTGTAATTCATATTTAGGCACCTAGTATGATTTCTAAATAGGATGGAATGAACGTATGTTTGCTTTGATTGTTGAGTTTGACATTGGAGTAGGAGAGTATGCTCTCATCCTTCTTAGGGTGATCAGAAATCCAGATCTTCGACATCATTCTCATGTTTTTGATTGTGTGTCACCTTTAGAGGGCCTGCCTTCCCGACCATTTGCTTTTGCAAGCAAGTGACAATCATGAGAAGGGAACAACCCAAAGTGAGTATGGCTAGAATACCTTGGCATTCTAACTCATTATAAATAAATACTTGATGAGCGAAAGCTTTGAAGGAAGGGTTACGTGGGAATTGTAGTTACTTGGGAAGTGATGACCCTTGAACTCTTTCTCATATCAACATCTAAGTAGGGCCTCATGGTCTAAATCATGCTTGCATGACTACATTTGTTTGGTAACTTGGTGGGCTTAATGTCTCAATCACACTTGCATGACACCAAGGAGTAACGCTTAACATAAATCCTTACTAAACACCTTGTATTTAGAGGCCAAAAATCCTTCTAGTTGCTTGAGAAGGACAAGTTCAGATACTTGGAAGAGATACTAAGTTCGCCATGGGGAGATTTCCATGGGGACTAATGCTTGGCTGCCCTGAGAAGTGAGTGTCGTGGAGGGGAGCCCGTGGGGTCAAGCATCTATGTATTCTCCTTGAATCTCATAACGAGTCTACCTCTCAAGTACCTAATGTCCTTGCCTACCATAAGAAATGTGTGAATGAGCATGATTGTCTTGAGTCTAAGTTGAAATATCTTGTCTTCTTTGTTTGTCAAAAGTTGAATTGCATCTCATTTCAAAAACAAGACAAATTGATTCAAAACAAGGTTAAACACAAGAACATTTCATCCAACAAAGTTCAAAACACCTTCAAACATGGTTGTCAAACATTGTTCAAAATCTTGTCTCAACATTCATGTCACTTAGATTTAGGTTCATCCTAGGTTTGCATTTTGCAAATTCATTGTCAATTACCAAGGTTAAGTTTCACCTAGGTCATACTCCTTTGCATATCAATAAGGGTCATCCATTTTGCATGTGTCCTCTTGCATTAGAGTAATACCATTTCATAATTCAAACTTAGGTTGACATTGTCATACATTTGCATTTGCATACCCTAGGTCTCTTCATCAAGCTTAGGTCATTATCATATCATATTAAGGTCACTTGCATAGTAATCGTCCCTTAGCATATAGTGTCAAAACTAGGTTTTGTCATACTTGAGTAATCCAAATCTTTGATAAACCCTAAGTCATTGTTAGGAGGTCTAGACCTTATCAAACCTTTTCTCTTTTTGTCATCAATGTCATTTGGTCAAACATAGCTTAGTATCCAAGCATATAGGGAAGACATTGTCAATTTGTCCTATTGTCACTTGGTCCTTTTGTCCTTTGAGGTCTAGACATCATTTCAATTTCCTAAGGGTCTCATTTTTAGAATTGCATTCATGAGTTTGTCAAAATCTTGAAAAACAACAAAAACATTAAGTTGCATTGTCGTCCTTAAGGTTGCATTTGTCAATCCCATTAGTTGCATTGCATAGTGACATGTGTGTTGAAATGAGATCTCAACCTTCTTACGAAGCCATGTCATCACAATTGAGAAATCAATCATGTCAATCCAATCTCTACATGTCTCAGAACTTGGATCAAACTTATCATGATGATGTAAATATCCAAATACAAAAACTAGAGGAGAAACTAGCTCAAGAAGAGGAGATATTGGAACAAAGAGTGAAAAAAATTGAGAAGAATAGATCACAAATGTCCAAAATGTTTCAAAAATTTCTAGGTTGAAATCCAAATATTGAGCCAATTGATGTAAGATCTCTTCTTGAACGATCAGACATACCAGCTCTCCTCTCCCAAATAGAGATGATGAAACAATTTCAAGAAAAGAGACAACATCAATTTCAACATTATGTGCCTCCACAACAAGAACAAGAAGGTGTTTACTATCAATCAGATTTTCAACCAATACAACCAATGGTTCAACCAATTGTTCAACATATACAACCAATACAACCAATGTTCCAATTTCAACAATATGTCCAACCAACTATACAATGTCCACAAATAGTTCAACCAATGGTGGAATATCAACAAGTTCAATCAACATATCAATGTCAACAACCACAACCAAACATTCAAAAACAAAGGTTGCAGCACACACCAACCCAAGTTTAAAACATGTTAGAACAATTGAACCAAGTCCAATATCAAAACATGACATCAGATCAAAACCAACTCCTTGCCAAACAAGTTCAAATTCTAGATACAACCATGTCAAAACCTTGAAAGAAAGGTGGCTTTATTGCAATGCTCTTAAGGAAATTACCAAGTGAGTTCTTTGAGGAAGATCAAAATAATACACTTATGTCTAGCAATGCCTCATTCCCTCGCAAGCAAATTGACTCTCCAGTGGCATCTATCCCTACACCTCTAGAAGTTTCACAAGAACCTTCTATGTTGTCTTCATCCAACAATACACCCAAGGATGCAATTATCCAAGAGCTATCCATAATTGATTGCCAAGATAATCCAATTCATGATGCACACCCTTGTCATGTTTCAGAAATAGAAGACCTAATGCCACCATGCACTTTATTGCCATTACCTGTTTTAGAAGACCCCATTCAAAGTCCCTCTTCCTCATGTTCAAGCATTGATTCCTTGCCAGAATCCATCACAAATGTTCAATGTGCATTTCCTTCATACCAAAGCATTGATCCCTTGCCAAAATCCCCCATGCATATCCAAATTCCAACCCCATGTCAAGAGGATAATTTAGAGCATGAAGAAACGTGTCTTAAAAAATATCAAGATCAGGATCCTAAAACCTTATCATCCCATCCAATTGTTGATCAGGATCCCATCTTCCTAGACACTCATGATGATTCCCCTATTCTTGTCCATCCTATCCAAAGTCCTATTGACACTCCATTCCCCGAACAAGATCAAGATATCCCAGTTCATCCAATCCCAAATGATCCCATTCCATTTCATGAAAAAAATGTCCTTTCAAATCCCATTGACATTCCACTTCCTAAGAAAGATCAAGATATCCCTTCCATCCTTTCTGATGATCCCATTAAAAGTCAAGAGCAAAGCACCTTTAAAGAGGATTCCAATGATCTTCCTCCTTGTCAAGATCAAATTATTCCTTTAAATCCTCCACAAGATCCTTTTGTTCATCCATCTCCTTGTCTTAAGGCTCCATATACACTCCAAGATCGCATTTCTTTTGATGATCCCATTATTTCACCCATTCCATCTCTTGAAGAACCTATCATTGAACCATGTTCACTACACAATCCTAGTCCCCCTCATGATCCTAATCCCCCTCATGATTCTAATGTGTCAGTGCAAGATGTTCATGAACCCTCGACATGCATAATGGGTTCTTCCACTTTGGTGCAATCCGATCCACTTCAAGATCTCATTATTTCTCTCATATCATATCCACCTCATAATGGACTCGCGTCTTCTTCCCAAAGAAAAGAGTATCCTACAAGTCAAGATATTCATAAAGGCAAAGGAGTAGATCTCCATAAGCAAGAATCTCTCCATATCAAAGAAGATCTTAAGGGTCATGTCTACACAACTCACTCTCAAGACGTTGGTATCCCTCCATCAAAATCAAAACATATCCCTTCCCCATCATACTTTCCATCCATCTTAGGTCCTTATATCCCTTTGTCCCCTATGCAAGGTCAGCAAAGGAAAACATCCTTGAGTAAATTTCATCAATCCAAAAGAAGTCCATTCCATTCATATATATCCATGCATTCCTTTCCCCCTCCAAGCAATTTGGATGCCAAGTATAAAAGTCATAAGTCTAGAAATCCACATGTATTCAAGGATCAACATGTCCAATATAATCAACATGTCAAACCAAAGAAAAATTTGATCTATAAAGAAAAGGAAAAATCCAAAAGGTCACAAAGGCCCATTGCTCAAAAACATAATTCAAAATATATATGGGTTCCTAAATCCCTTGTGCAAGCAATGCACTACGAGGAACCACAAAATCATGAAAAATAAAAAACCATGTGGATCCCTAAGCGGCTCCTTGAAGCACAAAAGCTTAAAGAAACATCAAAATTGGCATCTACAATTTCTATTCCTCCATCCAAACCTCCCAATGCTATTTCTCCACCACCTTCTTCTTCATCCATTTTGGGCCCTTATGTCCCAAAATCCCTAGCTATTCCTCCATCAAAATCTCAATATCCAAAATACATTTTTCCTCCATCAGTCCATCACCCCTCAAGGTGTGTGCCAATGTCGATCTTGCCAACATTTCTATCCACTCAAGCACAGTTCTTCCAATACCCTATCCATTATCCAATGCATATTTTCTATCCTTCGATCCCTTTGGTTCAATCCTTTGCATAAATCCTTGCCTTAGTTTCATCTCATTTTCCATGTCTTTATCCTACCAACGTCTTTGAGCATACTTTTAAAGGTCATGGTCCATTTTTTTCAAGGCTACTATCCAAACAAAGAGATGTTTGAGTCCTTCTTCCATCCCCTATCATGTGTCCATCTTCTATTGAAAAAGTCAAAATACAAAAAAAAAAAAAAAAGTGAAAAAAAAAAGACAAAAGAAAAAAGTAAAGCAAAAATAATCCGTCCACTGGTGAAAACCTGGCAAATAGGCACCTTGGGAAAGTACCGTGATGAAAACCTGGCAAACAGGCATCATGCGTAATTTATGAACTTCTTGCACACCACACTTGGGGACAGGTTTTACCGTATCATATTATTTTGTCCGTCATTGTTCCATTATCCTATCGAACCCCTGTCATTACCCTTCATATCCTATTGTCCATCATGTCCATTTCCTCTTTCCACCTTCGATCTTGACAAGGCTGAGGATCGTCATGAGCATCACGCATCTTGTTTGCAACTTTTAGTCCATCATAGCTTTTGGTCATTTATCCATTTGCTTATTATAACCTTTCATCCATTTTCCCTATCTTATTGCAACTCTCTGCCACTATCCCTTAGCCAATCCTGACCTTCAGTCCATGTCCCTTATCCATTCTTGGTCTTGCTTATCCTATCCATATCTTATCACTATCCATACACTCTTTTTCATTCCTTAATCTTGATCTGACATAAGGATGCAAAATTTAAACATATTTTTCAAAAACCTCTTGACATGTCCCTCATGCCATGTCACTGCTTTACATTGTCATATCCAGTCTCTTGTCTCATCACGCAATAGCCCTTGAAAATTGCATCTGTATTGTCTCCATAATAAAAGGCCTTTGTCTTCCCTCTATCCACCATCATTTCAAAAATCCTATTTATTCACTTGTCATATTCCTTGCCTTGCTAGTGTAATGCCCTGCCAGGAAACCCCAAAGGGTTTAAGTTAAAAACACTCAAATAGAGTGTAAATATTTTTTTTTTTATAATAATAGTTAAGAGAGTTAATGAAAAGTTACAATATTAAGATAGATTGAAGTTATCTCAAAGTTATCTCTAACTAGATAACACAGCGGAAGGCTAAAACGATCCTAAGGAGTTTCCCAACGCGATTACCTAAGCTTACACCTAACTCAACTTGCATCATCAGATCCATTAAACTGGATATCTTAATTACGAGATAATGCATAGATCTTGATCATATATGTGTTCAAAGATATGACATCTTAGAATTTTAGGAAGCGTTCATTTACTTTGTTGGTTAGGAGGCCTATGATAGGTTATTTATTCAATGCACTTAAATTCATAATTTCATTTAGAGGCCTTCAAATAGGTTCCAAGAGTTTAATATAATGAGGTTTATTCATTGGGATAAGGGAATCCATTCACAATCGATATCATCCTTTAATATTAAAAGTATGGTTAATCAGACGAGATTCATTCATTAAGGATTAACTACAATTAATAGAGTGAGATCCCTTCATTTGATTTCATGCATAGCCAACTAGTGAGTTGTAGTTCTTTTATGAAAGGTAAGATGTGAGTAGCCATAGAATTCATTGAAGTTTTAATAATACTAATAGATGGATAAATTCATTAAGATGAAAATGTATTAGGAACACATGAGTTCATTCTTTAAATTAAGATATATTTAGCAAGGTGATATTAATCATTTCAAGATTAGAATTATAAGTTCATAGAGACGGTCTTCCATTAGGATTGAAATACAATTATCTTGTTGCATATCACTCTTTTTTGGTTAAATGAAGTTAATATGAAAAGGTACATTTACTAAGATTTAGATATAACAACTATACAAATACTTCCCGTTTTAGTTCATTTTAGAAATCATAAGAGATTCCTTTATTAAGGTTACAACTATGGATATCCAGTTGAGTTCACCCAATTATCAAGTTAATCTGGTGAGGATTAGTGGTTATAATTACAACATAAATAACTAAATATATTCATCCAATATAGTGGAATTATAATTAACATGGCATTGCTTATTTAAGAAGATAAAAGTAATTACCTGTATGTTGATCATCCTTTAGGTTCCAACTTAGAAATTATAACATTAATTCTATCTTTGTTTCCCCTACCCATTTGTTCAATTTACATGCTTAATAACAAGTTAATCTAACGATGTAATCTAGCAAGATTCTTTCCACTATTACAACTTTAATTAACATATTTTAAATACTCCGTCATAATCATAATTTACAATGTCTTATGAATCTGATTTACTACATTCCTCAAGATGTCTGATTTTGTGCATTTCATTTAAATTCGTTAATTTTCCATCATACATTTATACAAGATAACAACCATACATGATAACTTAAAGCATGAAACAAAGGAAACTAAAACATCGCATAACACAGATATGATCTCAGAGTTCACCCCTAAGGGCTACATCTCCGGGTCTACTCAACTGCAAGACCCCTCTGGCATTTAATATAGTTAAAATTACAAATTTACATGTCCTTTACATCTCTACCCTTTAGGCGAACACACACACTATTCAACATCTACTTCGATTGATCATTACATAGTGATCCCTTTTAGAAGCGGGTCAAATTGAATCATAAAAGAAACAAACCTGGATCCTCTTGTATGACGGTACCCTAACTAGAGGCTTGACCGACTTATGACCAAACACTAGCATATCAGTTTTTTAACCATTAATGTCGATCAAGTTTATGGGTTTGAAAATTTAACTTTTATTTAAAAATTCGTATTAGTCCACCATTACTATTTAGTCCATGTTAATAATAAATATTAACTCGATTATGGTGTAATCAATATGAAATTAAAAACTTGTATTAGAGTATGGATTTACTAAGTGTTGATTCTCTAAAATCCAAATATTTTATGTGCTAATTTGAAATTAAATAAGATAAGAAACTGAATTTAAAATTACATAATATCAAGGAGACTGGATTTAAATCCCTAATACTAATTTTAAATTCACTTAATAATCTGAATTCTTCCTCTTTTTTTTTATATATTACATACATATATCTTTCTTTTCTTTTTAAAAAAATTATATAAAATAATTAAAAAAATAATTAAAAATTAAATAAAATAAACCTGTTTTTTAAATTTTCAAAAAAAGAGGGAAGGTACCCACGTGGACAACCACGTGGGCCCCCCCTTGGCAGCCCCTACTACCATTGGTAGCGCAGCCTTCCATTGGTAGCGTTGCTACCTCTGGTAGCACTGCTACCATTTGGTAGCAGATCGCTACCAATGGTAGCGCTGCCTACCAACTGGTAGCAGTAGCTACCTGCTGCGAGAGGCTAAGGTAAGAATTTTTTTTTGTTTTATTTTTTTTTATTTTTTTATAGTTTTCAACAACACACAGACTTGTAAAAAGAAATAGATTAAAAAAAACAAATAACAAATCCCCAAATGCATATCACACAGTCTTACAGACAGGGATTTAAGGTATTTTCCAGCAACCTCTTCATTTTGTATATTATTTTTTTTTTTGAAGAAACTCACATTCCAGAAATCTCCTATTTTGAAAGAAATTCATAATCCATATATTTTCCAGATTACTCATAGAAAACAACCAACTGGGGAACTATATCCTTTTTTTGAAATGAACATGAACAAAACAACCAAAACAAAATGTAAAAACCCCCATTCTCCATTTATTGCAGTCACAACCCCTTTTTTTTTCTTTCTTTTTCCAGAATGTTATGGATTCCAAAATAAATAAATAGATGAGTTGAAGATTTACCACCAAATCCAAAACAATGTTTGCATTCCATTTTCCACTCAAGATCCAACAAATAACAAGAGGGTGGGTTGGAATCCTACCTTCAAACGCATTCCGGGAAGAATATTTTTGAAGAAGAGCTCCCAAATTTGCTGCTCTAAAACTCCATCTCTGTCCAAAATCCCCAATCTCTCCTCCAAAAAAAACCCATGTTTTTCAAAAAAAATGACCCAAAAGAAAAGAACCCCCAAAAACATTTCCAAGCTAGGTTAAAAAAGAGAAACCCTATTTTTGACCTAACTTTAAATTTCGAATTTAGGCATCTATTTTCAAAATAAAATAAATGAAAATCCAAATGGAAGCCATTCCTCTCCATTATTTATTACATCTTATTTGTTTTCCTTATTAAAATTAAAATGCTTCTATTCCTTATTTAATCTCTAATTTTAATCTCTCAATATCAATTTAGGCCTACATTTATATTTCGAAACTATTGACCGGGTAAGGCGTTTTGATTAATTTAATTTTCTAAAAATCAATCTTTTTATACTATATCAACTATACAAGTAAAAAGGAAATAATTTCTTTTTAAGTAATAAAATTTACCCTTTTCTCTTCCAAATTGCGAATGCAAATTAATTTATTTCTATTTCCCACATGACTTTAAATCTTTCCTTTCTAAAACGCATAACTCATTAAAATCGTAGTTATTAAAATTAACTATTAAATTAACTCGCTCCAACATAATAAAGCGACATTTTTAAATAAATGACTAATCTAATGCAAGAGTCTTATTTATTCTAATTTCTCAACTACAAATGCGTAAATGAGCACACTAACCCAAGTTAGATACCTTAAGCTTGCTACAATAATAATTAAAGCAATCCCTTTAAATTAACGATTACTCGTATAGAAGAAACTACCTATTTAAATTTCTATATCACTAATGTGTACGTTTACTCATTAAATTGAATTTAATACTTAGGATAACAAACTTCACTTACCTCGCGCAAGGCATGCAAATCGAGGAAGTCCACCAAATCACATGGCACGCAATCCAATGAAAAGAGGGGCCTGCGAACCACACACGCATTGCTCACCTTACCATGGCTAAGGCAAGACAAGAGTTTAATGACCACCAACCGAATTCTAAAGACGAAGGAGGCATACTCAACCTTGCAAATCCCAAAGGAGATGAACCTTGCCCTAAGCGGTGTTGTACCTACAATCTCCTGCACCCATGAATTCATACAAGCATGCATATACATATACATATTCAATGAAGGCGTTAGCTCAAGATTTATCACAAGGGTTAGTAACAATTACGTTTACACGAGAATCGATGCAAAAGCACAATAATAAGTATGCACAATTATTTATATTATCTAAACTACACATTGCATCATGGTTAACCTACCATTCAAGAATGCCACATAGGAAGTCAATCAAGGTCAAACGGGTTTTACAAGTCCGACTAGGGTATGGGCATTACAGCTAGACACTGGGGGCAAAAATCATAAAAATTGAAAAATGTCATGAATTAAATCCAAAAAAATCAAATAATGTCCTGAAATAAATCCAAAAAAATTGAAAAATGTCCTGAAATAATCCAAAAAAAAATAAAATTGAAAAATGTCCTGAAAAAAATAAAAATAAATAAAAAAATCAAATAAAGTCCTAAAAAAATGAACAAAAAAATTGTAACAACTTGAAAAGCAAAAAACAAAAAAATATATCCTCTTGGTGCATAGATAGATCACTGAGTATACATCTAACGACACACAATCACACACTGTGCTTTAATGAAATCATGCATAAATAGATGAACTTTTTCAATCAAACCAGACATTCAAACTGATCACAATTGTCTTCTCAATCGAACATCAGCATCAATATGATTTGTCCTTGTCACTACTATCATGGGTCTTATACAGGGTGTGGTATGCTCAAAACCAAACTGTGTCCTGTCTTAGATGGGGTACCATATGTCCTGAAACCAGATAGCATGATCATCCTATCAACGCTTTCAACTTTTGACAATGAAGATCAAGATGTTTGTTTGACTTGTTGGAATTAGCGAGTCTTATCATTTATTGATTTATTTTTTATCATGTTCCTATGTTGCTCGATGATGTCACTGAGTGATTTAGAGTGACTAGGATGGTTCATGGTCCCCTTTCTTTTTTTTGTTGTGATTGTTGTTTGTAGAATGTTTGTTACAACCTGGGGCAACTATATCATTGGGTGTCTATGATAAGTACATTCGCTTTGTGAACGCCGCACATACCTCGACCCTTGATGTATGCACCCTAGGATGCTTCACTCATTCCTTGTGTGTGATGTGTCTGTCTTTTGCAAAAAGGGTTGTGTTTTAGCTCTGGCCTTCAATGCCATGATGCTATGCATCCATTTTGCTACATTAAAATAGAGGTTCTCACCTACAAAGTGCATTAGTGAAAGCAAGTTTTTCTTCGCCTCTAACTGTCCTCTGTCTCATTTCTTCTTACTAACATTTCTTTCGTCAGTTTGGACAATCAGTCCGGTCTAGTGCTTCGATCTCCAAAAACATATGCTGCATCCTGCATCCATTTGGTTAGTACATTTGCATTACATCAAACATCATATCAAGTATTTTATCCATTTCATATTATCAATGCATCAAAAACACATAAAAAAATATATCCATACATGTTCCACACTAATACATCAACAGTGCATAAGTCATCCATACATGTTCCACACTAATACATCAACAGTGCATAAGTCATCCATACATGAAAATAACATAAGTCATAACACATTGCATCCCATCATATCGATGCATATCATATCATATATCAAAATAATATCGGAGTACAAAATTGGACTGTCTGTCCTAAGTATGGTCCGTAGGCTGCCTACAAAATGTCACACTACATAATGTCAACTGTCTATCATAAGGAGCATGTGCCTCAGTCACTAGGTTCTCCCTCTATCCTCCTCATCCCTGCCATGTCTCAGTGATGATGTCCCTCCTGCCCAAGGTCCTGGCTATCGTGGTCTCATAGGTCCACTCACCCCCATGCTGCTCACTGACCTCCGAGAGCGTGCCCTGCTCTTTGTCCTCGATTGTGCCCGACATGAAGCTTCTCTCTACTCTGGTGGAATTGCACTCTCATATAGTGTCCTCCAATGGCGTATCTCCTCTTTGGTCTCTACCAACATCTGTGCCATCCCCTGTGCACTGGCATCCCTAATCGACCCAATATACTCAGTGACTCTCTATTCTTCTCGCTGTGCCTGAGCTATTGTTGTATCTCGAGCCACTGTCAATCTGGCTATCTCTTCTTTGAATTGATCCTGCTCTATCCTCAAGATGGAATTCTGTCTCTCTAATGTCGCAATATGATCATGCTGACTCGCTATGGTAGCCCTGCACATCTCCATCTCCTCTATCCTAGCTGTCTCCAGCTCTATGGGTATATCCTGCAATGACTCTTGATCAGCTGAATCTAGCTCATAATCATCATCCCCTCATCATCTTTGTCCTCGTCATCCTCTTCATCCTCATCACCACCCTCATCCTCCTCATCCTCATCATCTCCCTCTCCTCTCCTATGAGTGGGAAGTCCTCCTATCTCCTCGGTATTGGAATATTGGGATCTGTCAATGGCACTGGCCGTCGTCGTGCAAACCATCTCTCATACTCCTCTGTCATCCCGGCGTCCACCACATCAGATCTCCAATCCCACTATCTTTGTTGTAGCTGTGTGAAGTCATCATATGCAATGTGTGGCTGAATCATCCTCCCCCACTGACTCATCTCTCTGTGAGATCGAGCAAAGTGTGCAGTCCCTCTAGGTATATCCTGTCTCTCTCCAAACTGTCATCTGACTCTCTCTGGCAGGTACATCTCAATCACTCTCTAGTGATTCACTGGTCGCCCAATCAGGTACCTCTCCTATCTACAATACGATAGCTCATCACTATCATCTGACCATCCAGGGCAATCAAGATATGGCCTCCATGTGAACTCTCTCAATCTATCTAGCTCATGTCGCCAATACAATATGTATCCAAAAGGACCCTATCTCAGTGCTCCTCCATAGCAATACACATATGGTTAGTGTGGTAATACTTGTCTCTCTGCAATCGGTCGACATATGGCTATGTGCTCAAATGCCCATACCTATAGCAGTGTGACTCCACAGCTCAAGGTCTGAAATCTCCGACATGCTATCTGATGCAACTGAAAATATAGCATAGCTAGTACACATGGTCCCCATGCGTACACCGTCCCCTCTGTCACCATCCACTCTAGCACTCTTCCCCATCCAATAAGGAATCCATGTCCTCATCTGTCCCCTGCTAGTAGGCATGCTATCACCACTGCTATCACCACATATCGCTGATCATACTCTCATGCCATTGTCTCCCAGCCAATCTCCCTCTCTATGATATCCAAATCATCTGCATCACACTCAAATAATCTGCACAAAGCATCTCTCCCTATCACTGGGTCATACTCTACCATCTCTCCATGAATTGAAATGCGGAGGATACACCATACATCCTCTAGTGTCATAGTCGCCTCTCCAGTCGCCAGATGGAATGAGGAGGTCTCTGAATGCCATCGTTCTGCCAATGCGGTAAGTAGTCCTGTGTTTTCCCTAATCTCAGGCATGAATGTGATATAGTATATTCCAAGTCCTGCTAATGTATCTCTATCCATACTCTTGAGTTTATGTCGTAACATGAAGTAGTCTAGTCGGTTCTCCCGCGTGATCAATGGATAATGTCGACTCTGCATCACAATTGGGGCACATTTTGTCAGTTTTAGGGTTTGCTCCTATGGGCTGCATTTCCTTGTTTCATGTCCAAATTAGGGTGTTTCTAATCTATTCTGACCTATCCTACCCTTATCCCCCTTTTCGGATCATTTGCATGTTGTTTTTGACCAAAATTGAGTTCCCAGGGCACAACTACGCCTGTGTTCTATATCCTGCACCTGTGTTGCATTGAACTGTGCCTGTGTACCTTACACAAGCACAAAATACCCTACACAAGCACAGGATGCACTCACACAAGCGCAAAAGTCAGTTTCTACATTCCCTGTGGGCCCCGCAATGTCCCGCAAGCGATCAAAATTCATAAAATTGACAATATGGGTTTTTGAGATACATACAGTTGCTCCCACGTCGTCCGGTCATCTGTAGGTGCATACACATTCTTTGAGGTGATCTGCCATTGGAATGTTCACCATCTCTCTGCAAGTGTCCTTTTCCAAAGCAACAAATCCTCCTCTTTGGCTAGTGCAAATGAGCAATTTTCACTCTCTTTCTCTCATTTATAGATCTTTGTCAGTGCATAGATGGACATGCACTCTCTCCATCTCATGTTGGTCATGGTCTTTTGTTCTTTCAATTGCTTGTCCTTCATGCATCCGATCTCCAATTGACAGTTTGTTCGAACCTATCGTCTTCTGTCATTCTTATCGATCAATTGGCCTCTTTTCTAGATGTTTCTAACCAATTCCTCGAGGGGGCATGCATATGTCATTATTATTGTCTGGGGCATTTTCATTATTGTTCTTTGAAACAACGCTTAGAATTGCATTGTCTCAAAGAGGGGCAAAATGTAGACATCTAAAAATGGTCAACGCTTGCCGAGTCATACTTTAACATCTGCACATTGCCTTGTTTTAGGGTTTTTGTGTCACATTAACATTTCTCCTATGATTCGCACTTGGTCTTTATCATTTGCGAGCATCGAGTCCTTCTTCTACATTCTTCATTTGTCTCGCTTTTGAATTTGGTCTTGTCAATAGCAATATTTGTCATGATTTTGGTCGATCTTATCTTGTCGCATCAATGTGTGTGCTCGTTTGTCATATTTTGACATTGTTAATTCAATTTCATTTTAGACATCGTCAATCCTAATTAGGGTTTTGTCCTATTATCAATCTTGTCATCTTGCAATTGATTTGTCATCGATCATTGTCGTTTTCAATCTTGTCATCTTGCGATTGGTTTGTCATCGATCGTGGTCATTTTCAATTTTGCAATCGATTTGTCATCGATCGTCGTCTTCTCAATCATGTCAATTTGGATCAATTAGTCATTGTTCCTTGTCAATTGGCGCACTTATCAATCAAATCGTTTTTCAAGCATTGGTTATTTATCAATTCAAAATCATGATCGAATCGACATCAAATCAATCTTACATCAGGACCTAATTGTCATCCTTGCATTTTCTAATTCATCTTCTAGGGTTTCATGATTTAGTCATTTAACCTTGTTTGTCATTTCTCCCTCTAGCTACAAAACAAAGCAATTTGAAGGAGAAAGAAGGACAATGGAGCCACATGAAGGAGACATCTGCATTTGGTTTGCTTAGATTTCATTTTGAATGTCTTGTCTTCATGTCTTTATTGAATGTAATTAGGATTGGTCATTGCAATTGAGTTTTCGTGATTGAGCTAGATTAATATTGATATGTTGCTTTGATGATTTCCAAATTTCTAGCTACAGATAACATGTGACATCATCTTGTGATATCGTAGTCATTAAAATCATCACATCTTTAATCATGGGGAAGCACTTACTATTAGATCTATCCATTCTTTAATAGGTGGTCGGTGTATTTAGCACTTGCCAAACTTAAGAAACATAAGCGCGGTCTTGAATAAAAGGGGATCGGTAATAAGGAAGTTATGAATTTGACTTAGGAAATATTATCTCATGAACAGGTTTACCAACTTTTGCCTTAGGGAAAAAAAAGGACCCCGTCTATGGAAAGGGTGCCCTTGGTTTAAGTGGGAAAAAGGAACAACAAAATATATCATTTCTAGGGTTTTCCTCACAAAAATATAAGAAATTTTGATAACTCCTAAACCCTAAGCCTTGAAATGTTCTCAAAGGATAAAAGTAACAACCTGAAAATCAATGTTTTGGGGCTGAAATTTGAATTTTTTATGGAATCAATTTTCAGGGCTATCAGTGGCTCTAGTTGGGGATGCTCATTTTTTAGGAATGAAGTGAGAAACTAAAATCTCTAGGTAAAGTAGACCAACTGCAGGGAAAACCAAGAAGAAAATCACCTAGACAGGGTAACTTCAACTAAAAAGAAACTAAACTAACAAAGAAAACCTAACTAATGCTCATGGATAACAACTACTTTAATAAAAGTAGAACCTCAAAATTGTCCATGAATAGGAAATTAAGAAGGAAATTATTCATAACTCCATTGGGCATAGAGTCAAAGAAACCACTCTATCCCAAATTACTTGTGGCCTGCAGGATCAGACCAAGTGTGATGGCCCAAAGCCATCTACCAATGTCAACTTTTTCTTTCCTCTATCATAAACATGATTTTCTTTTGAAAGCATCAAATATAATCTAGTAACATAAATGAAAAACCATTTTTCAAATTCGCTGGCTAGTCCTGTCTATCCACTATGCTTAACTTTATCACTGCAATTACTATTGAAAATCTAAAAATTGTGCAATGACATAGTACATTTGCAATCTTGTGACATATATGCTATTTATTTGATATAGCACACACCCTGACTGCAACCAATATCCTTTTCTGCAAATGAATCATCTTGTTGGAAAAGGAAAATCTCATATTCTAGCACATAACTGAAAATACATGCCTCTTTTGTATTGTCCACTTGCCTACTAAAATGAGGATTCTCCAAAGAATCCTCCTTCTTACTAATCATGTACAACAAGCTATTATCAAGGGGAAGGAAAGGATTATAAATGGCCTCTTCATATGTTTCATTTTCTTTCTCTGTTTCCAATCTAATGTCAACAATATCAGCAACAGGGGAAGACTGTTCAAAGTTACTCACCTCTGAATTAGATATTGCACCTTCATCTTCAAAATAGTCAATTTCAGAAGTTGATGCAATAATCTCTAGATTCTCATTTGCTTCTTCATATAAAGGGTTAAGAATAACATGAAGACCCTTCTCAAAAATATTGTAACAGAGAACCAATTGATCTTCATCTGAATCTTCATCAAATAATGCATTGATATTTTCACTGAAATTATTTCCGATCTCATCTTTAGGTTTATCAGGAAACCATGATTCGGAATCTGAACTAGAACAACACCCTATAATACAATCCTCACAAATTGTTTCACCAACAATTGATGATATCTCATCATCTGAATTTTTATTATCACAGTCCTGCAAATCTGCAACCACTTCAGACATAAAACTTTCCAATTCTTCACATTCATTGTCATATCTATCTGAAACACAAGATTGCACACAAATCTCCTATGAGGTGTTCTCCTTGGAAAAATCATTATTGTTGTCCTTCAATAAAGTAATGGACACCATATCTATCTCTTCATTTAATATGTCAGACATTATCTCATTAGCCTTTTCTTCATCAATATGAGGAATAACCACTATCTGGGACAAGTCCTCTTCACTCACATTTCTTCTCATATCATAATCAATATCTGGGCTAATGTAATCAGTAGGAATGTACACGTCTTGGCATGGTCCTTTTGTTTTAGATTCATACATTGTTTCAAACCCTATCATCTTAGGATAATATACCTTTGTAGATAAATATCCCCTAGGGATCCCATATTTCAATTTTTTTTCAATCTCCATTGCTATCATATAAGCCTGATGCAAGGTTTTAGGATCCTTATCTCTTAACAAATAACTCTCTTCCTCCTCAAAGGTAGCCAAATAAACAACTAGGCATACTGCATCATTTGGTTTGTAACTGCTAGGAATATAATCCAATGTCTTAGCAAACCTGAGATTAAAAGCAGGTACTAACTCATCCTCTTCTTTCTGAATGTCCATGAATATTTTCATAACTGAACTTGGATCAATTATTTCACCAAATTATTCAATGAATGCCTCCTTCAACTCATCCCATGATGAAATAGAACATAATGGCATGTAAGAGAACTAGTCTCTGGCATTTTCCCTCAAAGTCTGAACAAATAACTTCATGAAAAAATCTTCTTGATTTATTTCAAAATCTTCCATTAATTCAGAAAACTCCTATAAATGTTGTCTTGCTGATTCTGACTTTTTCCCATTAAATCCTGGTAATTGTTCCCTAACCCCTACAAGAAAAGGATTTGGGAAACCTTGGATACCATAAAAAATTAATGGTTTATATCTTTCCTTAAAGAAAGCTCTATGATGACTTGACATAGATTGCACATTTGTTCTTGATACTTCATAAGGAAATGCAGACATAGGATACATATTTTCATTCATTCCCTTATCTCTTTCTCCTTCTCTTACATTATTTCATTATGAGGCTCAAAACATACTCCATCTAATCTTATACAACAAAGATGAAAATCGAATCACGGGAGCATGTAAAATAATCACTACCATTCCCTTCCTTAGTGCTTCTTTCACTACTTAGGGAACACATTTTTTTACAAACTTCATGAAAACACACGGCTCATGAAAATATAAATACCTGGAAATGCTGGAAATGTTGCTGCCTTCTTCAACTTGAGATTTGCAAAATCACCTTCATTCCTTCAAATCTTTAACATTGATTTTTGACAGAGTCGTCACCTCCTTGGAGAGGACCAATACTCGAATAGCTAGAATTTCTTCATAGGTCAGATTTGTTCTAACACAACACTACCACATTTCCTTAACATTCAAGCAATGCTACTGATTCTATCCTCAACTTTTTGGGGTACTTCATCATAAGAGCTTAAATCTACTTCATCCTTGCTGCAAATTTCTTGGTTCTCCTTCCAGCAGACACACACTGGTGCATAGATCTCAAAGTCTCAGAGTCGTCACTAACAATCATGAGGTTTTACACATAATCTTGAAAAACGGATAGATTTGGACTGAACTCTTTATATAATGAGAACCTACAGTCGATTCTTGATGACATTTATGAGAATTGACTCAAACCAACAAGCGACAGATTAAGAAATTTCTTCACTCTGTGGGGTAATCTCAACTATACATTATTTTTAACCTGAGATTCTCAATAGTTCATTCCTCCCCAGAAGAGGTGCCAATTTTTGTTGGTTCCCAAAAATGGACAACGAGTTTACACTGCTATTAGGGTAGAAACTTTTGGCATTTCAGTAGAAAGAAAGATTGTTGATATTCAATAAGGATATTGAGAAGGTTGTTGAAGATTATTGATATAACTGAAAATGGATGATAAATATCTTTATAACATTCTTTTGTCATTGATGCCAAGAAATTGATTATCTGATTTAGTATGATGTTGCCATATCTTGAGAAGATTGATTTGAAGAGAATTAAGATGTCGGTAAAACAAACAGAAAGAATGTGATGAATAAGGGGAGAAATAAGATATTCAATGGGAAACTATTACCAAGTTAGACAATGATGAGATCATGAGGTTTAGATTGTTTTGATATCCTACACATGTTGTTGATTGTAAGGTTAATACTATATTATGTCACCGAGCAAAGAACCTAGTCGGTAAACCTTAAGGAACCTAGTCAGTAAACTCTAAGGTTATAGATATCGATTAATGAAGGCGGAATGTCTACCAAGTAAAGTTTAGTATTTACTGAGTTACAACTGAGTTATGACAGATCGCATTGGATGGATAAAAACATTATTTAATGAAGGACAATAATTAGCTAGAGATGTATAAATGATTGGTATGTCATGCATGAAGTTTGTTAAGGATCTATGGCAAAGGAAAATCGGTAGGAAGATCTATAGCGCAGATTGAACTGCAATAACCTTGTGCAAGTTCCAAGAAGGGAATGCAAGTCCCGAGGCAAGGTAAAATGTTTTCAGATCAAAAGGATACAATGAACTTGGTCAAGTTTGAAGATCTGATGGCTAAGATTGATCATGGGAAATGTGATCAAGGAGATTAAGCGGTTAGCAATTGTTTATAAATAAGAAATTATTGATAAGCAATGCATGCGGGCAAGTGTAAGCATAGGGATGCTACATTGTGATTACTGAGCACAAAAGCTTGAAGACCTATTTGAATAATAGAGTAAGGAGCCCAGCAGAGGGACAAGATAAGTCCTATGACTAAATTGTTTTGAGAAAATAAGAATCTGCTTTAACATTTTAGATGTGAAGTTGCAGATATATTTTTATTACTGTTATTTTGTAAGTGACAGAAAATCTTTTAACCGAGTGGACTTAACAGTCTTACTTGTAAGCCCTCTAGCAAGGTGACATTCTAAATGAGTGTTTGAAATCCTTTGACAAGGTCACTTCTAACAAAGTGAAGATCCTAACAGATCTGAGGGAAATCCCTTAACCAGGTCACATCTAGCAATGTGTTTGTAATCTTTAACAGGATTTTCTTTTAACCGAGCATACTCTAGAAGACTATATTTCTTAGTGGGTCTGAAATCCCAAAGTGGTTTTTCCCTATTTGGGTTTCCACGTTAAATCTAGTGTTATGAGTGTTATGATGATTATGTGTTTATGAGTTTGCATGTTTAGCAGTTTTTGGTTATATTGTTGAAGTCTAAGTTACCGAGGTTGAATCCGTTGATTTTATGGAAGATTAAGTTTGCATGATTCACCCCCCCCTCTCATCTTGTTAGCTATTGGCATATGTACTTTACATTTAATATCAAAACTTACAATTGGTATCAGAGCTTTGGACTCCAGAAGAAAAAGTTTAAAGGTACTTGAGGAAAAGATCCGAAGATGTATAAAAGGGATGCACCAAAGCTGAACAAGTCAAGTTTCTCCACATGGCAGAAAAGGATGAAGCTGCATTTATCAGGAATTGGAGAATATGCAACATATTATCTGGAGAATGATTACATTGCACTGAGCACCAACCCTATGACGTTGGAAGAGATAAAGGCAAAGAAAGAACATATTCAAGCTATGATTGAAATAACATCAGCATTGACCGACTCAGAGTTTAATGATCTAGAAGGTTGTAATGATACAAAAGTAATGTGGACTAAGCTCATATCAGTGTATGGAGGTGATGAACATGTTCAAAGAGCAAAAGTAGATAGTCTAAGAGGACAACTTGAATCCATGAGAATGAATGAAGGTGAGAATATAACCCAATACAGTACAAGACTAAAGGAGATTGTCAATCAAATTAAAGGAGCAGGAGGGACTATTGAAGAAAAGGATGTAACAAGTAAGTTGTTGAGAACCCTTCTATCTGCTTATGCTATTCGAGTCTCTACAATCAATGAATTGAGGTCTGTACCTAACATGCCAGTTTCTTTGGATGCTACTATTGGTAAGCTACATGCATTTGAGTTAAGTAATTTTGATAACAGTGGGTCTTCGGTAAATAAAGTAGAATTTGCATTCATTTCTTTTCATATTGGTGAAACTGATGATTACAATGATAGAATGAGTAAGTATTCTGAAGGGAATCACAGTGGAGCAAGTGAAATATTTCATAAGAACATGGAAGAAGTACACAAACTATATGAGGAAATCAAGAAGCAAGAAGAGTTTGAAGCATTATTAGCCAGAAGGTTATCGAGAGGAAAAGGTAATTATAAAGGAAAGCTACCTTTAAAATGTTTCAATTGTGATAAAATAGGACATATGGCTTCTAACTACCCTGACAAAGAATCTAGTGAAAAGAGAGAATACCGAAATAACAGGCAGAAAGACAACCAATATAGAGGACACTGAGACTTCAAAAGGAGAGATAGAAAGACATGTCTAGTAGCTGATGAGGAATCCAACAATGATAAATCTGATGAAACTGATATAAAAGAAGTTGTTTATGTGGCTATTAAAGATGGATCAGATGAAGAAAGGTATGAAGAAAAAGCCCTAATATCTCACATAAATAATAATGATTCTTGGATCATAGATGGTGGATGCTCACATCACATGACAAGTGATAAACACAAGTTTGTTAAATTAGAAGACTATGATGCACCATGTCCGGTGAAAGGTAAAGGATCTATAACACTTCTTGACAATGCTAAATGTGATGATGTATACTGGGTTGAAGGTTTGAAATACAATTTGTTGAGTGTAGCATAGCTAAACAATATAGGATACCGAATAGAATTTCAGAAAGGAATTGTCAAAGTTCATGAAAAGCATGGAAAGTTAGCTGCTACCGGGACACAAAAAAAAGGTAATACATTTCATCTTGACTCAACTTAGAACAAGTGTCTTTATGCTAAGATAGATGATACCTGGTTATGGCATAAAAGGTTTTGTCATGTAAATTTTGATAATCTGATCAAAATAAGTAAGAAGCACCAAGTAAGAGGTCTACCGAGTCTAGAAAAACCTGAGAATGCTATGTGTCGAGGATGCCAGATGGGTAAGATGAAAAGATCAAGCTTTACAAGTAAGTCCTACACTTCTAAAGGAATTTTAGATCTAGTACACACTAATCTTTTTGGTCCCATGAAAGTTCAAAGTTATTATGGTGAAAAGTATTTCATATTATTTGTGGATGATTACTCAAGGATGATGTCAGTCATGTTTTTAAAAGAAAAATCAAAATCTTTTCAAATGTTTAAATGGTACAAGGCAAGAGTTGAAAATGAAACAGGAAGACAACTGAAATGTCTTAGATCTGATAGAGGAGGAGAATTCACTTTTGATGAATTCAACCTATTCTACAATGATCATGGTATAAAAAGGCAAGTATCTACACCGAGAGCACCTCAGCAAAATGGGATAGTCGAGAGAAGAAACAGATCAATTGTGGATTGTGCCAGAACCCTAATGATAGAAAAGAGGGTACCTCAAACATTTTGGAGAGAAGCAATCAGCACTGCAGTTTACACCCTGAACCGAGTTCAACTGAAGAAAGGAACTATGAAGACACCATATGAAATCTAGTATGACAAGAAACCTAATGTAAGTTATTTTAAAATCTTTGGAAGTAGATGCTATGTTCACAAAGATGATAGAAATGGAAAGTTTGATCAGAAAAGTGAGGAAGGAACATTTCTTGGTTATTCTTCTAGAAGTAAAGCATTTAAATGTCTAATCAAATCATCTAACAAAATAGTGGAAAGTGCAAATGTGAAAATTGATGAATTTGCAGAGAGAAATGATGAAGGAAACTCCAAAGAACCAAAAGATTATGAAGAATTTGCTTATGTTCAACCGAGAAGTCCTACCGAGAAAGTTGCTGAAGAAAATGAAGATAATGTCCAGTTACTGAGTGATGAAGAAGATCTTACAGAACCTACCGAGCCTATATTAGTAAAATATGTGAGAAGACATCATGCATCAAGTTAGATTATTGGAGATAAGGATGATCCAGTGATGACAAGGAACAAATTGAGACAGAACACATGTCTGATATCTGAATTTGAACTGAGAAAAGTAAAAGAGGCATTTAATAGTGAAGATTGGGTAAATTCTATGATAGAAGAGATTGATCAAATCAAGAAGAATGACACATGGACACTGATCCCAAGACCAAAGGACAAAAATGTAATTGGTACAAAGTGGATTTTCAGAAACAAGCTAAATGAAAAAGGTGAGGTCATTTGCAACAAAGCAAGACTAGTTTGCAAAGGTTATGCTCAAGAAGAAGGAATAGATTATGGTGAGACTTTTTCACTTGTGGCTAGACTTGTGGGAGTAAGAACATTGTTGGCATATGCTGCTTTCAAAAATTTCAAGGTATATCAAATGGATGTTAAATCTGCATTTTTGAATGGTATACTAGAAGAAGAAGTTTACTTTGAACAACCTGAAGGATTTGTTGAAAACAAGAGTAAAGATCAGGTATGTAAATTAAACAAAGCTTTATATGGTCTGAAACAAGCACCTAGAACATGGTATGAGAGATTGCACTCTTACTTGATCAAAATTGGTTTTATAAGGACAAGTGAAAACAACAATATGTACATGAAGAATGATGAGGACAATGGAATACTAGTCTCAGCTATATTTGTTGATGACATTATATTTTGTGGTAATAACTCCTTATGCAAGAACTTTGGTAATGAAATGTGCAAAGAATTTGAGATGTCACTAATCGGTGATTTAGTTTTTTTTACTTTTTGGCATTGTTGTCAAAGGGGGAGAAGACTAAATGGTTGACTGAATGGTAAAGCCCTGAATGATGAAAATAATAGAAGACTAATGATAGGGGGAGAAGATTACTGCAAAACGGAGAAGACTAAATGCAAGACAATAGCTCAGAAGCCTAATGAAAAAGGGAGAACACTTCAGAAGATTTTAACAGCTCAAGGATAACAAGATAAGTCTAACAACAATCTGAATCCGAATAAATTTGAATATCTTGTTGGTATTACCATTTTAAAAAGTTGGTTTTGCCATCAATGCTAAAGGGGGAGATTGTTGGCATTTTAGTAGAAAGAAAGATTGTTGATATTCAATAAGGATATTGAGAAGGTTGTTGGAGATTATTGATATAACTGAAAAAGGATGATAACTATCTTTATAACATTATTTTGTCATTGATGTCAAGAAATTGATTATCTGATTTAGTATGATGTTGCCATATCTTGAGAAGATTGATTTGAAGAGAATTAAGATGTCGGTAAAAGAGACAAAAAGAATGTGATGAATAAGGGGAGAAATAAGATATTCAATGGGCAACTACTACCGAGCTAGACAATGATGAGATCATGAAGTTTAGATTGTTTTGATATCCTACACATGTTGTTGATTGTAAGGTTAATACTATACTATGTCACCGAGCAAAGAACCTAGTCGGTAAACCCTAAGGTTATCGATATCGGTTAATGAAGGTGGAATGTCTACCGAGTAAAGTTTAGTATTTACCGAGTTGCAACTGAGTTATGATAGATCACATTGGATGGATAAAAGCATTATTTAATGAAGGACAATGATTAGCTGGAGATGTATAAATGATTGGTATGTCGTGCATGAAGTTTGTTAAGGATCTATGGCAAAGGAAAATCAGCAGGAAGATCTACATCGCAGATTGAACTGCAATAACCTTGTGCAAGTTCCAAGAAGAGAATGCAAGTCCCAAGGCAAGGTAAAACATTTTCAGATTGAAAGGATACATTGAACCTAGTCAATTTTGAAGATCTGATGGCTAAGATTGATCATGGGAAATGTGATCAAGGAGATTAAGCGGTTAGCAATTGTTTATAAATAAGAAATTGTTGATAAACAATGCATGCGGGCAAGTGTAAGAACAGGGATGCTACATAGTGATTACCAAGCATAGAAGCTTGAAGATCTATTTGAATAATAGAGTAAGGAGCCCAGCAGAGGGACAAGATAAGTCTTATGACTAGATTATTTTGAGCAAATAAGAATCTGCTTTAGCATTTTAGATGTGAAGTTGTAGATATATTTTTATTAATGTTATTTTGTAAGTGATAGAAAATCTCTTAACCGAGTGGACTTAACAATCTTATTTGTAAACCCTCTAGCAAGGTGACATTCTAAAAGAGTGTTTGAAATCCTTTGACAAGGTCACTTCTAACAAAGTGAAGATCCAAACAGATCTGAGGGAAATCCCTTAATCGGGTCACATCTAGCAATGTGTTTGTAATCTTTAACATGATTTGCTTTTAACCGAGCATACTCTAGAAGAGTATATTTCTTAGTGGGTCTGAAATCCCATAGTGGTTTTTCCCTATTTGGGTTTCCATGTTAAATCTGGTGTTATGAGTGTTATGATGATTATGTGTTTATGAGTTTGTATGTTTAGCAATTTTGGGTTATATTGCTGAAGTCTAAGTTATCGAGGTTGAATCCATTGATTTTATGGAAGATTAAGTTTGTATGATTCACCCCCCCCTCTCATCTTGTTAGCTATTGGCATCTGTACTTTACATTTAGTATCAGAACTTGCATAAACCACCTCCAAATATCTATGGAGAGCTACCTCCAACTATCAATATCTATCAGGATTGGACCAACAATAACAAGGATGTTAGATCCTTCTACACTTTAGGCTCTACAAAACCAGGGAGGGTGATCCCTTCATTAAGAACCTTCCCGCTCTCCGTAAGGATATTCCTGAAACTTACTAAAAATAAAGAAGATTTATCTCATTAATAAAACTCAATAGAAAGGGAGAATGCTCAATGATGGCAAATCCTTCAGTGATCCTCAACCTTAACCTGGAGTATGAGAGATGGTGGCACTATTTTTTAGAAAATACATAAATCTTAGCAAATGATTGTTCTGATTATTTATAAGATTCATTCTGAGAGAGCATGAAGAAGATAAAACTAGAAAATTGATAACCTAATGAGATTTGCTAGCTAATACCAGTTCCTTATTCATTTGGGCTATAGAGTCAATGAAAGATGTTCCTGAAAATCTGATAAAAATTTATCTAATAGCTAGATTGCCTTATAGTATTATTTTGCTTATGATCCTATATCTAAACTACTTAGCAAATCCCATGGTGAGCCTTTTTTTCTCTATAATATTATTGAAGCATTTTTAATTAACCCATTGGATTAAAGCATTGAATAAAAGAGTACATACATCA
This sequence comes from Cryptomeria japonica, assembly GCF_030272615.1. NCBI lineage: Eukaryota > Viridiplantae > Streptophyta > Pinopsida > Cupressales > Cupressaceae > Cryptomeria > Cryptomeria japonica. The sequence continues at coordinate 258,952,533 of NC_081407.1, read as the reverse complement.
TAACAATGCAATAAACAAAAGAAACCCTTGATCCCATTTAATTAAAAGAAGATAAAATCACACACATGAGAGTAAAGATTTAGAAACTATATTTGCATTAGTATTATGAGCTATCTTTTATCAGATGATAGCCAAAAATTTCAAATATAGAGTGACCCATTTGAAAAGGGGGAAACTGCAACCATTTTATTACAATTTTTGCTCTACAAAATAACATTACAGTCCTAGTTATTTCCTATGACTCTGTAGAACTCTTCTAGACCTAACCCTACAAAAAAGATCTATTTTATAGAGATCTTTCTCAAAAAAAAATTGGACCCTAACTAATGGCCTTGAATTCCCTTTTATAGAAAATAAGGGAGCAACAAGCTTCAGGACATAAGACATTTATAAATAGAAGATTCATTTCTTGATAATTATCCCTGAAGGCTATGTACAATTGTGTTTCAAAAATCCACATGTCTATGTGCTGGCACCTGTGAATCATTGTTTTCTAACCGAAGATTGGTAATAGAAAAACCATTTAACTCATGCCGTTATCGCCTTGACACCTTCAGATGGAGTGTGAAATGTTGCATTTTTGTTCCATAGAGAATTTCCCTTCCTTAGAAAGGGAAATAGGATCTCAGAAAGAGGTAAAGTCACTCCTCAAGCTAGATGAGGAACTCAACCTTCATGCTCAGGATTAGAGGTAATGGGAGGTGAAGTTAGGAGGGAAACATAACATACTGGGGAGGGGTCACAGCTTCCATGCAACTACATGGATGGATTGATGCCACTCCCTAACCGGGCATGTCCATTTTTTGTTTCTCTGTGGGCTCTATCTCAGAACCCTCTGCCACCCAGAGACTAACATGACACAGAGGTTGTGCCATGCGTGACCTTTCTTTGCAAGAGAGGGCTTTCATGCCCCCTCTTGCAATCCTCCCCACTTTCACATCCCCTATGGCAATATACATACTCACATAGAAAAGAAAGGCTCCATCTAGTATCACAGAGTATATTATAACTTCATCTATAAGCATGCTCAAACAACATTTCTTCTGCAAAAAGAAAAATTGCACCTAGAAAATGAAAAGGCTTCATACTCTTCTACCAATTCGTTCGCCACCTTACTATATTTATAGCTACAACTTACTTCATGAAGTAGTGGTTGTTCTTGAAACATCATCACTTTGATGTTCTCAGTTTTCTCTACCAACAATAGACACTAGAATTCATGCATATCACATATACTAGATTCTTCTGTCAAATTTCTCCTGATGCGAATGATTTTATTCTTATCTTACTCCTCTTTTTAGTGTACAATCTCTTGGTTCAGGATTTATGTCGACAAACAAATCTCTGAATTCATCAGAGAACTCATGATTCATCACACCTGAACTGGAAACTTATCCAAATCCTTTCACATCTCTGAGCTATCATCTTTGACTATCAAATCAACCTTGAATCGACAAGTCTGAATCCCATTCATTTTTCCCTTTCTCGCAAGCTATAACCAGTGCCTTCATAAATCCCTCTACATTTCTCATTTGAAACTCAGTCGCAGATCTCATCTATCCTGGCAAATCAAACAATCATTCTCTACCAACTTAGCAGTTTGACCTTCCAACTATATCCGTGGACCCACAAAATTCTGACTGGGCAGCACCATTTCATCCTTCATTCAAGCTCTGTCAACAACCTCCCTACAAGTCCTCTTGAATAAACAAAGACACATGGCATCATAATTTGATACCGTGGTCCATAACCACCTTGCAAATTCCATTGTAGGAACACGAGGATCCTTTGATGTGTTTGATCTTTTACCACTATGCATATTGCCCATCATCTCCTTCAGAACTTAAAAGTCATGCACCTTTTTCCTTAGGATAAAACATCCTCGTTCATTTTGAACATGTGCAAATTGATGAAACTTTTAGTAGACCAGACCTTACTACTTGTGAACCATTATAACAAAGTTTTCAACTAGTTACACTGCTAACCCTATCGGTTTTGCTAATAACATGAGACATCATCTCGCGATACCACGGTCATTAAAATCCTCACATCTTTAATCATGGGGAAGCGCTTGCCGTTAGATCTATCCATTCTTTAACAGGTGGTGGGGTATTTATCACTTGCTGAACTTAGGAAAAATAAGCGTGGGCTTAAATAAAAGGGGACCGGTAATAAGGAAGTTATGAACTTGACTTGGGAAATATTATCACATGAACCGGTTTACCAACTTTTGCCTTAGGGAAAAAAATGGCCCCGTCTATTGAAAGGGTACCCTTGGTTTAAGTGGGAAAAAGTAATAGCAAACTATATCATTTCTAGGGTTTTCCTCACAAAAATATAAGAAATTTTGATAACTCCTAAACCCTAAGCCTTGAAATGTTCTCAGAGGATAAAAGTAACAACCTGAAAATCAATGTTTTGGGGCTGAAATTTGAAATTTGTATGCAATCAATTTTCAGGGCTATCAGTGTGAATTCAGGATCATGTCATAGGTTGTGGAGGATACAATGGAGCCAAAGGATCATCAAATGATCACATATTCACAACTCAACCAGTATATGGCGAAGACTAGAGTCCCGGTATTGGACCTAACTGGTGATGAGAACCTGAGATGTGTGATGCAGGGGGAGTTCAAGTGCTCATGATGCAGAGCCGGCATGCTTGAACTAATAATGAAACTGACTGCCCAAAGTGCAGGTGATAAAAATTACAATAGGAATACCTAGGAGAATTTCATTGTAAGGGGTATCTACCTATTCTCTAGTTGGTTGTATTGGTAGTACAATCAAATTTAATTCCTAAAGAAATTTGGATCAAACAGGAGGTGATGCAGGTTGACCGGTAGGTGAGTAGTGTTCACTGACACAACCCTCAACATTTGAGCATTTTAACAAATCGTTTCAAATGTGCTTGCTGAATTAGTGTCAGTTGATGGTTGAGACCCCCATCTCAAGAGTTGTGACTTGAGAAAATATAACATTTTGTAACAATTGGTATCAAAGAAGGAGAGACATTCGGTCAAGACAAAGGGAGAGAAAGAATTCTGTCAGTACCTAGTAAATACAAGGAGGAATGATATCCTGATAGTGGCCTTTGCCATTCTTTTCAAAGGGGGAGAAGGATTCTATAGTATACAGTATACTACATGTGTTGAGAATCCATGGATTAGAGAAAAGAAAGGGAGAGAAGGATTATGTAGTATTCCAAAAACTACATGAGTTGACATCAATGCCAAAGGGGGAGATTGTTGGCATTGGGTTGTCATTGATGTCAACCAGTATGGGATGACTACTGGTATGAGAAATGTATGTGCAACACTGTCAAGGAGGAGTACATGTTGAGATATCTTGGATATCACCTTGTGTTGAAAAAGACCGGAAAGGTAAGTAAGATGACCTCAGGAGTCACCGGTACATGAGTTAGTGCCTGACTTGTGTGGATGAGATGGTAAGGTGATCAATACTAGTACACTATATAACCAGTAAGGAAAGCATGTCAATTGGTAAGTGATGTGTTGACATGGGGAAGTCAGATCGACCAAGTGAGTGGTTGTTAGCCTGCAAAGGTCAGGACCACTGTACAAAAAGGATGGTCAAGGTGTTTGAGCAGTTGTTTGTGATGAAGACACAGAATGTTACCTAAATCACATCAACACTGGAGGAGAAGAATGAATAGGTCATAGGTATGCTGCAAGGTTGCAAAACAACAAGACTCCCACCTGATGAATATGCAGTCATCATGAGAAGCAATGTCTAACAGTGAAAGTGCCATCACCAAATCACATGTGCCTGTTTGAAGAAATGTTGCACTAATAGGGAAGTCACATGAGTACACTACAGGATGCAGAAGACAAGGTGCCACTCCACCAGTAAATGGAACTTATCTCTAGGTATGCATAGTGTGCATTGATTCTTTGAGATAAGAGAGAAGAGGTAAAGATATGTTAAAACACCAGTACAGAAGGAGTGTGGTGTGTTTGTCATCTTTAAAAACTGGTTGTGATATGGTCTGAGCTGATTAAGGAGAAGGAAAGGCTAATCAGATGCAGTCAGAGGAGAATGGTCGTAGTAAAGATGAATTCTACTAATAGTTGATGATAGAGTGTCATCAAGAAGGTTTATTGATATGTAAGTCCACCAGTAATATGAGAAAGGTGTAGATGTAGATGTCTTCCCACCTTGTGGGAATGAGAATGCTCAAAATAGACATGTCTGACAACCACTCAAGGTGTTCCACCAACAGTTCACTAGAGAGAAGACATGATGAGTTAACTGGTAGAGTGTGAGATGATGACAGGGTTTGTATACTGACAAAGAAGAGGAACCGGTAGAAGTGTTTGGTCACTGAACCTATCTAGACTGACATGAAGAGCCAATCTAGCAGATGGTCGACATGGATACCACTTGGAGTCAAGGTGGCAAACCTGCATTTAGATAAGGATGGAATGTACACTGATGGGGTAGTTGCAGGGTTGGTCGACATTGATGGAAGATCCCACAAATCACTAGACGTGTTGCAGAGCTATTGCAGAGGTTTGTAGCTCAAGGTCTAGAGGAGAACTACGAGCTAGCTAAGAGTGATTGAGAAGATCGAGGTAAATGAAGAAAACAAAAAGATAGATCTTGGTAGTTGATCAAGAGATCAGTCGATAGGGAAAAAGTAGGTTGCCAAAAGTAGAAGGCATGATCAAGAAGGTGCATTCATGGTAGAGATGTACAGATGGATGTTAGAGAGATCAGATCGAGCAAGATCTGATTGGATCTGTTTTGCCTCGAAGATGATGAGGAAACTCTAACTGCCTAGATTTTGAATTGGCTTTTGGTGGGAAAACCAGTCTATAAATATGAATGCCAAAGGCATTGTTAGCTGTTGCTGAAGAGAAGAAAGATATTGTGCTATTACAAAGTGATTAAGTGTTACTTCTGCATGTGAGAGAAAATGAGCCAAGTGCTCAGAGAGTATCTAAGAAAAGAGGGAGAGTGAAGAGAAGAACTGGTAGTGGTTATACTGATAGAGAAAAAGTGAAGAGAGATGCAGAGAAGGCAGACAATGAACCGGTAGAGTTTAGCATTGGTAAAATGTAGAGCAGTGAGGAGGAGATCCTATAGAGAAGAAGAGTAGAAGAGGGCTTACCAATAGAGAAGTAACAGGTGAGAGCAGCAAGAGAAGTGAGTCGGTGTTGGAAAGAAGTTATCTTACTAGTAGATTAAGGTATATGAAATGGTTGCAAGATTCACTTGTAACAATATAACTACTTTTGTATTTGAATTTTACATTGTGATCACTGAGTTGTAGCTCGGTGTAGGGGTTGTAGATCCTTTGGGTTGCATCCCTTAAACAAGTTAGGGGTTGGTGCTCCTTGGTTTGGTGCCCTAAACATTGTAACAATTTTCATTGTGAGGCTAGATTGGAGCAGTAGACTCCAGCAACATTGTTCACCAAGGTTTGTCCCATCTTGGGTTTTCCTCGTACATGCTAGTGTTATGTTATGCATCTTGTGTGTGATTGCATCTATGTTGATCTACCCACTAATCGGTAAGTCTGCATTTAGTTAGAACTATTAACTGGTATGCTCACATAGGATAGCCAAAGGTAAAAGTTTGAGCACCACTAATTCACCCCCTCCCCCTTTCAGTGGTGCATTGTGTCTAACATAGGTGTTTCCTTAATCAATGTAATCATAGATCTTGATAGATTTCAAATTTAAATCTTCCCACTCTTTCTCTCTGTGTCCTACAACAATTCCACCAACTCATCATCCAAATCTACCACTGCATCCCCCAAAAATAGTGACTTCTAGGTCGAGCCCAATTCTTAAAATGCAAACCAAAAAATCCATAGGAAATCATGGCTTAACTGCATAATGACTGAGGTTGACTGATGGTATGATGAAAGAATAACTATTCGGTAGAATACTAAGAGGGGGGGTGAATCAGTATACTGAGAAACTAATACAAACTCCCAAACTCAAAAATAAACTTACAAAGTAAACTTTCACGTATCAAGATCAATACTCAACATCAACCAACATCAACCGGTTTTTACTATTATGACAAATTAATAGTAAACAACTTCAATCTTGTAAACATAAAAAATACTTAATCATATGTCAACATATTCATCTCTCAATTCTTTCAGTTATTGTGCCTTATTAGAATAGTTAAGTAGTGAATCAAATCAACAAATAAGATCATAACCACAAAAGGATTCACCACTTGACACAAATATTTATACGTGGATAACCCAAATAAGTAAAAACCATAGTGAGATGAGACTCACAAGGATAGCTATCTAAACTCTTCTGAAGTTCATGTTGTTAGGAGCCAAGCCTATTAAAGCTTTTACAATACGTCTTGTTAAGAACTGATTCTATTAGGAATCACTCAGTTAAGGGATTTACAAATATGCCTTAATGAAAAGTACAATACCCTGTTAGGAGTAACCTCGCTGGAGGATTTGAGAATCCAAACTAATGGACCACCTTGTTAGAGGATTTAGAAAGTAACCAAGCTTGTTAGAGCTTACCCAGTTAGGGGATTTCAATTTCTACTGTAATTGTTAGAAAACAACAGGTTTTCTTGATTTGTTTAAATAGAACTACATCTGCTTGATCAAATCCTTCTTAAGCTTCAATCTGCCTTTACTCAAATTGTAGATCCATCCACCAGTTAGGTAGCCACACACTCAACTGGTTTCTACCAATCTTGTCAACTTTGCCAACTCTTAACAAAACAATATCATCAAACTTAAATACAAATCAACTAGGTCGATAACACAACAAAAACCTAATTCTCATCATTGTGATTACAAACAAGTCAGTACAATCTTGACCATTAGAAATCATAACAATCTCTTCACATTAATCAAAAAAATTCCAACCGCTCCATGATCATCACTTCATCGGACTTGTAACTCATCACACGCTATGCATTAGATGCAATCCACTTTGCTCTTTTCCAAGACAATAAACAAACGTGCCAAATCAATCTAAACTAATCCTCATACAATGATCACGCGTGTCTCCATCATTACTGTTCAACATTAGATCTTAAACCAACAAACTTGATTGGTGAGGGTTTAACAAAAAATAACTGGTAGGGTTTACCGGTTACATAACATAGAAATGTTTAACCCTTTACACCAGTTCAAGTAACAAACTACCATATACCGGTTTACAACATCTTCCTTAAAGTTTATCATACTATTTACAAGACAATAGCAATAACAACAATAACATCAGCAATATCATGAATACCATTCACCGATTCAATTGACATCAATGACAACATATCATTAATGCAATCTATATGCAAAATGCCAACAATCTAGAAATGCCAACATTGACTTCACCAACCTTTAGTTTGGCATTATCAAAAACTAACCAACTCTCCTTTTTCCATCACAATTTTGTAACCAATCAATTCTCCTAGATTTACGGTGACCACCTATCTTCCTTTTTCTTCACCATCCTACCGGTATACCACTGCGCTCTTCACTACCGGTTCATCCTTTGCTACCAGTTTGTAGTATTTCAATCAAGCCTCTTTTCCTGTTTGCCAATGAGGTTCCAGTTTTCATGGGACCTCAAACCTTCTTGCCTAAGTCACCTTCCATGACTACATTATCATAAAAATCACCAACTTGAAGATTTGACCTTAACACCGATCTTCTTTGAATGACAGACCGGTTGGCTTAGTTTGTCTTCCCTTGAACCGATTGAACCTTGACCATCTTTCTCTGATGCTACTTCCATGTTGTTTTCAAGCCATCACCTTTTCTACTGAGATACACCACTCCAACAATACCACTCCACCAGTTAGTGTTAGTCATCAATGAAAAATCTCAGCTAATATACTGGTTCACTAGATTAACCGGTTATGTCAATATTAGCAATGCCAATAGACAAAGCCCATTTAGAAAGGAAGTTTTGAAGAAAAAGGAGAAGTCTAAGAAAACCTATGTTTTTGTGTCTCTGGTGGCCTCTGAGATAGAATTTGAGGAGGAAGCAGGAAAGGATACGAAGAATGGTGAATTTTTAAGAGCGGTGAGAAAGCCACAGTCTGGTGGAGCCTAGCAAAGCAAGAAAGCTAAATCTGAACCTGCCCCTACCAGAAGACCCAAAAGAGGAAGATAGGTCAGAGCTCAACTTTACAAGGACCTTGAGTCTGGTGACCTATAAGTTAAATACACAATTGTTCCTCCATTGTCAACAGACCAACTAATAGATGAAATGGTTATTGATGGAAACTTGAAGAATCTTGGAGCTTATTATTAACATCTAGATGAGGTAGATCATGGAAAGGTTGAAGAAACTGTTGTTTTGTACTTGAACAATTTTAGTAAAACATTGATTGAGCTGTAGAAGAGCATCCCTAAGGATGTATACAACATTATTGATGCAAGGAGATTGACTTATAGAAAAATAGATAAGGAAATGAAAGAAAGAGAATTGATAAATGTTTGCACCTGTATCACTCGAGATGAAGTCAAAAGGATCATTGAGGAAACTAATAAGAAAGAATTCAGAAGAAAAAATAAGGTAAATAGATTGATGATTGGCAAGGTGGAAGAGGTAAGAAAGCAAATTGAAGATATATGGAGAAAAATAATTGTGAATGATCCTTTGTATAAAGATGCATTCAAATCTTCTCAACCGAAAGAAAAAAAAGGTGTTTCTGGTGATCAAAAGGATGAAACTCAGACTGAGGGAGATTCAAAAGATCAAGGCAACACAGCTCTTCATGCTGAAAATGGTGACAATCCTTCGGTGGTAGATAGTTGCAGCTCCAGAGATTCAAAAGGATGATACTACACTAAGTGGCAACATCGGTGCACAAGATAAAGGGGATGGAGCAGAGATAAAGGAACTTGAGAGAACAAAGGTAAAGGTTGCTAAGGTAGACAAGGGTAAAAGAGTTGTTGATCTAGAAATTGACACTCTTGTAGTCACAAGGACCCCACCTCAAATCTCTATTAATCTAGATGGTTCTCTTGCCAAGAAGCTAATGCTTGCAGCAACTGTTCAAGCTCAGGCTAGTTAGGATCTGGTAAAATTTGTGTCAGAAGATAAAAAGATCATTTTGATGCATGTCGATGTTTTGCAAAAGGTGGCTCCGAGTGTATAGTTAGATTATAATGCTATCCCCTTTGGTAAATTGTTACAATTGATTAAAAGTGTAAATACCAATTTTTATTCTTTAGAAAAATCTACTACTAAGAGAGTATTGGATATATTTAAGGAAGTAAGAATGCAGATATTCTGGAAGATGATTAAAGATGATAGAGTGAGATTGAATAAAGGTATGTAGGTTATTTTAGATGCATTGATAGAAGGTGGTAAATTGTATATGTCTTGTCTAATTTTGGCCAAATTCACTATAGACATAGACAAGCAAATAAGTATTTGCTAGAACAAACTTGCTAATATTTCACAATCCTTTGATCTCAATGTAGCTCTGACCAACAATGTTGAAGGGTAGTTATTGGCTCTAAATGATCAGATCTTGAGACTTAACATGGACAAGGAAAAAATTTTGAGGACAGTTGATGAACTCCAAAACTTGATTTCCCCTCATTTGGACACCATGTTAAGAAATAAGGTCGACTGTATGAAGGCAATGGCTCAACCTGTGTCATCTGATATGAAGGAAGTAGAGATTCATGCAACTTATTTAGTACATTCATTACAGTTTTTTGGATAACTTGAAGAGCAGGTGGGACACTCACCTAGGAAATTTGAAGACCATTTTTGCTGACATTTTCAAGTATTTGTAAAGTCTCCGATAGGTATCTCTATATATAAATTTTTGGACAACACCCCATCTTTGGCATTATTGTCAAAGGGGGAGATAAAAGGTGAAAAATGTAAAGTATAGAAGAGTGTAATTACAAGTTTTATAATTCTTTGCCTAATGGGGAGCCTTAGAAATTCTTTTGATCTGGTGTACAATTCTCAACACTTAGCAATGTTTAATGAGTGTTGCCATCAATGCCAAAGGGGGAGATTGTTGGAAATTGACACTCATCTGGTGGCTTCTGATGATTGATTATTAGTTTCGGGTTGTCATTGATGGAAAATCTTCATGAGATTCCCATCCACTAATCACAAATCTTGATTTTTAGAAGAGGATGTCAACTGGTAGCTAGTTAATCGATATTTCAGGATGAACAAAGCAGTCTTGGTCCAAAAGCTTTTTGGTGATTGTGGGGCTATGTTGGGATGAGCGGATCAACCTAGAGACATCATTTTATCATTTTTTTGGTGATTCACATTTATCTTTGGTGATCTGGTCAAGCTGACATATGACTACACGTTACATTAGTAGTCCAACTTGATAAATGATCTATTTTGTGATTGTGGATATATAAGACCAATGTAGATGATCTTTTTGATGGATGATATGATTGTATACCAGTGAGTGGTGATCGTAAATCTATTTTGGCATAGTTTCACATGCGCATTCTTCATCTAGTAGCTAACTGAGACAGTGAATAGGGCAAAACAATAGAGGTGATTCAGTCAGTGTATTTGGCACCTAACCGAAACTCATCCAAGCATTGTAGATGCTATTTTCGAGTTCATTTTCTATAATTCATTAGTGTAATTAATTAGTAAGGAAGTGAGCCTTCTAGGGTTGTAACCTTTATTGTGTTTGAGCAGTGAGCTCTAGGTAGTGTTCCTAAACATCTCTGCATTCCCCATATTGTAATATTGTTTTTCCATTGGCCATAGTGGAATAATATTGTGGGTTCAAATCCCACTGTGATTTTTACCATTTGGGTTTCCACATAAAAATCCGGTGTTATGATTTTGTGGTTGATTTTTTTATGTTCCTGTATTTCACTTTCATGTTTATGCTTCTGGCGGTTTAAAGTTAAGTATAAAAAATTTCTAACTGGTAGATCACTGATTCACCCCCCCTCTCAGTGATCCCTGATTCCAACATATATATGTGTGTGTGTGTGTGTATGTATATATAGATATATATGTGTATGTATATATACATGTATATGTATATATATGTATATATATACATACATACATATACATATATACATGTATGTATATGTAGTGCCATAAAATTGTGACCCTTGCACTTTTAACCACATTTTAGATCCTCACTCGGTGACATCTTCTTTCCTAACCAAGACCCCTTTTCTGCATTTTCATCCCTGAACCCTCCTTGTCTAGACTTTAGACCCTATTCGGGCCCCAAAATAGGGTAGGACAGGGGAACCACACCCCTATTCTCCCTAGGATAGGGGCGTGGTACCCCTATCCCCACCCCTTAGGGTGGCCCTAAGTTAGGTTTGCTCGGTCTCCTATGCATAATTTTCCTTCAGGGTTTGTAATTCCTCTTTGTCGGCCTTCAGTTGTTGAAAATTAATCCTTGAGGCATGTATAAAAGGGGATTCAATTCCCTCATTTAGGAGGATGACAAGCATAAGGATAAGATATGGGATTTCAAGGTCATCATCAAGTATTCAAGTGTTCTTCATTCATCCATTGGAGCAACATTACAACATTCATTTGCAAGCATGTGTGTGTTAGGGTTTTATCATGTTACATGCCATTTCATACAACATTTGTGGTTACACTCAAGAAGCAAATCAATCATCATCAACAAGTTGCAGATCTACAAGGTATAAATTTCCATTGTTTACATTCAAGAATTTGCAATTACTTTCTTTCAAGGTTGATTCCTCAACTGGGGTTTGATTGAGGCAAACCCCTATCCAAAACCATTCTCCCTCTCCTTTCTGTGTGTAGGTCACAGGTGCATAGCTGTAATTGTAGGTTTGGGCTTCATTTGCAGAGATGAAAGAACCCTTTTCATTTTGCGGATTTTATGGAGGACCATGTACATTCCCGCAACGGTCCCAACAACTTTTCTCCAAATTTGTAGGGCAGATCCGTATTAGTCTAATTAGCTCAGATCCAAAGTTACAACGTGATCCCGAACTAGTAGCTCCTCATTTCACTCATTTCCTCTCTCTTTTCTACATAGTCAACAAGTCAACTTTCTCATTTACAAAAGAGGGTAAATCAAACTTCAACCCTTACAATCCACTTGGAGTTCATGTCCTTGTTTCCCTTGGATTTGGATATAGTGGATGCAAGCCCCTCTTTTGAATGTAAAGCTCCTCCAAGTGAAAATCATCCTAGTGGCTTCCTTTCTCTCTCCTAGGTGGGGAATCACTAGGATCCAATTTTCCACTTTACATATTGGTGAACCCAACGTCTTACACATTAATTATGATTTCTCATTCTTAGATCTGATTAATTGCAATTTGAATTTCAAATTTTTCATTTTCAAGTTTGATCTGTTTGCAAATTTTAGAGGTTAATTGCATAAAAACCCTAATTTTTCATTTTGAGAAAATTAAGCTTGTGAGGTGTAAAATTTTAATTGCTTGTTACAGATCTGATTTCTATTTCAATATTGCAATTCAAATCTGTCTCTTTATTCTGAAATTCAATGGTTAAATCATAAAACCCTAATTTTTAAGGATTCTTCTATTTTCGACCTTTAACTGCAAGTTTGATTGATCTAGACATCTCCAAATTGGCTAATTTTTTGGATTCTGCATTAAAACCATAATTTCTATCATCCTTGAAAATTTTGAAAAAAATTGGTCTGATCGTGTGCATTCCTGCCATGGTCCTTGACTTTTTTCTTGAAATTTTGGGAGATGGAATTGACTGTATTTTTCTGCTCAAATCCAGAAAATCAGCACACTTTATCAATTTTAACACTCTCTAAGGTCAAACACAAATTCAAAATTCATCAAATTCAAATCTTAATATTAATTTTCATAGAAAGGTCCTAATTTTAGATCTGCTTTTCCAGCAAATTCAGATTTCACTTAAGAGACTTTTAATGGCAATTAATAAATTGGATTTACTTTCTCTATCACATGTGATTACATTTTTTTTTGCATATATTTACTACATTCATGTGTTGGATAAGAGTTTCTTTCATTTCCTATTGCTTCTCTTTATTCATAGCACTTGGTCATATTGTGTTGTTAGGATTTCCAAATTATTTTCTTTTCAATTAGGTCTCAAAGCTTTCATGTATCATTTATGTTGCATTATGGTGATGTTGTTAACAAAATGCATTTCCTATGTTAATCACCTTAAAGCTTTTGTGGACCCTAAACCTAGAGATCCTAACCTTTGTACCTCTCCTAGGGTATCTCGTGTGGATGAGATGAGACCTAATGCTTTAATCAATTATCTCTCTAAAAAGAGAAAGCATTGGAAAGTAAAATGGATCCATCTTCTTCTTCTACATGTTCCCTTGAGAAAGGGGGCAAAATCAAAACATCAACATTCTTACATCTTTACATCCTCCTTGTTCTCCTAAGATCTATCTTCAACATCAAAGTCTATGTAGGGAGGATGATGTCATGCATTTTATTCATGACATTTCCCCTCACATAAAAATACCTAAAAATGAGCTTTTAGATGATGAAGATGTTCCTCCCCAATCTTCCAAACAAGATAAGCTTCATAAAGGAAAATAGATTGTCATTTCACATGATACTCCTCCTTCATCTAAAAATCCTTTTCTGCCTCCTTACACATCATATTTAAAAGAAATTCAGGATCTTGTTCCTCCATCTAGTCAATTGAAACATTATTATAGTCATGACTTTCATATAATTACAAAACAAGGTTTTAAAGTACAAGGAATTGGGAAATTTGAGCATGGAATTCGTGTACCTATAAATCCTCCTACACAAACTACTACAAGAGGTCTAGGAAGTGGTACCCCTCTTTCTATGGACGAATTCCTTAGGCTTCAAAAATTTCAAGATTACCTTCAAAAACAATAAATCAAGAGAGCCCACAAGAATGCTTCTTCTTCAAAGCGTCCTTTTTTGTTCATTTCATCAAACCCATAACCATAATGCTGATGATTGCCCTAATTTTCAAAAATCTATTCAAGAAGGCATAGATAGTGGCAAAATAATAATTATGGATTATGAAACTTCTTCTCCTAGCAAACCCTCTCCTTCATGGAAAGATGATATTTACCATCCTGACAGATTAGCCGAAAGAATCTATTGGAAGTTGAAATATGACAAGAACATTTTCTTTCCTCCTCAAAATAAAAAATAAAAATCTTAAGAAAGTGAAAGGTATTGAATATTTCATTTTTCATGATTCATATTCACATTCTCTTGGAAAATTTTATGTATTTAAGAAATTTGTTCAACTACAATATGATCTTGGACAAATTTATCTCACAATAGATCTAGCTATATTTCTTGGTAAAAACATAGTGCCTTAGCACTTCTTTTCCCTTCATGTTTCTCTTCACCCTATGGCATAATTAGCCCATTTAACGAGAGCTCTTTTATCATTAGTGGTGGTATCATTTCACTTTAACATACTTTGGGGCAGCAACATGAAGTCCATTTTTCTTCTTCTCTCTATACATTTATCTCTATCTTTGTGCATTATTCATTATTAGATCTCTTTTCTTGCATAGGGTTAATCTTATGTGAGCATATAATTGTTCTTTGGTTTCCCTCTTTTCTTGGAGAGGGGCATCTTTAATGAGTATTGCACTTCTTCTCTTTCCTTCATTCTCTTGGAAATCTTACCTCTTCTATGGTTTTGATTATTCGCAAGTATGATATGCCCCTTAGTAGGGAATGATCTCTTGAGAATGTTGGCAATTGACACTCTATTGGTTGGTTTCACTATGTTGTCATTGATGGCAACATGATTTTGTGTTCCAGCTTCATATGGTATATCGACAGGCACTTCAAAAAATTCTACACCGGCACCAACACCGATAGGTCAGAAAGATTTCTTTGGTCACTAGTAATGCAGGATGACATGGTATAGAAAAGGTTATCGGTATTGGAGGCTGACATATTGTGGATCTGGCATCGGCAATTTGTCTTAATGTTTATTCATTTATGTTATCTGGTCGACATGTAATCTGATATTGTATATATCTTTGTAAGCCGACATAAGGCATAAATTTGTAGAAGGTATAAAGGTCAGTTTGATTAGATCATTTTGATAGAATAAGGATATGTATGGAATGGATCATGATGCGAATGTAATGTGAAATATATCAGAGAGATTATGTATGTGAGGAATTTATTGTAAGGGTTATTCTGGTAAAGGGGTTTAGGGTTTCAGACCGGAACATATAGAGCTTAAATCGGAACTATATTCTGGCATAGAAGATGCTATCTTAGCAGTTCACACTTCTCCGGATTGTTGTCTGGAATTTTATGTAGTCGGTGAGGCTCCTATTGTGATTGAGTAGTGTACTCTAGGTTGTAAGCCTTCTTGTAAGTGTGGTTCCATCATATATTGTTATATCTCTTCATATGGCCAGTGGGTTGATATTGTGGGTCACAAATCCCATTGTGGTTTTTCCCCATTGAGGTTTTCCACGTATAAATCTCTGTGTTATGATTCTTATTTATGTGTTTGGCTTATTGGTTGCTTTACTTCTTTCAATTATGTTTATACCATTATACTAGTTGGTGTATGAATGTTTTGTTAAGGCTAAAATCTACTATTTCGGTATAACACTGATTCGACCCCCCCTCTTAGTGTTATTGGTTTCCAACAATTGGTATTAGAGCCTTGTGCCTTAGAGGAAGTTTAATAGCTTGAGGAAGATCCAAAAATCAGTAATTTCATTTACCCTTTCTATGAATGCAGTAATCCTTTCATCTTCTTCCATCTTCAGGTTTTCATATCTCACCTGGTAACCATCAAGTTTAGCAATCTTTAGTGTAGGGTCACTTTCATTAAGAGTTTCCAACTTATCCCATATAGTCTTTCCAGATGATTTGTCTATTAATCCCATTATTTGCTGATCAGAAAGTACACACAAGAGGGCTTCTATTGCTCTACAATCATTCTCAAGCTCCTTGTCGAGGTTTACCGGAGGAGGACTGCCAGATCCTGAATTATAGGGTGTGATGCCATTCTGTGTGATCTCCCAAATCTCCTTGCCAAGACATCTCAGATGAGTCTCCATTCAAATCTTCCATATTGTGTAATTTGTTCCATCAAGCCTTATAATATCCCTTCAAAAGAAAGCTCTAGAAGAACTGGATGAACTTGAACTGTTAGTTGCCATAGGATCTTCCTCAAGTGTTAAGCTTTTTGCAGAGAGGAACAAATCTTTGATACCAATTGTTAGATAGTTTAGATAACAATAAGACAATAGAGAGGGGGGGTGAATCAATTTTCATATATTACAAGAACACTCAACAATTAAAAATTCAATATCGAAACCCAAAACAATAATATCGGAATAGCAGTTAATCCAATTAAGCATAAATAGTAATCACAGAATAAAAGCCATCTACACAACACTAAGATTTGTACATGGAAAACTCGATAAAGAGAAAAACCACAGTGGGAAGCCTACCCACAATCAGATAATACTTTTGCAATAAGTATGTGAATTACAATGAAGGGGCCTACACTTGCAGGAAGGCCAACAACCTAGATCACATTTCTCATCACAAAAGGAACCTCACTGACTACATAGAAATCCAGACAAACAATCCGGAGAAGTGTTGAACTGCAAAAGATAGCATCTCCTATGCCAAAGTACAGTTTCGGTTAAGCTCAATAGCAGAGGACTAAATACTCTTACATAAACCCAATTCAATCTCCAATGATCGACCAACTCCTCTGCTTGAATGATATTACATTATTCACACATTACATTCCTTGACCATGACCTCTTACATTAACCATGATGATCTACAATGAGATCTTACTTTTATTTATACAAACCCTCAACCATAAATAATCAGGTCAGCCACCAAATAATAAATAGATTACATAATTACAAACCATGTCAGCCTTAGACCAAGAAAGTAATATCAACACATAAGACATCCTGGAAATACATCAATAGGTCCTATCCACATGTTACATTAAAGCCGGTCCATAACCTAGATAAACCGGGACCAAGTATAGGTCCACATGCTCCAGCAATGATCTCTGAATGCCAAGTCTCAAACATGATCACAAACAACATCCTGAAACTCCATTAGAAGATGCACCAACACCACTTATGCAATTCATCAAATATCTCCACCAAAATCTCTGTCGGTGAAACCCTTGCCGGAACTAGAAACCAATCTTCTAAGCAAGTAGGATAACATCCAATCACTAGACCAAAACCAACTAACAAAATATGAGTATAACTATCATGAATAAGCCAATTCCATCACCATATTATACCAGATCATGCCAAATCCAAGTTAACCAAAAACCACTTAAACTACCGAGACTAGAAGGGTGCCGATAAAGCATCTAAATAGCTAGTGTTGACATCAATGAAAAAAAATCAATGCAACACATAATCAATTGCACCTAATGGCCAGCAGTGTACTTGGGCACAAACTCCTATGAGGTGCTTTGAACCTCACTTGTGATAGTTCTGATACTTAATGTTAAGTACAGATGCCAAACTAATAAGATGAGAGGGGGGGTGAATCATACATACTTGATCTTCCATAAAAACATCAGATTCAACCTCGGTAACATATACTTCAGTAATATAACCAAAACTGCTAAACATGCAAACTCAAAAGCATATAAACATTACAACACTTATAACACCAGATTTAACGTGGAAACCCAAATAGGGAAAAACCACTGTGAGATTTTGGACCCACTAAGAAATATAGTCTTCTAGAGTATGCTCAGTTAAAAGAAAATCTTGTTAAAGATTACAAACACATTGCTAGATGTGACCCGGTTAAGGGATTTCCCTCAGATCTGTTGGGATCTTCACCTTGTCAAAGGATTTCAAACATTCAATCAGAATGTCACCTTGCTAGAGGGTTTTACAAATAAGACTGTTAAGTCCACTCGATTAAGAGATTTTCTGTCACTTTACAAAATAACAGTAATAAAAATCTATCTGCAACTTCACATCTAAAATGCTAAAGTAGATTCTTATTTCCTCAATACAATATAGACATAGAACTAATCTTGTCCATCTGTTGGGCTCTATACTCTGTTATTCAAAACAGGTCTTCAAGCTTTTGTGCTCGGTAATCACTATGTAGCATCCCTATGCATACACTTGCCCGCATGCATTGTTTATCAACAATTCCTTATTTATAAACAATAGCTAATAGCTTAATCTCTTTGATCACATTTCCCATGATCAATCATAGCCATCAAATCTTCAAACTTTGTCCAGGTTCAATGTATCCTTCGATCTGAAAATGTTTTACCCCATCTAGGAACTTGCATACATTTCTTGGAATTTGTGCTAGGGTATTGCGGTTCAATCTGAGCTGTAGATATTCCTGTCGATTTTCCTTTGCCATAGATTCTTTAACAAACTTCATTCATGGCATACCAATCATTTAATCATAGCCAGCTCATCAGCTTCCTTCATTAAATAATGCATGTAATCATCTAATGCATTTTGTTATTACTCAGTTGCAACTCGGTAAATACTAAACTTCACTCAGTAGACATTCCGCCTTCATTAATCGATAGTGATAACCTTAGGGTTTTACCGACTAGGTTCCTTAGGGTTTATCGACTAGGTTCTTTGCTCGGTAACCTATTATAGTATTAACCTTACAATCAATAACATATGTATGATATCAAAATAATCTAAACATCATGATCTCATCATTGTCTAACTCAGTAATAGTTGCCCATTGAATAACTTATTCCTCCCCTTATTCATCATATTCTTTCTATGTCTTTTACAGACTTCTTTATACTCATCAAATCATACTTCTCAAGATATGGCAACATCATACTGAATTAGAAAATCAATTTCTTGACATCAATGATAAAATAATAATATTAAGATAGTAAATATCCTTAATCAGTTATATCCACAATCATCAACAACCTTCTCAATATCCTTATTGAAATGCCAACAATCTCTCCTTGTCTGTTATAATGCCAAATGCCAACAACTTGCACACATGCACATGAGGTTGAGTGGAACTAACAGTGTTCTCACTCTCTCCCTTTACATGGATCACCTAGATAGGCTCTAGGGGCAAGATTTTCCATGTCCTTCTCTCCATGGATCACCTAGTTTTAGGGGCGAGACATCCATGGTTTCTTTCTTCTTCACTTTTCTTCTCATAGATCACCAAACTGTGTATTCATGTTCTCTCTCTTCTTCCTCTCATGAACTCATACTTTTACTATTTATGGTTCATGGATGATGTCAGATTTGCTATTTTATGTGATCGCTCATGTTTATGTGATGGCATTGGTCTTTGTGTCCTGATTAATTGTTGAGATATCTGAGTGCCAAGGTCTCTTTGGCTATTTATTTTTGTGTCTTGTGTTTGTCATGTGTCTTTTGCACTTTGTCTCTGTTTTGTGTGTCTTGTTCCTGTTTTGTGTTCTATTGCATATGTTTGGGTGAGTTAAGCTCCTAATATTGGGGGTTTTGTTCCTTGATATTAGTGACATCCTATACTTGGTGCAGAGGCACCTAAGCACGCAAGCATACCAGGAGGTCAAAAGTCATAATATGAGCAATTTTATTGTATTTGAGTCATTCATAATGTATTAAGGTTATTTTAGTCCATTGAAATATAATATGTAAGGATAAATGAGCCATTTTATCCAAAGATATCATATTTTGTCCATCTTGAAGTGTTAAAAGTGTCCATGTAAGGGTTAGAGTCATTTATGTCAAAAATGCAAAAAATGTAAAAATTGCAAAGTTGCAACATTGCTAAAAAGTGCAACAAAAGTGTAAGAATGAAATCCATTGGTCATGAGGTGGTTAGAGTAGTTAGGAAGGAGTTTTAAATGGTTTATAAAACCATTTTTGGTCAAAATCAAGGGGGTAGATCAGTTTGGAGGGGATTTAACAAAGATTATCCATCAAACCCTCAAACTGTCATGAGGTTTTAAGGAATCTGCGGGTGTCATAGATCCATGGAGGATCACATTTGGTGTAATTTTATAGGTAGATGTTATTGAATGATATATTAATGAAATATATTTTAGATGAATTCTTTCTTATGCATTTTTGTGGAGTATTTTGCAAGATATGTTTGTTTTTACAAAAATTGTCAAAACCCTGCCAAGGGCTACCTATTTAGGAAAAATGCTCATAACTTTTGATTTCACTATTGGATTGGCTAAAATTTGGAGCGAACTTGTTTAAATCAGTAATATAAATTCTAACTAAAGTGATTTTATTTAGGATCAATATTTAAAAAGTTATTGATGACTGTTTGTTACAGTTCATGGTGAAAGGAAGACTGGTGAAGGCAGTAGCACTCTAGTTGCAGCATTTGGTCTGGACACATGAGGAATAATAATGAAGAAAGGATAGATTTTTTGGAAATTTATCTAAATCCTCTTTCCATTTCTTTTTATCTTACTTAATTTGGTTAAGAATTGAATAATTTGTGATATTTTTGGTGAAAACAGTTTTTAAGGGATGAAACCCTGAACTAGGGTATTCCATGGCAAATAAGAATTTGTTCTCTCATGTTATGGTGAATGTTATGAGCTGAAATATTGAATGAAGGTCTTTAGGGATGTAATATAACATTTGAAATTGGTTTGGATTTGAGAAGAGAGGTTGATCTTTTTATATGCCTCTCGATTCAAGTTTAAAGTTTACCCTTGAATGAAGGTTTTATGGTTTCTGATAGATGCTCTGCATCAATAATCCTTGTGATATTTCTCCATGTCCCTCATCTTCATCTTTCCTTTTCTTCTACTTTAATGATAGTATTGGCATAGGCCATACTCCTACTAAAGTGGGGGCTAAATGTAGTGTCATAAAATTGCGACCCCTGCAATTTTAACCACATTTTAGTCCTCACTCGGTGATGACATCTTCCTTCCTAACTGAGACCCCTTTTCTGCATTTTCATACTTGAACCCTCCTTTTCTAGACTCTATACCTTGTCCGGGCCCCAAAATAGGGAAGGATGTGTTACTACTTATCAAATTGTCATTAGTTTCATATCCAAAGTCATACTATATTCTAGTCGATTAGTATTACTGAATCATGCAGTTAGTATACATAGAGAAGTCGGTATGAACAGTCTAGTCAGTTACTGAAGAAAGCAGTCACAGAACACAATATTCACCAAGCTATTTACTGAGTAAAGTTTCATGGCTACCGAGTGGTAAAGTTAACTCACCGAGTTGACATTCATCGAATGAAATATTTTACCAGATACATTGAACCTGGACATGCACATGAAAACGTGTTACAAGATCGAGGCACATCTAACCATTTTTGCATTGGAAATTGCACTATGAGATTATGTGTGATTATAAGGCCAATCTAACCTATGAGATATTTTGTTTAGTTATTCATTCGAAGAATCTTTTTGTAAGATTGAAGCAATGAATCAGATCACTGTTGTAAGAGATCCTTATATACAACATGATTCTAGGGTTAGAAAGATAAGATGATATGATGTGATATGAGATGCAATGAGATAGCAGTGTGTATGCATGAAGGAAGACTTTTATAGAGACACAGAGAGGTCACCGAGAAGGTTATCAATGAACAGTCAAAGAACAAAGTAAACAGAAGGGTTTACCGAGTTTCATTATGGGTTACCGAGGTATGCTACAAGCTAGGTAATCTTATTCAGAGCACATAGAATTTGCTTTAGCATTTCAGATGTAAAGTTGCAGATATTTGTAATGATTATATTGTAATATTTTGAAGTTGTAAGAGAAACCTTTAACAGGGTAAAAGACTCTAACCAAGTCTATAAATTGTAAATCCTTTAACCAAGTGCTACACTTATATTGTGTTGTAAAAATCCTTTAGTAAGGTAGATCTAATTGATCTTAATACTCCTAACAGGGTAAGCTATCAGAAATAGCTAAATGTAGCTCTAATCGAGCATTCTTTATTATTGTAGTAGTGAAGTTGTGGGTGCCATCCCCATCACAGTTTTTCTCTCTAACCAAGAGTTTTTGCATGACCAAAATATATGTGTTATGGAGTGAATCATGTATGATTGTTATCTATTGATTATAGTTTTATTTTATGTTACTGCACTATTCTGTTTATTCATAATAGTAAGGTTATTATCAAGGAAAAGTTTTGGAGTACTAATTCACCCCTCCCCTCTCAGTACATTAGCTTTCTATATTGGGCCTAACAATTGGTATCAAAGCTTGAATCTTGGAAAAGGGTTTAACTACCTAAAGAGAAAGATCTTAGCAATGGAAGCCTACAAACAATCTAAGAGGATTGTACATCTTCAAGAAGAGCTGGATAATGAAAATCAAGTGATTGCAGACGTGCAGAGGCAAATGCAAAAATCTCTAAAAGTAAGGAGAAGATTATCTGCTGACTTGCAGGATTCTCAAGAGCTAGTGGAACAAATCAAGACATCATCTAAGAATAGTATATCTGAAGAGACTAAAGAAATGATTGGAATGCTAAGAGAAAAGAACAAAGCATTGGCTGATCAACTAAAAGCAATGAAAAGAGAACATGAACATTTCAGTACACAAATGACTGAAAATCTAGATGCATTAAGGATAGCTGAGGACAAAGCAAGAGATCTACAAAGAGAGAAACAACAACTTGAAGCTCTAGTATCTGAAAAGGATGATGAAATCATAAGGTTAACTAGTATTCAACAAAATATGACAGATCAACTAGGTTATGCACATCATGAAGCAATTCTAAAGAATGATGAAAATCAATCATTGAGACTTGAAGTATCAAGGTTGACTGGTGAACTTGAAATAGAAAAGAAATCCAAAGAATCATTGGAGAAAAGTTATGAAGCATCAAAGATGTTGGATGAGCAACTGAACACAAGAAGACTCTACAAAGATGGAGGACTCGATTACAAAGGAAAAGACTCTACTGAGAAAGGAATTCATACTACCGAGAGAGGAGAATCATCAAAACAAGCTGGAAAAAGGAATAACATCAAAAGGAAGAAGCCTATTTGCTACTATTGTGGAAATCAAGGTCATACTGCCAACATATGCCAGATCAGAAAAGGTAAGCAACCAAATATCTCTAAGTCCAATGGATATTGTTATAATTGCAATAAATATGGTCACATACCTAATCAATTTAGGACAAAGACTGTTAACAACCATCAGAAGGCAAAATTCAAAGGGTTTTTTAAAAACTACAATAGATATGGACATAGTACCAAGAAGTGCTGGTTCAAGCAAAAGAACTACATGAAGTATCCACACCAAGCAAACACTAGAGGTTACCGAACTCACACAGATCCTTACTGACAATATGTAGCAGTACCATGGGATTACAATACAAGGATATGGTGTGAATGTTGTGGAAGATATGGACATATAAGTGCCAACTATTTTATAAGGTTTGGAATGAACAACCGGAGATCATGGAGAAATCCCGGTATGGCATGTTTTCATTGTCACAAAGATGGACATTTAGCTAGAGATTGTAGAGATCAATCAAGAAGAGACACTGAGGAGATAAAAGAAAAATTCAAGATGATTTGGAAAAAGAAAGAAATTATGTCTGATGAAGAAATCACCTTACCTACCGAGTTAGGTGCACCTATTTCAAATTAGTCAAGAAAAGGTATGAAGGGACTGCATTCTTTAAAAAGTTAAATCACAACAATTCCTATTTTATTATGAACAAGAATTCAAAATCTGCATAGTTAAGATGCAATTAGTCAGTTTACATACTATACAGGAAACCTGTCGAGTTAGTGTATACAGGAAACCTGTCAAGCCGGTTAACAAAGCAAAGTTGGGTACTCAGTGAAAATAGAAAATGGAGTAAATCGGTAAAAGGTGAACTGAGTGCATTTAATATCTTGAGCTAACTTGCACAGAGCCCGATAAGGTATTTTTGAGTACTTAAAAGTGATTTCGCGGTCATTATCATTCACCCAAGTTTTTGAGAAGTACAGCAGAGCGAATCAAAGTGATCAAACTTCATTCAAAGCGAATTTCTAGGTATTTACATCAATCTATTCACACTGTTTAGCTGGTTTTTGATCTAGTCAAATTGCTAGTGTCTACCGAGTTTGAAGAGTAAGTCACTTGTAAACCCTAAGGATAACTTGTCAAATTTTACTCGAGATCTACCATGGCGCCCAAGATCCAAGACCCTGTAGTTGTCCAAAATGTCGAGAAGCCATCTTTGAAGTATTCCCTAACTCCTAAAGTCACCTCAGAACCGGATGATAAAGCTGCATTTTCACTATCCCGGATTGAGTCTTATTGGTAGAAGATGTTAGATTCTTTACCAAGTGCCATGTTGAGGAACTCGATCATGTAGAGATTAGTAACACGTATGATGAACTATGCATTGACGGTAAACTGGATAGTAAATTTGAACATATCAGAATCAAGGGATTAACTGAAGCCCTAGTTTATCCTCATGTGTTCAAACCCCAATGGGTTAAGTTTGTATTGAGCAGAGTACATGATGATTTCATGTGGCTACAAGAGAAACCATTCAAGTTCATGAAGGAAGTCATTCACCTGATCACCGGATATCCTATCTACGATCATGCTCGTGCACAAAAAATGATATCACAAAAGGAGCTAATCAATCTAGCCAGAGTAGATTCCAATTACCGAGGACTGAAGTTGAATAATGTCACTGATGCTAAACTAAAATTTGCAATCAGAGTTATTGGTTACTGTTTCTTCCAATCTGCAAGGGAAAATAGTGTACCATGTGCTACAGTGGACCTAGCCTACAAAATAGTAAAGAAGGGAATGAAAGTAGACTTATGTGAAGTGCTACTAAAGAACTTATTTGAGAACCTGAACACAATAAGGAAGCCAAAGAAGAACAACTCGGCAAACACACTAAAGTTCGGTTCACTACTTTTCTGTATGTTTTTCTATTTTGAGAAGTTCTTTCCCTCAGTCGATAAAGTAGTATGGGAGCTACACTGACCTATCACCCATCAAATCAATGATTACATCAAAAAGTTAGGATATAACTTTAATGATATCATGGATGATTATTTTAGCAAATTCCAAGAGAAAATGCACAACAGGTACAGGATTCCACCACAACTGGTCGAAAAATATAAGGACAATATATGTTTTGAAGTCGACACTGATTATTGCTATGTAAATGTTGTTGAACTAAGGGTTCAATCATTGCAACCAATGGGTTATGAAATTGATTATGATATCACACAACAACAAATTGATGCCTATCTATCATTGCCAAGGCATGCAACTGAACTAAGGTATGGAACCTATGAAGAGGTGAAGGAGAAAGTAAAAATGAGCATTATAGTTCCTAAGGCTACAAGAAAAGCTACAAAGATGATAAAAGATTTATTTGAGAAATTCGGAGAAGAATCCTCATCTACACCTGTCAAAGGCAATCTTGCCATTACTGAGGAAGAATCAGAAGCACAGGAGGCTGCAATAACATTGAGCACAGAGTTACCAAAGGGAAAAGTTCTAAAAAGAAAGAAACGGGACATCACAAAAGCCCTGCCAACTCCACCAACAAAGAGACTCAACACCGGAGCATCAACTGCATCACTGAGCAAGAAACAAAAGACTGTTGCCATTCCTAAGGTAACAAAGACTTACAAGAAATCTACACGGAGACTCATTTTGGCAAAAGAGTCAAGTGATACAGAGTTTGATGATGCAAACAAATTCCAGATTATGAAGAGCAAAAAGGTAAACATTCACAGTGTTGAAACCTTTTGTGCCAATCTTAAAGAATACGGAGGATTTGTAGGATTTAGATATGTTAAGTATGAGTCTAGGAATAATGATGAGAAATGATAGATTGAAGAAGCTGTCATATGTACACTTTTGAAGTTTTAGTTAGCACCATTAGAACTAGCAAAGTCACTTCCGAGTGAACTCTACTCACATATTGATAACAGGTGGAAATATGCAATGGATTCGGAAAGACAAATAAGAGAAAGAAGTCTTGTCCATTTATTTCCTGACATGTCCGTAGCTGAAATCAAGGAGCATTTGTCCACATACAATTCAAAATTTCTTGTGAAACAAAGAGCCTTAAAATTGATGAATGGGCTATATATTGATGTGGAGAATGAGACTAAGGCCAAGTGGCAAGAGATCTTCAAACAAAAGGATGTCGGTGAAAAATCTCAAATTGAAATTGTTGATGTCATCGAGCAAGATCTAGATGTCACCGAAAAAGGTCCAGACCCGGTTGACACAATACAAATTGATGAAGATGTAATGGATGAAGCCGCACCGGAGCAGGAAATGATTGAAGGCACCACTTATGCAAAACTTGTGTCTAGTGAATCGGTCTTGAAACAAGTTCAGCCTTATCTGCCGGTGAAGCCACCAGTCCCAACCGAAGCTCCCAAGGACACCAAACAAGTTACCAAAGGTTACAAATCTGAAGCTCCAGTAGACACAACCAAAGATCAAACCCCTAGCACCGAGCCATCCAAAGCCACTGCAACTACTACAGGAGTAGTCCAAAGTGTTGCATCTACCAAGAAACCTACCGAGGGACAACAAGCCTCACAAGCACTTGTCTTAGTGCCATAGACCAAAGGAAAAGAGAAGAAGGTGAGAAAGCATGGTTTTAAATCTGACCTATCTAAACTGATCGTGTTGCCCAATGTCGACATTTCCAAATTAAAAGGGTAAGCACTCACTGAATTCGGTGAACTATGCAAAGCAAAGGCCGAATAGGAGAAGCAACTGGCCATACAGAAAAAGGATAAGGTACTTCATAAGGTTAGGACACTGCTCACAGAAATGCTACCATCAACAACAGTGTCAACTGATGCAGCCATCCATATTCAGCTGGATGAACTCCTTAATAAGATTGAAACATCTGGAGTTGATGCATCCGAGTACCTAAGCAAGCTCAAGGCTAAAGAGCTCACAACAAAAATGATAGAGGAAGTCCAAAAATCAATTGCTATTGGCAAGGTAAAACTTGTCAAATTCATTGCTGAGTTGTCCCCTCAACTCAAGCACATTCTTTATTTATTCCAAAAATTATGTACATTTTCTTTATTTATTAAAGACATCAAAAATAAAACTGATGCAATTGAGAAAGAGATCACCGATCTCTCATCCAAGTTGACCACTGAGCATAATTCAGTTCAAATTTTTTACAAAAAGCTACAACAGCTCATGGCTCAACAGTTAGAACTGAGGAATGAAGAGCATAAAATTAGGATGCATATAATGACCCTTCAAACATTATTCCTTCCTCATCTCTCATCAGTATAGGAGCAACTCAACCGAGCTACAAGCTTATCAACTACACAAGAGGGAAGCACTCTTGATGGCTTGATATCACTCTTATTTGATATTCAAGCACAGAACTCATTAATGGAAAGTCTCAAGGACTCACTCTCAATCGCCCTCACTGACGCCCGGACCAAGTATAAGACTAATTTTGATCAGTTACTGCCTCCGGATGCAAATTAAGTTTTTAATGTTTGTCAGAAAGGGAGAGTAATATTATGTTACTACATAGACAAAAGCCCAGTAAAGGGGGAGTAATTCTACATAGACAAAAGCCCAGCAAAGGGGGAGTAATTCTACACTTGGAGAGTAGTACGATTTTGATAACACAATTTTGAGTATTGTATACAAGGGGAGTATACCAAGCAGAATATATAGAGCATTCAGAGCACACAAGTACAGAACAAAAGCGAACATACCAAATTCAAAGTTATGTATAGGATAATGGTAAGGGGAGTATATTTGCATATACTATTGACTATTGTACATATTATCAAGTATATTTTTTTTTGAGTTATAACTTTGTAAGTAGTTTTTGTCAAACATCTCAACTAATGTCAAAAGGGGAGATTGTTACTACTTATCAAATTGCCATTAGTTTCATATCCAAAGTCATACTATATTCTAGTCGGTTAGTATTACTGAATCATGCATTCGGTACACATAGAGAAGTTGGTATGAACAGTCTAGTCGGTTACTGAAGAAAGCAGTCATAGAACACAATATTCACCGAGCTATTTATCGAGTAAAGTTTCATGGCTACTGAGTGGTAAAGTTAACTCACTGAGTTGACATTCACTAAGTGAAACATTTTACCAGATATATTGAACCTGGACATGCACATGAAAACGTCTTACAAGATCGAGGCACATCTAACCATTTTTGCATTGGAAATTGCACTATGAGATTGTGTGTGATTACAAGGCCAATCTAACCTATGAGATATTTTGTTTAGTTATTCATTCGAAGAATATTTTTGTAAGATTGAAGCAATGAATCATATCACCGCTATAAGAGATCCTTATATACAACATGATTCTAGGGTTAGAAAGATAAGATGATATGATGTGATATGAGATGCAATGAGATAGCAGTGTGTATGCATGAAGGAAGACTATTACAGAGACATGGAGAGGTCACCGAGAAGGTTATTAGTGAAAAGTCGAAGAACAGAGTAAATAGAATGGCTTACCGAGTTTCATTATGGGTTACCGAGGTATGCTACAAGCTAGGTAATCTTATTCAGAGCACATAGAATCCGCTTTAGCATTTTAGATGTAAAGTTGCAGATATTTGTAATGATTATATTGTAATATTTTGAAGTTGTAAGAGAAACCTTTAATAGGGTAAAAGACTCTAACCAAGTCTATAAATTGTAAATCCTTTAACTAGGTGCTACACTTATATTGTGTTGTAAAAATCCTTTAGTAAGGTAGATCTAACTGATCTTAATACTCCTAACAGGGTAAGCTATCAGAAATAGCTAAATGTAGCTCTAACCGAGCATTCTTTATTATTGTAGTAGTGAAGTTGTGGGTGCCATCCCCACCGCAGTTTTTCTCTCTAACCAAGAGTTTCTGTGTGACCAAAATATATGTGTTATGGAGTGAATCATGTATGATTGTTATCTATTGATTATAGTTTTATTTTATGTTACTGCACTGTTCTGTTTATGCATAACAGTAAGGTTATTATCAAGGAAAAGTTTTGGAGTACTGATTCACCCCTCCCCTCTCAGTACATTAGCTTTCTATATTGGGCCTAACAAGATAGGGGCGTGGCGCCCCTATCCCCACCCCTTAGGGTGGCCCTAAGTTAGGTCTGCTTGGTCTCCTATGCATAATTTGCCTTCGAGGTTTGTAATTCCTCTTTGTTATCCTTCGGTGGTTGAAAATTAATCCTTGAGGCATGTATAAAAGGGGATTAAATTCCCTCATTTAGGAGGCTGAGAGGCATAAGGATAAGATACAGGATTTTAAGGTCATCATCAAGCGTTCAAGCATTCAAGTCTTCTTCATTCATCCATTGGAAAAACATTACAACATTCATTTGCAAACATGTGTGTGTGTGTGTGTTATGGTTATGTCATGTTACATGCCATTTTATACAACATTTGTGGTTACACTCAATAAGCAAATAAATCATCATCAACAAATTGCAGATCTACAAGGTATACATTTCCATTGTTTACATTCAAGCATTTGCAATTACTTTCTTTTAAGGTTGATTCCTCAACCGGGGTTTGACTGAGGCAAACTCCTATCCACAACCATTCTCCTTCTCTTTTCTATGTGTAGGTTGTAGGTGCTTAGCTATAATTGTAGGTTTGGGCTTCATCTGGAGAGACGCAAGAACCCTTTTCATTTCGCGGGTTTTGTGGAGGACCATGTACATTCCCGCCATGGTCTCAATGACCTTTCTCCAAATTTGCAGGGCAGATCCGAAGTTACAATGTTGTCCCAAACTGGTAGCTCCTCATTTCACTCATTTCCTCTCTCTTTTCTGCGTAGTCAACAAGTCAACTTTGTCATTTACAAAAGAGGGTAAATCACACTTCAACCCTTGCAATCTACTTGGAATTCACATCCTT
This sequence comes from Cryptomeria japonica, assembly GCF_030272615.1. Lineage (NCBI taxonomy): Eukaryota > Viridiplantae > Streptophyta > Pinopsida > Cupressales > Cupressaceae > Cryptomeria > Cryptomeria japonica. The sequence continues at coordinate 258,922,711 of NC_081407.1, read as the reverse complement.
GTTTCTCTTGGATTCGCATCTAGTGGATTCAAGCCCCTCTTTTGAATGTAAAGTTCCTCCAAGTGAAAATCATCCTAGTGGCTTCCTTTCTCTCTCCTAGGTGGGGAATCTCTAGGATCCAATTTTCCACATATATATATACATATATACATGTATATATACATACATGTATGTATATATATATATACATATACATACATGTATGTATATATATGTATATATATGTATGTATATATATATACATACATATATATACATACATATATATGTATGTATATATATATCTATTAATGTATATATATATATATGTATGTATATGTATATGTATATGTATATGTATATGTATATGTATGTATATACATATACATATACATATACATATACATATACATATACATATACATATACATGTATATATATATATATGTATATATATATATATATATATGAATGAATGAGTTTCTTATATTTATTGAAGAGAAACTATGTTCTCGTATGATATCATTTTCTTTTATTTAGAGAAAGGATATTGCCAGTAAGATTTTATAGGAGCCCAAGGATAGCATTGGGTCAAATGAACATAGATAATGAATTTAATTCATTTTGTTAGACATGATTTAACATATGTAGTGTGTTACTCTAAATGTGAAGTATTATGCCCTGCATACTCAGCCCCCTACATTTTTACTTGGCAAAATTTGGGTCCCCTTTATTTTCTTTCATTTGTTTTTTTGTTTGTTTATTTTCTAGAATCCTGAAACCTTGGGTTCCCAAGTTGAAAAAAATGAAATCTCGAAATCCTGGGTTCTCAGATTTTCCTTTGTTCTTGTCCCTTGTTCTCATTTTTTATTTTTTGTTCTTGCCTTTGCGACTTTGAGATCCCAAGTTTAAAAGTTTGTATGCTTCTATTCCCAGAACCCCAAGTTTTTGAGTTTGGTTTTGTTTGGTTTATTTTATTTTGGGCCTTCAAAATTTTGAGTACCTGGGTTTCCTTCAATCTTTCTGCACTTGGACCTTTGAATATCAGGATCCTGAAGTCCCAATGTTCTTTGTTTCTTTGTTTGGGAGCCTCAGGACCCCAAAATCTTGGGATCTTGAGTTCTCCAAGTTTTGTCTATTGAAGCCTCAGAATCTTGGAAGCTTGGGATCATGAGTTCTTCTGGTCTTGTTTTCGGACTTTTGAAACCTTTCCGAAGTGTATCATGACATCTTTGTCATGTGAGCTCAGGACTTTGGGATCCCGAAACCCAAAAGTGTTATTCTTGTGCCACAATTTATGTTATCCCTATAGAGTATAGATACCTTTTACAAGCTCATTCTCTTCAATTGTGCATTTGATCATCCACAAGCTCTCAACATTTGGCAATTCAGGCAATTTTGAGGTCGCACTTTTTTGTGGTTTTTAGTGTTTCTATTCTTGTTTGTGTGGAGGTAGGTTTTTTTTTTTTTTTTGTTGTTGTTGTTAGATATCTCAAATAACTAGAGGACAACTGAGAGGGGGGGAGGGTGAATTAGTTGTCACCAGATTATAGAACTTTAAGCATTCAAATCCTTATTATCGGAACACACAAACTCAATACCGGAATGCATAAACCAAATACTAGAATGACAAATATAGCAATTAAACATAAAAATAAATCACAGAACAGTTACCATTCATCTAGAATACATGACACCAAGATTTGTACGTGGAAAACCTTGTAAAGGGAAAAACCACGATGGGAAGCCCACCCACAGTCAGATAATACTTCTGCAGTAAGTATGTGATTACAGTATGAGGGGCTTGCACATGCAGGAAGGCCAACAACCTAGAGTGCATTTCTCATCACAAAAAGGAGCCTCATTGACTAAATAAACATCATAATACAATCCAGAAAGAAGAGTGAACTACAAAGATAGCATCTCGTATGCCTGAGTATAGTTCCAATTAAGCTCAATACTAGAGGTCTCAAACCTCTCTTACAAACCCAATTTGATCACCTATGATTGACCAAAACCTCTGCATATTATTACAACATTATTCATACATAGATCATCCCATAACCTTGACCTATGATTTACAAAGAGATCTTACATCATATTTATACCAACTCGAGACCTAAACAATTAGGTCAGCCACCTAAAAGATAATACAATAAGTTCACAACCTAAACCCGCAATACAATGATCAACCAAGTTGGATTAGGCTGAAAACAATGTAAACCAATCATTAAATCCCGCCCGTAATGCATAAGGAACATCCTCCAACATGTTACAAAAACCAGTCCATAACCTACATAACACCAGACCCAAAATAGGTTGCCATAAACCAAATCCAACACCACCGATGAACTTGAACATGAACATGATAACCATCTACATCATGAGAACCATCTAGAGGTTGTACCAACACCACTTATCACATACATCAAAAGATATTCAACAAAGATCTGTCAGTAAAACCCTTATCAATGACCAAAAGGCTTACTAGAACAAATGATAGCTTCTAGGCCATCAAATCCCAAACCAACTAATCATGATACACATCTGAATACCATGAATGATAGATCCAAACCAATTCCACAAACCAAAGCATACCGGATCAATATCTTAATCAACTACTCTACTAAAACCAATCGAAAACTGGTAAACAACCAAAACAACCGGTGTTGCCATCAATGACAAAACATCAATGCAACACATAATCAATTCCCTTGAATGGCCAACTATCTCCCCCTTTGGCATTGATGGAAACACTAGATATGAAAAACATCCAAGTGCCAAAAAATGCCAAACAAGTCTCCCCCAATGGAAGACAACCAACAATCACCCACAAAATGATATAGCAATGAAGCTCTAAACCAAACTCTCCCTTTGACTTATATTCTATTAAGCTCTATTTTTCACATATATCTCTCCGCCTTTGACATCAATGCCAAAAGTCTAACATAAACATCAAAGAAAAATCTTAAATCCTTTGAATCTCACAGCTGACTACTCCCCTTGAGTAGTAGCACCACCACATCAATCTAGAATGAGTAATAACTCTAATAATAAATATTGGACTAATGCCAATCAACATCACTCAGCTTTCTAACAAAGGGGCAGAAACCCCCAAACTATCTCTAAAGTACTCAAATTATTCTTTAGGCAAAGGTTTAGTGAAGATGTCTGCAATCTGCTCTTTAGTGTTCACATAAACCAGTTTGACTTCATTTGCTTCCACCTTCTCCTTCAAAAAGTTATACTTGATAGATATGTGCTTTGTCTTAGAATGAAATACTAGATTCTTTGATATATTAATAGAAGTAGAGTTATCATAGTGAATAACTACTGGTTCATTACAATCCACCTTTATATCCTTCAACATTTGCTTCATCCATAGATTTGTGTACAATTAGTAGCAACAACAACATACTCAACTTCAACAATAGATAAAGAGGTGCTTGACCACTTCTTGCTGATCCATGAAACAAGTTTGTTTCCAAGAAAGAAAGATCCACCAGATGTTCTCTTCCAGTCATCAACATATCTAGCCCAATTTGCATCTATATATGCACATAATGTAAAGTCATCATTTTTAGGATACAACAAACCATATTCAGTTGTTCCCTGCAAATACTTGTGTTGGCATTTTTGATGTTTATGTTGTGATTGTCATTGATGGACACACACTTGTATTGAGATCCCCTTTATATGTATGAGCTAGAGCTCAACCGGTATTTTTTTCAACCGGTATGTTGTATTCTAGTCTTTAGACTATTGGTGATTTTGCAAAATGTGTTTCCCGGTCTGAAGCGGCATGTCGACCCCAAGTGGCTCATAGATCTCAAGTGGTACGAGGGAGAAAAGTAGCATAACACATTCTTACCAGTCTTCATTTTTGTCAAACCGGCAACTGGTATTTTGTATGAACCGGTAATACTCTGTGATGAGTTACCAACTGACATTTTGTGATGAGTTACCAATCCACTGATTGATTGATGGTGCCAACACACTGACGGTACTTTTTGTGTCATGTTACTAAGTATGTCTAGATTCATTGAACCTATGAAAATGTAATGTAATCCTATTGGACCGACATGAAATCAGATTCCTTTAAAAGGATATCTTGTCTAGGGTTTTAGGTGGTTGCTGAAAGGGTTTATGTTGTGACTAGGGTTTAAGGTGGTTGTTAGGTTGTTGTAAGAGCAATCTTATCTGAGAAGATCAAGTTGTAACCAAGAGAGAGATAGAGAAGACTGAAGTAATGCTAGAATGCATTAGCAGTGAACTATACTGGATCTAACCAAGCAGTTTGTGCTATTAGATAGATCAAACATTTGTTGATTACTCACATCTTTGACAAGTCTATAGCCCTTAACCGGGTAGGCCCAAAAGCCTATTGTAAAATCCTCTAACAAGGTGGTTCACTTCCGTGAATCTAAAATCCTCTAACAAGGTAGTCTTTAATCGGACTTATCTCCTAATAGAGATTGAGATTCCTAACAGGATCTATTCTGGTGAAGAATATTGTAAGACCTTAACCGGTCTGACCTTAACCGGTCTGACCTTAACCGGTCTGGTTTCTATTCTGCAGATAGTGACTTGTGAGTTCCATCTCACCGTGGTTTTTTCCCATTTGGGTTTCCATGTCCAAAATCTTGTGTTATGGTTGTATTGCTTTTGTGGGTGAATGCTTTATTTGCATTTTGGTTTGCATGTGTGATAACTAGTCTATCTATTAAACTGTTTTATCGGTTTATCTTCAGACTATTTAAGTGTCTAAGTACAGAGATTTTTGGCATACTAATTCACGCCCCCCTCTTAGTATTCATCAATTGGTATCAGAGCCTACCTTTCTATAAGTTTAACCACTTGGGAAGAGATATGGGGGAAAACACCTTGAGGGAACTTACTTAACAACTCACTCAGTCTGAGCAAGCCTATGATGATCTTATGGTCAAATACAAGGCATCTCAAGAAAAAAGGAGAGAACATGCAGAGAAGCTGATGGAGCTATCTGAAAGTAGTTCTGAAGATGAAGCAAATATGGAAGCCATGATTGCAGAAGTAAATAAGCTGAATGATTCAAACTCCAATCTGAGAAAGGAGTTGGAAGGACTGACTATCTAGTTTAGTCAAGAGCTTGAGAATCAGAGGAAAGCTGAAGATCTGGTAAAGGATAGAGATCATGAGATCTCCAAGTTGAAACAAGAGATTAGTGCACTGACTGCTCACCTTCATGAGAGCAGAATGGAAAAAGGAGTACAAGATGAACTAAACATAGCCATCTCTGAAAATGCAAGCCTAATGGAGTCAAATACTGCTATTTCCGAAGAACTCTCTAAGTCAAAGGAAATACTTGCTAAGTTCAGCAAAAGTACTGCCAAGCTAGAGCAAAAGCTTGAGTCATCTAGACTGGTAAAGAATACCAGTGGTCTTGGTTTCTTTGGACATGAGGAAGGAGAATCCTCAGGAACAAATGCTGAAACATCAAAGAAGCAACCGACACTCAAAGGAAAAGGTAAGCAAAAATTCAAACCTATTTGCTTTAACTGTCTTAAAGAAGGACACACTACCAATGTATGTAGGAGAAAAGCCTACAATAATTTTCCTTATTTTATCAACAATGTACCTAGATCCAATAAGTTCAATGGTCATTGTTATGCATGCAACAAGTTTGGGCATAGAGCATCTGAATGCAGGTCTGTCATGAACAATACCGGTAGATATCCTCAGAGGACCCAAGGAGCTGGTCTGAAATCTTTTGTGAACCAAAACCCTAACCAATTTAATGCTTACAAATATCAGTGAGGCAACAATGGTTATCAACCGACAACTAGATGGAGAGCAAACTATTGGATTTGTCATGGACATGGTCACACTGTTGCTACATGTAGAAGGAAGAATGGAAACATGAACAATGGACCTTGGAGAGCACCTGGATTGGTTTGCTATCACTGCAACAAACCGGGTCACATTGCAAGATTCTTTAGAAGTAGAAAGAGTATATCTGATGATATACGAGTCACTCAGAAAAGAGAAATTGATGTTGAAACAGTTCAAGCAGACATGAACAAAACCTGGAGGAAGAAACCAACAATGTTGGAAGAGGAACCGGTTTCTGCACCTAGTGTGGAAATATTGGAACCAGCAAACTAAGCTCCAAAAAGGCTTAGGGGGAGCAAATGATGAAATTTTTTCGAACCCCCGGTTACATCGATAAAAGACCTTAACTGGTATGTAATACCTATCGCTTGGCAAAAGACTGGAAATGGTAAAAGAGGCAAATTAGGGTTTATGCCCTTATAGAGGAGCATTAATGGTGGTAGGTGAGAGACATGTATAAAAGCATATTTCAAATCATTTCTCTCTATATGTTTTTCGAGCGAAGAAAAGGCGATTTGGGCTAAGATTTCAAGAAATTGACAAGTCTTGAAGGAGATTCAAACTCAGTTTGCAAACGGTCGTGGAGAACACAAAGCGGTGATTTGGCAACCAACAGAGAGTGGAGTGAAGCAGAATCAGGAAGCGCTAAATTCATGTTGTAAAGGTATTTTTCATGTTCTTGAAATACTCTACAATGGCTTCCACATCTCATACCAGTTCTAGTACATCCATTGAGTTGGAAAGTTTCATTCAAAGAAAGTCCAATATAATGCCCTATCACAAGTTCCGGCTGGAGTAATAGTTGAAGAGGGAATTTCTGATTATATTGATTGCAAAATAGAAGACCTAGGGTCTTTAGCTATTCACACCCAGTTAGGTTTATTTTGCGGCAAGGACAAGAAAATCAAACCGGAGTTTAGTATCCTAGAGAAGAAGAAACTCCATAATGCAGTATACTTTCTAGAAGACTTTACGGAGGATCATATCAGGATCATTTTGAGCAGAGTCCATGGTGACAAGATGTACCTGGAGAGGACGCATGATATCATGATACAGGCAATTCATGCAGTCACTGGTTTTTGCAACACAGAAGAAGTGCCAGCCCTAAGAATGGTAAGCAAAATGGAAATGGCCAAGCTCATCGGTTCAACAAGTGACTCACGGGGTATGACAGTTAATCCTATCAAGGATGATCTGGTGAAATACGCCTGCATGGTGATAGGCTACAGAACATTCTCAGCCAGCAGGATTAATTCTGTATCTACTATAGCGGTAAATGCTGCTTACCAAATGATTAAAGAGGACGCATCATTTGACCTATGCACCGATATGCAGAGGCAGCTCCTATCTAATCTGAAGTTGATTAAACAAGATAATGCACTAAGATTCAAATTCAGACAACTATTGGTTGGGTTGTTTTTCTATTTCCAAGGCTACTTTCCTAGAGTAGGAGATGTCCAGTGGTCCCTTGACCAACCGGTAACCAAACAGATCAAGGAAAGCATACAAGCCATTGGAACCGGTTACCCTGATGTACTGAACAAAATTTTTGATGAGTTCAGGATGAAGATGAGTCAAAGGGTAAGGATCTCAGGTGACATCATTAAGAAATATGAAGATGACATCTGTTTCACCATCTAGGTGGACAAATGCTTAATGGAGGTTGTTGAGCCTAGAATGGAAGAAGTGGAGCCAATGGGCTATGAGGTGATGTATGATATGCTGGAAGGGTATGCCTAAACCCTTATTGCCTCGCCTCTTGATCCTAAGACTAAGACAACCAGAACCTATTTGGAGAGGATTGCACCGACTGAGGAACCCTCTGTTAAGAAAGGAAAAGAACTGGCTGCAAAGAAAGCAAAGGCAGTGCCTACAGCATCGGCACCGGCTACTACTGCAACTCCAAGAGTGACCAAGCGGTCACCTGCAAAGAAGAAACCGGAAGTGACACTGGAAAAAGTCTTTGAAAGAAAAAGGAAGAGGAAGAAAAGAAGAAGAAGGAAGAGGAAGAAAAGAAGAAGGAAGAGGAAGAAAAGAAAAAGAGAAAAGAGGAAGAGAAGAGAAAAAAGGAAGAGGAGAACCGAAAAGATGAAGAGAAGAAGAAGCAAGAAGATGATAGGAAGAAGAAAGAAGAAGAGGATAAGGAAGAAAAGAAGAAAAAGGAAGAGGAAGAAAAGAGGAAGAAGGAAGAGGAAGAAAAGAAGAAGAAGGAAGAATAAGAAAAGAAGAAGAAGGAAGAGGAAGAAAAGAAGAAGAAGGAAGAGGAAGAGAAAGAAGAGGAGAAGAGGAAGGAACCAGAGAGGAAAAAAAAAGAAGAGGAAGACAAGGAACAAGAACAAAAGAAAGAAGCAGAGAAAAGGAAGAAGGAAGAAGTAGACAAGGCAACAGAAGCAATGAAGAGCACATAGATGGAGACTCCAAAGGCAACCGGGAGTCAAGCCAAACCAGCTGATATCTCCAGTTCTATCGATCTCCAGTTTGCAAGTGAGTCAGAGCTTATGTAGAGCATCAAGGTTGCTCAAGAGTGCCTTGAAATCATTCGCAGGAAAAAGGAGCAAGACATAATTTAGGCAGCTGTAGACACCCTTACCAGTTTGATCCCCGGTACCAATCTTCCTAACACTGAATCATCACTAGCACAACTCAAACTACTATGTACTATAGTGGATTATTAGGTGTAGATCCTGGAAGAAGCAGCTGAGGAAAATGTCAAGAAAGAGCATCAAAAGGCTCTTAACTTTGCTCTGGTGAAAAAGTTGAATGAGCTTTGGTCTGAACTTCTGAAAGACCAAAAGGATATAAGGAACGCTTTGGATGAGGGAAACTTGCTACTAAGCAAAATCTGTCAACCCCATCTATTTTGCGATGATGTGCTAACTCAGAAGAAAAAGCTTCAAATAGACTTACGGTCCTACTTGAACACAGTTAAGCCACCTTATGATCCCTTTGCAACTTATGGGCAAACCGTTCACTGGTTCCAGATCTAGTCAGCCAAAATGGAGCAAGAGATCAGTACACAATCTAGAGATTTGCAGGAGCTACAACTGGTTTTACTTCCATGTTTGCAAATTCTTCAAAAGTGTTATCTAAACCTGGATGCCTTGACAGTTACGCAGGAGATGAGCACAGTTGATGCCATGGAGGAATAGGTATCCCAGATGCAAACAAAGAAAGAAGTGGCCACCTCCCTACTTGAGTCCTGGTCTCTATCCATGAAACAATTTTTGCAGGACTATAAATCAGTTTTTGACAAGTATTATTCATTGTTGTCATAAAATTTTATTATTTCAATATAAAATGGAAACAGGGTTGTTCAGCGGTACTTTGTCATTGTTGGCAAAGGGGGATAAGTACTCTATCTATTTTGGAGACAAATAGGGAGAAGTATCTAGTTTTAAAATTTTGATATATGTTTTGATATATGCTATATGCTCTGATATCTCAATGTTTATGCTCTGTATGCAAAATTGCTATACATTGTGTTGATTAAGGGATAGTGTATATGCTTAGGGGGAGCAATTTTGTTAATGGCATGTTTTTGTTGTAAAACACTTAGATGTCAAAATTTTATTTTCTTAAGTGTTGCCATCAATGCCAAAGGGGGAGATTGTTGGCATTTTTGATGTTTATGTTGTGATTGTCATTGATGGACACACTCTTGTATTGAGATCCCCTTTATATGTATGAGCTAGAGCTCAACCAGTATTTGTTTCAACTGGTATGTTGTATTCTAGTCTTTAGACTATTGGTGATTTTGCAGAATGTGTTTCTCGGTCTGAAGCGGCATGTCGACCCCAAGCGGCTCGTAGATCTCAAGTGGTACGAGGGAGAAAAGCGGCATAACACATTCTTACCAGTCTTCATTTTTGTCAAACTGGCAACCAGTATTTTGTATGAACCGGTAATACTCTGTGATGAGTTACCAACCGGCATTTTGTGATGAGTTACCAGTCCACCGATTGATTGACGGTGCTTTTTGTGTCGTGTTACTGAGTATGTCTAGATTCATTGAACCTAGGAAATTGTAATGTAATCCTATTGGACTGACATGAAATCAGATTCCTTTAAAAGGACATCATGTCTAGGGTTTTAGGTGGTTGCTAAAAGGGTTTATGTTGTGACTAGGGTTTAAGGTGATTGTTGAGTTGTTGTAAGAGTGATCTTATCTGAGAAGATCAAGTTGTAACTGAGAGAGAGATAGAGAAGACTGAAGTAATGTTGGAATGCATTAGTAGTGAGCTATACTGGATCTAACCAAGCAGTTTGTGCTATTAGATAGATCAAACACTTGTTGATTGCTCACATCTTTGACAAGTCTATAGCCCTTAACCGGGTAGGCCCAAAAGCCTATTGTAAAATCCTCTAACAAGGTGGTTCACTTCTGTGAATCTAAAATCCTCTAACAAGGTAGTCTTTAATTGGACTTATCTCCTAACAGAGATTGAGATTCCTAATAGGATCTGTTCTGGTGAAGAACATTGTAATACCTTAACCGGTCTGACCTTAACTAGTCTGGTTTCTATTATATAGATAGTGACTTGTGAGTTCCATCTCACCGTGGTTTTTTCCCATTTGGGTTTCCATGTCAAATATCTTGTGTTATGGTTGTATTGCTTTTGTGGGTGAATGCTTTATTTGCATTTTGGTTTGCATGTGTGATAACTAGTTTGTCTATTAAATTGTTTTACCAGTTTATCTTCAGACTGTTTAAGTGTCTAAGTATAGAGATTTTTGGCATACTAATTCACCCCCCCCTCTTAGTATTCATCAACTTGAAAATCCTTTTCATTGCACTCTCATGATTTTCTCTAGGATCACTCTGATATCTTGATACAATACAATCTCCATTCATTATATCCGGTCTAGTCTGAGTCAGATATAACAAACCTCCAATCATAGACTTATACCTTGTAGGATTTACCGATGTAGATGCATCACTCTTTGTCAATTTCTCATTTGTAATCATAGGAGTACTAACCGGTTTAGAATTTTCCATACCAAATTTCTTCAGCAACTCTCTAGCATACTTAGTTTGACAAATGAAAATACCTTTATCAGTTTGAGTAATCTGCAAACCTAAGAAAATTTTCATCTCCCCAATCATAGACATCTCAAACTCATTCTTCATATTGTTAGAGAATTCCATACACAACTTAGCTTCACCTCTAAAACTGATATCATCAACAAAGACCTCAATAATTAATATGTCATCATCAGTGATCTTATAATATAAATTACTGTTAGCATTACCTTTAGTGAAATCAATCTTCAAAAGATATTTATCTAGTCTTGCATACCAAGCTCTAGGGGCTTGTTTACATCCATATAAAGCTTTCTTTAATTTGGATACCATCTCTTTATCATTTGAAAGTGAAAATCCATTAGGTTTCTCAATATAAACTTCTTCTTCAATATCTACATTCAGAAATGAACACTTAACATTCATCTGATAAACCTTGTAGTTCTTATGAGTAGCATAAACAAAAAATAATCTCACAACTTCAATTCTAGCTATCAGTGCAAAGGTTTCATCATAATCAATTCCTTCCTTTTGAGAATATCCTTTACAAACCAATCTAGCTTTATTCTTCACAACTTGTCCATCCTCATTGAGTTTATTCCTAAAAACCCATTTAGTTCGAATAACATTTTATTTTTTAGGTTGGGGAACTAAAGTCCATGTGTTATTCTTTTCTATCTGATCCAACTCTTCTTCCATAGCATTCATACAATATTCATCTTTATAAGCTTCAATTACCGATGTCAGTTCAACTTGAGAAAAAAAACATACCTCATCAACTGCCAACCTTCTTCTTGTCATCACTTCTTTGGTTTTGTCTCCAATGATATGATCTTTAGAATTATTCAACCTTACATACCTAAAAGTCTTCTAATTTTCAGTTCCACTGTCCTGATCTTGTTGGCATTTCGGATATGTTGATATGGTTTTGTCATTAATGTCAACACTTATCATTGCTTGTCAAACACCTATCAACACTTGGAGATTTTGGTTATGTTCACCGGCAAGTCAAAGACTTATGCAAAGTTACTAGTATTTGGTTCACCGACAGATTATATTGCTCACCGACACTTGGAATGACTTGGAAACTACTTGGCTATGTTGAAGACATTATTCGATCACTTGGTTTTTGCAATTTGGTTAATTGTTTATTCAGGTTTGCATATTTGTTGTTACCGACAAATAGGTCCAGGATAAGCATAGACAGGCATATCTATTCCACATCAGCACGACACGTTATGGAGATAATTTATTATTATTGTAAATGTATTGAGCCGACATTATGCATCACATAATGATTTACTTGTAATTGATTTTATTGTAATATCTTTTAGAGAGCTGACCTATTCAAATTGGTCTTAGGTTATGGTATAAATGTAAGATCTCATTTGTGAGATTGAAATGCGATTGCAGAAAAGGATTGCAATAAGGTATATGCAAAAATAAGCAGAGCTATACACGTAGACATCATTTGAAGGTTGAAGGAAGGAAATTGTGAAGGCAATCAGAACTAAACCGGTACTGAATCCAACATATGAAGATGCAATTTTATATAGTACATTATCATTGGATTTAACCATCCAATTGTAGTTAGTGTGACTCTCATTTTGTGATTGAGCAATGAGCTCTAGGCAGTTGGCCTTTCTGCATGTCCAGAATCCATATTGTACACACATACTATCTGCAATAGTATCATTTGATTGTGGGTAAGGCTTCCCACCGTGGTTTTTCCCCTTACAAGGTTTCCACGTACAAATATTTGTGTTATGTGTTGTGGATGTTATTGTCTTTTTGTTTCATGCATTAATCTTTACCGGTATTGCAATTAACTGTTAAGAGTGTCTACCGGCACAAAGTTTGGTTTACCGGTATTAAGCATTAAGTTTTGGTTAAGTTAATTTTGGTTGAATTTATTGGACAACTGATTCACCCCCCCCCCCCCCACCCCCCTCTCAGTTGTCCCCAAGACCTAACAGATCTTCAATCACTGTTAAATTTTTGGATGTTGCCGGAGTAACTGGTTCAACATTTTGTTTTGGTGTAGGGGCTACCAGTTCAATTATGATCATTTCCACTATCGGGTCTTTCTCATAAGTTCTGATTTGACTTCTGTTCTGCTCATCCACTTTGAGATTTGTGCTCTCTAGAATTCTCTGCAATCTTTTGTTTTAACATCATTATGCTTTTCTTTCATTAGAATAACCAAGAAATATTCCTTCATCACATCTAGGATCAAACTTTCCAATGGAATCATCTCTTTTGATATAGCATTTACTACCAAAGATTTTGAAATACTTAACTATTAGTGTATGACCAAACCATAACTCATAAGGTGTCTTACCGGTATCTCCTTTGATATGAACTCTATTGAATGTGTATATTGTCATTCTTATAGCTTCTCTCCACTAGATATGAGGCAGATTAGCTTCCATCATCATAGTTCTAGTTGCATCCAAGATAGTTATGTTCATCCTTTCCACAACTCCATTCTGTTGAGGTGTCCAGGGTGTAGACAACTGCCTTCTTATCCCATTCTTCTCACAATAGCTATTAAATTCACCGGATGTGAATTCTCCACCCTGATCAGACCTTAAGCATTTAATCTTCAATCCTATCTCTATCTCAACTTTATCTTTAAAGATTTTAAACTTTTCAAATGCTTCAAACTTCTCCCTTAGAAAAGTAACCCACATCATTCTTAAATAGTCATCAATGATTAGCATGAAATATCTATCACCCTGAAAACTTTTGATTCTAGCAGGACCACACAAATCAGTATGAATAAGATCAAGAACATTATTAGATTTGCCTTGTATACTCTTAAAATAAATTCTGACTTGGTTTCCCATTTGACATTCCTTACATATCAGATTATAGGGCTTTACAATCTTAGGTATATCTCTAACTGCCTTAGTAGAACCGATCTTCACAATGCAATCAAAATTCACATGACACAACCTCTTATGTCATAAGCCAACTCTCATAAATTTGTGCAATCAAACATGTCTTCTCACTGGAGTTCAAATGAAAAAAAATTACCTTTAGTCTATGTACCGCTTGCAATTTCCAATCCAGATCTGTTGATAATCTTGCATTTTCCATCCTTGAACTGTAACTAAAATGCCTTATCCACAAACTGTCCTACACTCAAAAGATTATGCCTTAAACCTTCAACATAATAAACATTATCAGTTTTATACTTACCATCCAATGATAATGTTCCTCTTCCCTTGATCGTGCATGCTTTGTCATCTCCGAATCTAACTAGACCACCATCAAATTCTTGCATACATAAGAACTTCATTTTATCTCCAGTCATATGATGTTAACATCCATTGTCAATTACCCATTCTGTTAGGTCTCGAAGACAACTAAGAGGGGGGGGGTGAATCAGTTGTCCAATAAATTCAACCAAAATTAACTTAACCAAAACTTAATGCTTAATACCGGTAAACCAAACTTTATGCTGGTAGATAGTCTTAACAGCAAATTGCAGTACTGGTAAAGATTAATGCATGAAACAGAAAGACAATAACATCCACAACACATAACACAATTATTTGTACGTGGAAACCTTGTAAGGGGAAAAACCACGGTGGGAAGCCTTACCCACAATCAAATGATACTACTGCAGATAGTATGTGTTTATAATATGGATTCTGCACATGTAGAAAGGCCAACTGTCTAGAGCTCACTACTCAAACACAAAATGAGAGTCACACTGACTACAATTGGATGATTAAATCCAATGATAATGTACTGCATAAAATATCATCTCCATATGTTGGATTCAGTACCAGTTTAGTTGTGATTGCCTCCACATGATCCTTCCTTCAACCTTTAAATGATGTATGTGTGTATATCTCTGCTTATTTTCATATATATCTTATTGCAACCCTTTTTGCATTCACACCTTAATCACACAAATGAGATCTTACATTTATACCATAACCTAGGACCAATTGAATAGGCCAGCTCACTAAAAGTTATTACAATAAAATCAATTATAAAAAAATCAATATCCGATGCATGATGTCGGCTCAATGCATTTACAATAAATCATCTCAATAACATGTCATGCTGATCTGGAATAAATATGTCTGTCGGTGCTTATCCTGGACCTATTTGTTGGTAACAACAAATATGCAAACCCAAATAAACAATTAACCAAATCGCCAAAACCAAGTGATCAAATAATGTCTTCAACATAACCAAGTAGTCTCCAAGTCATTCCAAGTGCCGGTGAACAACATAATCTGTCGATGAACCAAATACCAGTGACTTTGCATAAGTCTCTAACTTGCTGGTGAACATAACCAAAATATCCAAGTGCTGATAAGTGTTGACAAGCGATGACAAGTGTTGACATCAATGACAAAACCATATCAACATATCTAAAATGCCAACAATCTCCCCCTTTGGCATTGATGGCAACACAAGATGGGAAAACCATCAAAGTGCCAAAACAGAAATGCCAAAAACCAAAAACCAACAATCTCCCAAATAGATCATTAACCAGAAATTAAAAATACATAATATCTCTCCCCCTAGGAATAATATCTGCCCAAAAGAAAAAGATAATGTGTTTTTCCATATCAATCTCTCCCCCTTTGACATCAAATGCCAAAGAAATACAAAACCAAATACAAAATACCAACTACTCCCCCTAAGAAGTAGCTCTCCTCATCAAAGCCGAAATAAAATATTTATTAGTCAATTATGTTGGTTGATGACAAACATCAACTGTATAAGTCTCTACCGGTGGGGGTAGGACTCCAAGTTGCTCTCTGAGATACTCAATTGTTTCCTTAGGTAAGGGCTTTGTAAAAATATCTGCAATCTACTCATTAGTATTCACATAAACCAATTTTACTTCTTTTGCTTCAACGTTCTCCTTTAGAAAGTTCAGTTTGATAGAAACATGTTTAGTTTTAGAGTGAAGTACCAGGTTCTTAGATATATCAATTGTTGTTGTATTATTACAGTAAATAGTTATAGGTTCCTTGGAATTTACCTTTATGTCCTTCAACATTTGCTTGATCCATAATACTTGTGTACAACTAGTTGCTGCTGCAACATATTATGATTCTGCTGTTGATAGACTTGTACAAATCTGTTTCTTGCTCAACCATGAAATTATTCTGCTACCAAGAAAAAATGCTCTGCCAGTGGTGCTTTTTCTGTCATCCACATCTCTTGCCCAATTAGCATCTATGTATGCACATAAGTCAAAATTTTCATCTCTAGGATACCATAAACCAAGATTTGTAGTGCCTTGTAGGTACCGAGAAATCCTTTTCACTGCTGATTCATGATTTTCTTTTGGATTACTCTGGAATCTTGAAAAAATAAATAATGCATTCATAATATCATGTCTTGTTTGTGTCAAATACAATAAACCTCCTATCATAGATTTGTATCTAGTTAGATTAACAGGTGTTGATTCATCCTTCATAGATAATTTATCATTTGTAGTCATAGGTGTGCTTACCGATTTACAATTTTCCATGCCAAATTTCTTTAGTAATTCCTTTAAGTACTTAGATTGACATAAGAATATACCTTTATCAGTCTGTGAAATCTACAACCCTAAAAAGAATTTTATCTCTCCAATCATAGACATTTCAAATTCTTGCTGCATTTTTTTAGAAAAGTCTTTACACAAACCATCTTCTCCTCCAAAGATTATATCATCAACAAAAAAATTCAATAACCAAGATGTCATCATTAGTCACTTTTTAGTATAGATTGTTGTCAGCATTACCTTTAGTGTAACCAAGCTTCAAAAGATATTTGTCCAATCTAGCATACCAAGCTCTAGGAGCTTGTTTCAATCCATATAAAGCTTTCCTTAACCTCCAAACCATGTCTTTGTTATCTGTCAAAGAAAATCCATCAGGTTGCTCAATGTAAACTTCTTCTTCAAGATTTCCATTTAGAAATGCACATTTAACATCCATTTGATATACTTTATATTTCTTGTGTGCTACAAAGGCTAATAAAAGTCTTACTGCCTCAATTCTAGCTACCGGTGCAAAGGTTTCATTGTAATCAATTCCTTCTTTATGTGAATATCCCTTACACACTAGTCTTTCTTTGTTTTTGATTACCATGCCATCTTCATTAAGTTTATTTATGAAAACCCATTTAGTTCCAATTACATTTTTGTCTTTAGGCCAAGGAACTAATGACCAAGTGTTATTCCATTCAATTTATTCCAATTCATCTTCCATAGCTTTAATCCAATATTTATCTTCACATGCCTCATTAATTGATGTACATTCAATTTGAGAAATAAGACATACCTCCTCATTTTCCAATCTTCCTCTAGTCATAACTCCTTGAAATTTGTTTCTAATTATCTGATCTTCAGAATGATTCAATCTTACATACCAGGGTGTTTTTACTTCTTGTTGTTCTTCAATGACTGTTGAATCTCCAGATGATGCCGATGTAACTGGATCACCATTTTGTATCGGTGTACTCATAATAGGTTCATTTGTGATTATCTCTATTGCCGGTTCAAAGTCTGTGTACCTTGAATTTCCTCTAAACTATTCATCAATCTTCACAATTGCACTCTCAACAATTTTCCAAAATCTCTTGTTAACACATCTATATGCCTTGCTCTTAGATGAATAACCAAGAAATATTCCTTCATCACTTCTAGGATCAAATTTGCCAATATAATCATCTCTTCTAATGTAACATTTACTTCCAAATATTCTGAAATATTTAAGAGTAAGAGTATTACCGAACCATAGTTCATGTGGGGTCTTACTAGTTTCACCTCTGATGTGAACTCTATTGAATGTATAAACAACTGTATTAGCCACTTCTCTCCAATATATATGAGGTAGATTTTCTTCTGATATCATACTTCTAGCTGCATCCAAGATAGTTCTATTTTTTCTTTCCACAACTCCATTCTATTGGAGTGTCCAGGGTGCTGATAACTATCTTCTGGTCCCATTCACTTCATAGAATGTATTAAATTTCTTAGATGTGAACTCACCTCCTTGATCTGATCTCAAACATTTGATTTTCTTGCCAGTTTCATTTTCTACCATCACCTTGAATAGTTTGAATTTCCCAAATGCTTCATATTTTTCGCTGAGAAAAGTAACCCAACACATTTTAGAATAGTCATCAATGATTAGCATAAAATATCTATCTCCTTGTATACTTCTAGTTCTTGTTGGACCACATAAATCAGTATGAATTAAATCAATAACATTGTTAGACTTCTCCGGAATACTCTTGAAAGTTTCTCTAACTTGCTTTCCAAATTGACATTCCTTACATACCAGATTGTGAGGTTTAACAATCTTAGGTAAATCTCTAAGTGCCTTAGTAGTACTGATTTTCACAATGCAATCAAAATTTACATGACAAAGTCTCTTATGCCATAACCAACTTTCATTAAAACATGCTTTCTCATTATTGTTCAAATGAAAGATATTACCTCTAGTCTAATTACGGGTTGCAATTTCCAAACCAATTTTGTTTAAGATTTTGCATTTATCATTCTTGAATTGTAACTGAAATCCTTTCTCAACTAATTGACCAACACTCAAAAGATTATGATTCAAACCTTCAACATAGTAAACATTATCAGTATCATGCTTACCATGAAAAGACATAGTGCCTTTTCCTTTGATCAAGCAAGCTTTATAATCTCCAAATCTTACTAGACCTCCATTATAATCCTGAAAGGTTAAGAATTTACTCATATCTCTAGTCATATGATGTGAACATCCTAAATCAATAATCCATTCATCCTTATCTTCAACTTTAGCTATCAGGGCCTGCTCTACTGGTTGAACAATAGGTGTCAGTTGATCTTTTGTTATAGCAACAAAAGCTCATCCATTGTCTATCAAATCTTCATCATAATCATCAGTAACTCCATCAACATAATAACAAGATTTGTCTCTGTTCTTCTTAAACTTATATTTCTGATAGTCAGGGTTAGGCTTATATGTTCTTTTAGCTTCTTCTCTTAATCTTGCATGTCTATTAGGACATCTAGAAGCCAAATAACCAATCTTATTATAGTTAAAATATTTAAAGGGTGCTTTACCTTCAAACTTACTTCCAATTGGACCTTTAGGCATTTTCCTTGCAAAGAGTGCTTCAAGTTCTTCATTTTCTCTCCTGCTTTCTTCAAGTTCTCTTGCATAGAAGGCTTTTCAATTAGATTTATCATGTGATGATGATGCTATAGTTGATGATGATGCCTTAAAAGCTAGATCTGTCTTGATAGTAGTAACAGGACCAAATTCCTCAAGCTCAAAAGCTGAAAGTTTTCCAACCAAAGTGTCTCTAGATACTGATGCATTAGGCATTGTTCTTAATTCATTTATAGCAATAACTTTCATTTTATATGCCAGTGAAAAATCTCTTAAAACTTTAGAAACAATCTCATCTTGACTTAAGGTTCCTCCACAACATTGTATACCCAAAACAATTTCATTTACTCTTTCCATAAAAGCAAAAATTCTTTCATCTTCTTCCATTTTTAGACTTTCATACCTGACCCAGAAGCATTCTAGTTTTGCAATTTTGACTATGGAATCTCCTTCATTCAATGTTTCCAATTTATCCCAAATAGATTTAGCAGTAGATCTATCTAACAATCCCATGACTTCCTGATCTGATAATGCGCTCAAAGTTCTTCCCTTGTTTTGCAATCATTTTTCTCATCTTTAGCCAAGTTAGGTGGAATAGGTTGACCTTGAGTAGGAGCAGTATAGCCATTATTTGTAACATCCCATATGTCCTTTCCAATGTAATTCAAATGTGTCTCCATCCTAATCTTCCATATACCATAGTTAGTTCCATCAAGTTTCAGACTGTCCTTCTTGAAATAGTTAGAAGACATTGGATCTCCTCAAATTGTTAAACTTTTGCAAAAAGAGGACTACACTCTGATACCAATTGTTAGGTCCCAGAGACAATTGAGAGGGGGGGTGAATCATTTGTCCAATAAATTCAACCAAAATTAACTTAACCAAAACTTAATGCTTAATACAGGTAAACCAAACTTTATGCCGGTAGATAGTCTTAACAGTAAATTGCAGTATCAGTAAAGATTAATGCATGAAACAGAAAGACAATAACATCCATAATGCATAACACAATTATTTGTAACTGGAAACCCTATAAGGGGAAAAACCATGGTGGGAAGCCTTACCCACAATCAAATGATACTACTGCAGATAGTATGTGTTTACAATATGGATTCTGCACATGCAGAAAGGCCAGCTGCCTAGAGCTCACTGCTCAAGCACAAAATGAGAGTCACACTGACTACAATTGGATGATTAAATCCAATGATAATGTACTGCATAAAATAGCATCTCCATATGCTAGATTCAGTACCGGTTTAGTTGTGATTGCCTCCACAAGATCCTTCCTTCAACCTTCAAATGATGTCTGCATGTATAGCTCTGCTTATTTTTGCATATACCTTATTGCAATCCTTTTCGCATTCACACCTTAATCTCACAAATGAGATGTTACATTTATACCATAACCTAAGACCAATTGAATAGGTCAGCTCACTAAAAGATTTTACAATAAAATCAATTATAAACAAATCAATATCTGATGCATGATGTCGGCTCAATGCATTTGCAATAAATCATCTCAATAACATGTCATGTTGATCTAGAATAGATATGTCTATCGGTGCTTATCCTGGACCTATTTGCTGGTAACAACAAATATGCAAACCCAAATAAACAATTAACCAAATCACCAATATCAAGTGATCAAATAATGTCTTCGACATAACCAAGTAGTCTCCAAGTCATTCCAAGTGCTAGTGAACAACATAATCTGCTAGTAAACCAAATACCAATGACTTTGCATAAGTTTCTAACTTGCCAGTGAACATAACCAAAATCTCCAAGTGCATATAAGTGTTGACAAGCGATGACAAGTGTTGACATCAATGATAAAACCATATCAACATATCCAAAATGCCAACACATTCATACTTGTCTTCAATTTTAGCAGCAAGGGCCTCTCTTCAGGTACTGGATTATCTTCCTTGATAGCCAAAAATACCTATTCCTTTCCATTGCCAGATCCACTAGTTGAATATTGTGTTAGTTCATCATCAGAATCAGTCACACCTTCCTCATCAGCATAGTAACATGATTTTTCTTTGTTTCTCCTGTATTTATGCTTGTTCTAATAATCATGGTTAGGCCTAAAAGATCTTCTAGCTCTTTCTTTAAATATTGAATTCCTTTCAGGACATCTAGATGCAAAATGACCTATCTTATTACATGCAAAGAATTTAAAAGGTTATTTTCCTTCATACTTACTTCCTATCGGTCCTTTAGGTACTCTTCTAGTAAATAAGGCTTCAAGTTTCTCAAACTCTTCATCTTTTTTATTCATATCCTCTAGTTCCTTTGCATATAAATATTTCTAATCACTCTTGTCGGTAGATGATGTAAATGCATAAAAATCAGGTTCAGATGTAACGATTCCAAAAGGTCTAAATTCCTCAAGCTCAAAAGAAGATAATTTCCCAACCAAGGTATCCGTATTAATAGAGGTGTTTTTCGTAGTTCTAATCTCATTAATTGCAATAGCCTTCATCTTATAAGCTGGTGGCAAAGCTCTCAGTACTTTAGAAACTATTTCATATTCACTCAGAGATCCACCACAACATTGAACTCCCAAAACAATCTCATTAACTCTCTCCATAAAAGCAGTAATCCTTTCATCTTCTTCCATCTTCACATTTTCATGCCTTACCCAGTAACCATCAAGTTCAGAAATTTGAAGAGTAGGGTCACCTTCATTCAGAGTCTCCAATTTGTCCAATATAGCCTTTGCAGTTGATTTGTCAATTAGTCCCATTAGTTGTTGATTAGAAAGTGCACACAAAAGGGCTTCTCTAGCTCTACAATCATTCTCAAGATTTTTATCCAGACCTGCTAGAGGAGGATTGCCAGATGCCAGATTAAATGATGTAACACCATTCTCAATGATCTCCCAAATTTACTTTCCAAGACATCTCAGATGAGTCTCCATCTAAATCTTCCATACCTTGTAGTTTGTTCCATCAAGCCTAGGAATTTCTCTCCGAAAAACAACTACAGATGTATTTGATGAACTTGAACTGCTAGGTACCATAGGATCTTCCTTAAGTGCTTAATATTTTTTAGAGAGGACCAAGCTCTGATACAAATTGTTAGACAAATCAAATAACCAGAGGACAACTAAGAGGGGGGGGTGAATCTGTTGTCACAGGATTACAAAACTTTAAGCATTCAAATCCTTATTACCAAAAACACACAAACTCAATACCGAAATGCATAAACCAAATACTAAAATGACAAATATAGAAATTAAACATAAACATAAATCATAGAATAGTTACCATCCATCCAGAACACATGATGGAAAAACCGGTAAATGGAAAAACCATGGTGGGAAGCCTACCCACCGTCATATTATACTTTTGCAGTAAGTATGTGATTACAATATGAGGGGCCTACACATGCAGGAAGGCCAATAGACTAGAGCTCACTGCTCATCACAAAAAGGAGCCTCACTAAATACATAAATATCGGACTACAATCCAGAAAGAAAAATGAACTGCAAAGATAGCATCTCCTACGCCTAAGTACAGTTCCAGTTAAGCTCAATATCAAAGGTCTCAAACCTCTCTTACAAACCCAATTTGATCACCTATGATTGACCAAACCTTTTGCATATTATTACAACATTATATGTACATAGATTATCCCATAACCTTGACCTATGATCTACAAAGAGATCTTACATTATATTTATACCAACCCAAGACCTAAACAATTAGGTCGGTCACCTAAAAAATAATACAATAAGTTTACAACATAAACCCACAATCCAATGATCAACCAAATCATCTTCGGCCAAAAAAAATGTAAACCAATTATTAAATCCTGTGGGTAATGCATTAGGAACATCCTCCAACATGTTACAAAAACCAGTCCATAACCTAGATAACACCGGACCCAAAATAGGTCACTATAAACCAAATCCAACACCATCAATGAACTAGAACACAAACATGATAACCATCAGCATCCTAAGAACCATCTAGAAGCCACACAAGCACCACTTATCATGTGCATCAAAATATCTTCAACAAATCTTTGCCGATAAAACCCTTACCGGTGACCAAAATGCTTACTCGAATAAATGATAGCTCCCGAGTCATCAAATCCCGAAACAACTGATCATGATACACATCTCAATAGCATGAATGACAAATCCAAACTAATTCCACAAACCAAAGCATACCGGATCATACTGAATAAATAGCATAATCAACCACTCTACCAAAACCAACCGGAAACCAGTAAACAACCAAAACAATAGGTCTTGCCATCAATGACAAAACATCAATGCAACACATAATCGATTCCTCCAAATTGCCAACAATTTTGTGTGTTTTTTCCTTGTTTAGTGTTCCTGTTAGGGTTAGGTTTTTTTTCTTCTCTTTTCTTCAATGTTGATTTTTTAATAAGTCATTTTTTATATATTTTGGCCCTTTTTTCAACCTCTTTTCAATCCCTTTAGGATAGCTTTATCCCTTGGTCTTAGGGTTTTATTATTTGATCGTGTGAAATGGTCGTACTATTAGGTTTTACTAATATTCTTGACCGAGATCCCAGAATTTTCGAATCTCAAACTTCTTTAGGTTCTACTTGTTCTTCATTCCCAAGACTCTGGAGTCCCATGTTTCTAACTTTCCTTGCTTTAAAAGATCATCTTTTTCTTGAATTTTGGAATCTCGATATCTCGAGATCTTGAAGTTCATTGCATCATCAATTTTTTAAGCCTTAGAAATTTAGAACCTCGAAGTTCCAAAATTCATGCTTTGAAGAGTTTTAGAATCCTGGGATCCTAGGATCTTCAAGTTGGTTACCCAAGTCTAAAGGTCCTCACTATAGGACCCTAGAATCCCAATGCTCTGGATGTCTTCCTCTCCTTGTTTGCATTATAAATTTTGGGATCTCAAAATCCTATAACTTAGAGTTGCCTAAAGTTTCTCAACACAGAACTCCAAAATCTCATAGTTTAAGATTAAAGACTTAGTTGTTCGCAAAAAGCCCTTTTGAACCCAGAACCCCCAGATTTTGAAATTTGTTGTTTTGATAAGATATATATATTAAGGGATAATTATTGAGTTTTCCCTTGTAGGTTAAGGAGTTCATATTGAAGCAGTAGATACTCTTGGGAGCTTAAAGAAGAGGACAAGGAATGAGATAAGACTTGAGAATATTTTAGTTACAATGAAGTATCAATATCAAGGTCAAACTCAAGCTTCCAAGTATGAGGAAAGGGTGCAATGGATTACAAATATAGAAATTACCCACATAGAATCAAAGAATATTAAATGAGATGTGAATGCACAGAATCCTAGTATTTCTTGGAGGAGCATTAGGAAATCAGGGTTGGTTGAAGCTACTATTTTCCCTCAGGTAGTTTAATCTCTTGAATTTATCCTAGAAATTGCACAACACTACAATTATAAAGAAACTAGGAAGCACATGCACATGAAGGGAAATGTAGTTGTGGGCCTTTCATCTAACATGCTGGACTTAACCTTTGGAATCCCATAGTATAAGAAAGTATTACAGACCATCGAGGAAGAATCTATGGAGGAATTTAATAGTGATGGGGGTAAAAAAGAGACTACATAAATGATACTTGGCTCAAGGAATCCAAAAAAGTAGGACTGAAGGAAACTAACAATATCCATAGAATTGATTTCAAAGATTCTCCCTATGACCTAATTATCATGTTAAGAAGAGATTTTGGGAAGGAAGATTCTAAGAATTATCATTTATGGATGTATCATTACATTTCTAACATTCTCAAAGGGAAGAATTAATTTGATTGGGCACAAATTATTTCTAATAATATTCATGAGAATATTTGCAATGTGATAGAAACTATAAAGTTCTTCATGACTTCATATGTTATATTGATGGCTGCGAGGAGTAGTGTATACCCAGGATTGAACACTTTGGGTAGATTGGGGGAAGGTGTTAATGAAAAGAGAGTATGGGAATATTACACCCAATTTCCCTTCCATGTAGCTAAGGACCACTTCAAAAGGATAAATGATGCTTTCATATTTGCAATCATATGTAGGTTAATCAGTGATGTCAAATATCGGCCACCTCCAAAGGCCATGAAGTTAGTAGAGACTTGGGGAACCTAGTTTATTCACAATCAAAGATCTGCATACACCAAGTTGAGTGGATTTTTTGGCAATAATTTACTTATTCCTTGCTATTGTAGCAACAAACTATCATTTTTCTTGAATTTTGTAGGCAAATTATTTATATTCAAAATTTGATGACACAAAGGCATAAAACTAGAGTAAATTTTATGTATTCTCTCAAGTATTACAAGTGCCATAACCTATAAACTGCCAAAACAATAGGCCATAAGATTCAATATTTAAACATCAAGGAGTTTGACTATGCCCAGGAGTTTTAAGATCTATTTAACAAATTGAACGGCATGATGCCAAATTATTATGAAGGACACAAGCCTTCCCTAGAAGAGTTTTGGGTAGGGTTGCAAGATAGTTTTGATACAAGGAAGAAAAGGTATTGTAGATTAACTAGCTATCAAATGAAAGCTTTTGAATAAGAAACTAATATCCTAAAAGATTTTAGAGATGATCAGATAATACTAGACCAACTCGACCAAGAACAAAAATTAGATCAAAGACCTCTTTCTCCTATAAGAAGGTCAGAGCCTAAAATTGTAAAAAATGATGATGTCTCTGAGGAAGTAGTTGAAAGGAGTAGAAAGTGGATAGGACTTAGGCTCCGAGGAAGTGTCTCAAAGGCAAAGAAGAAAAATAAAGCCACTAGTAATCCAAAATAAAAAATAACTCAAGAGTACATGAGGAAGAGAAGAAGTGATTCTAGGAAGCCTACTCCTATTGAAGAAGAGACTCCTACATCTACAACTAAATTACAAAATCAATTGGATGTGAAGATGAAGGAATCTAAATCTTTGAAGGTAGCATCAAAGCAAGGAGTGACTATTGGATTGCTTGCTACCCCACAAGCATCAATTGGCCCAGGGGAAGGAATTTCACAAGGTTCAGATCTAGGACAAGCTACCTCTTCTTCTCAAGCCCCTATAGCTACTACAAAACCAACCCATGATCAAGTAACCATTAATAATATTGATTCTAATTTTGATTCAAATAATGAGCCTATTTTAGTGGTAACTCGCAAGGGAAAGGAAACCTTAATGAAAAGACATGCTACTTCAAGGAAAAGCTTGGAGGAACCCATATTGTTTCAAGTGTCAATTACTTCTTAGGAAGAGAAAGCAATTCAACCACCGAATGTTGCATAAATAGACCCAACTATTGAACTTATGCAACAATAGGAAGATGAGCCACAAAAGGAAAATATGAATATTGATGAACAAGATGATCACTTGGTTCTTACACCTCAGGATCAAGAAGAGATTCTTAAATAGGTGGAAGAGAGCCATAGAAAACAACAAGAGGAGGTAAGAAAATAAACTTTGGAGCAACAAGTGGGAGAAAAGTTAGAAGAACTTACTAAAAAACAACAACATGAGCAACCTACTCAAAAACTCTCACAGCCACCACCACAACAAGAAGAGTCCAAGGAGCATCAAAAAGAAAAATACCATGGTGGAGGTGGAGGATATAAAGAAGAGGAAAAGGAACAAGAAAAAAAGCCAATGACCCATGTAATAACAAATTAGATTAATCCACAAGGTGAACAACAAGAATCTAGCCTGTTGTAGTGGTTAAGTTTTAATTTTGTGAAAAAGAGAAAGATTGTTTTACCAAGGGCAACCCTACAAGATATAACCATTGAATATCCTAGAAGTGCCAAAAGGGCAAAAACCATTCATCACTTGACTAGAAGTAAGTCAAGGGAACTTATGACTAACATAGCTACCACATTGCTAACAAAGAGGGTGAAGAGCATGTTCCTTCTAGCTATCAAATCTCCCATGTAAACCTTGGTAAGAAGACTAAATGGGGAGACAAAGACACTCTGGATTCTGCCACTACCACCATTAAAACTAGGATTGAAAAGGAACACAAGTGAAAATAATAGGCTAAGGCTCAGTTGGAGAAATACAGGCAGTTTCTCATGGATATGTCATGACCACTAGATTCAAGACCTATAGATACTCAGCACTCCCTCAAAAAGAAATAAAGTCCTTGTATGTTATGAGAAATAAATCCATGGCTATAGATACTTGGACTGGAAATCAATTAAGGAAGGTGAAGATGTTATTGCAAAAAACCATGGACATATATGAGGAGCTCGTTTCCTGGAAAAGGGTTTAATATTCCTCTCCATTGAATGGGAAGCCCAATATAATCAGTTCACAAAGAAAACCATGGTGTTGAAGAAGGTGAAATACTTGAGGGAAGATGTTGTTAAAAGAGAAGACTTACTAGGAGGTGAATACTTCAATGTCTTTCAAGGCTGCATTGATATGATAGAGTTTAAAATGGATATTCTTGATCAATATAGAGCCAGAGTACTGAAAGGACACCCATCTTTCTTGTTGATAATAGAAGAGTATGAACAATATGTAGTCAAAGTGTTTGGAAAACATGGGCCCATATATATTCAATCAGGATCACTTATCCAAGAAGAAGTGCTCAAGTTATGGGAAACATATGTTCTAGATAACTTCTCCTTACATGAAAAATTTGAGACTAATATGATGGAAAGGTACATGTACCTCATTTTGCAATTATACAAGGCAACACAAGTGGAAGATAATTTGGTGGATAAAATGGATGAACTAAGAGAAAACATGAGAATCTCTAAGTTATGGGTTCAACATGTTCCAGATCCTCCTCAAGCTTTTGGGTATGTGTAGGATCATGGTGGGCCAAACAGGCCCTTGAGTGGCAATGAAAATCAGAAAATTAGGCAACTTGACATAAAAATTTGAATAAGTTACCAATAGTATTAAAAAAATATGTAAGAATAGAATTTGTAGTAAACTGAATGAAGTTTCTAGGCTACTAGTTGTTTTCTAAAGATAAATAAATCTATTTGATGAAAACTTGAAATTTCAATGCAGTACTACAAAATTTAAGGAAAAAGCTAAGAAGAAGGTGTGTGTCTGACCACCCTAACCACAATCAAATCATAATATTTTTTTTAATAAGATTTTAGATATAAGTAGAAGACTCATGTCCGGATGTGACATATTTTTTTGTATTTTTTTTTTAAATAAATAATTAATTGTGATTTTTTACTCCAGTTTTTTAAAAATATTTAAAACTTGTATGTCTGACCACCATAACTTGGTCAAAAAATATGAAAATTCAATATATTTTTTTAATCCTATAGTAGACTAAGCATAGAATGTGACACATTTTTCGCATTCGAAAAATGTGATACCATTTGAAAGTTATAAATATTTTTCAATCAGTCTATCAATCAAGACTTTAGTCAAGATATCACCACTTTTTGGCCCATCATGATCCTGCACATACCCTTCTATTGAATATTATCGGGGAAAATACCATAGTTATAAGAAGAGTAAGAAGCAGTCTATATAGGAAAATCCAGTTACCTTCAGTTGAAGAATCCAATCATGGTGTGATCATTGCAATCATCAAGTAATCTATAGTGTTGATGTTGCACCCAGGAAACAACATGTCTAGCATGCATGGCATCATGATATCTCCAGAGGAGGAGATCACACTCTAAGGAAGAGTGTTATTGTTGTCCTAGTTGATGAAGATTTCCTCATAAGTAGTTAGTTGAGGTTGGAGTGTAGTGACTTGCAAGTCAAACTGTAACTTCTCTCATTTTATAACTAGGTCTTAGCCGCATTTTGCTCTAGGCCTATGAGGTGAAAGAAATATATGTGATGCAAGAGCATCCCTAGTTCATGGCAATCCTGCATCAACCAAAAACATTTTTTTTCAGTTTGTTCCTATTTTGTAGTTTTGACATTTCTTTCTACATTTCTTTGCATTTGCTCATTGGATCTTGCGGAGCTGGATTTTGTTCGTGGACATGTTCATCTACCTTATCCTAGGTCCCTAGGATGTTTGGATCTTTTTCCGGTAAGTTATCACTTCCAAAATCTAATATAGCTTTCTAGCTTAGAACACGGGAACCACTTGGACCTATTTTCTATTGGTGTACCTTGTGGATCTTCTTCGTACCTTGCAGAGCTTCAACTTATTGTTTCTAATGATCCTTGGCATGTGGCCAAACTTCTCTTGGGTCCGCACTTCATTCTATGGATTTTATGGAGGGATATCTTTGGTGGAGGCCAACCTTGTTGTTTTAAACATTACATCTTGTTCTTTGGTAATTGTTTCATCTTGGGTTGACGCGGATCATTCTTGATCATATAAATCAATGTAATTAAGCATTTAGAAAGGAATTTTCAGAACATCAAAGATAAAATCCAAAGTTGGCTCATCTTTGTGCTTGAGTCGAATACTATATTTGAGCATGTATATAATCAGACATGCATGTCAAATCTTGTAAGCCCACATGTTGCCGACAGTTTGTAATTGATTTTCATTATATAATAAAGTCTATTATGCATTGCCTTCATCACAATTATGTTATTTCTGCTATGTTAACTCTTGTTGCACAATCCAGACTATCTTATTTGAGGACTTGTTGTCATGGATGCGCCTAGTGGTATCAAAGTGAGTTTTCATTTCAAAGATTTTGTTGTCCTATAAGATTTTTTTGTGGGGTGGCACATTGTGGATCCAACCTGCAACTGTAGTGGACTAGCATAGAGATGACATGAAGAGGAAATGTTAGAGGTGGTGGAGTGCATGGAAATGTTAAGAGGAATTGTAGCTCGATTGGAAGCTATTGAAATGACCTAGAGAAGAGGTCAACATATTGAAGATGTGAGTGAAGATGAAGAAGAAGAAGTGACATCTAGAGAATAAGGAGCAAATCCACCAGTGAATGATCCAGATGAAGAAAGGTTTACAAGAGTGTTGTCTAGAGAAAATACTAGATCACATTTTACCCCACTGAATTATGATGACAAGCTGGATTCAAATCAATTGTTAGATTGGATCATGGAGATGAAAAAGTACTTTGATTTTGAAGGAACCATTGAAGATAAGAAGGTGAGATATGGTTGCACTAAGTTCAAAGGACATGCATCTCTTTGATGGGAACATTTGCAGGTAGATAGATAGAGAAGAGGAAAAGAGAAGATTAAATCTTGGGAGTGGATGGTCAGCAAGATTAAATCTAAGTTTATGCCTTTTTTTTTTTGCTCGGTAAAAAGGTCTAAGCCATATTTTATTAATAAAATGTGTTACAATTTCCACTCAGTGTAGGTGCCAATAGGAAAGAGCGGAGAGGAGAAAACCTTCGGCCTTGCCTGGGACCATAGGTCTAGTCAGACTAATAACATTTAATTTACATATAAAATTTTATAGGTTTTTCATTTTGGCTTATCAAAAAGTCCTACATAGGTAGCATCTTTGATTTACATGGGATAGTGCATTTCTGCCAAACTTTCCAAGTTCACTGTTGCCATATTTGCCATCTTCTGCTTATCCTGCAAAATAGATTTTCAAAACATTCTTCTGCAAAACCACTCCGTTAACTGTCAGTGCCAAGAGAAGAATAAAAGCTAATATTATTTTTGTATAGTCACCCCTATTGTCATTATAGACTAGGTTTATTTCATATTAAGTCAACATCAGAAATTATTAGCTATACTATGAAAGATTACCCAGTCTACAATAATATCAGAAGTGTAAGCACTGGCTAGCAAAGGATTGATACTAACACAACTTATCTAGCATGTACTTTAGACTCTTACTGTGATTCGAGATTTATATATGTTTAAGTATAAATGTTGAAGTAAACCAATATGGCAGAATCTTTAAAGTACTCCCTATTACTGCACTTTAGTTTATGCCTACTTCATAAAACATCCTCATTCTAAACTTCACTTAATTAGTATAACTATATATTTTGATATTATCATCCATTGGGTATCTTACCCTTCGCTATGTATGCTATATCAAAGGAAATAAATAGTTCACTATGTACCATGTTCTAACTACAGATCCTATATCTCTATGTATAAGATTCGTTATAATAGTAATAGCAAATGAAGACTTTGCCTAAGGAAACATTTTAATATCTCAGAGAGAAGCTTGGGTTAATCACCCCACCGACAGAGACTTAAATGATGTAGATAGGCATCAAACCAGTAGGGACTAACAGAAAAATATTTTTCCAGTTTGATGAAGGAGAGATATTGCTCAGGGGGGATAGTTAGCTATATGTTATGTTTTTATTTTGATCTTTAACTGCTTTAGCATTTGATGTCAAAGGGGGGGAGATGTCTATGGAAAAACATTGTACTTTGAATATTGGGGAGAGATGTACTTTGGTTTTGGTTATATTGTTTCTATTTTTGGTACAGAACTTTGTGTTGATCTGTTTAGGGGGAGATTGTTGGCATTCTATTTTTGGCACTTAGATGTTTTTCCATCTAGTGTTGCTATCAATGCTAAAGGGGGAGATTGTTGGTATTATGGATGACTTCATCATGTGTTGCATTGGTTCTGTCATTGATGTCAATACTTATCTTTCTGGAGGTCTACATTGTTGATTTGACACTCTGGTTATATTGGTTTGTTGATGAAATGACACATTGTGGTCCCGGTATGGATATTGGCTTATGCACAATTACCGATATATGTTTCACCGGTAGCTCAGGAAGCTTATGATGACTTGCTATCATCTGGAGATCATTTGGTTATGTCGAAGACATGGATTGGATGTTTGCATTCGCTGTTTTGCATATTGGATTGACCGGGTTCACATATTTGCCTTGACTGATAGATAGGTCTAGGTTATGAACCAGCATAAGAAAACATGTTCCAGATCAACACGACATGTTTTGGAAATGATTTATTGATTGGATAATGTGTAAATGTATTGAGGCCGACATATTGTATTGCACCAAGACTTATTTTGCAATTGATTTAAAATGTAATATCTTTTGGGAGCTGACCTAATGGTTAGGTCTTAGGTTTTGTATAAATAATTGTAAGCTCTTAATTGGAAGAAGTGTGTGTATGTGTTGAGATTATTGTAAAGAGCAAAAACAAGCAGATCCTTGTGTGAATCATGCAGATATCATATGAAGGTTGAAGGAAAGAATGTTAAAGGTCATGAAGGTGTTTAGTCCTCATGTGTACAGCTTAAACTGGTATTGAATCCGGCATTGAATATGCTAAATTGAAGTAGTACATTGATTTTTGGATTTAACCATCCAACTGTGTAGTCAGTGAGACTCCTAATTTTGTGATTGAGCAGTGAGCTCTAGGTGGTTGGCCTTTTTGCATGTGCAAACCCCATTATTGTATTCACATACTATCTATAGTAGTATCATTTGATTGTGGGTACGATTTCTCACTGTGGTTTTTCCCCTTACAAGGTTTCCATGACAAAATATTTGTGTCATGTGTTGTGGATGTTGTTTTGCTTTTTGTTTCATGCATTAAGTTGTATCGGTATTACTATAATTGTTAATCTATTTTACTGGCACTGATTTTTAAGTTGGAGTAATTTGTTTTGGGTTGCAATTTATTGACAACTGATTCATCCCCCCTCTCAGTTGTCCTTCTCGATTCCTAACAATTGGTATCAGAGCCTAGTCCTCTTTTTGCAGAAGCCTAATAGCTTGAGGAGATCCTATGGCAGCAAATATCTTCAAGAAGGACAGTCCCAAACTTGATGGAACTAACTATGGTATATGGAAGATCAGAATGGAGACACATCTGAACTACATTGGAAGAGAGATATGGGATGTTACAAATAATGGCTATGTTGCTTCTAATCAGAATAACCCTAATCCACCAACCTTGGCTAAAGACTTGGAGAATAATTACAAAGAAGGAGAAGCACTTCTAAGCGCATTATCAGATCAAAAAATCATGGGATTATCATAGAGATCTACAACAAAAGCTATTTGGGATAAAATGGAAACATTGAATGAAGGAGATTCCACTGTCAAAATTGCAAAACTGGAATGTTACCGGGTCAGGTATGAAAATTTAAAAATGGAAGAGGCTGAAAGAATTTCTGCATTTATGGAAAGAGTTAATGAAATTGTTTTAGGAATGCAATGTTGTGGAGGATCTTTAAGTAAAGATGAAATTGTTTCTAAAGTTTTAAGAGCTTTGCCACCATCTTACAAAATGAAAGTGATAGCTATTAATGAGTTCAAAACAATGCCTAATACATCAGTATCTAGAGATACATTGGTTGGAAAAAATTTAGCATTTGAGCTTGAAGAATTTGGTCCTGTTGCTACAGTCAAGACTAATATAGCCTTCAAAGAATTATCATCATCATCTGACAAATCTAATTGGAAAGCACTTTATGCAAAAGAAGTTGAAGATATCAGAAGAGAAAATGAAGAACTTGTTAGATATTTGGTTAGTCCCAAAGACACTAAGAGGGGGGGTGAATCAGTGTCTAACCAATAGATAAAAGTTTTAAACTTATTTGCAACTTTACAACCCAAATTAATATACTGGTAAGCAAGTAATAATGCAGTAAAGAGAAACAAAATAATAAAAATCAATTCACACCATAACACAAATAATTTTGGTGAGGAAACCTGGTAAGGGAAAAACCTCGGTGGGATCTGTGACCCACAATATTTACTCACTAGTCCTGAATAAATATTACTTAGTACAATAGGGGCCTGCACATGCAGGAAGACCAACTGCCTAGAGCTCACTGCTCAATACAAAAATGGAGTCTCACTGAATACACAATTGGATGGTTAAATCCAATAACAATGTACTGCTCAAAATAGCATCTGCAATTCAGGATTCAATACTGGTTTAAGCTCTGTCTGATACCTCTACCAAAACCTTGCTTCTCTCTACTCTGCTCTTAATTTCACTTAAGATAAATACATCAAAATGCATATACAGTTATTCTCTCTCATATACCACTTACATACATACCTACATACATATTTTTGCACTATTCAAATGACCTACAAGATCTCATACATATATGAGTCTTTGCAATACATCATGTGGGCTATACAAATATAATATTATATTACAATACATTTCACATAAACAATATTAATTCCAAGTCGGCTTGGACTGCCGGTATGATCTGTTGTCGATGTAACTGGATGGCGGTATGAATAAACTTTTGTAGTGACTGTCGGTGTCAATAGGTGAAGTCTGATGCCGGTATAACTTTTGAACCATGTTACCAGTTGGTTGTCATCAATGACAATATCAACTATTCTCATTTGAGTGTATAATGCCAACAATCTCCCCCTTTGGCATTGATGGCAACACTCATGAGAAAAATCCAAAACTGATATCCAAAATTTGAAGTCAAAAAACTGAGAGTGCTCCCCCTGAGCAAGTGATCTCCTTCTGAATGTATTTCTCATTGCACAACTCCCCCTTTGACATCAATGACAAAGGATGTCAAAAGTATCAAAAATTCAAAATTTACCTAGAAACTTGTAGCTGGTTATGTACAATCTAAAAAATGTCTGCCAAAACCAGGTTAAGACTTTGCAAAAACTTTCTACTATCAGAAATTATGATCTCTGTCTGTCGGATCATCCCGGTGAGATAATGCATCTGCAGCTTCGGTGATCTTTCCCCTTGAATAGATGCCTTATATAGCTCATTCTGGTGTGTTAACAAATTATCCAATCTAGGACCAAGTTTGTTCTTTAACTCCAGGGTTTTCATCTTTAGCCTTGCTTTTTCCCTTTTTAAATTCTCAATCTTCTCTTCATAAGTAGCCATGTCTTGATCCAAAACTGATGTGAGTTCTGAAGAACCAAGCATATTATCAGCAATGTCATCAATTTCTTTTTGTGTTTTCTTTATTTGCTCATCAATATCTTCTGTTAGGTGGTGAGTTTTACATGCTTCTCTATACAATTCCTTGTATTCCAGAATGGTGGAATTTAGTGTTGGCAACAATGAATCAATTTGTCTTGTACAATCCTTTATTGTTTTGTCAAAGAATTCATCCTTCTCCTTATTAACTCTTTCCTTAATGGTCTCCTCATTTATCTTATCTACAGTTTGAATATTAGAAGAAATGAATTTGGACAATGTGTCCAATTTACCTATAGACCCAACAATGTGATCAATCTTGCATGCGAGTGCAATCATTTGCAAAATTGGTAAAGAATCATCAATAGCCTTAAATGCTAAGGCATTGCATTTTGTTATCTTCTTTATGGAATCTAGTAATACATCAGTTACATTCGTTGGTCTGTAGTCAATAGTAGAAGTACTGGGAGGAGTGCAAGGTTCAGCAATAACTTTCTTCTCTTCTCCAGATACCTTAACTTCTTCCTTATCAAATTTCTCTTCCTTCTTATCTTCACTCTTATCCTCACTCTTATTTACTGTCGGTTTTGATTGTGTTTGTTCTTGTTCCTTTTCTATTCCTATCGGTATCTCAATAGTCTGTTGAGTGTCAACAGTCTTGACCGGTGATTCAGGTTTCTCAATATTTTCAAACTCAGATTTCTTTTCTTCTACAATTTCCTTGTCCAACACAATATTGATGTCCTGAGTGTCAACATTCATTGTGAATAGAATGTTTGACTTGGAATCAACATTATCTATTTTCACTTCCTCTGATATCTTTTCTTTTTCAGGTTCATTTTCCTCTTCTATCGGTGCCTTTGATACTACCGATGGGGTGTCTTGTGCCAGTGGCAGTAAGTTATCCTTAACTGTGATGTTAGGTACATTGCCAACCTTACCCTTGCCCTTATCTATTTTCTAATATACTTTAGTAAATGATTTATCAATTTTCTGTCTATCTTTCTCTTCCATCTTCTCCTTCTCAACAAAGAATATATCCCATTTTTCAGTTGTTTCATCTGCAATCTCTTTTACTCTACTGGCCATAAGACTAACTTGTTGGTGACCACTCACAAAAATAGTCATGTTAGCTTCAGATATTAAGTCATCTATTTCTTGCTTTGAATTAATAGGATGAATGGCTAACAGTGCCTCAACCTTAAATTTATTATCTAACTCCATAATAGACATTCTCTTTGCTTCAAGTCTTAAGTACAAATCATTAGGAAGAACATCTACAACCTCAATAAGAACCTTCTTATATATGTCAAGATACAAAATAATACTTTCCTCAATAGTATCATTATCTGAATCAACAAAAGAATGATAGAACTTATTAACATTGGCGAGATTTCTTGAGTTATTTCATTTATTAACTCTGCTGGTGAAAGTGTTCGGTTCCTTTTGTTTTCGTTGCTTCTTTTGACCAATAGGCTCTCTCACAACCTATTGTTTCTTCCTGAGTGTTCTAGATTTCTTAGGAGATGGAACACATGTCGGTGAGGGTTTTCTTTTCTTCCTTTCCACCCTTTTGAATTCAGCAGCCTTACCATTGTCAAAGTCAGATGAGGTAGCCACATGAGAGATATGTGCTACCAGTTGTTGTTCTGATTTTCTTTCTTGTTTAGCAACACCTCTCATTGGATCTATCTTCAACAATCCCTTCTTAACAACTTCTACACACTTTGAAGCATCTTTTATTTATTTTTCTCTTTTCTTCCTCTACTTCTACATAGAAACATCACTCTCTATAGTTTCAGCATTACCAAAAATCTTCGCAGTGGGTTCTGGTGGAGCATCTAGTAGTATCTTGGCATAAGATTCCAGGATGTGTGAGTCCACTTCATAACCCATTTCTATTATCTAGATAGTTCTAGGTCTAACTGCCCCCATCCATAATTCATCTCTTTTCACAACAAAGTATATTTTTTTGTCATATTTGTCTACAATGCTTTGAGGGATCCTTTCCCTTTGCCTCATTTTTACTTGAAAGTTCTTGAAATACACTTTTACTAGTTTGTCACCATTTGAACCTAAGCCAGTAATTGCCTCCTTAATCTATTTTCCAACATAAATATCATAGCCAAAGTCCTTGTGTCCAATATCGGGAATCTCCTTTGAGAAATATAGCATTAAGCATACAATCAAATTCCCAAACTTGAAAGTTCCCTTCTTGTCACCTTTGGTCTTTCTCAAATTCTCTAATAGTTCATCTTTCAACCATTCACAGATGTCAATTTTAGAATTATTCATAATCATCTCATAGGCACTATGAATGCATAAACTTGAAACAGAATTCAGCCTATTAGTATGAGCAACTTTGTATCCAATAACCATACTAGCATATTTGACATTGTTGTCAGTTATATCACTAACACTAAGAAATTTGTTATCAAATGTAGCTTCGGTTAAGTTCATAACCTCTTTGTTTGGAATTTTCTTTTTCTTCTCAGGCCTAGTGCCGATAGAAGGTAAACCAGTAATAGCCTTAATTGCTTCCTTAGTGATCTTGAAAACTGACTCTAACCATAAAAATTCACCGTGTACTCGGCTAAGAACATAACAGACAATCTCATCTAAGAATTCAGGCATGTGAAAGATGTTGGGAAACCCTAAATCTTCAATAACCTTGTGTTCCAGTTTGACTACACCTTGGTTGTTAGCAATAACATTCATGAACATGCTCCTTAAATCTTTGGACCCTAAATATTTGATGTTACAGTGAATGTATGCCCTAGGGTCTTCAACAAATGTGACTCCCTTCAGAATTTTAAAAAATGCACCAATGGAGTCATCTAACATAGCTATCTTAGGGATGATTTTAAAAACTACTCTAGGATGCTTGACATTTTCCACAATAGTAGGGTTTGCAATGAATTTGGGAGCGGAAGATGAAGAAGCCATGTCATAGGATAAATACCTTTTACTGTTGAATGCAAGTGATGTTGGCTTGATGATGATTGTAATGTATTCATCACTTGTTGTCATTGATGAAACACTCTCACACACACATATGATTTCATTGACTACAGGTGTAACTTCAATAGGTTTACACTGTCAACCGATATGTTTAAGATTTATCTCTAACCGGTACTCTGTGTCAATCTGTATGTGCTTAAGAGATAACTTATGGCTACACTAAGTCGACATCAAAATGAAGATGAAGATGAAGATGGAGATCAAATGGAAGATTCCAGGACAATGGTTCATGTTGTTCACCAAAAGTGATAACCCAAGACACCTGCAAATCTATCTATGAGATAGCCAATCTCAATCAATGAAACACATCAGGGCTTGGACAACATAACGTAGGATCCTAATGATCCTCCTGCACTTCAGGTTCTGCTAGACCTAGGAGGGGACACCCTTTTGATGCATTAAATACAACAATCACAAACATAAGACTGCATCAACAATAAGCAGACAAACCATTCCACAAGCTCACCAAATTAGGAACACACTACAGATTGGCTAGATCTGTATAAATCATAAATGAAAACAGAGCTTGGAATGAGAAGAACACACCCCTAAACATAAAGGGAAATAGATTTGTCTTTTAAAATGTATATCTGAGAAACATCCCCAAACTTGCAAGAGCAGTGCCTTATCCAAGGGCAACGGAGTCACACATCAAACTATAAATGAAACCTTATACTGCAAATCCATCTTCATTATTAAATATTCATGCATTTAATGCCTTGCATAAATGCATTACTCAGCTCACTCATAGAAAATATCAAATCCAGACACTATATTCCATTATTCATGATTTATTACAGAATTTAAATTCTTCCATGAAGAATCCCTGCAAACAATCACAATTACCTCCTTGAGATAGCAAATCTCATCCTCCTTGAGGATCTGATCTGAATATAATGAAAATACAAATCCAGAGACAACTTCTGTATGAATTTGTGCATGCCTTACATACACAAGAACCTGCAGCTAAGAACACCTATAGCAAAGAATCGAACTCCATTACTGAAAGGATAGCCCTTCTTTGTACAATCTGGAAGAATACTCAGAATTGGAAGCCATGAAAATATGGAGCCATTCTTCAAATTTCTAGAACCCCTACAACTAAGAAGAATTCGGAATAAAAAGGAGGAGAGAAGAAAATCAAATCTGCAACTGAATTGCCAAGTGTCTCCTCTCTAACTGAATTTTGTTCCCATGGAAACTGCTTCTAAAATATCCCACATTTGTCAAAATTAACCTTATAATCGGATTCCTCACTCTGAGAGCTTTCCGAAAACATATAACACTTTATATTTTGGCAAACAATTGAGCCCTGGGCGAATTAATCCTCAACATGGACCCATCATTTAAATTTTTCGAATTTCTCTATAGTTTAAACTATATCATTTAATCATTTTAAATTTGATTTTTTGCCTCCATTTGTGCTCTGACGCCTTGCCACGTGGCAGGATCTGATTGGTCGATGGGGTTGATGGGATGCCACCTAGGATGACACCTCATCACCGCCACGTCATTTGCTTCGTCACTGCCACTTGGCCGCCACGTCATCGCCACTGGACTGACACCTGTGCGCCACCTCACCAGGACCCGCCTGCTGGACTGCCACCTATCACGACACGTGGACGCCTCTCGTTCACTTTCGCTATTTCGCGGGGTTTAAACTACGTGCATCTTCCCTTCGCGAAATAGCGCGAGCCGTCGATCTCTCTCGAAACTGCTCGCTCGTTAACCCGGCCTTCCTCTGCAAAATTTTGTCTGTTTGCCTCGAGAAGCGTGCTTGCGTGGGGTCCACTTGGTCTTCGTCCAGTCAACTCCTCCATCACCTTGGGAAGCGTGCTCACGCGTGGGCCCGCCATGGGCGCCATCGGGCACC
Source organism: Cryptomeria japonica (assembly GCF_030272615.1). Classification (NCBI taxonomy): domain Eukaryota; kingdom Viridiplantae; phylum Streptophyta; class Pinopsida; order Cupressales; family Cupressaceae; genus Cryptomeria; species Cryptomeria japonica. The sequence goes on along the minus strand of NC_081407.1, from coordinate 258,883,042 downwards.
ATGTGTCAAAAGCCTTTATGACTTAGACATTATACTACTGTAAGGTTTTGCATTTAAATACCACAAAGTTACCCTCCACAGTGAATGTGGGATAAAACGTTTTGCCTGGGACTGTGCTTTGAAGCTCTCTCCCTCGCTTTTAATGGCGATTTCTTTGCATTTGCTTGGAATTCGATGCCCTTTGCTTTAGTTTTAATGCTGCTTCTCCTCCACCACGCACAGAGATTTACATTGGTGTTTGCATTTGCTTGGAGATTTCATACAAATTTCACACATGCCCACTCTCCTCCATCATGCTCTACACAGGGTCTTCACTGGGATTTTCCATTTGCCAATGCATTTGCTTGAAAGACTATGCTGTTCAAAAAAAGAAAACCACGAAGAGGAGGAGAGTGTTTCACTAATTTGATAGTTTACTACTGCTGATCATTGGCCTCCCAATATCCATGCAGAGAGGAGGACTTGGGCAGAATATGCGTTGAACTTCTAAATTCACCTGTTTCAAATTACCAAGTGCATTAATTGGAGCTTGTGGCTGCTGGTAATGCCTCCCACCAATGGCATTTGCTTAAGTTTTAAACGCCTTTCACCATGCCACACACTGGAGGAAAGAAGTCTTTTACCAGCCACGTTGCCATTTGCAATTGCATTAACTTGGAGTTTCAACATTCCCTCTCCTTCACTAATCACGCAAGGGCTGCCAAACTATTTGTTGGAAGCATTTTCTGTTTTCTCTCATGAGGCCATCACCATGCCACGTGAAGAGGGTTTATGGCTTGCTGTTGGTTTTGCTGAATTTTAAATGCCTTCCAAACATCCACGCATAGCAAGGAGGAAACAAGATTGGTTGCCAAATTTCATTTGCATTGAAAATATTTCTATTTTTTTTTATTTGCCTCTCCTCCAGCCAATTGCTATTTGCTGCTAATTGTTTCTGAATTGCCCCTTTCTCATTTGTGCAGGGAGACTTTGCATTGTTTTTTGGAATTGGATTTATGCCTCGCAAACATGCCTTTACCATTTGCTTCATCAAAGGGGAAATGTTGGAGATACACCTGCTGATTGCATTGGCTGGAGTTTTAAAATGCACTCCTAGACATCACACACAACAAGGAGAATGCTGGGAAGGTTGTGGAATTTGGCTTTCAAAATCCCAAATTACATTTGGTTGAAAGGTTTAATGAATTTCCACATGCCAATGCATTTGGTTTAAAACTTTTAGATGGTCTTCTCAACATCACGGCTGCCAAGTGCATTTGCATTTTTAATATCTCTTCTTTGTCGCTGAAGGAGGATTTGGGCATTAGAATCACCAATTTGAAATTGCTTGAAGGTCTACAGTCTTTTCAACTCTTATGATAAATCTCGTGACTACAATCCATATTTATAAAATTCTAAAATTCTCCCAGTGAACAAAGTCGCCAATAAACTAATACGGCACAGGCATGAGCCAGGTCGGGCCCCAAAGTGGGTCTGACTAAAAAAAATTTCGTTTTTATGCAACTGACCCCTGGAATGCTTCACGGACCTCAAACATACCTCCGGAAATGATCGGCATCGTTTTCGGATCATTAATCCGCATTTTACAACCTTCAGGCAATTACGCCACAATTTTTGCATTTAATCGCGAAGACATAATTTTCAAACCTGTCAAAACACCTTTCTGGAGCTCGCCATCTGACACGCATGTACTTTGATATACAAGGATGACATCTACCAAACGGTTTCTCAAGACAAGTCCCGAGCGAAGAGATATTCATTTCCGAAAACGGCCAACTGGCTTTGTCGACACTGCGGACCTGATGAAGTCAATGTTCTGGCAACACATGATGCCTTTCTCAAAAATATCAAACGACCTCCGTGGATCCTCAAATTTGAAACATAGGTACCTTAAAGTACATATTAAATCTTTGAATTCTCAGTTCGATCACCAGACTGATAGGATGCAAACGGCGTGCTCACCAAAACGGCTACATTAACTGATCTAACACTGGAAGTGTGGATAACTGAATTTGATGGCAAAATGAGTCCTTTTGAAAACCGATCAAATGGATTGATAAAAGCTTGAAATTTGAAATGTAGCTCACCATTTATACCAACATTAGCCCGGAACAAACATTCTAACATGACATTCACCGTGACATTTTTACACTTGTGCAAACCTCACAAACTACAAATGGATTTGGCTATAAAAATGGAGCAAACGGATTCGTTAGGACATGAAATTTTGAAGGCTGACTCACATTTATGCATAGAATTGAATCCACTTTGAATTTATTCTTGACGATCAATAGGGAAAAAGATATAATCACTCAAAGTAGGCTACTTAATAAAATTTACACTTGTGCCTAGAATGCACTTTCAGCTCACCCCTCAAAACGGGTACTTGATAAACTTCTCCAAACTGAATTCTAAAAGTTGCAACACACTGAATAGGCCAAATGAAAGGTGTGGGACATGAATCTCGAGCCTTACCCTCTGAAAATCAACTGGCTCCATTTTACCCCCTTGCTAACTAGGCATTCAAACTGACTTATTTAGGTACTTTTCTAACATGCAGGGAAAAATTTTCAAATGGGCCTCTAAACTTAATTCAATTTTAATCAGTCCCAACAGTGGCTCTGACTGGGGATGGTTGATTGCGAGATCAACACAAGAATCCAGATATCTTTGGTTAAGCAGACCACCCAAAAGACGGGTCATTCTTCTCTCAATTCTTCTCTTCTCAAAATAGGGTTTCTTATTCTACCCAAACAATAGGGCACTTTATTGAAAACAACACAACTGAAAGCAAAGCAACTGTACAAAATATACAACTTATCAATGGCCCCGGGCTATCAAAACTGAAATCAATTCTTACCTCTGTCAAACACTTGATTTTCATTTCCATTAACCCGAGGTAAGTTGAGATCATCATTCCAATCTGCCTGATCAAAGACACTTCCACTTCTAATTAGCCGGTCACATAAAACATAATCAGTAGCATGTTCATAATCAATCAATCTTTGGAAACCAAACGAATGCTGAACGTGCTGATCACCAAGTGCCATAAGAGTGCCATACTCTTTACCACTCTTTCCCAGCTGAAAAGAAAAGTGGCCTAACTTATTCTGAAAGTTGAAAACATCAGGCACATCTCTATTGCTAGTTTGCTCAAATGATGAACACTCTTCCACAATGATGGCTTGCAAACTAGAGAGGAAAACTTTCTCATAACATGACTGCAATTCATCTTGCTGATCACAATTCCTATCAGCACTTTGCACACATGAAAATACATGATTGTCACTTGTCAATGGTTCATTTCCCACTTGTAAATCTGAGAAAACTACTTCAAATTTGTCATTCTTTTTAACAGCAAGATCCACATAATGCATACCAAAATCTGAGTTCATATCAACATATGAATCTACATTATCACACCTATCAAGCATATATGCATCTTCATCTTGTCCATCACTCAAATCAAAAATAGGGAAAGAATCAATAGCATATGTATCATACTTCACACCCTCAAAAACATCATCAATATCTAAACAAGTACTGGTTGGGCATGAGAGATTGGGCACATTTTTGGATGCATACCTCTGAAAAATCAGCAGCTAAGAGCTCTGAAATTTGTTTACTACTTAGTGAACCTTCTTCATTTCCATTTTTCTTGGCTTCATCCTCTGAGCTGTAAACATTGTCCCAAGCTGATAAAGGTATTAAATCGACAGTGCTCATGTCTCTATGCACATTTGTTTCATAATCACAACAACTTGCATCTGCATCATATCCTTTATCATGCTGTTCATAATGTGTTGCTATATGTTGCAACATAGTTTCATAACTGGAGTTGCAAACATATTGTGGATTGAACTTAACAACAAGGTGATCCATACCATTAAGATCTGAAATCTCAACGGGCTCATGATTAGTTGAACAATCACTGTTCTCACAAATTTCTTCCCGTTCTCAATACACATCTGAACTTTCATGCTGAGAATAATCACATTCAACATCATAGGAGGTATATCCACTCACGGATTCATCTCCCTCATTATTTTTAATCTTGTGTATATTTTCAGATTGGTTACTTTCAATCATATCTATCCATTCTTTAATAGATTCAACACATTCTTCTCTGAAGGCAGTAGACCAATTAACTGAGTTAGGCTCATAAAGCTCTAAGAATATCTCAATTAAAATAGACTCAGGGGGTCTATTATCAGTTGAAAGCTCATTCAATGAAGCTAAAAATCTTTCATAGAAGACATATGATGACTCGCCTTTACTTCTTAGCCCTACTTTCCCTTTTAACAACCAGACAAATCTCTCTTGGATCATTTGAAGACATTTTTCAATTTCTATATTGATCTCTTTCAAATTTGACAAAGGATTCACGGATCTAGGAACTACATCTGGATCCATCAGGTTTTATAACAGTCACTGAACCATTATCATGACCATGCACCTTACTGTTTTTAAAAAAATCTTTTCAAAAACCTTGCAGTCACTAATTTTAGAACTACATACTTATTTGATCATATAACTGAAATTTGTTTCAAAAACATGAAGTATGCATACTGCAAATTTCTTTTCCTTTCTATGGTGACTGATTCACCTTATAAGGAACATATAATTTCATAAAAACCTTGGGGAATACCTGATAAATTTGTTGTTGCTGTTCACTTCACCTCTGACTGAAAATTTGAAGAACTCCTCCAAATCTTCGGTTCGTTCTTATAGAGTCGCCACCTCCCTGAAGAGGAATAAAACTTAACCATTGATCTTCACTCTAAACACTTTCAGATTTGTGGGTCTCACCACACAGCAGAGTCACACAATATTTTCGAATTTCTTAGCAACAAAAATTTGCAAGGTATACACTTCCAAATCTGAAAATGACTTTCAGATTTTTAAACTTCTAAGACTCTTCCCGAAATGAATTTTGGCTAGACTCATGGGATTCAATTCAACATGAATTATTACAACACTTCCCCAGCAGAGTCGCCATTTTTGTTGTGGTGACTCGGATGGGATAATCTCAACCTTATATGAATTAATTCTTTCTTAACCAGAGGCTCTTGACAGTTCATTTACTCTCCAGTAGAGTCGCCATTTTTGTTGTTCACCAAAAGTGATAACCCAAGACACCTGCAAATCTATCTATGAGATAGCCAATCTCAATCAATGAAACACCTCAGGGCTTGGACAACATAACATAGGATCCTAATGATCCTCCTGCACTTCAGGTTCTGCTAGACCTAGGAGGGGACACCCTTTTGATGCATTAAATACAACAATCACAAATATAAGACTGCATCAACAATAAGCAGACAAACCATTCCACAAGCTCACCAAATTAGGAACACACTACAAATTGGCTAGATCTGTATAAATCATAAATGAAAACAAAGCTTGGAATGAGAAGAACACACCCCTAAACATAAAGGGAAATAGATTTGTCTTTTAAAATGTATATCTGAGAAACATCCCCAAACTTGCAAGAGCAGTGCCTTATCCAAGGGCAACAGAGTCACACATCAAACTATAAATGAAACCTTATACTGCAAATCCATCTTCATTATTAAATATTCATGCATTTAATGCCTTGCATAAATGCATTACTCAGCTCACTCATAGAAAATATCAAATCCAGACACTATATTCCATTATTCATGATTTATTATAGAATTTAAATTCTTCCTTGAAGAATCCCTGCAAACAATCACAATTACCTCCTTGAGATAGCAAATCTCATCCTCCTTGAGGATCTGATCTGAATATAATGAAAATACAAATCCAGAGACAACTTCTGTGTGAATTTGTGCATGCCTTACATACACAAGAACCTACAGCTAAGAACACCTATAGCAAAGAATCGAACTCCATTACTGAAAGGATAGCCCTTCTTTGTACAATCTGGAAGAATACTCAGAATTGGAAGCCATGAAAAAATGGAGCCATTCTCCAAATTTCTTGAACCCCTACAACTGAGAAGAATTCAGAATAAAAAGGAGGAGAGAAGAAAATCAAATCTGCAACTGAATTGCCAAGTCTCTCCTCTCTAACTGAATTTTGTTCCCATGGAAACTGCTCTTAAAATATCCCACACTTGTCAAAATTAACCTCATAATCGGATTCCTCACTCCGAGAGCTTTCCGAATACATATAACACTTTATACTTTGGCAAACAATTGAGCCCTGGGCGAATTAATCCTCAACATGGACCCATCATTTAAATTTTTCGAATTTCTCTATAGTTTAAACTATATCATTTAATCATTTTAAATTTGATTTTTTGCCTTCATTTGTGCTCTGACGCCTTGCCACGTGGCAGGATCTGATTGGTCGATGGCGTTGACCGGATGCCACCTGGGATGACACCTCATCACCGCCACGTCATTTGCTTCGTCACTGCCACTTGGCCGCCACGTCATCGCCACTGGACTGACACCTGTGCGCCACCTCACCGGGACCCGCCTGCTGGACTGCCACCTATCACGACACGTGGACACCTCTCGTTCACTTTCGTTATTTCGCGGGGTTTAAACTACGTGCATCTTCCCTTTGCGAAATAGCGCGAGCCATCGATCTCTCTCGAACCTGCTCGCTCGTTAACCCGACCTTCCTCTGCAAAATTTTGCCTGTTTGCCTCGGGAAGCATGCCTGCGTGGGGTCCACTTGGTCTTCGTCCAGTCAACCCCTCCATCGCCTTGGGAAGCGTGCTCACGCGTGGGCCCGCCTTGGGCGCCATCGGGCACCATGTGTCAAAAGCGTTTATGGCTTAGACATTATACTACTATAAGGTTTTGCATTTAAATACCACAAAGTTACCCTCCACAATGAATGTGGGATAAAACGTTTTGCTGGGACTGTGCTTTGAAGCTCTCTCCCTGGGTTTTAATGGTGATTTCTTTGCATTTGCTTGGAATTCGATGCCCTTTGCTTTGGTTTTAACGCTGCTTCTCCTCCACCACGCACAGAGATTTACATTGGTGTTTGCATTTGCTTGGAGATTTCATACAAATTTCACACATGCCCACTCTCCTCCATCATGCTCTGCACAGGGTCTTCACTGGGATTTTCCATTTGCCAATGCATTTGCTTGAAAGACTATGCTGTTCAAAAAAAGAAAACCATGAAGAGGAGGAGAGTGTTTCACTAATTTGATAGTTTATTGTTGCTGAACATTGGCCTCCCAATATCCATGCAGAGAGGAGGACTTGGGCAGAATATGCGTTGAACTTCTAAATTCACCTGTTTCAAATTACCAAGTGCATTAATTGGAGCTTGTGGCTGCTGGTAATGCCTCCCACCAATGGCATTTGCTTAAGTTTTAAACGCCTTTCACCATGCCACACACTGGAGGAAAGAAGTCTTTTACCAGCCACGTTGCCATTTGCAATTGCATTAACTTGGAGTTTCAACATTCCCTCTCCTTCACTAATCACGCAAGGGCTGCCAAACTATTTGTTGGAAGCATTTTCTGGTTTCTCTCATGAGGCCATCACCATGCCACGTGAAGAGGGTTTATGGCTTGCTGTTGGTTTTGCTGAATTTTAAATGCCTTCCAAACATCCACGCACAGCAAGGAGGAAACAAGATTGGTTGCCAAATTTCATTTGCATTGAAAATATTTCTTTTTTTTTTTATTTGCCTCTCCTCCAGCCAATTGCTATTTGCTGCTAATTGTTTCTGAATTGCCCCTTTCTCATTTGCGCAGGGAGACTTTGCATTGTTTTTTGGAATTGGATTTATGCCTCGCAAACATGCCTTTACCATTTTCTTCATCAAAGGGGAAATGTTGGAGATACACCTACTGATTGCATTGGCTGGAGTTTTAAAATGCACTCCTAGACATCACACACAACAAGGAGAATGCTGGGAAGGTTGTGGAATTTGGCTTTCAAAATCCCAAATTACATTTGGTTGAAAGGTTTAATGAATTTCCACATGCCAATGCATTTGGTTTAAAACTTTTAAATGGTCTTCTCAACACCACGGCTGCTAAGTGCATTTGCATTTTTAATATCTCTTCTTTGTCGCTGAAGGAGGATTTGGGCATTAGAATCACCAATTTGAAATTGCTTGAAGGTCTACAGTCTTTTCAACTCTTATGATAAATCTCCTGACTACAATCCATATTTATAAAATTCTGAAATTCTCCCAGTGAACAAAGTCGCCAATAAACTAATACGGCACAGGCATGAGCCAGGTCGGGCCCCAAAGTGGGTCTGACTAAAAAAAAATTCGTTTTTATGCAACTGACCCCTGGAATGCTTCACGGACCTCAAACATACCTCCGGAAATGATCGGCATCGTTTTCGGATCATTAATCCGCATTTTACAACCTTCAGGCAATTACGCCACAATTTTCGCATTTAATCGCGAAGACATAATTTTCAAACCTGTCAAAACACCTTTCTGGAGCTCGCCATCTGACACGCATGTACTTTGATATACAAGGGTGACATCTACCAAACGGTTTCTCAAGATGAGTCCTGAGCGAAGAGATATTAATTTTCGAAAATGGCCAACTGGCTTTGTCGACACTGCGGACCTGATGAAGTCAATGTTCTGGCAACACATGATGCCTTTCTCAAAAATATCAAACGACCTCCGTGGATCCAGGTCGGGCCCCAAAGTGATTCTGACTAAATTATTTTTCGTTTTTATGCAACTGACCCCTGGAATGCTTCACGGACCTCAAACATACCTCCGGAAATGATCGGCATCGTTTTCAGATCATTAATCCGCATTTTACAACCTTCAGGCAATTACGCCACAATTTTCGCATTTAATCGCGAAGACATAATTTTCAAACCTGTCAAAACACCTTTCTGGAGCTCGCCATCTGACACGCATGTACTTTGATATACAAGGATGACATCTACCAAACGGTTTCTCAAGACGAGTCCCGAGCGAAGAGATATTAATTTTCGAAAACGGCCAACTGGCTTTGTCGACACTGCGGACCTGATGAAGTCAATGTTCTGGCAACACATGATGCCTTTCTCAAAAATATCAAACGAACTCCGTGGATCCTCAAATTTGAAACATAGGTACCTTAAAGTACATATTAAATCTTTGAATTCTCAGTTCGATCACCAGACTGACAGGATGCAAACGGCGTGCTCACCAAAACGGCTACATTAATTGATCTAACACTGGAAGTGCGGATAACTAAATTTGATGGCAAAATGAGTCCTTTTGAAAACCGATCAAATGGATTGATAAAAGCTTGAAATTTGAAATGTAGCTCACCATTTATACCAACATTAGCCCGGAACAAACATTCTGACATGACATTCACTGGGACATTTTTACACTTGTGCAAACCTCACAAACTACAAATGGATTTGCCTATGAAAATGGAGCAAACGGATTCGTTAGGACATGAAATTTTGTAGGCTGACTCACATTTATGCATAGAGTTGAATCCACTTTGAATTTCTTCATGATGATCAACAGGGAAAAAGATATAATCACTCAAAGTAGGCTACTTAATAAAATTTACACTTGTGCCTAGAATGCACTTTCAGCTCACCCCTCAAAACGGGTACTTGATAAACTTCTCCAAACTGAATTCTAAAAGTTGCAACACACTGAATAGGCCAAATGAAAGGTGTGGGACATGAATCTCGAGCCTTACCCTCTGAAAATCAACTGGCTCCATTTTACCCCCTTGCTAACTAGGCATTCAAACTGACTTATTTAGGTACTTTTCTGACATGCAGGGCAAAATTTTGAAATGGGCCTCTAAACTTAATTCAATTTTAATCAGTCCCAACAGTGGCTCTGACTGGGGATGGTTGATTGCGAGATCAACACAAGAATCCAGATATCTTTGGTTAAGCAGACCACCCAAAAGATGGGTCATTCTTCTCTCAATCCTTCTCTTCTCAAAATAGGGCTCCCTTATTCTACCCAAACAATAGGGCACTTTATTGAAAACCACACAACTGAAAGCAAAGCAACTGTACAAAATATACAACTTATCAATGGCCCCGGGCCATCAAAACTGAAATCAATTCTTACCTCTGTCAAACACTTGATTTTCATTTCCACTAACCCGAGGTAAGTTGAGATCATCATTCCAATCTGCCTGATCAAAGACACTTCCACTTCTAATCAGCTGGTCACATAAAACATAATCAGTAGCATGTTCATAATCAATCAATCTTTGGAAACCAAACGAATGCTGAACGTGCTGATCACCAGGTGACATAAGAGTGCCATACTCTTTACCACTCTTTCCCAGCTGAAAAGAAAAGTGGCCTAACTTATTCTGAAAGTTGAAAACATCAGGCACATCTCTATTGCTAGTTTGCTCAAATGATGAACACTCTTCCACAATGATGGCTTGCAAACTAGAGAGGAAAACTTCCTCATAACATGACTGCAATTCGTCTTGCTGATCACAATTCCTATCAGCACTTTGCACACATGAAAATACATGATTGTCACTTGTCAATGGTTCATTTCCCACTTGTAAATCTGAGAAAACTACTTCAAATTTGTCATTCTTTTTAACAGCAAGATCCACACAATGCATACCAAAATCTGAGTTCATATCAACATATGAATCTACATTATCACACCTATCAAGCATATATGCATCTTCATCTTGTCCATCACTCAAACCAAAAATAGGGAAATAATCAATAGCATATGTATCATACTTCACACCCTCAAAAACATCATCAATATCTAAACAAGTACTGGTTGGGCGTGAGAGATTGGGCACATTTTTGGATGCATACCTCTGAAAATCAGCTTCTAAGAGCTCTAAAATTTGTTCACTACTTAGTGAACCTTCTTCATTTCCATTTTTCTTGGCTTCATCCTCTGAGTTGTAAACATTGTTCCAATCTGATAAAGGTATTAAATCGACAGTGCTCATGTCTCTATGCACATTTGTTTCATCATCACAACAACTTGCATCTGCATCATATCCTTTATCATGCTGTTCATAATGTGTTGCTATATGTTGCAACATAGTTTCATAACTGGAGTTGCAAACATATTGTGGATTGAACTTAACAACAAGGTGATCCATACCATTAAGATCTGAAATCTCAACGGGCTCATGATTAGTTGAACAATCACTGTTCTCACAAATTTCTTCTCGCTCTGAATACACATCTGAACTTTCATGCTGAGAATAATCACATTCGGCATCATAGGAGGTATATCCACTCACGGATTCATCTCCCTCATTATTTTTAATCTTGTGTATATTTTTAGATTGGTTACTTTCAATCATATCTATCCATTCTTTAATAGATTCAACACATTCTTCTCTGAAGGCAGTAGACCAATTAACTGAGTTAGGCTCATAACGCTCTAAGAATATCTCAATTAAAATAGACTCAGGGGGTCTATTATCAGTTGAAAGCTCATTCAATGCAGCTAAAAATCTTTCATAGAAGACATATGATGACTCGCCTTTACTTCTTAGCCCTACTTTCCCTTTTAACAACCAGACAAATCTCTCTTGGATCATTTGAAGACATTTTTCAATTTCTATATTGATCTCTTTCAAATTTGACAAAGGATTCACGGATCTAGGAACTACATCTGGATCCATCAGGTTTTATAACAGTCACTGAACCATTATCATGACCATGCACCTTACTGTTTTTAAAAAAATCTTTTCAAAAACCTTGCAGTCACTAATTTTAGAACTACATACTTATTTGATCATATAACTGAAATTTGTTTCAAAAACATGAAGTATGCATACTGCAAATTTCTTTTCCTTTCTATGGTGACTGATTCACCTTATAAGGAACATATAATTTCATAAAAACCTTGGGGAATACCTGATAAATTTGCTGTTGCTGTTCACTTCACCTCTGACTGAAAATTTGAAGAACTCCTCCAAATCTTCGGTTCGTTCTTATAGAGTCGCCACCTCCCTGAAGAGGAATAAAACTTAACCACTGATCTTCACTCTGAACACTTTCAGATTTTTGGGTCTCACCACACAGCAGAGTCACACAATATTTTCGAATTTCTTAGCAACAAAAATTTGCAAGGTATACACTTATAAATCTAAAAATGACTTTCAGATTTTTAAACTTCTAAGACTCTTCCCCAAATGAATTTTGGCTAGACTCATGGGATTCAATTCAACATGAATTATTACAACACTTCCCCAGCAGAGTCACCATTTTTGTTGTGGTGACTTGGATGGGATAATCTCAACCTTATATGAATTAATTCTTTCTTAACCAGAGGCTCTTGACAGTTCATTTATTCTCCAGTAGAGTCGCCATTTTTGTTGTTCACCAAAAGTGATAACCCAAGACACCTGCAAATCTATCTATGAGATAGCCAATCTCAATCAATGAAACACCTCAGGGCTTGGACAACATAACATAGGATCCTAATGATCCTCCTGCACTTCAGGTTCTGCTAGACCTAGGAGGGGACACCCTTTTGATGCATTAAATACAACAATCACAAACATAAGAATGCATCAACAATAAGCAGACAAACCATTCCACAAGCTCACCAAATTAGGAACACACTACAGATTGGCTAGATCTGTATAAATCATAAATGAAAACAGAGCTTGGAATGAGAAGAACACACCCCTAAACATAAAGGGAAATAGATTTGTCTTTTAAAATGTATATCTCAGAAACATCCCAAAACTTGCAAGAGTAGTGCCTTATCCAAGGGCAACAGAGTCACACATCAAACTATAAATGAAACCTTATACTGCAAATCCATCTTCATTATTAAATATTCATGCATTTAGTGCCTTGCATAAATGCATTACTCAGCTCACTCATAGAAAATATCAAATCCAGACACTATATTCCATTATTCATGATTTATTACAGAATTTAAATTCTTCCTTGAAGAATCCCTGCAAACAATCACAATTACCTCCTTGAGATAGCAAATCTCATCCTCCTTGAGGATCTGATCTGAATATAATGAAAATACAAATCCAGAGACAACTTCTGTGTGAATTTGTGCATTCCTTACATACACAAGAACCTGCAGCTAAGAACACCTATAGCAAAGAATCGAACTCCATTACTGAAAGGATAGCCCTTCTTTGTACAATCTGGAAGAATACTCAGAATTGGAAGCCATGAAAATATGGAGCCATTCTCCAAATTTCTGGAACCCCTATAACTGAGAAGAATTCGGAATAAAAAGGAGGAGAGAAGAAAATCAAATCTGCAACTGAATTGCCAAGTGTCTCCTCTCTAACTGAATTTTGTTCCCGTGGAAACTACTTCTAAAATATCCCACATTTGTCAAAATTAACCTCATAATCAGATTCCTCACTCCGAGAGCTTTCCGAAAACATATAACACTTTATACTTTGGCAAACAATTGAGCCCTGGGCGAATTAATCCTCAACATGGACCCATCATTTAAATTTTTCGAATTTCTCTATAGTTTAAACTATATCATTTAATCATTTTAAATTTGATTTTTTGCCTCCATTTATGCTCTGATGCCTTGCCACGTGGCAGGATCTGATTGGTCGATAGGGTTGACCGGATGCCACCTGGGATGACACCTCATCATCGCCACGTCATTTGCTTCGTCACTGCCACTTGGCCGCCACGTCATCGCCACTGGACTCACACCTGTGCGCCACCTCACCAAGACCCGCCTGCTGGACTGCCACCTATCACGACACGTGGACGCCTCTCGTTCACTTTCGCTATTTCGCGGGGTTTAAACTACGTGCATCTTCCCTTCGCGAAATAGCGCGAGCCGTCGATCTCTCTCGAACCTGCTAGCTCGTTAACTCGGCCTTCCTCTGCAAAATTTTGCCTGTTTGCCTCGAGAAACGTACCTACGTGGGGTCCACTTGGTCTTCGTCCTGTCAACTCCTCCATCGCCTTGGGAAGCGTGCTCACGCGTGGGCCCGCCATGGGCGCCATCGGGCACCATGTGTCAAAAGCCTTTATGACTTAGACATTATACTACTGTAAGGTTTTGCATTTAAATACCACAAAGTTACCCTCCACAGTGAATGTGGGATAAAACGTTTTGCCTGGGACTGTGCTTTGAAGCTCTCTCCCTGGGTTTTAATGGTGATTTCTTTGCATTTGCTTGGAATTCGATGCCCTTTGCTTTGGTTTTAACGCTGCTTCTCCTCCACCACGCACAGAGATTTACATTGGTGTTTGCATTTTCTTGGAGATTTCATACAAATTTCACACATGCCCACTCTCCTCCATCATGCTCTGCACAGGGTCTTCACTGGGATTTTCCATTTGCCAATGCATTTGCTTGAAAGACTATGTTGTTCAAAAAAAGAAAACCACGAATAGGAGGAGAGTGTTTCACTAATTTGATAGTTTACTGCTGCTGAACATTGGCCTCCCAATATCCATGCAGAGAGGAGGACTTGGGCAGAATATGCGTTGAACTTCTAAATTCACCTGTTTCAAATTACCAAATGCATTAATTGGAGCTTGTGGCTGCTGGTAATGCCTCCCACCAATGGCATTTGCTTAAGTTTTAAACGCCTTTCACCATGCCACACACTGGAGGAAAGAAGTCTTTTACCAGCCACGTTGCCATTTGCAATTGCATTAACTTGGAGTTTCAACATTCCCTCTCCTTCACTAATCACGCAAGGGCTGCCAAACTATTTGTTGGAAGCATTTTCTGTTTTCTCTCATGAGGCCATCACCATGCCACGTGAAGAGGGTTTATGGCTTGCTGTTGGTTTTGCTGAATTTTAAATGCCTTCCAAACATCCACGCACAGCAAGGAGGAAACAAGATTGGTTGCCAAATTTCATTTGCATTGAAAATATTTCTATTTTTTTTTATTTGCCTCTCCTCCAGCCAATTGCTATTTGCTGCTAATTGTTTCTGAATTGCCCCTTTCTCATTTGTGCAGGGAGACTTTGCATTGTTTTTTGGAATTGGATTTATGCCTCGCAAACATGCCTTTACCATTTGCTTCATCAAAGGGGAAATGTTGGAGATACACCTGCTGATTGCATTGGCTGGAGTTTTAAAATGCACTCCCAGACATCACACACAACAAGGAGAATGCTGGGAAGGTTGTGGAATTTGGCTTTCAAAATCCCAAATTACATTTGGTTGAAAGGTTTAATGAATTTCCACATGCCAATGCATTTGGTTTAAAACTTTTAAATGGTCTTCTCAACACCACGGCTGCCAAGTGCATTTGCATTTTTAATATCTCTTCTTTGTCGCTGAAGGAGGATTTGGGCATTAGAATCACCAATTTGAAATTGCTTGAAGGTCTACAGTCTTTTCAACTCTTATGATAAATCTCCTGACTACAATCCATATTTATAAAATTCTGAAATTCTCCCAGTGAACAAAGTCACCAATAAACTAATACGGCACAGGCATGAGCCAGGTCGGGCCCCAAAGTGGGTCTGACTAAAAAAAAATTCGTTTTTATGCAACTAACCCCTGGAATGCTTCACGGACCTCAAGCATACCTCCGGAAATGATCAGCATCGTTTTCGGATCATTAATCCGCATTTTACAACCTTCAGGCAATTACGCCACAATTTTCGCATTTAATCGCGAAGACATAATTTTCAAACCTGTCAAAACACCTTTCTGGAGCTCGCCATCTGACACGCATGTACTTTGATATACAAGGGTGACATCTACCAAACGGTTTCTCAAGATGAGTCCTGAGCGAAGAGATATTAATTTTCGAAAATGGCCAACTGGCTTTGTCGACACTGCGGACCTGATGAAGTCAATGTTCTGGCAACACATGATGCCTTTCTCAAAAATATCAAACGACTTCCGTGGATCCTCAAATTTGAAACATAGGTAACTTAAAGTACATATTAAATCTTTGAATTCTCAGTTCGATCACTAGACTGACAGGATGCAAACGGCGTGCTCACCAAAACGGCTACATTAACTGATCTAACACTGGAAGTGCGGATAACTGAATTTGATGGCAAAATGAGTCTTTTTGAAAACCGATCAAATGGATTGATAAAAGCTTGAAATTTGAAATGTAGCTCACCATTTATACCAACATTAGCCCGGAACAAACATTCTGACATGACATTCACCGGGACATTTTTACACTTGTGCAAACCTCACAAACTACAAATGGATTTGGCTATGAAAATGGAGCAAACGGATTCGTTAGGACTTGAAATTTTGTAGGCTGACTCACATTTATGCATAGAATTGAATCCACTTTGAATTTCTTCATGACGATAAACAGGGAAAAATATATAATCGCTCAAAGTAGGCTACTTAATAAAATTTACACTTGTGCCTAGAATGCACTTTCAGCTCACCCCTCAAAATGGGTACTTGATAAACTTCTCCAAACTAAATTCTGAAAGTTGCAACATACTGAATAGGCCAAATGAAAGGTGTGGGACATGAATCTCGAGCCTTACCCTCTGAAAATCAACTGGCTCCATTTTACCCCCTTGCTAACTAGGCATTCAAACTGACTTATTTAGGTACTTTTCTGACATGCAGGGCAAAATTTTGAAATGGGCCTCTAAACTTAATTCAATTTTAATCAGTCCCAACAGTTCACATGTTTTGTTCCAACAGGTATTGACTATTCTAACCGGTATCTGATTTTGTGATGAGTTACCAGCACCGACTTCTTGACAGTCATTTTTGTGATGAGTTATAATCACTTGTCTAGATACACTGCACCTAGGAAATTGTGTTTTGGTTTCCTTAGGTTGACATAAGATTTGAATGTCTATATTAAGACATCTTAGTGAATACTTTGAAACTAATGGAGAATGATGTTATGCGAATACTGATATGCATCAAGAGTGAAGTTTTTTGTTCAAGAGAGATAAGTGTTAAGATGAAGAGTAGTGTTGAATGTACTTAGAATGATCTAATCAAGCAAGTATTGTGCTACTCAAAACAAATCAAACCATTCTTGTTATTTTCTAATCATTACAACAAAATCAAATCCCCTAACCAGGTAAGCTCTAGCAAGCTTCATTGTACAAATCCTCTAACAAGGTGATCCATTTGTTTGGATTCTCAAATCCTCCAATGAGGTTACTCCTAATAGGGTAGTACTCTTAATAGGGTATAAGATTCTAATCAAGCTTTGGGATCTCTAACAAGATTCTCTCCTAGTAGAGCACTTTGTAAGACCTTAGTCGGTCAGTTATCTATTACTGCAGATAGTTAACTTGTGAGTTCCATCTCACCGTGGTTTTTACCTATTTGGGTTTTCCACGTATAAACTCTTGTATTATGGTGGATGTTGTTATATCATTTTGGATAGCATGTATTTTGTTTAAATGCTTGGTTAAGTTCATCTACCAATTTGTGTTTGAAGTAGTGTTTTATTTGGTGTCACTAATTCACCCCCCCCTCTCAGTGCTTTTCAAGTCAATCAAGTGAAAACCTTGGATTCTCTGAGAATCTTGTTGCTTGCTTCCTGAATGCTTGTGCTCAAATTTCGTGCTCTTTGAATGCTTGAGTGATTTGGTAAGTTGAAACGAGAAATTCAAGTGCTTTATAACCAAAAAATTTAACTTGAAACTACATTAAATGCTTCGCCGGTGAAGTGAATTTCCAACATATGTGCCAGTAAAGAAGAATTGTGACTTCTTACCACCAACTGAGGGTAAATGCATGATATTCAATTAGTTGCCTTACCCTTAAGTATTATTCCTTAGTTAGATGAAGAATCTCCTGCTGGTGCAGGATTACTCTATTCTATTGATGCAGAGACAGATTCATCATTCCTCTGATCTCTCTTCCTAATCCATTGTTTAGTGAATTCTTGATTGATTTCATTCACCTTTTATTTGCCTTTGTCATTAGATCCTTGGTTGTTTGTTGGTACATTCTTGCTTCTACAAAATCTTGCAATGTGCCCAATCTTGTTGCATGCATAAAAGGTTACATTGTTTCTTCGAATAGATTTTCCATAACCTTGACCAGTTTGAGTTCTGCATTGATTAGATAGATGTCCAAATCTACCACAAACATAGCATTTTACATTCATTCTACAATAATCCGAGTTATGACCATTTTTATTGCATTTGGAACATTTACCGGTGGATGAGTTTGTATTCTGATTATTCCTACATCTACACTGATTTTCCCTATGACCAAATTTGTTGCAATTAAAACATTTGCCATTGAATTTATAAGCATTAGGTTGTCTTACAGGTTTGTTGTGATCATGATTGTTTCCAGTTCAGGAACTTTCTCCATGTTCAAATCTAAGTCCAACTATTTCTCCATCAGGTTTTTGACTTTTCTGTATATCATCAAGCTTGTCTGAACTATTCTTGAATTTGTCTTTGTAGTCATTTGCAGCGACCAACTCTCTTTCCAAAGTACTAACTTGTCTCATAAGATCCTCTTTGTCATGTTGCATGTGAATCAAATCTATTTTAAGCATATCATTTTCATAACTAAGCCTTAGAGATTCATCTGATCTTTCATTAAGTCTTCTAGCCAAATCTTCTTCATTCCTCTTTCTATCTTCAATATCCTTACATAGTCTCATGGTTAGATCTTGCATCTCATTCCTCATGTTACTATTCTCTTGTCTCAGTTTCTCTACAATATCTCTAAGAGTTTCTTTTTCCTCATCATCTTGGTTTTGCAGTTGCATATGTAGTTAGTTTCTCTTATTCTTTGCTATAACTAGGTTAGCTTGAAGTGCTTTGATAAATTCCTGAGCAGTTCTGAGTTCATCTTCCAGTTTGATATTCTTCAATTTTTCTGCATCAAAATCTTCAAGAGATCCTTCCAACTATTGACTCAAACTTTCCATCGGTACCAGTTTCAGAATCTTTCTCATGCATTAGGCTTCTACAAACAGAGGACTTGGCTCTAATACCAATTGTTAGATATTTGGTTAGTCCCAAAGACACTGAGAGGGGGGGGGGGGGGTGAATCAGTGTCTAACTGGTAAATGAAAGTTTTAAACTTATTTGCAACTTTACAACCCAAATTAATATACCGGTAAGAAAGTAATATTGGAGTAAAGAGAAACAAAAGAATGAGCATCAATGCACACCATAACATAGATATTTTTGGCGAGGAAACCCGGTAAGGGAAAAACCTCAGTGGGATTTATGACCCACAATATTTACTCACTGGCCAATATGAATAAATATTACTTAGTACAATAGGGTCCTGCACATGCATGAAGGCCAAGTGCCTAGAGCTCACCGCTCAATACAAAAATGGAGTCTAGCTGACTACACAATTGGATGGTTAAATCCAATAACAATGTACTGCTCAAAATAGCATCTGCAATGCTGGATTCATTACCAGTTTAAGCTTTGTCTGATACCTCTTCCAAAACCTTGCTTCACTCTACTCTTCTCTTATTTGCTCTAAAGATAAATACATCAAAATGCATATACAGTTATTCGATCTCATATACCGCTTACTTACATATTTTCACACTATTCAAATGACCTACAATATCTCATACATATATGATTCTTTACAATACATTATGTCATCTATGCAAATATAATATTATATTATAATACATTTCGCATAAACAATATTAATTCCAAGTCGGCTTGGACTGCTAGTATGATCTGTTGCCGGTGTAACTGGATGTCGGTATGAATAAACTTTTGTAGTGACTGTCAGTTCTGGCAGGTGAAGTCTAATGCCGATATAACCTTTGAACCCTATTACTAGTTGGTTTCCATCAATGACAACATCAACCATTCTCATCTGAGTGTATAATGCCAACAGAACTTGAAGAACTTGAAGCACTATTTGCAAGGAAGATGCCTAAAGGTCCAGTAGGAAGTAAGTATGAAGGTAAAGCATCTTTCAAATGTTTTAATTGCAATAAAGTTGGTCATATGGCATCTAGGTGTCCTGATAGACATTCAAGACTAAGAGATGAGGCAAAGAGAACATATCAGAGATACAAATCTAAGAAAAACAGAGATAAGTCATGTTACTATGCAGATGAAGGTGTTACAGATGATTTCAATGAAGATCCAACAGATAGTGGATGGGTATTTGTTGCAAATAAAGAAGATCAACCGACACCTATTGTCAAACCAGTAGAGTAGGTATTAGCATCAAAAATTGAAGAAAAGGATGAATGGATCATTGATAGTGGATGCTCACATCATATGACTGGTGATAAAAGCAAATTCTTATCATTATAGGAATATCATGGAGGTCAAGTAATATTTGGAGATAACAAAGCGTGTTTGATCAAAGGAAGAGGCACTATATCTTTGGATGCAGAACAAAATGAAGAACCAGTCACACCAGCATCATCAGAGAACTCAAATGTGACTAAAGAACAACAGTCTATGAATGGAAATTAGAAAAAACCCAGGTATATAAGATTGAATCATTCAAAAAATCAGATAATTGGAAATTAAAATCAAGTTTTTATGACAAGAGGAATATTGGGAAATGAAGAGGTATGTTTAATCTCTCAAGTTGAACCATCATCACTTGTTGAAGCATGTAAAGATAAACATTGGATAAAAGCAGATTGAAAAGAAGAATTAGAACAGATTGAAAAGAATAATACCTGGACATTAGTTCCCCGGCCTAAAGACAAAAATGTAATTGGAACTAAATGGGTATTTAGAAATAAATAGAATCAAGATGGTGAAGTGATTAGAAACAAAGCAAGATTAGTTTGCAAAGGTTATTCTCAGAAAGAAGGAATTGATTATAGTGAAACCTTTGCACCGGTAGCCAAAATTGAAGCAGTAAGACTATTTCTTGCATTTGCAGCTCACAAGAACTACAAGGTTTATCATATGGATGTAAAATGTGCATTTTTGAATGGAGATCTTGAAGAAGAAGTTTACATTGAGCATCCTGATGGATTTTTACTAACAGATGATAAGGATATGGTTTGTAGATTAAGAAAAGCTTTATATGGATTGAAGCAAGATCCTAGAGCATGGTATGCTAGACTGGATAAATATCTTTTAAAGCTAGGATGCACAAAAGGTAATGCAGACAGTAATTTGTATTACAAAATTACCAATGATAACATTTTGATTATTGAAGTATTTATGGATGATATCTTTTTTGGAGGAGAAGAAGAGTTATGCAAAGATTTTGCTAATAAGATGAAGGAAGAATTTGAAATGTATATGATTGGAGAGATGAAATTTTTTCTAGGTTTGCAGATTTCTCAAATAGAGAAAGGTATATTCATTTGTCAAACAAAATACTTGAAGGAACTTTTGAAGAAATTTGGAATGGAAAAAATTGAAATTGGTAAGCACTATTATGACTACAAGTGATAAATTGACATTAAAGGATGATTCAGCACCTATAAATCCAACAAGGTACAAATCTATGATTGGAGGGTTACTGTATTTGACACAAACCAGACCTGATATAATGAATGTAGTATGTATTGTTTCAAGATTTCAAAGCAATCTTAAGAAAATCAGGAAACTGCAGTAAAAAGGATTTTCTGGTACTTGCAAGGCACAACAAATCTTGGTTTATGGTATCCTAAGGATGACAATTTTGAGTTATGTACATATACAGATGCAAATTGGGTAGGAGATGTGGATGACAGAAAGAGTACCATTGGTGGCACATTCTTTCTTGGCAGAAGATTCATTTCATGGATCAACAAGAAGAAGACTTGCACATCATTATCTACAACATAAGCAGAATATGTTGTAGTAGCAACTAATTGCACTCAGGTATTATGGATCAAGAAAATGTTGAAGGATATCAAGGTAAAATTCAATGAACTGGTAGTTATTTACTGTGATAATTCAGTAGCAATAGATATATCAAATAATCTGGTATTTCACTCTAAAACAAATCATATTTCTATTAAGTATAATTTTCTAAAAGAAAACGTTGAAGCAAATGAAGTGAGATTTGTTTATGTGAACACCAAAGAGAAAATTGCAGATATTTTTACAAAGCCTTTGCCTAAGGAAACATTTGAATATCTTAGAGAGAAGCTTGGGGTAATCAGCCCACTGACAAAGACTTAAATGATGCATATTGGCATCAAACCGATAGGGACTAACAAAAAAAACATTTTCTGGTTTGATGAAGGAGAGTTACTGCTCAAGGAGAGTAGTTAGTTGTATGTTATGTTCTGATTTTGATTTTTAACTACTTTGGAATTTGATGTCAAAGGGGGAGAGATGTCTATGGATAAATATTGTACTTTGAATATTAGGGAGAGATGTACTTTGGTTTTGGTTATATTGTTTCTATTTTTGGTACAAAACTTTGTGTTGTTTTGTTTAGGGGGAGATTGTTGGCATTTTGTTTTTGGCACTTAGATGTTTTTATTGTTGGTATTTTGGATATAGTTTTGTCATTGATGTCAACACCTATTAACACTTATCAACTCTGGCACTTGGAGAATTGGAAATGTTCACCGGCAAGCTAGCGACTTATGCACAGTCATGGGTATCTTGTTCACCGGCAGGATATATTGTTCACCGGCACTTGGAATGACATGGAAAACACTTGGTTATGTCGAAGAAATAATTTGGACACTTTGTCTTGAAGATTTGTTCATTGGTATATTCGTGTTTGCATATTTGCTGTTACCAGCAAATAGGTCCAGGATAAGCGTTGGTAGGCTTATCTATTCCAGATCAGCATGACACGCTATGGAGACAATTTATTATTGTTGTAAATGCATTAAGCCGACATGTTGAATTGGATATTGCATTGGTTATTAATTTACTTGTAAATTGTTTTATTATAATATATTTTGTAAAGCCGACCTATATATTTTGGTCCTAGGCTTCGGTATATATCTAAGATCTTATTTGTAAGATCGATATGCAATTGAAAAAAAAGGATTGTAATAAGATATATGCATGAATAAGCAAAGCTATACATGCAGACATCATTTCAAGGTTGAAGGAAGGTTTTGTGAAGACATATCAGAACTGAACCGGTACTAAATCTAGCATATGAAGATGCTATTTTGAGTAGTACATCATTATTGGATTTAACAATCCAATTGTAGTCAATGTGACTCCTATTTGTGTTTGAGCAGTGAACTCTAGGTGCTTGGCCTTTCTGCATGTGCAGACCCCCTATTGTATACACATACTATCTACAGTAGTATCATCTGATTGTGGATAAGGTTTCCCACCATGGTTTTTCCTCTTACAGGGTTTCCACATACAAATATTGGTGTTATGTGTTGTGGATGATATTGTCTTTCTGTTTCATGCATTAATCTTTATCGGTACTACAATTAACTGATAAACTATCTACCAGCATTAAGTTTGGATAAGTTGTTTTTGGTTTAAATTTATTTGACAACTGATTGACCACCCCCCCCCTCTTAGTTGTCTTCGGGACCTAACATTTCCATCTAGTGTTGCCATCAATGCTAAAGGGGGAGATTGTTGGTATTATGGATGACTTCGTCATGTGTTGCATTGGTTTTATCATTGATGTCAACACTTATCTTTCTGGAGGTCTACATTGTTGATTTGGCACTCTGGTTATATTGGTTTGTTGATGAACCAACACATTATGGTCCCGGTATGGATATTGGCTTATGCAAAGTTATCGGTATATGTTTCATCGACAGCTCAGGAAGTTGATAATGACTTGCCATCATCTGGAGATCATTTGGTTATGTCAAAGACGTGTATTGGGTGTTTGCATTCGGTGTTTTGCATATTAGATTGATCAAGTTCACATATTTGCCTTGACCGACAGATAGGTCTAGGTTATGAACCGACATAAGAAAACATGTTCCAGATCAGCACGACACATTTTGGAAATGATTTATTGATTGAATAATGTGTAAATGTATTGAGGCCGACATATTTTATTGCACCAAGACTTATTTTGTAATTGATTTAAATGTAATATCTTTTGGGAGCCGACCTAATGGTTAGGTCTTAGGTTTTGTATAAATAATTGTAAGATCTTAATTGGAAGAAGTGTGTGTATGTGTAGAGATTATTGTGAAGAGAGAAAACAAGTAGATCCTTGTGCGAATCACACAGATATCTCTAAAGGTTGAAGGAAAGAATGTTAAAGGTCATGAAGGTGTTTAGTCCTCATCCGCAGAGCTTAAAATGGTATTGAATCCGGCATTGAAGATGCTAAATTGAAGCAGTACAATGATTATTGGATTTAACCATCCAACTGTGTAGTCAGTGAGACTCCTAATTTTGTGACTGAGTAGTGAGCTCTAGGCAGTTGGCCTTTCTATATGTGGAGACCCCATTATTGTATTCATATACTATCTGCAGTAGTATCATCTGATTGTGGGTAAGTTTTCCCACTGTGGTTTTCCCATTACAGGGTTTCCATGTCAAAATCTATGTGTCAAGTGTTGTGGATGTTGTTTTGCTTTTTGTTTCATGCATTAAGTTGTATCGATATTACTATAATTGAATCTATTTTACTGACACTGAGTTTTAAGTTGGAGTAATTTGTTTTGGGTTGCAATTTATTGACAACTGATTCACCCCCCCCTCTCAGTTGTCCTTCCTGGTTCCTAATAGAGAAGTTGTTGATAAACATTAAGAAGCATTGTTTCATGAAGGAGGAGCTAGTCTATTTGGGATTTTTGATATTTGTGAATGGATTGAAGATGGATCCTGAAAAGGTAAGAGAAATTGTTGAATGGTCTACACCAGAAAGCATTGGAGAGGTACGATCATTTCATAGATTGGCTAAGTTTCTACTGGAAGTTTATCATAAATTTCAGTTCAGTTTGTAGTCCTATTACAAAAGCAATGAGAGGAGATAGAAAGGATTTCAAGTGGACAACTAGAGAAAATAGGAGCTTTGAATTGTTGAAGCAGAAGGTGATAGAGTAGCTTGTGTTAACTTTACTGGATTTTAGTAAAGTATTTCAAGTGAACTGTGATGCAAGTGGGAATGCAGTTAGATCAGTATTAAGTCAAGAAGGAATACGTTGAATGATGCAAGGAGGAGATGTTCAATGTATGATCAAGAGTTTTATTTCATAATTCAAGCATTGAAGAAATGGGGACATTATTTGTTTCCTAAGGAGTTTGTGTTGTATACCAATCATCAAGCTTTGCGGTATTTGAACATTTAAAGTAAGTTGAATCAGATGGATATGAGGTGGGTGGAGTTCTTGTAGATTTATACCTATGTTTTGAAGAATAAAAGTGAAAAGTCAAATACAGTTGTTGATGCATTAAGTAGATGGAGGAACTTGTTGACATAGATGAGAGTGAAGGTATTAGGTTTTGAGAAATTGAAGAACTTGTATGAGGATGACCCAGATTTTCCAGAACCTTGGAAAGCATGTAAGGAACCGATTATGGTGGACAAAAGTAAGTTAGATTATTTCATTCAAGATGAGATGTTGTTTAGAGGAGTTCAGTTGTGTATACCTAGGAGTTCTATAAGGGAGAGTATGATAAAGGAGAAGCATAGTGGAGGATTAGCCAGACACTTTGGTGTTGACAAGACAGTGGTATTGATTAGTGAGGATTACTTTTGGCCCCATATTCATAAGGATGTCAGGAAATTTTTGCAGAGTTGTAGAATTTATCAACTTGGAAAAAGTAGTAGTTAGAATGCCAGATTGTATAAGCCTTTAACAGTTTCAAAGAGACCTTGGGAGGACATAAGCATGGATTTCATACTTGGAATGCCTAAGACACAAAGAGGAAATGATTCTATATTTGTGGTGGTAGATAGATTCTCAAAAATGGTGCATTTCATACCTTGTAAGAAGACAACAGATGCAGTACATGTTGTTGATCTATTTTTCAAAGAGGTGGTGAGATTACATGGATTACCTAAAGCATAGTTTCTGACAAAGATACTAAGTTTGTTGGATAATTTTGGAGAACACTTTGGAAGAAGATGAAGACATGTTTAAAGTTCAGTTCTACTTTTCACCCACAAACCAATGGATAGACAAAAGTAGTGAATAAAGGTTTGGGAAATTTGTTGAGATGCTTAGTTGGAGAGAAAACTAGAAGTTGGGACTTGATCCTTTCACACATAGAATTTGCCTACAATAATTTAGTGAACAGGAGTACCAGAAGAACACCTTTTGAGATTATTACCAGAGCACACCCTAGAGGCATATCAAAATTATGGGATACCAGTAATGAAGATAAGAGGAATGCAGAAGCGGAAGAATTCATAAAGCTTATGAAGACAATACATACATAGGTCAAACAACATTTCAAAGACATGAACAACAAGTATAAGGAGAAAGTGGATGACAAGAGACATAAGGAATTTGAAGTTGACGATGAAGTGATGGTGCATCTGAGAAAAGAGAGATTCCCAATTGGTACCTATAACAAGTTGCAGATGTGGAAGTTTGGACCTTCTAAAATCTTGAGGAAATTCAGTTCCTGAAATGCATACAAAGTGGAGTTACCAAATAGCTTAGGTATTTCACCTATATTTAATATTGCAGATCTACATCAGTACCATGAGACAAAATTTAGTGCAGACAGTGGAGAAGACTTGGAAAAGAAGATACCCTGGAGGGAACCAAATCAGATTGAAGACATTTTAGATAGTAGGATTGGGTGTAGCACCTAAAGAAACTAGTACAAAGAGTATCTTGTGAAGTGGAAAGGAAAACCAGTTGAAGATTCATCATGGATTTCTCAGGCAGAGGTAGATCGTCTTGGTTTCCTTTTGACCCTAGGAAAATGAGGGACTCGCTTTTTCAACAACCCTGGATGTCTAATGTAGGAGCGTCCCTAGTTCATGGCAATCTTGCATCAACTAAAAACATTTTCTTTCCAGTTTGTTCCTATTTTGCATTTTCAACATTTCTTTCTGCGTTTCTTTGCATTTTCTCACCGGATCTTGTAGAGTTGGATTTTGTTCGTGGGCATGTTCATCTACCTTATCCTAGGTCTGCGAGATGTTTGGATATTTTTCCAACAAGTTATTGCTTCCGAAATCTGAGAAAGTTTTCTAGCTTGGAACACCAGAACCGCTTGGACCTATTTTCTATTAGTGTATCTTATGGATCTCTTTTGTAGCTTGCAGAGATTCAATTTGTTATTTCCAACATTTCTTGGCATGTGGCTGACCTTCTCTTGGGTCCACACTTCATTCTATGTGTTTTTCAGAGGGATCTCTTTGGCAGAGGCTGACCTTGTTGTTTTACACATGACATCTTGTTCTTTGGTATTTGCTTCATCTTGGGCTGAAGCGGATCATTCTTGATCATATAAATCAATGTAATTAAGCATTTAGAAAGGATTTTTCAGAACATCAAAGATAAAATCTAAAGGTTAGGAGGTCTAGAGTTGGCTCGCCTTTGTGCTTAAGCCAGATATTGTATTTGAGCATGTATGTAATCAGGCCTGCGTGTCGAATCCTATAAGCCTACATGTTGTTGATAGTTTGTAATTGATTTTCATGATATAATAAAGTATGTTCTGTATTACCTCCATCATGATTGGGTTGTTTTTGTTGTGTTAACTCTTGGTGCACGGTCCAGACTGTTCTCTTTGAGGAATTTCCACTATGACTGCACCAATATGTTATACTTGTGTGGTTGTCATTACACCAAAAGATCAACCTGTTAATGCTCGATACAACTACTAGACTTATAGAATCCACAAGAGACAGTTAAGCCGTGTCACAAACCTGAGCGTTGTGTTGCATAGCACAAGGAGACCAATGGCACACACCTTGCAATGATCCCCCCTAGTGCAAGCGAGGGGTTTCAACCTATGACCAAGCTCTGATACCACTTGTTACAAGCACAGTTGTTGTTGCACCAAAAGATCGACCTATTAATGTCTGATACAACCACTAGACTTATAGAATCCATAAGAGGCGATTAAGCCATGTGACAAACTCAAGTACTGCACTGAACAACACAAGGAGACCAAGAGCAAACACCTTGGAATAGTATAAATGTAATTTTGTAAGTCATTTCAGGTGGTCTAAAAAATTGAAGATTTGAGGGTATTTGTTAGAACTTCATTACTTTTTGCAGTTTTTTAAATTTCAAGATTTTGTTAATAGTTGAACATTCACAGTATCAATGCATGTACTTGTGATTTTGGTTTTGAGGTCATTACAATTCAGCTTAATGGTTTTCAGTACTTGTGTTTTTGGTTTTGAGGTCAATTACAATAGAAAACTCAAAATGATATGTATACATGTCCAAAATAAGCTTCATTTTCTTAAAAATGCATGTTTATACAATTTGAATAGAGTTTCAAGAGTCATCAAATCCTTTTAAATTTTGAAATAAATAATTGAAATGTGAATAAACAATAATAAAATCAAAAATTTCCAAAGAGATGTACTTTTACTACCCTAACTTGGTGGTGTCACAAATTTTAGATTTGTGGATGAAATTGGGTTCTATTTACATTGTTGGAATGATCTACAAGAGCACCAGTTTTAGTCCCATAAAATCGATGCCTTTGGTTATCAATTTTTAGGGACCATAAATAGTCTCAAATCCAAATTCCACTTTGAAGGCCTTCAAAAATACAATTTACTAAGACGTATAAAATACCAATAAAAATCTATTTTGATATTTTCCATCTCTTCTTTTACCAATTCTATTTAATTAATTCGAATTTGCTAGAAGATCAATTGACTTTAGTTAGACAATTTGTTGGACCATTCTTTGATCTTCATTAGACTATGGTTGGGGTTAATATTATTTTCTCCAACAACCTTATTTTCAATATGACATGGAAAAAGTTTCTTAGTCAACTATATCTTTTTTGCAAACAAAGCAATATTAGTGAGGGTGTTAATTGGTGTAGGAGCACCTAGATGGCCTTATGTTTCTTTTTGGCCATGTTGAGTCATTTTGAATTTGAATATGTAATAAGATCAAAAAATGACCATTCTTTAGGTAACCAAGGACTTTGAGATCATTGTGTGGTGTTTTGAGTCCTAAAGAAGTCATGTTGACAACAATTATAAAAAATTGTCACTATATTGAAAATGTCTATCAATGGGTCAAATAAGGGATTCAATGATTTGTGAAGGTCTTCTATGCCTCTTTGAATCTATATTCAAAGGTTTGAATTCATAAAAAGCTTTTGGTTTAGGTTCATCACTAGTTTTGGGAAAATTTATCAATGTTGACAAGAAATTGTCAATACAATTTTATGATGCAACATTAGTAGTTAAATGCATTTTGTTAGGAAAGTTTAAAAAATAGTTGTATCCATTGGGAGAGGCTTGAGTGGCCTTTAAATAATCCCATTCTTGGGAAATATGGGGGTTGATGCAAGTTTATGTATGAAGAAAGAAGATCAATAAGAATTAGCACTATGTTTCCTGCGTTTTTTGAGTTTATCATACGTAACATTCTGTTCACTAGCAATTTTCATAATAAAAAATTATTAATTTGACTTGGAAATCCATTAGATATGATGAGGGAATGATCCTTCTATGATTTTCTTTTTGTTTCACTTAATTTCATTCAATTTTGACAAAGAT
Source organism: Cryptomeria japonica (assembly GCF_030272615.1). Classification (NCBI taxonomy): domain Eukaryota; kingdom Viridiplantae; phylum Streptophyta; class Pinopsida; order Cupressales; family Cupressaceae; genus Cryptomeria; species Cryptomeria japonica. The sequence goes on along the minus strand of NC_081407.1, from coordinate 258,853,649 downwards.
ATATCAATTTTTGTAAAAGTTGTCAATACCCTAAACTAGGGTAACCCGGGGCAATCTAATATGTATTAGGGTCGCTTCCACATTTATAAAGCCATGTCAAGGCATAATATGACCCTTGAAATCATGCATTTTATTTTCCTATTCTTTGCAGGGCTCCATGGTGAGGTTGATACGTGCTAAGAATGACACATAGTCTGATTTTGTGTCTCGGACTATGATTAGCAACATGTTGGTGGTGAAGAAGGTGATCCAAAAGCAAAGATCAAGTCTTGGAAGATTGGTGAAGGGTTAGAAAAGTGTGAGAAGACACCAAAACTTGTTCCTAGCATTGGCAACCCCATAAACAAGACAAATGATGAGGGTTAAGAACTATTTGTATTAAAACAAATGATTGTCACAATTTGACAATGAGTTGAATCATTTCTCTTTACAAGGTTAGGGAGTGACTTGGTGTTGAGTTGTGCATTGAGGGAGAAGTAAAGTAGACCTCCATCATCATTGTTGATTTCTGAGAGTACAGTGAGGAATAAGAGATCCGTTAAGGGATGACTATCCTAAATAAAGTTGGGACTATCATAGTGAAGCAACACGTTGCAGCAGTGGGTCTTTTATTGGCTCTTAGGGTGGATGGGAGGGTGGATAATGATAACTTTTCTTTAATGAGTATATTTTTCAAGGTATCTTGGGGTCCCTTGGGTTGGTGATTTCCTATATGTTATGGAGAGATACACTTGTGGACAAGTTGGAGTCCTTTAGGAGGTATCCTTGTGAGAGTAGGATTTTGGGGTTTGTTGTGAATTAGGAAGTGGAGAGCCTCAAATTGTTCTTGGGTAGGTTGAATAAGCCCAAAATAATGTATGGTCAGTGGTTGGACAAGGGTAGAGAAGCATGAGTTCATGTTAGGGGTATTGAAGCCTTATGAGTAACTACTAGCCTTGTGAGGGCTCTTGGGAGTTTGTGGGAGTTGTCACCTTGCTTGAATAGGTGAGTTGGGAGAAAGATCTCCTTAGGTGGTGTTCATCGATTGAGTTTGTTGGATGCTCTGCATCAAAATGGTATTAGAGCAAGGAAGTAGATCCTTGAAGGAGATACTTGGAATTTGAGAGAAGAGTGAGTAAGAGTTTGAAGACAAGATGCCTCCTAAGCATGTTGGTACTTCCAGAGAGTTGAAAGAGTTGAGAGAGAAGAATACCATGTTGCAAGAGTCCTACAATGCTATGTTGGAAAGGCTCGAAGCCTTGGAGTCCAATTAGAGAATAAATGTTGATTTGGTAGTTGTGAGTGATGACGAGGAGGAAGAATAAGGATCCCAATAAGTAGAGGAGGAAGAGCAGATAGATCTTGAAGAGCAACAGACAATCAAGTTGTTAAAGGTAGTAAGAAGTGACCAATATAAGGTAAGGGCTGATTTACCTATGTATGGTGGGAACCTGAATGAGGAAGACTTACTAGATTGGATTGTAGCCATTTATACCTTTTTTGAAAGTGAAGATGTACCTAATGATGAAATGGTCAAGAAGGTAAAGACCAAACTAAAGAGACATGCACTTCTATGGTGGAATTATGAACAAGCTGAGAGGAGAATGAGGGGAAAAGGCAAGATAACATCTTGGGATAGGATGGTTGCAAAACTAAAAGGTAAATTCCTTCCTAGAGATTATGAAGTTCAATTGTTTAAGAAATTACAAAGTTTAAAAAAAAAGGACTTAAATGTGAAGAAATATACTAATGAGTTTTATAAGTTTAGCGTAAGGGTAGGAAGAGATGAAGGTGAAGTTGAAAAAGTGTCTAGATATCTTGGTGGCCTTAGATTTAATATACAAGATGATTTGGTTGTTGCTAACCCAAAGATTGTGGAAGAATATTTTCAATTGGCTATCAAGGTGGAGGAGAAGATAAAGAGAAGGTTAGATAAGTCTAATAGGGGAAGAGGAAAAAATACAAGAGGAAGGGGATATTTTTCTACAAACAAATACTCTTATGAGGACCAAGAAGAGGCAAACAAGGGTAAGGAATAACGTGTTGATGCAAGAGGTGGATTTAGGGGTACAAAAGGTAGATTTGGAGGAGGAAGGAACTCAAATACCTTTACAAGTAGATGCTACAATTTCCAAGAGTTTGGACACCCATCATTTAAAATGTCCTAAAAATTAAGGATCCACATCAAGCAGTGGTGAAAGGAGTGAGAAGAGAGTACAACTGGTCCAAGAGGAAGGAGATGAAAGTGTCAAATCTCATGGCTTGGTAAATTGTTTTTCAGAGGTAGGGGAGTCACTAGTGCTGAGAAGAACTTTGTTGCAGGGCCCTAAGGAAGAAGACATCAATCAAAGAAGGAGCTTATTTAGAACTACATGCAAATGTGGAGGCAAAGTGTGTACAACTGTCATTGATTCATGTTCATAAGATAACATGGTGTCTAGGGAGATGGTAGATAAGTTGAAACTATATAAAATGCCTCATGTAGCACCATATAGAGTCTCTTGGGTGAATGATAGTCAAACTCTCCTAGTGAATGAAAAAGCTTATGTAGAGTTTCAGATTGGTGAGTACAAGGATAGGGTTTTAGGTGATGTCTTACCTATGGATTGTTGTCATTTGCTATTGGAAAGACCCTGGAAATTTGATAAGACAATGTATGATGGTAGAGAAAAAACCTACCTTATCAAGAGGGATGGAAAAGAATTTATAATAACTTCTTTGTAGGAAGATGAGAAGGTGAAAGTTCAAACCAAGATTGTGATGTTTGGAAAGAAGGAACCTGTAAGGTGTGATGAAGTTGAAGCCATTTCAAGGTTTGAAACCACTAAGACAACTAGGTTGTTTGATGGAGTGTTGATTGGGTATGTCATGTGTCTATTTTTGGAGGAAACATATAGTCAAAAAATAGAGGTTCCAAGTACAACAAGTCTGGTTCAGAGGGGAAGGACTGAAGATGCAATGGAAAGAGTACAATTGCAAGCACCAAATGACACCTCTAAGTGTGAACCAAGGATGGAAATGGTTTTTAACCCCATAATATCTTATGTATGTTTGTATTCTAGTTTATATCCATTTTTTTAGGTATCCAAGGAGTTTAACAACAACATGGAGCTGGATGGTACTCATGGGACATGAGTTTTCCCTTTGGAGGGGTGTATGGTGTAGGAGCACCTAGATGGCCTTATGTTTATTTTTGGTCATGTTGAGTCATTTTGAATTTAAATATGTAATAAGGTAAAAAAATTACCATTCTTTATGTAACCAAGGCCTTTGAGATCATTGTGTGGTGTTTTGTGTCATAAAGAAGTCACATTGACAACAATTGTCAAAAATCGTCATTGTATTGAAAATGTGTATCAATGGGTCAAATAAGGGGTTCAATGATGTGCAAAGGTATTCTAGGCCTATTTTAATCTATATTCAATGGGTTGAAGTCATAAAAAGGTTTTGGTTTAGGTTCATGACAAGTTTTGGGAAAATTTGTCATTATTCACAAGAAATTGTCAATACAACTTTATGGTGCAACATTAGTAGTTAAATGCATTTTGTTAGGAAAGTTCAAAAAACTGTTGTAGCCATTGGGAGAGGCTTGAGTGGCCTTTAAATAATCCTATTTGCGGCCAATTTCGAGGTTGATGCAAGTTGATGTATGAAGAAAGAAGATCAATAAGAATTAGCATTGTGTTTCCTAGATTTTCTGAGTTTATCAGACGTAACAGTCTATTCATTAGCATTTTTCATTGTAAAAAAATATTCATTTTCCCTAGAAATCCATTCAATATGATGAGGGAATGAACCTTCTATGATTTTATTTTTGTTTCACTTAATTTCATTTAGTTTTGAAAAAGATATATCAATTTTTGTAAAAGTTGTCAATACCCTAAACTAGGGTAACCCAGGGCAATCTAAAATGTATTAGGGTTCACTTCTAGGTTGATATAACCATTCCAAGGAATGGGATGACCCTTGAAAGAATTTATTTTGTTTTCCTATTCATTGTAGTGCTCCATGGTGAGGTTGATACGTGCTAAGAATGACACAAAGTTTGATTTTGTGTCTCAAACTATGATTAGCAGCATGTTGGTGGTGAAGAAGGTGATACAAATGCAAATATTAGGCCTTGGAAGATTGGTGAAGGGTTAGAAGAGTGTGAGAAGACACCAAAACTTTTTCCTAGGATTGGAAGCCCCATAAACAAGACAAATGACAAGGGTTAAGGACTGTCCATATTAAAACATATGACTACTATAGTTTGACAGTGAGTTGAATCATTGTTCTTTACAAGGTTAGGAGTGAGTTGGTGTTGAGTTGTGGGTAGAGGGAGATGTAAAGGAGACCTCCATCATCATTTTTTATGTTTGAGATTAGTGTGAGGAAGGAGAGATCCATGAAGGGATGAGTGTCCTAAATAAAATTGGGACTATCACAGTGAAGTGGTGTTGCAGCAATGGGTCTTTTATTGTCTCTTAGGGTGGATGGGAGGGTCAGGAATGATAGTTTGTCTTTGATGAGGAGTCTTTTTAGGTATCTTGGGGTACCTTGGGTTGGTGATTTCCTATATGTAATGGTGAGTTACACTTGTGGACAAGTTGGAGTCCTTAAGGAGGTATCCTTGTGTGAGTAGGATTTTGGGGTTTGGTTGTTGGAATATGTGCAGAGTATGATGACATGACAGTTCTATATGTTGTCATTGATGTCAATATGCTGAAGTATGAACCAGTATATTGAAGTAAGAAAACTAGCAAGAGAACCGGTATGATGGTATGAAATGAACCGATATATGTGAAAAGGTGAACTGGTATATGTAGAAAGTGAACCGGTATGTGAACTGGTATATGGAAAGTTTGTATTGGGGTTTCTGGTTGATGCATTCTAAGTCTGCGTGATTCGACTGACGACATCCTGTGATGAGTTAGCATTAAAATGAAGATGAGATCGCGTTGCCACGTCAGCCTTGTGCACGTGAAGAATCTTCTTGAGGATCTTGCATGAAGAAGATTGATTCTATCCACCTCGGGAATGTGCAAAATCTCAGAAAACGGTGGAGAGCGTGTGATGGGTTATCAGCTTCCAGAAGCGGTGAAGAACGGGCGATGGAGAATGTCTTGAGATTTGTTCAAGATTGTTTTACTCTATGCAATGTGATTAAAAAGTTAGGATTGGACTGACTGTATTGATAACCTACATGCTTAGGGTTTAGGGTTTATGCTACCGACCTAATTGTTGTCTATAAGGTCGATGATGATTTGCATTGTGAGATTGTTGGCAAATGTTATGTGTGTATCCAAGTGAAGAGATACTTGATTCTTGCCAGACCGGTGCAGTGAGTTAAGATCTACAGAGTGTGATTGTAGATGTGAAGGAACTAAAGTGGATATGCCTTGGCATTGAGTGTTGTTATCAGATCAGTGTATTACCTGTTGACTTCTAACCATTTCAGTAGTTGGAAAATCCCTTTATCGGGTGGCTTTAAGAGGCTTTTTGTAAATCCTTTAACAGGGTGACTCAAAATCATTGAGTTCTTCAAATCATCTTGTGAGGTAACCTTTAACAGGGTTCTAACCTTTAATTGGGTATTTAGCCATCCCTAACTGGGTGATCCCTAGCAGGATCGGTTCCTAGCAGAACTTGTTGTAAAAGTCCTTAACCAGACTAGGCTCCTAACAGAGCGGAATTCAGAAGAGTTCAAAGAATAGCTTGTGGGTATTCATCCCCACTGTGGTTTTTCCCAGTTGGGTTTCCACGTGAAAAATGACTGTGTCATGTGTGATACTTTTTCATGTGATGTTTTAGTGTTTTTTGTTAAGCGGTAATGCATGCTGATCCATCGGTCATTATATTTTTGATGTATTACCTATTTAAGCATATGGGTGAAGTGGAAATGAGATATTAGGTTTTGGGAAGATCTAAGTGTTACCGGTTTATGACTTTTACAGTCACTATGTTTTACTAGTATTGCCTTGATTTAGATCGGTGATGTTGTTCACTGGTTAGTACAGTCTTTGCTATTTAAAGTTGTTAAAGAATTTTTTGTCTATATTGATTCACCCCCCCCCCCCTCTTAGTATCTGTTGAGTATTTATTGTTCATCATTATTCATCATTGGTGTGAACTAGGAAGCGGAGAGCCTCAATTTGGTCTTGGGTAGGTTGAATAAGCCCAAACTAATGTATAGTCAATGGTTAGACAAGGGTAGAGAAGCATGAGTTCATGTTAGGGGTATCCCTATGAGTAACTACTAGCCTTGTGAGGGCTCTTGGGAGTTTGTGGGAGTTGTCACCTTGTTTGAATACATGTTGGGAGAAAGATATCCCTAGGTGGTGTTCATCCATTGATTTTGTTGGATGCTCTGCGTCATTAACCTACTTTATTGAGGTTACTCCTTTTCTAGGATTTTAAACTCTTAATACTTTGGGTCCCTATTTTTGCCAAGTGTTTTATACTTCCAATCCATTAAAAACCCATTTCTTCTCATGGGTTGATCAAAGATATTTGTTTCAACCAAATTAGGTCTTGTTTTTTGGGCATGTGATGGGTTCCTCTTCCATCTCATCCTTGTAGGATTCTAACAATCAACTAGGTGAAGTTATTTTAACTTTGAATAGGTCATTCTCCATTTTGAGCATTTGTGATATTGTTGAGCTGATAGATTTTGTGCCTTCATGAGGAAATCCTTGATTAGGTGATTCTTAGAATTTCAATCAAAAAATGACATTGTCCAACTTGTTGGGTAATATATAAAATTGTTGCATCTGATTTGTTATATTTTAGTACTACCATCAAAAATATAATTTTATTATTCTCCTTCTAATCTCTTGAAGAGAGAATGAGAATTTTACATTCTACTCCTTAGTTCCTTTGTAATTCAAATCTTTCTTTGAAAAAATCCTCTACTACTTTTGATGTTACCAAAGAAAAAAATTAACAAGCTCCCTCTTTTTTTAGGAATCTAGGGGTTTTTTTAGAGTACTAGGGAAAATAATTTATCTATGGTATTACAAAATATTTTGGTATTTTTTTTGTTTTTAATCTCTTGATAGGATCATAAAGTCTATTAAATGTTTTGATTTTGCTACATTTTGTGTATATGTTGATTTTAATAAGGTTTTGCCTGAAGTCATTAATACACTTTCTAAATTAGGTATTTGGGAGAAAAACATCCATTATAACTCATATTTTTCTCTATATTTCCATAAAGTTGTTGATTACTCCATTCAATTACTCCATTCAATTACTCCATTCATGCCAATGCATCAAAAATAAATACCATGATAAAAAGGATACAATGTTTCCTCCCAAGTATGTAAAAGATAGTTATAAATTTTTAAGAGAATACTTTGATATAAGGAATAAAGGAAAGGATCTACATATTTTCAATGTGGATCTAATTGGGAATGTGTGGGGGTCTCCCTTTAAAGACAAGCCAAATCTTGAAGTTGTGTCTAATTGTCATTTTCTTGACTATAGATTTCTTCAAAAAAAAAAAAAAAATTGGGTTGAGACATCGCTACACTTTAGAGCTCTTTGGTAACATTTGATTTTAAACATCCAATATTGTTTTTAAGATTTTTTTTCTATGATCTCGTGGCTTATTTTCTATGGCCTCACTCCTTTGATGGTTCTTGTCTCTTTTTTAAGTCTTGTGTGGTTGTTGATTGTTCCTATTGTACAATATTTTTGGGCCATTTCAAAACCCTCTTTTGGTTCATATCCCCAGTCAAAAGAGTTTATCTAATTAAAGAAAAAAAGAGGGTGACAGAGAGTTGCAAAATCCTACCTAATTAATGTGGTGTGAAAGAGATATAGAGAGAGCGAAGAAGGGAGGAAGGTGAGATAAACCTTTTGTATACAATAGCTTGAAGAATCTTGGAAATATAGATTCATAACTCTCTTTGTGTGTGTGTGAGAGAGAGAGAGATGTGAAAGTGGAAGCACAAATTATGTTTCAAAGTAGAAATTCCAAAATAAATGATAATATTTTTATAATTCATATTTGTAATAAAAATTACTTCTAACTAATTATGTATTTGATCATATTTTGAATCATACTTCATAATTAACCATAAACAAAAGATTATTATAAAACTACCAAGAAATTGAGAAAGAGAACTAAATATAATTTATATAAGATAAGAAAAGCTTAAAAAGTCTAGTCATCTGTCAGATGCTTGCCTTGCACATTAATCAACTCAGTGCACATTAACATTTAACAGCAAATTGTCCGACAATATCTTTCAATAGCACCAACAATATCAGAAACTAAAAAGACATATGGCGGCTTTTAAGGCCGTCCAAAACTGTCACAAATTGAAAACTTTTTACATATCTGAAAAATGGTATATGAAAATATACAGTATCTTTTCGTTGATTTCTTTGTTTAGAGTCTATTTGAACAGAGGATTTCATTTCAGACCAAAGAGACTGTCGCATTGCTGATATCACCGTGCATGAAAGCCAAAATGAGTAACACAGCCATTATGCCTATTGGAACAAGTAATAATACCAGAGGCGGAGGACTTATAGAAGGTACTATCAAGGGAACCAGTAATAATGTAACAGCCAGGCATACGAGTGCAAATATCGATCCAGAACTGAACTGGATAACATCGGATGAACGCTTGTTTTGCCTTACTTCTCTTCTTCTGTAAACCCAGGCTATTTCCTCACATGATAAATCGGAGGTGGAATCCATTATGTTCAGGCAACTAGGTGTTTTCAAATTCAATGAATCTTCCATAAAATTTCAAGTTACTGCAATTTTGAGTCTTTCAATAGGATATTTCACCTAAGCGAAGTGCTTTGCAGATTTACGCTAACAAATAAAGTAAGAGAAAAAGGGAAATGAAAAATTGTTTCTTGCCTGGAGCTAGGCGCCTATTTGTCAATTGCTCTGATTCCCGATATTTCTAAATTTTCAATCTTTTGCTCCACTGTACACTCCAGAAATCAGGCCGTCAAATCTGTGCCAAAACTTCTTCAATTTAAATAAAATTCAGCTGGCTAGAATCCAGCCGAACACGCGGACGCTGCTGTGTGATGCGATCCAGAAGCTTTGCAGTCAATTGAAAGATTCGCGGCCTCGAATTAAATTTAAAACTTCAAAGTTCAAACCCTACGAGACAAACATTTACACTGCAATCTCACGGTAAAATCTCCTTTTAAATCTCTGTATTCAAATTAATATTATAAAATCTAGAAAACAGGCCGTCAAATATTTGTCAAAACTTCTTCAATCTCAACAAAATCGGGCTCATTAGAACCTAGCCGAAGACAAGGATGCCGCCGAATGACACAATCTGGAAGCTTTGCGGTCACTTGAAAGATTTGCGGCCTCGAATTTAACTTCACATTTCAAAGTTCAAACCCTAAGAGACAAACATTTACGCTGCAATTCCGCGGTGAAATCTCCTCTTAAATCTATGAATTCAAGTAAATTTCACATGGGATTAAATATATTATTTCAATAGCATCATCCAAAAGAACAATCGATTACTGGATTGGACAGACAATTAATCGGCCGAATTACCAGGAATTGAAGCTGACGTAATCGTACAAGAAAAAAATTGAATCTTGATAAATGACAGCGAAATTCCGCCCCTTTCTAACAGTAGAACATCTTCAAAGGGAAAATGAAAAGCAAGTTGAATACGATGTCTGCGACAAGGAACACTAATTTAGTTTGGTGGGAAAACGAAATATTGGAGATATGCATTGAAATACCGCGGTGAGGTAGGCAGTAGGAAGCGTCATTTACATTATTAGATGTGCTTTTAAGTAACTCAAAGCACTTTACGTGTTCTACGAGATTTTGAATCTAGGCTCTGTTGTACCAGGTGCATCGGATCAAATAATGTTGGCAATACAAGTGCGTGGCACAAAGCAACTACGTAACTAGTGAAACTTCCAAGCTGGAGCAATTCAATGTACCTGTGTTTGAGTTCGCTTGGTTAAAAAGTTGATTCTAAAAAAAATTATTATTGTATTGTAGGTCATACAAGATGGCTTCATTTTCAAGTATGGCACCTTATTTATTTATGTTGTTCATGGTCAATTTCTCACCTGCTAATTCTAATCCTAATTGTCACATTCAATGCACATCTTTTTCATAGCTTTTATTTCATGGAGAACCTGAAAGGAGGATAGAGGCGTTTCCAACAATTCTAATCTAATTGCTATCAATTATAAAACTATTGGAGAGTCTATGAACATTGAATAGAAGTTAACTTGGTGGTACCCTATTACTCCTTGAGTTCTTATCGTGAGAGGTGCATGGAGAGGAGGATAGTGTTGAGCAAAAAAACACCAACATAATGGTGCTAGTTGCAATGATTGTGTATTTTTCCAAGCTTATATATAAATTATTAATGAAGAGCATGTATGATTTTATTTGTTTTATGACATAAAGGTGATATCATATGTGTTCCATCACTTTCTTTTATTTACAAGGTATTACATTATACTAACTAAAATTAGCAAATTTGAAAAAAAGGTTGAGTTTCCATGCCAAATTACAAACCCCTATAATATTCCTACCAATATCCTATCCCATGATCTCAAGATTTAGACAAGATACACCAATTCGACATTGATTCAAATCTTAAGGGGTAAATTATGAAAGCACGAAAATTGAAGTTTGATTACATGATTGCATGGCTCAAGATTTAGGGTCCTACCTGCACAATCATGGACTTTGAGGTTTAATTTGAATCATCTTGAACTTTAGGGTCTAACAAAAAAATTAGAATAAGCAAGAGTTGAACCTTACAACAAATATCAAATATAGAAAGATTACATCTCACACTTTAGAGGTCAAATAATATTTTACAAAATTGTGGACTTTTCCAAAGCCAAATTGAACTCTGAATTGCCTTTTCCTTAGACTTTAGAGTTTGAAATATAGTTTTAAACCTATAGATTTAGATTCCAAGTTCAAACTTTGATAGATGATTATTTTTAGCCTTTAAAGGTTGGACTATACCATGCATTTCAAACTATAAGATCTAAAATGAAGAAAATTAAAATACAACTTTGAACCACAATTTTGAAAACCCTTAGACTTGGAACTTGAACTTTTGAAACTAATTTACAAAATTTGTATCAACTTTGGGCTCCAAAATACACCTAACAACAAGAATTTAACACAACGTTAGGTTTATACTCTAGAAATCTTATAATTTGGACATTCATGGTTGAAGTACAACTTTCAAATTTGCACTTAAATATAAGGATAACAAGTTAAGCCATTTTTTTAATTAATGAGGCATATCTTTCTCATTTTTCATGTTGTAAAAAAATTGTCCAAGCAAAGCAATCAATCACATATGGGCCTCATATTGGCTAAGGCAGGATTTCCTAAGGACTTCAAACTTTTCAAAAATCAAAAGTTCATATTGTCATGCCTACAATGACCTACTTGAGAGAGGAAGAAACACAAAATGTAAAGGGCAACTACCTCACAATATAATGGAACCATTTCTAAACACCATAGTATCAATCCATTTTATTAAAAAAGGTTTTTTTTTTGTCAAGCTATGACTATGTTGTGATTAAAAGATAGAGAAATCATATTTATGATCATATATTCCAAATTCAATATTTATGAGAAAATCTATTTTACAATAATACACATCTAACCTCAAGAACTTGTAAATCACACTGAATGCGAGAGTTTACACCACACATAAAATATAAATTAATATTGTCCATAAATAAATTATTAAAAAATACATATAAGGACATCAAATGTGCCACATTAAACAATTTCTAACAAGGTATAAAATGATAACTTATCTTGATGATGTAGGGAAGCCCTTACATGCTTATCAATATTCTCCAAGAGATCGGCAATCACAAATAGTGGTTCAATACCATATAACCATGGTGCATTTTTATGCCCATCACATTGAAGTAGGAGACAATTAGTGGAGTAATCAAACACACAAGCACTAGAAACAAGGGTTATAATATGCACATATCACCACCACATGTACATAGACACTCCAAGAAAGAGAACATGAGAGTTATGCCTTGTCGAACCAATGCATACACAAATAAACACTCATGTGGGTATAATAAAACAACATAAATGAACACCCATGAAGTACCTAAACATCATACTAGATACCAATACATATGACATTGGAAACCACAAGATTCAATTATAGGCAAATAGATCACAAGCACCCTTGAATGTCCAATCCAAGGTACAAAATGAAAGATAGGGCTATCATAGCTACAAGAAATGAATTTTCATCATCTGTATAAACCACATAGGAGTTGAGGAGCATTCCCCATCTAATCAAGGTCCTCAATGATATTGGTATTAGAATATAAGTTTTTCTCAAGAACCATGGTCTCATAAATTTTAGATTCTCTTGTCTATTCCTTACAATCGCTCCCACATATCCTTATGAGCATACATAACTATAGACCTTATAGTTACCTTTCATTAATGTGTTAATGTGTAATACCCATGTTAGGATTTTGCCAAGACTCCATTTGGTTAGATCGGAAATGAACTCCTTGTATGTAGGAAAAATCATATCGACATAGCAATAAAGGCAGACATGATGGAAATCATGTCTTGATGAAAGCCAAAGTCATTCTGAAAAAGGATTATCTAAGAGACACCTCTCGTGTCACTGAAACATGAATGTCGGTATAAAAATAGTGGTCTATTAAAGTTGAAGGGAGTCTTGTTGAAGGTTGATGTCACACCGAAAGCAGTGAATGTCGAACAAAGGAAAGAAGGGACCCACTTGAACAAGTCACTTCCATGGTGGACCAATGAATAACCATCTAGTGGGTACCTGTGGACACATGGATGAGGTGGGTCCAATGCACTTGCCTCCCACATGCAGTATTGTGCAATCACTTTCCATGGGATCAACTGATGTGATCTTCGTGCGATAGTGAAGTTAAACAAAGATGTGTGACCAAGCTAATTCTGCAGCACCCCAATGTCGATGAGATATTTTTGAATCTTCGCAAAGACTTGTTTCAGTGTGACTTCAAGTTTTGGTACAAGTCTTTCTAAGTAGTTAACCGAAGTCACATTTCCAACCGATGATTCATTTTCGGTATTGTTTCCAATGGTCTTGGCAATGAGCAAGGGAATTCAATGTAACATCAAAGTTCAACAAGATGATTCTAAGGAAGTGTCTAAGCCCTAGCTCTTGCCAACAAGCCATGACATGAAGTGGGTATTATGGTTGACCATGCTAACATTCCAAGTTGATAGCCAGTGGTTGGTCCATGTTGGAGCTTGTGTGGCACTTAGGCCCCAAAGTTCAAATATAAAATACAATAGCTATCTCCTGCCACTCCGTATTTTCTTTCATGCACACTAGAAACAACCAAGGGGTAAGATGGGACAAAGGGATGCTGGTATTCCCTACCATCTCGCGAGCCATAAAGGAGCACATGGAAAGACTCGCAGGGCAGTAGGAAAAGGGAAGGCACATGGACCAACCAGCACAGTGATAGGGTTTCAGAATGTGCAGGGAAATGAAATTTAGAAAATGAAGAAAAGACAAAGTGATTTGTTGCAAACATAAACATTATAACAAGATAGAGAAAAATCATATATTCCTCTGTTGTAATCAGTAGGGTAATAAAATGTTGAAATTGGATATTTTGTAGATCAAATTTTGAGATAAAACACCTGTCAGCTACAAAAGAGATATTTTCTAAATCAGATCTTCAACAAGCTAAAGGAGCCAAGTGTCAATAGAGAGCCAAATTTAGGGCTTCCATAGCTATCTTCTTTATTTCTATTCAAGAGGTTTGCAGGATTGTCACACTTTTCAATCTTGTAAGGGAGCTTGTAGGAGGATTCCAAATTATTTCTAATATCTACCACCTATATAGAAAAAAAGAGGAATGTCTATCTATGTGAGGAAGCCCAAAAAGTTGTTTGTCTTTTTCTGTAAGTTGGTTACCTAAATTTTGATGTTGTAAAAGGCCAAAATCTTGTCATCCTCATATTTTCTATAAGAGGATAATCAAGGCCTTATTATAAAGCTTCTTCGTCCTCGAGATAAAATAGATAATACATTTAGTTCTTAGAGAAGCCTGTATGTTTATCTTTCACCAAGGGTGAATAGTATGCAACAGTGTTCACAATTTTTCCAATGTAGTGTTGTGATTCAATTATATGTCCTAGCCATAGTAAACTTTGTAAAGGATAATGTGCACATATTTTGCAGATATAAAGCATCTTGAAATCAAATCTAATTATTTCTAAGTTGTTTCTCTTTACTTGTTATCTAGAATCTTATATGAATCAATAAAATCAAAGGGTTTTTAGTTCATTTGTCTTCATTGTGTTGATTGAGTTTAAATAAATTTTAGCTTCTTGTAATCCAGAGGATTAAATTTGCTAATATTTATTCAAAGGGGTTCTATGTAAGAAGAAAGTATTGAGTGGCAGTTATGAATTTCATTTTATGTTGTGACTGATATAAGTTATCAATCATACTAGGAAATAGATAGTACAGAATATGCATATTTTGTATTGTAATAATGATTCATCTAACATCTAGCCCAATGGACAATGAGCTGATCATAATATTGTGTTGCTAACTATGGCAAGGAGAAAGTTTTATCAAATAGTATAATAACCATTTTATTTTGTTCATTTTCTACTTTCAAGTCCATAGGATAATTAGTTCTCATTGTGATTAGAATTGTATAGGGATGGAGGCCACATCCTATGAGTTTTAAAGATCACTGACTCACATAATAGTCTGAGAACATATCTATTGTAGCATCACATAATCATGAAGGTATCAACAATGATACTATAAGGGATACCCACCTTGGCTTTACATAACCTAAACTATAGAGAGTGTGATTAGTCCCTTATCCCTAGTTATTACTTTGCCAATTGGTTCATTGATCCAAGGCCTTGAAGATTAAGATTGGCCTCTCATAGAGGAACTCTAGAGTAATCAGTTGGAAGCACCAAAAAAATGGCAACTCCTCTGGTGAAGTGCTTAGAGTCTTTGGTGAAAATTAGTCAGGTTTCCCAAGAGTTTTTGGTTAAGAATTTTTCAACTTGGAAGAAGTTTTGTAACAACATATGTGAAGAATATTCAAGCGACTCTACTGTTCAAGAAAAGAACCAGAATGTTAATATGTTTTGAATAGCTCTCTACTGTTGAAAGTGTGTTCCTTTGTAGGGAGGTGGCAACTCTATCCTTAAAGTTGCAAAAGATCTTCTAGATGTTGAAGAAGTTCCAAATCTAGAATTGTTGATTTGCAGTAGCTCAAGACTTAAGAGATGATGAAAGGTCTGCTGAAAAATTGTTGCACACCAAAGAGGTTTCATGTCCCAGTTATTTTGGGTTGTCAATGGTGGTTTTCACTACTATTTGATTCACACAAAGTTTGAAGACTCTACTGGAAGAAATTAGAAAGTTTATTTGCATCTTAGAAGAAATTTCCCCTTTCAAAGTTGCATCAGCTGGAGATGAAAAGGGTACACACTTTTCTTCTTGCTCCCATTTATTAGTCCTACTATGTTGAATGCAACTACTATCACACTTAAATAATTTGTTCATTATTATAGGATTTGTTAGTTATGGCTAGTTATAATGGGTTTATTTATCCCATGGGTTCTCCTTCATTTGTTCATGATTCAAACCCTGGGTATTGTCATACTACCATGTATCCTAGTAATACTTCATTGGGTTATGGTTATGGTTATGGTTATGCACATGTTGTAAATCTAGATATGCAAGTACCTATTCACAACCATGATAGAATAGTCATAATATGAGAAGCCTTATCCAAAATTCATTAAAGGATTGAAGAGTTGGATAAGTCTTGAATATCTAGAATCACAAGTGTCATGAATCCAAATGTATATCCACATATTCTAGTGTCTAATACATATATTGTAGATTTGAATGCAAGGTTAATGTCTCCACAAGCTCAGCTAAAAATTTAACCATGATATGCCTCTCATCCAAGTTTTTGAAACTCCTGTTAATTCTTTTGATCCATTGCATGATCAACTGGACCTATCAAGAGTTAATTATAAAGTTCAAAACTTATGCCAACTCAAAATTATAATTAGATGCCCAGATTTGATGGATTCAATATATGTGAAGGGGATGCACATGTCAAAAGATTCCATAGTTTCATGAAGGAACATTTATGTAGAGAAGAGGACATATAGATGAGGTTTTTTGTTAGGTCTCTTGATGCGAGAGCTAAGGATTGGTATTTAATTTTTTCTGAGAAGTCCTTTTCTTGTTGGGATGAACTAGTGGGTGCTTATAGGGAAGAATTTGCAAGAGAACCTATTGATCTTCTCACAAAACTAACTCAAATCAAGAGCCAAGATGGAGAGACCAACATTTCTTTTAGCCATAGGCTCGCAGTTACCTTGTCACAAATCCCTAAAAAATTTAGACCTGATATGTCAACTTGCATTAGTATGTACTCTGAATCTTTTGAAGAAGGATCTAGTGCACTGCTGAAAGATTTCAAGATACTGGATATGTAGATGGCCTATGTCTTCTTAGATAATAAGAAATGAGTATATGCAAAATTTGTTGTCCATAAGCGGTAATTATGATACTAAGTATGCTAAAGTTATGAACAACAATATGGATGCAAGTGATCAAGTTTTTTAATCCTCAAAAGAAGAAAAGTGTATGGTTGACAGGGTAGAGGTTGAAGATGGAGCAGGGTGCAACATTGGTACTAATGGTAGTGAGAATATTTGTTCTTATTCTAAAGGGGGTGTTGGCATTCTACACTCTTATTCTACATTCTACATGCCCGACATCACAAAATTCATACACTGGTAGACACTAGCACCGACATGCACTTACACTGGCAGACACTGACACCGACAGACACTTACACTGGCATTCAGATTACATCGACAATAAAGCATACCGACACTCCACCTGACATGGGATGAACTTTTGTTTATTGTAATATAATTATCTTTTGTAAGCCGACATGGTATATTGTAAAAGACTCATATATGTATGAGATCTTATAAGTCATTTTGGTGTGTAGTAGAAGACATTTATGATAGATAATAATTGTTTAGTGGCAGCAAAGGTTTTTGGATAAGGTATTTATATGAACTCAAACCGGTACTGAACCTGACATTAGAGATGTTGTTTTGAGCAGTACATTATATTGGATTTGATAATCCATTTTGTAGTTAGTGTGACTCTTTATTGAGCAGTGAGCTCTAGGCTGTTGGTCTCCTTGCATGCGCATGCCCCTTATTGTAAGTAGTATTTATTCATTGGCCAGTGAGTAAATATTGTGGGTCACAAATCCCATCGAGGTTTTTCCCACACCAGGTTTCCTCATTAAATATCTTGTGTTATGGTGTGTTTCTATGTTGTCTCTATTATTTTTGTTTACTACTATAATTCTTATTTACCGGTACACTATTTTGGGTTGCAAAGTTATAAATAAGTTTAAATATTTTGCTAACCGGTTAGACACTGATTCAACCCCCCCTCTCAGTGTCTTTGGGATTGTCATTGAATCTAACAGTTGGTATCAGAGTTTGATCCTCTATTTGCGAAAGCCTAACAACTTGAGGGAGATTCTGACATCGGTATAGATGGAGAACTTAAGAAAATAGTTGGAAGGAGCTCTTGAAGATTTTGCTGTAGAAAAATTGAAGAATATAAAACTTGAAGATGATCTGAGTACTGCTAAGGAATTCATTAAAGGACTTCAAGAAAATCTGGTTATAGCACAAAATAAGAGAAAGGAACTTCATGAGAAGATGCAGAATGATGATGATGAAAAGGAAACTCTTAGAGACATTGCAAAAAAGTTGAGACAAAAGAACAGTAATATGAAGAATGAAATGCAAGATATGACTATGAGGTTATGTATGGATATTGAAGATAGGAAGAAGAATGAAGACGACTTGATTGAGAGACTTAATAATGCTGGGAATGAAGATATGAGACTTGGTCATGAAAATGATATGTTAAAGATAAATTTGATTCACATGCAACATGATAAAGATGAGCTTGTGAGACAAGTTGGAATTCTTGAAAATGAGTTGATCATTGCAAATAAACAAAAAGACAAATTCAAGAAAAGTTTAGAAGAACTTGATGACATGCTTAAAAGACAGAAAACTGATGGAGATACAAATGGACTTGGATTCAAGAACATGGAGAAAGTTTCGGTACTACAAATAATCAAGATTAGAACAAACCGGTAAGACAACCTAATGCTTATAAATTTAATGGGAAATTTTTTAATTGCAACAAATATGGTCACAGAGCAAATCAATGTAGATTTAGAAATAATCAGAATATAAACTCACCCACTGGTCAATGTTCCAAATGCAACAAAGTTGGTCATAATTCAAAAAATTGTAGAATGAATGTGAAATGCTATGTTTGTGGAAGATTTGGGCATTTATCTAATCAATGCAGATCACAAACTAGTCAAGGATATGGAAAGGCTATTCAAAGGAATAATGTAACTTGTTATGCATGCAACAAGATTGGACATATTGGAAAATTCTGTAGAAGCAAAAATGCACTAGTGAACAATAAAGGATCTAGTTTGAAGGGAAAAGAAAATGTAGATGAAGTAAAGCAAGAATTTTCAAAACAATGGATTAAGAAGAGTGATCAGAAAACTGATGAAACTATCTTTGCACTAGAAGAACAGAGTAATCCTCCACCGGTAGGAGATTATTCATCTAACTAAGGAATAATCCTTAGGGGGTATTGCAACAAGTTGAAAATCATGCATTCTACCCTCAGTTGATGGTGAGAATATACATTTCTTCGTTACCGACAGATGTGTTAAGTTTTCACTTAACCAACGAGCATTTAATGTAGTTTTTAAGAACCTTTTTGGCTATAAAGCACCAAGAAACCCTCATTTTGAACTCACTGAGAATTCAAACATTCGGAGAGTGCAAAACTGAGCAAGGGAATCCTAAGGCAAAGCTGCAAAGTGACTTTCAGGCATTCATAAATTCGGTTAAGAGGTATTTATCTTTGAAATGGCTTCCTCATCTTCTGTTCCAGAGTTTATTGCAAAACCTGTCATTGTGGAAAATGTCAAACACCCTAGACTCATATTTAAAATTATCACCGAGATTGCAAAACAGGATGATTATGTCAGAGCTTTTTCAAAAATTCCAAAGGGTGTAGCATTTGCAAAAGACCCTAGAATCTACATACATTGCAACATAGAAAACCTACGGACTAAGGATCTAAAGAAAATATTCAATGAGGTTATTACCAATGGAAATGGTGTAATTAAACCTGAACATAAGATTGTAGAAAACTTAGGTTTTGTAGAGATTTTGAACATTCCCGAATTTCCAAAGGAAGTTGTTAGACTTGTATTGAGTAGAGTCCATGGAGAATTCATATGGTTAGAGTCAGTTTGCAAGATAATAAAGGAAGCAATTAAGGCAGTTACTGGTTTACCTTCAACCGGTAGTAGACCTGATAAAACCAAGAAAATACCTAACAAGGGAGTTACGGAGTTAGCCGAAGCCACATTTGATAATAGGTCACTTAGAGTGAATGATGTTAAGGATATAAATGTGAGATATGTGAGTATGGTACTAGGATACAAAGCAACTCATGCAAATAGACTGAATTTTATTTCTAGCCTTTGTATTCACAGTGCATATGAGATGCTGAACAATAATGCTAAGATTGATGTGTGTGAATGGCTTAAAGATGAATTAATTGACAATTTGAAGAAGATAAAGGGAGACAAGAAAGGTACTTTCCATTTTGGAAACCTATTAATATGTCTGATGCTATACTTTACCAAAGAGATACCTGGCATAGGTAACAAGGATTTTGGTTATGACATCTAGGTAGGAAGACAAATACAGGACGCTTTCACTGGTATGGGCACTGATAGTATTAAGAACATCACAAACTACTTCAAAACATTTCAAACTAAGATGAGAGCACAAGAGAGACTACTATAGAGAATAATTGATAAGTATGACAAGGAAATTTGTTTTGTCATTAAGAGAGATGAAACTTGGATGGAAGCAGTAAGCCCTAGAACTATTTGGGTTACTGAGATGGGTTATGAGGTATACCTATCTGTTCTGGAAACTTATGTTACAGCTCTACTTGATGCACCAAGAGAGCCATCTGAGAAATTCTTTGGAAATGCGTAAACTATTGAGAGAAATATATCTATGCTGAAAAGTAAAAAAAGAAGAGAAAAATTTATCAGAGATGCCTCCAAGAAGGTCAAAGAAATCAAAGAAAATGTCATGAATATCAGTGGTATATCAGCAAGTGAGCTTCTAGGATTGCAACCTGAAGCACATGTTTCACTGGTTGTAACATCCTCTGATACTGACAGTGGTAAGGTTGCTGAGTTTAAAAGAGTAGCAAGGAAAAGAAAAACCTCACCGGTACCCTCTCCTTCATCTAAGAAAACTAGGACACTAAGGAAGAAACAACAAGCAGTTAGGGAACCGAAGAAGAAGGTCACTCCTAAGAAGAAACAAAAATCGGTTACCCCCACACTGAATGATCATTTGAATGAGATTATAGAGGAAGGAAATCTATCTAATGTAAATAAATGGTATAATTCTTCCAATGATTCTGAAAAAAACACAATTGAAGAAAACATTATTCTACACTTGGACATTTATAAGAAAGTTTTGATAGAAGTGATTGACGAGATTCCAAATGATTTATACATGAGATTGAAAGCTAAAAGGCTATCCGTAATGGAATTGGACAAGAAGTTGAAATTTGAAGCACTCTTGGCTGTACATCCAGTAAATTCTAAGGAAGAGATAAATGAGCTTATTTCTGAATCTAACCGGTCAGTATTTGTTAGTGGACACTGGTAAGTGATCCTGATGGCTAGAAGGGTTAAAGAAATTGCAGATGAGACTACAGATAAATGGGACATATTATTTGTAGAGAAGAAAAAGAAAGAGGAAAGAATCCAACCTAAAATGGAAAAGACATTCAAGGTATATCAAAAGGACAAAGGAAAAGGTAAAGTAGGTGGTGTACCTTCCATTAAAATAATAGATAACATTCCTCCACCAACCCAGGACACCCCTCCATTAGCACCTTCATCATCGGTCCATACAACTAATCCACCGGATATAGCTACTGAAGGTTTAACCCATGATGATACTAATCTGGAGTCTGAGATACTTTTTACAATGAACGTAGATACTCAGGAGGTAAACATTATTGTGGATAAAGAAACTTCAGAGGTAAAGGCAGATAGTGTTGAGGATAGAAATATTTCAGAGAAAATGGTACAAACTATTGACTCTCAGGAAACTGAGAAACTAGCTCAAATAGAGCAACCAGAGATTGAGAAACAAAAAGAGGATAAGACTGCACAGGGCCACCAGAATCTGAGGAACCAACAGTGGTACTAATAGAGAAACAATCTAAGGTAGAGGTACATGTTGAGTCTGTAACACCGATAGTTACAGAGAAGCTTAATAAAACTGAGAAACCATTAAAGGTAGAGGTATAGACATAGACAAATCCACCAAAAGAAAAGATAAATAAAGTGGATGAATCTGATGGAAACAAAGAGGATATAGTGAAGGTGATTGGTCAGACATTTGTTGAGAAGAAACCTTCAATAGAACCAAGCACATCTACAGGTGAATTTAGATCCACTAATATTACAGAAGTACTTTTGTATTCAATTAAAAGGATTACTGATTGCAATGCCTTAACATTTAAGGCAATTGATAACACATTACCTATTCCAAAGACGATTGCACCCGATTGTAAGATAGATCACATTAATGATTCTTTAGGGACATTGGACACATTGTCCAATGCATTGTTGATAATGTAATAACTATAGATAAGGTGAATAAGGATACAATAAAGGAGAGAGTTGACAAAGAGAAAAACATATTCTTTGAAAACACCATAAAGAAATGTACCGATCATTTGGATACACTTTTACTGGTACTCAATTCTACAATTTTGTAGTATAAGGAGTTATATAGGGAAGCATGTAAACCTCGTTGTTTAACAAAGGACATTGATGAGGAGATAAAAAAGACACAAAAATAAATTGATGACATTGCGGATAATATAATACGTTCATCTAGACTTATATCAGTTTTTGAGTAGGAAATGACAGTTTTTAAGGAGGTTGGAAAAACTTGAGAAAGAGAAGTCAAGAATAAGGTCTAATGCCTGAGAACTAATGGATAAACTTGGTCTGAGGTTAGATAGTCTTATTACTCAAAGAGTTGAAATATCTAAGGAAATAGTTCAAGGAGAATGATCACTGGAGAAACAAATGCACTATCTCACCGATATGATCCAGGAGACAGAGGCAACTTTAAGTGACAGTAACAAATTTATGTAGAGTTTGAATATGATTTTGGAAAACATCTTTCAGATTGTAACCAATCAGTTACAGACTTTGAGGTAGCATTTTTGTACTCTTTTTTATTATTTATGACATCCTTTGTCATTGATGTCAAAGGGGGAGTAGTGGTGAGAAAAATGCATGTATAGAGGAGATCACTTGCTCAGGGGGAGCATATCTTTTTGGATTTCAGTTTTGGATAACAGTTTTGATTTTTCTCATGAGTGTTGTCATCAATGCCAAAGGGGGAGATTGTTGGCATTCTACACTCTTATGAGAATAGTTGATGTTGTCATTGATGGCAACCAATTGGAAAATCACCGGCAATTGGTTTCTACATGCTTGGCATCACAAACTTCATACACCGGCAGACATCGACACCGACAGGCACTTACATCAGTATTCAAATTAAATCGGCAACAAAGCATACCGGCACTCCAGCCGACATGGGATGAACTTTTGTTTATTGTAATATAATTATCTTTTGTAAGCCGACATGGTATATTGTAAAAGACTCATATATGTATGAGATCTTATAAGTCATTTTGGTGTGTAGTACAAGACATGTATGGTAGATAATAATTGTTTAGTGGAAGCAAAGGTTTTTGGATAAGGTATCTATCTGCGATTAAACTGGTATTGAACTTGGTATTAGAGATGTTGTTTTGAGCACTACATTGCATTGGATTTGATAATCCATTTTGTAGTCAGTGTGACTCTTTATTGAGTAGTGAGCTCTAGGCTGTTGGCATCCCTGCATGTGCAAGCCCCTTATTGTAAGTAGTATTTATTCATTGGCCAGTGAGTAAATATTATGGGTCACAAATCCTACTGAGGTTTTTCCCACACAAGGTTTCCTCGTTAAATATCTTGTGTTATGGTGTGTTTCTATGTTGTCTCTATTATTTATGTTTACTACTATAATTCTTATTTACCGGTACACTATTTTGGGTTGCAAAGTGTAGACACCTAAAATTGTCTTGTCTAATTAAATAAATATTTTATTTATTTAATTATTTTATCCTAATTCTTCTATTAATTAAATAAATCTTTATTTATTTAATTAATTCATTTATCCTCTTCTAGCCTTATTTCTAATTTAAATAAATACATTTATTTATTTAAATTATCATTTTCCAAAATTAAATAAATATCTTATTTATTTAATTGATCCTACTTCTTCTATTAATTAAATGAATCTTTATTTATTTAATTAATTCATTAGCCTTTTCTACCCATGACACATGCCATTCATCTCTTAATTCTTACATTACCTACCCTCTCATTATTTTCTTATTTCCTCTACCTACCCTCTAATCATAGCCGACCATTTATCTTTTACACCTCTTAATCTTATCCCTCCATTTCTTATAGTGTCTTCTATATAAGGAGATGCTTCCTTCATTATCAACCCTATTCGATTCAACTACTAATCAGCTAATCAAGCCAACTACGCTTTCAAATTTTCACATGTGATGAATCCTACTTGCAACCACATTTTCGTTCTTTGTTGAGCTCTTGTGCACACATAAAATCTGAGAGCAAATATATCAAGCAAGATCAATGGAGATAGGAAGAATGGAGATGCAAACCCTATTGGACATGTGATGGTATAATCTTTATGATTTTATTTGATTTGCATCGTCTAAGGTAATCTTCATATGTTATGGTGGATCTTTGTTGTTAGGCTAGGGTTTTGTGGTTGAATCTATTTAGTCTTTCAATATTATTGTTTCCATTTTTACCATAAACATTTTGGCACGCCTGATGGGACTCTTGTCCCTTTTGCATTTAACATCTTTTGTTGCAGATTTTGTGTTTTTGAAGTTGCAGATCTGACATTTTCGACAAACTTTTGACATTTCCGTGTCTGTGCATCCTGGAACCGTGTTTTTGCTTTTATGTTGCATCTGTGACCTCCATAATCATGTCTGTGTTTGACATTATTTTATCTTATTTTGCAAATTGCAGGGTTGCATCTCTGTTTTCAAACCACGTATGTGCACCTTTCAGATGTGTCTATGTTCGAGAGTCACATCTGTGCACCTTTTAGACGCATCTGTGTTCAGGAGTCACGTCTATGTTATCTAGGCGTGTCTGCAAAGGATTTAGGCACGTTTGTGATTTTTTGTCACGTTTGAGTTAGGTTTAATCGTGTCTGTGTTTCAAATCTTGCATTTTTCAGTTTTTGATCCAGTTTTGAGGCTTTATTTCATCATTTGGATTTCAGATCTAGTTTATTTCGAGCTAACACCTTGTTATCTAGCTAACAAAATTGGTGTAGCTTGTCTTGGAAGCGAATCGTCTTGTCGAAGGCCCCTATTTCACAAAGTATTTTGAATCTAAAATTTACCTAACTTGTGTGCTTGCAGAAGGGGTATTATTGCAAAACTACTAACAAATCTTTGTTATAGAAATTTGGCAAGGGATTTTTATCTTTATTTTGTGCCTTGTTTTCATAGACTAGAAAACACTTCAATTAGTGCACTAAAATTGAACCAATTTCTTTTGTGTCTTGAGCAATAGGCTCTTTTTGTTTAATCTCTAGAGGGTCTGTCTCCCCATGTGGTCATTAGGACTACTAGTGAGGAGAGAATGACCCAAGTGGTGGTGCCGAAAACCCACCTCTTCTGAACCACTAAAAATAACTGTATCCATGGTGAAAGTCATGGGTAACGTGTGTTGATTAGTTCATACTGACACTATGTCTCCCCATAAACCCGTTTGATCAAATTTATTTGATCAGTTGTAGGGCATAACTCCAACCAGCTGGGAGCCTGTTGTATTTATAGAGCTGAAAGTGTCACATGTATGGCCACACAAGTGGATGCCCTTACTAGCACCTTTTTGTTTTAGAAATCCAAAATCTTTCTAGTTGTTGGGGCAGGAGGTCAGACCTCTGGAGTGGCCCACACACATACAGTTCTTATTAGAGATACAAAGTCCACCATGAGGAGTTTTCATGGGGACTGATGCTTGGCTGTCCCAAAGAAGTGAGTGCTGAGGGTGGAGCCAGCGGGGTCAAGCATCTAAGTATCCGCTTTGAATAGAGTAGCCTTGGGGGAAACCCCATGTGGGTTCAACAACTATTTCCAGACCAACCATAAGAATTATGCTTGTCTTCTTTTAAACATTCAAACATTCAAGATCAAACATCAAAACATTGTATCTTTTGCGTCTTCAAGTGTATGAAAAACATTTTTACATCAAACAACACACTTTTGTTTGAGTCATTTTGAGTCTAAACACTTACAAACATTGAGTATTCATCAACATTGTGTCCTCTTGTCACGGAAAATAGTAAAAAATTCAAATTTGGTCACAACAAACAAATTGGAAAATTGGAAAATTGCACTCAGTTTCAATAAATACATGTGTCTGACAGAAACATGTTTGTGTCATTTAACCACATCTGTGAAGTACAGAAACGCGTCTGTGTCATCCTAAAGAAAATTGCATTCACAAAATCTCAAGAACACGTCTATGCAGTGTTCAACCACGTCCGTGTCATTTAACCGCGTCTGAAGCATACAGGCACGTCTGTGTTCAGAATTGGAAAATTTTATAGTCTAGCAAACAAGAGTAGTCAGTTTCAGACTTATTGAGATTCCTAGGTTATCTCTCTGGGTTTTTATCTAGAATTCAACCTATTTCTGGGTCTCACAAAGTCCATCATTGCTTTACACCTTACATTACATTCACTTTTGTCTAAACTTGAGTCAATAGGTTACTTGCTTGTCCTCATCTTTCTTTGTCAACACACTACATACAACAATATTTTTCTAAGTGATCCCTCATCAAGGTCTATCACCTTTGGGTCTCATTTGGTCTTACTTAGAGTCAAGGTAACTTACCTCATCAAGAGAAACTATCATCTCTTTGGAAGCCACACCTACTCTACTACATACATACTTGGTCTTACACTTTGAACATTGTAAGTACACCTCAGATTCATTTACATTTCGTCCAACTCTTGGTCTTCCATACTCTTTCCATTTTCATCTATTCTCACACATCTTGGTCAAGACCTAGTTCATGGTTGAAACCCGTTCCCAAAAATGTAGGAGAGAAACTAAAGAGGCTCAAGAGTCTACAAACACGAGTGCCTATGAGTATGACAATGATATATTTTTCAATTCTGATCATACCACATTACTTGACATGGATGCCTATAGAAACATTCCAAATGTTGAGAACATAGACACTACAAACAACAATGATACACACAACGATAATATGGACAATTTTTCTATACATTTAGTAGAAGCGGAAGACTCCATTATGGATCCTCGTTTTAATCGATTGGTTGAGGAAATAATGACGAGAGATAGACAATATTTCTTACAAGTGATGGCACAAAGTGGAGCCAAGATCCCTCATGATTTTGACATGTCTCAAATAATGGAAAATCAACCTTTGCAAGAACCTCAACTCAACATGGATCAAAGGAGGCCTAATAGTGGAGGCAATAGAGGACCACATCTTTGTTTCAAAAACCCGAGGTCCCACATACACATGGTCAAGCATATGCTACTCACCTTCACAGACCATTATGGAAGTCTTATGTAGAAAAATATACTCAATCACATACCAATGCTAAGGACCAACCATCAAAGAAATTGGATATCCAAAGGTATGATCAAAATTTGGACACAAGGAAATCCCATGTCAAATTTGGGGGAAACACATTAGAACAAACTCATGACATGCCTATAGAGTATGGTATACATGGACAAAATAAATATTTCATTCCTCATCATGACTCTATGCCAAGTGGTCCATATACGCATCATCATTATAGACCTCCTCCATATGAACATGTGTATGATCAGTATCATCCATATATGCAACATGCTCCTCCTCCACCTAGTGCCTCAGGCATGGGATATGGTCCAAGAAGTTGGTATCCACCTAAGAACAATTTGGAACAACAAATTAAGGACCTACAAAAGAAAATGGAGGACATAAATACACCGAAGCTAACTTACACAATGAGAGACATATGTCCCTATCCATTTGACAAAAGAATTCCAATGCCTCCATTTCCTACACACTTTGTGACACCTAAGTTTGATAAGTACAAAGGAAAAGGGGATTCTAAGGCACATATAAGACATTTTTTTCTCAGCTTGCATTGAGGTAGCATCAGAAGAGACATATTTGATGAGATTATTCCCACAAACCTTAGGTGATCAAGACATGGAATGGTTCTCCCAACTCCCACCTGGAATTAAGTCATGGGGTGACTTAGCAGAGGCATTTATCCAACATTTCTCATACAACATAGAGATAGACATATCAGTCACTACTTTGTGCAACACCAAGCAAAAGGATGGAGATTCTTTTTCATCATTTTTACAAAGATGGAGGAATCTAGCCAGCAGATGCTCTTGTGAAATTCCACAAAAACAAATGGTAGAGATGTTCACCCAAAATGTCAAGAAGACATTGGTTATGACTTGAGAAAATCTTGTTTGTCCACCTTCAAGGATGTCATTGAAAAAGGATTAGCAACAGTGAAGGTCCTAATTGAGAAAGGCATCGTCAAAATATTCAAAGAAAACAAAGAGGACTTTAAAGGAAAAGACAAGCCAAGATTTTGGAATAAAAACAAGAACACGATCAATGATGGTGTTGTTGATGCCAATACAGTACGACCCAAAATCATTTTTTCTGGATCAAGCTCTACAAACAATCAAGTGAATACTCAAACAACTTCAAAACCATGAAAGAAATACACCCCATTGGGAGAACCACTTGAGTCATCTTTCAAGAAGCTAGCGACAAACAAAATAATAACAATTCCAGATATGCCTCCATATGAGACAAAGGTTAAACTAAATTGGTGGAATGATAATGAATACTGTGAATATCACAAGAGCAAGGGCCATAAAACAAGAAATTGTCATCGAGTAAAGAACATCATACAAGATCTTATTGATAGAGGTGACATTGAGATCGAGGGGCACTCATCTAACCAAGAATAGGAAATGTTTAAAGAACCATTCCCTAAACATGACAAGGGAAAATCCAAAGCCACAGATGAGCAGACCAACTATACTAGAGCATCCTATAATTATGATTCGATTGTTAATTACATTTTGATGGACAATTATGTCTCTACCATTATCATAAAGGACAAAATGCCTAAAATTTCTACCCAAAGACCTAGGGTTGTCCTAAAAGGAATTGGATCTTCTTCTGAACCTACCTCTGAATGTAATGTTATGACTCATTGAGGAAAGGTCACTTTACAAGGTTCTCCAGCTAAAAACACTGCTTCCTCATCAACCAAACCTGAGTACAATCTTGTAGAATCGTTAGGGAAGACACCTGCGCTTATCTCCATCCTTGAGCTTTTACGCATATCCCTCGCACATAAAGCCATTCTTGAAAAAACTTTGAGAGACACTTTTGTCCCCACTGATTTGACCATGGACCAGTTTCATGCCATGGTGGGATACCTTTCTGATCCACATTCTCTTACATTTACCAAAGCCGACGACGCATCCATAACCCAACCTCATAATGCACCTCGACATATTGAAGCCTTTCTCCATAAAAACTAAATAAAATGAGTCCTGATAGATGGAGGAGCCAGTCTGAACATTTGTACATTGAGCACTATTAAACAATTGGGATATTTTGAAAAGGCTGTGAATTCTACAAACAAAATTACCATCAAGGCATATGATGACGAAGAGCACTCATCCAAGGGCATAGTTACCTTACCTCTCAAAGTTGGGCCAATTACAAAGGATGTGGTTTGTCAAATCCTAGACCTTGATCTCACATACAACATATTGCTAGGGCATCCACGGATTCATGAAATGAGTGCAGTCCCATCTACATATCATCGATGTATCAAGTTTCCACACAATGGAGTTGAAATGACCATCAAAGCTGACCCAAATCCATTCATATATTGTAATAATCTACGACCTAGATCTGAAATAATAATTCCAACCAATCGAGACGTTGTTCCTTCATTAGCATATGTTGATCCTGAATCCTTGAAAACTTCTATATCAAAACAAGCAGAGATCAAAGAAAGGTTCAAGATTAAAGACATGGGATGTGGTGAGTATGTCTTTCATGTCGATCAACTCCCACTATCTCCTAAAGTATTCAGTTGACATGAACAATCTATAAACAATTTGAAAGGAATTGGGTGTGAACCACCTAGTGTTGTGGCTACTAAGTTTGAATGAAAATATCCTCTAGTGGTGCAATAATCTCTTGATATCAATAGTCCTAAGAGTGGTTCCAACAAAGAATCTATTGAGTGTATCACTAGCCCTCTTCAGAACTCACATAGCTTTACCATTTCATCTACTCATTCCATTTCCACTCCTCTCCTAGACTTGGATCAACAAGAATCATAAAATCCCTTACTAATTGGGGATAAAAAATGAAGCTATGAAAAGAAAAATATAAAAGTCAAAAATAAAGAAAAGGCCTTTAGTCCAAATCAAAATCAAAAGTTTTTTTGCTCTGAAAAAAATCAAAGTCAAGGATAAAAATCCTATGAAGAAAAAAGAATAAGAGATGACCTCCCCTAATATCAAAATAACTAGGGGCAAAAGTTCTACAATTTCATGTCAAAAAGAACTTGTTGATCCTAAGTCTCCATCATGTTATCCTACTTTCACTTCTTTTCACAATCATAAGCCTTCATCACTCATACACTTGTTCTACACATCCTTTCCCTTCTGGCGATACATCATGGACCTTTAATGGAACTTCCTCGAGGGACTTTGTTATCAAGGATGCCCAGAATTCTTTAGGTGACACGCATATGGGCAAACATAGTCCACACATTAGTAATTCTATCTCAGTTCCTTTATCAAGAAAGACAGTCACTCGAGCTACACATCATTTAGTCAAGGAACAATGCAGCTACAATCATAAGGTAAAGCCTCATACATTTGAGGTAGGTGACTTAGTTCTCAAGGAAAATCCAAAAAATCAGCAAGACAAAGAGAAAAAGGGCAAGTTCAAACCAAATTGGCTTGGTCCTTACATCATTATAACAACCTATGGATCTGGTGCATATCAACTCTCAACCAGAGAGGACGAACCTTTGGAGGATCCTATCAACAACATGTATCTTCACAGGTTTTACACATAGCTCTTTGGAATATCCTAATTCAAAAATACAAAAAAAAAATTAAAAAAAAAAAAAAATCCAAAAAAAAAAAAAAAAATCATAAACATACAAAATCGTTACTTGGTGAAAACCTGGCAAACAGGCACCTTGTGACACAATTTTTTTTTTGAAAAAACCATAAAAGTAAAGATAAATAATTCATCCAATAGTGAAAACCACTTTGTTAGTGCCTTGGGCAAGTACCATGGTGAAAACTAGGTCACGGATGCCATGTGTAGAGACATTGCTCCTCCCTCCTTCAGGATTCACTTTCATCCTTTCACTTTGCACACACTCACAACCTATCCATCCATAATAAACTTATCCAATCCCATCATGTCTCGTTATCGATCTACCTAAGATTGGTTAGCCATTCATAATAATCCCTCCCTTTTTCACCCATTTCTATCCATAATAAATCATCTCCTATCTATGGCTAAGGCAAATCCTATGTCTAGTGATGGGTGTGGAACTGAGAACATCACATGTTTCGAGGAGTACAATTTCTTCCAATTTTCTTCAGTCTATCTATGCACAATCCATAATAAAGCAACATTTGCATTTCCAATCTGCAATAAAGTTCTGTCTTCTCCATAAT
This sequence comes from Cryptomeria japonica, assembly GCF_030272615.1. Lineage (NCBI taxonomy): Eukaryota > Viridiplantae > Streptophyta > Pinopsida > Cupressales > Cupressaceae > Cryptomeria > Cryptomeria japonica. Next base: position 258,822,555 of record NC_081407.1, on the reverse strand, counting down.
AAAGTATTAGTTTCATGGATTCAGTCAGTTTCAGATGAGACACAGCAACAACAATGGGCTTCAACAAATCAAATCTTTCAACAGACTTAGACAACATTATGGTTCAGTGTTATCTATCCTTTTGTGAAAGTAAACATTGTGACCACAATCAAATAGACTTATATAAGTGACAAGAGACACTAAACTTGAGGACTACAGTAGATGTTGGTGTCAAGTCTTGGTTTTCTTTTGATTTTATCTTTTGGTGACATGTCTTTTAGCTTTTCCGGGATGTCTCTGACTAGAGATTTTATCTCCAAGATGTATTTGACAAGAAAAGAGGGGATGGGGTGTCGTTACCTATTTATTTTTCTTTGTTGTCTGTGGATTGTCTCTTAGTAATACTATGACTTGTCCAAGGATATGAGGATTATGTGAGTCTGGTATGAACTGGGGCATTCTTTGTTTGCAATTGTCTGATCTCCATGCAAATAGGTACAATGACTTTCTGGATCGAACCTGTCTGGATTGTCATAACCTATTTTCCATAATAAAGCTCAATGATGATAACATACAAGAAGCTCTTTCACTTTCATATCTTCTATCTTCCATCCCCCTTTCTTGATTGACCTCCATCGTCCTTCTCGAGTCCGTGTAGCCTGCTATCACATGACTGAGTATAATGACACACCAAAAAGATTTGAATTTCATGTAGTTTTCACCTGCATTACCACATATTAGCATTTCATACATATAGATATTACAATTGCACCATATCCTGCACACAACACATGTTAGCACATTTTACATTCTCATCATGTAAATAGTCATTTGCATTATCATATTCATCTGCATTTCATGCATTCACATTTGCATTTGCATAAACATATTAAACATAAAAGAACAAAAATATTGCATTGCATCATGTACATATTTGCATCCATATCATAAGCATTGTATCGATACATCACATAGTTACACATGCATATAGTTGTCACAATGATGAATCATCTCATATATTTATCAAAATCATAAGTGTCATGATACAATGATGTCAAAATACATGTCTACAAAATCACCCGAAGGTGTCTACATCATCATACCAAATGGTACAAAACTGATACATAGGGATCCCTCTAAGGCTATGATGAACTCCCTCCCTTGGAGGTGGAAGGCCTCGATGGAGTCTAAGCCTTGGAAGGACCCGCCCTAGGATCATCTCTCATGCCCCCTCTATCTGGTGGTGGTGGAGGACCCATGACCCCACCGCTAGATGCTTGTCTCTTGTCTCTCCCTCCGGAGGTTGTCGCTATCTGTGATGGTCTCCAGAAGCTCCTATCCTGCTGATCTGGTGGTACCACTCCATAGTATAGGTCTCTCCAGTAGGCTATCTCCTCCCCTGCATGCAAAACATAGGCATATCTGGCCCCTATGTCCTTTGTTGCTTGCCTCCCTACCCTCAGTGCTATCTCAGCCTCTGTATAGTGTTGAATAGCCTAATCCCTCGCCTGCTCGGTGTCCCTCAGCTGTCTCTTGAGTCTAGTTGTATCCCTCTCTAGATCTTGGATCTCATTTATGTGTCCCTGGCAGATCTCCCTCAAGGATAGTAGCTCATCCTCCTCCTCTCCCCCCTCACCCTGTCCCTGTGGCTTCTCCTATGGCTGTCCCCATCCCTGTACCTATCTAGGAACCTGTGTTGCTGGCACCTGTAACAGCAATCCACCTCTACCCCTCACTACATGAGCCTGTTGAGCCTGCCTCTCCTCTCCGCCCTCTCTCCTTGGAGCCACTCTCCTCTCTGCCACTAGGCCCCATCTCCGTCATCGGCCCTTGCCTTCGCTATCCCCACTATCATGTCCATCACCTCCACTGTCTCCCTCTATTGGGTCCCCTGGATCCGTCAACCGTGGAAATGAATGATTTCCCCAATATGCAGTGTACTTTGCATCCATCCCTGCATCCTCTATATCTGCCCATATATCCCAAGGAAGGGGAACCATCTCTACCATTTGTGTCACAGCCTGATCATAAGAGAACATTGGTCCCAAATGCACTCGATCCCTCACTATCTATGCATACATCCCTGAACCCCATGGCATCTATTGTATCCTATCAAATTGCTTGCATACTTTGTCTATCAACTACCTCTCAATCACATATGGTGTCCTCCCTATCAGATACCTGCTCCTGAACACATACAACAACTCCACTGCATCATCCTCCCACTCCTCATAGTCTAATTACGACCTCCATACCACACTATCTATCTCATCGATAACCTGACGTCAGTACTCTAGCCTCCCAATCCATGGCTGAGAAGTGGTCATATCATATAAATGTACATAACTACACCCATGTCTCCTACCTCTAAAGTGTATCAGACGTGTAACCGACAGATGCTCATATGCCCATACCTACAATAGTGTCACTCCGCATCCCAATCCTACTGATCTATGATACACAAACTAATACAACTCATAATATAAGTGTGCTAGCAAACATGGGCCATATGCAAACTTGGTGTGCTCTGTCACCAATGTCTCTAGAGTCCTCCCCCATCCCACAACCAACCCTTGTGTCGCCCTATCCAGACAGAGGAATCCACTAATCACTCCTGCCAGCACCACCAGTAGCGCTAATCCTATCATTGTCATAGTGTCCCAAGCCACATGTCCATCCCTCATCTCCAGTCTTGGATCTTGAAACACTCATCTCAGTGCATCCTTGTCTCCCTCTCGATCATAAGGAACTAACTCCCCAATGATCGGTATCCTCAGTATCCTATATACCTCATCCAAGGTGACTATCATCTCACCCATTGGCAAATGAAATGTGCAAGTATCTAAGTGCCATCTCTTAGCTAATGCAGTCAGCAATCCCATGTTCGCCCAAAAACCAAGCACATACAAAATATATCGCAAGCCCATAGCCTGAACTATTGCTCTATCCTCGAATGTCAGCTTTGGTCGTAAACTTTGAGTCGAAGGGAATCTCTCTCGTGACTCTAGCATCGGTAGGTTCTCCTATAGTCAAGAAAATCAACTATGTCAATCCTAGTAGTACTCCCTATTCATCACAAAGTGCTTCTTTTTGTCCTAGTGCTTATATCTATCATATGACACTCTATCCTAGTGGTACTCCATGTTCATCACAAATTGTTGCTCTTTCATCCTAGTGGTACTCCCTGTTCATCACAAAGTGTTTCTCTTTTATCCTAATGGTACTCCCTGTTTATCACAAAATGCTGCTCTTTTATCCTTGTGGTACTCCCTCACTAGTACATTTAGAGCTGATTTTCGATGGTCAATTGTCGGAATTGCGACTAATTTTTGTCAGAGTGCCGACAAAAGTAGCCATCAAAAACTTGTCATCAGATTGGCTGATGATGCCCTGCCCATCAAAAATATGACAATCCCATGGACTCTACCGATGGTGGGCATGAACGCTCTTCTGGTCAAAAAAGTCATCGGAATCAGTAGATTTCATCGCAAAGCTGACGACGATTTGGAACTTCGCATCGATGGTGATGGTGTTTGTCTGACACTTGTGTCATTAGTCCATTCAGAGACATCGACGACCGTCTGACTACGAAGGGTCATCGCACATACAACATCCTTGTCGGACGTTTGTGTGGTTTGAGTTAGAAGTGTGACGACTCCAGAACATTTCACCGATGAGAACATTGTATGTCCGCCGATTACATTGTCGGTCGAAAGCTTGGTCTTCATCGTAATTCTGACGATGATAATTTTTATCAAATTTTTTGTATTATTGTCTAGTCATTGATATGTACAGCGAATGATATTCTATCCCCACCACCTACCAGTACGGGCATAAGTTTAAGGCTAATATGAGGCGTATGGTTTCAAGCTAATATGATCACGCGCACCATGGTTGAGATGGTCCAACTCCCTAGTCTCACTCTATGACTAATCTCATGCCATATCTAAATCAAAGACATCTCAAATACATCGTCGGTGGAAAGCTGCAAAATGCCATTTTCATACATAAGCAAGACATACACAATTGGGCACAATCACCAAGAGAATGGTAAAAAGTGTGTTTGAGATCATTGTCCTAATTTTGGTGTGGTCATGAAGAGATCACTGTAAATTTGTCTTATGGTGATCTCTTCGTGACCACACCACAATCAGGACAATGATCTCAAACACACTTTTTACTGTTCTCTTGGTGATTGTGCCCAATTGTGTATGTCTTGCTTATGTATGAAATGGCATTTTGCAGCTTTCCACCGACAATGTATTTGAGATGTCTTTGATTTAGATATGGCATGAGCTTAGTCATAGAGTGAGACTAGGGAGTTGGACCATCTCAACCATGGTGCGCCTGCATATGTATATAGTTTTGTGTATTCATTAAATATTTTCATTTAATTTTGAGCATTTTGGTTAGCAAATTAGGGGTACACTTTACATTCTTGTTGTCATCCAATTCACTTACTTTAGCTATATTTCTTTCTTCAGATTTGAGGTCTAGAGCTCCTCCCTAAGCAGAGATTGTTGGTTTTGTCTCCCCTGCTTTGGTTGGAGAGTTTCTTGCTATCTCTGGTAGTTTTCCCTCAGAGTTCAGCTTCTCTATTGGTCAGACTGTTATTTTCCCTACCTTCTTTTCCAAGTGCTCCTCCTCTTGTTTCCAATATTTTTCCTTTGCCTTCTACTCAATGGCCCTTGGTTGTGCCTTCATGCCCTCTTAATGTCTTCATTGGGTTCCTGTTTCCACAAGGACATTTCCTCCCCCAAAACTATTTGTTTTTGAAATGGGGACACCTTCAGAATACAGGGACTTGGATGGGACGTCCCCCTGCTGCCCCAATGCAATCCAATGCCATCATCTTTGAGACATCTCTAGGACATCCTTGGGACTTTTGAGGGACTCTCCTGACCATCCCAACAGCCCATAAGTGTTTTAAAAAAAATCAGAACTTTTTTTCAAACTCCATGCCCAAGGTCAAACCGTCACAGCCTATGGGCCCTACCCAAACCCCACCAACTTTATAAAACTGTCTCCTATTTTTGTTTCAACTCACAAAAGCAAAGAGAAAGAAGTTGACAACTGTGAATGTGAGAGTGAGAGTTGCAGGTGCCAAGTGAAAAAGTAAGAGTGCAGAGCAAGAGGGTTGAGGAGAAGTAAGAAGAGAAGTGATGCCAAGTTGCTAATTTGTAATGGTCTACCCCTGTTTAGAAACCAATTTCTTTTAAACCTTTTCAACTATGCTTCTTGGCAAATAGTTTACTTGAATGCTCTACTGCTAATTTTCAGTTTGTCTTTCTTGATTTTGTGAATGCCAATGTTTGTTTGTTGATACTTTTGAGATGACATTTTGGCAAACAACATGCATGCGCTGAAAGGGTTTCAATTTGGAATTGATAGTGTAGATACCACTATATAATAATCAAGATTTGCATTCACTGAAATGATTTTAATCAGCTAAAGAGCAATATTCATGACTTACAAGTAATAAAAAAACTTACAAGGATGAGTCATATTCATTACTTGCAAGTAATAAAAAAACTTACAAGGATGAGGCATATTCATAACTTTTGCAGTCCTGCCTTGGATATCAACACTAGAAGCAACTCATATTGTTCGTGTATAGACAAGACAATATGGGAGTTCATTATACCCAGCAACTTGTGGTGTTGTTGTTCGTGTTGGCTCTATTGGACCCTGCAATTAAGATTCAATATACATTATTAAATAAGATTAATTGTGCAACATAATGAAATATTGAAAAGTGTGTTATCTTGTTGAGCTTCGCTTGGTTTCGAGAATAGTTTAGCTTTCTCTACTTAACAGGGCCAACCACATGAAGGTGGAAGCTCATTTGGCCCCTGTCATGCCCAAACTTTTGGGCATGAACGGGATAATAATTATTTTTTTTTAAATCACAACTTAATAACATTAAATTTGCTAAAATGAAGTGCACTAGCAAGTTTGTCTTAACTAAGTGTGAGTTAACTCTAATCACTAACTCAAGTAATCGATAATACTTTAAAGCAAATGCGGAACACTAAAAGAATTATTTATTATCTCATCGGTTTTAATCAGTAAATTAATTTAGTCAATTAATTGACGTAGATGAAATTAATCTCCAATAACCAATAATTGTTTTTAGGAACTAATTAAATTAGTCCTAGCACTTGGTTTATAAATGTCTATAATTTATTTTAATAATAATTAAAATATGATTACATTAAATCGACATAGGGTCAATTAAATTCATAACGAAAATCATCCTATAAGGTTTAATCTCCAAAATCTATATCAGATTAAACTACAAAAATAATAATAAAATATTAAACATCATTTTAAAATATACCTTTATGTTTATCAAAAACATTTATTTTCCCATATGTTTATTATAAACATATATATAGATTTAAAAATACTTAATAAAATATTTAATTTAACATTTGCCCTACCCCTTCATATTTTAAACTATATATATATATATATATATGCTTTCACTTTATTATAAGTTATCCACGCAAACCCTAACTTTATTATTATAAGAATAAACCCTTTTATATTTTTCATTTCTTAATTCATACTATTACGTTTCGAATACCCTAACCCAAACAAGGTTAGGGTTTCGAATTTTTTTTTTTGTGTGCAGGGGCCGAGCACATGATAGAGGGGAGGCGGGTGGTCGAAGTTCTTTTGAAGAGGAGGGGGGGGTTGCGGCCGCCATGGAGGGGGCTCCTGACAGGGGCGACCACTATCGAGCCTGCGGGTCGTGGCCCACAGAGGCGGCCTAGGCCGCCGTTGTGGGACGCGGCCCACAGCCCCAGCAGCATCGCCGCTGTGAGGCACCGCCCACAGGGGGGGCCTAAGCCTCCCCACTATGGGTTGCAGCCCACTGTGGCGGCTGCGGCCGTCGCTGGGGTCGCGGCCCATAGTGCGGAGTGGGGCCCGCCCTGCAGGGACATCCGCAAGGACCGAGTCCCCTTCCCAAAGTCAAATATATATATATATATATATATATAAATATAATTATATATATATAATTATATTATATATAGAAATATATTTGAATATAAATATAAATAAATAAATAAATATATATATATATATTTATTTATATACATATATTTTGAATATATATATATATATATATATATATTCTGGATACTCATTAGATTTAGGGCTAGATTTTCTTTTAAGCAGCCATATTTTTTTTTTTTTTGTTTTAAATCCCAAGTTGCTATAATCTGAAATAATTTATTTATCCTTAGATTAATGACAAAAATCAGAATTTTAACAGCATCTAAATAAAAAAGATATTAATCAAACTAGTTAGGCTATTTAACTTTAGATTTTATATTCTGCAATAAGTAAATAACATAGTTTAATAATTTTAACAACAACTATATAAATATGTGATTATTTAAATTAGGTAGACCATTTAATTTCTAGATTTAAATTTCTGCAAATAAATATGTGATTTTAATTTCTGCAACTTTATTTATCTAGAATCATTTGAATCTATCCTTAGAGATATGCAAATAGGAAATAAACTGAATATTTATTTTCAAGGTAACATGCAAAATAAACTTCCATTTTCAAAATTAACATGCATACTACTAATAGTAACTATAGGGAACTTAATCAAAGATAGACATTTTTTTTTTGCAACCAATTAATACTTAACAAAATAAATGCATTTCTTTAGAGTACATTTAAAATCCATTATAGCCATCAATACAAATGGGTGTGATACCCAGCTAGTCTCTCATTTCTATTAAATGAGGACTTTAATTAAAATAAATACATTTTCTTTTCAAGTAATTACAACACATAGTTTCCCCTTCACATTGCTGCAACTTAAAATATAAACTATTCCATTCCTAAATATTTTTCTGCAACCAATAATTCTAGCATCTTCTACTTGTCCTTTTCTTTTCTTTCAACAACCTGCAAATAAATCATAGGCTATGACCATGGAGTGCTCACCTCCCAGCCCAGGCTAACTAGTAGCCACCCCTGAGCTTGGAGAACTAAGCCCTAGATAGGTTACACACATGCAAACACAACAAGCAGGGGAAAACAATCACAAACATATTCCCAACCAAGGCGACACTGCACCACACAATGTGATGTCTTTACACAGGTGGTAGTGGACCAAATACCCTGCGGAGACTGCAAGTCTGGTAAAACACAAAGCCACCTCATAGCAAACAAAGATATATCATAAGTATAATAACCCCACATCCTTATGCCCCCCAAGGCATTCATGCCTTATTTCCCTCCTTATGACCCCCAATTGCATAAACAAGTCATGCAGCAAGGGTCACATAATTATCCCTTGAGATCACTCTCATAACGAGAGCCTCTCACTCTAGGGCTGTCAAACTTCTACCACCCACAAGGCCATCCTCTCTCCCAAGAGTAGGAGGCCTTGGTTACTCCCAAAACACAATGCATAAAAGAAAACAAAGACATAACAGGTGATAATTTTCACAACTAAAATGCAAGAGAACAAATTTTTCCACACAAACAATCTTTCCAAAATAACATGCAACATGAAAGAAAATAATACAAAGAGAAGTTTAACCAACCTTCAACTGCCCAAAGGTATGCTAGATCTAGTTGAGGATGAGCAGCCCAATTCCACAATTCTTTGCTTCTCTACCCTTAGCCAAATTCCTATACCAAATCTTTTTTTTTTTCAGAATTGCATTGTCTCCAAAAATGGAGAGTGGGTGATTACCCGCAAAATCTCTCATTCTTTCCTAAGAAGACCTTAGTGAGAGTTCTCACAGGTTTCTAAAATTGAAAAAAAGAAAAAGTCCGAAAAAGATCAAAAGGATCTCTCATCAAAAAGGAAAGTTAACTAATCCTAGATGATGCCTTCTAAATTCAATTTTCGCACATCTTAGAAAACTCACTTTTTAGGGTGACTAAACAGTCACATGGGAGTTGTCACATGCCTAAAATTACTCCTAACCCTTAGGTATACCTTATGGGCTTTAGGAAACACCTTTAAACTACCCCTAGGAGTCCATTTAACCCTTTTAAACCCATCTGAAGTTAATTTTCGGGTCAAACCTAAGTTGACCACCCCAAAGATTCTCTACCCAAGGAAAATATAGAACCACATTAAATTATTTGAAAAAGCTATGGTTAAAACAACTCCCTCCAAGAGACAATTGAAAAATCAAGACATAAATCAACACGTGTCAAGTGACACAATAAAAATACTTTTACAAAATTACACATGAAATTTGTCTCTTGTTGGATTTACACAAATTAATAAATTCAATTTAACACACATGCAACATTTACTTTCACAAATAAAATACGATACATACGGGGTGTTGTCTCTCCAAATAGACAAACCCTGGTTTTACGAATGCACATAGGTCTAGGTTTGGTTCTCCATATTATTTCCATGGTCACATGGATAATTTTCCTGCACATCTCAATTACACATTAGTAATTCCAAATAACCTCATATAATATTAAACACATGAATAAGAACACACACATCAAACACTCTGCATAAAATTTACATTTAAACAAATTGATATATCTTATATCCAAATAATCCACATAAACAATTATCATAATCCTCATAATTTTGATACATACATAAAACATGCATCCTATTTCTATCATCATAGTAAAGTCCTGCAAATCCAATAATGACATACATCATCTCAAATTTATCCTATTCTAGAATCATATAGAGTTCTATATCATAAAGCATATAAATGAAGCATCAACATACATCAATGTTATCCAAATCATGGAATCATATAAGTTCTAAATTCATAATGCAAAAAAATGTACACCTCAAGGTGAAATGATTCTGTAACCTAGTTCAATTACTTTTCTCACCAATCTATCTGTCTAACATAGCCCATCCTATTGAATTATAGCATTTATTACTAAGGTCAACCATGGTCAACTGAGTTAGCCAGAGCTTGATCGGGGAGGGCTCTACAGCCCCTCCCCCCCCCCTAACATCACTCTAAATTCCCCGTTAACATCTTATAATATTCATTCATTCATTCTTTCTACCATTAATAAAATATAGCATTCATTCATTAATATCACATAACGTTCATTAACACATAACATTGATTAATATTAATTAACATGCAACATTCATCAATATTAATTAACACATATCATCCATAACCATTAATTAGCACATAATTACACTCACTAACACATAAAAATTAGTCATTATCAAATAAGTTAGATTACAATCATTTCTTTCTTTGTTTTTTCTTTGAAGCTATGAAAAGACTAAGTGGAACATCGGTTTCTTCATCATTTCCCCCCTCTGCAGATGTTTCACCAACTGCTCGTGATCTCGATGTATGCCTAGTCCTATACTAAAAATGAGGACATTGAAGCGAAGGGGGGTCCTCTGCAATAACAAATAAATGGGTTAAATTCAAAAAAAATAAAAATTGTTACAAGTATTTCATTAATTTAGAGAACATAATTGTTGTGCTCTTTACCTGATGGGGCCACATCATTTTGTGTAGCCTCAACCTCAACATGCTGAACACCCTCTAGATCATCTGGAGTTGAAATACTAAAGGTTACATTAATGCTGAACACCAATTGCAATTATATTTGTTTAAAGCAATAACAGTGGTCCTCTTTACTTGAGTGGGGAACATCACATTCTTGATGTTGTGTATCCAGATCATGCTCCACTCGCTCACCATCGATTACATGCTTTAAAATATTAGCAAAAAAGGTTACATTAATTACTACTCTAATTACAAATCAAGTTGTTTAATTGTATTAATAGATAAATAAATAAATTTGAATAGCAAATGAATACCTCCACTACTGGGATGCACATCCGGACCTTCATGTGGAGGTGGTGTTTCACGATTAGCAGGTTGTATTCCAATGACATGCACATTGTTATCATTGCTTGCTTATTTAAAACAAATATAGTCACTTTATGTTGGAACTCAACATCAATCAGATTATTGGTAAAGTATTCAATTTGAAACAACTTCCATTTAGCATATTTACCTATGTGACGAATGCACTCGAATGTTGTGTATGCCCACTCAATTCTCATAGCCAATTAGCCATGGTTGAATAGCCTTGCTGGTAGGCAATTCTCTTGTCATCTTCTATGGGCGCTCTATTAAATTCAGAGCCCTGCATTTTTGCTTGGTACCGTGAATTTTGCTTGCATTGTTTGATAAAAAAAAAATGTTTGCAATTTATTAATATTTTGATGCAATATTTCATTTACATGAGATACTTACAATTCATGCAACAAGTTTCATGTAACCACCAGAGCCGAGTTTGTGTTGCCCGTTCTTTTCTTGCCTTGCCTTGGTTGCCTTTGACGTGTCACTCAGTCTATAAAATTTTTTAAATATGTTAGATTATATAAATATAAAGAGTAATTAATTAGTACATAATTATATTATTAATAGTATCTCGTACCTTCTTCTGGCGTCTAGTGGTGTATTTTCTTTTTTCCTTTCAGTTCTCTCCTTGGCATCCAAAATCAGGTCCTTCCACTCCCTCTCTAGAATCATGGGGGGACACTCGTACTTTAGGTTCCTCTCCAAATGGGTCCTGTATTGGTCCCTAACATACTTTAGACATGTGCCAGCTTTTTCAAGGAGCTTGGTTTTGTCAAAGGTGTCATTTCCAAACCACTCAACCATTTGGTTTGTCAATTCATCTTTTAACCTTTTTTCTTGGTCATTCCACCTTTTAAAGAAAAAACAAACTTGTTAGATTCAGAAATGAACTGAAGCTACATTTATTACACTTCAAGAAATGGATCAAAGGAAAACTATTCTAGCAATGATATGAAATCAAAATAGTGGATCAGGGTTAGTTCACATATGATATACTAGCTTTTACGTATGGTGGGCCCAAATATCTACAATGCAATGTCACTAAGGTGTTTATAGAAAATATCACTGCCTACAAAAAATTTATGGGATCATTAGTCCAAAACAAGTGATCATAAAGTAAATTACAATTAGAGTATATATAATAATAATTTTAAAGTACCTAGAACCTTTTGTATCTTTAAGGGAATCATTTCTTCATCGCTCACCACCAATGTGGCCTGGAACATTCTCATACTAGCAATACGAGAAGATCCAGGAAATGATGGTATGTTATCAGTAGTAGTTACCTCTGGCACATCCTCATGTGCATCTCCTCCTGCAAAAAATGAATCCACTATGAAATGGCATTAGAATTCAAGAAAGAATGCTTGAAGGGAAATAAACACATGACAAAAGATAGAGCAAAAGAGGGATCTACCAATAGTGAGCGGGCCAATATGACGTGCACTAGAGGATGTCTACATGCTACATGTTGCCGACATTGCAGTCGGCAATACAAGTGAGGGTAACCTCTGATGAGGCGGTGGTGACATTTGCACAGTAACATTGACAGTGTTGGCATTTTTTATGATTATGTTGTGATTGTCATTGATGGACACACACTTGCATTGAGATCATTTTTGTATGTATGAGTTATGCTCAACTGGCAATTGTTCCAACTAATATGATGCATTATAGTCCTTAGATTATTGGTGTTTTGCAGAAAGTGATTACCGATCTGAAGCGGTTCGAGGATCTCAAGCGGTATGAAGGACCAAAGCGGCAGAATACATATTTGCCAGTCTTCATTTTGTCAAACTGGCAACCAACATTTTTCTTGAACCGGTATTTTGTATGAACCGGTAATACTTTGTGATGAGTTACCATCCACCAATTGTTTGATGGTGCCAACACTTTAACAGTGCTTTTTGTGTCGTGTTACTAGATATGTCTAGATGCATTGAACCTAGGAAATTGTAATGTAATCCTATTGGATTGACATGAAATCAGATTCCTTTATAAGGACATCATGTCTAGGGTTTTAAGTTGTTGATAATGCTGTTGCTGCAAAAGTTGATATTGTGGCTAGGGTTTAAGGTGGTTGAGGAGTTAGAGAGAGTATGAATGTGTAGAAGACTGAAGTAATGCTGGAATGCATTAGGAACGAGCTATCAAGGATCTAACCAAGTAGTCTATGCTATTAGCTAGATCAATCACTTGTTGATTACTCACATCTTCGACAAGTCTGTAGCCCTTAACCGGGTAGGCCCAAAAGCCTTTTGTAAATCCTCTAACAAGGTGGTTCACATTTGTGGATCTAAAATCCTCTAGCAAGGTAGTCTTTAATCAGACTTATCTCCTAACACAGATTGAGATTCCTAACAGGATCTGTTCTGGTCAAGAACATTGTAAGACCTTAACTGGTCTAACCTTAACTAGTCTGGTTCCTATTCTGTAGATAGTTACTTGTGAGTTCCATCTCACCGTGGTTTTTCCCATTTGGGTTTCCACATCAAAATCTCATGTTATGGTGTTTTTTCTTCTATGGGTGAATGCATTATTAGCTATTTGGTTTGCATGTGTGTTAATTGGTTTGTCTGCTAAACTATTTTACCGGTTTACTATTAGTCTTGCAAAGTGTTTAAGTGCAAAGATTTTTGGCATACTAATTCATCCCCCCCTCTTAGTATTCATCAATTGGTATTGGAGCCTACCTTTCTATAAGTTTAACCACTTGGAAAGAGATATGGGGGAATACACATTGAGGGAACTTACTCATCAACTCACTCAGTCTGAGCAAGCCTATGATGATCTTATGGTCAAATACAAGGCATCTCAGGCAAAAAGGAGAGAACATGTAGGAAAGCTAATGGAGCTATCTGAAAAATAGTTCCTCTAATGAAGCGGACATGGAAGCCCTGATTCAAGAAGTTGAAAAGCTGAATGAATCTAATTCCAACCTGAGAAAAGAATTGGAAGGACTGACTATTCGAATGTGTCAAGAGCTTGAGAACCGGAGGAAAGCTGAAGATCTAATCAAAGATAAAGATCATGAAAAATCCAAGCTGAAGCAAGAGATCAGTGCCCTAACTGCTCAACTCCATGAGAGCAAAATGGAAAAGGAAGGCATGCAAGGAGAACTAAACATTGCCATCTCTGAGAATGAAAACTTGATGGAAACAAATACTACTATTTCCAAAGAACTCTCTGAGTCAAAGGAAATATTTGCTAAGTTCAACAAGAGTACTGTCAAGCTAGAGCAAAAGCTTGAGTCTGCCAAACCTGTCAAGAATACTAATGGACTTGGTTATTCTGGTCATGAGGAAAGTGAGACCTCTAGTACAAGTGTTGGAGCATCAAAGAAACAACCGGCATCAAAGGATAAAGGTAAGCAAAAGTTTAAACCTGTTTGCTTTAACTGTCTTAAAGAAGGACATACTGCCAATGTGTGTAGGACTAAGGCTTACAATAATTTTCCTTATTTCCTAAATGATAAGCCAAGATCCTATAGATTCAATGGTAACTGTTATGCATGCAACAAGTTTGGGCATAGAGCATCTGAATGCAGGTCTGTTATGAATAACACTGGAAGATATCCTCAGAGCACCCAAGGAGTTGGTCCTGAACCTTTTGTGAACTAGAATCACAACCAGTTTAATGTCTTCAATCATCAGCCAAGAAGCGGTGGCCATCAAGCAACAACCAGATGGAGAGAAAACTATATGGTCTATCATGGTCATGGTCACACTACTGTAACATGTAGGAGGAAGAATGACAATATGAATAATGGACCCTGGAAAGCACCTGGATTGGTTTTCTATCACTGCAACAAACTGGGTCACATTGCCAGATTCTGTAGATCAAAAAAGAACATACCTGATGATATATAGGTCACTCTGGAAGGAAACATTGATGTTGACACTATTCAAGCAAACATGAACAAAACCTGGAAGAAGAAACTAGCAGTGTAGTGTGGAAATCATGGAACCAGCAAACTAAGCTTTAGAAAAGCTTAGGGGGAGCAAACGGCGAAATGTTTCAAACCTCTGGTTTACACCAGTAAAAGACCTTAACCGGTATGCGATACCTGTCAATACGTGGAAGACCAGAAAAGGTAAAAGGCAAATTAGGGTTTATGCCCTAATGATGAAGCATTAATGGTGGTAGGTGAGGAATATGTTTAAAAGGATTTTTCAAATCATTTCTCACTATCAGTTTTCAAAGTGAAGGAGGTTTTCGAGTGCATAGTGATGAAAAAGCGATTTGTGCTGAGATTTTGAGAAATTGAGAAACCGCAAAGGAGATTCAAGTTCAAATTGCAAAAGACCAAATGAAGAACGCAAAGCGGTGATTCTATAATCGATGGAGTGTGAAGTGAAGGAGAATCTGAAAGCCCTAAATTCACGTGTTTCAAAAGGTATTTCTCGAGGTTTTTTTAAGTTTCTATCATGGCTTCCGCATCTCATACCAGTTCTAGTGCATTTGTTGAGTCTGCAAGTTTATTTCAATGCAAGTCTAAGTATAATGCACTATCACAACTTCCGATTGGTGTTATAGTAGAAGAAGAGATTTCTAATTACATAGATTGCAAGATTGAAGACCTAGGGTCTCTAGCTATCCACTCCCAGCTAGGTTTGTTCTGTGGACAAGATAAAAAGATCAAACCAGAGTATAGTATCTTGGAGAAGAAGAAGCTCCACAATGTTGTTTATTTCCTAGAGGATTTCATAGATGATCACATTAGGATCATTCTGAGCAGAGTTCATGGTGACAAGATGTACCTAGAAAGAATGCATGATATAACACCACAAGCAATTCATGTCGTCACCGGTTTCTGCAATACAGGGGAAGTGCCAGCCCTAAGGAAGGCAAGCAAAACTGAAATGTCTAAGCTCACCGGTTCAGTGAGCGACTCATGAGGTATGACCATCAATTCTATCAAGGATGATCTGGTGAAGTATGCATGTATGGTGATTGGATACCGAACATTCTCAGCCAGCAGAATTAACTATGTATCTGCTACAGCGGTAAATGCCGCTTACCGAATGATCAACGAGGATGCATCTTTTGACCTATGCACCGGTATGCAAAGGCAACTCCTATTGAATCTGAAATCTATCAAACAGGATAATGCATTAAGGTTCAAGTTTGGACAACTACTGGTTGGGCTAGTCTTTTACTTCCAAAGCTACTTTCCAAGAGTAGGTGATGTCCAATGGTCTGCTGACCAACCAATAACCAAGCAAATCAAGGAAAGCATTCAAGTAGTTGGAACTGGTTACCCTGAAGCTCTGAACAAGTACTTTGATGAGTTCAGATGCAAAATGAGTCAGAGGGTGAGAATATCAGGGGATATTGTCAAGAAATATGAAGATGATATTTGTTTCACCATTTAAGTGGATCAATCCATAATGGAGGCTGTTGAGCCCAGATAGGAGGAAGTGGAGCCTATGGGCTATGAGGTAATGAATGATATGCTAGAAGGGTATGCCTCTACCCTTATTGCCTCACCACTTGATCCAAAGGCAAGGAGAACCGGTACCTACCTAGAAAGGGTAACACCAGTTGAGGAACCCTCAGCAAAGAAAGGAAAAGAACCTTCAGTAAAGAAGGCAAAAGTAGTGCCCTCAGCATCGGCACTAGCTACTGCAACCAATCCTAAAGTGACCAAGCGATCACTGGCTAGAAAGAAACTGGAAGCAGCACCTGCTAAAGTCTTCGAGAGAAAGAGGAAGACAAGGAATGCCTCTCCAAACTCAAAAGAAACTGTGTCTGAGGAAAAACCCAAGAAGACTCATCAAGCAAAGAAAAAGACAAAGAATGAACCAACATCATCAGCACTGGTAAATATTGACATCTCCTCCTATAAACCTTTGACACATTGTCAAAGAACTATCAAAAACATAAGGAGAAAAGTGTTGAATGATTTGATTGATTGCTTTGATGACTTTAATGATGATGAAAAGGAAGTGGTAAAAAAAGAAATTATTCAGTATTTATGTCTTAATGACTGGTCGCCTTCAAAAATTAGAGCTGAGACACCAGATTCTTTGTATAAATCCTTAGACAATAAATGGCGCATTACCATAGAGCAGGAATAGGAAATGAGAGAAAAAGTTTTTGCTGAACATTTTCCTGATGTATCAAATTCGGAACTATTCGAAGTAATGAACAAATACAAAGGCCTCTTCTTCATGAGAAGAAGAAGACTCCTATTACTAGAAGGGAAGGGTAAAGAAGTGATCAAGAATACACACACCCTTGCTCTAGATGCCCTAAAGATGCACCAAGTGGCTGAAGCCAATAGGAAGGTTGGTCAAGAATCGAAAATAACTAAACCAGATGAAGTGTTTTATGATGAAGGAAATCCAGTTACTGAACCGATCGACACTATTGATGTCGATGCTTTGGATGGAGAAGATATTGCTCAGGGTACACCATCGGAAGCAACAGGACAGGCTGAACAGGAAATAAAGAAAAAGGAAACAGAGGACAAAAAGGAGGAAGCAAAGAACCAAGTGGAGGACAAGAAGAAGAAGAATGAAGAGGAGAAGAAGAAGAAGAATGAAGAGGAGAAGAAGAAAAAGGATGAAGAGGAGAAGAAGAAGAAGGAGGAAGAGGAGAAGAAGAAAAAGGAAGAAGAGGAGAAGAAGAAGGATGAAGAGGAGAAGAAGAAAAAGGATGAAGAAGAAAAGAAGAAGAAGAATGAAGAGGAGAAGAAGAAGAAGGAAGAAGATGAGGAGAAACGGAAACAGGAAGAGAAGAGAAAAGAAGAAGAGAAGAAAATAAAAGAAAAGAAGAGGATGAAGAGAAGAAGAAACAAGAAGATGTAAGGAAGAAGAAAGAGGAAGAGGATGAGAAGAAGAGAAAGGAAGAGGAAAAGCGGAAGGAAGTAGAAAAGAAGAAGGAAGAGGAAGATAAGGCAAAGGAGAAAAGGAAGGAAGCAAAAAAGAAGAAAGTACAGGAGGAAAAGGAAGAGGAAAAGAGAAAAGAAGCAGAGAAGAAGAAGGCAGAGGAGAACAAGGAAGCTGAAGTGGAAAAGAGCACACAGATGGAGACACCTAAGGCAACCAGTAGTCAAGCCAAACCGACTGACCTTACTAGTCCTATTGACCTCCAGTCTGCAAGTGAAATGGAGCTGATGCAGAGCATCAAAGTTTCCCAAGAACGGCTTGAAAACATATGGAGGAAGAAGGAGCAGGATGTAATTCAAGTAGCTGTGGACACTCTTACCAGTTTGATACCCGGTACTAACCTTCCCAGCACTGAATCATCACTGGCTAATCTTAAGCTCCTATGCACAATAGTGGATGATCAGGTGCAAAGCCTAGAAGAGGCAGCATAGGCAAATGTCAAGAAAGAGCATAAAAAAGCTCTTCATACAGCTCTAGTAAAGAAGTTGAATGAGCTCTGGTCTGAACTGCGAAAAGAACAAAAGGATATAAGGGATGCTCTGGATGAGGGGAATCTGCTACTCAGCAAGATCTGCCAACCCCATCTATTCTATGATGATGTGCTAGCTCAGAAGCAAAAGCTTCAAATAGAATTGCAGTCCTACATGAGCACATTCAAGCCGCCTTATGATTCCCTTACAACTTATGGGCAAACCGTTCACCGGTTTCACATCCAGTCAGCAAAAATGGAGCAAGAGATCAGCACCCAGTCTAGAGATTTGCAGGAACTACAACTAGTTCTACTCCCACAATTGAAAATTCTTCAGAAGTGCTATCTAAACCTGGATGCCTTAACAGTGACATAGGAGATGAGCACAATTGATGCCATGGAAGAACAGGTCTCCCAGATGCAGACAGAGAAAGAAGTAGCCACCTCCCTACTTGAGTCCTAGTCTTTATCAATGAAACAATTCTTACAGGACTTTAAATCTATTTTTGACAAGTATTATTCCTTATTGTCATAAACTTTTATTATTTTAATATCAATGAAAACAGGGTTGTTCAGCTGTACTTTGTCATTGTTGGCAAAGGAGGAGAAAAATTCTATTTGAGAGAAGTATAGGGGTGAAGTATCTAGTAATCAAAATTTTGATATATGCTCTGAATATCTCAATGTTTATGCTCTATATATGCAAAATTATTATTCATTGTATTGTCAAAGGGATAGTGTATATGCTTAGGGGGAGCAATTTTGCTAATGGCATGATTTTGTTGTAAAACACTTAGATGTCAAAATTTTATTTTCCTAAGTGTTGCCATCAATGCCAAAGGGGGAGATTGTTGGAATTTTTGATGATTATGTTTTGATTATCACTGATGGACACACACTTGCATTGAGATCATTTTTGTATGTATGAGTTATGCTCAACTGACAATTGTTCCAACCGGTATTATGCATTATAGTCCTTAGACTATTGGTGTTTACCAATCTGAAGCGGTATGTAGACCCCAAGCGGTTCGAGGATCTCAAGCAGTATGAAGGACCAAAGTGGCAGAATACATGTTTGCCAGTCTTCATTTTGTCAAACCGGCAACCGACATTTTGCTTGAACCAGTATTTTGTATGACCCGGTAATACTTTGTGATGAGTTACCATCCACCGATTGTTTGATGGTGCTAACACTTTAGCGGTGCTTTTTGTGTCGTGTTACCAGATATGTCTAGATGCATTGAACCTAGGAAATTGTAATGTAATCCTATTGGACCGACATGAAATTAGATTCCTTTATAAGGACATCATGTCTAGGGTTTTAGGTTGTTGATAATGCTGTTGTTGCAAAAGTTGATATTGCGGCTAGGGTTCAAGGTAGTTGAGGAGTTAGAGAGAGTATGATTGTGTAGAAGACTGAAGTAATGTTGGAATGCATTAGGAATGAGCTATCAAGGATCTAACCAAGCAGTCTGTGCTATTAGCTAGATCAATCACTTGTTGATTACTCACATCTTCGACAAGTCTATAGCCCTTAACCGGGTAGGCCCAAAAGCCTTTTGTAAATCCTCTAACAAGGTGGTTCACATCTATGGATCTAAAATCCTCTAGCAAGGTAGTCTTTAATCAGACTTATCTCCTAACAGAGATTGAGATTCCTAACAGGATCTATTCTGGTAAAGAACATTGTAAGACCTTAACTGGTCTGACCTTAACCGGTCTGGTTCTTGTTTTGCAGATAGTTACTTGTGAGTTCCATCTCACCATGGTTTTTCCCATTTGGGTTTCCACGTCAACACCTCTTGTGTTATGGTGTTTTTGCTTATGTGGGTGAATGCATTATTAGCTATTTGGTTTGCATGTGTGTTAACCGGTTTGTCTGCTAAACTGTTTTACTGGTTTACTGTTAGTCTTGCAAAGTGCTTAAGTGCAAAGATTTTTGCAATACTAATTCACCCCCCCCACTCCTCTCTTAGTATTCATCAGACAACACCTAAAGAATAATACATTAAATATATCAAATATTAAATATATGAAAAGTGCAAGAATTGTAAACAAGGATGAACCTTTATTTTGAAAATTAATAGTATCAAGTATGATGTGTTTTGGGTACTCAGAGTGATAAGCCAAGCAAGCGATAATATAAGAAAATTGTCATCACCTGAAGATCTCGCAACACCCTGATCGTGGGAACGACTTTCATGAGGGCGGATAAATTGCTGTGAAAACAATATGTACATATTTTAGTTAATGACATAAAATAGAATAAAATATAAACCATTATTGAACTTTTGTTATAATTAAAGCTTTCATTACTACTTACTTGCAAGTTTTTTGTTGTCCGAAGCAATAATTCCACCCTCTCTCGTATCTCATCAGTAATAGGATGCATGGCTACCAAAGCAACAATCTCTTTTCTAATTTTTCTAAGAGGCATTTTAAAGAATTCCATAAGGTGTGTGGGATCTTTAGGGTCATCATCGCTTAACCCTAATGATTCCACATCCCTAGAAAGGTGCTCAGGTATTGCAACTCCCTTTCCCTTTCCCCAAACATCCATCTGTGTCAAGAATATCATTAATAATTACAAAATTAGTATAAATCACTAAAAAAAAGAACATAATAATGTAACAGTTTTCTTCTATCTAATTTGTACAATTACGATGAGGTTTACCTGCTCGGTAGAAGTGTCACAAGCTACATCCCTGTCTGTGATATGTCATGGATCCATGTCGGCCTGTGACAAAGAAAAAATATAAAAAATGTTAGCAAAATTAAACCAATAGACTTAGCAAAAAAACTTCATAATAAAATGGTATATTGGATTCATTAATTGGAGGTTGGTTAATTTAAATGGTATATAGTATGTACCACCCCTATGATATTAACTTTGTTTGTATTTATATGATTCAAACTGTAATCGATTAGAAGCTCTTCGCCTGCACTTATTGATTTTATCACACATACAAATACATGATTTCCCTCGTGCGCCTCAAATATGCAATTGGGTTGTTTATTAGTTGACCCAGGTCACGTACTATTTATAAAACTTGCAATATTCCCTGTTGCTTTTGGCCGACCATCAATGTATATAGCCACTTGTTTACTTTGATCATTATCTTTCTATTGTATATAATTTGCTTACAGTGCATACCTACGCATACTGTTTTTATATTTAACAATCCGCATCCAATTATTGTAATTGTAACAAGGTCCAACAAACTCCATCAATTCAGCAACTCTATTGTAACAGAACTTTATGCCGTCCATGGAAAGTAAGCCTAAACCATGTAAGGACGAAGGTGTTATGCGATATATCATATCGTTAACACAAAAATTGGTGTTTATTGGAGGAAGTTCCTTGGACACCCATTGTTTCTGTAGATGTCTATACCTCAATGGCACTACAATGTCGCCTTTGGTGTCATGCCCAAAATTTAGGGCAAGAACGGGATAAATTTTTTTTAAAAGCATTAATTCAACAATTAAAAAAATGGTACAACATGTTTTGTCTTAACTATGTTTAGATTATCTTACTCGAGTAACTAGAAGTATTGAAATAAAAGCAGAGTTCTAATGATTAGTTTTAAGAGTGCCTCCAATTTTACTTGTCAAAACTTAAGTAGTAAATTAAACTAGGTCAACTAAAAGGTCGATCATAATTGCAAATACATATTTTACTATAGTGTTTAATCACACGCATCTATGTCTAGGAGGGTTAAAAATTTACCCTTTAGCCCATTAAGAGACATTTAGGATTGAAATTCCCTAGGGGTTTAATTTTCAAACATCTAAATTTAAATTAATTAAAAGTTATAATAATTCACAGCTTTCATTTTATAAATATCTCACCCCTTTTAGACTCACGATTAAATAATAACCGTGTTAAAATTAAATTCAATCACCTCAATAAAATAAATATTAAAAATAAAGGATAATATTAATCCCTTTTTATTATTTAATACTTAATCACCCTTTTTCTTTTATTATAAAAGGGTAAGCATTAATCCCATTAATATTTACTTCATATCATCTTCACTTTTATAATTATATATATCATTAGATATATGTATTTACTCATATATTTATTTACAATCTTGAAATAATATTTTAATATGATATATATATATATATATATATATATATATATATATTTCAATCTCCTTCAACCCTAACCCTTTTTATTTTCTCTTTCCTTTTTAAATATACCCTAATTCCTTATATGCATATAAATATATGCTTCTTTATTATTTTCTTTTTTCTCTTATCTACATTTCTTTCAACTTATTTACCATAGCCCTAACCGGGCTAGGGTTCCATATATTTTTTGTTGCAGGTTAGGCGGCGGCCATGGTGGATTCGGTCGAGTTGTGCGAATGGGGAGGCGGCGGTGATAATGAAGAGGGCGGCAAAGGGGGGGATTGCTCCCCACAGGGGTAGCGATGCCGTCACTGTGGGACGCCTCTCACAGTGGATGCCGAGGCCTTCCACTGTGGGTTGCGGCCCATAGTGGCGACTGTGGCCGCCACTAGGGAGCCTGCGCCCACTGAGCAGAGGGGCCGCCCTACAGGGAAAACTGCAGGGGCCGAGCCCCCCAAAAAATTAAGTTATATTTTTATATGCATGCAGGTAAATATACCTTTATTTTTTTGTGATCACTTATATTAGTGCATTTTATATAAATATATATAAAATGATATGCATGTAATCTGTATGTCTATAAAATTATATATTTATATAAATATATATATTTTATATGACAGCAATTTTTTTGAAATGAATAGATCCTAATATATAAAAAAAATAAATGGATTAATAAATTTCTAATTTATTTACACCAAGGGTATAGTAATTTTATCTCTTTTTTTTTTTTTTTCATTTACTGTTTATTGTAAATGTTTAATTTCAATCTTCAGTTGTGAAAATGACTAGATTTAATAATTTTACCAGCAACTAATAAATCTAGATTTTAGTTAAATAAAAACTATAATAGATTTTGATTTTCATCTTCTGCAATAAATAATTTGACAGACTTTGCAAAATCTATAGCAACTAAGTAAATGACAGATTTTAACAAAATCTAACAACAACTACATATTAAATAAAGAATTAATTAAATAAAACTATAGAGATGGGTATGATAATGTTAGATTTTATTTTTTGCATTTACAATAAAATCACAAATAAACTATAATCACGGTTTTAATTAAAATACTTTTACATTTCCATGTATAGTCCTAAATGCTTTTCATTTTCAACCTTTGCATGCATGCACTCAAATTTCATTCCTTTCCTAATATTGGAGTATAAATGCATAAAAAGATAAATTAATTTTTTTTTCTTATCAAATGTCCTAAAACACAACATTGTAATTTATCCAGAAATGTAGAAAAACTAAACCAAAAATACCTCTTTCTTTTCTACAGTAATGCATGAATAATTGTTACAAACATTAAACTTAGTCACAAGACTTTATAGTCACTTTACAAATAGGTCTCTCCCTTCATTCAAGTGAGGACTTTTAAAGAACATAAATTACATTTACATCATATTTTTTGCAACAAATAATTCCAGCCATATCAACATGTCCTAATACTTTCTTCTACAACCTGCAAATAAATCAAAGGTTGTGACCATGCAGTGTTCACATCCTAGCCTAGGCTAACTGGTAGCCACCCCCGAGCGCAGAGAACCAAGCCCTAGATGGATAACGAACATGAAAACACAAAAAAATAGAATGCACACAAGGACTCAAACTCATCCCAACCCAGGCTACACTGCACCACACATTGTGATGTCCTTTTCAGGGGTGGTAGTGGACCAAGTACCCTGAGGAGAACTGCAAATATGGAAAAACATGTAGCCACCTCATGGCAAACCAAATACATCAAGTACAACAACCCCTTATTCCTTATGCCCCACAAGGCTTTCATGCCTTATTTCCCTCCTTATGACCCCCAATGCATAAGCAAGCCATGCAGCAAGGGTCACACAAAATCCCTTGTGATCGCTCTCATAATGAGAGTCTCTCACTCGAGGGCTACCACTTCTACCACCCACAAGATCCTCCTCTCTCCCAAGAGTAGGGGATCTTGATTACTCCCAAACACACATACAGTGTATAAAAACAAAATACCAAATAAATTTCCAAGAGAACATGCATGGAACAATTCTTTTACACAAACATTACTTTCAAACACATGCAATAAGAAATCCATTATAAGAAGAATACAACCAACCTTAATCTGCCCAAAGGTATTTTAGTTTTGTTGAGGATGAGTAGCCCAATTCCATGGTTCTTCTCTTTCTACCCTTAGCCAAGATTCTCAAACCAAATTCTATCTTTTTCTTTACAAAATTCTTTTGTCTCCAAAAATGGACAGTGGGTGATTACCCACAAATTTTCTAATTCTTGCTTAAGAAGTCCATTGTGAGAGTTCTCACAAGTTTCTAAAAACTAAAAAGGAAGGTAAGGTAAAATGGGAAAGGGAACTCTCATTCGAAAAGGAAAGTTTGCAACTAGGTTCAAGTCTTCTAATTTCAATTTTCGCACAACTTAAAAAAGTCACTTTTTAGGGTGTCTAAAAGGTCACATGGGAGTAGAAACTTGCCTTAAATTACCCCTAACCCTTAGGTATACCTTATGGGCTTTAGGAAACCCTATTAAACTACCCCTAGGTGTCCATTTAACCCTTTATTAACCCCTCTGAAGTTTATTTTCGGGTCAAACCTATGTTGACCATCCCAAAGATTCTTTACCCAAGGCATTTATGGAATCTCATTACATTAATTGAAAAAGCTATAGTTAAACAATTCCCACCAAGAGACAAATTGAAAAATTCAAACAGAAATCCACACAAGTGTCAAGTGACACAAAGAAAATACTTTTACAAATTTATACATAAAATTGTCTATTGTGGATTTTACATAAATCAATTAAATAACACTTAACACACATGCATCATTTACTGTTACGAATAAAATACAACACAAACAGGGTGTTGTCTCTCCAATAGACAAACCTTGGATTTACGAACATACATAGGTCTAGGTTTGGTTCTCTGTAATATTTCCATGATCACATGGATAACTTCCTAGGCATCTCAATTTACACATTAGTAGCTTCAAGTAACCTCATATAATATAAATCAGAAGAATAATAATACACATCATCACTTGCATACAATTT
The DNA here is from genome assembly GCF_030272615.1 of Cryptomeria japonica. NCBI lineage: Eukaryota > Viridiplantae > Streptophyta > Pinopsida > Cupressales > Cupressaceae > Cryptomeria > Cryptomeria japonica. The sequence continues at coordinate 258,797,151 of NC_081407.1, read as the reverse complement.
ACATCTGAACAATTTAATACATCTTATATCCAAGCAATTTCACATAAGCAATTCATCCTAATTCTCATAATTGATCCACACATCATATTTTTATCATCATAGTAAAGTCCTGCAAATTCAATAATGACAATTATCACTGCAAATTCATCCTATTCAAAAATCATGTAGTGTTCTATATCATAAAGCATATAAATAAAACATCAACATATAGCAATGTTATCCAAATCATGGAATCATATAAGTTCTAAATCCGTAATGCATAAAAATAAAGAATCCATAATAGTCTCATCATAAAAACCACTAAAATGTCAGACTGAGTCGGGGTGGGGCCTCACACCCTCCCCCTCTAGGCATGAACTTCCTCCTGGAGTTCATCAAAGAGTTGGGGGTACTCTAATCTCATATGTGTTGCGTTCTCCCATGAAGCCGTAACCTCATCATAACAATCCCACTGGATCCTAACCTGGTCCAGCTCTTGACCTCGTAGGGCCAGCGTCCGGCGTGCCAAAATGTAAATGGGATCCAAAGCTAGCTGCTTGTCCGACTCCACCTGCAAGACATCCCAATCTAAAATATGAGACTCATCATAGATATATTTTCTTAAAATGGATACATGAAACACATCGTGGATGCGTTACAGGTTAGGTGGCAATGCTAAATGGTAGGCAACTAGGCCTATCCTCTCAAGGATCTCAAAAGGTCCTACAAAGTGAGGTGTGAGCTTAGAACCCTTTCCATAATATATTGGACTCTTATGCGGTCGCACTCTCAAGAAGACTCTATCTCCAACCAAGTAGCTATGATCTATCCTCTTCGCATCTGCATATTTCTTCTATCTATCCTATGCCTCTCTCAAACGCTGCCTAATCAAATCCACCTATTGTTCCATATCCCAAACTATCTCAGGACCAATAGCAACTTTGTCCTCTATGCGATCCCAACTCAACTGTGTCCTGCAAGGCTTGCTGTATAATGCCTGGTAGGGTGGCATCCCCAAAGAAGTGTGATGCCCATTCTTATAGGCAAACTCCACTAAGGGAAGGTACTCTTCCCATCTGGTCTGATGATCCATGATTTACATGCGAAGCATATCCTCTAACACCTGATTAACCGTTTCTGTCTAACCATCCATTTTCGGGTGATAAGCTGTACTGAAATTGAGCTTAGTGCCCATAGCTACCTATAATGACTTCCAAAAGGAAGAAGTGAAGAGGGAATCTCTGTCAGAAATAATCTTGCATGGCACGCCATGAAGTCTGACAATGTCTCGCAAGACCACCTGTGCTACTGCTGGTGCTATGAAGGTAGTCTGAACTGGTGAAAAGTGAGCCACTTTGGTCAACTTGTCAACTGTCACCAAGATGGCATCATGGCGACGAGAAGACATAGGAAGACCAATGATGAAATCCATGGATATAGTATCCCACTTCCACTTTGGTATAACATGAGACTGGAGAAACCCCCCTAGATGGTGGTGCTCTGCCTTTACTCTCTGACACTCGAGGCATCGAGCTACTATCTCAGCAATGAGCTGCCGCATTCCTGGCCAATGATATAACTACCTCAAGTTAGCATGCAACTTTTTAACTCTGGGGTGCACTGCATAAGGAACTCTATGAGCCTCTGTGACAATGAACTCTCGCAATTCCCCATAGGAAAGTACATAGATGCGCCCTCTATGGCGTAATAGTCCATCGGACTCCAAAGAATAATCCACATATTTCCCCTCTAGACTAACCTGAGATCGTATTACCTGACAAACCTCTTCATACCATCCATCCTGTAGCAAGTGCTAAAGTATACAGTCTCTCAAATCCGTGCCCATAGATATGGTGTAAATCTCATGATGTCTCCTACTCAAAGTGTCTGCAACTACGTTTTCCTTTCCTTTGATGTAGTGAACGTCAAAATCATATTCACACAAGAACTCCATCCATCTCCTCTGATGTGCATTAAGGTTCGGCTGAGTGAAAATGTACTGAAGACTCTAATGGTCTGAATGAAGCTCAAAGTGATGACCTAACAAGAAGTGTCTCCACCTCACAAATGCATGCACTATTGCTGCAAGCTCAAGGTCATGAGTAGGATAATTAAGTTCATGAGTCTTAAGTTTTCTAGACTCGAAATCTATAGCCCTACCATCCTGCATAAGAACTGCTCCTAAACCCTCTAGTGAAGCATCTGTACAAACCATGAAGTCAGCTGAGGGATCTGGTACAACAAGGATAGGAGTGCTAGTAAGTGCCTTCTTGAGTTCCTGAAAGGCCTTCTCACACTTCTCTATCCATTCAAATTTCTTCCCTTTATGCTGAAGAGAAGTAATAGAATGTGCGACTCTAGAGAATCCCTCGACAAAACATCGGTAATAACCTGCTAAACCCATGAAGCTCCTGACCTTTGTCACACTGGTTGGCGCTGGCCAATCCATAATAGCCCTGATCTTTGATGGGTCAACTAAGATCCCATCACCGGAAATAACGTGCCTAAGGTACTTGACCTCTGATCGAAAGAAAACACACTTTGACAAACTGCCAAACAACTGGTTATCCCGCAAACACTGCAACACCTATTTCAGGTGCTCCTCATGCTCCTTCTCATTCTGAGAATATACCAGTATATCATCGAGGAACACAATTACAAAACGGTTCAGAAATGTACGGAATACCCCATTCATGAGGGTCATAAAAATAGCTGGGGCATTCATAAGACCGAATGGAACCATGGTGAACTCATAGTGACCATATCTAGTGTGAAATGTGGTCTTGTGGATATCACTCTCCACTATTCTCAGCTGATGGTATCTTGACTTCAGATCAATTTTGGAAAAGACTTTGGCACGCTGAATTTGGTTGAAAAAATCATCAATTCTGGGCAAAGGATATCGGTTCTTGATGGTTACTTTATTTAACTGTCGATAATCCATACATAATTGAAGAGATTCGTCCTTCTTCTTAACGAAGATGACTGGTGCACCCCAAGGGGATACGCTCAGATGAATATGGCCCTTCTCAAGGAGTTCCTCAAGCTGGATTTTGAGCTCATTAAGCTCATTTGTGGTCATCCTATAAGGTGCTCTGGAAACTAGCTTGGCTCCTGGTACAAGGTCTATATGAGAGTCAATCTCTCTACGGGGCGGCATTCCAGGTAGCTCTGAAGGGAACACATTTGAATATCCCTTAAGGATAGGATGGTTGTCAAGTGATGTTTCCTTTTCTTCCTCTTCTCCTCTGTCACTGATAGTGATGGAGAAAAGGTGACATCCCTTTCAGATGCTCCACTTAAGCTTCATTGTAGAGTTCATACGAAGAGACACGGGTCTCTGAATCTTGGTGATCACTATGGGTGAACCATCATCATCCTCACACTCGATCTTTTTCAGACGGCAATCCATCTTGGCTCTATGGGCATAAAGCCAATCCATGCCAAGTATGATACCATAAGATCCAAGTGGTGTCACTCTAAGGTCTACTAAAGTGGTGATCTTGCCAATCTGCAGCTGACATGTCCTAACCTCTGAGTCCACTGACACTCTAGCCCCTGAAGCTAATTCCACTTCCCAACTGACACCCTGTCTAGTTGCCACTAGCCCACAATGCTCCACAACGAATGGAGATATAAAGGAGTCAGTAGCTCCTAAATCAAACAAAATAGATACATTGTTACCTTTGATCATACCTACAGCCTTGATGACCATGGCCTGATGCTCAGCTTGGCAGTTGTCAACCACTGTGAATACTCTATGGGACTTGCCCATATCACCAACTGTCGGCTCTGAAGCGGCCATCCATTGATTCCCTGTCATCTGACCCTGAGGGCAATCCCTCGCCATATGCCCCATGGCTCCACATGTAAAGCAAGCACCCCGTGCCTGAAACTTGGGGCCTAGAGAAAGCCTGTCCTCCTGTCCTATTGGATCCACTGTACCCACCCCTGGAGGACTGCTGAGTCCTTGCTGGAGATGTGTAAGGTACCTATGCTCTCTGATCTCGCCTCTGACCCTAAGACTACCACTGCTTGGGCTTGGTGCCCTGCTGATACTGTGGAGGCTTCTGCCTCTGGTTCTATGGTGTCTATTGTGAAGGAGGGGGTTTGGAGAACCCCTGTGAGTTTCAGTTATTTCCCTTCCAATGTGGTTTTTGGAATCCATAGGTCTGGGGTGTGGGGTTGCGGTTCTGAAACCGATCCCTAGTGTCCTGTGGTCTGACCTGAATTTCCTCAGCTATCAGTGCCTTCTCCACAGCAACCTGAAGGCTCTCTGGAGCGGACATCCTTACTAGCCTGGCTATACCAACATTTAACCCTCTGATGAAGCGGTTAACGAGAAGTTTCTCATCCTTTAGATAATCCACGTAAGGCAAAAGCTCAAAAAATTTTCTCTCATATTGGGTTACTGATAAGCTCTTTTGTTGGAGGTCGTGAAACTCGTCTATCTAACGTTGTCTGAAATGTTCTAATAGGTGCCTCTCTCTGAACCTCTCCGTGAATATCTCCCAAGTGAGAGTATCAGGAACTAATATGCATTTGTACTCCTCCTGTCTCCACCATGTGGAGGTTGTTCCTCTTAGCAAATGGACTACGACACGTGCTTTTAGGTTTCTCTCATAAGAGCGCAACACAAAGCACCTCTCAAGGCTCAAAAGCCATGCCTTAGCTTCTACCCCATTGGTAGAGCCCCCAAAAGATAGTGGTTGGAGGTGCATGACCTCCCTGATAAGATCCCCTGGATCCCGACGAGCTCTCTCAAAATAAACTGGCTCCACCATTGGAGGTGGTTCTGGTAGGTGCACAGACTCTAGCTCATTTCCACCCTGACGCTCTACAGGAATAGGAGCTGGGCTCCTACTTCATTCCCTCTCAACCGATCTATGACTACTAGAGTCCTGATTTCTAACCTGAGGGTTCTCTACTGGAATCCTTTCCTGAACTATGCCAATTAGGTTCTGGATTGCTTCTAAGAGGTTTCGGTTAGGATCATTGGGTTGTTCGGGAGGTGCTTCTGGGTTCTCTTCTGGAACTGATTCCTCCCTAGCTACCTCTTTGCGTGCTATGCGCTCACGCCGAGGACCCCTTCTGTGCTTGCGAGCTTGTCGCGTCGTCGGAGGCATCCTAAGAGGAAAATAAAATAGATTAAATAACTAATTTCTTTTAGAAAAATATTTAATCAATTAAATTTAAATATCTTATAAAAATCAATATAATAAAATAAATTAAATAATCTAAAGCAAAACGTAAGTGGAGTAAGGTTCTTAGTGTGGAATCTTGCTCTGATACCAAAATGTCATGCCCAAAATTTAGGGTAAGAACGGGATAATTTTTTTTTTTAAAACATAACTTTTAAAAGCATTAATTCGACAATTAAAAAAAATGCTACAACATGTTTTGTCTTAACTATGTTTAGATTATCTTACTCAAGTAACCAGAAGTATTGAAATAAAAGCGGAGTTCTTAGTTTTAAGAGTGCCTCCAATTTTACTTGTCAAAACTTAAGTAGTAAATTAAACTAGGTCAACTAAAAGGTCGATCATAATTGTAAATACATATTTTCCTATAGTGTTTAATCACACGCATCTATGTCTAGGAGGGTTAAAAATTTACCCTTTAGCCCATTAAGAGACATTTAGGATTGAAATTCCCTAGGGATTTAATTTTCAAACATCTAAATTTAAATTAATTAAAAGTTATAATAATTGACAACTTTCATTTTATAAATATCTCACCCCTTTTAGACTCATGATTAAATAATAACTGTGTTAAAATTAAATTCAATCACCTCAATAAAATAAATATTAAAAATAAAGGATAATATTAATCCCTTTTTATTATTTAATACTTAATCACCCTTTTTCTTTTATTATAAAAGGGTAAGCATTAATCCCATTAATATTTACTTCATATCATCTTCACTTTTATAATTATATATATCATGAGATATATATATTTACTCATATATTTATTTACAATCTTGAAATAATATTTTAATATGATATATACATTTATATATATCTATATATATATATAGACACACATATATATAATATATATATATATATTTTTCAATCTCCTTCAACCCTAACCCTTTTTATTTTCTCTTTCCTTTTTAATATACCCTAATTCCTTATATGCATATAAATATATGCTTCTTTATTATTTTCTTTTTTTTCTTATCTACATTTCTTTCAACTTATTTACCATAGCCCTAACCGGGCTAGGGTTCCATATATTTTTTGTTGCAGGTTGGGCGGCGGCCATGGTGGATTTGGTCGAGTTGTGCGAATGGGGAGGCGGCGGCGATAATGATAGAGGGTAGCAAAGGGGGGGCTTGCTCCCCATAGGGGCTGCGACACCGTCGCTATGGGACGCCTCTCATAGTGGAGGCCGAGGCCTTCCACTGTGGGTTGCGTCCCATAGTGGTGACTGCGGCCGCCACTAGGGAGCCCGTGCCCACTGAGCGGAGGGGCCGCCATGCGGGGAAAACCGTAGGGGCCGAGCCCTCAAAAAAATTAAGTTATATTTTTTTTTAAACAAATTTTCAATTTGTTTTTATTTTATTTGTTTATATATATATATATATGTTTTTATTTTTATATGCATGTAGGTAAATATACCTTTATTTTTTTGTGATCACTTATATTAGTGCATTTTATATAAATATATATAAAATGATATGCATGTAATCTGCATGTCTATAAAATTATATATTTATATAAATATATATATTTTATATTACAACAATTTGTTTTGAAATGAATAGATCCTAATATATAAAAAAAATAAATGGATTAATAAATTTCTAATTCATTTACAGCAAGGGTATAGTAATTTTATCTCTATTTTTTTTTTCATTTACTGTTTATTGTAAATGTTTAATTTCAATCTTCAGCTGTGAAAATGACTAGATTTAATAATTTTACCAACAATTAATAAATCTAGATTTTAGTTAAATAAAAACTATAATAGATTTTGATTTTCATCTTCTGCAATAAATAATTTGACAGACTTTGCAAAATCTACAGCACCTAAGTAAATGACAGATTTTAACAAATCTAACAACAACTACATATTAAATAAAGAATTAATTAAATAAAACTATAGAGATGGGTATGATAATGTTAGATTTTATTTTCTGCATTTACAATAGAATCACAGATAAACTATAATCATGGTTTTAATTAAAATACTTTTACGTTTCCATGTATAGTCCTAAATGCTTTTCATTTTCAACCTTTGCATGCATGCACTCAAATTTCATTCCTTTCCTAATATTGGTGTATAAATGCATAAAAAGATAAATTAATTTTTTTTTCTTATCAAATGTCCTAAAACACAACATTGTAATTTATCCAGAAATGTAGAAAAACTAAACCAAAAATACCTCTTTCTTTTCTACAGTAATGCATGAATAATTGTTACAAACTTTAAACTTAGTCACAAGACTTTATAGTCACTTTACAAATAGGTCTCTCCCTTCCTTCAAGTGAGGACTTTCAAAGAACATAAATTACATTTACATCATATTTTTTGCAACAAATAATTCCAGCCATATCAACATGTCCTGATACTTCCTTCTACAACCTACAAATAAATCAAAGGTTGTGACCATGGAGTGCTCACCTCCCAGCCTAGGCTAACTGGTAGCCACCCCCAAGCTCGGAGAACCAAGCCATAGACGGGTAACAAACATGCAAACACAAAAAAATAGAATGCACACAAGGACTCAAACTCATCTCACCCCAGGCTACACTGCGCCAAACATTGTGATGTCCTTTTCAAGGGTGGTAGTGGACCAAGTACCCTGAGGAGAACTGCAAGTATGGAAAAACATGTAGCCACCTCATGGAAAACCAAATACATCAAGTATAGAAACCCCTTATTCCTTATACCCCCCAAGGATTTCATACCTTATTTCCCTCCTTATGACCCCCAATGCATAAACAAGCCATGCAGCAAGAGTCACACAAAATACCTTGTGATCGCTCTCATAACGAGAGTCTCTCACTTGAGGGTTGTCACTTCTACCACCCACAAGATCCTCCTCTCTCCAAAGAGTAGGGGATCTTGATTACTCCCAAACACACATACAGTGTATAAAAACAAAATACCAAATAAATTTCCAAGAGAACATGCACAGAACAATTCTTTTACACAAACATTACTTTCAAACATAGGCAATAAGAAATCCATTATAAGAAGAATACAACCAACCTTAATCTACCCAAAGGTAGGTTAGTTTTTTTGAGGATGAGTAGCCCAATTCTATGGTTCTTCTCTTTCTACCCTTAGCCAAGATTCTCAAACCAAATTCTATCTTTTTCTTTACAAAATTATTTTTTCTCCAAAAATGGAGAGTGGGTGATTACCCACAAATTTTCTAATTCTTGCTTAAGAAGCCCATTGTGAGAGTTCTCACAAGTTTCTAAAAACTAAAAAGGAAGGTAAGGTAAAATGGGAAAGGGAACTCTCATTCGAAAAGGAAGGTTTAAAACTAGGTTCAAGTCTTCTAATTTCAATTTTCGCACAACTTAGAAAAGTCACTTTTTAGGGTGTCTAAAAGGTCACATGGGAGTAGAAACTTGCCTTAAATTACCCCTAACCCTTAGGTATACCTTATGGGCTTTAGGAAACCCTATTAAACTACCCCTAGGCGTCCATTTAACCCTTTTTTAACCCCTCTGAAGTTTATTTTCAAGTCAAACCTATGTTGACTATCCCAAAGATTCTTTACCCAAGGCATTTATGGAATCTCATTACATTAATTGAAAAAGCTATAGTTAAACAATTCCCACCAAGAGACAAATTTAAAAATTCAAACATAAATCGACACATGTGTCAAGTGACACAAAGAAAATACTTTTACAAATTTATACACGAAATCGTCTCTTGTGGATTTTACATAAATCAATTAAATAACACTTAACACACATGCATCATTTACTGTTATGAATAAAATACAACACAAACAGGGTGTTGTCTCTCCAATAGACAAACCCTGGCTTTACGAACATACATAGGTCTAGGTTTGGTTCTCTGTAATATTTCCATGGTCACATGGATAACTTCCTGCGCATCTCAATTTACACATTAGTAGCTTCAAGTAAGCTCATATAATATAAATCACAAGAATAATAATACACATCATCACTTGCATACAATTTACATTTGAACAATTTAATACATCTTATATCCAAGCAATTTCACATAAGCAATTCATCCTAATTCTCAAAATTGATGCACACATCATATTTCTATCATCATAGTAAAGTCCTGCAAATTCAATAATGACAATTATCACCACAAATTCATCCTATTCAAAAATCATGTAGTGTTCTATATCATAAAGCATATAAATAAAACATCAACATATAGCAATGTTATCCAAATCATGGAATCATATAAGTTCTAAATCCATAATGCATAAAAATAAAGAATCCATAATAGTCTCATCATAAAAACCACTGAAATGTCAGACTGAGTCGGGGTGGGGCCTCACACCCTCCCCCTCTAGGCATGAACTTCCTCCTGGAGTTCATCAAAGAGGTGGGGCTACTCTAATCTCATATGTGTTGCGTTCTCCCATGAAGCCGTAACCTCATCATAACAATCCCACTGGATCCTAATCTGGTGCAGCTCTCGACCTTGTAGGGCTAGCGTCCGGCGTGCCAAAATGCAAATGGGATCCAAAGCTAGCTACCTGTCTGACTCCACCTGCAAGACATCCCAATCTAAAATATGAGACTCATCATAGATATATTTTCTTAAAATGGATACATGAAACACATTGTGGATGCGTGACAGGTTAGGTGGCAATGCTAAATGGTAGGCAACTAGGCCTATCCTCTCAAGGATCTCAAAAGGTCCTACAAAGTGAGGTGCAAGCTTAGAACCCTTTCCGTAACATATTGGACTCTTATGCGGTCACACTCTCAAGAAGACTCTATCTCCAACCAAGTAGCTATGATCTATCCTCTTCGCATCTGCATATTTCTTCTGTCTATCCTGTGCCTCTCTCAAACGCTACCTAATCAAATCCACCTATTGTTCCATATCCCAAACTATCTCAGGACCAATAGCAACTCTATCCTCTATGCGATCCCAACTCAACAGTGTCCTGCAAGGCTTGCTGTATAATTCCTGGTAGGGTGGCATCCCTAAAGAAGTGTGATGCCCATTTTTATAGGCAAACTCCACTAAGGGAAGGTACTCTTCCCATCTGGTCTGATGATCCATGACGTACATGCGAAGCATATCCTCTAAAACCTGATTAACCCTCCCTGTCTGACCATCCGTTTCTGGGTGATAAGCTATACTGAAATTGAGCTTAGTGCCCATAGCTGCCTATAATGACTTCCAAAAGGAAGAAGTGAAGAGGGAATCTCTATCAGAAATAATCTTGCGTGGCATGCCATGAAGTCTGACAATGTCTCACAAGAACACCTGTGCTACTGCTGGTGCTATGAAGGTAGTCTGAACTGGTGAAAAGTGAGCCACTTTGGTCAACTTGTTAACTATCACCAAGATGGCATCATGGCGACGAGAAGACATAGGAAGACCAATGATGAAATCCATGGATATAGTATCCCACTTCCACTTTGGTATAACATGAGACTGGAGAAACCCCCCTGGATGGTGGTGCTCTGCCTTTACTCTCTGACACTCGAGGCATCGAGCTACTATCGCAGCAATGAGCTGCCGCATTCCTGGCCAATGATATAACTACCTCAAGTTAGCATGCAACTTTTCAACTCCGGGGTGCACTGCATAAGGAACTCTATGAGCCTCTATGACAATGAACTCTCACAATTCCCCGGAGGAAAGTACATAGATGTGCCCTCTATGGCATAATAGTCCATCGGACTCCAAAGAATAATCCACATTTCATTCTTCAAGAAGTCAATATTAAATAGATAATATACTAATCGCATACCTCATACATTTCATTCTTCATCATCATGAACGTCAAGGTCATCATCACCAACATCATCATCATCATCATCATCATCATCATCATCATCATCATCACCATCACCACCATCACCATCACCATCACCATCACCATCATCATCATCATCATCATCATCATCATCATCATCATCATCTTCTTCTTCTTCTTCTTGTTCTTCTTCATCATCATTGAGAAATTGTCGATCGTGATCATCATCCACTTCATCTTCTACTTCTTTGGTATCTTCTTCTTCCATCACATTATACTTTATCGGCCTTCCTCTTGGATCATGTCTAACAACAAATGACCAACCCAGTTTATGTGGAACCTCTGAGTAAAATACTTGCTCACATTGGCTTGGAAGAACATAGGGCTCATCCCCAACTAGTTCAAATGACCTTGTATTTAGCATTATAAAACTATTATCATGTTCAATAATAGTTCTATCAGAATCATTTTTATTCAATCGTAGCCTGTACCATTTGACGACGAACAAAACTAATTTGAAGGAATTAAAGTTACACTCAAGTATATCATCCAAAATGCCATAGTATCGATTTTGAAACTGTTGAGGATGTATGTCATTTCTCAATGAAATATTTGTCACCTCAAAGACTGCAGTGATGCTAGAATCACAATTTTTCTTCATGTCATCCAACTTTTTAATGCAAAATTTATGACCATTGCAGCACATAGCGTTGTGGTGTTTGCCCTGCGATATGTCAAACATGTAAAATTTATTGCATTGTGAGTTGATAAACATATGGGTGATTAATAAATTTATGCGTACCTATTTATCTCTTAAACCATATGCTAAATCAATTTCCCTTTGCATAACATTGGAATCTCTATTACGATGTGCTTCTTTAACCAATGAAGCCACACCTTCCCATGTTAACGTGCATCCAGAATGTTGACAACGTTCAATCCATACCATCATCTAGTCAACATTGTTTGCAATATACAAATATAGTGCATCCCACTCTCGACCAACTGTACAAAAAATAAATAGACATCTTACAATCGATTTATTTTTAAGATTAAGAATTAATTAACTACAATAACATCTTATAATTACCTCTCACTTTCCTCAATCTACCTTTCCCCGTCAAGTACTCCCCTTCGAATTTGTTAATGGTGATGGGATCCCAAATGCGACCCACGTGGATCTTTCCTGCAAACTTAGGAAGATATTCAGAAATGTACACCATAGTCTGGTATACCATATATCCCTCCACCATAGAACCCTCAGGATGTGCTCTTTGTCGAACCAAATCCTTCAAAAATTTCAAGTGCCTCTCAACCATCCACATTGACCTAGTGTGTACAAGTCCACACAATTCAATCTCCTCAACTTGGTGTATGAGGTAGTGTTCTTATGCATTGAAAAAAGTTGGAGGTAGACACTTTTGCATTTCACACATTAAATGAGGTATTTTTCTCTTCCAATATTTTATATCGTCTTTATGGATTTCTTTACATGACAACCACCTACAAGGTATTCAAGATGCAATAAAATATATTACATAACAAGTAAAACAAATCACAAATATAATATCTATACAATGAACTGAACAAATATCACTACTTACCTCATGTATTTTCCAAGATCATATATGACTTGCTTGACATTATTGTCGAAGTCATCTAGGAGAGATAGAGGTAGAATGTACTACAACAATTATAAAATTATCTTTTCATTTTTTTGTAACATAATACAATGAAAAGTACACGTACACGTGGTACTTAAATACATACTAAAAACACAAGAACATGAATTACCTTAATGAAGGTATGCCAATCATGTGTTTTCATCCCTAGCCCAAACTCACTTTTCTTTGATATGAGATTGTTTATGTTCGCAACAAATCCTGTGGGAAATCGAATTTTTCGTATGACTTCTTTTATAGCATTGCTTTGTTGGTCCGTTAATAACCAAGGAAGCTCACTTATATTAATCTAGTCTCCATGGCTATTTGATTGAATGACATTTATCATTGCATGATTGGAATCCTGAATGTCACTACATATTTTGACAATTTTTTCTTTGTCATGCCTTCCATCCAATATTTTCCATACTGTCTTTGTTATATTCTTTCCAATATGCATACTATCAAACAAATGAACAATTTGTAACTGCTCATAGTAGGGCAACCTACTAAATTGTTGGGGACAACTTTTTAGTCCCTTAGGAAGGTGGTCATTTATGCCTTCACGACCTTCATGATCATCAATCACATCATCAGTAAACAAAACGAAATAGAAAAGGTGTTTTATGACAAACCAATAGATGGAATGGCATTACCTTGACGATTAATTCTATTATATTCCAACTTCCATAGCTGAGGTGTCATTCTTCGTGGCTTTGATGTATTCTCTTCTTTCCCATTGAAAAGATGTTTTTCAGTATTTTGATACTTATGATTTTTGTGGAGAAAGTGCCTATACTCATCAAACACCTGATTTCCTAAACTTTTTGAATGATGAGATTTCATCTTTGGACCACAAACAGGACATGCTAATTTTCCCTTTGTTTGAAGACCTACAAGATAATGTATAATTGGATTAAATATGATAATTTTTTGAATTATAATGTTCACGCACAACTTAAACACTATAACATACCACAAAAATGTGTTAGCCTTGGGGCATATCGTGTATTGTCCATAGAAGCATCACATGGAATTGAAATTGTCTTTGTCCTATTGGTCTAGAGACATCATACATAGTGACACCATTCCATAACTCTAGCAACTCATCGATAAGAGGCTCGATATATACATTCATATCTTTAACTTGGTACTTACCTAATCGAATGAACAAAAACATTACATAATTATTATGACCATTTTACTGCAATATTTATAATTAAATTTAGACGACTATATTTAAATGATAAAATACCTGGAACAATCATTGCCAACATTATGTGCTCCCTCTTTATTAACATCCATGGAGGAATGTTATTGTTGATAACAAAAATAGGCCACACCAAGTAAATAAATCTCATCTCTCCAAATGGATTGACACCGTCCACTGCCAATGAAAGCCTGAAATTACGAGGTTCTTCTTTAAAGTGTGGCCACTTTTTCTCTATGTCCATAAATGCTGAACCATCCGCAGGCATTCAAATAATATCATCTCAATTTCTATTGCGTGCATGGTAATCCATAAATTGTGCCAAGTTAGTGCACTTGAATAATCGTTGTATACATGGAATAATGGGAATATACCGAAGAACCTTGCGAGGAACCCTTTTTGTTATTTGATCTGTTTGATATCTACTGATATGACAATTAGGGCATTCAGTTCAAAATTTATGTTGTTTGTGATATATAATATGATCATTGGGACAAGCATCTATTGCTTGATACTCCATTCCAATATCTTTCATAATGGCAGATAATTCTCGGTATGAGCGAGGTAGAATATTTGATGGTGGTAACAAAAACTCACCTATCAATCTACAACAAAAAAATATAATTTTTAATATAAAGAATATTAATGGTACAACATTATTCATAGTTTATTATGACATATATGACATACCTTAACATGCGTGACATTGTTATGTTGGATAAACCATTCATAACCTTCAAGTTCACCAACAACAATATAGCGGAGAGAAGAGTTTCCTGCGAGCCTTCATAAAGGGCCTCAGATGCCTTCTCAAGTAGAGGGACATCATGAACAACATCAAGGTCATCTTCATCATCATGATCAGATGCGCGAGTACTAAATGAGTCATGGATCAATGTATTTGTACCATCATCTTCAATTGTTTTTTCTGGCTCATGATCATCATCTTCGATGGGATCATTATCTTCAGCTTCGATATTCACACCTCCATGTTCGTCCACTTCGAAAACCATATTCTCAGGGTTTTGTTGATCCATACCATGTGCTCTAGGGTGCTCGACCTATATAAAATTGATAAACATAAATAAATCGTGATCATGATCTCATCATCAAGTGATTTATTGTGTATATAAATTTTTAAAACGATATAATGAAAAACTTACCGATGGATGATAATCATGTCCACCTTCAATGTGACCATGTAGCCTACAATGTTTCTTCATTGTTTTGATTAGAAGTCTTCTAGTCTTTAACCCCTTACAAATTTTGCACGGACAATAACATTTTCCATCACCTTTTCTTTTCAAGTTAGACCACAATCTAGCAATTGTCTCCTTATTTTGTTGTTTGTTGATATTGTATGACATGGTCTTTCTTCATAGGCAAGAAAATTGGGCTATAGAACTAGTTATATAGAAGTTGAAATGTTAGTTATGAAATCACGTTTCAATATAATATATTGAATCAAATTACTTGAAAATAGAAATTATCATCATTGAACCAAAACCATCTAACTCTTCTTTTTCATCTCAAAACATATCTAACAAGCACATTAGAACCATCTATAATAGATGCACCAACACCACTTATTTAAATCTTCATCGATCAACACAATAGAACTCAAGAACACTCAACAACAACAATCTAGACTACAAAGATAGCTTGCGAAGCACCAAATCATGAACCATCTGAAATGAAGATACACATGAACATCCAAAAAATTCTCCCAAATACACAACCAAAGATATGATCACACCAGAGCTCATCGAATCAAATACCAAACTCTGCCAACCACTAAACAAAAAGCCTAAACTTCAAACCAGATTAAATGATATGATCATGTAGACTTTTGGATCACTGAAACAATAAGGAATGAAGTATTCCAACATCCTAAATAGATAAACCAACTAGATCAACTCAATGCAATCACCAAAACACCAAACAACTCTGTGCAACACCAAAACATAGGAATATGTTGATATCAATGACAACAACATATCCTAGTAGTAGCAATATCCAACACACTATTCTTCTCTTTGATAATGTCCTTTTAAGCTCTTTTGGTGATAGCATTGAAGGCTTAATCTTAAAGAACAAGGGACTGATCTTAAAATGAAAGGATCACTCTTCCTCATATTTTGAAAATTACCTTCATGATCATCTTGCATAATTACTATGGATGATTGGTCCTTGAAGCCCTTTTAGACCTATATTTCTATTCAACCCATGATAGTCAAATAGACTATTATTTAACTAATATGGGCAACAATATTTTGATCTTTATATCTGTTCTCATGATTGCAGAATTTGTGATAGTGTCATGATATTGTGAGCATTGTCTTTTGACCATTCATAGAGATATCTTATGGAAAAGTTCACAATGATGTATGTTTTTCATTGAGGCTGCAAACTTTATTTTGAACTTGGGTATGACTGAGACTCTTTATCACAGAGCTATCTCCATCTTTCATGGAACCATGACATGACATCTATGACCTTTAAAAGGCTATTGTCTACTAGATGCACATGTTGTCACTATCCCTTCAATACTATCATAGGCTTCTTTGACTGTCCTTGAAGTATACTAAGGCGACTTTGATGAATTTTTACAATGTTGGTCATGACTATTAAATCTTATGAAGACCCAATTCTGATCACACATCTTTGTCACAACATTTCTTTTGGTTTATCTTACTATCAAAGGCTTAGAATCACTATTTACCTAGCTTATGTTAAGTGCCTTGATGCTTGTATCCTTCTTCAACTTGAGCTTGCATTGTTCTCTCTCAAGGAATTCTCTTCAAACTATTGAAACAACTATGGGTTGCTTGCTCTATCTGTTATCACTCTGACTGAAAATTTTAGTCTTTGTTTGTGATTTATTGTCTCACTGTCATTATAGTTTGATGCACTATGATACTTGCTTTGGCAAATTTGACAATGACTGCTACCATAATTTTATCCCTTTTAATAGTCAAAAGATTGTTTCTTGAGATATCCTTCAATTCTTCTTCAGTCTCTCAAGAAGCTCGTTGACATTGTCATGAATAAGGTCTTCAGTGGCCATTCCATGGCTATACTTAGCATTGATCCTCTATGCATAACTTGTGATGGGTCACTACTCTTAAGGCACACAAATATTTTTTCATCTCTACACTTGTTGAAAATGTGGCATTGTTCATGTGCTATGATTGTAGTTCTAGGGTAGGTTGTACTGATCATTGTTTGGAAGCAAGCCTCCACTTCATGTTATTGGCTACCCTTATGTCCCTTTTCATTGTGACTTTCACTGATATAATACCCTTTCTTATACATTTAATTGTCTTTATGATCTTATGACTGTAAAGAAGCTTTGGGTTTGAAAATGTTCATTGCATTATGAGTCCTATGGTTGTAGCTACTCATGATGTCTTGTTATGATGACTTCTATATGTCATGATCTCTATGTTTGGATGACATCTATGTGTTTGTAACTTTATTATTGTTGAATGTGGCATCAACAAACTATATATTAATGATGAGATCTTTACAGACCTAAGGATTGTATGTCTTAGTGTCTTTATGTGTTAAAATAACAACATTCTTGACATTTATTAATCAATGCCCTACATAGACTGATTTGGCTTAGAAAATGAAGGTTTTATTTGGCTTTTTCCCTTTGTGCTACTACATAGACTGCATCTTTGTGTTCTCTTCAATGTGATTTAGGACAATCTTTTTTACATTCTTTCTTCTCATTCTTCATGATTGTTGTCAACTATCCATAAGCACTATTCTATCTTTATATCACTGAAATGGTGACCTTGGATTGTATAGAAAAGTTTATTTTCCTTTATCTCTACCCTTGGTTGATGCAAAACTCTTCTATAATGCTTATTTTCTCCTTATAAATAAGCCCTTTTTATTTATACCTTCTTATTTTGTGGCCTCTTATTGATTCATTTCAGCTATTGATTTACTCCCTTATTAGACAAGGGTGTCTTAAGATTGGTCTCTAATTTTGGACCTATAATTTATCTTTTGATAATACTATGAACACCTTATTATAATAACACTATAACAATCATATGAGTGAATATACGTGCCTTGTTTTACCCTTCATGTTGTCCACTATCTTAGATCTTGATGTTGCAATTGTATGATACTTTATTTTCCATGGGTTGAGATTGTACAGAGACTGTATTTATTGATAATGATTGCCAAGTTAACTACTGCTACAACTGTGAAAAGAATGTTGTTATCTATTTTGGAAGGCTGGAATCATGTTTTTCCTTGTATGCTTTCTTTTGGCTATTTTTGATAGAGCTATTTACTATTTACTCTCCTTATGCATCATTTCTATGTGCTTTGACCCTTATTGATATGAGTTTCAATGATTGTCACATATCAGTCCTCCATCACTTTTATTTTCCCCTTTGAAATTATCAAGAAATGTCAATGAATGTTCTTTCTCTTAGGCCTTCTATATGACTACCCTAGCCTCTTTGCATCATTTTATTAGGCCTTCAATGAATGTTCTTTCTCTTAGGCCTTCTAAAGTGCAACTCCTTTTCTTTTTCCTTCTGATTTTTTCACTGTCACTTTCATCCTCCAAGTCAGATGCCCTCGCCCTTTTCTTTCTTCTTGTTTTTTCATACTCATTGTCATGCTTTGAATTAATTTTCTTTCTTGGTGACTCCTTACTGCTCTCACTGTCAGTTTCACTCTCATAATCTATCTAATGTATCAGAATCTGATGAACCTAATGAACTAGAAGAATCGTCATTAGAGGTAGATTCATCTGACTCAGGAATAGACTTTTGTTGCTGCATTATAAGCCTTGGCATATTCTTCAAATACTCAAGTAAACTCTCAGTGATACCAAGACCAATAGAAGTAAAGAAATTGATAGCAAACCGTGAATTTTTGGGATTGTCCTTTGGAAAAATTGAGTCAAAAGACTCCTGCATTGTTGGATCGTTCAACCTTTCATTAAGCAACAATATACCAAGCTGCTTTGCCAGCACCTGGAAGAGAATCTTTATAAAAATAAGGGAAGAGGAAGTAGTATCTTCCTCTGTCAGACGTATATAAGAAAGACAACGCCATGGAAGAGCATCTGTGTGAAGTAAGTGGGCAAAAAACTTTGCAACATTATGTAGTTTATTTGTTTCTAGTCTGTGTATCATAGAATACTGTTGTACAAAACACTTATCAAAAAATTCCCGATAAATTTTATTGATCATATAGAATCTTTGCCCAAGAAGATCATAATAACGAAGGTATGTTCTCTCTTGACTACAACATTCTAACAGCATGATGCATAATTCCATCTCTTGACCAGGTTCAAGCTTGATCTTTAGTAGCTTATGACCATCTTCCTCAAAATCAACACTTGACATGATTGTCAAATAAATTGTACGTCTTAAATTGACGAAGTTTGTCTTTGTCTCATCCTGTATTCTCAGTGCTTCCTCACCTTCCTCTTCATCATCATCATCATCATCATCATCATCCCCTGAATCATTCTCCCCTTATGCTTCATCTGAAGAAGCATCTCCAAGGATATCTTTCTTCATTTTTTCATAGGTTGCCTCATGCTCTAAAAAATTAGGATCTGGCTTGAAAACATCCAAACCAGCTTCTTGATCAAGTTCATCTTCTAGGAAAACTTCATGTGTTAACTGATCTTCTTGCTCTACAAGGTCCAATTCTGGATGCACAACTGGATGACCCTCGAACTTAGCTTTGTGAATTGCAAAAAGGCCTTCAATTAAAAACTGTACTCGTTTGTCAATTTCCCCCTCATGGAGAATACCTCTAAATCTTTCAAAAATCCCATAGAGACCTTTGGGTGAAAGGTCTTGCAACAAAGGACCACATTCTTTCATGAACCCAACAACAACCTCTACACTGTCATCTATGGGGTTCTCTAGTAAAAGGGTGAGAAGTTCCAAGGCAATGATCTCATGTGCAACTTGTTGATTCACTAAATGAGCTATGAATTTGGCTGTTGCTATCAACATGTGCTTGTCATTACATTTGTATTCCCTCTTAAGCTGCAAAATAATTCTTCACAAAAGTAGATTGCCAACTTCAGGAAATTTTGTATTTACCACCTCAACCAATGCAGCAAAAACATCTGTAAATCCAGGGGATGCCATTTGGGATTTCATATAAGACCTACAAAATAGACCCCTCCCACGGATGGGATTCTCTGCAAACAACTTTGGAATGATGTTCTTGATGTTAGATGCATTTACCTTGTTTACTAACCCATTGATACTCTTCTGAAGAGCATCCCATGTCATGCACTAGTATTACACACTGCTCTTATCTTCCACATCTTTCATCATTTGAGCCAGCTTAAATGGGGGAATGTAAACACCCCCACTTCTTCCAACACACTTCTTAGCTCCTCTTACAACACCTTCACCATTCCTATTCAGAGATGGAGCAGACACAACACCAGAAGTTTTCACTTCCACTACCTCTATGTCCCTCTTGTTTCCAGAGGCCCCTTTACCACTTAATTCGTGCTTATTTGTGTACATAAACCCATTAGGAAGCATGAGTTTTTGCATATAAGCTCACCCAAATATTTTACAGTTATTTTTCATCAAGATTCCCTTAGGAGCTGGCAGATCCTACTTCCATACTTTAATTTTGTTTTCTCAAAGGACAATCCTAAAAATCCATGCATTGCAAACAACTTTTTACACCTTTGTTGCTTGTGGTGGCGTCACAAAGAGTTTACATCAATAAATGAAGAACATGCCAATGCTTTTAATGCAGCAGTAGAAGTCTATCTCTTATTCAATATCTCTATTGAAACCCCCATGATCTTTTGTTGGAGTAGAATTTATTATATTCTAGAAAGGGTCTTGTCCTTTGTTGATGGGATATTCATCTACCTCAAGAAATAACTGTTCTTTTCTCTAACAAGAAGTAGAACTAAATGAAGATCTAGCACCATGAAATGAATCTTCAAAAGGATTACTATAGTTAGTTTTGGTAGATAATGATCTGGGTAAAATGCTAGTGTGGCTTTAGGAAACATTACGTACTAGCTTAGCATACTCTAACAACTTTGGTGCAACATGCTACATCCAATTAAGTCTCCATCGGTATCTCTATTGTGTTTATGATCTCTATAATATAACTAATATGCGATATCTAGATTTATGATCTCTATAATATAACAATCCCATAATTATGTTTCCACACATCTATACCACAATAAAAACATCATGCTAGTGTTCAGCCATAGCAATTGATATCCTAATTATAGAATGTGAAATATGCACATAACTATGAATAAAGATTAAGAAAAACAAAGAAAGATGCTTATTGCAAACATAAATGACTAATGGACAAGAATTGAATTCATTGTAGATAGTTTTGAATATCAAATTCACTTATTTGTGTGCATTTAGTAATTCATGTACTTGTGGCCAACCATTTATCTCTTTCATAAATTAAACATTTATTAATAACATTAATAAATGGCTGAGTAATTATGTTTTAGTTGAAATTGAAAATAAAATATTTTATTTCAGGACAACTCACACTATTCCCTATCATATTTTAGACTCTCGGTTTTGTTAGTAGTGGTTTGATGTCTTTGGAGATGATCATTGCATTTCTTTAGTTACGTTTCCCAACATACTCCTAGCCTGTGCCCAAATGGGAGCTTTGGAATAGGGTATGGACATCCATCAAAGCATAAAAGATAGAGGAATTTTGTCAGATGTAGTTGCAACTGCTCTATTAGACATGTATGCAAAATATGGAAGCATAGACAAGGCATGTGAACTATTTGATGAATTGCCTCAAAGAAATGTGGTTTCTTGGACTGCAATGATTGTCGGATATGCACAAAATGGATTTGTTGAGAAGGCTTTAGAAACTTTAAAGCAAATGCAATCAACAGGTGTAAAGCCAAATTCCACGACCATTGCTACTATCCTCCCTGCCTGTGCCAAAATAGGAGATTTGGAACAGCGTATGGACATTCATCAAAGCATAAACGATAGAGGAATTTTGTTAGATGTTGTAGTTGCAACTACCTTGGTAGACATGTATGCAAAATGTGGAAGCATAGACAAGGCACATGAACTGTTTGATAGAATGCCTAAAAGAAATGTTGTCTCGTGGACTGCAATGATTGTTGGATGTGCACAAAATGGATTTGTCGAAAAGGCTTTAGACACTTTTAAGCAAATGAAATTGGCAGGCATAAAGCCAAATTCCACAACCTTTGCCAGCATCCTCCCTGCCTGTGCAAAAATGGGAGCTTTGGAACAGGGTATGGACAACCATCAAAGCATAACGGATAGAGGAATTTTGTTAGGTGTTGTACTTGCAGATGCCCTGCTTGACATGTATGCAAAATGTGGAAACATGGACAAGGCTTGTGAATTGTTTGATACGATGCTGCAAAGAGATGTGATCTCATGTGAACAATCAACACGCACATATATGGGAGGAAGAGATTGCTGCGACAAAATTGGATGCTCACTCCTCAATCACAGGTTTATGGTTTTATGAGTGGATTCCTACAGGGTATTATGCATTCAGGGAACCATACCTTTGACTAGAAGCCATCCATCCTGACATTGGATAATCAATACGAATATGAGATTGACCAATTTGCATTAAAAACTAGGGAAATTTGCACAAAAAAGGAGTCTCTTGAATGGTATATTTTTTGCAACATGAAATTAAGGTGAAGAATCTACCTCCTGCGTGAGATTGCAAGCAATGCCACAAATGTCTTCTATGCGGGTTTGATGTTGTTGGGAGTTGAAGTCACCATGGACGCCTACACGGGATTGCAATGCACAAATGAATTGCCCTCTTCTTCTTTTTTTTAAGTAATGGTCATTGTTGTCAGAATTATGACGAACTCAAGCACTTTTTGAAAAAAAGAAAATTTTCATTGCTAATGCCTTCTTCGTCAAAACCAAATGGCAAATTGTCATTGGAATTACGATGAATTCGGGCATTTTTTCAAAAAAAAATCAAATTTGGCCAAAATATACCTTCACCATTGGAAACCTTAGTTAGAAATCTAGTCCAAATGTATTAGTGCCTGTTCATCACAAAGTGCTCCTTTGATCCTATCTTTTAGGGCACCTACTTGAGTGTATCTTCTTGAGTAGCTTATCAAATTGACAATGTATCTTCTATCACAAAATTGTCAATTATAGCCTAATCCAATTGGCAATGTATGTTCTATCACAGAATTGTCAATTTCTTTGGTACTCCCTGTTCATCACAAATTGCCTCAATCTATCCTATCCTAGGGCCTCTTCTTGAGTGTATTCTCTTGAGTAGTTTCCTAATTGGCAACGTATGTTCTATCACATAATTGTCAATCCTAGCCCTATTTGTTATTCTAGTCTTCCCTAGAGGACCTACTTGAGTGTATCCTCTCAGCAACTTATCCAATGGACAACTTATGTTTATCACAAAAATGTCGATTCGACCCTAAAGACATAAACGCGCATTCATGATGCAAACACGCTTGCATACTTCACAAACGCACCTAGCCTACCAAGATGTTCCTGGAACCAATGCAAGCGCGCCTTAACATTTTTCCCCCCCACTTGACTTTTTTCTAGACATACCTAATGCCCATTTATTGACCTACCTAGCATCCATTTATGACAACAATTAATGCAACAAAGTACAAGGAGGTTTTGTGCTACTCACCATCTCTCTTGCATTTGTTGGCCTCTGATATTAGCAAACGCGATCGAATCTATGCAACAATGCCATCGCTATTGACTGCTCTCTTCTCTCTCTGCACTCAGATCTCTTGGATGTGTGGATGACAATGAGGATGTTTTTCCTCGTAGTCTATCTTATAGACTACCCTATCCCTAGTCTCCCGAGTCAGTCTTCTTTATCCCGTGACTCTGTCACCCTATCCTATCCAGTCAGTCCTTTCTAGCCTTTCTTTCTTATTGAGAGATTGTCTGCGATCTTTCCATACATTTTCATCCAATCTCTCAAGGGGGCATATCATTCTCATCTAGGAGCAACTTTGTATTAGTTTATCTAATCTTCTTTGAAACAACGTGACAAGTTGCATTGTCTCAAAGAGGGACAAAATGTAGACACCTAAAATTGTCCTGTCTAATTAAATAAATATTCTCATTTAAATAAATACATTTATTTATTTAAATTATCCTTTTCCTAAATTAAATAAATATCTTATTTATTTAATTGATCCCACTTCTTCTATTAATTAAATGAATCTTTATTTATTTAATTAATTCATTAGCCTTTTCTACCCATGACACATGTCATTTATCTCTTAATTCCTACACTACCTACCCTCTAATCATAGCCGACCATTTATCTTTTAGACCACTAAATCTTATCCCTCCATTTCTTATAGTGTTTTCTATATAAGGAGATGCTTCCTTTATTATCAACCCTATTCGATTCAACTACTAATCAGCTAATCAAGCCCAACTACACTTTTGAATTTTCACATGTGATCAAGCCTACTTGCAACCACATTTCCGTTCTTTGTTGAGCTCTTGTGAACACATAAAATATGAGAGCAAATATATCAAGCAATATAAATGGAGATAGGAAGAATGGAGATCCAAACCCTATTGGACATGTGATGGTATAATCTTTGTGATTTTATTTGATTTGCATTGTCTTAGGTAATGTTCATATGTTATGGTGGATCTTTGTTGTTGTTAGGCTAGGGTTTTGTGGTTGAATTCATTTAGTCTTTCAATATTGTTGTTTCCATTTTAACCATAAACACAAAGATATAAATAAGTTTAAATATTCCGCTAACCGATTAGACACTGATTCACCCCCCCTCTTAGTGTCTTTGGGACTGTCATTGAATCTAATAGGGGGTTACCTATCAATAAATGATACTAATAAGAAGCTTAGTGATAACACTTAGTCCAATATTGAAGAGCATTAGAATGAGGATTTCAATCAATACATTGAAGACCAATGTGTAGTAATTGTGCAATCACGATAGGGGAGAGTCCTCAAAGAGAACAATTTAGATTGTGCAACAAGAGAAACACAACAGAAGCAACACAGTGAGATGGAGGTAATGTATAATTAGACTTTTATTATATCAAGGAAGTCAAATAAAAATCGACTGACAACATGTGGGCTTCTAGGTTTGACGCATAGGGCTGATTACAAAACATGCTCAAACTATAGTATCTGGGCTAAAGCAACAATGCGAGCCAACTTTAGATTTCATAATATTCTGATTAATCTTCTATGTTATCTCCCCTGAATGATCAATTACATTAATTTATATAATATTCATATCTCTAGGATGATCTATGTCAGCCCAAGATGAAAAAATAACAATTGCCAATGAAGAAGGTGTAACATGTAGAACAACTAGGTCGACCTCCACCAAAACAATTACACTAGAAAATACATAGAATGAGGTGTAGACCTAAGGGATGGTCTTCCATAAGCCAAGTAACATTGGAGGCTACAAAATGAGGCTCTGCAAGCCATGAAAATGATCTTCAAGATTCTCCATTAACAGATAGGTCCAAGCGATTCCAATGCTCTGAGTTAGAAAATTGTCTCACATTCTGGAAGTGATAAATTGTCGAAAAAAGATCCAAACATATTGAGAACTTAGGATAAGGTAGATGAACATGTCCACAAACAAAATCTAGATCCACAAGATTCAATGAATAAATGTGGTAAAATACATAACGAATGTTGAAATTTCAAGACAAACTGAACAGAAAATAAACTGGAATGTAAATATTTTTGGGTGATGTAAGATCGCCAAGAACCAGGGATGCTCCTACATCAGACATATGGGGTTGATGAAAAGTGAGCCCCTCACTTCTTATGGTCCAGAGGAAAACCAAGATGATCTAGCTCATCCTGAGAAATCTATGATGAGTCTTTAACTGGTTTGCCCTTCCATT
Source organism: Cryptomeria japonica (assembly GCF_030272615.1). Lineage (NCBI taxonomy): Eukaryota > Viridiplantae > Streptophyta > Pinopsida > Cupressales > Cupressaceae > Cryptomeria > Cryptomeria japonica. Next base: position 258,771,423 of record NC_081407.1, on the reverse strand, counting down.
TCACAAGATATTATCTCTATTGTTTTCCTCGGGTGTTGCCCCCAATTCTACTATCCAAAATGTCTTCAATTTGGGTTGGTACCCTCTATGGTAGCTTCTTATCTAAGTCTGCTACACTATCTTCACTAAATTCTGCCTTGTGTTAGAGTTGTAGGTTTGCAATGTTGAATATAGGTGAAATACACAAGGTATCAAGTAACTCCACTTCATATGAATTTCCAGAACTAAATTTCCTCAAGATCTTACAGGGTCCAAACTTCCTCATCTTTAATGTATTATAGGTACAAACTAGAAATCTTTCTTATCTCAAATACACCATCACTTCATCTCCAACTTCAAATTCTTTGTGTTTCCTCTTTTCATTTGCTTTCTCTTTATACTTATTGTTCATGTCCTCCAAATATTGTTTGACCTGATTATATAATGCCTTCACATGTTCTGCAAATGCTTCCACCTCTACACTCCTTTTATCTATTAGACAGTTCAAATAATCGAAAGACAACTGAGAGGGGGGGGTGAATCAGTTGTCACAGATTACTGGAACCATTAGCAATTAAAACTTTAATACTGGAACCCAAAACATTAATACCAGAATGCAGTTAAACCAATTAAGCATAAACAATAATCATAAAATAAATACCATCCACATGACACCAAGATTTATACGTGGAAACTCGGTAAAGAGAAAAACCACAGTGGGAAGGCTACCCATAGTCAGATAATACTGATGTATGAGAAATGCGCTCTAGGATAATACTTGTAGGAAGGCCAACATCCTAGAGCGCATTTCTCATCACAAAAGGAGTCTCACTGACTACATAGAAATCCACACTACAATCTAGAGAAATATTGAACTACAAAAGATACCATCTCCTGTGCCTGAGTACAGTTCCGATTAAGCTCAATACCGGAGGACTAAATCCTCTTACATAAACCCAATTCGATCTTCAATGATCAACCAAATCCTCTGCCTGAATGATATTAGATTATTCACACATTACATCCCTTTCCCATAACCATGATGATCTACAATGAGATATTACATCTATATATACAAACCCTTGACCATAAACAATCAGGTCGGCCACTACACAATAAACCAATTACATAATTACAAAACTTGTCAACCTTAGACAAAACAAATAATATCCAGCACATAAGACATCCCAAAAACACATCGAGAGGTCCAATCCACACGTTACATTAAAGTGGGTCCATAACCTAAATCAACTAGGACCCAATATAGGTCCACATGCTGAAGAAATGATCTCCATCCACCAAGTCTCGAACATGATCACCAACAACATCCTGAAAGTCTACTAGAAACTATACCAACACCACTTATGCAATTCATCAAAGATCTTCATCAAAAGCTCTGTCGGTGAAACCCTCGTCAGAACCAGAATCCAAGCTTCTAAGCAAACATGTTAGAATCCGATCATCAGATCAAAACCAACTGATGGAATATGAACATGAGTATCATAAATAAGCCAATTCCATAACCAATTCATATTGGATCCTATCGAATCATGATGGATCCAAACCAACCAAAAACCACTCAATCTATTGGGACCAGAAGGGTGTTGATAAAGAATCCAAACAACTAGTGTTGGCATCAATAACAAAACATCAATGCAACACATAATAAATTCCACCAAATGGCCAACAATCTCTCCCTTTTGCATTGATAGAAACACTAGATGTGAAAAACATCGAAGTACCAAGAAATGCCAAACAAGTCTCCCCAATGGAAGATAGCCAACAATCTCCCACATACAATTTTGAAATAAAGACCAAAATCCCCCTATGAATGATATCTTTGTAAAGCTCTGAATTATACATATATCTCACCCCCTGATGTATACAACTCCTTAAGTTTCCTTTTTCACATCAATATCTCTCTCCCTCTGACATCAATGCTAGAAATATGACAAAAATATCAAAGCAAAAACATAAATCACTGAAACTCAAAGGTGACTACTCCCCCTGTGTAGTAGCATCCCCACATCAGTGTCAAAATGAATAGTATCTTTGATAATGCATACCAGATTGATGCCAAACCGCATCAATCAAGTCTCTACTGGAGGGGCAAAAACTCCCAATCTGTCTCTCAGGTACTTAAATGATTCTTAAGGCAAAGGTTTAGTGAAAATATCTGTAATCTGCTCTTTAGTATTAATATAAACCAGTCTAACTTCATTTGCTTCCACCTTTTCCTTCAAAAAGTTGTACTTGATAGATATGTTCTTTATGCTAGCATGAAATACAAGATTCTTTGATATGTCAATAGCAGTAGAGTTATCACAGTGAATAACTATCCGTGTATTACAATCCACCTTTATATCCTTAAACATTTGCTTTCATCCATAAAACTTGAGTATAGTTAATAGAAGAAACAACATACTAAGCTTCAGCAGTAGATAGAGAAGTACATGATTATTTCTTGTTGATCCATGAAACCAACTTCTTTCCAAGAAAGAAATCTCCACAAGAAGTACTTTTCTGGTCATCAACATCTCCAGCCCAATCAATATCTATATATGCACTTAAAGTAAAGTCATCATCCTTAGGGTACCACAAACCATATTCTGATGTACCTTGCAAGTATCTAAAAATCCTTTCACCGCACTCTCATGATTCTCTCCAGGATCACTCTAAAGTCTTGAAACAATAGAAGCAACATTCATTATGTTAGGCCTAGTCTAGGTCAAATAAAGTAGACCTCCAATCATAGATTTGTATCTTGTAGGATTTACCGGTACAGAAACATCTTTTCTTCTCAATTTCTCACTTGTAACCATAGGAGTACTTACCAGTTTAGAGTCTCTCATACCAAATTTCTTCAACAATTCCTTATCATACTTAGTTTGATAGATGGAATTCCTTTGTCAGTCTGAGTAATCTGCAAGCCTAGGAAAAAATTTCATCTCACCAATCATAGACATTTCTAATTCTTTCTCCATGTTCTTAGAAAATTCTATGCACAACTTATCTTCAGCTCCAAAAATGATGTAATCAACAAATACTTCAATAATCAATATATCATCATTAGTGATTTTGTAATATAAATTACTATCAGCATTACCCTTATTAAAACCAAGCTTCAAAAGATATTTATCAAACCTTGCATACCAAGCTCTAGGTGCTTGTTTCAATCCATATAAAGCTTTCCTTAACCTGCAAACCATGTTTGTATCATCTGGTAGTGAAAAACCATCAGGTTTCTCAACATAAACTTCCTCATCAATATCCGCATTAAAAAATGTACATTTAACATCCATCTGATAAACCCTATAGTTTTTATAAGAAACATAGGCAAGAAATAATCTTACAGCTTCAATCCTAGCTATTGGTAAAAAAGTCTCTCCGTAATCAATTCTTTCCTTCTGAGAATATCCTTTACAAACTAATCTAGCCTTATTCATTATAACTTTACCATCCTTATTCAATTTATTCCTAAAAATCCATTTAGTTCCAATAACATTCTTATTTTTAGGTCGGGGAACCAAAGTCCATGTGTTATTTTTCTCAATCTGATCTAATTCTTCTTCCATAGCTTTCAACCAATATTCATCTTTACATGCCTCAATTACTGATACCGGCTCAACTTGTGAAATTAAACATACCTCATTAGCTGACAGTCTTCTTCTTGTCATTACTCCATTGTTCTTATCCCTAATGATTTGATCTTCTGAATGATTCAATCTCACATACCTAGGAGTCCTCTAACTCTCTGTTCCTCTTGCCTGATCTTCAGTTACTATAGAATTTTCTGATACTGCTAAAGTAACTGGTTCGACACTCTATTCTGGTAAAGGTGCTACTGGTTCAGATATAATTATTTCCACTACCAATTCCTTTTCATAAACTCTAATTTGACTTCTGTTCAACTCATTCACTTTGACATTAGCACTCTCCACAATTCTCTGCAATCTCTTGTTATAACATCTATATACCTTGTTTTCATTAGAATAATCAAGAAATATGTCTTCATCACATCTAGGATCAAATTTGTCAATGATATCATCTCTCCTGATATAACATTTACTACCAAAGATTCTAAAATACTTAACAATAGGTGTATTGCCAAACCATAATTCATAAGGTGTCTTATCGGTTTCTCCTTTGATATGCACTCTGTTGAATAGAACTTGTTTGGAAATTGCAACCGGTAATAAGACTAGAGGTAATATCTTTCATTTGAATAATTGTGAAAAGACATGCTTGATTGCACATATAGATGAAAGTTGGCTATGGCATAAAAGACTCTGTCATGTAAACTTTGATTGCATGGTGAAAATCAATACTACTAAGGCAGTTAGAGATTTACCTAAAATTGTCAAACCTCAGAATACAGTATGTAAGGAATGTCAATTTGGAAAACAAGTTAGAGCTAGTTTCAAAAGTATTCCAGAAAAATCCAATAATGCTCTTGATTTAATTCACACTGATTTATGTGGTCTGGCTAGAACTAAAAGCTTACAAGGTGATAGATATTTCATGCTAATCATTGATGACTACTCTAGAATGTGTTGGGTTACTTTTCTTAGAGAAAAATATGAAGCACTGGGAAAGTTCAAACTATTCAAAGCAATGGTTGAAAATGAAACCGGTAAGAAAATCAAATGTCTAACATCAGATCAAGGAGGAGAATTTACATCTAAGGAGTTTAATACATTCTGTGAAGTGCATGGAATCAGAAGACAGCTATCAGCACCTTAGACACCACAACAGAATGGAGTTGTTGAAAGGAAAAATAGAACTATCTTGGATGCAGCAAGAAGTATGTTATCAGAAGCAAACCTACCACATGTATATTGGAGAAAAGTAGTTAGTACAACGGTCTATACATTCCACAAAGTTCACATCAAAGGTGAAATCGGTAAGACCCCTCATGAACTATGGTTTGGTAATACTCCTACTCTTAAATATTTCAGAATATTTGGAAGCAAATGTTACATTAGAAGAGATGAGTATATTGGGAAATTTAATCCTAGAAGTGATGAAGGAATATTTCTTGGTTATTCATCTAAGAGCAAGGCATATAGATGTTTTAATAAAAGATTGCAGAAAATTGTTGAAAGTATAAATGTAAAGATTGATGAACAATTCATAGGAAATTCAAGGTATATAGACTCTAAACCGGCAACAAAAATCTTGAAAAATGAACCTACACTGAATCCATCGGTACAGAATGAAGATCCAATTACCTCGGTATCATCTGAAGATTCCATAGTAACTGAGGAACAACAGCAAACAAAGGCACCCCAGTATGTAAGACGGAATCATTTTGAAGATCAGATAATTGCAAACAAGTTTAAGGAGTTATGACAAGAGGAAGATTGGCAAATGAAGAGGTATGTCTTATTTCTCAAATTGAACTATCATCTGTTAATGAGGCATGTGAAAATAAATTTTGGATTAAAGCTATGGAAGAAGAATTAGAACAAATTGAGAAAAATAACACTTGGACATTAGTTCCCTGGCCTAAAGATAAAAATGTAATTGGAACCAAATGGGTATTTAGAAACAAACTTAATGAAGATGGTAAGGTTGTCAGAAATAAAGAAAGACTACTGTGTAAGGGATATTCTCAGAAGGAAGGAGTTGGTTACAATGAAACCTTTGCACCGGTAGCTAGAATTAAGGTAGTCAGATTATTTTTGGCTTTTGCAGCACATAAGAACTACAAAGTATATCAAATGGATATTAAATGTGCATTTTTTAATGGATATCTTGAAGAGGAAGTCTACATTGAACAACCTGATGGATTTTCTTTGAAAGATGATAATGATATGGTTTGCAGGTTAAGAAAAGCTTTGTATGGATTGAAGCAAGCTCCAAGAGCTTGGTATGCAAGATTGGATAAGTATCTTTTGAAGATTGGTTATACTAAAGGAAATGCAGACAACAATTTATATTATAAAATAACTAATGATGATATCTTGATTGTAGAAGTATTCGTTGATGATGTAATCTTTGGAGGAGAAGATGGATTATGTAAAGAATTTTCTATTAATATGCAACAAGAATTTGAAATGTCTATGATTGGAGAAATAAAATTCTTTTTAGGATTGCAGATTTCATAGACTGATAAAGGTGTATTCTTGAGTCAATCCAAGTGCTTAAAAGAGTTACTAAAGAAATTTGGGATGGAGAACTCTAAACTGGTAAGCACACCTATTAATCTACACAACAAATGACAAATTATCACAAAGGGATGAATCTACACCTGTTAATCCAACTAGATACAAATCTATGATAGGAGGTTTATTATATTTGACACAAACCAAACCTGATATTATGAATGCAGTATGTATTGTTTCAAGATTTGAAAGTAATCCTAGAGGAAATCATGAATCAGTAGTAAAAAGGATTTTCCGGTACTTACAAGGCACTATAAATCTTGGATTATGGTATCTTAGAGATGAAAACTTTGAATTATGTGCATACACAGATGCAAATTGGGCAAGAGATGTGGATGATAGAAAAAGCACCACTGGTAGAGCATTCTTTCTTGGAAACAGACTAGTCTCTTGGTTGAGTAAGAAACAAAGTTGTACATCTTTATCAACAGCAGAATCAAAATATGTTGCAACAACAACTAACTGTACACAGGTACTATGGCTTAAGCAAATGTTGAAAGACATAAAGGTAAAATGCAAGGAACCTATTACTAACTATTGTGATAACACTGCAGCAATTGATATATCTAAGAATCTGGTATTACATTCTAAAACCAAACATGTTTCTATCAAACTGAATTTTCTAAGGGAAAATGTTGAAGCAAAGGAAATAAAACTGGTTTATGTGAATACTAAAAAGAAGATTGCAGATATCTTTACTAAACCTCTGCCTAAGGAGACCTTTGAATATCTCAGAGATTAGCTTGGGGTCATACCTCAACCGGTAGAGACTTAGGAAGTTGATGATTGTCATCAACCGGCAAAATTAACAAAGAAATCTTTTACCGGCTTTGATGGGAAGCTACTTCTCAAGGGGAGTAGTTGGTATACTAAATTAATTGGTATTTTGTATATGAACTTGGTTTTGTTGTAACTTTGGCATTTGATGTCAAAGGGGGAGAGATTGGTATGGAAAAACATAAGGAAAACACATGTTGCTCCCAGGGGGAGAGATTGTTGTTTGGGAGAGATTATTACTCTCTCTATATGTATTTTGATTTTTGGTATTTGGCATTTCTGATTTGGCACTTTGATGGTTTTTCCATCTTGTGTTGCCATCAATGCCAAAGGGGGAGATTGTTGGTATTTTGGTATGGTTTTGTAATTGATGTCAACACCTACTAAACACTTATCAACTCTGGCACTTTGGAGAATCAGCAACCTTCACTGGCAAGCAAGTGACTCATGCACAGTCACAAGTATCTGGTACAGTGACTAGATATAATGATCACCGACACTTGGAATGATATGGAAAATACTTGGTAATGTCGAAGACATCATTTGGACATCTTGTCCTAGAGTTTTGTTTATTGGTATATTCATATTTGCATATTTGTAGTTACTGACAAATAGGTCTAGGGTTACACCGGTAGGTTTATCTTTCCCAAATCAGCACGACACGCTATGGAGATGATTAATTATTGTTGTAAATGCATTAAGCCGACATGTTGAATCGGTTATTGCATCGGATATTGTATTGTTTGTAAAATCTTTTTATTGTAATATCTTATATAGCCGACCTACTAAAATTGGTCTTAGGTTATGGTATAAATGTAAGATCTTATTTGTAAGATAAAATATGGAATGCAAAAAAGGATTGTGTGAAGGTATATGTGAGAATAAGCAGATCTATACACGCAGACATCATTTGAAGATTGAAGGAGGGTTTTTGTGAAGACAATCAGAACTACACCGGTATTGAATCCAGCATATGAAGATGTTATTTTGTGCAGTACATTCTTATTGGATTTAACCATCCAACTGTAGTCAGTGTGACTCCCATTTTGTGATTGAGCAGTGAGCTCTAGGCGCTTGGCCTTTCTACATGTGCAAACCCTATTTATGTACACTTACTATCTACAGTAGTATCATCTGATTATGAGTAAGGTTTCCCACCATGGTTTTTCCCCTTATAGGGTTTCCACGTACAAATATTGGTGTTATGTGTTGTGGATGACTTTGTCTTTATGTTTCATGCACTAATCATTACCAGTATAGCAATTAACTGTTAAAACTATCTACCGACATATTAAACTAGTTTACCGGTATTAAGCATTAAGTTGGTTAAGTTGTTTTTGGTTTGAATTTATTTGACAATTGATTCACCCCCACCTCTCAGTTGTCTCTGAGACCTAACAGTATAAACCATTGTGCTCACTACTTCTCTCCAATAGATATGAGGTAGACTAGATTCCATCATCATTGTTCTAGCATCATCCAAGATAGTTTTGTTCTTCCTTTCCACAACTCCATTCTGCTAAGGTGTTTGGGGAGCAAAAAATTGTCTTCTTATACCATGCTTCTCATAAAATCTATTAAACTCACCGGATGTGAATTCTCCACCATGATCTGACCTCAAACATTTAATATTCAATCCTGTCTCAATTTCCACTTTAGCCTTAAAGATTTTAAACTTTTCAAATGCCCTAGATTTTTCCTTTAGAAAAGTAACCCACATCATTCTAGAATAATTATAAATGATTAGCATGAAATATCTATCATCTTGAAAACTTTTAACTCTAGCAGGGCCACACAAATCAATATGAATAAGATCAATAACATCATTAGATTTATCATGTATAGCCCTAAAAGAGGTTCTGGACTCTTTACCCATTTGATATTCTTTACATACCAGATTATAGGGCTTCATAATCTTAGGTATATCCCTAACTACCTTAGTTAAACTGATCTTTACAATGCAATCAAAATTCACATGACACAACCTTTTATGCCATAGCCAACTCTCATCAATTTGTGTAATCAAACATGTCTTCTCAATGGAGTTCAAATGAAATATATTACCTTTTTTCTGTGTACCGGTTGCAATCTTTAAGCTAGATCTATTAATGATTTTGCATTTTAAATCCTGGAATTGTAATTGAAATCCCTTATCCACCAGTTGTTCTACACTCAAAATATTATGGCTTAAACCTTCAACATAATAAACATTGTCAGTATTGTTCTTACCATCTAATGATATGGTTCCTTTTTCTTTGATCATACATGCTTTTTCATCTCCAAATCTAACTAGACTACCATCAAATTCTTGCAAAGATAGAAACTTCCCTTTATCTCCAATCATATGATGTGAACAACCACTATCAATTACCCATTCATCCTTGTCTTAAATTTTAGAAGCAAGTGCCTTCTCTTCAGGTACATTTTCTTCCAGTGCTAGAACATCTTCCTTGATAGCCAGGAACACCCATTCCTTCTCATTACTAGAACCACTAGCAGAGTCTTATGCCTGTTCATAATCAGAATCAATAATTCCTTCCTCATCCGCTATGTAGCATGATTTATCTCTGCTTTTCTTGTTTTTATACCTGTTCTGATATCCAAGGTTAGGCTTAAAAGATCTTCTAACTCTTTCTTCAAATCTTGAATTCCTTTCAGGACATCTAGATGCAAAATATTTCAAAGGTGCTTTTCCTTCATACTTACTTCCTACCGGTCCTTTATGTACTCTTCTAGAATATAGTGCTTGAAGTTGCTCAAACTCATCATCTTCTCTCTTCATATCTTCCAATTCCTTTACATACAAATATTTCCAATCTTGCTTACTAGTTGAAAATGTAGATGCATGAAAAGCAGGTTCAGTCTTCACAGCTCCAGAAGGTCCAAATTCTTCAAGCTCAAAAGTAGATAGTTTCCCAACCAAGGTATCTATGTTGATAGATGTATTAGCCATTGTTCTCAACTCATTAATAACAGTAGCCTTCATTTTTTAAGCCGATGGTAGGGCTCTCAAAACTTTAGAAATAATTTCATCTTTGCTCAGAGTTCCACCACAACTTTGAATTCCCATAACAATCTCATTTACCCTTTCTGTGAATGCAGTAATTCTTTCATCTTCTTCCATCTTCAGGTTTTCATATCTCACCCGGTAACCATCAAGTTTAGTAATCTTCACTATAGGGTCGCCTTCATTAAGAGTCTCCAACTTATCCCATATAGCCTTTCCAGATGATTTGTCATTTAATCCTATTATTTGCTGATCAAAAACTGCACACAAGAGGGTGACTCTTGCTCTACAATCATTCTCAAGCTCCTTATCTAGGTTTGTCAGAGGAAGATTGCCAAATGCTAAATTATAAAGTGTGACACCATTCTGTGTGATCTCCCAAATCTCCTTGCCAAGACATCTCAAATGAGTCTCCATCTGAATCTTCCATGTTGTGTAATTTGTTCCATCAAGCCTAGTAATATCTCTGCAAAAGATAGCTCCAGAAGAACTGGATGAACTTGAACTGTTAGTCGCCATACGATCTTCCTCAAGCGGTTAAGCTTTTTGCAGAGAGGACCAAATCTCTGATACCTATTGTTAGACAATTCAAATAACCAGAAGACAACTGAGATGGGGGGGTGAACCAGTTGTCACAAATTACCAGAACCCTTAGCAATTAAAACTAATACCAGAACCCAAAACATTAATACCGGAATGCAGTTAAACCAATTAAGCATAAACAATAATCATAGAATAAATACCATCTACATGACATCAATATTTATACGTGGAAACCTGGTAAAGGGAAAAACCATGGTGGGAAGCCTACCCACAGTCAGATAATACTTCTGCAGTAATAATATGAATTACAATTGAGGGGCCTGCACTTACAGAAAGGCCAATAGCCTAGACCGCATCTCTCATCAAAAAAGGAACCTCATTGACTACATAGAAATCCAGACTACAATCCGGAGAAGTGTTGAACTGCAAAAGATAGCATCTCCTATGCCTCAATACAGTTCAGGTTAAGCTCAATACCAGATGACTAAATCCTCTTACATAAACCCAATTCAATCTCCAATGATCGAACAAATCCTCTGCCTGAATGATATTACATTATTTGCACATTACATCCCTTTCCCATAACCATGATGATCTACAATGAGATCATACATCTATATATACAAACCTATGACCATAAACAATCAGGTCAACCACCAGACAATAAACTAATTACATAATTATAAAACATGTCGGCCTTAGACCAAAAAAATAATATCAAACACATAAGACATCCTGGAAACACATTGAGAGGTCCAATCCACATGTTACATTAAAGTCGGTCCATTACCTAGATCAACCGGGACCCAGTATAGCTCCACACACTAAAGAAATTATCTCCATCCGCCAAGTCTCAAAAATGAACACCAACAACATCCTAAGACTCCACTAGAAACTGTACCAACACCACTTATGCAATTCATCAAAGATCTTCATCAAAATCTCTTCCAGTGAAACCCTCACCAGAACTAGAAGCCAAGCTTCTAAGAAAACAAGATAGCATCCGATCACCAGACCAAAACCAATTGACTGAATATGAACATGAGTATCATGAATAAGCCAATTCCATAACCAAATCATACTAGAGCCTACCGGATTGTCCTGGATCCAAACCGGGACCAGAAGGGTGTCGGGCATCCAAATAGCTAGTGTTGGCATCAATGACAAAACATCAATGCAACACAATAAATTCCACCAAATGGCCAACATTATTGATGGGGTCTACCTAACTAGTGTTTCTCAATTGCACCAACTCACCAGGCCTAGTTTCTCTCTAGATCTTCTAGTACTTCTCAATCTCTTCTAGGGCTTGATTCTTGTTCTTTCTAAGGTGTTTTCTTCAAGTGTTTTGGCTAGGAACCCTACCAATTCACAGTGCTTCCCATGTACTCAATTATGGCTTCTTGGCTTCAAGTTGTCAAAATGACCTCTTACCATTGTGAGATGTTGCAGAGGTGTGGAGGTGTCTTAATTCATGTTTTGGATGCATTTAGGGTCCATTTGAGGTCTACAATCGATAGGTTTCTTACCGATTCCAAAATCTTGCCTAGAAAAGGGCTACAAGGAATTAGCCCAATTAGGCCTCCTAAAACCGGTTTTCTAGGGCTTGAGTGAAAATGGTCCAAAAGACCCACAAAATAGATTTTTGTGGTGTTAGCTTCTTGTTCCACCATTTAATGTGCTAACCCCAAAGTGAGGGTGTTGGAGGGTTTCTTGGCCTCCTAGGTGGCAGTGACAGGTCATGTTGGGGTTTGAGAAACAAATGAACTCTTCAAGGATCCTCCTTGCATTGGAAACTCTGTCCCAATTCCTTTGACCCCTTCAAAAACTTAAAAAGTGATTTGACATCCACCCTTGCACTTGGCACTTCATTTTCACCTTATTTCCTCTAGCCGAGTTGCTCCTGGACTTGCCTATAATAAGGTGACAGTCATATCAAAGCTCTCCTCCATCACTTGCACCTGCATATGTACACTATACAGAGGGTTTCCCATCATGTCCAAACAAGTTGTGATGGTAGCACATGTGGAACTCATGGGGCAACCATATTTACAAGGAAACTACTATATACAAGCCAAAACTGGCTGCTTGCAAACTAAAACAAGAAAACAATAATGAACAATATCTACAAAGCTCTAAATTAAATCAACAAAACAATAACACACAAGAGAAACTCAATCCATTTATGGATCAATGGAGTCAATCCATCTTTAATTACAAAATGAGTAAAATCAAGCCAAAACGCTACCAACTAGTCTGAAAATGAGTAGTTTCAATTTGTTAAGCTTGTAAAACACATTCACCAACCTTGGTAACCATGCAAGAGATGGTTCTTATAGCTTTCCCATGAGTGGAGTCATCCTAGGGTGTTGAACAATCCCTAACTCCATTGCTAACCATTTCAGGACAAAAGTTGTCATGACAACTTTTTGCAACTTTGCAACTTTGTAACTTTTGCACTTTTGGTCTTTCCAACCTATAAGACCTATTCCAAGTCATCAAAAATTAATTTTAAAACTTTCCTAATACTAATTTAACCCTCCCTAATTCCTATATCAAGTTTTGACACTCTTGACCATCAAAAAGGTCAATTACCTACTCAAACTCACTATTTACACAAAAATGAAAACCTAAGAAGTATGAACACAATCTAGGCCTACATTGACTCAAAACTCTAACTATTGGACCCTCCTGGAGTCCTTATTCTTTACTGACTTAGTTAGGGTCAGTACAAGCCAAAATTGAAAAAACTAGACAATCTAAGTCCTAGGTGCTCCTGCACCATTCTCCCAAACAAAAGAAGATCATGTCACCTTCTTAGGAATTAGATTCTGATCAATTCCAAGCTTCTTAAACTTTGTCTCCATCACCCATGTAGCTTCAGCATCATCCATACCCTGCCATTTGATTAGGTGCTCCCAATAGACTTGATGCCTTGTCTTCTTGGTGATCCTTGAACTCAACACATTCTCGGCCTTTGGATTTGGTTTGGCTGGTAACTGAAGGTTGTTCACATCATCTAAAACCTCTGAGTGACTACAATCTAAACCTTGAATTGGTCCCTTGTATGCAACTAAGTCTGCTATATTGAAAATCGGTGACAAGCCTATGTCACTAGGTAGATCCACCTTGTAGGCATTTTCTCCATAGTTGTCTAGAATGGCACATGGACCTATCCTTCTCATTTGCAGCTTGTTTGGCACTCCTTACTGTAGCCTTGATTTGTTTAGGTGCACCATGAGAAGATCTCCTACTTGAAATTGTAGGTTCTTCCTCTTTTCATCAACTTTTTTTTTAAGCTTTCTTGTGTTCTCCATCAATGCTTGTTTAACTAAATCACGGACTTCCTTCATTGATTGAGAAAAGTCCTCTGCATATCCACTTCTTGCTGTTGTACTTCCTAAGTCTCTCAACTCCAAAATGTCTCTTGGGCACACACCATACACCATCTCAATAGGGCTCTTGCCAATAGTCCTATTTATGGTGTCATTATATGCATATTCACCTTGTGAGAGTACTTGATCCCATGTTTGACCATATTCCTTAGTAAGGAACCTTAACAAGTTTCCCAAGCTTCTATTCACCACTTTGGTCTTCCCATCTGTTTGAGGATGGTAGGATAATCCAAAAGCGAGGTTGGTGCCAAGCTTTTGCCATAGTGTCTTCCAAAAGTGACTCATGAACTTTGAGTCCCTATCTGAAACAATGCTCATGGGTAAACCATGTATCCTCACCACCTCTTTGAAGAACAATTGAGCAATTTGGCATGCTTCATGAGTAGTTTTGCAAGGCACAAAGTGAGCCATTTCACTATGACATAAATGTTGTCATATCCCTACTTTGTCCTTGGTAAACCTACTACAAAATCCATGCCAATTCATTCCCAAGGTCTATTTGGTATGGAAAGAGGTTGGTATAAAATGGCATTTATAGAAGTACCCTTGGCCGTTTGGCAAACTATGCAAGTCTCCACATATTTCTTCACATCTTGATTCATCCTTGGCCAATAATAGTATCTTTGAACCAACTCTTGAGTCTTATTGACTCCAAAATGTCCACTAAGGCTGCCATTATGCTTCTCTTGAATAAGGTTCTCTCTCATTGAGCCTCTAGGCACACAAAGTTGCCCACCTTTGAACAATAGTTCATTTTGCAAAGTAAAATCAGAATACTCACTATGGAAGTGATTTTGATACTCTTTACACACCTTGTAGGCATTTGAGAAATCTTCATCCTCTGGGTACAAATCTCTAAAACTGTCCACACCTATGCTTCTCAATTGGATTTCTTAGACTATCAAAAGTCTTCTACTCAATGCATCAGCTACCCAGTTTAACTACCATTTCTTGTGCTTAATGGTGAATGTATAGGCCTACATATACAACACCTATTTCATGTGTTTATGACTGAGTTTATCTTGTGAGTTTAGGAAACTCAATGCTTGGTTGTCCGTATAGACCACAAATTCTTTAGGGAGGAGATAGTGTCTCCATTTCCTCAATCCCTACACTAAAGCATACAACTCAAGATCATAAGAGGAGTACTTCCTCTTGGCATCACTTAGCTTCTCACTATGGAGATATATTGGTCTTTCTTATTGGCTTAGGACAACACCTACTGCAACATTGCTTGCATCACATTCCACAATGAAAAGTTTCTCATAACTAGGCAACACTAGTACCAGTTCGGTAGCTATCTTCTCCTTCAAGGTTTCAAAACCTTTGTTTTCTGCTTCACCCCATTGAAACTTTGCCTTTACTCCACCTCTAATGGTATCTAGCATTGGTGCACATATAGAACTGAATTGCCTAATGAACTTCCTATAGTACTAAGCTAGTCCATGGAAGCTTCTCACCTCTATTTCTATCTTAGGAGTAGGCCAATTTACAATGGCTTCTACCTTGCTTGGATCCATCTTGATGTTTCCTTGAGACAACACAAACCCAAGGTAAACCAACTCCTGCTTGAGAAACTCACACTTATCCAAATTCATGGTTAGCTCTTCATCATACAATCTTTGTAATACATCTTGCAAATGATTAATGTGATCTGCCCTATCTTTACTGAAAAATGAGAATATCATCAAGGTAGACTACCACAAATTTACCTATGAAGTCCTTCATCACCTTATTCATGAGTCTCATGAAGGTTCTTGGAGCATTGGATAAGCCAAATGGCATTACAAGCCACTCATAAAGACCCTCAATAGTCTTAAATATAGTTTTCCATTCATCACCCTCCTTAATCCTAATTTGATGATAGCCACTCTTAAGGTCAATCTTGGTAAAGTACTTGGCTTCCCCTAAACAATCCATTAGGTCTTCTATTCTAGGAATAGGGAACCTATATCTGATGGTGATCTTATTTATGGCTTTAGAATCAGTACACAATCTCCAAGTACCACCTTTTTCTGGTGCTAACATGGTAGGGACAACACAAGGGCTAATACTTTTCCTAATTAGGCCTTGGTATAAGAGCTCTTGGATTTGCTTGTCAATTTCAATGTTTTGTTGAGGAGTCATTTTATAAGCTACCTTATTAGGCAAGGATGCTCCAGGAATGAAGTCTATTTGATGGCTTATGGTTCTTTTAGGAGGTAAGGTGGCTAGTTGTCCTTCACTTACTATGCCTTTGAATTTCTTCAACAAATCTTGCACCTCTAATGGCAAATCTTGCTTCTCTTTCTTGTCTTCTTCTTTGGGCTTCATCACAAGTGCAAACCCTATACCTTCACCTTCCTCAAGTGTCTTTAAGAACTGCTTTTCACTCATCAAAAGAACATTAGGACCTACTGCCCTCTTTTCTCCTTCCTCAAGGATAGACTGAATCTTGAATGTGACTCCATCTTTCTTGAATGAGTATGTATTCTTGGCTCCATCATGGATATATTTACTATCAAATTTCCATGGTCTTCTTAATAGAAGATGGCATGCATCCATGGGTAGGACATCACATAGAACCTTGTCCTTACACCTTCCAATGGTAAAATCCACCCATGCTTGCTCATTGACTAGGACATGTTGGCCTTTGTTCAACCAAGTGACTCTATAGGGATTGTTGTGAGGTATCCTTTGCAATTTGAGCTTACTCACTACCTCTTCTGACACAATGTTGTTTGTAGACCCTGAATCAATGATCACTTTTCACACTTTGTCCATAATATTTAATTTGATCCTAAATAAGGACCTTCTTTGGCTTGGCTCTTCCCTGACCGGTTCTTTGATCAATGTTCTCCTTATCATCAAGTTGTCACCTACCTCTGACTCTAAGGCAACCTCTGAAGTCTTGTTGCTTGAAGACTCTTCTTGAAGATAGCTCACTCTTATTTCACCACCATGTGTTGATGATCCCTTCTCTAGACACTTATATGTCGGATGACCAAGTTGGTTACAATGGTAACACTTCATTGTTGCAAAGTATGAGGAACCTCTACCTTGGCCACTAGATCTTCTTCTGAAACCACTATTGGATCCCCTTCCTCTATAGAATCCTCCTTTACTGCTACCACTATCTTGTTGCTTAGTGAGTTTAGACTCTCCTTGTGTCCTTTGTTCAGAACTTCTTCCTCCAAAGCCTCCTCTATGGTCTATATTGTATTTTCCTCTACCCCTGCCCCTATTGTTGCTTGAGTCATGTCTTCTTTTTGGTTTTTCCTCCACCTTAAGGGCGATTTTATAGGTTTGATGGACTTTTTTTGGGCTCATTAGACTTATTTCTTCTTGCATGTTCCACCATAGACCATTTAGGTACCTAGCAACCTTGAGACTCTCTTCTTCCACCGCATGAGATCTAAGGATAAGTTTGTGAAACTCCTTCGTATAGCTACTGACATCAAGATCTTTTTGTTTTAAGTTTTTCCTCTTCCTATGAATTTGCACTTCATAGTCATCAGATAGATAGACTTCTTTTATTTTGACTAACATCCCTTTCCAAGAAGAGATGGGTGCTTTGCCCATTTTCTTCCTTTCATCTTGCACAAATTTCCACCATGTGAGAGCAGCTCCTCTCATCCTTAACTTGGCTACCTTGACTCTCTGGGCTTCAGTTATTCCTTCACATTAAAAATGGTTCTTCATGCCTTCTATCCATTCTAGGACCACTTCTGCCTCCATCTTACCAGTGAACAATGGCAGTCCTTCCAGTGATTTGCCACTCAAGACCTTCAATGCCTTCAAAAAAGGTTCTTTCTCTAGAATAGGATCAGTTTCAGGTATTTTTTCTATCTCTACCACTTCTTTACCCTTCCCTTCTGCTCCTTCCACTTTTACCAACACTTCATCTGCCTTGGTTTCTACCTCTCCGAGCTTACTCTCCAATTCTAGCAACTTCTCCTTCAGGAGTCTATTCTCTTACTCCTGACCATCCACTTTCTTTTCCAACTCTACATTGGTCACCATGCTATTATCTCCTATAGATTCCACTAAGGACATCTACTCACCTAGCCCAAATCTCATAGGCTCTGATACCAATTTGATGGGGTTTACCTAGTTTGGTCAATACTTCACCTAGTTGGTGTTGATCAATTGCACCAACTCACCAAACCTAGTTGCTCTCTAGACCTTCTAGTCCTTCTCAATCTCTTCTAAGACTTGATTCTTGTTCTTTCTAAGGTGTTTGCTTCAAGTGTTTTCGCTAGGAACCCTACCAATTCACAGTGCTTCCAATGTACTCAATTATGGCTTCTTGGCTTCAAGTTGTCAAAATGACCTCTTACCATTGTGAGATGTTTTAGAGGTGTGGAGGTGTCTTCATTCATGTTTTTTATTCATTTAGAGTCCATTTGAGGTCTATAATCAATAGGTTTCTTACTGATTCCAAAATCTTGCCTAGAAAAGGGCTACAAGGAATTAGGCCTCCTAAAACCGGTTTTCTAGGGCTTGACTGAAAATGGTCCAAAAGACCCCCAAACAACTTTGGATTTACTTCAATTATTCACCTAAAATCAATATATTTTTTTGGTTTTAGCTTCTTGTTCCACCATTCAATGTCCTAACCCCAAAATGAGGGTTTTGGAGGGTTTCTAGGCCTCCTAGGTGGGAGTGACAGGTCAAGTTGGGGTTTGAGAAACAAATGAACTCTTCAAGGCTCCTCCATGAATTGGAAACTCTATCCCAACTTCTTGGACCCCTTCAAAATTTTTTAAAGTGATTTAACATCCACCTCTGAACTTGGCACTTCATTTTCACCTTATTTCCTCTAGCCGGGTTGCTCCTGGACTCGACTAGAACTAGGTGATAGTCATATCGAAGCTCTTCTCCAGCACTTGCACCTTCATATGTACACTATATAGAGGGTTTCCCATCATGTCCCAACAAGCCATGATGGAATCACATATGGAACTCATGGGTCAACCATATTGAAAAGGAAACTGCTATATACAAGCCAAAACTAGCTGCTTGCAAACTAAAACAAGAAAACACTAATGAACAACATCTACAAATCACTAAATTGAACCAACAACACAATAACACATAGGAGAAACACAATCCATTTCTGGATCAATGGATTCAATCCATCTTTAATTACAAAATGAGTAAAATCAAGCCAAAATGCTGCCAACTAGTCTGAAAATGAGTCATTTCAGATTGTTAAGCTTGCAAAAGACATTCACCAACCTTGGTAACCATGCAAGAGATGGTTCTTATAGATTTCACACATGTGGAGTCATCCAGAGAAATGGGACTTGCCTAGACTCACCCAGACTTGGCGAGTCCGAGTATGAGTCATGCTCAGTGAGTCCTAGGGACTCGGACTCGGACTCGTCCGAGTCTGGGGAGTAAACTCACCAGACTTGCCGAGTTGGCGAGTTTGGCTCAAAATCGCCAGACTTGGCGAGTCCTGAGCCCCAGACTCGGCTACTGGCTAGGTTAATAAAATGACAAAAAAAAAACATTTTAAAAAGTTTTTTTTAAAAGTAATAAGTTTTTTTGGAAGGGTCAGGAGCGAAATTTGACATTTTGGTCTCTCCGTCAGGATTATTTTATGGAATATAACATTTAAGTATAAGTGACATTTCCTTATATCTTTCTTCTTTCTTATACTTTAAGTTATATTCCATATATACTGTCAGGATGTTTGAGAGTGGTTTCGGGCCTCCAGGAGTTATATTGCAAAATCTAGTTTTTGGAGGATTCTTCAGCTTTCCAAACTTAGTCAAATTTCAGGATCAGGACATTCCAGACTTAGCCAAATTTCAGGGCATTTGAAGATTAGGATGACATTCCAGACTTTACCACTCACCAACTTGACCTATCTCGGACCTTCAAGAATGATACTCACTCACCAAGCAAGACCCAATTAGCAACAAGAGCAAAACCAGGCCCTAAGGAAGATTCTCAAAGAAACCCTAATTCAGACTTGTAATAAGTTTTTTTGGCCTCGTGGGGTGCTGCCCCTCAACCTCACCCTGTATCGCGACAGGAAGTGTGCAAGGGGCGCTGCCCCTTGACTCTACCTTGGGGGCGCTGCCCCCAAACCCCCGTCGAAAAATATGGGGGGAAACTGCATCGATAGAAGTAGAGAAAATTTAACCTCCGAGTCTGACACTGATTGGATCGACCAGGTAGATATAGAGGTTGAGACTATAGCCATGGCAGAGGAGGAGCCGAGAGCACGAGCACAGATAGGAGATTCAGAGGCAGATAGTGACATGGATGTTCCTGATGTTGGTGAGCATGGCATGGTGTCACGGGGAGTGGCTATGGCAGTCGAACCGTCCAGGACCTACCTTAGACCCCTTCGCAGGGGGCCGGGGCCGGAGGGTGCAGGCTCCTCTGAGCCATAGACTTGTAGTTGTATTTACCTTTGGTATTTGTATGAAACATTTGATGATGATCATATGATGACATGGATTTTTTATTCCAGGAGTTTTGTAATATTGTATACATTTGACAATATTTATATATCTATGTTTGTTATTTTCTTCAGCTACAATTTGCGTTTATGCTTATGTGATTGATGTATACTTGTGTATGTAATCAAATGAGCCGAGTTTGATGATGTTATTATGTCTTTAAGGTGTATTCAATAAAGGGTGTCTGAAACAAGTTTTAAATATTTAAAAATCTCTAAATTTCTTGAGTTTTTCACTATCCCGAGTCCAGCCGAGTCTAGAGCCGAGTCCCAAGTCCGAGTCCGAGTCGGCCTTGCCGAGTCCAAGCAGAGTCCGAGTCCCATTTCTTTGGAGTCATCATAGGGAGTTGAACAATCCCAAACTCCATCGCTAAAAATTTCAGTACAAAAGTTGTCATGACAACTTTCAAAAGTTGTCATGACAACTTTTTGCAACTTTGTAACTTTTGCACTTTTGGTCTTTCCAACCTATAAGACTGTTGTGTCATATTCACACATTGCCCCATTGCAAATGGGGACCCCTGCTTTTTTGGATTTCTAGGGTTTGCTTTCTATTTCTTTTAGGGTTTTTTTTGTTAGCCTTTGCATGATGAGTGTTGTCAGGGGGATCACTAGATAGTAGGCTTTGCTTGAGCCAGGGTGAGTCCATAGAACCCCAGAATTAGGGTTTCTTTGAGAGTCTTCCTTAGGGCCTAGTTTTGCTCTTTTTGCTAATTGTGTCTTGCTTGGTAAGTGAGTATCATCCTTAAAGGTCTGAGCTAGGTCAAGTTGGTGAATGATGAAGTCTGGAATGTCATCCCGATCTTCAAAAGCCCTGAAATTGGTTGTCTGGAATGTCTTCCTGATCCTGAAATTTGACTAAGTCTAGAAAGCTGAAGAATCCTCCAAAAACTAAATTTTGCAGTATAATTCTTGGAGGTCCAAAACCACTCTCAAACATCCTGACAGTATATATGGAATATAACTTAAAGTATAAGAAAGAAGAAAGATATAAGGAAATGTCACTTATACTTAAATGTTATATTCCATAAAATGATTCTGACGGAGAGACCAAAATGTCAAATTTTGCTCCTGACCCTTCCAAAGGGTCCAAAGTGAATTTCATGTAAAAACGCTTGTTTGAATGAGAAAATGTGAAAATGAAGTTAGGATTTAAGCCCAAGGATGATTGTCACTCCTGACCCTTCCAAAGGGTCCAGAGCGAAATTCATTTTTCTCCACTTTGCTCTTTCAATTGACCAAGTTTGTTGACTTTTGGGGCGTGATGGGGAGGTTTTGATGCACATTTGTCTTTGAGAAGAGATTTGAGGTGACAAAATGATGGAAATTAACCTAAAGTAGGAATTTCACTCCTGACCCTTCCAAAGGGTCCAGAGAAAAATTCTTGAAAACACCTCATTTTCTCCCTTGTTTAGACCAATGTTCTATTTTGAGGTGATGGGATGTGAAAATGTGAAGGATCTTAGCCAAGATTAGGAATTTCGCTCCCGACCCTTCCAAAGGGTCCAGAGCGAAAATCCCCTTAAACCTCTATTTCCCCTTTGTGTCAAGACAAGATTTTGATTCCTAAGCCATGAAAGGACTGGAGGGAAGTTATTCTTGCCTTGTAGGATGAATTGAGGTAAAGGAAGTGTCAAATCAAGCCTAAAACTTGAATTTCACTCCTGACCCTTCCAAAGGGTCTAGAGCAAAATTCTTAAAACATCTCTTTTGCCCCAAATTTACATCAAGCTTGGTGTTGGTTAAGAATGAGGACACCCTTGGGAATGTATCTAAGCAAGTACGGTCACAAAGTGAGAAGAACTTGTGCCAAGAATGCAAAATTCACTCCTGACCCTTCCAAAGGGTCCAGGGCAAAATTCTTATAGAGCCTTTCCTTGGAAAGAATCCTGAGGAAACTTCATTTTGATATCTTCTTGTTAATGATTTAAGGTAGAAAATGTTATGTTGAAATGAATTCGTTATATGACCTTAATCATCTTTTGGTTTGTCTTGCAGGTGAAAGAAGACTAGGTCAGATCAAGGAGGACCTCCTCCAACCCAACAACATCAAGGATGACCTCTTCCAGTCCAGCATTTCAAGGAAAGGCACACCATCCATCCTGCACATCAAAGACAAAAGAGGTTAAAGCAAGGGTCCATTGAAGAAGCAGATAGTTTTAGAAGAGTTAATTAAAATTATCTTCTCAGTATCATCAAATTGAACATCTACCAAGTTACAAGTGTCAGACAAGGTGGCATCCTAGTCATCACTCCCCCAGTTGAATTGGTCCACCTCAGTGTGTCCAGATTCAGTGTACCTGACTCATCAAAGATGACACAAACTTCGATGTACCTACCTCGGATATCCATTGGTTGAATATTATAGAGAAGGCATGTGTCCAAATCATGCAATTATTTCATTGGCTAGAATTGAGTTTGTTGTAACAAACCCTATTAGGGTTTTCATTGTAAAATCTCAGCCATTGATCTCAAATTGATCCGAGCCATTGAATTGTATTGAGAATGCTATATAAGACCTACCTCCTCATTTGTAAAGGCTAATAGTTAGAAGGTGAATAGTTAGTTGATAGAGGTTAGAATAGCTAATGATCGATAGTGAATAGAATAGAAATTAGAGTAAAGTAGGAAGAGAAGGCAAGAAATTGTTGCCTTGATTGTAAATGAACCCCCTTTTCATTGAAGATATGGTGAAATGTGTTGTTTCTTTGCAATACGCATGGTCTCTTATTGAATCTTCATTGTAGATGATAAATGATTAGATTGAATGAAATAATTTATTGAATGTACTCGCATGGAATCTACCTAGCCCAAACCACTAGCCTTTTGCTGACTGTAATTTCACCTTGTGTGGTCAAATGGCATCGAACGAGCTTAATCTTGAGTCATAACACCTCTGTTGTTCATGCATTATCTTGAATGGTGATCAGTATCTGATGGTGTACAATTTGGACATATTTGAAACATCCCTTAGAAGATCGCACTGAGTTGGTGTTGAATTGTTCTACCTGATGGTGAGACCCAGCCCAATAGGACTCCACCTAGTCATTCATCCATCTTCTCGCATTCTAGGTTGTAGAGTAGACTTCCTGAATCCTGTATCTTTTGCCATTTGTTTATCTTCTAGTTAGTAAATAGGACTTGTGATTCAAAGCAAATCAGATGTTCAATTATCAAGTGTAAGTCCCCTTGTGATTCCAGCAAAATCACATCATACCATAGAAAGCTTATCCACATGTACAGATCCTACATAACAGAACCTTGGAGTTACTCTGATTGATCCTTGAGTGAGATCTTCATCAGTCAGGAACTTTGTTCAAGAGAGGATAAGGTACCTTTAGGTATTTTATTCTGTGTTTGGTCGTGTATAAAAGACACATCAACAAAATTGGTGCTAGAAGGAGGGCTGAACATTTGGATGTCGGATCTTGTCAAGTCACATCGCATTTGAAGATATCATCTTAAGACATTTTTCCCTCCTCCCATGCTCAACAGAATTGGCACTAGAAGGAGGGCATGATCACGATGAATGCCTAAATAGCTAGACTTTAGATTCTATCAATGCATGAGTAATCTTAAAGACCTTTTTAACTTCCTCCACGCTCGACAGAATTGAAGTAGAAGAAAGGTGAGCGAATGCGAACTCTTGAATCCAAGGAAGATTAGTGGAAAGCCTTTTCTCAAACACTCGACGAAAGTGATACAGAGAAGGAAGGTGATCGTTGGGTCGTTAGTTGGACTTACAAAACAAGGAAGCAAGATGAAACTAGTTGAATCTGAGATATTCAAGATCTTCATTATTCCAAAAAATCCAAAAAAATGGTAAAAAACCAAAAAATAAAAAAAAAGTAAAAATAGAAAATCAAAAAAAAAAAAGTGGAAACAAAAAAGCCAAAAAATCAAAAAATCAAAAAGAAAAAATTTCTCATGGAGCAACAACAATTTCACAATGAGCAACAAGTTGATTTTCCTGAACTTTGGTGGAGATTAGATACACAGCTTTATCCACGCAGATTGTCCAAGTTTGCAAGACCAGGGCAGTGTTGAGTCCATGAGACAGAGGAACATGATGAAATACATTGCTTGAAGTACTTATCAAGGATGGAATCGTTAGCGCAGGGAAAATTCTTCTTTTGGGATGTCCCCAGACTAGAGGCAGAAGAAAGCAATTTCAGTGTCCTAGAAACCAAATATCCTCTTCTAAGATTCTTGTGGATGATCGAGAGTCAGCTCATTTTGAATGGTGAAATGCATTTAGAGAACACATTACTACCATTGTGGTGTAGAATTCACAACTCACCTCACTCTAAATTTACTTGCTCAGTATGTGAAATGGCTATCAATCAAGTCAGAAACCAGTTTGGAATGCCAACTTTGTCCGAGGAAGAATGTATTGTGAACAGATCTTGGGGTGCACATCTTGCAATTGAATTCAGGAGAACCTATGAAAAGGACATTGCTCCAGCATCTGATTGTGAGAAGGACTAGTTGCAGGTTGATGATACAAATACACCTGATGATCAATGTATGGATAGCTCGCCATGCCTTGCACCTAAAAAGGAATACCATGGAACAAAAGTTAAAGAATCAATTGAGAATAGTCAAATAGTGATAAAAGAAGATCCAGGAGTTGAACACGCAATTAAAGGAGAAGATGACTCATTCCTTGAAGAATTCTTGTTTATGCTACAAGAGATCCTTGAGATTGAATTGCAGGAGGTTTCAAATAGCATCATTGAAGAAGACAATCAAGTTGAGATGTTGAACAAAGAAATACAAATAATCATAAGTGATCCCAGGTATGAAGAACAATTCAAAGGGGCACTTAAAGATTTCATCACCATCATACTATTTGAGGAAGCACTGAAGGACCATATAGAGGAAGCACAAGTGGAATCACTACCAAAAAAATTTCAAGATAAACAAGCTATGGTGAATGATGCGATCCATTAGCAATTGCGACCTCTCGAGACATCGCTCGAGAATGAGACATCACCTGAGATTATCTTTGATCAACTAGAGGAAATGTTTGAGGCTCAATCCATCAGGGAGTGCTTGGTTTTTGATGATATGCTCACAAAATTCCATGAAGATTCTTGGTTTATGCAAGATGCCTCAATAAAAACAAAGAATGTTGAGCTATTCGAAGGGGCACTGAGCTTGTTTCAAGAGGAACTTCCTAATCAAGATCAACACATTGTGATTGCTCATGGAATAGTTCATCATCAATGGTGAGCTCGCTTACAACAATGTAGTGCCATCTGAGCCTAAAATATGCCAGGTTGTCTCTTTCCTTAATCCTAGCCTTGAAAGTTATTATGATTTTGATTATGGGGATTTTGGGGAAACAACTTGCATCTAGATTGATCATGGTCCTAACGAATTACCTCAGTTGATCATTTTAAGTGAAAACTTTCTTGAGTATGAGAGATGCATGGTGATAGCTTTCTTTTCTGTGTTTAAGGATGAATTTGCTCAGTTCAGAACCATCATGTTTGCCATGCTCCTATTGCACAGCTTGAGAAATCATGTGAAGTCATGTATATATTTTGCTTCTTTGAGTCATGTTGAGTCTAGGAGTCTTGTATATAGGTTTGGAGTAGGTTTTCTTTTCATGTCTTTAGTTAGAAGTTTTTGAGCCTTGTTCTTAATTTGCCTTGAGTCATTTGACTCAAGATCTAGAGTGGCTCGGGTAGCTTGTCGTTTGTTTTAGTTTAGTTTGCTTTGAGTCAGTCTGTTGGTTAGTTTGCTTTGGGTCAGTTTGTCGGTCGTCTATTTAGTTTAGGTGTTCTGAGTAGGAGCCTCCATTTGTGAGAAAGGTGTCTATGTTGTTTCTCACACACTGGCAATATCCTGGATCTTATGTTAAACTCATTTCTTAGATAATTATTCATGAAATGCTTGGAATCCAAGGTTGTTCTTCTCCAGCTTTGTCATTTGATCAGGATCTATATTTGACCCAAAAAAGAATCCTTTTTTGTGTCTTGATGCTGACATCTATTGATTACTATATCTTTACACATTAATAAACTTTGAGTCATTATGGTTTTCAGGAAAAGCTGTGATTAGTGAAAAATCTAAAATCTGACTTCAGTGCCACCGCAATCCTCAAACCCTAGTAAGCTTCACTGCATACAAGCCAAAGGAATTGATGGAATGAAAAAGCAATATCAAAAGGAAAAAATGAGAAAATGAAAAAGAAAACTCAAGAAAAAATGAAATGAAATGAAATATCAAAATTGGCTAAAGGGAATATACGAGTAACTCCATCGGGGCTATGGATGCCTAGCTGGAAATGGAGCAATGATCGTGAGATTGCGGCAATAACCTCGTCAGGACTATGGAGTCTGGCTGGCAATGAGGCTCCATCCAGGATGCTTATGAAGTTTAGATATACTACGTAGCCAATCACAAGGGAGCCTAAAAGTCATAGTTGTCTTGTCAAGAGGAATGAATACACTTGCACACACCTGGGTAATCAAAGACTAAGTGTCCGGATCTAGTTAAGGATTTTCCTTCCACTTTGAGTGCATTTTCTAATCTCTTGATAAACTAGGTTGAATTTTCTAGAGGTTCTAAGTGTCAATTGAGTCTTTATCTCTGAAATGTTTAGGAACATTTATTCAAGTTGGCGCTAGATGTTGTGACGTATTCACACATCGCCCCATTGCAAATGGGGACCCCTACTTTTTTGGCTTTCTAGGGTTTGATTTCTAGGTATTTTAGGGTTTTGTTTGTTAGCCTTTGCATGATGAGTGTTGTCAGGGGGATCATTGGATAGCAGGCTTTTCTTGAGCCAGGGTGAGTCCACGGGGCCCCAGAATTAGGGTTTCTTTGAGAGTCTTCCTTTGGGCCTGGTTTTGCTCTTGTTGCTAATTGTGTCTTGCTTGGTAAGTGAGTATCATCCTTAAAGGTTTGAGCTAGGTCAAGTTGGTGAATGATGAAGTCTGGAATGTCATCCCGATCTTCAAAAGCCCTGAAATTTGGCTAAGTCTGGAATGTCTTCCTGATCCTGAAATTTGACTAAGTCTGGAAAATTGAAGAATCCTCCAAAAACTAAATTTTGCAATATAACTCCTGAAGGTCCGAAACCACTCTCAGACATCCTGACAGTATATATGGAATATAACTTAAAGTATAAGACTTATACTTAAATGTTATATTCCATAAAATGATCCTAACAAAGAGACCAAAATGTCAAATTTTGCTCCTGACCCTTCCAAAGGGTCCAGAGCAAAATTCTCCATAAGACATTCTACTTTGACCAAAACCTAGAACTAATGCATTCCCAGGCTTGAATGAAGGTAAAAACACTTGTTTGAATGAGAAAATGTGAAAATGAAGTCAGGGATTGAGTGCAAGGATGATTTTCGCTCCTGACCCTTCCAAAGGGTCTAGAGCGAAATTCATTTTTCTCCACTTTTCTCTTTGAATTGACTAAGTTTGTTGACTTTTGGGGCATGATGGGAAGGTTTTGATTCACATTTGTCTTTGAGAGGAGATTTGAGGTGATAAAATGATGGAAATTAGCCTAAAGTAGGAATTTTGCTCCTGACCCTTCCAAAGCATCCAGAGCGAAATTCTTGAAAACACCTCATTATCTCTCTTGTTTAGACCAATGTTCTAGTTTTGAGGTGATGGGATGTGAAAATGTGAAGAATCTTGGCCAAGATTAGGAATTTTGCTTCTGACCCTTCCAAAGGGTCCAGAGCAAAAATCCCCTTAAACCTTTATTTCCCCTTTGTGTCAAGACAAGATTTTGATTCCTAAGGTGTGAAAGGACTAGAGGGAAGTTATTCTTGCCTTGTAGGATTAATTGAGGTAAAGGAAGTGTCAGATCAAGCCTAAAATTTGAATTTTGCTCCTGACCCTTCCAAAGGGTCTAGAGCGAAATTCTTAAAACCTCTCTTTTGCCCCAAATTTACATCAAGCTTGGTGTTGGTTAAGAATGAGGACACCCTTAGGCATGTATCTAAGCAAGTACGGTCACAAAGTGAGAAGAACTTGAGCTAGGAATGCAAAATTTGCTCTTGACCCTTCCAAAGGGTCTAGGGAAAAATTCTTCTGAACCTGTCCCTGGAAAGAATCCTGAGAAAACTTCATTTTGATATCTTCTTGTTGATGATTTAAGGTAGAAAATGTTATGTTGAAATGAATTCGTTATATGACCTTAATAATCTTTTGGTTTTTCTTGCAGATGAAAGAAGACTAGGCCAGATCAAGGACAACTCCCTCCAGTTGAGCTTCATCAAGGACGACCTCTTCCAGTCCAACATTTCAAGGAAAGGTACACCATCCATCTTGCACATCAAAGACAAAAGAGGTTAAAGCAAGGGTCCATTGAAGAAGCAGATAGTTTCAGAAGAGTTAATTAAAATTATCTTCTCAACATCATCAAATTGAACATCTACCAAGTTACAAGTGTCAGACAAGGTGGCATCCCATTCATCACTCCCCCAGTCGGATTGGTCCAGCATGTCCAGATTCAATGTACCTGACTCATCAAAGATGGCACAAACTTCGATGTACCTACCCTAGATATCCACTGGTCAAATATTCCAGAGAAGACATGTGTCCAAATAATGCAATTATTTCATTTGCTAGAATTGAGTTTGTTGTAACAAACCCTAATTAGGGTTTTCATTGTAAAATCTCGGCCATTGATCTCAAATTGATCTAAGCCATTGAATTGTATTCAGAGTGCTATATAGGCTCTGGCTCCTCATTTGTAAAGGCTAATAGTTAGAAGGTGAATAGTTAGTTGATAGAGGTTAGAATAGCTAATGATCAATAGTGAATAAAATAGAAATTAGAGTAAAGTAGGAAGAGAAGGCAAGAAATTGTTGCCTTGATTGTAAATGAACCCCCTTTTCATTGAATATATGGTGAAATCTGTCATTTCTTTGCAATAGGAATGGTCTCTTGTTGAATCTTCATTGTAGATGATAAATGATTAGATTGAATGAAATAATTTATTGAATGTACTCACATGGAATCTACCTAGCCCAAACCACTAGCCTTTTGCTGACTGTAAAAGCACCTTGCATGGTCAACTGGCATAGAATGAGCTTAATCCCGAGTCATAACACCTCTGTTGTTCACGCATTATCTTGAATGGTGATCAGTATCTGATGGTGTACGATTTGGACATATTTGAAACATCCCTTAGAAGATCGCACTAAGTTCGTGTTGAATTGTTCTACCTGATGGTGAGACCCATCCTAGTAGGACTCCACCTAGTCATTCATCCATCTTCTCGCATTCTAGGTAGTAGAGTAGACTTCCTGAATCCTGTATCTTTTGCCATTTGTTTATCTTCTAGTTAGTAAATAGGACTTGTGATTCAAAGCAAATCAGACATTCAGTCATCAAGTGTAAGTCCCCTTGTGATTCCAGCAAAATTACATCATACCACAGAGAGCTTATCCACACGTAGAGATCCTACATAACAGAACCTTGGAGTTACTCTGACTGATCCTTTGGTGAGATCTTCAGCAGTCGGGAACTTTGTTCAAGAGAGGATAAGGTACCTTTAGGTATTTTATTATGTGTTTGGTCATGTATAAAAGACACATCAACAAAGACCTATTCCAAGTCATCACAAATTACTTTTAAAACTTTCCTAATACTAATTTAACCCTCCCTAATGCCTGTACCAATTTTTGACACTTTTGACCATCAAAAAGGTCAATTACCTACTCAAACTCACTATTTACATAAAAATTTTAACCTAAGATGTATGAACACAACCTAGGCCTACATTGACTCAAAACTATAACTCTTGGACCCTCCTAGAGTCCTTATTCCCTATTGACTTGGCTAGGGTCAGTACAAGCCAAAATTGGAAAAACTAGACAATCTAAGTCCTAGGTGCTCCTACATCAATTATCCTCATTATTGATGTCTCTTAACTCTGATATGCCTCTCTTAACTCTGATATACCTCTAGGGTGTACTTTGGTAACAATCTCAAAGGGTATTCTGCTAGTACTCTTGTTCACTGAATTGTTGTAGGAGAACTCTCCTTGTGCAAGAACCAAGTCCCAACTTTCGGTTTTCTCTCCAAATTTCCCCACTAAGTATGTATTTGGCAACAATTTTTGATGCATGTTTGTTTAAATTTCGACAAACTATCATCAGATTACCGATGAAATACTCAGCAAAATTTTATCGCTAAAATTTTGTCGCTTGTCTGATGTTCCTATTTTTGTTGAATTATCGACCAAGTGTCGTTGGATGATGTTGCAAAAAAATGTGAGCGGTTTTCATCAAAATATCAATGATAATATCATTAGTCTTGTGATGAACAATCAACACAAAACATTGGTAATTATGATGAAAAAATCATCACACATACAACAACTTCATCGGATATTTAAGTGGTTCATCGCAATTGTGATGATGTGGAGCATGCTAGTTTGATGAAAATGTCATCGCACGTACAACAACATCATCGGATGTTGATTTTGCAAGTGTCAAAAAAGAAAGGATGTGAAATGGCGAATCTTTTATTGTTTTATGTAGTCAAAATATGAAGGATGTCAAATAGTGAACCTGTTGTTGTTTTGCAAAGATAAAATAACGATTTGCGAAACGGCAAATACATCGTCATTTCGTGAAAGACAAAAGTGAGGATTTCAAAATAGAAAACTCGACGCTATTTTGAAAGGAGGAATAAAGTGGGTTTGCAAAATGGCGTTAGAACCTTTAATGGGACAGTGCACACATGTGGATCAGCCCGAAAATAATTAAATGTTGCTAACTATCTTGAATACATTTGAATGAATTGTCTTGCATTATTGCCTTGTGGTGATCGAGAATGCTGATAAGAAAAGATATTTCCTTGTCATACGCACTGAATGGTTGATATTTAGATGGCTTTAATGTTGACTTGTGTGGATGAATTGTGCCGATGAACTAGAGAATATTCAGAGGAATGATGGCAAAGATTGTGATAAATATCGATGGTGGATAGTTGTCATAATTGAGTGTGAGGTGTTTAAAGCCTAAGTGGATTGGGTAGAGTGTTGTTCGAGTGCCATTTTCTTGGTATCATACTATATGCAAAGTTGTCTTGGATTCCTTACGTGGCATGGAAGCCAATTTCTCCTTCCATACTGACAAGAAATTAGTCCCATTTCTTGGACGATTCATGGACAGGAGGCTGAAAGGTTTGTTTTTGTTTAAGGATGAGCACCTATATGAGGTTGTGAAGATGTTGTTGGGAGAGGAAATTATCCATGTAAGTCATCACTTCTAGATGAACAAGGAGGTATATTCATTGATTGCAGCCTGGGGTTTCCAATTTGAGGCTAAGGTGGATAAGGTGAAAAATGCCTTGAGAGTTGTAATTGACTCAAGGTATTTGTTAAACCTGGATAGTGTGTGTGCTCGTGTGGTCCCAATGGTGGGCATTGTTCTTGAGGCAAGGGTGGGTGGTCTGGTGGTGCCACTACCACTCATTCAATGGGTTGATGATGATTTGAAGGCAAGATGCAGAGCTCTTTCTTTTTGCGGGTGGCAGACATTGAAAAAATTCAAAAGGTTGGAGCAATATGATGAGGTTTTAGGGGTTCTTCATTAAGTGGCACAAGCGGAGGTGGTTTGAGATTTGCATCCAAGACCCTAGACTTCCCAAGCAATGAAGTGACTCTCAAATTCCATGAGGACCTGAAGTATAAGCTGCTTTTGGATTAATCCTCCCATGGCCGGTGGAGTTTATGTTGTATGTTTGTATCTTCTTGTTCTATGTCTGTTTTCTCCCTAATTCTGTATGTACGTGGGGATTTCTGCTAGTAGTTTTGGTAGGCCAATTCTTCATATAGTAGGGTTTGGTTTTTGCTGGGATGGTGGTTTTGAGGGTGGTTTTGGGGTGGCAGAACTCTGGTGGTTTTTCAATACCACCTATACTTGCATATTTATAATATTTTTATTTCCAAGCAATACAATACATAAATTATCAATCAATATTTTTATTCCAAGCAATGCAATACATAAATTGTCTCTCAATTATGGATCAATATTTTATTTCCAAGCAATACAATACTAAATGCAATATAATCTAACCAATAAGAAGGGTCTAACAATATGTATATTCATGTGTATACTCTGTGTATGCTTTCTGTCTTCATATATCCATGTGTATGCTTTGTATTTTTAAGTGTATGCTCTATGTTTGGCTCTATATTTTTAATTAATCTAGAATATAAGAATAACAAGAGTGAACCAAAGGGGATATGAAGGTCATAGATGTGTCGTACTTCTCACCTTTGTTTGAGAAAATTAAAATCAACATTGCTTGAGGACAAGAAAATTTGGGAAGGGCGGACTGTAATATCCCTACTTTGAAATATAATTTAATAATTTAATAATAAATAATAATAATAAAATTAAGGATTAGAAACTGTACTCATTTCTTAGATTAGAATAATAAAGGTATTTCCTTTGCATAAATTTACACAATTTGGCATGAGGCTTATTGTACATGTGCTAAACTAATTTTCTACCTAGAGCTAAATTTATCACTGAGATGTTGTGAATACCAAATCCACCTTTAGACTTATCTAAACTCATGTTTGCTAATGAGATTAGATGAATTTTTATTTTTTATCTACATTTACTTTCCAAAGGAATTTTCTGATAACTCTCTAATTTTGAGACTACTGATTTAGGAGCTTTCAAAATAACCATGTAACAATTGGGAATGGTGTCAAGAGCTGATTTTATCATTTATATTCTAGATATAATTGATAACCATTTTCCTTTCCAATCATAGATCATACTTTGTAATCTTTGAATGACTTTTTGATAGTCTATTTTAAATCATGAAGAAAGGAATGCCAAAGTACTTTCAAGGTAATTATATCATTGGAAGCGTAGGGCCCTAGTAATATTATATTTTACAAGACGATTAGAGTTAAGGATTGTTACCCTCCATATTTTTGCTTGCACTATGTCTCCCACATCCTCAAATAAGGAGTGTTTATTTAGTCTTACATTGTATAACTCTTGGTTTTGGCGTTATTAAATTTTTTCTCGTTTGTTGAACTTGTCGGCTGAACCTCTGCAAAGTTCAAAGTTTGAGTTCAACCGGAGTGGGTTGTATCGTGGCTTTAGTTTTATGAGTTTAAAGTCTTTATAATTTTTGTCATTGAACTTGAACTTTTGAACCTTTTCATAGTTCAAAGTTCAAGGTTCAAAGTATCATAACGTTAGATCTTGTCTGTCTTAACTCCAATTCTTGTAGTGAATAAGTCACAGTGAATAAGTTGCAGTATTCTGGTGTCTTTGTCTTGGTTTATTCTTGTTGTCCTTTTGAATTTGAACCAGTGAACCACTTCTCAGATGGTTCAAAGTTCAAAGTTCAATGATCAAAAGCTTTGGAGATAAAAGTGGTGAAGCATCAACATCAATTATATAGGAAATATTCTGAATTTAAAAGGTGAACCTTGAAGAAAGGGAACGTGATGTAAGGTCGTACTTGGAGAGGTGATCATTTAACAGAAAGGTATGAAGGGTAGAGATTTGAAATTAATGAGTTGTTAGAATTCGATCTTTTCGAAGTAAGTTGGCACAAAAATGCCCGCGGTTGCAAATCATAGTAAATCGTGTGACTGACTTTCAGGCAAGTTCTGCATATTTTTAACTTGTTCTACTCTTTCTTTCTCTACCTCCTATTTGTAAGATTCAAAATGAGACCCACATTGCCCAAGATAGACCAAAGTTCTGGGTTAGTTTGTTTTTTTCCTGAGCTAGGGGATACCTTTATGCCTTCAGTAGATTTAGGATAATTTCATGCAAGGGAAAAAAACCCCACCAACTATCCCTTCATGCAAAAGATTTTAGATAGTGGGTTAGTAGAAGCGGCATTTTTTCCTCCAACTATGTTATGCCCTGAGTTGGTTTGGGAGTGCATGAGTACATACGACCATGCCCAAAGGTGTATAAAAGGTGCAAATGGTGAATTTTTGCTCAAGATTAACCAGGAAACTATTGTTGTGGCAATGAAGATTCTAGAGAAAGAGCAGTATGAAGATTGGATAGTGGGTAAGTCTCAAGAGCTCTTCTTCGAGAAGAAAACCACCTACAAAAGTACTATTGCTAGAAACTAGGTGCTGAAGTTTCAAAGGGGAGGTTATTGGCTGCCAAGCCCATTAATGCGAGAACATATAATCAAATAAGTGAGGGATATAGTCATCATGTTACATAAAATAAGGGGAAATCAAATTGCCTTTTATTGGAAGGACTGGATGTACTTTTTCATTTAGGTCATTCTTGCTAATAATCGATACATTGATTGGATTGAGTTGATAGCAGATAGGTTACAGGAGGGTTTGAGTTACTTCGGTAATAAAAAAAATCATATGTCCTCATATATTTTATATTATTTGGTATGTGCCAAGCCATGGGCTAGTTTGTATCATGAAGCATGGGTAGATGGTATGAAGATATATGAATATTACCCACATTTACAGCAACAAAGGTCATGTGAAAATTATCACAAGTTGCATGATGTGTTTTTAGGTAGATTGGTATATGAGATGAGGGGAAATATTAATAAAAGGTTATCTGATGAATCCATGCAACTGAGAGAGCGAGGGGTGAATCAGTTGTCAACATATTATATTAATCAAACCACTTTATAACCTTTAACCAGAGAACATAAACATTGAATACGAGAATAGTAGAAACAGATACCGGTAAGCAATAAAACTTAAGAATGAAACAAAGAATTAGCACAATGCAACCATACCACATAACACCATGATTTGTACATGGAAAACCTGTTAAAGGAAAAAACCATGGTGGGAATCCTACCCACATTCAGATGATACTTCGACAGAAAGTATGTGATACGGTAAGGGGCCTACACATGCCTAGAGCATACTGCTCATTACAAAGGAGTCTCATCGACTACAGAGAGGTTATAACCACTTCAAGATGATTGAACAACAATACAGAAGAATGAACTGCCAGAGATAACGTCTACCATGCTTGATTATAGTCTCGGTTAAGCTCAATAACAAAGGCATTTGACCTCTTACTTAAACCCAATTCGATCACCTATGATCGACCAGATCTCCTTTGCATATTATATTTCATTCCACAACCATGAAATATATTTCATTCCCATACCATGATCTACAATGAGATTTTACATCAATTTATACAAACCCTAAGACCTAAACCAATTAGGTCGGCCACCAAAAAGATATTACAATAAGATCATTACATATATCCATATTACAATGATATGCCATGTTGGCTTTAGACCAAAACAACATTAGCCAATCCATAAAACATCTCGGTAACGTGTAGAGAGCACGTTATCATGATACCGGTCCATAACCTAGATAGGTATCAGACCTAATCTGGGTCCACCATGCCAAAGCAATGTCTCCAATCAGTTGAGGCACGATCAAGGATCTCCTTCTAGATCTTGAATTCCATCTAGAAGCCGCACCAACACCACTTGTGCATCCTATCAAATATTCTTAGTAAAAGCTCTGTCGGTAAAACCTTAAACTCTTACCGGTAACACAAGATCTTCTATCAATAACCAAAACTTGTCTACTGATAACCAACCATAATAGCTAGTGTTGACATCAATGCAACACATAATCAATTCCTCCATATTGCCAACAATCTCCCCCTTTGGCATTGATGGAAACACTAGATATGAAAAAGAAAACATCTAAGTGCCAAGAAGTGCCAAACATTTCTCATAGCAGATATAACAATGAAAAACTAAAAAACCCTAGCAAATCCCCTTGAGGAGTGTAGTCCAATCTGAAAGTGATATGAATTTTTCACATATAACTATCCCCCTTTGACATCAATGTCAAAGATATGACATAGATATCAAAATTTTGTGAATCTCAAAGCTGACTAATCCCCCTGAGTAGTAGCACCACTACATCAACCTGGAGTAAACAATAAAGTTGATGATGCATACCAGACAGTTGGTCTGCTCCATCAATTAAGCTTCTGCTGGAGGGGTAGATACCCCTAACCTGTCTCTCAAATACTCAAATGATTCCTTAGACAACGTTTTAGTGAATATATCTACAATCTCCTCTTTAGTGTTCACATAAACCAATTTGACTTCCTTTTATTCCACCTTATCCTTCAGAAAGTTATATTTTATTGATATGTGCTTAGTCTTAAAGTGAAATAACAGATTCTTATACATGTTAATAGCTACAGAGTTATCACAGTAGATAACTATCGGTTCACTATAATTTACCTTGATATCCTTCAACATTTGCTTCATCCATAAGACTTGAGTGCTATTAGTTGTTGCTTCAACATATTAAGCTTTTGTAGTAGATAAAGAAATGCATGACTATTTTTTGTTGATCCATGAAACCAATTTCTTTCCAAGAAAGAAAGCTCCACCAGAAGTTCTCTTCATGTCATCAGTGTCTCCTACCCAATCTGAATCTGTATATGCACATAAAGTGAAGTTATCATCTTTAGAATACCATAAGCCATATTCTATTATTCCTTGTAAATACCAGAATATCCTCTTTACTGCACATTCATAATTTTCTTTAGGATTACTCTGATATCTTGAAACAATACTTACTGCATTCATAATATCTAGTCTAGTCTGAGTTAGATATAAATAGCCACCAATCATAGACTTATACCTTGTCAAATTTACCGGTGCAGATGTATCTTTAATAGACAATTTTTCACTTGTCACCATAGGAGTACTTGTTGGAAATATGCCTCAAATTCTCCCGACCAGTGTTTGGGTTGATTGGTGTAACTTACCCCGATGGAACAACTTGTGGGAAGGTATCGGGTTGTGGACTTTTCCTATCGGTGTAACTTTGACTGATGAACATGTTGCAGATAAGTATCGGGTTAGGTCTACCCGATGTATCATCCTTGTTTGGTTTATCAAGGATCAGGATTTCTTGTTCGTAGTTATGTTGATGGCCGATGGAATCTTCTTCCTATGATCGGTTGACAGGTGAGAATAGAGTTCTGAGATTGGAGTCTAGAAAAGAGGATCTGATAACTTTATTGTAATCGTGTTGTTTACTGAATAAAGTGATCTCTCTTTGGTGGTGGGTTTTTTACCCGTAAAGGTTTTCCCATGTATATCTAGTGTCTTACTCTGGTGCTATTCTATCTGGTTCATCTTAATCTTCTGTCTGTGTTTATTTTAATGTACTGCAAACTAAAATTGAAATGCTTTCTTTCTTGCTAATCCCCTTAGAATTGATGATAGGAGAGCATTTTCCGTGCATGGCTTTCCTTACAAATGGTATCAGATCCATTTATTTGTGTTATCCTTGTCGGGTAGGGCTGTTTTGTGTCAATTCTATTTTTAGTGGGAGTCTAGTAGAGTATCTGGTTTTCAGATTGAGATGGCACACACTTTTGGACGAGTGGAGATTGAGAAGTTCAATGGCTCAAACTTTAAGTTGTGGAAACTCAAGATGGAAGATTTGCTAGTTGATTGAGATCTGTGGGTTGCTATGTCTAGACAAAAACCTTTAGGCATGAAGCAAGAAGACTGGGATCTTGTAGATAGAAAATCCAAAGGATTGATCAGACTCTATTTGGCAAACTCTATTCTGTTAAACATTCATGAGGAAAAGACTGCACATCTTCTGTGGAAGAAACTTGGAGATATTTATCAAGGGAAGTCTCTGGTAAACAAGTTGTTCCTGAGAAAGAAGTTGTATTCCTTGAAGATGGATGAGGGTACATCTATTGCAGATCATCTAAATGTTTTCAACATGATGGTTGCTCAGCTAACTTCCATGGGAGTCAAGATTGATGATGAGGATCAATGTATGCTTTTGTTGTGTTCTCTACCTAACACATGGGATCATCTGGTAATGGCCATTGGGAGTACAACAACAACGTCCACAATAGAAGGTGTGGTTGATTCATTGCTGTCAGAAGAAACATGAAGGAAATCTTTTGAGATGGTCAAGGAGGCCCTTGTTGTTTGTGGCAAGACAAAGCACAAGAAGTCTAAATCCAAGTCAGAGGAAAGTTCTTCTCTTGGAAAGAAGTCCAAAGTGAAGTGCTAGAACTATGAGTAGGTCGGTCACATTCGGAAGGATTACAAAGTGAAGAAGAAGAAAGAAAATAATAGTTCTTCAGATTCTAGGTCCTCATAGAATGAGGATGGAGATACCTTCTGAGCAGTTTTGGTAAGACAGACATCTGGTGGTGTCTAGTTCAATCACGATGCCATGTGAGACTAGGTACCATGGGTCTTTGGCAGTGATGCAGATTAATCATTTGATGGTGAATGTTCTTCATGTGACTGAAGCTGTTGACATATTGAGGATCCATAAAGGGGTTCTTGGTAGAGATGTTTTTAATGTCATATTTTGACATGTTTTCCTTAGTTAGGATGTGTTATATTATGTCTGGTTACACTCTTGAGATGCATTTAGAGTTTTGCCATAATATGGTTATGTTCATACAAAGCATGTAACCTCTTTGGAAGAGATGTTTTAGATCATGTTTATCATGTTTATATTCCTGATTCTGCAGTTAGAAGTTTGACAATGATCTAGTTCTTATTTCTGTATTTTGAGTGCATTGATCATATTGTTTGATACTTCATGATAATGTGGTTATGCATTTGGAGGTTGGGATGTGTTGATCAGTTGCAAGTGCTCATGGATACATGGAAACATAGATGGTGCTATCTTTCTCTTGTGGCTAGAGATGTTTGTGTTGGAATGATTAATAGGTCCAACTGAGATGCATTCATCTATTATAACACAATTGACATTTAAGAGGTGGGTGTAGAAGGGCATGATACAGGGTGTTGTGAAGAATTTCTTGCAAGTTCTTTGTTTCCAGTCAGTATTGGGAAAGCTCTTGGTACAAAGATTTATTCACTTCTATGTGATGTTATAAGCGGTTATTTTCAACTTTGACATTACCTGTGCAGTGGGAGCTCCTTGGTGTGTATTGCATGTGAAACTTGAGACTGTGAGTAACAGGTTGTACATGATAATGTTCTAAAATTCATTTTGGTATATCTTAAGGGTATGTATAGTTGGATGTGCTACCAGGTGCTATGGCTGCTATTTTAGCTATGTCTATAATAAATGTTTGTACATTCGGTTAGTTTTTGGATCATGAGTTTTGTGTACTCGGGAGAAAGAGTTGTAGTTTTCTCAGTGGATAGCTTCTATGTATGTCCAGTGGTAGTGGCATGGTAGAAGGTGGAAGTGTTCACGAATGAGATGAGACTTCTTTGCATAGGTTCACATGTTAATTTCTTTTCTTGATGTTTTTTTATCGAGTGGTATATCAACATTGATGGGCTTTAGAGTCCATGGTTCTCAGTGAAATATGTAAGTGTTCAGCATGGTAGACAGGTCCAGTAAATTCCTCGGCAAGTGGGAGATTGTTGGAAATATGCCTCAAATTCTCCTGACCAGTGTTCAGGTTGATCGATGTAACTTACCCCGATGGAACAACTTATGGGAAGGTATCGGGTTGTGGACTTTTCCTATCAGTGTAACTCTAACCAATGAACATGTTGCAGACAAGTATTAGGTTAGGTCTACTTGATGTATCCTCCTTGTTTGGTTTATCGAGGATCGGGATTGCTTGTTCGTAGTTATACCAATGGTCGATGGAATCTTCCTCCTGTGATCGGTTAACAAGTGAGAACTGAGTTCTGAGATCAGAGTCTGGACAATAGGATCTGATAACTTTATTGTAATCATGTTGTTTACTGAATAAAGTGATCTCTCTTTGGTGGTGGTTTTTTACCCGTAAGGGTATATCTAGTGTCTTTCTTTGGTGCTATTATGTCTGGTTCATCTTAATCTCCTGTCTGTATTTATTTTAATGTACTACAAACTCAAATTGAAATACTTCCTTGCTTGCTAATCCCCTTAGAATTGATGATAGGAGAGCGTTTTCCGTGCATGAATTTCCTTATAGTACTTACCGATTTGGAATTATTCATACAAAACTTCTTCAACAATTCCCTTAGATACTTAGTTTGACAAATAAAGATGTCTTTGTCATTTTGAGTAATTTGTAAACTTAAGAAAAATCTCATCTCACCAATCATGGACATTTCAAATTCATTCTTCATAATATTAGAGAATTCCATGCACAATTTATCTTCACCTCCAAAAATGATATCATCAACAAATACTTCAATTATTAGAATATCATCATCAGTGATCTTATAATATAAATTACTTTCAGCATTGCCTTTAGTAAAACCAAGCTTCAAGAGATGTTTATCCAATCTTGCATACCAAGCTCTAGGAGATTGTTTCAATCCATATAATGCTTTCCTTAACCTGCAAACCATATCTTTATCATTTGTAAGTGAAAATCTATTAGGCTGCTCAATGTATAGTTCTTCATCAAGTTTACCCTTCAAAAATGCACATTAAACATCCATTTGATAGACCTTATATTTCTTGTTTGTTGCATAGGCAAGAAATAGTCTAACAGCTTGAATTATAGCTATAGGTGCAAATGTCTCACCATAATCAATTCCTTCCATTTGAGAATATCCTTTACAAACCAATCTAGCCTTGTTTCTTACAACTTGACAATCTTCATTTAGTTTATTCCTAAAAATCCATTTAGTTCCAATAACATTCTTATTTTTTAGGCCAAGGGACTAAAGTCCAAGTCTCATTCTTCTCTATCTGATCTAATTCATGTTCCATAGCCTTTAACCAATGCTTATCTTTACAAGCTTCAATGATAGATGTCGGTTCCATTTGAGAAATAAGACATACCTCTTTATTTTCCAGTCTTCTTCTTGTCATAACTCCCTTGTTCTTATCTCCAATGATTTAATTTTACATACCTTGGTGTCTTCTGAACTTTAGATTCACTATTCTGATCATCAGTCACAGTTAAATTTTTTGATTGTGTTGGTGTAATTGTCTTAGTGTCTTGTACTGGTTGAGGCATTATCGGTTTAGTTATGATCATTTCCATTATGGTTTCCCTATCATATGATATAGATTGATTTCTATATTGCTCATCCACTTTCACATTTGCGCTCTCCACAATTTTCAGCAATCTTTTGTTATAACATCTATATGCTTTGCTTTGAATTGAATATCCAAGAAATATCCCTTCATCACATCGAGGATCAAACTTCCCAATTGAATGATCCCTTTTGATATAACATTTACTTCCAAAAATTTGAAAATATTTAACAGTAGGTGTATGTCCAAACCATAATTCATAAGGGGTCTTACTGGTTTCACCTTTGATGTGAATCCTATTGAATGTGTAGACTGTTTTACTTACTATTTCTCTCCAGTAGATGTGAGGAAATTTGGCTTCCATCATCATGGTTCTTGTTGCATCCAAAATGGTTCTATTCTTCCTTTCCACTACTCCATTCTGTTGGGGAGTTCGAGGTGCAGATAATTGTCTCCTAATTCTATTTGTCTTATAATAACTATTAAATTCCTGAGAACTGAACTCACCACCTTGATCTGATCTCAGACATTTGATTTTCAATCCAATTTCTATTTCCACCTTTTCTTTAAAGATCTTGAATTTCTCAAAGGCTTCAAACTTCTCCCTTAGAAAAGTCACTGACATCATTCTAGAATAGTCATGACTAGGTTGATGATGAAATTGACAAAAGGAATTGTTATCAAAATAACGAGATGCAAGTATGGAAGAATCAATTTGTTTTATAAGAGGAAGTTTGATAACATTTATGTGCAACAACTAAGACATAATACTATGTAAAGATTCATTCTAAGGAGTAAATTGTCTTTCTCTTTGGAAGAATTTTGAAATAGAATCACACCTGTTGTAGCATTCACATGGTTGTTGTTGATTGGATCATTGAACTTGATGAAGCTTTTTGTTGGTTTGAACTTCACAAATGGTTATTGAACACTCTCCCCCTTATCACTCGGAGCCATAGGAGTGGATTGCTCCATTTGACTCACAGCCAGTTGATAATTGTGGAGTGTTGTGCACAACTTCGAAAATGAAGTAAACTCAGACAAAAGAAGCTTTTCCTTGATATCTTTTTACAAATTAGAAATGAAAATTATTTGAATATAATTATCAGGTACATGAAAAGAAATTTGAGCACACAAATGCTTATATCTACCAATGAAATCAGCCACTTTTTCTTCAATAGCTTGTTTACAATGCATTAAATCAGTCAAAGTGCTTTTTAGGACCAATGTTGTTTTGAAATTGTTGGATGAAAGAATTTGACAATTGTTGAAAGGAAGTGATAGAATAAGAAGGCAAAGAGAAATACCATTGTAAATCCTTATCTCTTAATGTTCTTGTAAACAGTTTTGCAAGTAATCATTGATCATAAGCAAAATCGGTACACAAGGTTTGAAATGTTTTGACATACGTAAGAGGATCACCTTTTCTATTATAGAGTTCCAATTGAGGGATCTCAACATGTTTAGGTGGCACGACTTTAATAATATCAAGATAAAGTGGGCTCGCAACATCAAAGGTGGGCACACTAAACTTGGATTGACTCATGGAAGCAATTTGTTGTTGTAAGGAAGACACGGTTTGAGCAAGATTGTTAATTGTCATCTCGGTCGAAGAATTGATGTTAGACATAGGTGATTGAGAAGGTGGTGTGATGTTATAACAAGAAGGCATGGGCTGAGTATAAGGTGGTGGGACATTATGATTGTTGGTATTTTGGTATGGTTTTGTAATTGATGTCAACACCTATCAAGTAATTTGCTCTAATAATGGATTGGCCTACTTTTCCTTTTAATTATAACCTAATCCTCCATTCACAGGCAAGCAAGTGACTTATGCACAGTCACCAGTATCTCATACACTGACAGGATATAATGTTCGCCGACACTTGGAATGATATGGAAAAAACCTGGTTATGTTGAAGACATCGTTTGGACACTTTGTCTTGGAGATTTGTTCATTGGTATATTAGTGTTTTCATATGTTGTTACCGGCAAATAGGTCCAGGATAAGCACCGACAGGCTTATCTATTCCAGATTAGCACAACATGCTTTTGAGATGATTTATTATTATTGTAAATGCATCAAGCTGACATGTTGAATCGGTTATTGCATTGGTTATTAATTTACTTGTAAAATGTTTTATTGTAATATCTATTAGAGCTGACCTACTAAAATTGGTCTTAGGTTATTGTATAAATGTAAGATCTTATTTGTAAGATCAAGTGTGAAATGCAAAGAAAGATATAATTCGGTATATGCAAAAATAAGCAGAGCTTTACACACAGATATCATTTCAAGGTTGAAGGAGGATTTTGTGAAGATAATCATAACTACACCGGTACTGAATCTTGCATAGAAAGATGCTATTTTGAGTAGTACATCTTTATTGGATTTAACCATCCAATTGTAGTCAGTGTGACTCCTACTTGTGTTTGAGCAGTGAATTCTAGGTGCTTGGCCTTTCTGCATGTGCAGACCCCATTTGTATACACATACTATCTGCAGTAGTATCATCTGATTGTAGGTAAGGTTTCC
Organism: Cryptomeria japonica; assembly: GCF_030272615.1. Lineage (NCBI taxonomy): Eukaryota > Viridiplantae > Streptophyta > Pinopsida > Cupressales > Cupressaceae > Cryptomeria > Cryptomeria japonica. Next base: position 258,727,603 of record NC_081407.1, on the reverse strand, counting down.
CATCATGGTTTTTCCCCTTACAGGGTTTCCACGTAAAAATATTGGTGTTATGTGTTGTGGATATTATTGTCTTTCTATTTCATGCATTAATCCTTACCGGTACTATAATTAACTGATAAACTGTCTACCGGCATAAAGTTTGATTTACCGGTATTAAGCATTAAGGTTGGTTAAGTTTTTTTTGGTTTGAATTTATCTGAAAACTAATTCACCCCCCCTCTCAGTTGTCTTTGGGACCTAACAATTGGTATCAGAGTCTAGTCCTCTTTTACAGAAGTTTAACAGCTTGAGGAGATCCAATGTCTACTAACTATTTCAGGAAGGAAAGTCCTAAACTTGATGGAACCAACTATGGAATATGGAAGATCATAACGAAGACACATCTAAATTGCATTGGAAAGGACATCTAGGATGTTACAAAGAATGGCTATACTGCTCCTACTCAGAGTCAGCCTAATCCACCAAACTTGGCTAAAGATGAGGAAAATGATTGCAAAGCAAGAGAAGCACTTTTGAGTGCATTATCAAATCAACAAATCATGGGATTATCAGATAGATCAACTGCTAAATCTATTTGGGACCATTTGGAAACATTGAATAAAGGAGATTCTACAGTCAAAATTGCAAAACTTGAAAGTTTTTGGGTCGAGTATGAAAATATGAATGGAAGAAGATGAAAGGATTTATGCTTTTATGGAAAGAGTTAATGAAATTGTCTTGGGTATTAAATGTTGTGGAGGAAACTTAAGTGAAGATGAAATTGTTTCAAAAATTTTAAGAGGATTTCCACCAGCATATAAAATGAAATTTACTGCTATAAATAAGTTGAGAACAATGCCTAATACATCAGTAACTAGGGACACATTGATTGGAAAACTTTCAGCCTTTGAAATTGAGGAATTTGGTCATGTTTCTACTATAAAAATAGATTTAGCTTTTAAGGCATCAACATCATCTACACCATCATTTGACAAGTTTGATTAGAAAGCCTTTTATGCAAGAGAACTTGAGGAAAGCATGAGAGAAAATGAAGAACTTGAAGCACTATTTGCAAGAAAAATGCCTAAAGGTCCAGTTGGAAGTAAGTATGAAGGTAAAGCACCCTTTAAATGTTTTAACTATAATAAGATTGGTCATATGGCTTCTAGATGCCCTAATAGACATGCTAGACTAAGAGAAGAAGCTAGAAGAACATACAAGCCTAACCCCGAATATCAGAGATATAGATTCAAGAAGAATAAAGATAAATCTTGTTATCTTGCTGATCAAGGAGTCACTGATGATTCTGATGAAGATCCAGTAGACAATGGATGGTTTTTTGTTGCTATAATAGAAGATCAACCGGCCCCTATTGTTCAACCGGTAAAATAGGTCCTGGTAGCTAAAATTGAAGTTAAGGATGAATGGATCATTGATTCAGGATGTTCACATCACATGACTGGTGATAAAGGTAAATTCTTGAACTTTCAGGAATATAATGGAGGCCTAGTAAGATTTGGAGATGACAAAGCTTGTTTAATCAAAGGAAAAGGTACAATATCTATTGATGGTAAGCACAATACTGACAATGTTTACTATGTAGAAGGTTTAAAGCATAATCTTTTGAGTGTTGACCAATTAGTTGAGAAAGGATTTCAATTACAATTCAAGAATGGTAAATGCAAAATTATGAACAGAACTGGTTTGGAAATTGCAACCGGTAATCAAACTAGAGGCAACATCTTTCATTTGAATAACAATGAAAAGACATGCTTGATTGCACATATTGATGAAAATTGGCTATGGCATAAGAGACTCTGTCATGTAAATTTTGATTGCATGGTAAAAATTAGTACTACTAAGGCAGTTAGAGATTTACCTAAGATTGTCAAGCCTCACAATCCGGTATGTAAGAAATGTCAATTTGGAAAACAAGTTAGAGCATCTTTTAAAAGTATTCTAGAAAAATCAAATAATGCTCTTGACTTAATTCATACTGATTTATGTGGACCAGCTAGAACTAAAAGTTTACAAGGTGATAGATATTTCATGCTAATCATTGATGACTATTCTAGAATGTGTTGGGTTACTTTTCTTAGAGAAAAATCAGAAGCACTTGGGAAGTTCAAACTATTCAAAGCAATGGTAGAAAATGAAACCGATAAGAAAATCAAATGCCTGAGATCAGATCAAGGAGGTGAATTTACATCTAAGGAATTTAATGTATTATGTGAAGTGAATGGAATCAAAAGAAAGTTATTAGCACCCTGGATACCACAGCAAAATGGAGTTGTAGAAAGGAAAAATAGAACTATCTTGGATGCTGCGAGAAGTATGTTATCAGAAGCAAATCTTCCACATGTATATTGGAGAGAGGTAGTAAGCACAACGATCTATATATTCAACAAAGTTCACATCAAAGGTGAAACTAGTAAGACCCCTCATGAACTATGGTTTGGCATTACTCCTACTCTTAAATATTTCATGATATTTGGTAGTAAATGCTATATTAGAAGAGATAAGTATATTGGCAAATTTGATCCTAGAAGTGATGAAGGAATATTTCTTGGTTATTCATCAAAGAGCAAGGCATACAGATGTTTTAACAAGAGATTGTAGAAAATTGTTGAGAGTACAAATGTGAAGATTGATGAACAATTCAGAGGAACTTCAAGGTATATAGACTTTGAACTAGCAATAGAAATATTGGCAAATGAACCTACATTGAATCAACCGGTACAGAATGAAGATCTAGTTACACCGGTATCATCTGAAAATTCCACTGTAACTGAGGAACAACAACAAACTAAGACACCCCAGTATGTAAGATTGAATCACTCTGAAGATCAGATAATTGGAAACAAGTATAAAGGAGTTATGACAAGAGGAAGACTGGCAAATGAAGAGGTATGTCTTATTTCTCAAATTAAACCATCATCAATTAATGAGGCTTGTGAAGATAAACATTGGATTAAAGCTATGGAAGAAGAATTAGAACAAATTGAGAAGAATAACACATGGATATTAGTTCCTTGGCCTAAAGACAAAAATGTGATTGGAACTAAATGGGTATTCAGAAACAAACTTAATGAAGATGGTAAAGTAATCAGAAATAAAGCAAGACTAGTGTGTAAAGGATATTCTCAAAAAGAAGGAATTGATTATAATGAAACCTTTGCACCCGTAGCTAGAATTGAGGCAATCAGATTATCCTTGGCTTTTGCAGCACACAAGAACTACAAAGTATATCAAATGGATATCAAATGTGCATTTCTGAATGGAGATCTTGAAGAAGTTTAGATTGAGCAACTTGATGGATTTTATTTGACAGATAAAAAAGATATGGTTTGCAGGTTAAGAAAAGCTTTGTATGGGTTGAAACATGCTCCAAGAGCTTGTTATGCTAGATTGGATAAGTATCTTTTGAAGATTTGATTTTCTAAAGGAAATGCTAACAACAACTTATACTATAAAGTGACTAATGATGACATCTTGGTTATAGAAGTTTTTGTTGATGATATAATCTTTGGAGGAAGATGGATTATGTAAAAACATTTCTATTAAAATGCAACAAGAATTTGAAATGTCTATGATTGGATAAATAAAATTCTTTTTATGATTGCAAATTTCACAGATTGATAAAGGTATATTTTTTAGTCAATCCAAGTACTTGAAGGAGTTACTAAAGAAATTTGGGATGGAGAACTCTAAACTGGTAAGCACACCTATGACTACAAATGATAAATTATCATTAAGGGATGAATCTACACCTGTTAATCTGACTAGGTATGAATCTATGATAGAAGGTTTACTGTATTTAACACAAACCAGACCTAATATTATGAATGCAGTATGTATTGTTTCAAGATTTCAGAGTAATCCTAGAGAAAATCATGAATCAACAGTAAAAAGGATTTTCCGGTACTTACAAGGCACTACAAATCTTGGTTTATGGTATCCTAGAGATGAAAACTTTGAATTATGTGCATACATAGATGCAAATTGGGCAGGAGATGTGGATGATAGAAAAAGAACCACCGATGGAGCATTTTTTTTTGGAAGCAGATTAATTTCTTGGTTGAGTAAAAAAACAAAGTTGCACATCTTTATCAACAACAAAATTAGAATATGTTTTAGCAGCAACTAACTATACACAGGTATAATGGCTTAAGAAAATGTTTAAGGACATAAAGGTAAAATGCAAGGAACCTATAACTATCTATTGTGATAACACTGCAGCAATTGATATATCTAAGAATCCGGTATTACATTCTAAAACCAAACATGTTTCTATTAAACTGAATTTTCTAAAAGTGAATGTTGAAGCAAAAGTATTAAAACTGGTTTATGTGAATACTAAAGAGCAGATTGTAGATATTTTCACTAAACCTCTGCCTAAGGAGACCTTTGAATATCTCATAGACCAACTTGGGGTCATACCCCCACCGGTAGAGACTTAGACAGTTGATGTTTGTCATCAACCGGTAGAATTAACAAAGAAATCTTTTACTCTAGCTTTGATGAGGAAGCTACTTCTCAGGGGGAGTAGTTGGTATATTGAATTGGTTGGTATTTTGTATTTGAATCTGGTTTTGTATTGGCTTTGGCATTTTATGTCAAAGGGGGAGAGATATCTATGGAAAAACACATTATCTTTTGGGGAGAGATTGGGAGAGATTGTTCACTCTCTATATCTGAATTTTGATTTCTGGCTATGATCTCTTTTGGGACATTGTTGGTTTTTGATATTTGGCATTTCTGTTTTGGCACTTTGATGGTTTTTCCATCTTGTGTTGCCATCAATACCAAAGGGGGAGATTGTTGGTATTTTGGTATGGTTTTTTCATTGATGTCAACACCTATCAATACTTATCAACTCTAGCACTTTGAAGGATTGGCAATATTCACTGGCAAGCAAGTGACTTATGCACAGTCACTGGTATCTGGTACACTAACAGGATATAATGTTCACCGACACTTGGAATGGTATGGAAAACACCTGGTTATGTTGAAGACATCGTTTGGACACTTTTCCTTGGAGATTTGTTCATTGGTATATTCGTTTTTGCATATTTGTTGTTACTAGCAAATAGGTCCAGGATAAGCACCGGTAGGATTGTTTATTCTAGATCAGCACAACACGCTCTGGAGATGATTTATTTATTGTTGTAGACGCATCAAGCTGACATGTTGAATCAGTTATTGCATCGATTATTGATTTACTTGTAAAATGTTTTATTGTAATGTCTATTAGAGCCGACCTACTAAAATTGGTCTTAGGTTATGGTATAAATGTAAGATCCTATTTGTAAGATCAAGTGTGAAATGCGAATAAAGATATAATTTGGTATATGCAAAAATAAGCAGAGCTTTACACGCAGATATCATTTGAAGGTTGAAGGAGGATTTTGTGAAGACAATCAAAACTACACTGGTACTGAATCCAGCATAGAAAGATGTTATTTTGAGCAGTACATCTTTATTGGATTTAACCATCTAATTGTAGTCAGTGTGACTAATACTTGTGTTTGAGCAGTGAGCTCTAGGTGCTTGGCCTTTCTGCACGTGTAGACCCCATTTGTATACACATACTATTTGCAGTAGTATCATCTGATTGTGGGTAAGGTTTCCCACCGTGGTTTTTCCCCTTACAGGGTTTCCATGTACAAATATTGGTGTTATGTGTTGTGGATGTTATTGTCTTTCTATTTCATGCATTAATCCTTACTGGTACTATAATTAACTGATAAACTGTCTACCGACATAAAGTTTGATTTACCAATATTAAGCATTAAGGTTGGTTAAGTTGTTTTTGGTTTGAATTTATCTAACAACTGATTCACCCCCCCCACCCCTCTTAGTTGTCTCCAGGAGCTAACAATGATAAGTAGGCATTGGTGATGATTGAGAATGAAAAGGGACACTTAAAGGAGGAATAAATTTGTTGAAGGAATTGCCCCTTTGTGTTACACTGATTGGTTAAGGAATAATAGGAACACTTATGGAAGTAATAGGTAATGATGGAAGATTAAATGAAGAAGAGGGATTTCACCAATGGTTGTAGGGATGAAATTTTGAGTTGAATTAGCTATGATGTTAGAAGTGAAAGTAGGAATACTAGTGTCATAGGAGTGGTCAAAGGAATTGAAGGATTGACTTGTGTTGAAGGTTGTGAGTAACCAAGGGTTTCGACATAACTCTTGATAGGAATGATAGTAGAATTAACAATATGTGCAATTACATGCTATATATCAATTCCATTATGTTGTTCTCCAATTTTAAAACTTATGTTTCTTCTCTTTAAAAGTGAAATCTACTGCCTTTGTGCTGCAATGGAAGAAAACAACAAAAATTTTGAAATAAAGACAACAATATGAGGTTCCAAATGAGGAAACCTCCTAAACTTTAAGCCTTTAAAAGCTTGGGATGGTGAACCCTTTTATGACTATTTTCTTACAAAAATCGAAAAAGATTTACAGAAAACCAGTGTAAATTCCTGTAAACTTTCCTTTCTAACTGGTATAACTACAACATAAATGGAAAGTTGATTTTATCTTTTAAAAAGAATAAAAAAATGCACCCAAAAAACCAACAGGTAAACCAGTGCCTTATCTGGGCAATAGAGTCATCTACAATAGATTGCAACCTGACAAAAGAAACTTGTACACAAATCACAAGTTCCTAATCTATCAACTCTGAATATGCCCGACATATACAGAGTCCTAATCTGCACCAAACTTCATCATCAAATCCACATCAAAAGTACTGATATCAATGACTTTGTTCAAAGTATATTTATATTTTCCTCAAGAAAAATACTAAAAAAAACTTCATTAGATGCCTAGAAAATCATTCAAATAAGCAATCCTTGATTACTTACAAGGAATGAACACCAGTACAATGACATAGAGACAATACAAATCTGAGTTTAAATTCTCTAGACTGTATATTTCATTCCTCTTTCAAAAGGTTACAAGTACTTCATTTCTGACTCAGAAATTGCTAAGAGAAAGGCCTATATTAAATTTTGGCTCAAGTTTTGCTACAAAATTTGTGTCTCTTTTCTAGGTAGCCTTGGTATCCTTTTATAGAAATCAAGATGCAACAAGCTTCGGACTACCTAGAAGAAAACTCTTACCCTAACTATCATTTACTCCAAAAGTTACATGTTGTGTCGTTGTAGTTGAGGGAGAAACCTAACATTCTTTCTGGGATGCATGCTTCATTAATTCACTGGGCATTCATTTGGAAAATGGCCGAAAGGGTAAGTTCCTATTACTCAAAATTGGTTACAACCAGGTCGAAAACTTCATAATGCCGGTGTATTATCTCATGCCAGAGCATTGATGGGTTTCCCCTAAGAAAACACACAGCCGTGCACCATTATGTTCTCTGCAAATCTCCCTGGATACCTCTCACCAACTTTTCACTTCAAAACAACATCATATGGAACATGCACACCTCTACCATTAATTATTTTAAATTTTGGTACCAACGGACCAGGAAGGCCTTCCTTCTGAGCACTTTTCCCTTAGTCACTATGTCGTGACTTTTAAAGTTCGAACGTGTTTCCATTAAGGTATAGCGATAGCCATCTGATCATGGAAAACTAGCATGCCCTTTAACTTACTTGAGTAATCCACTTAAAATGGGCCCCACTACTTGGTTCTTCTTCTATTGAAAAAATTAACCGCTACCACTAGTTGTCTGCCATAACCGCTCTCTTCAACTACTGGCATTAACCGCTCTCTGGGCCCGCCGCTAGTGGTTTGTCACCATGTCATAAGGAATAACCATCATGCACCTTCGTGTTGCGGTATAATGACAACCGTCAATCTGCATCGGACCTACTTGGTCATTAACCATTCTAATCTTCAAAGAGGGCCCCTTATCTATTTCCCTCATCTGCAGACCCTTGCCATGTGTCACCTTTGGATTGCCTTTGGATCCACCTACTTGCCACTTGGACCTACCACTGGACTTGGGCCTACCTTAGTTCTTCTTCTATGCTCTGCCACGTGGCACATCCTGATTCATTCTGAGCCCACCTAGACAACCACCTCACCATTTGCTATGTCGCGAGGGATAACCATTGAGAATCTTCATCTTGTGGTATAGTGATGGTCGTTGATCTTCCCTCAATGTGCTCCATCCTTAACACCTAACCCACTCACCTTTTCCACACGTGCTTTGTCGCCAGTTTGCGGGAATAATTGGCGAGCTTCTTTATGTCACAATATAGCAACTGTCATTGTTTCTCTTCTCCGGGCCATCAGATTTGCTCAACTTTCTCGGCCTTTACCTCTTCGTCCATCCGTACCACATGTCAATCTTTGGTTTTCCACCTAATCCACCTGAGCATAGCTTCCTCTACCACCTCAGCACCACTGGACCCACCACTTCCTTCAGTTTGTTTGACATTATTCTTTTAGCAAAACTCCTCCTTGAGGGAGCCCTTTACATGTCTCATCGAACCTGGAGTTTCATCGGTGCCTTTTACTTTATCAGCAGGACCAGTTTGGATTTCTTTGATGTACCCTTATCGATGGAACTGAGCCTTCAGCGAAACCCTTTAGAGATTCATCGTGGCCAAGGTCTTCTCGATATTCATTTTGATGACATGCCACCTGTTCTTTTGAGTGTCACCACGTGGCACCTTATGATTTTCTCAGAGTCCATCTCGGTGCCACCTCACAAGTCACCAAGTCGCAGTGATTAACAATGGAGCACTTTTGCTTGGTGGTATAGTGATGGTTGTCTGATCATTTGCAACCTTCTCGCCCATTAATTTTTCCTTTTATTGCAAAATTTGGTTGCCTTGAGATGCGTGTGCATGCGGGGTCCACTAGGCCCAAGTCACTTCTTGCCAAAAGTCCATAAGCTTTGACACTAAGGATATATGTGGCTATGCATTTAAATACTGAAATGCTCCTCCCTGCGACCAATGTGGGATAAATGGTGTATGCCTAAGCCTTTCCATCAGGTCATTGGGATAAGATGAAACCACTCCATGCCTATGCTTGCTCATCGGGGTAAGTCTTGCCGATAAGGCAAAAATTCAAAAAACTGCCACAAACAATCTCAAATTCACCAATTTTTTATGAGTCCCAATAGTGGCTCTGATTGGGGATGGTTGATCTCCAGATCAACACAATAATTTAGCAAAAACTCTAAAACATAGACCAACAAAACCCTAATGAAAGAAAATCTAAAATATATATAGCCTACAACTATCGTGCATGGACTGAAATAGATCAAGAGAAGTAATATTTCAAGAATTTTCCATGCACTAGAAATTGTTTTACTTCGCCATTCATTCTTTGCAAGAAGTGTGAATCCTTTCTAGTGATATCATAAACAATTAAAGGGCCTTTCCACAGTGATTCAAATTTCTTATGTTTGCCATTGTCTTGATCTTTTACATTCCACTGCAATAGCATATCACCAATCTGGAACTTTCTTGCACTAGTCCTTTTATCAAAAAGGTACTTTGACTGTAATTGAAGTTTCATATTCCTTTTATGGGCTACAGTCCTCATTTCCTCCAACTCTACTAACTGAATCATTCTTTCTTCCATGGGCTTAGACATTTCTAGTTCTTCAATCTGCAAAAATTGGTAAACTGGAAGCAAATTATTCACAGGTAATCTGGCTTTCACTCCATAAACTAGCTCAAAGGGGATGTACCAATGGCCTTTTTTATAGTCACCCTACTAGCCCATAAATCTAACCTGAGCTTTTGATCCCAGGACCTTTTATTTTCCTCTAGGATCTTCTTGATGATGTTGAGGAGACTTTTATTACTCGATTCTACCTAGTTGTTTCCCTGTGGGTGGTATGGTGAATAGTATGACATAATAATCCCATAATTAGCACAAAACTCTGCAAACTCCTTAGACTTGAAGCACATAGTGTTGTCCATGACTATTTTAGCTGGCACACCAAACTTTGTCACTATATTATCCATCAAAAAATTAATGACTACCTTACTAGTGGCCTGTTTGGTAGGTATGGCTTCAATCCACTTGGTGAAATAGTTTGTAGCCACCAAGATCCATATGTGACCCTTGCTTGATTTTTTCTATTATCTCTCCAATAAAATAAATTCCCCATTAAACAAAAGGGGCTTCAACTGTAACAAAATTCAAAGGCAAAGCACCAACATTCTTTAATTTAGAAGAAAAACTTTGACAAGGATCACATTTTTCAACATATTTATGAGCATCCTTGAACAAAGTTGGTGAATAATACCCTACTCTAATTATCCTACTAGCATTAGTCTTAGCTGAATAGTGGCCTCCACATGCATCTCTCTCAGAACTTTCTCAACTTGGAATTTGTCCAATACAGGTCTCCCTGAATAAGAACATACTTCTCTAATTTTAACTTTAATGTTCTCTGGTTGTGTGTCATACCTTCTGGACATGAGGCATTCTTCAAGAAGTATACTACATCTAAATACCACTAATGCCTCTCGATACTAGTGACCAAGACTTCCTTAGTTTCAATATTATTAACATCAACAGTAACTAGATTTGATTCAGCCATCAATTTTGCAAGGCCCAATCCTCTTACCAGTTTGGTGATCTTGATCACTAAGTCAACTCTTGTATTCTAGTTATCCATCTACATCTCTTTCCAGTTACTTCAAATTGGGACAGAATGTCTTTCACAGCTACATGTGGTACATAGGCTACAATTCAAGCATTTACCAGATAAGGCCTAAATGCTTTTACAACTTTTACTAGAGAATATGCCTACTTCTCCATGATTTCATACTTTAACTCAGCAGTCTGTAAAGATTTGCTATAGAAAGCAATTGGATCTTCATATCCTTCATCATCCTTTTGAAGTAGAACTACTGCTACTGTGTGATAAGAAGCAAAAGAAAATAATGAGAAAGGCTTACTGTAATGAAGGGATTTAAGCACTGGTGCTTCCTAAATAGCCTTCTTCATTTTGTCAAAAGCTTGTGCAGCTTCTTCATCCCAAGAAAAATTTGCATCTTTTTTAAGTAATTTAACGATAGGCTTAACAATTTCAGCAAAGTTAGCTATAAATCTCCTAACCAAATTCACCTTTCCCAAGAAAGACTGAATCCCTTTAACATTCTTTGGCTGAGGTACATTATTTATAGCTTCAATCCTTTCAAGGTCTATTCTAATCCCTTCCTTGGAGACAATATGCCCTAATAATTTTCTGTCAGTCACTGTAAAATGACATTTTTTGGGGTTCAAGGATACACCAAACTCCAGAGCCTTGCAAAAAACCTTTTCCAAGTGACCGCACCGATCACCTACCTTCTTTGAGAAACACGTCAAATCATCCTAGTAAACAACCATTATGATGTTGATAAACTCTTTAAAAGCTACATCCATTGCTCTCTGAAAAGTAGTTCCAACATTCTTCAGACCAAATGGCATTCTCACATACACATAAGTCCCCCAAGGGTTAGTAAAAGCAGGCTTAAATTGCTCATAATCCTTTACTAATACTTTATTATAACCTGAGAACCCGTCCATCATTGATAATAGATCACAACTAGTTACCCTTTGTAACATAGCCTCCATATTTGGGGAAGAATAATTGTCTTTCAGAGAAGAAACATTCAAATATCTAAAATACACACAAAGCCTTATGTCCCCATTCTCCTTTCTAATAGGGACCAAATTGGACACCCATGAAGAATGTCTTATAGGTTTTATAATCCCCCCTTCCCTTAACTTGGTTAATTCTTGTTGCATTTTGGTCTCCAAAAGGGGGTTAATAGGTCTTTGCTTCTATCGAAAAGGCTTAGCATCAGCATGCAGAGGAATTTCATGTTGAAATAAGTCTTGTCTATACGCCTTTAGGTCCTCATAGGACCAAGCAAAAACATGTTTATACCCTTTTAATAAGTTAATGAGATTGGTCCTAATATGGGGAGACAAGTTCTTCCCAGTATACACCAACTTAGGGGATGCTTTTGTCCCTAAGTTCACCTCATCCAACTCCTCCAACTTTGTAGATAATGCTTGATGTAAGTGACCATCACTGTAACTGAACATACCCTCTAGTTCAACTAGTCCCCTGGGTATTTCATTTGTCTCTAGCTACACTATGTCACTTCCAAAAAATGTTTCCTATCCATCTACTACTTCCACGCATGCATTACAATCAATCTTTTGACCTTCATAGTCATCTATGCATTGTACAAATCTAAGGATGTCTTCATCATCCTCAAAAACTTGCCAATTGTACACAATATCTAGGATGGCTGGTCTAGCTTTTGTCTCAATTATTGAAACTCTGGTTAATGTTACATCATCATTCTTTAATGCAACATTAGCTAAAAAATATGCCATAATGTTCTTAGGCCTTTCAATCCAATCAATAGAAAATGCATCAAAGTGTTCAATGACATCCCAAACAACATGCTTGTACCTTTTTAACTTTTCATTTTTAGATGCATATCTTGACCTTATCTGAGACACTACAAGTTCAGAGTCTCCATAAACCCTTAACAACTTGATCCCATGTCTTTTAGAAATTTCTAAGCCTAATAACAGAGCTTCATACTCAGTTGTGTTGTTTGTACATTGGAATGCTAACAGAAAAGAATACTTGAAGGTAATACCTGATGGGGAAACAAATAGCACTCCCGCTCCAGACCCTTCCTTAGAGAAAGCTCCATCAAAGTACATTTGCCACAGGCCTTCTTGTTGGGATTCAACCATCAACAATAGGATCAGTATTCTTCAACTGAGGCTGAATGGGTTCAATCCTAAAGTTATCAAGATCTACATCAATCATGCAATTAAGCATGTTTGGGTCTATTTTGTCAATAACCACTAGGGCATGTGGTTCTCTATACAATTTTACAGAATTCCCATTCACTAGAATAGTTGCAAATGACAAATCTATCTGAAGATGTCCTCCAACTATAGCAGCCCTTTGTCTAGATAGAAGCATGCCATAATGGGGCTTGGTGTCTGTGACTATTACATCCATTTTATAAGTAGCTTCAGGGAATGCTGCTATTTTTACTTCTACATCTTTCATAGTAACCACAACAGGCACTTCTCTATTATCCATAGCATAACACCTCCCATATGAAGTGTGTATTGCCAAACCTAGTTCTTTCATAACCCCATAAGGCATTATATTAGTAGTTGCACCAGAATCTATCATGCAATTTTTTATCAATCTGTTATTTAATAACAGTGTGACATAAAAGGGATCTATCTGAGATGGTTCTTGAGTAATAGTGGTGCCTACATAAACTTCTGGGACCCCTTGTTCTTGATCCTTCTCATCTTTTTCATTTCCCTTTTTAGAGGAAACATCTACATCTGATATACTTGAAATCAAAGAAAAAATAACCTCTTTATGTTCTTTTATTTTCAGCAGCTCTATCAAAGGTACTGGAACTTTCATCTATGTTAAACCTTGAGTCATATCAAAAGCAGTGTTAACATTAGACTCAACATGAGCTTTAACCTTTTCTGCCTTCTAGGGACTTGTTCTCTTGTCACCAGTGGTCTCTCCCTTATTTCCTGTAGTATCAGTAATATCAAGTTTCGTTGAACTACTTGATTGATCACCTTTAGCCTGACTATCTTTGACAGAAGTTTTGTTCTCAGTGGACCTCTTAGAAGAAGTTTCTTTAAAAACCAGAGAACCAAGCATACCTTGACTTCCATCATCTTTGTTGCTTCTTAGATTATAGTTATTCTTACCTTTAGCTATTGTAGCCTTAGTGAGATTCTTGACTTTCTCCTCACTAGGCCTTCTAAGATGAATCTCTTGATCTTCTATTGTGACTACATTCAAAGTGGGATGCCAATCAATTGTCAATTGCCCTTGGAAATTTACATTGCTTCTTTAGACATCATATTCACTTGCTTCATCCTTTGAAGACTCACAGTCACTGTCCACAATATACTCAAACATATTAACTATAGGTTCATCCTCACTTCTCATGGTTTCATTTAGAGCTTAAGTCACGACACACTGATAGGGGGAATGTGGCCCATCACATTCCATACACTAAGGGGTATTCTCCACATTATGTACGTTTCCTCCATTTAAAGGATCAAGGGTGTTCTGATTTTGTGTGCCTTTTGATCTATCTTGCACAGGTTTGCCATCTTTCCATGCAATGTTATATGGCATATCATGCAATCTAACAGGTATCTCTTGCCAGTTGTAGTGGGGCCTCTCAGGGTTACTTACTTTAGCAGTAAGATCCTTAACATCAGTCATTAATTTCTCTATCTTATCCTCTTCTTTAGAGGTTTTATTTTGTTGTGGTTTTTGTTCCTGCTACAATCTTCCATCAGTCCTTCTCCCCACTTTACCCGATTCTTTTCTATTACTCTCTACATTGATTGCAATTCTAAAAGAATCCCTCAAGCTATGTGGGTTCTTATCTCTGAGAATGTAAGCCATCTTAGGATCAAAGGCATTGTAATAAGTGGTTAGACATACATTCTCATCTAACCTCATACATTGAAGGAGCCTATGCATTGCCTTTTGAAAACGTGTATTAAAATCTGTAACAACCCCATTATCAGACTTCCTGATATTGTTAAATTCGTTGAGCATGAAGCTCAAATTTGTCTTATCTCCATATTTCTCTTTAAATAAATTCTTGAATTCCTCCCAAGAACCTATATTGTCCACAGGTAACCCTCTATACCAATCTCTAGCATCCTCAATCAAGGATTGCACAAACAACTTCATGATGACATCCTCATGTGCAATTTCATAGTCATTAATCATGTCACCAAAATATTTTAAATACTCTTCAGTACTGATAGCATTATTCCCAGAAAACTTCTAGAGTTTAGCCCTCATTTCAATAGGGACATGGTTTGGATATCCAGGAATTCCATCAAAATACAACTCAACATTTATCAATCTCCTTTCAAACTGATTTCTAGTAAAGATATTTCCAGCATTCACCCTTGGGCCTGAACCACCAGCTCTAGGATTTTGATGATTTTAATTATGGGATAGTGGTGTAGGAGAACCCTTCCAAGCTCTTCCTCTTTCTTTGTTTTGTTGGTGTTATGCTTCTTTTGAAGCCATTGTATATGAAATAAAGAGCCATGTTCTCATTGGTCCTAGTTAGGGTCCTAGTTGAGGTCTTAGGGTCATGAGTCAAAATTGAGATTTTCTTGAAAATAGAGGGTATGTGTGTCTTTGAGGTGTTTAGGGGTCCTTCATAGCATGGTGGTGTCCTTAGGTTTTCCCAATGTGGATCTAGGAGTCAAGAAAAGCAACATTGGGAAAGTTGCTCAAACGTTGCAAAAGTTGCATGACAACTTTTAAAAGTTGGCAAGCAACTGTTCCACCATGAGGTCAAAATCCTTAATGTAGTGTTGAAAACCCTAATATGGACACATAGATCGAGGAGAGGGTAGTATAAGTATTTCCAAACCCTAAGTTAATGGGTTGGATGTCAGACATTGTATGGCCCAAGCAAACTGACTAACTGAGACTGCAATTTTGTTGCCAGTCGGCACAAAAGGAGAAAAGAAAGATCATTAATGGATTGAATTGCATGCAAAACTATGTGGATTGTCTTCTATGGTTTAAATACTATCATTTTGAGAAATTAGATTAGGTTTTGGTTTGTAAGTGTGGTATGCTTGTAAATATTTTGTAAGTTGTCTTCTCACTATCCAGTTTTGGACTGGTTTGAATAAATGGGCTCATAACTCCATTCCCCATTGTGGAATCACCATGAAACCATGGGGAATGAGAGTAGAGACCCTTTACTATAGTTCAATGCAAGAAAGGCCCTTGAAAATGCAAGGAGGCCATACAAAGACCCACTCCTAGGCGAGACTGGACAGTGCCTAGCTAGGAAGGGTCAAGTTGCAGAGGTCTGAGAGAGCAAGGTTGGTCAGAGGAGAGTGCACCCTTTGAAGGAGGTGTAGAGGAGTGTGTGAAGCACCACTGGTGTGAATGAGGAGCCTCCACCAATATAGAAAAGGTGGCTAAAACACAAAACATCCACTGTGACCCAAGCAGACCATAAAAACCCTCACAAAACCATTAAAAACCCCAAAATTTGCCCTAGGCACTGTACGGCCACCTGGAGGCCCAAAACCAGAGAAATCCTTGAGCCCTTGCCAAATAAATGGTAGTCCATTTTGGGAGTTTGGGTAGTTTGTGCATCATTTGTGAGAGGGAGCCCTAAAGGACCGGGTAGGAGGCCTAATTGGTCCTAATCCTTGTAGCCCTATTTTGTAGGCAAAACACAAAATAGTGAAATCGGTAGGAGGAATGAAGGTTGTAGCTTCTTGGGGGAACATGGATGGATGTAAAACATGGTTTAAGACCTGTCCTAACCTTGCTAAGACCTAGGAATTAGTAGGACAAGCCAAGCCCTTATTAGCCATAGTAAGGGGTTTTGAGTCTCATGAGTAGGTGAGACCTTAGGAGAAGAATTGCAACTCATTGGTGGGTGGAATTGGGAAGGTCAGGGGATTCTTCAAGCAAAGGAAGTCCTAGAGACCCTAGGGTGTGTAGAGAACACCAAGTGATCCAAGGAAAGGATCCAAGAGCATAGACTAGGCTAGTCTCCAAACCCCATCCCATCATATTGGTATCAGAGCCAGTTAAAGATTTGGAGGAGTGTGTATGTCTCTATATACTGGTGAATCAGTAGGGGAGAGAAGAATGGTCACTGATGCAGAGCTAGCTAGGGAGGTAGAAGAGAAAAAGGAGAAGAATAGACTCCTTCAAGAAGCTATGAGTGAGATAAGGGATAAACTGCAAGAAGTGGTGGATCAGAGGACACAAGGACCTTGGGGAGAAGACACCAAAGGTAAAGGTAAGAAAACCATTGACATAGATGACATTATACCTGAACTAGATCCCTTGTTTAATGAAGAACCATTTGTGAAGGCTATCAAGGCTTTGAATACCAAAGATTTTGAAGGATTGCCACATTTTAGTGGAAGGATGGACATTGACACTGTCATGGAATGGATTGAGGGCATGGAAAATCACTTTGAGTGTGAGGGAGTGATAGAGGCTCAAAAGGTTAAAGTTGCCAAATCAAGATTAAGGGGAGTAGGTTTGACATGGTGGAAGTACCTGCAAGAAGAGAGAGTTAGCATGGGGAAGCTACCTATTGCCAATTGGAAGGCCATGGTGAGAAAGATCAAAGAGAACTACTTACCAGAGGATTATGAAGTCCAACTTCATAAGAAGAGACATGGATTGAAGCAAAAACACCTTGATGTGACCTCCTACACCGAAGAATTTCAAAAAGTTTGTCTTAGATCCAAATTCCAAGAAGATGAATCTATTAAGGTGGCTAGGTATCTAAGTGGCCTAAAGTGGAACATTCAAGAGGAGATAAGCCTATGGACTCTTACTACTATTCAAAAATGTCATCAGCTTGCTGCCAAGGTGGAAGAGAGGAACAAAAGGAAAGGAGACTCCAATAATAGGGGTAAAGGCAGAGGTAGAGAAGAAATGAATCACCGAGGTGGTTACCAAAGCAAGTCAAATGAGCAAAGGAACCAAGGAGAAGCCAAGTTAACTGAACATGGAAGTGAAACCAATCTTAGAGGAGGCCATTCTAGAGGAAGAGGTGCGCAAGGTGGTCCAAGTAGGGGTAGAGGTACTGGCAGAGGTAACTCCTACTTTGCAACTATGAAGTGTTACAACTGTGGACAATTGGGACACCTGACATATAGATGGCCTAACAAGCCTACCTCATCAAACAGTGGAAAGAGGGTTGCTTATGCTCATGAAGACTCTTCAAGTAGCAAGACACCGGATGTGGACCAGATTGAATCAGAAATTGGTGAGAATCTGATGTTCAATAGGATTTTGATCAGACAGCCGGTTAAGGAGGAACCCAAACATAGGAGAGCATTGTTTAGGGTGAGATGGAAAGTTCTTGGTAAAGTGTGCAAGGTGATAGTTGATTCAGGCTCAACTGACAACATCATATCAGAAGAGGTAGTTAGGAAGTTGAAACTCACAAGAATACCCCACACTAGCCCTTACAAGGTGACTTGGTTGAACAAAGGACAAAGTGTGCTTGTCAATGAATAACCCTGGGTAGAGTTTTCTATTGGAGGATATAAGGATAAGATCCTTTGTGATGTGTTGCCTATGGATGCTTGTCATCTGCTACTAGGAAGACCTTGGCAATTTGATAGGAAGGTGATCTATGATGGAGAGGAGAACTCCATATCATTCAAGAAGGATAGCAAGACCTTCAAGATTCAGTCTTTGATAGAGGATGAAGAGGGAACTTCAAGAACCCCTAATGTCTTATTGGCTACTGGTAAAGAGTTCTTAAACTTCCTACAATAGGAGGAGATAGTGAAGTGTGCCATCTTTGTGAAACCAAAGGAGGAAGGAGACAAGTTATAGGCAGAAGTACCCAAGGAGGTGAAGAAAATGTTGCAAGAGTATAAGAACATAGTGAGTGATGGAGCACCTGCAACACTCCCACCTAGAAGGTCTATAAGCCATCAAATAGACATTGTTCCTGGAGCATCCCTACCTAACAAAGCTACATACAAGCTCACACTTGATCAAAACAAGGAGGTAGCAAGGCAAGTGTAGGAGTTATTGAAACAAGGACTAATTAAGAAGAGCATCAACCCATGTGTAGTCCCGGTAGTGCTAGCATCAAAGAAGGGAGGCAAGTGGAGACTATGCACTAACTCAAGGGAAATCAATAGGATCACCATAAGGTATAGGTTTCCTATTCCTAGAATAGAGGATTTGATGGACTGTTTAGGAGGTGCTATGTATTTTACCAAGTTGGACCTTAAAAGTAGTTATCAACAGATTAGAATCAAGGAGGGTGATGAGTGGAAGACTACTTTCAAGACCACAAAAGGGTTGTATGAATGACTTGTGATGCCATTTGGACTCACCAATGCCCCAATCACCTTCATGAGGTTAATGAATGAGGTGTTAAGGGATTTCATAGGTAGGTTTGTGGTGGTGTACCTAGATGGCATTCTCATCTATAGCAGAACCAAAGAGGAGCACCTTGAGAATTTGAGGTTAGTCTTAGAGAGGTTGCATGAGGAGAGGTTATCCATCAACCTAGAGAAGTGTGACTTCTTAAAGCAAGATCTGGTCTACTTAGGTTTGTAGTGTCTAAAGGAACCTTGAAGATGGATCCAAGAAAAGTGGAGGCAATCTTGAATTGGCCTACACCTAGAACAGGGACTGAAGTTAGGAGTTTCCATAGATTAGCTCAATTCTAGAGGAAGTTTGTGAGGAACTTCAGTGGTATATGTGCACCAGTCCTTGACACCATAAAAGGAGGCCTTAAAACTAAGTTTGAATGAATTGAGCAGGCTGAAAAAGCATTTCAATTATTGAAGCAAGAAGTAGCCACAAAACCTATCCTTCTCCTACCTACCTTTGATAAGCTATTCACATTGGAGTGTGATGCAAGTGGAATTACAGTAGGGGGTGTATTGAGTCAAGAGGGAAGACCTGTGGCATTTTTCAGTGAGAATCTTAATCAAGAAAAGAAGAAGTACTCAGCCTATGAACTAGAGTTGTATGCATTAGTGTAGTCTCTAAAGAAATGGAGGCATTACCTACTTCCAAAGGAATTTGTGGTGTTCACAGACAACCAAGAATTGAGTTACATTAACACTCAAGAGAAGATTAGCAATAGGCATTTGAAATGGATGGAATACCTCCAATCCTTCACCTTCACCATCAAGCATAAGAAGGGGCAACTTAACAAGGTGGCAGATGCATTAAGTAAGAAGTTGTTGATAGTTCAAGAACTACAGTTGCAGAGCATAGGAATAGAAGGATTCAAGGACCTCTATGAAGGAGATGAAGACTTCTCATCAGCTTACAAGGTTTGCAAAGAGTTTAAGAACCATTTCCATGGTGAGTATGCAGATTACACTCTTCAAAATGGTCTCTTGTTCAAAGGTAATCAGTTATGTGCACCAAGAGGATCCATGAGGGAGAACCTCATCCAAGAGAAACACAATGGTAGTTTAAGTGGACACTTTGGAGTCAACAAAACCTTGGATTTAGTATAGAGGTACTACTATTGGCCAAAGTTGCCAAGGGATGTGAAAAGATATGTAGAACAATGTGGTGTATGCCAAAGAGAAAAAGGAGGATCAAGCAATGTTGGTCCCTATCAACCATTGCCAGTCCCAAACAAGCCTTGGGAATGCATAAGCATGGACTTTGTAGTAGGACTTCCCAAGACAAAGATAGGTATGGACAACATCTATGTGGTAGTAGATAGATTTTCCAAGATAAGCCATTTCATTCCATGTAGGACTACACATGATGCTAGCTATGTTGCACATCTCTTCTTTAAGGAGATTGTTAGGATTCATGGACTCCCTTTAAGAATTGTTTCAGATAGGGACAACAAGTTCATGGGTCATTTTTGGCAAACATTATGGAGGAGACTTGGAACTAATCTCTCATTTAGCTCAGCTTACCATCCTCAAACTGATGGTCAGACTGAAGTCATCAATAGGGTGTTAGGCAACTTGTTGAGGTGTTTAGCTAAGGAGTATGGACAGACATGGGACCTAATCATTCCTCAAGCAGAGTATGCATATAATGACAGTGTGAATAGGACCACTGGTGGAAGTCCTTTTGAGGTTGTCTATGGTAGACATCGAAGAGGAGTATGTGAGTTGAGAGACCTAGGTACTTTGGAGATGAAGAGTGGGCAAGCAGAGGACTTCACTCAAACCATCAGGGAAGTCCAAGAGCAAGTCAAGAAAGCCATCCTTGAATCCACTCAAAAACTGAAGACCAAAATGGATGAGAAAAGGAGAGAGGTTCAGTTCAAGGTGGGTGACTTTGTGATGGTCCATTTGAGCAAAGCTAGGATGCAAAGTGGTAAGCCTACCAAACTGTAGATGAAGAGGGTAGGACCTTGTAGAATTATGTCAAAGTATGGGGAAAATGCTTACAAGGTTGACTTGCCTTCAAATTTGGCTATATCACCAGTCTTTAATGTAGCTGACCTGATCATGTACAAGGGTGAAATAGTAGGGCAAAAGGAGAACCAAGCCAAGGTGTTGTAGGACCTAGATGTTAATGTCTTACCATAGGTGAAGAAGCCTATAGTAGAGGAGATCTTGGAATCCAGAGTAACGAAGTCCACTAGACACCATGTCTACATGGAACACTTGGTGAAGTGGATAGGTCAGCCTGAGTCTGAAGCTACCTAGGTTGAAGAGAGCAGGTTCAAGACACTTGGCATAGACCCGACTCTCATCTCTTCTTCTATTTCATAGTTGTGTGCGGAGGGGGAGTATGATGCAGGGGCACCCTTCCAAGATCTTCCTGTTTCTTTTTTTTGTTGGTGTTATGCTTCTTTTGAAGCCATTGTATATGAAATAAAGAGCCATGTGCTCATTGGTCCTAGTTAGGGTCCTAGTTGAGGTCTTAGGGTCATGAGTCAAAATTGAGATTTTCTTGAAAATAGAGGGTATGTGTGTCTGTGAGGTGTTTAGGGGTCCTTCATAGCATGGTGGTGTCCTTAGGTTTGACCAATGTGGGTCTAGGAGTCAAGAAAAGCAACATTGGGAAAGTTGCTCAAAAGTTGCATGACAACTTTTAAAAGTTGTCAAGCAACTTTTCCACCATGAGGTCAAAATCCTTAATGTAGCATGGAAAACCCTAATATGGGCACATAGACCGAGGAGAGGGTAGTATAATTATTTCCAAACCCTAAGTTAATGGGTTGGATGTCAGACATTGTACGGCCCAAGCAAACTGACTAACTGAGACTGCAATTTTGTTGCCAATCGGCACAAAAGGAGAAAAGAAAGATCATTAATGGATTGAATTGCATGCAAAACTATGTGGATTATCTCCTATGGTGTAAATAATATCATTTTGAGCAATTAGACTAGGTTTTGGTTTGTAAGTGTGGTGTGCTTGTAAATATTTTGTAAGTTGTCTTCTCACTGTCCAGTTTTGGACTGGTTTGAATAAATGGGCTCATAACTCCATTCCCCATTGTGGAATCACCATGAAACCATGGGGAATGAGAGTAGAGACCCTGTACTATAGTTCAATGAAAGAAGGGCCCTTGAAAATGTAAGGAGGCCATACAAAGACCCACTCCTAGGCGAGACTGGACAGTGCCCGACTAGGAAGGGTCAAGTTGCAGAGGTCTGAGAGAGAAAGGTTGGTCAAAGGAGAGTGCACCCTTTGGAGGAGGTGTAGAGGAGTGTGTGAAGAACCACTAGTGTGAAGGAGGAGCCTCCACCAATCCATAAAAGGTGGCTAAAACACAAAACATCCACTATGACCCAGGCAGACCATAAAAACCCTCACAAAACCCTTAAAAACCCCAAAATTTGCCCTAGGCACTGTACGGCCACTTGGAGGCCCAAAACTAGAGAAATCCTTGGGCCTTTGCCAAATAAATGGTAGTCCATTTTGGGAGTTTGGGTAGTTTGTGCATCATTTGTGAGAGGGAGCCTTAAAGGACCGGGTAGGAGGCCTAATTGGTCCTAATCCTTGTAGCCCTATTTTGTAGGCAAAACACAAAATAGTGAAATCGGTAGGAGGGATGAAGGTTGTAACTTCTTGGGGGCACATGGATGGATGTAAAACATGGTTTAAGACCTGTCCTAACCTTGCTAAGACCTAGGAAGCAGTAGGACAAGCCAAGCCCCTATTAGCCATCGTAAGGGGTTTTGAGTCTCATGAGTAGGTGAGACCTTAGGAGAAGCATTGCAACTCATTAGTGGGTGGAATTGGGCAAGTTCAGGGGATTCCTCAAGAAAAGGAATTCCTAGAGACCCTAGGGTGTGTAGAGAACACCAGGTGATCCAAGGAAAGGATCCAAGAGCATAGACTAGGCTAGTCTATCCCAAACCCCATCCCATTAGATAGTTCGTGACTGGTTTGATTTGCTGGAATTCTACTTGAGGGAATAGAAAAATTATTTGGGGCGGCATTTTTTTGCATTATTGGTTGAGTATTCAACAAAGAGGTAGAAGTATGTTGGGATGTAGGATTACTATGATCTACAAGTGGGAAAGTTATGGGAGGATCCTTTAAGCAGCGTATCTTTCTTCTGAACTCAGCAATAAGTGCTTCTATTTCTGCCTTTTCTAACTCCCTTTGCAGGTCTTCATTTTCTTTCCTTACCCTTTCCACCTTGATCTCATGCACCATCATTCCCTGGGGTCCTTCTGCACTTCCTCACACTAGACCCGCAAATCTATTCTCCACTACTTTTTGCTTCCCTTTGTCAATAACGGGTTTGGCAGGTTGGGGATCACTATGAACCTCCCTACTAGGTTGTGCTACAAATTTAGGTCCAGAAACAATCTTTGGATCAAGGATTTCTCTAATAACAGGACCTTGCTCTTTACTCTCAAGTTCTACTTGAGCAAACAACTCAAGCTCTGCAATCTGTCTTAATAACCTATCTCTTTCAATGAGTTTGGCTTTGGTTTCATTCTCCTTTTCCTTTTCTTTCTTTTTTCTTATGGCAATCAATTTATGTACTCTTTGATTTAGAACCTCAATCTTCTGAGACACTTCATCTTGGTCTGGCAAGGTTTCCTCCGAATTAGACACATTTAGCTAGTCCATATCAATTAGGCTGATATTTCCTTCCATAGTTTTGGGAATGGAATTGACCCTATTACTTGTACTATGCCTATCTCTCCCATAAGCACTGGTATTAGACAATCTTTGGTGAAAGGTGTGGATATGATCATTACTGCCAAACAGGCCAGCATGAAAACCCATAATATCATGGTCAGAGTCATGAGAAGAGGCATTGGACCTTGCATATACGGGACGCTCAGAAAACTTACTCGTTCGATTACTCTTTTGTTTCCATGACTGATTTGACTGATCAGGAATAATAGTTCCTCTCCAACCCTTCTTGACTAGTTCAGGTAACCCTTCATGCAACTTCTCTTGAGGGTTTTTCTTCATATAAGACCTAGTATTCCTTCTCCTATTCATCTTGCTAACCTTGAAAAGTGACTATGATTTTTTCTAAAAGAACACTGGTTTTTTTTACTTCAGAGTTTCCACCCAATATATTGGGAATAAAATATATAGCTTAACACAGTGAATCACTTACAAGGCACCTAAGAATGAAACTATTGATCTTTAGAAAAGAACAAAATAGTATTCTATGATGCTATGAGATAGATCAAGGATTTTCTTCAGAAAGATAAGCTCAATAGTTTTCAGACTTAAACCAAGGGAACCTGATATCAACACTTTTATGCAATAAAGACACAGATCTGCAGTATAAGACTTATCTTATTTGACTCTCCCCAACAGAGTCGCCACTTTTGTTGTTCTCCATTTTGAAAACTTTTGTTTCTTCTCTTTAAAAGTGAAAGCTACTAACTTTGTACTGCAATGGAAGAGAACACCAAAAAGTGTGAAATAAAGACAGCAATATGAGGTTCCAAATGAGGAAACCTCCTACACTTTAAGCCTTTAAAAGCCTGGGCAGGTGAACCCTTTTAAGACTATTTTCTTACAAAAATAGCAAAAGATTTATAGAAAACCAGTGTAAATTCCTGTAAACTTTCCTTTCCAACTGGTATAACTACAACATAAATGGAAAGTTGATTTTATCTTTTGAAAAGGATCACAAAATACACCCAAAAAATCAATAGGTAAACCAGTGCCTTATCTGGGCATTAGAGTCAAATACAATAGACTACAACCTGACAAAAGAAACTTGTACACAAATCACAAGTTCCCGATCTATCAACTCTGAATATGCCTGACATATACAGAGTCCTAATCTGCAAAAAATTTCATCATCAAATCCACATCAAAAGTATTGATATCAATGACTTTGTTCAAAGTATATTTATATTTTTGTCCTTCAAAAAAATACTAAAAACAACTTCATTAGATGCCTAGCAAATCATTCAAATAAGCAATCCTTGATTACTTAAAAGGAATGAACACCAGTACAATGACATAGAGACAATACAAATCTGAGTTTAAATTCTTTGGACTGTATATTTCATTCCTCTGTCAAAAGGTTACAAGTACTTCATATCTGACTCAGAAATTGCTAAGAAAAAGACCTGTATTAAATTTTTGCTAGAGTTTTGCTACAAAATTTGTGTCCCTTTTCTAGGTAGCCTTGGTATCTTTTTATAGAAATCAGGATGCAACAAGCTTCAGACTACCTAGAAGAAAACTCTTACCCTAACTATCATTTACTCCAAAAGTTACATTGCTGTGTCGTTGTAGTTGAGGGAGAAACCTAACATTCTTTCTGGGATGTGTGCTTCATTAATTCACTGGGCATTCATTTGGAAAATGGTCGAAAGGGTAAGTTCCTATTACCCAAAATCAGTTACAACTAGGTTGGCAGCTTCATAATGCCAGTGTATTATCTTGTGCCAGAGCATTGATGGGTTTCACCTAAGAAAACACATAGTCGTGCACCATTATATTCTCTGCAAATCTCCCTAGATACCTCTCACCAACTTTTCACTTCAAAACAACGTCGGATGGAACAAGCACACCTCTACCATTAATTCTTTTAAATTTTGGTGCCAATGGACTAGGAAGGCCTTACTTCTGAGCACTTTTCCCTTAGTCACTATGTCGTGGCTTTTAAAGTTTGAATGTGTTTCCATTACAGTATAGCGACAACCATCTAATCATGGAAAACTAGCATGCCCTTGAACTTACTTGAGTAATCCACTTAGAATGGGCCCCACTACTTGGTTCTTCTTCTGTTGAAAAACTTAACTACTACCAGTAGTTGTCCATTGTAACCACTCTCTTTAACTACTGGCATTAACCGCTCTTTGAGCCCGCCGCTAGTGGTTTGTCACCATGTCACAAGGAATAACCATCACGCACCTTCGTGTTACGGTATAGCGACAACCGTCGATCTGCATCGGACCTGCTCGATCATTAACCATTCTAATCTTCAAAGCGGGCCCCTTATCTATTTCACTCATCTGCAAACCCCTACCATGTGTCACCTCTAGATTACCTTTGGATCCACCTACTCACCACTTGGACCTGCCACTAAACTTGGGCCTACCTTAGTTCTTCTTCTATGCTCTGCCACGTGGCACATCCTGATTCATTCTGAGCCCACCTAGACAACCACCTCAACTGCCACCTAACCAGTCACTATGTCGTAGGGGATAACCATGGAGCATATTCATCTCATGGTATAGCGATGACTGTTGATCTTCCCTCAACCTGCTCGGTCCTTAACACCTAAGACGCTCACCTTTTCTGCGCGTGCTTTTTCACAAAGTTGCGGGGATAACTGGCGAGCTTCTTTATGTCGTGGTATAGCGACCACCATTAGATCTCTTTGCTGGGCCATCAGATCTGCTCAAATTTCTCGGCCTTTACCTCTTCGTCCATCTGTGCCATGTGTAAATCTTCGATTTTCCACCTAATCCACCTGAGCACAGCCTCCTCCACCACATCAGCACCATCAGACCCACTGCTTCCTTTGGTTTGTTTGACATTATTCTTTTGGCCAAACTCCTTCCTCAGCGAGCCATTTACATGTCTCATCGAACTTGCAGTTTTATGGATGCCTTTTATTTTATCTGCAGGACCGGTTTAGATTTCTTTGATGTACCCTTGTCAGTGGAATTGAGCCTTCGGTGAAACCCTTTAGAGATTCACCACAGCCAAGGTTTTCTCGACATTCATTTTGATGACATGCCACCTGTTTTGCCGCGTGTCACCATGTGGCACCTTATGATTTTCTTAGAGTCCGCCTCGGTGCCACCTCACCAGTCGCCAAGTCGCAACGATTAACAGTCGAGCACTTTCGCATAGCAGTATAGCGATGGTCATCCGATCTTCTGCAACCTGCTCACCCATTAATTTTCCCTTTTACTAGTAAATTTGGCTGCCTTGAGATGCGTGTGCATGCGGGGTCCACTGGGCCACGAGCCACTTCTTTCCAAAATCCCATAAGCTTTGACACTAAGGATATATGCGGCTATGCATTTAAATACTGAAACGCTCCTCTTCATGGCCAATGTGGGATAAATGGTCTATGCCTAGCCCTTTCCATAAGGTCATCAGGATAACATGAAACCACTCCATGCCTATGCTTGCTCATCAGGGTAAGTCTTGCCGATAAGGCAAAAATTCAAAAGACTACCACAAACAACCTCAAATTCACCAAATTTTTATGAGCCCCAACACATTCTTATCAATTTGAAGAATGCGCTTAAGACCTTGACTTAATGGAAGAGCTTCACTATTAGGGTACTCTTGGGACATCCATTGTTGAAAGCTATCAAATTGATTGTCCAATGTAGAAAGTTGATCTAAAGAAACCCTAGTTAAAGCTTCTTCTTCATCATGGGATCCATCAATGGGGTGAATAGGCACATGATTAGGATGGGAAGAATTAGCATGATCCTCATTAAATAAGTCACCCAAATTAGGCTCCATCTTCTTGGTAATTAAACCTTGGGAAGCCTTAATTATAATGCTTCACCTAATAGGGAAAAGATAGGTAGGACTAATAGTGGTAAATCTCATGCACTAGAGGGAAAATTTGAATTTTGAATTGTGGAACAAAGCTTATAAAATTGATTAATGCAAAATTTAAGAAAATAAGGATTACATAGTTTGAACTTTGTTGAGGGAAGAGGATGAAACAACTTCCAATAATGAAAGGAAATTGGAATTTTAAAATTAGGGCCAAGGGAATACCACTTAATTTTAAAATCAGAGTAGATTATAATCAACCTCTTAATTTTAAAAAATTTCTTGAAATTTGAAATGTTGAATTTTGGAGGTATTTCCGATTCTAGAGGGATCAAAAATTGACAAAATCAGCCAATCTTCTAGATTTAGGCTAGTAAATACAGTTATAATAGTCTCCTAAAATTTTAGGAAAAAGTCAAGGATCGTGGCGGGAACGCACATGGTCCGACGAACTTTTTTCAAAATTTTTAGGGATGGATTTTACAATGATTTTAAAGCTAACCCCAAAAAATTGGAGAATTTTACGATCTCTAGATGGGCGAAATGAAGGAGAAAATGTGAAAATAGGACCCTATTAGGGTTTTGAAGAAAAAGAGGAATTGGATAACTCTCATGTTACACCTTGTGTTGCAGGAACATCCAAAACATAGGCTAAATTCAATCAGATTGCTAGGCCAGTGAAAATAAAAAAGGAACCAACTTCTACTAGGACCACTAGGGCTAGAAATAGAAGTAGAATTAAGGAATCTCTTGTGGATATAGAGGTGGTGAATTTAGACATCTTACCTGAGATGGATAACACTTTGACTCATTCAAATTCAGAAGTATAGGATATTGATAATGAAAATGGCAATCAACAAGTGGATGATACAATAAATATTGTTACCACATTAGTGGTAAGGAAGGAAAAGGAAGCAAAATCTGGCTCTGATGAAACCCCTACGTGCACTGGTCCCTTGTGGTTAGAAAATACTCTGAGCACCAAGAAAATTAATTTAGTTCCTATCTCGGTTCCATTGGAAGACATGGTGAGGAAGTGCTTGGGAAAAACTCCCGAGGCGAAGAAGCTAAAAGCTATTTCCAAAATTGATTTTGATGCTGATAGTGGGAATTGGACTACAGAGATAGAATGCCCATTGATGAATGAGAAATCAGATAATCTTATAGCCTAGGATTTTACCAATGAAAAAGTGAATATTGGAACTGCTTCTTGAGCCATAGATATTTTTCATCTTGAAGATTCAATGAAAAAGATCATAACCGAAACTTGGAAAGATGAAAAAGACAAAAGGGAACTAAAAAATTCTTTAAAACAAATGGTGGAATACATTGACGCAATCCATGGACCGGATCCCCAACTTGTTTCTGAACAACCAACACTCTTCGACCCCAAATCCCTTGGTAATCAAAAGTTGTTTGCAGAAGTCCAGAGGAATAAAATGGTGCAAGGGGTGTTCCTTGAGTGGTTGGACATGATCGTGAAAGAAGGGACATAATACATTTGGAATCTGAAAGAAGGGATCATCCGAGAATTGGAAAAAGAAATCACAACCTGGAAAAATAAAGAAGCCAAATGGGCTTGAACTGTAGCCCAAATGGAAGAAATTCAAGAGCACAGTGTAATGAAGTTCCTTGCAGAGAAGCCTTTACAAGGATTTGATGGTAATATTATGTACATCTACAAAAAGAACATTGAATGGATAAATTCAATGATAAAATAGGGGTATGAGGATTTTGTAAAGCTTAGTCAGGAATTGTCTGAACTAGTGCAAGGCATGCTTAATGACCTGAAATACATAGGGGTGAAATACATGAAGGAAGATGGACAAACTATTGACCCTGCTGATGCCATAAGAAAATCCTTTGGAACACAAATTGATATGGTTAATAGTGCAATGGTGATCACCAAGAATGATTTATCTACCATTGCCAAAATTGAATCCTTGTTGTTCTTATGCATCGACCATTTGAACAATCATGCAAATAAAGTAATACAGGTGTGTCATGATAAGGAGATTTGACAACAACGGATTTTACACGTAGGCATTCTGAATGTACCTGTCATCTAACAATTCATGGAAGCATTCACGGAGTGGAAGAAAGATCAAATTGGTCATTCATTGTCATGAAACTAAAAGTTTTTTTTACACTGTTTCCTTGTTTACTTTGTTCTCTTCTATGTTTAGTAAGGAACTATTTTTAAAATCAATTTTTAAAATTGTTTACTCACCCTTGGGAAGAGCGGTGTAATTCTGGGTTACCGGGTGGTTGAGGTAGGAAGATTTGACTATATATTTCTGGTGAAAAGACTTTGTAATGGTCCAAGAAATTTTGTTTGTGTGCTGAAGTAAGCTCTAGAATAATTTATCTGGTTTTAAGATAGGACAAAATTTATTCAACTGTAATTTAATATATGAAATCGATTTTGACAGTTTGAATATGTGTGTTTAAATCTGGAGAATTTATTTATGTGTGAATGAATTCTTTTTCAAATTGATCTCATTCATCATATTGAAAATATTTACAAAGTTAAGAGTTGAAAATTCTTCTTTCATTTATGTACATTAAGTTGGACCAGTTACGATAGTCAGCATGCCATTTTCTTAGATCGATATATTATTGAACACAATGTGCCAGTAGCGTCATAAATTGTACACCCTTGCTAGGGTGGTACAATTTCACACTTAGGTTAGCACCCGCCTTTGTGTGTCTTGCATCTTGAATTTCTAATTTCCCTTTAAGCATTTAATTAATTAATTAAATTAAATCTAAAGTCATATTTCATCACATCATACATCATTAAATTGGGACCTTTTCCCTAAGTGTTCCCTTTTTATTTTATTCCTCCAATAAATTATTTAATCATAAACCCTAATTATGTCCTATTTCGACCTTTAAGGCCTGATTTCGAATATCAAAACACCTCAAAATCAGCTCTAACTTTGGGATTCACTCTATTATCATCATATCTAACATCCTTAAAAATTTGGTGAAAAGTTGGTCGGACCGTGGCGGGAATGCACATGGTCCTCGGCTTTTTTCCCAAAATTTTGGGAGCACAATTCTATGATATTATAATGCTTAACCCCAAAATATTGATGGGAAATTCAATTCCTAGGTCAGCCTAAAGGCGTAATTAAGTCAAAATTAAGATATAGGGTTTCATACATAAGAGCTCTCTTTCTTCATTTGAAGGGAACAAAGATCTATCTAATCAAAAGGAGTTTTCAGCAAAGAAAGCATAAGGAGCCTTCTATTTAGTGAAAAAGAAGCCTATGTGGAGTCTTCAATAATATTGAACAATATTTTATCAAGCATTCATCACAAATTAGGAGACTTGAAGACATTGAGGAATAATAGGAGATCTAGTGGCAATATCTCTCCCTTGGGGATTGGTATGATTTCATGTTATTTTCATGTCTTTGTATGAGCTTCTTTACATCAATTTTCA
Organism: Cryptomeria japonica; assembly: GCF_030272615.1. Classification (NCBI taxonomy): domain Eukaryota; kingdom Viridiplantae; phylum Streptophyta; class Pinopsida; order Cupressales; family Cupressaceae; genus Cryptomeria; species Cryptomeria japonica. The sequence goes on along the minus strand of NC_081407.1, from coordinate 258,696,705 downwards.
TATTTAAAATCATGCTTTAGATCATTTAGCATATTATGTTTGAAGCATTGTTATTTACATTCACATTTACATTTAGAGTTTACTCTCATGCGTAGGGTAGCTCTAGTTTCTTATCATTTAGGATCTTGCATACACACAAGGTTCTAGCACACATATTTTTAAGTACATTATCGGCTATTTGTGGAGATTTAAATCACCGACACGGGGGTTTGGCTAAGGCAAAAACCTATATAGCCACCCAAACCTTCTATTTTCAGTTGCAGGTGTAGAAACAGTCATCTAGAGGCAGTTTTGGATCTGGAAAAGGCATCAGAGCCACTTAGAAGTTTCAGAAGTGCATAAATATATGAAGGATAGGGGTATGGCACTCTGGTCCCTCCACTTTACAATGATTTTTGGTAGGATACAACTTCAGGGTCTCCAGTTTGCATCCTTTCAGTTGTAGCTCTCTGTTAGTCTATCAGGGACAATGGCGTGGCACCCTGGTCTTGGTTGGTTTGGCTCAGTCTGCAGAATCAGGTACACAACCAAAATCCTCCCCCTTTCATTCTTTCAGTATCTCAGTTTCAGATTTGCAAGTTTGTGCAATTTCAAGTTCATTTATGCTTCATTCTTTATCTCCTAGCCTAGTTGATCATTCAAACCCTAGTCTTTCTCATCATTTTCAACAAGAGGAATAGAAACCCTAAGAGGTAATCCTTGCCTCTCTCTTTCTCACAAGAAGTAGCCAAAGTTAGCTATCTCCTAGGCTCTTTCATATTCCCAATGTGTTGGCCAAAGTGGGATTAGGTGCTAGTCACCCGGTCTCGGTTTTCCTGCCCCCACATTTTGGTGAACCCAATGTGAATCCAACCTTCTTCAATTTTGATATATGTTATCAGATTCGAGTGTTTTTTCTATTTCAAATTCAAATTTACATTTACAAGTGTCAATTCCTTGCAAATTTCAAAATTTAGAGGTTAATTTTTTTAAAACCCCAATTTTTCAATTCAAAATTGAACTTGTGGATAACTTAATTTGGATCATTAACTTCAGATCCGATTTAGGAACTCATTTCACTCATAAATTTCATTTTCTAAATAAACATTTAGAGTGCTTCCATTGGTTAAAATTGAACATTTCCTTCTGTTTGGCATATGTTATCATTTGAAAGAGGAAATGTTTTGTCATGATGCATTTATTTCCTAAATGTGATAATGGGTTAGCTTCCCTTGTTCCAATTTTTCCCTGTCTTATACAACCACCTCCTATCTATGACAACATTTTAGTGCCTAAAATGGTTGTTACCAATTCCTTCAAAACTCTCTCATTCTCTAAGGATAAAGATTTGAAGAGTGATCTTGACAATTCTCCTAAAATGTGCCCTTCCCATCTAGCTATCTTAGAGGAAGAGGATGATATCATAAACACTTTTTTTAATGTTACTTTACCTTCTTTACATTATTCCTGTCTAAGTGAAAAGGTATTGATGGATATTGACTTAAATCTTCTCCTAAATTTGGTCTTACTAATGGGGGCATGTTAGTACAACAAGTGGTTATGAACACTTCTTCCAAAGATCTCTTTCCTAAGCATGAATCTTTGGAGAAATATTTTCATCTTCTTCCTAAATAATACTCCCCTCATGAGGTTCATTTTGTGCAAGAAGATGGTATTGTCCCTACTTTTACTAGTGATGGCATTTCCTCTTTTGATTCCAACAAAATTCCCACTAGAGATGATGCATTAATGATAAATTATTTCCCTTCTCCTAAAGTTTATCTTTGTTGATATTGCACACTTCAATGAGAAATTGTAGGTGATTGAAGGTATTTTCATTGATGGAAACCTTGCAATCCTATGGCATCAGCAAGCACCGACATCTACAGATAGTTTACCGGCAGCGACAAAGATGATTATCGGCACCCTGGCTGACACGATTTTGTTTATTGTATATCGTATTTAATTGTAACATCTTTTTGTAAGCCGACAAGGCGTATTGTAATAAGACTCATATATAAGTATAAGATCTTGCAGATCATTTAAGATGCGGATATGGAAAGAATATTGCAGAAGTAATATGTGAATATTAAGGTAGAATTTGGAGTAAGGTTTATGGTTATTGTATGAGCTTAAGCCGGTACTGAACCTGGCATAGCAGATGCTGAACTAAAGCAGTACATTATATTGGATTTGCATAATCCATTTTGTAAGTCAGTGAGACTTCTTTTTTTAATTAAGCAATGAACTTTAGGCAGTTGGCCTTCCTGCATGTGCAGGCCCCTATTGTAAGTAATATCCATTCATTGGCTAGTGAGTGAATATTGTGGGTCACAAATCCCACCGAGGTTTTTCCCACACTGGGTTTCCTCATTAAAAATCTTGTGTTATGGTTTTCTTTCTATGTTGTTCTTATTGTTCATATTTACTGCATTAATTCTTGTTTACCAGTGCACTATTTTGGAATGCAATTTATTTAATAAGATCAGAAAATTTGTTAACCGGCAAGATACTAATTCACACCCCCCCCCCACTCTCAATATCTTTGGGAATCCTGAAAGTCTTACCCCTAAAGATTCCTTAGAGAAATAAGATGAAATCATAATGAATTTCCTTAATTCTCTCTCCCCTAAAGATCCTATTGAAGACATTTTGAGGAAAGAGGATGATTTAAATACATGTAGTGATTTTATCCTTCCTAAGGATGAAGAATTAATGAACAATGTTATCCCTTCTCCCAAAATTGGCAATAGAAATAAGGATATCTTTGTGCAAGATATTTCTAATACTTTTCCTAATGAACTCACTATTTGGGATGAACCATTAGAAGAAAGTGTTGATTATTCTCTCCCCCGTGAGAAAACCCTAGCCAAAGGGGATAAAATAATGATTGATAACTTTCTTGATAGAATTTCACCTTCCATGAATCTCAATCATTATCTCTCTAAAAACAAAGCATCTCCCTCTCCTCAACTTGGTTCTACTCATAAGGATACCTTAGTTCAAGATAAGATGGTTAACATTTTTTTCAAAGATATCCCTCTCAAAGGTGAGACTTTAAAAAGTAATGTTGATCCTTCTCCTAGAGATTTAATTCCCCATGTAGATCCTTTAGTGATAGAGGATGATATGACCTTTCCTAGTAATACTCTTTCTTCTAAAACATCAATTCTTACCCCTAGTCTCCCTCCTAAAATTGGTCTTATCCATGAAAACATTTTAGTGCAAGGAGAGACTATCAAAAATTCTTCCAACAATCTTGTTCATTCTTCTTCTAATGATACCTTTGATATTCCTAAACCATCTTCAATCAATTTGATACATGTGAATGAAACACCTAATAAACCCCTCTTCACAGTTCAAGGTTTTTGTCCTCAGAATTCCCCACGTAAGCCTATCTTAGTGGTTCAAGGTGGTTATGCTAATTATTCTTTTTGCACTCCTAAGAAACCTATTATTACTGTGCAAGTAGGTTATCCTACTAAGATCCCTTATGAGTATGCTGAGAAAATTACTGGAGAGAGTTATAATACGGTTTCTCATACCTACAACACAAGAAACAATAGACAACCTAGTCCTCCTATAGTTATCCTAGCTTCAATTCCTCTCTCTCAACCTATTCTTCCACAAGCACCTCATATATCAACCGTTAGTAAGGATTATGATCTTATTGAACAACTTAAGGCCACTCCTGCTAAGATTTGTATCTGGGATTTGGTTCAAACTTCACATGCTTATCATGGGATGTTACAAGATGCTTTGAAAAACTTAGATGTCCCACCTACAGTGACACCTAATAACATGTTCTCTTTGATTGATCCTACAAACAAATCCAAAGCTCAAATTGTATTCACACAAGATGAGTTACCTTCTCCTAAAATCCAAAATCAATATGATCCTCTTATGATTGTGGTTATTATCCATGATAGTGCTATAAGACGAATCCTTGTGGACAATGCACCTAGCCTTCATGTTTGTGTTGTGGACTTATTGGATAAGATTAAAGTGGGCCATTCTCTCATCAAACCTTCTTCTCTTACTATTCGAGGCTTTGATAATGTTGCTAAACAATGTCTAGGTGTCATAACCTTGCCTATTAGGGTAGGTCCTATTGTGTTACCTACACCTATTTATGTTATGCCTGGTAATTTGACATATAACCTTCTATTAGGGAGACCTTGGATTCATAGCATGCAAAATTTCCCCTCAAATTTGCATAGGCAAGTTAAATTCATTTATAACAATATAACATACACCTCGTTAGCTGCCAAACCTCAAGAACCATTAAAATATAGATCTTCTTGTTCAACTACTTCCCATTCTTCTACTTCTTCAAATACATCTATTTCATTTAATGATGTTGTTCCTTCTAGTACTCTTGATTCTCCTACTCAATTTGAATCTCCTCCCAAAGATATATTTTCTCCCGAAGAAGTTCTTGCGAATGATTATTGAGGATCTCTAGACTTTACCCCTACTTTTATAGGAGAATATAGGGTACCTTGGAAATGATTTAAGACTGAGAAGGAGAAATATAAGGAGGAACCTAAAGAGAAACAACCAAGTAACCATATTGTGGCTTCTTCTAATTCAAATAAATCTTCAAATCCTTCCTCTAATTCATATAGCACTAAGACCTATGAGGCATCACGATCTCTTTTTGATTTGGCATCCCTTTATGGTCCTCGTTTTCACATTTTACCTAAAAGTGGCTATGATGGCAATGATTGTGGGACAAATGAACAAGGAATTAAAGTTCCTTTAGAACATAATACACATGAAGCTTCATTTGGACTTGGATATAATCCTTCGAAGCCCACCAAAGCATATAAAAGACCATCTCTCAATGTGAATGCTATATGTAGTAGTGATGATAACATCACCTCAATTAAATCATCTCTTACTTATTTCAAGACTCATCCCCCTCATAAGGAAATCTTGGTGATGAACAAATCTCTTTATGAATCTCCTCAAGAGATTTCTAATCCCACTTATGAGACTTTATCTTGTACTTATTCTAAAATCCCTTCTTCTAGGAATAAGGCTCTAATGAATCACACTTATCCCTCTCCTAAGATCTCTTGTGTGCAAGAAAAGTATGACTTAGTGGCCTATTCTTCTCCTATAAGTTTCTCTCTTTCTAAAGACTTTAACATTCATCATATTATACATGTTTTTAATCTCACTTATAGTAGAACATTTAACATGTCATATTCAAATACCTCATTCAATCTATCATATCTTTAAATAACATTAATGGCTATCATGTTTCTCATCATTATGTGACATTGCTAACACATTTATTGGGGGCTCATTATCATTCATGATGGTACAATTTCATATGCAATCATACTTTTGGAAGCAACATAATAACCTATTTCTATCCCATCTGTTTTCCCTATATATGGGGGGTAAGAGTGATTTCAAACATCTTTCCTTCTTAAGATTAATTTCCCCTTTGTGAAGTAGTGTCTTCTATAAGGATTTCTTATTGATTGCAGAGGTGTATTCATATTTGAATTCCTTCTCTCATATTGGAACAAGCATCCATAATGGGGATATTAAGTACATGTCCTTAATGGAGACCTCCTCCATGGTGTTGGAAGTCTTTGATCATTCATAAATTTCTTTTTTTCATTGAGTAGTATCTTTTATAGTAAACCCTTCTATTTTGTCCATGTGCATATCCTTGATGAGGATCTCTTGCATTCTTTTAGAAGAGCATTGTTATAAATAATCTCTTTGATGCCATCTCAATCCTTTATTCTTTTCAAAGATATTGCATTCATTCATTCTAGAAGATGTTATATTTGTCTAAGACAACTCCTCTTGAAGGTAGACGTCTTTTGAACAAATATCTCTTCTCCTCCAAGGATCTCCTTTACACTTATATAGCAAGATATCTCTTTTGAACTGTCTTATCCTTGCTTGAAGAATATTCCCTCTCTTGCTTGGATCTATGACATTGTTGCATGATGATATCTTCTTGGTGTCAAAGGTAGGTATCCTTGTTCTACTTGCACACACATACACGAGGTTGAGCGGAACTAATAGTGTTACCACTCTTCTCCATTACATGGATCACCTAGACAAACTCTGGGGGCTAGTTTTCCATGTCCTTCTCTCCATGGATCACCTAGTTTTAGGGGCGATATGTCCATGGTTCATTTTCTCTTCTCATGGATCACCAAAGTGTGTATTCATGCTTTCTATCTCTTCTTCCTTCTCTTTGCATTTGTCTCCATTTAAATATTTCATCTTGTGTTAGAGAGCTCTCAAAATCCTCACACTCTTTGTTGTGTTGAAGTTGAGGCTTAGTTCTCTTTCTTACCAAATGATTCTCCATTAATTTTTGATCTTGTATCAAATCTTCTTATGACTATTTGTCATCAATCTTCTTTCACAATTTGATGTGGTAAACATAATACCTTGTTTCAACTCACTAAAATTAGCAACCCAAAAAGGGGGGGGGGATATAGCTACCGTCTAATTTTCATCACCTTCCTTAGTAATCATTTAGGTGATTTTGTGATTTTATCTAACATGTGTTTTTGTAGGGTGCGGATCCTAACTATGTACTGCAGATACCGCTGGGGGCTTCATCTAACAACTTGTGGATATATCCTTTTTCATGAATGTTTACTTTTCTTTACTTTAGATTGTTGGCAAATGCACACTCCAATGAGATATTGTAGGTGATTGAAGGTTTTGTCATTGATGGCAACCTTACAATCCTATGACACTGGCAAGACAATTTACCGGCACCGACAAAGACAAACTCTACACCGGCACAGAGACCACCGGTAGTTAAAGGAAGCATACCAACACAGAAGCTGACAGGAATTTTGTTTGTAATATATTTTGTTAATTATTGTAAAATCATTGTAAGTAGACTTGGAAAGTTGTAAAATGACTCATATATATAAGAGATCATTGTAGAACATTTTGAACAGATGGAAGAAAATATATAGGTGAAATAAGGCAGACCTATTATGTGAATTATAGGCTAAGGGTTTATGTATGAAGCAGAGCTATAAACCGGTACTGGATCTGGCATAGTAGATGCTATTTTGAAGCAGTATAAGACATTGGATTTATATAATCCATTTTGTAAGTCAATGAGACTTCCCATTTTGTAATTGAGCAGTGAGCTCTAGGCACTTGGCCTTCCTGCATGTGCAGGCCCCTATTGCAGCAGTAATATTCTCTTATTGGCCAGTAAGTGAATATTGTGGGTCACAAATCCCATCGAGGTTTTTCCCACACCGGGTTTCCTCGTTAAACTACTATGTTATGGTCTGTTTTTCATGTGGTCGTTGTTATCTCTGTTTATTGCATTACTTCTTGTTTACTGGTATGCAGTATTGATATGCTCTACATGTTTTAAGTTAAGAAAATCTTACAACTAGTTAGATACCGATTCACCCCCCCCCCCCCCCCCCTCTCAGTACCTTTGAGAATCCTAACAATTGCATATTCCCGTAGTGTCATATGACTGCTAAAGTGGGGGCTAAATGTAGTGTCGTAAATTGTACACCCTTGCTAGGGTGGTACAATTTCACACTTAGGTTAGCACCTGCCTTCGTGTGTCTTGCATTTCTAATTTCCCTTTAAGAATTTTATTAATTAATTTAATTAAATCTAAAGTCATTTTTCATCACTTCATACATCATAAAATTGGGACCTTTACCCTAAGTGTGCCCTTCTTATTTTATTCCTCCAATAAATCATTTAATCATAAATCCTAATTATGTCCTATTTCAACCTTTAAGGCCCGATTTCACATATCAAAACACCTCAAAATCAGTTGTAACTTTGGGATTCGCTCTAATATCATCGTATCTAATGGCCTTGGAAATTTGGTGAAAAGTTGGTCGGACCATGGCGGGGATGCACATGGTCCTCGACTTTTTTCTCGAAATTTCAAGAGCACAATTCTCTGATATTATAATGCTTAACCCCAAAATATTAGCAGGAAATTCAATTCCTAGGTCGGCCTAAAGGCAAAATTAAGTTGAAATTAAGATCTAGGGTTTCATACATAAGAGCTCTCTTTCTTTATTTGAAAGGAACGAAGATCTATCTAATGAAAGGAGTTTTCAGCAAAGAAAGCATAAGGAGCCTTCTATGTAGTGAAAGAGAAGCCTATGCGGAGTCTTCAACAACATTCAACAATATTTCATCAAGCATTCATCATCAATTAGGAGCCTTGAAGGCATTGAAGAGTAATAGGAGATCTAGTGGCAATATCTCTCCCTTGGGGATTGGTATGATTTCATGTTATTTTCATGTCTTTGTATGATCTTCTTTACATCAATTTGCATATTTACATTCATTCTTTAGATTATTTAGAATATTTGGTTTGAAGCATTGTTCTTTACATTCACATTTACATTTAGGGTTTACTCTCATGCGTAGGGTAGCTCTAGTTTCTTATCATTTAGGATCTTGCATACACATAATGTTCTCGCACACAAGGATCTACTAGAGACTACTTTACCAGGAGGATAGGGGTAGTTTCTCTAAAAGATGCAACTGAGAATTTAGTGGATCAATTCCTTAAGGGGATTTCAACTAGATTTGGGGCCCCTTCCACAATCATATCAGATAATGCAAAGGCCTTTGGAGGATCTTAGATTAGCTTATGGCCAATCCACATGATGTATTCTTGAATACATCATCAAACTACTACCCTCAAGGCAATGGCCTAGCCGAGTCTTCCAATAAGAATCTAATCAAGATTATCAAAAGGACCCTAAATGATAATCAAAGGTCTTGGCACCTAAAGTTGGTAACAACCCTATGGGCTGATAGAATTACTCCAAAGAGAGCGCTAGGAAATTCACCTTTTTTATGTTGGTATATGGAAGGGAAGCAAGGCTTCCCATATCTCTTGATTTGCATTCTCAAAATTTAGTACACCAGCTGAAGCTCCTATAAAATGATGCATATCAATTAGGTATGCTAAACTCACAGAGTTGGAGGAGGTCAGAAAAAAGGGCCATGTAGACCCTAAGTGTCCATCAGAGACAAGTAAAAATGTATTTTGACAAGAAGGCTACTTTTAGGACCTTCAAAGTTGGAGACCTTATCCTGAAGTGGGATGCTAAAATCTAGGAAGACACTCAAAGTTTGAAGCAATATGGAGTGGTCCTTATGTGATTACAAGTTGCGAGGAGGAAAACTCTTTGAATTTGTCAAGGCTGAATGGTGAAGCTCTCCCTATTGTAGTTAACAAAATCCACCTCAAGGCTTGTGTTTGAGGTGACTTTCAATTTTTTTTGTAAATATTTGTAAATATTTTTTAGTTTTCTCATGAACTGCACATGTTCTTTTAGAAAGGCAGAAAAATTTGGCATCCTACAGGTTGCAGGGGCAATTTTTTTTTCTTTTTTCATCTTTTCCCCTGGCTTGACTCTATGCCCAATGAATATTTAAGGCCTCTGGTCTTATTTGCAAAGAAGGATCATCCCCCTTCTTAGTCACCAAAAATGTTGACAAAATTCATGTCAACCTTAGCCCTGAAAATTACTTATCTGAGAAAACCCACTTTAAACTCCTGAGGGAAAACCTCCATCAGAGCCCTAAAACCCTAAGGATTTGGCCTTTTTATTCTTTTTGAGATTTAAATTTCTATGTTGACCAGCCTAGGTGGTCAAATCACTCAAACTATACTAGCTGGAGGGCTCTAAAACATGGTGGGGCTAGTTTCCCTCTTTTTTCCTTTACCGACAAGCAAGGCTTCATGGCTTTCACCATTTCATAAAGAGAGAGACTTATTATTTTGTTCCTCTTGTGAAATGGCAAAAAGGTTCCTCTAAGTTTAAGGCCCTTCTACCCCGCAAAGGTTCTAGGTACACCAAATTTGGTTGTGGGATAACAAGATGGTGGGTCCAACCAAGGGTAGGTTTAGCCCCATAGTGGTGTCAAGTTCTCCAAATTTACCTATGGGCTAGAAGGGATACAAGAGATTTTTCGCTATTTCATGAAGCCACATAAAGCACACGGGGCCCTCCCTGCGAAACCATGAAATGAAGGCTATTAATATAAATGTTGTCACTATTTCACAATGGTCTCACCTCGATGGTAGGACCTAGCCTGTGAAATGGTGATAGGTTTTTCTATTTCATGATGAACATAGGCGCTAACTTTTCAACCCCCGTAAAGTAGCGAAAGAGAAAATTGGACCTCGCCTGTTATGTGGCACATTTTGTGCCATTAGGTTTTCATTAAACCCTATCAAATGATGATGTTTTGAACTCCCATTGAGCCTCATGGAGGGCTATGTGGCATCATCTCATTCATCTATCTGTGTGTGCCATGGATAATCAAGGGGCCAAAATTCAAACTTGTAGGACAAGTGAGAATTTAAATCTTCTACACAAGGTAGTGCTCGACCAAGTGGTGGAATCCATTTTTTGGCTCATTCGGTGCCCCAATCCGATTGGATTTCAGTCCAACTACTACAATTCTTTGCCTTAACTCCAGAAGTGACGTTGAGGATGATTTTTGGATGCCACATACGACTCTTTAATGAAGAATGGAGACTTTCTTGGCCCGCAGATGCCATCCCAGTGCATTCATACGTAGATATTTCTCACTTTTGTTGTGATTTTGTTTCTTCCCAGTTTGTAGAGGATATTCGCATAGATGATATTCATGCAAGATCAGATCATTTTCTTGATTGGATTCCCCCTCGGATATTTTGTAACCTAACCCTAGGTAGGGTTAGGGTTTCTAACTGCAATCTAGACTGAGTTATGCCTGAACTATAAAGGAAATTTTGTAACCTTGTTATAGGGATCTTCTTTCTTTCTTCTGCAAAAAACTTATGTTTTTTTTTTTGTAAATTTATCTTGCCTTTACATGAATAGTATTTACCTATTTTCCCTTCATTCAGTTCTCACAATTTGTGTAACTTGTTTACCTTATTGTTTGGATACATTTCAATTTATTTTCCTTAGCATAGGTGATTGTGTTGATCCCTTTGTAGATGTCATCTATGGACTAAATTAGTTCCTCTTGTCATCTTGCAAGAATTCCAACCTTCACTCTTTCTTAGGAGACTAATCAAAATAGGATTTTGTGCATCCTTTGGGTCATTCTATTAATGTTTTGTGCAACTATAGGTAGAGAAGATCATATTTAAATCTATTTGAAAACCTCATTTCCCCTTTCAAGAACTCCTTTCCCTTTTCCCCCTCAAATCAATAGATTAGGATTTATATGTGTTGGGTTAGATGCATAAGATTGATAAGGAATCCATGCTTCTCTGGAGACTTGGCCTTAATTATGCAAGTTCCCACACTTGGAGGTTGTTTCAATGCTTCACAAAGTTGATGAGCATGCGTGTTCATCAAGGGTGCAAACTTTTGTGACAACATATAACAAAGTGCACTATCAACCTATAAATAGCTACACCAATTACAAACACTTTTGGGTTATTTTGGAGCTTCTAAGGCCCTCAAAATTGACTTCAAAACATTTGTTCACAACTATCAAAAATAAAAACTCTAATATCTTCAAATCTAGTCATGATCTTGCAGTGAAAATTTGTTGACATGCTTATCTAACCAGCTCGAAGCTTTGGGGAAAATTTTGGACCAATCCATGCTTAAATAAAAAATCACTAGAAATAGTAACCTTATGTATATGCAAGGTTGTGACTTGGTAGAAAACAAATCAAAAAGCTAAGTCGTCAAGCACTACTCCCCTTTCTTTTTTGGAGAAGGATGTTTCTTCTTGGACAATTGTTTCTTATTTTTTGGATAAAGGGGACATGGAAGTTTGAAAAGAGGGAATCAGAAGCCATGGATGTAATAAGATTGGTAATCAAAAGATCCTGAGAAGGAGCTAGAGGAACACTCATAAGATGTCATCATTGAACATCTTTCCACTAGGTAGGAGAGGAGTGAAGTAAAAAACTATGAGGATAGGTAGAGGCCAAGTGCCCAATTGATAATTCTTCATTTGAATGAGATCCCTTCATAGTCCAGTGTCTATCTTAGTTGTGACTCTCCAACCTTAAGAGAAATATCAGCAAATAGTGGTTTAAAGAGGTTCAAATCCACTAAAATTCATGCAAAGGAGATGTAGGAAAAAAGTGGTATTAGGGTCAACTTTGATAAAGTGGCCCAACTTGTTACCAATAGATTGATAAGAAGCACTACACTAAAAGTGAAGAGGGTGGGGAGCCTAACCCAAGTAGGTAAAAAATTGATAGGATCCATAAGGAGATTGAGGGAAGGTGTCCAAGGGTGAAGAGATAGGGCGCGTGAACCCCATTTTTGAACACCTAGAGACAAAAATCATTCTTGTCGTCTGTAGTGTCAAAGAAAATAAAAAAGAAGCCACAAGAACAAAGATAAATATCCACAGGTTACCAGACACTAGAGGGTTCTAGTATTCAAATATTTAGGAGTGCACTGTGAGGAGAGATGGCCACAGACGATTAAATCTATTAATAAGCACCAATTTCTTAAAATAGGAATGTAGCTCAATACCTCATTGCCCAACACCACATCTGGAATAGAGAAGGCATGGGCGAGACATTTCATAGGTTGAACAAAAGAACTCCCCAAGGGTTTATGGAGTAGGTTTGCAAAATATTTTTTTACTAGAGAGTTAACAAAAGTGTTTGCAAAAGATGTGGTAGGTGAAGTTTTCTGTTAAGGGGATGTCTCTGACTTGGAGATGTCCACAATCAATTTGTAAATACGAGAACTATTGTTGGGAGAGCCATTACCAAGGAATTCGTCACTAGAAGACACCAAGGGAAAGAGATGAAGGTTTGAATTTGGGAAGTGGGAGGATGAGGAAGAAGCGATGAGTGGTAAAATATCCTAGATTTTTTTTTAGTGTTGAAAAGATGACTGTTTTAACTCCATAATATTTTCTTGAAGGTGTACATTTCATATGTTGTTTAAAAATTCAAAATGAATTAGGTTCAATCCTTATATATGAATTCTAAGTGAAATAAAATTTTCTTTGCATCAATTTGGAACACAAAAACTAGGTAGAGCAAAAATAAGAGGACTCAAAACTTTATAGCAATTTTTAATATTTGAAAAAATGACCTAGGGAAAGAGCACCAATTACCACCTATGTTCCAATAACTGTGCACTTCTTGTGCACCCAACCCCCCAATTACTAACTTTAAAGACACCAGAAAAATGATAAATTCCAATAATAAATTTCACATGTATCAATAGCCACTCACTTTTAAGCTTTTTTGCTTCATAATTGACCCATTTGTGCACGACTACTCAGGCATCTATGCACAACTACTAGGTCATTTGTGCATAAGTATTGGCAATGCGGGATTATTAGGGCATCTTTAAGTAGGTATCAAGAAACACTTTGAAATGTGTTTCATTACTACTCATGAGTGAGAACAATAGCTATAAGTAGTTAAGTTGCAGACAAAGACAACAACAAAATAATAATAAAAATCCGATGTACCATTTAGAATATGTAGGTGCACGAACTTAGCTATGACTATTGATATGCTTCCTCTAATTTACTTTCATAAATATAATTTTTTTTTTATAATAAAAATTTGATCCAAAAAATAAAAAACACATAAATGCAAAATAAAAATAAACATTATTCAAATTATATACCAACTTTCATTTCTATTTCAACTTTTACCACTATTTTAACCCTTCTAGAGTGTTTGATAAAAATATTTTCCTTCCACCAATTTACATTACCGTACATTTTCCCACCCACAAAAGCCATAAAAGTAGCGCAAAAATATAGGTGTGAAAGCTATTCCACACCCCCGCATGGTCTGCCCAATTTAGAAGGAAGTCCTCTTTGCAATAATGTATTTTGAGAAATTTATCCCTCTTGTTGAAAAAACTTGTGAACTTCGTTTGCACAAATCTTAAAAGGACTAAAACTAAAGATTACACATTTTCAAATGTTTAAATCGCGCAGTTAAATTGTGACTAATAAAAAAAGGGAATTATATACTAATCTTGAACAAAAATGGAAATTTAAAAGTACCATTTGAAAAATATAATACTAAAATAAAACAACCTACCAGTAAAAAAGCTTTCCGTAACTTAAAAAAAATTTACAATAATAAAGTTACATTATGTCCAAGAAGTTTTTAATAATTATTGTCGGCACTATAATTCGGAAAGACCAACTTTATTTTCATCCTCGTGTGGTCATACTATTCCCTTAGAAGCCATCTAGTATGACTTTGAATATAATACCAAATGCATGCACTGAATTGTTCAAAGTTTGAAGTTTCAGCAGTTACCTAGTTGCTACAAATTTTTGACATGCGATGCTTGCCCACATCACTCGGTCCGATGCACCTGGTACGACATCGGTACAGAGTCCTGTTGAACAAGCAAAGTGCATTGAGTTTTGACTTCAATGGCCGAATGAGATTTCCTGTTGCCTACCCCACCTGAAGTTTCAATGGATATCTCCAACATTTCAATTTCCCACCCAACTTTGCATTCTCTGTCGCAGACATCGTATGCAAATTGCTTTTCAATTTCCCTTGCACAAAACGTTTCACTGTTCACAAATGGACCAAATTTCAGTGGTTTGCAAACACATTCATCAAGGTTGAATTTTTTGACAGTACGACTGGTCAGGTTCAATTCCGAATAGATCTGCCAGATTAATTTTCTGCACGCTTACAACTGGAAAATTATATTTACTCACATGTTGAAATTAGCTTGAATGTAGAGATTTAAGCGGAGATTTCACCGCGTGAGTGCAGTGTAAATGTGTGTTTCGTAGGGTTTGAACTTTGAAGTTTCAGGTGTAAATTGAGGCCGCGAATCTTTCGGGTGGCTGCAAAGCTTCCAGATCGCATCATACAGCGGCTTCCGTGTGCTCGGCTGGATTCTCATCGGCTCAATTTTGTGCGGAAAGAAGAAGCTTTGGCACAAATTTTATCAAAATTAAATTTCTATTTTGTTTTCACCGCGAGATTGCAGTGTAAAGGTTTGTGTTCTAGGGTTTGAACTTTGAAGTTTCAAGATTGATTCGAGTCTGCGAATCTTTCATGTGACTGCAAAGCTTCCAGATCGCATCACACAGCGACCTCCGTGTGTTCAGCTGGATTCTAATCAGCTCGACTTTGTGTAGATTGAAGAAGCTTTGGCACTGATTTGATGGCCTGTTTTCTTGAGTTATAAATTTAACTTTGCATTTTAAAAGGAGACTTCACCGCGAGATTGCAGTGTAAATGTTTGTCTCGTAGTCTTAGAACTTTCAAGTTTCAAGTTTGATTCAAGGCCGCGAATCTTTCATGTGACTGCAAAGCTTCCACATCGCATCATACAGCGGCCTCCGTGTGGTCGGCTTGATTCAAACCGGCTCGATTTTGTCGAGATTGAAGAAGTTTTGGCACAAATTTGACAGCTTGTTTTCTAGAGTTTAAATGCAGAGATTTTAAAGGATATTTCACCGCGAGATTGCACTATAAATGTTTGTCTCCTAGGGTTTCAACTTTGATTTGAGGCGGCTAATCTTTCAAGTAACTGCAAAGCTTCCAGATCGCATCATACAGCGGCCTCCGTGTGTTCGGCTCGATCCAAACGAGCTCGACTTTCTGTAGATTGAAGAAGTTTTGGCCCATTTTCTTGAGTTTACAGTTGAGAAAAGGATTGAAAATCTGAAAGCATCAGGACTCGGAGCAATTCACAAATAGGCGCCTGGCCCAAGGCAAGAAACGATTTTTCTTTCTTCTCTCTTTTTCTTTCTCTATTTGAGCTTAGATCTGTAAAGCACTTCCTATAGAAATGGAAGATCCATTGCATTTGAAAACACCTAGTTACCTGAAAATAATGAATTCCACATCCGATTTATCATGTGAGGAAATGGCCTGGGTTTACAGAAGAAGAGATGTAATGCAAGAAAAGCGTCCATGTAATTTTCTCCAGTTCAGTTCTCGATCGATATTTGCACTGGTATGCCTGACTATTACATTATTACTGGTTCCCTTGCTAGTCCCTTCCATATGTCCTCCGCCTCTTGTATTATTACTGGTTCCAATAGGCATAATGGCTGTGTTGCTCATTTTGGCTTTGACACCTGATGATATCAGCAATGCAGCAGTCTCCATTGTATGAACAGAAATCATTTAATCAAATAAAATTTAACAGTTCAGGATCGTAATGTTATTCATTTGGGGGGAGCTCCCTTAGATTATAGGCAAGGCAATCAAGGAACAATATACCATTCTCCAGATATGTGAAAATTTTCAATTCATAAAATTTTGTGTTTGTGAATTTGTTGGTGATATCACAGGATATTCTCAGACAATTTGTGTTTAATTATTCCCGTACTCTGAGTTGATTAATGGCTAAGGAAAATTGTTGGACAACTTTTTCAGCTTTTCTTATTTATAGATATTGTATTTAATTCTTTCTGAGTTCTTCTTTACAACCTTTTAGTTTATCTATATGATATTGTTATCAGGACTCAACTATGTAGTTTTTGAGTCAAACTCATTAACCCATGTTTCATGAGTAGTGGTTCACAAGAACCCATCTCTCATGAGAATGAATGGTCCACTTAGCACTCATTGCATCTAGGTGATGCTCATAGGGGTGAAGCATTGGGACTTCTCGGGAGGTCACCCATCCTAGTACTACTCCAACTCAAGCGTGCTTAACCATGGAGTTCCCTCCAAGGTTAAAGCCACTTAGCTTGCAACCCCATTTGCAAAACCTTCAGCAAGTGTTGTGTCTTATGAACCATTCATTATAGAGCCCCTTTAGCTCATCAAGTGTTTGCCGAGTCTTTCTCTCTCTTAAAGATGACTGTCATCCATTTCTTATTTTAATCCCCCTTCTTTAATTAATCATATGTAATGTAATTTATTTTTCAAACTCTCCTTATTATGACAAGGATCCTCAATTGTAGTTTGAAAATTTAATATAGAAAACGAATACACATTTATAGTCAATATGAATTATGAAAATATTGTTTCTTATATTTTTGTTTCTAATTTAAGATGTTTAATTGACAATATATTTTTTTTTTAAATGTAATTTTTTTTCACTTAATTCTATATAGAAAAAAAGATGATTAACTTGATGCATCTATTATCAAATTGTTGAGCATTTCTAGATGTCAAGAGGAGTGAATCAGGGTATATTAAAACTTAACAATTTCTTTATCATTTATTTCAATTATTGCACGTGCAAAAGCAAATAATAGAATAAAAAAGATCAATCACACAATGATGCCAAGGTTTTATGTGGAAACCCAATGTGGGGAAAACCACGGTGAGAACTATCTTGCTATGAAAGTTGATTACAAAGTTTTAGGCTCTAGGCCAAGGAAGCTTACTACTAGTGATTTGGATTTGCATGATAAGACGCATAACCTTAGGGCAAGATACAATGGACTTGAAAAACATTAAAGATCACTTTTTAAGAGCTAGATAAAATAGGTCCGATTATAAAGAATAACTATTTCTAAATTGAGTAGAAGCGCATCCTCTAAAATGTTGATTATAGTTCAATGTTCTAAGCATTTGAAACTAGCTTTATTATTGCCCATCTATTACTGCATACCTTCTCACTTACACAATACACCATACACACCTTCACATACAACTCATAGAATCCTCCAAAAGATTACATCATTTATATAGCATCCACACAAAGAAGATACTTCAATTAGGTCAACCTAATTAGATATAGCATGTAGCATATGAATAGTTGGCCCCAAATACTTTCTCTAAAAAAATATAGAAGGGAAACAAGATGTGTGAAGCATCACACTATGTCTGAACACCTTCCAAATAATCCCAAATCACCGGCTTCAACTCTACATGCTACTGCATGGACCGAAAATACTCAGTCGATGCCAAAAGATAGAACCGATCAAGCAACTCAGTCAAACATTCTCAAAATTCGATGTAAATCTCGACAACACTTGCAGATGCATAATATAGCATCACCTCACACTTAAAATACTATATCAGAGAATCACAACACCAAAATTATCAAATGGTAGAGGAATGCAAAGTATTCCTACAAACAAGTACACTATTATTGTAGAACCAACACTCAAACTGACTCCAAATCAGTTGCAAATAAAATGAGAACATGAAACCTTGGATAAAACATTTTGTTGCGTCTACCAACATCATATTACAATCACAAGAAAAGATGAATCAATGCAATATAATGCAGACAAGAATACTAAACTTTCTTCGATAGACTGTTCATCGAAATAGTCACACTTAGCCAACAATTTGTCACGAGCATTTGAATACATCTTCAAAGCACTAGAATAGGCATCAGTAAATTGGATATACCATCTTTAGTCATTACCATCAATCTCCTATGATGGTGAAAAATGGGCTAAATGTAGCATTGTAAATTGTACACCCTTAATTAGGGTTGTACAATTCCACACTTAGGTTAGAACCTACCTTAGTGTGTTGCATTTTGCATTTTCAAAATTCCTTTAAGGATTTAATTATTAATTTAATTAAATCTAAAGTCTCTCTTATCATTCCACGCCTTATAAAGTTGGGCCTTTAAACCTAAGTGTGCCCCTTTTTATTTTATCTTCTTTGATTAATCAATTAATTAGATGCTGATAAGGTCCTATTTCAACCTTAAAGTCCCAATTGTACATATCTATACACCTTGAATTGTCACACTGAATTGGGATTTACTTTGTAATCACAATACCTTGAATCCCTAACAATTTGGGCAAAAATCGGCCAGACCATGGTGATTCACCATGGTCCTGACTTTTTCTCCCCTAATTTTGGGTTCTTGTTTTGGCAATATTATAATGTTTAAATCCAACTTTGTACGAAATTATATCAATTATAGGTCAACCTATGATAAAAAATAAAGTTAGGGTTTCATATATATAACCTTTCCTTTCCTCATTTGAAGGATCCATCTACTAGCAATTGAAGGAGACCTCTTATGAAGTGAAATTGTAGGTTTATGTGGAGTCTACAATCAACCATTCATCAAACATTTATCAAATCTTCATTAACCCTCTTCATCATTAATCGAAGCTTAGGAGATATTGAAGAATAATAAGGAGATCACCAACTGTTGATTGGCTTGTACCTTTACCTTAGGTTTTGGTATGGTTTCATGTTATCTTCATATCTCTATGGGAGTTTCAAATCAGTCATTTTTCAACTTTACATTATTGTTTTAGATCCATATTGCATTTGTGATTTGAAGCATTTACATTTTCATTATGTTCATATAGGGTTTTTACTCCAAACAAAGGGTAGGACTCTAGTTTTGCACTCTAGCTCATTAGGATCTTACAAACACATGAGATTATAGGGCACACACTCTTTTCAACATTACATTGGCTATTTGTGGAGATAGAAATCACCAAAATAATGGGTTTGACTAAGGCAAAACCCTTTATAGCCACTCAAACACCATTTTGAAAGTTGTGGGTGTAGGTATAGAAATCCGATGAAGCTACGATCTTTCGAAAAGCAAGAATTCATAGTCAAAGTCCCAGATCTAGAAGAAGGTCTCAATCTTCTGGGACCAGGGTACCCAATGCCCTGGTCTAGAACCAAGGCACCTAGTGCCTTGGTCCTTTGTGTTTTTGGACATGTTTTGGTAGCTCTGCACCTCAGGGTCTCAGTTTGTAGATTCCAGAGTTTCAGACCAGTATAGTAATAAGGACTAAAGCACCCAACACCCTGGTCTGGCTCAATCCGGCTCAACTTTTGTTAACAGGTGCAAATCTAAGTTTCATTTCCTATTCCATAGTTTATATCTCATTTTCAGTTCTATATTTCTCTATTATTTCAGTTTATATCATCACTTTTGTTCATCTCCCTAGCTTAGTTTATCATTTGTCTACATTTAGCTCATTTTCTCTTCATAGCAACAAAGGAATAGAAACCCTAAAGGTATTCCTTAACTCCATTTCATAAGAGGAAGTCAAATTGAATTATCTTTGTAGGTTCTTTCATATTCCAATGTATAGAAGAAAGTGGGACTAGTTCCTAAACTACCCAATCACATTTTTCACCATCACATTTTGGTGAACCCAACCTTCTTACATTTGTATTTTCTGATTAGATCTTGTTATTGCATGTTTCTTTTCTATCAAAAACATAAATAATCTTAATTTTTTGTTGGCCATTTGGTGGAATTGATTATGTGTTGTATTGATGTTTTGTCATTGATGCCAACACTAGTTGTTTGGATGCTTTACTGGCACCCTTTTGGTCCCAGTAGGTTGAGTGGTTTCTGGTTGATTTGGATCTAGCATGATCCGATAGGCTCCGGTATAGTTTGGTGATGGAATCGTCTTGTTCATGATACTCATGCTCATATTTGGTTAGTTAGTTTTGGTCTTGTGATTGGACGCTATCCTGCTTGCTCAGAAGCTTAGTTTCTGGTTCCGGTGAGGGTTTCATCGGCAGAGATGAAGATCTTTGATGAATTGCATGTGGTGTTGGTACAACTTTTGGTGGAGTTTCAGGATGTTGTTGGTAATCATGTTCGAGACTTGGCAGATGGAGATAATTATTGTAGTGTGTGGACCTATACTGGGTACTGGTTAATCTAGGTTATGGACCGACTTTAATGGAACATGTGGATTGGACCTCTCGAAGTGTTTCCGGGATGTCTTATGTGTTGGATATAATTTGTTTGGTCTTAGGCCGACATAGTTTGTAATTATGTAATTGGTTTATTATCTGGTGGCCAATCCAATTGTTTATGATTGAGGGTTTGTATATATGGATGTAAGATCTCATTGTAGATCATCATGGTTATGTTAGAGGTCACGGTCAAGGAATGTAAAGTGTGAATAATGTAATATCATTTAGGCAGAGGAGTTGGTCGATCATTGGAGATCGAATTGGGTTTATGTAAGAGGATTTAGTCCTCCGATATTGAGCTTAACTGAAACTGTACTCAGACATAGGAGATGCTATCTTTTGTAGTTCAACATTTCTCTGGATTGTAGTCTGGATTTATATGTAGTCAATGAGGCTCCTTTTGTGATGAGTAGTGCACTCTAGGTTGTTGGACTTCCTACAAGTGCAGGCCCCTCAATTGTAATTCACATACTTACTACAGAAGTATTATCTGACTGTGGGTAGGCTTCCCACCATGGTTTTTCTCTTTACTAGGTTTTCCACGTATAAATCTTGGTGTCATGTGGATGGTCTTTTATTCTGTGATTATTGTTTATGCTTAATTACTTTAATTGCTATTCCGGTATTAATGTTTTGGGTTCCAGTATTAAATTTTAAATTTCTAATAGTTTCGGTAATCTATGACAACTGATTCACCCCCCTCTCAGTTGTCTTCCAATTATTTGAACTATCTAACATTTTCATCTTTAGATTTAATTTTTTGCTTTCAAACATTGATTTTGCAATCTTAGAAATATAGCTCATGTATTTTTATGCTTGCATTTAGTTAATCACATAATTGCTTCATTTCTTAGACATTTATTTTTCTTTCTTTTGTGTGCATTGTTTCTTTCATTGCATTTTGTAAAAAAAAGGACATTTAAACAAAAATTCATACCAATTTTTTTTCGGGGTGTTGTCTCGAACCCCATTCCATGTCGTCAATTCTAGGATGATACGTCACCCTTCGACCAACTTTTCTTTGCATCATGATAGTTTCTTATAACTTATTATGACTCTTCACCCCTCCCCTAAAGATCCTATTGTTGGAATCAAGGAACACTGAGAGGGGGGAGTGAATCGGTGTTCTGTAAATCTTACTTTTAACTTGTTCTTTTAAGTACTTCACACATTTAATCAAAATAAAGATGCAAGAACATAAAATAAACAACCACAACACTATAACACAATAATTTTGTACGTGGAAACCCAGTTAAGGTAAAAAACATGGTTGGGATGAACCCATAAAATAGGTATACTCTGTTAAAAATATTACAATGGGAATGCACATGCATTCAAGCACACTGCCTAGAGCTCACTGCTCAAAAGGGAGGCTCACTACCTACAAATAAATTACAAAAGATCACTAGACTGATTGAAATAAAGAATAGCATCTACAAATGCCTGATTATAGTTCTGATTAAGCACAATATATAGATTTTATACACTTCATCTCTCACTTCTTTGTTACATTGTTCTATCAAAGATCCGGAGCACAAATCTCTATCCTGCACATGTGAAACTACACATTATAATCGATCCCCTCACACATAATTTATTAAAATGGTTAAATACATCAATTATATATATCCCCAACAAGAAATTATATCCATTGTTAGTTGGCTCATGAAGACTTAGAACATAATTCAAACGTGTACAACCTATTGGCAAAATCTGAATCACAAAAACTAATGAGAACCAAAATAAAGGTTTACACTTTACCAAAACTATCGGATAAAACACCTAGACTATGAAACCAATCACAAAAACCATTCTACTTAATCCGCATAAGGATTATCCATACAAGTCAAGCGTTCTGCACTGTCAAACCAAAAATCAATACTCAGAAGCTTCTATCTTGCACACCAATCATCACCGGAGACCAAAACTATGGAATAAGGTATTCTAGACATCCACCAACCTTCCCTTATATCTGTAACATAAAATTCTATCCTAAAAGGAAGTACTGGCCAAAAAACTAAACACTATTAGAGGCTCTGTTCTTAGCTTGTCAGACTTGAACAAATCTTCAATCTGAGTTCCTGTATGATCAAATAATGCAATGTGGATGGGTGCACTAACTTGGTTTTCCATCAATGACAACATCTGATAACCTATGTAGTGTCTCTTACCAACAATCTCCCCCTTTGGAATTGATGGAAACACTCAGCGAAAAATGACTAAGTGTCAAAATCAATACCACATATGTACACACACTTCAAAACTAAAAAACTCAAAACTCCCCTTGAGATGAATATTAAATTTTTCACTTCCCTAGACTCCCCCTTTGACATCAATGGCAAAGGTAGGGATTTGCATACCAAAAATTACATACAAAACTCTATACACAATAGCATATGCACACACATACTTCTCTAACTTACATAGACTTAAATACATCTGGAAAAGTGTTCTTCAATAAATTCAAATGATTGTCCCAACCTTTCTTGAGACACTCCAAAATCAGATGAGACCACTGAAGAGAAATGTCTACATCTCTATCGGCTAAAGATTTGTGGGATCACTAGTGCCCATGGCATCTTGAGATTCATTTAAAGCACTAAACATTGTTTCCAACTTAGGATCAATCAGACTCTAAAGCTCACCAATTATACCAACAATCTTATCCTTATCATGCATTAGGCTCTTAATCTTGTCAAGTAAAGATATAATTTGACCTTCTTAACTAGCCACATAAACATTCAAGGGATCAAAGGACTGAGAAATACCTGCCAACTTCTTCTTATTCTCCTATATTTGTTTCTTAATATCTTCAACAAATTTAGAAAATGATAAACAATATTTGTAAACACTACCTCCTTCATATAGGCATTTTGAATACTCTTTACATAGGTGTCTAGCAAAATCCTATCATTGGAAATCATCTTATTTAACTCACTGAATCTTTTATCATTAAATTCATTTTGGACCCTAACTTTTGCTGACTTCTCAAATGACTCAAAATGAGTACTTACAAAGTTGATTAAGCTCTTCAACTATCCAAAGGGAGAATTGGATGTGTCCTTAACAAATATGGGCATTATCTTCTCCAAGACACTTGATGCAAGACTTAGTAGCTCATTATCCTCCATGTGAGATTTCATAATCTCTTCCCTTGATTTGATCCAAGCAAGTGATGCTAACTTCAACTTTTGGATGGGAGATAGAGTGGCCAAATTGATAGGCCCTTGGGACAATGCCAGATCATCAAAAACCTATTTATCCTTCTCAAGGAAGTCCTTGACATCTCCTGTAGTGTCTCTTGCTTCAGAGACAACACCAATTACCTCAATATTTTTTTCTTTTTGTGTCAAGTTCGGTTTTGACCTCCTTTGGACCTTCATTTCTAGCTGGAGCTTGAATCTCCACAGATGGCATTGTATCTATTTTATTTGACTGGTCTAGAGGATTCTAAATATCCTCAACTTTATCTTCTTTCTCTATTTCTTCTCCACCTAAGTTCAACACATCTTCCTTTCCTTTATTCACACCTTCCTCTTCTAGAACAGAGGAAACCTTTAATTCAACTTGTTCACCTTTTGAGTGAAATCCTTGTGCATCTGAAATAATTGAATCATCACCACCATGGGCTTCTTCTGAGACAACATAAAATCTATTCTCATCCAGAACTGACTTCAATATTTTCTCTATTTCTTTAACAACTTCATCAGTTTGCCCAATCATTAGCTTATTCATCCTGGGTTTGCTCCTAAACTATTGGCCATATGACGGAATTGATTATGTGTTGCATTGATGTTATGTCATTGATTTCAACACTTGTTGTTATGGTTATTTACTGACTTTCAGTAGATGGATTGGATTGGGAAGACAATCAGTTAATTGTCACCGATATGATCTGGTTGATGGAATAAGGTTGTATGGATGGTTCATATGCTTCTAAAGCATGTTTCAGTAAGTTGGTATTGACTTGATGATCGGATGCTATCTTATGTTCTAGTAAGCTTTCTTTATTGGTCTGGTAAGGGTTTAACTAACAGAGCTTTATTGAAGATCTTTAATGTAATGCATAAGTGGTGTTGGTGCAGCTTCTGAAAGGGATTCAGGATGCTAATGGTGATTGTGTTCATGCCTCGATTGATTGGTTTCATTGCCTTGGCGTGTGTGGATCTATTTTAGGTTTGGTGCTATCTAGGTTATAGACCGGTTTGCATGAAATGTGTTGATGGATCCTCAGATGCGCTTCTAGGATGTTTTATTGATTGGTTGATATTTGTTTGGCCTTAGGCCAACTTGTGTTGTGATTTTATTTCAGGATTATGTAATGGATCTAATGTATTGTCATTTGTGTGGCCGACGTAATTGGTTAGGTCCCGGGTTGGTATAAATATATGTACGTAATATCTCATTGTAGATCATGTATGGGATGATCAAGGAGTGAATAATGTAATAATCATACCGGTAGGAAAACAATTGTCTGACTTATTCAACAACATGGGTGAAAACAAAGAAAAGAATATCCATGAGTATTTTCAAGCACTAAAGGTCAAAATGAATAAGAGGATTAGACTATCACAGGAAATTGTCAACAAATATAAGGATGACATATGTTTGGTAATCAAAAAGGATGAGATCTGGATGGAAGCAGTCATCCCAAGAACAATCTGGGTTATAGAAATGGGGTATGAAGCAGATGAACACATAGTGGAAACTTATGCCAAAGCACTTCTGGAAGCCCCCCATGAACCAAAGGAAGAAGTATTTGGTAGTGCTGAGCACATTGAAAGTCAAATTCAATCTAAAAAGAGAGTAAAGAAAGTTGAGGCATCTGTAAGGAAAGGAAGCAGGCAAGCAAAAGCCTTAAAAGATGATGTATTAAAGAAAACCTGCATAACAGAAGAAGAGTTGGCAGCCCAACAGCCTGAAACTCATCTATCGCCGGTAGATACCTCCTCAGAAGGAGATATGCCAGCAACTTTCAAAAGAGTTTTTAGGAAAAGAGACCCCTCACGGGTATCCACTCCTTCACCTAGAAGGACAAGACAGAAGCAACAAGCTGTAAGGTCTCCAGTCAAGAAAGCCACACCTAAGAAAAAGTTGACCCCCAAGAAGAAGAAGAAGACAGACACTGACTTGGCCCCTTTTGACATATTACTGAATGAAATCATAGAGGAAGGTAAATTGAAAAACATAGGGAAAATCTATGACACCCTATCAGAAGATGAGAAAGGACAAATTGAAGAAAGTGTTATACTACACATGGACATGTCTAAAAAGTTTTTGATGCAAGTCCTAAATGAAATTCCTGATGAATTATATAAAAGACTTGAGGCCAGAAGGCAAAGAATAATTGAGTTGGATAAGAAAATAAAAATAGAGAAATTACTTGCAGTATACCCAGCCAACTCACCTAAGGAAATTGATGATTTGATAGCTCAGGCCAACCGGACAGTCTTTTCCACTGCACACCAGCAAATATCATTAATGGCAGATAGAGTTACTAAAGTTTCAACTGAAACAGAAGATGGTTGGGATAGATTCTTGGTTGAAAAAGAAAAACAAGAAGAATATATGAATCCCAAGCCCATTCTGGTATATCAAAAGGACAAAGGGAAAGGTAAAGTTGGTGGACCACCAAGTATCAAGATTAGAGACAACTTACCCTCGCCTCCTTTAAATACTCAACCGGTAAAAACAACTGCAGAAGATCAACCAGCAGCTGAGAGCATGGACACAGAGGATAACAATCCTAATTCTGAAGTCCTATATACTATGAATGTTGATACTCAAAAAATCAACATAGTGGTAGATAAGGATACCACAAATAAATCTAATAATAAAGAGCAACCGGCAATAGGAAACCAAGAGCAATCGACAGCAGATTCAGAGAAAAAGATGGAATCTAGAACACAAACAGAGCAACCAACAGAGCTAAAGGCTCCAGAACAGATGCCACCGGTAAAAAATGATGCAAGAAAAACTATGGAGACACAAACAAACCTACCAAAGGTCAATACCAGCATGGTCCCTTCCACCGGCACTCAGTTTACTGGGTCACCATCAAATGTAATAGAGGTATTGCTCGATTCTATCAAGAAAATAACTGATTATAGCTCACAAGCCTATAAAGCAATAGATGATTCAATTCCAGTTTTGAAATTAATAGCTCCAAATTGTAATATAGCCAACAAAGATTATTTAGGCCAGTTGAATACACTTTGTAAATATATTTCTGAAAATTTTGAGCAAACAAAGGTAGAAACTATAAAAGAAAGTGTAGAAAAAGAGAAACAAAAATTCTTTGAGGAAGGAATAAAGAAGTGTAACAGGGAATTTGACACACTTCTACTGGAACTGTGCAATTTATTGAAAGAGTACAAAACTCTATATAAAGACACCTATAAGATAAAAATTTTGACCATCGATGTAGACAAAAAGATGAGCAAGGTACAGGAAGAGATCAATAAACTTGCTGATAATTTTGTTAACTCACCTGATACATTATCAGTTTTTGAGGAAAAGATAACAAATTTTGAGGAAGAATTGCTCAAATTAGAAAGAGAGAAAGAGAAAATAATAAACAAGGCAAAATTTTTAAGATCTAAACTAAGTCCAAGATTGGACTATTTAGCATCTCTGCATAAGAAAATCTCAGAGGCACTAACACAGGGTAGCAAAACACCGGTAGAGCACTTGCAGCATCTCACTGGTACAGTACACAGAACTGAGATAGCAATAAAGGAGAGCAAGAAGTTTATGGATGGTATAAACTTAATTTTGGGAGATATTCTTCAATTAATAACTACCCAACTACAAGGTTGAGGTTATGTATTGGTACAACTACAAATCTACTAACCTTTGTCATTGATGCCAAAGGGGGAGTAGTAGATGAGAAAATTCAAAACATAGGGATCACATGCTGAGGGGGAGTCCTCATATTTTTGGTAACATTTTTTTGGTATACACATTTTTGGATATCTTTTTGAAATTTCTCATGAGTGTTGCCATCAATGCCAAAGGGGGAGATTGTTGACATATGGACACTCCAATGAGACATTGTGTGTGACTGAAGGTTTTGTCATTGATGGCAAACTTGCAATCCTATGGCACCGGCAAGACATTATACAGGCAAAGCATTACACAGGCAACCTTGCAATCCTATGGCACTGACAAGACATTATACTAGCAAAGCATTACATAGGCAACCTTGCAATCCTATGGCACCAGCAAGACACTATATCGGCAAAGCATTAATCAAACAGAACAGTGCTCCGTCATCAACAAAATCAATCTACACTAGCACCGGCATAGAAGATGTACATCGGCACAGAAGGAAATATGTATACCAGCATAGAAGCCGACAAAATTTTTGATATGTAATATTTTGTTTATCATTGTAAGCCGACTTGGAAAATTTTAAAATGACTCTTGTATATAAAAGAGATCATTGTAGGCATTTGTAGGATATGGATAGAATGTAATAAATAAAATATAAGGTAGACCTAATGTGCGAATTGTAGGTCAAGGGTATATGTAAAGAATAGAGCAAGAACCGGTACTGAATCTGGCATTGAAGATGCTATTGTAAAGCAGTACAGAATATTGGATTTGTGTAAATTGTCAGTGTGACTTCTTATTGAGCAGTGAGCTCTAGGCAGTTGGCCTTCCTGCATGTGCAGGCCCCTATTGTAAGTAATATTCTCTTATTGGCCAGTAAGTGAATATTGTGGGTCACAAATCCCATCGAGTCTCCTCATTAAACATCTTGTGTTATGGTGTTCTTTTCATGTGGATGCTTTTGATTCTGTTATTTGCATTAATTCTTGCATACCGGTATACTGTTACTTTATATTTTGCATATTCAGTTTTAAGAAAATTTCATAACTGGTCAGATACTGATTCACCCCCCCCTCTCAGTATCTGTGGGAACCCTAACAGCAGAAGCTATAAAGATTGTTCATAATTGGGATGATATTTACCTATACCCTGTATCCATAGTATTTAGAGTTTTTGGTTTCAGAGGCACTCCATTCTTATTTCCCTATCAAGTCCCTCTCAAAGTGGGAATTGTAGAAGTCCTCAGACAAATTGGTAGTGTACAAGAGGCAGAGCTGATAGGCAGGGGTAAAGGGACTATTTTCCCTATGGTTACCATAGCCCATCAATTTATAATAACCAAAGGAGGTTGGAATTGTTTTTATGACTTTCTCAAACCTTATCATTTGTCAATTGCAATATCTAGGTGTGCTGATCCAGAAGACTTCTTCAATGGCATGTTTAGAAAGAGAGCAATGTGGAGAGGTAGACCCTATCAATTTTAGTTTTCTGAAGACCTCATTAGAAATGAGTTTGATCTAGATGAGAAGGAGCTGAGGAAGGAAAAATGGGTGGCTTATATGAAAGCCTTAGACTTTGTACATCAGTTTGATGCCAGCTATGACCCATTGTGTAACTTTTTCCCTTTTGAGGAGAAAATAAAGTTCCTAATTGTCTGCTTTGAGGATGTAATGCAGACTCTAAAAGAAAAGAGGGAAGCTGTGATTAAAAGTAACCTTGAAAAGGCAAGAATGGTTCTAAGTATGTCTGCCTCCACCAAAGCAATCCATCCTGGTGACTATACATTGCACAAGAAATCTAATTATAGTGTGCTGATGCCTACCACAGGGGAGCCCTCTACCTCCAAAGGAAAGAGGAAGATACAAGATGTCATTGACATCCAGGAGAGCCCAAAGAAGTAGAGAGTAGGAAAAGAAGTACAATCTGATACACCCTTGTACTCTCCATCCCAATCCCCTATTCACATAGGAGATGAACAAGTAGTAGATGAACAACTGATATAGTTACGCAGTCTAGGAGAAATAACCTACACTTACGATGAAGTAGAAGAGGGAATGCTAGAAGAGCCCCTTGTTGCTGAGATGAACATCACTACCAATGAATTCAAGGGCCAGGAGTGGGATCTTGAGATCAACCAAGCCAGTGATGACTTCTTGGCTGACAACAATTTTGTTACATCAGGAGCATTTATGCAGTTTGTATGGAAGCAGAATATAGACAAATACAATGAAACATGTGAGAAGAGAAAAGGTGAGAAGCCTCACAAAGATCCAACAGTAGTAGGAGGAAATAAAGCAAGAAATGATGGATGAGTTTAAGACCATCACTCCTGAGCAAGGAAAAGATGTGGTGGCATAAGCTGGAGTGCTCATTCTCCCTAAGTGGGACATAGCAGATACCCTGGTACTGGAGGCAGTGAGAAAAGAAACCAAGCCCATGGAGGGAATTACTTTTAGCAAAGATAATGTGGCACTTGTCATGTGGTCTCTCAAGAGAGATGAGAGTAAGAGAAGTAAAGATACCCCAGGGTCAAGCTACCTTGGTGGAATGATAGTGAAGAGAGTGTAGAACATAGGGGTGGTAGAAGCTGCTAGCACTATGTTAGAAACTGCAAAATTTAGTGTTGCAGTAGCAAAAAGGGAGGCTAAGGAAAAAGAAGACCTCCAAGTCAAGTTGGTGACAATTTTGAAGGCTTATAACAGTGTTAAGGAAGAGGTAAGAGGTAAAGATAGCATCATTGCTAAGCTGCAAAGCTAGTTGACAGGACAGTACCATCAAGGTGAGTCTTCAACATTGATGATCTCCTCTTCTCCTACAAGACCTCCACCTAGCAGCCCCATCATTGAGTTCCCACCATCTCCAGCACCTTCTAACTCCCAAATGGTTGAGATTACTACTCAAGAGTTAGAGAATTTAAAACAGGCTCAGGCCTTGTATGCAAAGAAGTATGAGGAAAGAGTAAGGGCTACCATTTCAAGTTTTGTAGATACCATGAGTGCTTCACTGTTATATAACAACATAAGCAAAATTTTGGATATGTGGAATGAGCTTAATGGAGATAAGGCCATTTTGACACCTATTTTTGACAAGTGGAAGCCTAGAGAGAAGGACTTGGAGCTTATTTGTGTATCTTATGATGAAGCAGGGGATGATCCTATCATCAAATGCACTTGTGACACCACCAAGGACTTAGTAAAATTGGCAGAAGGGGTGGACAATGCTGCCAGGAAAATCAACTTGTACAAAAAGGAGTATGCTAATTAGGTTTTTGAATTGCTCCTAGGAGTTTTTGTTAGCCCAGATCAACTGAAGGACAAACAAGTGTGTCTTAAGGAATTAGAGGCCAAACTGTTAGCCAAAATAAAAGGAATTGTTGATTTAGATGATGCTCCTTTTTTGCTGTAACAATTCAGGAGATAGAGAAAATCAAATCTCATTATGGTTTTCTCAATTCAGAAGTCAACAAAATGAGAAATTGTTGGGAAGAGGTTAACCAAGGAAAAGGTAAAAGTGATTAATTTTGCGTGGCCAACTGATGATGTGTACAATGAGTGGACTAGAGAATATGCCATCCAGGATGTAGAGCAGTTAGAAGGTGCTCCTGAACAGTTAGAAGAGGTTGCAACCGGACAACAAGTAGAAGAAGCTGCAGAGGTCGAAAAGGACTTGTAACTATTTTTTGTAAAAGGCTTTGTAACTTCTTCTAGAAAAGAAATGATTGTAACAAATTATCCTAGGAAAGTCCAAAGCTATGTGCATCCATATTGTTATAAATAAATACCAGGACTAATAGAAAAATTAATCGCAAAGAATTGTAAGAAAACGTTGTAGAAATTTATCTGATCTTTTCTAAGTTTAACGGAGAATATTCAAAAGTTTTTGTAATACTTTCTTGAAGATAATTTCAATATACAAACCATTAGTTTTGAGTAAAAACTTTGTGTCGTCTTCAAATATGTTTACAATTGTTTACTGTTTCATTCTGAATAATCCAGGGTTATTTTGTTTGAATAGGATTGTAAGGCAACTTTCAGTAGATATTTTTCTTAGATTTTCTCTTCAGGAGGGGAATTAAATATGCGAGAATTATTTCTACCAGTAAATTCTCTGTAGGATACTTTGAATCTTGATGAGCATATTTTAATTTGGTATGCATAAATTTTTATGTGTGTTAGGCATATATAGGGATCAACAGAAGCCGAGACAATGGGATGTGTAAAGATATTTTGTTTGGGGAGTATTGTTTGAATTTAGATGACTCTGTGACCTTGGATAAGGCACTGGTATAGATTGAGGTTGTCTATTATATGTTTTGTAGGTCAAAATACTGAATATGAGTATAATTTTCATTCCTTTGTTTCAGTTAGTTTCAAGGTGATTAGATCCACTGGTTTTCTGGACTGGTTTGCTGTGGATTTATCTTTTGAAAGTGTGAATTTAGTTCACAAAGGTATACCCGCCTGGACTTTGAGTATGTCCGAAGTGTAGAAGGTTAAATCAAACCTTGTCATATGTTGTCCTAAGAGTTTCCTTCCCTTTAATATCTCTTCTGCATAGAGTTTAGTCATTTTATTATAAGGATGTTGAAGTGAATCAGATTTTGAAGACAACAGGAGCAATCGGAAGGATTTCTATTGCATGATGATGAGACATTTTTATGTCAATTAAAGAAAGCTCTATATGGTTTAAAGCAAGCCCCCAGAGTATGGTACTCAAGATTGGATATGTATCTGAAGGAGCGGGGATTCAAAAAGGGAAGTGCTGATAAAAATTTGTACATAAGGAAAGATGGGAATCACATGATTATTGTGGTTGTATATGTAGATGACATCATCTTTGGTGGCAACATGGATAATCTATGCAAAGAGTTTGTTGATCAGATGCAGTCAGAATTTGAGATGTCAATGCTTGGTGAATTGACTTATTTCCTTGGGTTTAAGATACTATAGAAAGATAAAGGAATCTTTATCTCACAAGTCAAGTATGCAAAGGAGATGTTGAAGAAATTCCAATTGGAAGATTGCAAACTGTAAGTACTCCCATGGTGACTAGCAGCAAATTGAGTAAGAATGATGAATCACTGGTAGTGGATCAAACTTTGTACAGATCCATGATAGGCAGTCTACTGTACCTAACTGCTTCAAGACCGGATATTATTCAGGCAATATGCATGGTGGGCAGATTTTTTTAGGTATCTACAAGGAACGCTCAGCTATGGTTTGTGGTATCCTAAACAGGGAAATTTTATTTTGGAAGCATACACTGATGTCGATTGGGCACGATGCATTGATGATAGAAAGAGCACAAGTGGTCATGCATTCTTTATGGGAGACTGGTTGGTCTCATGGCATAGCAAGAAGAAGGACTTAGTCTCCCTATCTACTACTGAAGTTGAGTACATTGTTGTTGCTACATGTTTCTCTCAGGTGCTTTGGATGAAGCAGACTCTCAAAGATATCCAAGTAGACATCACTGATCCCATTCTCATCTTGTGTGACAATTCAAGTGCAATCAACATAGAAAAGAATCTGGTCATGCATTCCCGAACAAACACATTGCAATCAAATACCACTTCCTCAGAGAGAAGGTTGAAGGACAAGAGGTAAGAATGGAATATGTTCCTACTGGTGAACAAGTAGTAGATATTTTCACCAAACCACTACTAGTAAGCACATTTGAGTACCTTCGACACAAGTTGGGAGTTGTATCATCTACCTAGGAAGGTTTATGTGGCTCAGGGGGAGCATGGTATGGATCAAAGGGGGAGTGCGCAAGTACCCTTTGTCATTATGTCAAAGGGGGAGAAATGTACCGGTATAGAGTGGACTCTGAGAAGTTGACATCAATGCCAAAGGGGGAGATTGTTGGCATTTTAGCACTAAGTTGTCATTGATATCAACCGGTGGAGACCAAGGAAGGATGGTTTCTTGTTAATGATGAAGAGGCAACATGTTAAGATGTGAAACCGTTATAGGATGCTATACCAATCAATAGAAGAAGAACACTCTACTGCCAAAGGGCTTTACTAGTATGTGTTTTTCGGACCGACTGCATATTGGTAGGCCGTATCTTGATCAGTGTGATGTCGTGTGAGGCTGAGGTGGCAAGTAGGGTGTGGTTGGTGAAGGTTCATCCACAAGGTTGATGAAATAGATATTCACCATTAATGAAGGAACCACAAATCAAGGGATTGCATCAAATTGATTGCGGCTCGAGGAAGAAGGAATGACAGAAGAAGATCAGGGGGGTAGTTGGCACATGGATCGAAGCAAGAAGTTTGGATTGAAAGAATACCTCGAGAAGGAAACAGTAGA
This sequence comes from Cryptomeria japonica, assembly GCF_030272615.1. Classification (NCBI taxonomy): domain Eukaryota; kingdom Viridiplantae; phylum Streptophyta; class Pinopsida; order Cupressales; family Cupressaceae; genus Cryptomeria; species Cryptomeria japonica. The sequence goes on along the minus strand of NC_081407.1, from coordinate 258,662,982 downwards.
GGTATTAATAGAAGTTTGATAGATGTAGATCTATATAATGGATCGTGTTTCCCTTGTCTGGAAAATGTGTCTTAAAAGGCGCAAAAATCACGTAGATGTACAAATGGACATCAAGATGATCAAATCATGTAGGATCTGATTGGATTTGTTTTGCCTCATAGATGGTGAGGAAACCCTAACCGTCAAAAATTTGAATTTATTTTTAGCAGGAAATAATTTGATAATAAATGGGAGCTATGGACAGAAGAGGTGATGATGTTAATGTAAAGATTGAGCAAAAGAGAGAAGTTAGAGTAAGGAGAAAACTTGAGAAGGGGTTCCAATCAAGTTACAGTGTGAGTAAGCAAGAAAACCAGTGAGAGGATTCTATCGGCAGTATCATAGTCCGGTAGTTGAGCCTAACCGATAAGGTGTGGCAGAGTAGGCAGCATCCTAGTGTGACACTGTGTATTGAGAGACTGTGTGTGGAAGGGAGAGAAAGATAACAAAGAGTTAATTGATTCAAGAGTTGCAGAATTCATTTACAACAAGAAGCCTTAATTGTATTCAAATAGTATTTCAATATACGTCGCCAAGTCAAAGATTGGTGCAGGGGTTGGTGCTCCTTGGGTTGGTGCCCTAAAAAAGTGTAGGGGTTAGTGTTCCTTGGGTTGGTGCCCAAAATATTTGTAAATCTGTATTTACCTGTGAGGCTAGATTGGAGAAGTAGTCTTCAACAACTTTTCTCACCGAGGTTTTTCCCATATTGGGTTTTCCTTGTAAATCTAGTGTTGTGAGTTACTTGTTGATGTATGTTCACTTTGGCTTTCCTTCTTATATTACTGGTTTGACTGTTTAAGTGATTAAGTACATAATTGATATTCTTAAGTTAGATCAGAAAAGGAAAACATTTAGGAACCACTGATTCATCCCTCTCTCAGTGGTACTTTGTGTTCAACAGGATCCTTGGTTGTCCATTCTATATAGCTCTTCCATCTAGTCTCTTCGTCTCCCACACTTTCTTTTCCCTGTGGGTGATAGCATTTCTTTGTCCTCTGTCGGTAGGAGGTCTTCTTTGCTACCTCCTCATTTTCTTGCTTTTAGTGAAGTTGTCTTCTATCATCTTCCCTTTACCTTTGGGATATGCATTGTTCCTTCTTCTTGTAGCACCAGTATTCCTTTTTGTCTGCAAGTCCTCATCGGTTGTGTTTAGATCAAACTTCTAGGGAGCATTTTTCACTATGAAGCTTTGGCCTTTGTTTTCTCCATTTGAGGAGACAAGAAGAATGTCATTGTGGAGGACATTCTTGCTAGTGGAGCATTCACCGACACCACTACCTAATCCTTCAGTGTCCTTGGCATGCTTTTGCTTCTTCAACATTTTATCCAAGGCAACACTACTGCCATCAAACTAGATTCTTACCTTGAGCTCATCTTGACACCTCTCAAGGTCATTTCGGAGAATCTCCATTTATCCAAATAGCTTTTGATATTCTTTATCATTTACCTCTAGCTTAGAAGCTAGATCACTGCACCGACACTCCCTGGTGTCTTCTACCTGAGATTTCAACTATGAGATGCATGTCTCATATTCTTGAAGGCATTTTTTCAACCGGTTCTGCCCTACTATAGCAGCATTCTTGAATAGCTTGTATTCCCTTCTGACTCTATTGAGTTCTTCAAGTGCATTTATAAGCTCTCCTTCAAGATCAACCTCAACTTCCTCTTCTTGTTCACCTTCACTATCACTCCCAAACACATCTTCTTGGTAGAAGTGTTTTACATGATCATTTTCAGAAGTGTGCCTTTCATCTTCTGATTCTTGAGCCATGAAGAGGTGGGTTCCTTCTTCATCAATGGTGTAGCTACTGGCCAATGTGCCTTCATCATCTGCAGAAGCCTGAGATATATTTCTCATACTATCTTTACAAGTTGATCCTGCAGTAATTCAATCTCTCCCATAAGCTTTTTGTTGTTTTGCATCTATCCACCTGTGAGGAGACATCACTGATGAGCCCAGTGAATATGGCCTTCATGGCTTCTTCATTGCACAAGCATCTCCTTTCTTCTTCAAATCTAGAGGGAGGACTGACATTCTTAGGGAGACCATTAATAACCGACATCCATACATCAAACCCTAGAGAGGATAGGAAGACTTCCATCCTATAACTCCAAATACATAGTTTGAACAATTAAGCACTGGAGTAGGGATTGACACTAAACAAACCATTGCATCCTTAAGCCAAAATCTACCCAAGCTGAGAAAGCTCATCTGACTGGGAACCTAGGCTCTGATACCAATTGTTAGACACAATTGATTGTCTAAGTGATTAAGTACATAATTGATATTCTTAAGTTAGATCAGAAAAGGAAAACATTTAGGAACCACTGATTCACCCCCCTCTTAGTGGTACTCTGTGTTCAATAGGATCCTTGGTTGTCCATTCTGTGCATCTCTTCCATCTGGTCTCTTCATCTCTGACACTTTCTTTGCCCCGTGGGTGATAGCATTTCTTTGTCCTCTATCGGTAGGAGGTCTTCTTTGCTGCCTTCTCATTTTCCTACTTTTAGTGAAGTTGTCTTCTCTCGTCTTCCCTTTACCTTTGGGATATGCATTGTTCCTTCTTCTTGTAGCACCAGTCTTCCTTTTTGTCTGCAAGTCCTCACCGGTTGTGTTTAGATCAAACTTCTGGGGAGCATTTCTCACTGTGAAGGTTTGGCCTTTGTTTTCTCCATTTGAGGAGACAAGAAGAATGTCATTGTGGGGGACATTCTTGCTAGTGGAGCATTCACCAGCACCACTACCTAACCCTTCAGTGTCCTTGGCATGCTTTTCCTTCTTCAATATTTTGTCCAAGGCAACACTACTGCCATCAAACTAGATTCTTACCTTGAGCTCATCTTGACACCTCTCAAGGTCATTTCGGAGAATCTCCATTTCTCCAAATAGCTTTTGATATTCTTTATCATTTACCTCTAGCTCAGAAGCTAGACCACTGCACCGGCACTCCCTGGTGTCTTCTGCCTGAGATTTCAACTATGAGATGCATTTCTCATATTCTTGAAGGCATTTTGTCAGCTGGTTCTACTCTACTATAGTAGCATTCTTGAATAGCTTGTATTCTCTTCTGACTCTATTGAGTTCTTCAAGTGCATTTACAAGCTCTCCTTCAAGATCAACCTCAGCTTCCTCTTCTTGTTCACCTTCACTATCACTCCCAAACACATCTTGTTGGTAGGAGTGTTTTACATGATCATTTTCAAAAGTGTGCCTTTCATCTTCTGATTCTTGAGCCATGAAGAGGTGGGTTCCTTATTCATCAATGGTGCAGCTACTGGCCAATGTGCCTTCATCATCTGCAGAAGCCTGAGATATATTTCTCATACTGTCTTTACAAGTCGATCCTATAGTAGTAGGCTCATTAACATAGAGATTCTTCAATTTCTCCCATAAGCTTTTTGTTGTTTTGCATCTATCCGCCTGTGAGGAGACATCACCGATGAGCCCACTGAATATGGCCTTCATGGCTTCTTCATTGCACAAACATCTCCTTTCTTCTTCAGATCTGAAGGGAGGACTGACATTCCTAGGGAGACCATTAATAACTGACATCCATACATCAAACCCTAGAGAGGATAGGAAGACTTCCATTCTGCAACTCCAAATACATAGTTTGGACAATTAAGCACTGGAGCAGGGATTGAAACTAAACAAACCATTGTGTCCTTAAGCCAAAATCTACCCAAGCTGGAGAAAGCTCATCTGATTGGGAACCTAGGCTCTGATACCAATTGTTCGACACAATCCACCACTAAGAGGGGGGTGAATCAGTGGTTCTCAAACATTTCCCTTTAACAAAATAGGTGTGTATACCGGTTATGGGATCTAATACAATGCAGACTTACCGATTAGTGGGGAGACAAAAATAAAAATGCAATCACACAAAGAGACATCACATGACACCAGCATATATGAGGAAAACCCAAGATGGTAAAATCCTCGATGAGCAATTTTGCTAGAGTCTACTACTCGAATCTAGCCTCACAATCAAATCTTTGTTACAATATTTAGGGCACTAACCCAAGGAGATACAACCCCTAATTAGGGCACCAACCCAAGGAGCATCGACCCCTACCTGATTTATGGGCTACAACCCAAAGGAGCTACAACCCCTGCACCAAGATACAACTCAGTTTATACAAAGATAACTTCAAGCAAAAAATTAATATTACTATTACAAGTGAATCTTGTAACCATCTCATATACCTCTCTGCTAGTGAGACACCTTCTCAGCTATACCGGCTCATTCTTCTTCTGCTTCCTTATTGGTAAACTCTACCAGTTTACCTCTCCTTTGTTCTTCTCTACTATATTTCTTCCTTACTTCTCTTCTCTTTACTGATACAATACTCTATTGATTATATATATACCTACTCTGCAGCTTTTGGTTCAGCTCTCCTTGGCCGATATGAACACTACTGAGTCTGCACTGCTACTGGTTGAACACTTTAACCTGGTTCTCCCTCACACTCAGTCTCTTCTCAGATACTTATTTATTACTTGACTAATTTTCTCTCACATGTAAAAGTAACACTCAATTACTTTGCAGTAGCACTATCCTTTTCTATTAAGCAACACCTTAACTATGTGTTTGGCCTACATATTTATAGCCTGGTTTTCCCGCCAAAGGCCTATTCAAATTCTAGGAGGTTAGGGTTTCCTCATCATCCTCGAGGAAAACCAAATCCAATCATATCTTGTCTGATCTAATCGCCTAAACAATTGTTTCCTCATCACCGCCATTGTCTTGCCTTCTTGATCACGCCTTCTATCTTTGGCAATCTGCTTTTTACAATGTCAGCTGATTTCTTGGTCAAACACCAAGATTGAGCTTGCGGTTTCCTTCATCTTTCTCGATCTCCTAAATCACTCTTAGTTTTTTCTCATTTTTCCTCCAGACCTCGAGTTGCAAACCTCTACAATAGCTCTGCAATACATCCTGTGATTTGTGGGATCTATTAATGTTGACCAACTCTACAACTACTCTGTCGGTGTACACTCCATCAACCGTTGTAGCAAGTCCTTGACCTTGACTCCATATGGAATTCATGATGACCATCTACTAGCTTTGATCTTCATGTCAATCCAGATAAGATCACCAACCACACACTATAACATTTCCTCTTTTATGTCAGTTTACTAACCCTATTGGTATCTCACACTATACCGGTTGACTCCTCATGTTTGCACTTTGTTGAACTGTCAGTGGAACACCTAAACCGGTCTTTAGACATGTCTATCTAAAGCATGCACATTCCCACAAAGTGGGAAGGCATCTCCATCTGCACCTTGCTTATAGTACTAGTGGAATTACATATCGATAAACACTCTTCATCTGTACCGGCATCTCAACATGCCTTCTCAGGCAGTCCAGTGCATATCTCTGATTTCATGCACTTGATGCACACCTCTTCTTCCTTATCTCATAAAACTATGATGCACATAATGAATGATAGGAGATAAGTTCCACTTACTGATGGAGTGACACCTTGTCATCTGCTTCCTGCAATGTACTCATGTGGCTTCCCTATTTGTGCAACACATCTTCAAATAGGCACATGTGATCCAATGTTGGCAAATTCACTATCAGTCATCTCTTCCCATAGTGACTGCATCTTCATCCAGTGGGATTCTTGTTGTTCAACAACCTCATAGCATACCGGTGACTTGTTCATTATTCACCTCCAATGTTGATGTGATTTAGGTAACACTCTGCCTCTTCATCACAAAGAACAACTCAAGCACCTTGGCCATCCAGCTTGTACACTAGTCATGAGCTTTGCAGGTTGACTGGTGATCTACTGTACTGGTACCAGTCATCTTACCATTCCATCCATACAAGTCAGACACTAACATGTGTACCAATAATACTAGTGGTCATCCATCTGAATGACATTCTCTTCCTTACCTTACCAGTGTCCTACAACACAAGGTGATATCAAAGATATCTCAACCTATACTCCTCCTTGATAGTGTTGCACATTTATCTCTCATGTTAGTAGTCATCCCATACCAGTTGATATCAATGATAACACAATGCCAACATCTGGATGATGTTGGTGATTATGTTCGAGACTTGGAAAATGGAGATCATTGTTGTAGTGTGTAGACCTATACTGGGTTCTGGTTGATCTTGGCTATGGATCGACTTTAATGTAATGTGTGGATTGGGCATCTTGATATTTTTCTGGGATGTCTTATGTGTTGGATATTATTTGTTTGGTCTAAGGCCAACATGGTTTATAATTATGTAATTGGTTCATTATCTAGTGGCCAACCTAATTGTTTATGGTTGAGGGTTTGTATATATAGATGTAAGATCTCATTGTAGATCATCGTGGTTATGGTTAGAGGTCCTAGTCAAGGAATGTAATGTGCAAATAATGTAATATCATTCAGGAAGAGGAGTTGGTTGATTATTGGAGACCAAATTGGGTTTATGTAAGAGGATTTAGTCCTCTGGTATTGAACTTAACCAAAATTGTACTCAAGCATAGGAGATTCTATCTTTTGTAGTTCAACACTTCTCCGGATTTTAGTTTGGATTTCTATGTAGTGAGTGAGGCTCCTTTTGTGATGAGCAATGTGCTCTAGGTTGTTAGCCTTCCTGCAAGTGTAGGCCCCTCAATTGTAATTCACATACTTACTACAAAAGTATTATCTGACTGTGGGTAGGCTTCCCACCGTGGTTTTTCCTTTTACCAGGTTTTCCACATATAAATCTTGGTGTCATATGGATGACTTTTATTTTATGATTATTGTTTATGCTTAATTGGTTTAACTTCTATTCTGGAATAGTTTAAGCATTCCGGTATTAATTTTTTGGGTTATGATATTAAAGTTTAAATTGCTAATGGTTCTGATAATCTATGACAGCTGATTCACCCGCTCCCCTCTTAGTTGTCTTCTGGTTATTTGAAGTGTCTAAAAATTATAGCATCTATATGATTTGATTTCATTAGAATAACCAAGAAATATGCCTTCATCACATCTAGGATCAAATTTCTCAATGATATCATCTCTCTTGATATAACACTTACTACCAAAAATTTTGAAATACTTAACTATAGGTGTATTGCCAAACCATAATTCATAAGGTGTCTTACCGATTTCTCCTTTGATATGTACTATGTTGAATGTATAAATTGTTGTGCTCACTACTTCTCTACATTAGATATGAGGTAGAGTAGCTTCCATCATCATTGTTCTAGTAGTGTCCAGGATAGTTTTGTTCTTCCTTTCCACAACTCCATTCTGTTGAGGTGTCTAGGGAGCATAAAATTGTCTTCTTATACCATGCTTCTCACAAAAGTTATTAAACTCATCGGATGTGAATTATCCATCATGATCTGACCTCAAACATTTAATCTTCAATCCTGTCTCAGTTTCCACTTTAGTCTTAAAGATTTTATACTTTTCAAATGCTTCAAATTTTTCTTTTAGAAAAGTAACCCATATCATTCTAGAATAATCATCAATGATTAGCATGAAATATCTATCACCTTGAAAACTTTTAAATCTAGCTCAATACTATAATTAATGCAATATTAATATAAATCTCGACTCTACCTTTACTAATTAAAAAAAAAACAAAAACTTTTAACTCTAGTAGGGCCACACAAATCAGTATGAATAAGATCAAGAACATCATTTTATTTATCTTGTATACTCCTAAAAGAGGTTCTGACTTGTTTACCCATTTGACATTCCTTACATACCAGATTATAGAGCTTCATAATCCTAGGTATATCCCTAACTGCTTTAGTTGAACTAATCTTCACAATGCAATCGAAATTCACATGGCATAGCCTTTTATGCCATAGCCAACTCTCATCAATCTATATAATCAAACATGTCTTCTCACCAGAGTTCAAATGAAATATATTACCTTTTGTTTGTGTACAAGTTGCAATCTCCAAGTTAGATCTGTTAATGATTTTTCATTTTTGATCCTTGAACTATAATTGAAATCCCCTATCTACCAATTGTCCTATACTCAAAAGATTATGTCTCAAACCTTCAACATAATAAACATTGGTAGTATTGTTCTTACCATCTAATGATATAGTTCCTTTACCTTTGATCATACATTCTTTGTCATCTCCAAATCTAACTAGACTGCCATCAAATTCTTGCAAAGATAGAAACTTCCCTTTATCTCTAGTTATATGATGTGAACAACCATTGTCAATTACCCATTCATCCTTGTCTTCAATTTTAGCAACTAGTGCCTTCTCTTCAGGTACATTCTCTTCCAGTGCTAGATCATCTTCCTTGATATCCAGGAACACCCATTCCTTCCCACTGTCGGAACCACTAGAAGATTCTTCTAACGGTTCCTTCCTCATCCACTATGTAGCATGATTTGTCTCTATTTTTCTTGTATTTATACTTGTTCTAATATCCAGGGTTAGGCTTAAATGATCTTCTAACTCTTTCATCAAATCTTGAACTCCCTTCAGGACATCTAGATGCAAAATGACCAATCTTATTACATGCAATACATTTAAAAGGTGCTTTTCCTTCATACTTATTTCCTACCAGTCCTTTAGGTACTCTTCTAGCAAATAGTGCTTCAAGTTTCTCAAACTGATCATCTTCTCTCTTGATATCTTCTAATTTCTTTGCATATAAATATTTTCCAATCTTTCTTACGGGTTGTAGATGTAGATTAATTAAAAGTAGGTTCAAACTTCACAACTCCAGAAGGTCCAAATTATTCAAGCTCAAAAGCAGATATTTTCCTGACCAAAGTATCTTTGTTGACAAATGTATTAGCCATTGTTCTCAACTCATTAATATTAGCAGCCTTCATTTTGTAAGCCAGTGGTAGGGCTCTCAGGACTTTATAAATAATTTCATCTTCGCTCAGAGTTCCACCACAACATTGAATTCACATAACAATCTCATTTACCCTTTCCATGAATGCAGGTACCCTTTCATCTTCTTCCATCTTCAGGTTTTCATATCTCACCCGGTAACCATCAATTTTAGCAATATTTAATGTAGGGTCACCTTCATTAAGAGTCTCCAACTTATCCCATATAGCCTTTCCAGATGATTTATCAGCTAATCCCATTATTTGTTGATCAGAAAGTGCACACAAGAGGGCATCTCTTTCTCTACAATCATTCTCAAGCTCCTTGTCTAGGTTTGCTAGAGGAGGATTGTCAAATCCTGGATTATAAGGTGTGACACCATTTTGTGTGATCTCCCAAATCTCCTTGTCAAGACATCTCAAATGAGTCTCCATCTGAATCTTCCATACTATGTAATTTATTCCATCAAGCCTCGGAATATCCCTTTGAAAGATAGCTCTAAAATAATTGGATGAGCTTGAGTTGTTAGTCGCCATATGATCTTCCTCGAGTAGTTAAGCTTTCTAGAGAGAGGATTGAAGCTCTGATACAATTGTTAGATAGTTCAAATAACCAGAAGACAATTGAGAGGGGGGGTGAATTAGTTGTCATAGAATACCAGAACCATTAGAAATTTAAACTTTAATACCAGAACCCAATACTGTAATAGCCGTTAAACCAATTAAGCATAAACAATAATCAAATAATAAAATCCATCTACATAACACCAAGATTTATACGTAGAAAACCCAGTAAAGGGAAAAACCACAGTGGAAAGCCTACCCACAGTCAGATAATACTTATGCAGTAAGTATGTGAATTACAATTGAGGGGCTTGCACTTGCAGGAAGGCCAACAACCTAAAGTGCATTGCTCATCATAAAAGGAGTCTCACTGACTACATAGGAATCCAGACTACAATCCGGAGAAGTGTTGAACTGCAAAATATAACATCTCCTATGCCTGAGTACAGTTTCGGTTAAGCTCAATACCGAAGTACTAAATCCTGTTACATAAACCCAATTCAATCTCCAATGATCGACCAACTCCTCTGCCTAAATGATATTACTTTATTTGCACATTACATTACTTGACCATGAGCTCTAACTATAACCATAATGATCTACAATGAGATATTACATCTATATATACAAACCCTCAACCATAAACAATTAGGTTGAGCACCAAATAATAAACCAATTACATAATTATAAACCATGTTGAAATAAGACCAAATAATATCCAACACATAAGACATCCCATAAATACATCAAAAGGTCCAATCCACATGTTACATTAAAGTCGGTCCATAACCTAGATCAACCGGGACCCAATATAGGTCCACACGCTACAGCAATGATCTCCATCCGCCAAGTCTTAAACATGATCACTAATGGCATCCTAAAATTCCACCAGAAGCTACACCAACACCACTTGTGAAATTCATCAAAGATCTTCATCAAAATATCTGCCGATGAAACCCTCGCTGAAACTAGAAACTAAACTTCTAGGCAAGCAGGCTAGTATCCGATCACCATACCAAAACCAACTAAAAAAATATGAGCATGAGTATCATGAACAAGCCAATTCTATTACCAAACTATACCGGAGCCTACTGGATCGAAATCAACCAAAATCCACTCCACCTACTAGGACCAGAAGGGTGTTGGTAAAGCATCCAAACGGCTAGTGTTGGTATCAATGACAAAATATCAATGCAACACACAATCAATTCCACCAAGTGGCCAACATAAAGGCACATATCAAAGATCAAAGAGATGATGTTGCATGTGAGTTTTATGTGAAGGTGAGCTTCTATAGAGCGAGAGAGATCAGTCTAAGTGTAAGAGAAAAGTATTGAAGTGATTGAGTGTTTGTGAAGAACTGGTAAGGAAGGCGAAACCCAAGATTGAAGTTACTGGTAAACAAATCCTTAATTCAATAGTCTGTCTAACCTACAATGTTTGAACTGGTAAGGCTAAAGCAGGGAGGCAGAGGGGAGTTAAACTGATAGAGAGAATTGATTGGAGGTGTTACAAAATTCATTTGTAACAAGGTGCAGATTATTTTATAGCTTTTATCTTATTGTATTTCACTGAGTGGGTGATCCTTGAGTTGGTGCTCCTTTGGGTAGGTGCCCATAAATTTCTAGGGGTTGGTGCTCCTTGGGTTGGTGCCCTAAATCATTGTAACTAGTTATCTATATTGTGAGGTTGGATTGGAGCAGTAGATCTCCAGCAGCATTTCTCACATTTTTTTTCCACATTGGGTTTTTCCTTGTATATCCTATGTTATGTGATGTGCCTTTTGTGTGTGATTGAGTATTAGTGTTCTCATTACTTTACCAGTTGCACACACAATTTTAAATTGTTGATAATCATAGATTCAACCCCCTCTCAGTGATATCTTGTGTTCTACAATTGGTATCAGAGCCTTAAGTTCCCTATGTATCAATGTGTTCTCTAGGTTGGGTAGATTTTGGTTTATGAACACAATGGAAAGGAATGAATCCTCCTCCTCAAAATCTCCCATGTTTGATGGTACCAACTTTGCCTTGTGGAGAAGAAGAATGGAAACCTATTTGTCCTCCATAGGTTTTGATGTTTGGATGTCTATGAACAATGGGTATACTATCCCTAATAATCCTCCTACAGATCCAGATGCTAAGAAGGACTATGAAAACAATTCCAAGGCCAAGCATGATATTCTCAGTGGTTTGTTTGATAATGAGTTTGTTAAGTTCATGCACTACTCATCCACCAAAGAAACATGGGATAAGTTGAAAAGATTGTTTGAAGGAGATGTCAAGGTCAAGGAAGCTAAACTGCAAACACTAAGAGGTCATCTTGAAGGCTTGAAGATGAAAGATGAAGAGAAGCTTGTTGATTATCTTTACAAAATTGATGAAACGGTGAAAACTATCAGACGTCTTGGAGAGGATATAGCTGATGAAGTGATTGTTAGAAAGGTACTTAGATCACTCACATCTAAGTATGACACAAAGGTCTCTGCAATAGAAAAAGCCAAGGATCTAAAAACCTTTTCAATGGATGAGTTATTTGGGTCCCTAACCTCTTATGAGATGAGAACAACTGGTGAAGGAACTTCAAAGAAAGAGGTTTCTTTCAAATCCATCAAAAAAGGTAAGGAAGAAATTAGTCATGGAGAATCTAGTGAAGACTCGGACATAGTGGTAGAAAAATTTGTAAGGAAGCTTAAAAGAGGATCTGGTAAGTACAACGGAAAATTACCTTTCAAATTTTTTAATTGTGGTAAAATATGACATGTTGCTTCAAAACATCCCTATGGTGAGAATGCTAGAGAGGAGAAATAAAGCTCCAACAAACCTTCGAGTAAGGATAAAAATTTGAATGCCTACCAGCAAGATAGAAGAAGCTACCAGAAGCAGAACAACCTGTATACTTTTGAAGATGATGCCACAGATGAAGAAATTTTCTCATAAAATGACTACTGTGAGGATGAAAGAAAAACCAATCTTTTTATGGCACTAGATGAACCGATTGATGAAGATGAAGATATTGAATCTGAAGTGGACTTGGAAAGTGATCTCATAAGTTCTCTTGAGGAGTTGAGTAAAAAAAGAAGAGATCTCAAGAATGTTAAGTGTGTTTCTATTGAAGAACAAGACCATTTGAGGCAATCGCTGGATGAGTCGAAGAAAATAATTTCTAATTTAAAACTCCAATTAGAAGAGGCTAGGAGGATATGTGAAGTCACATCTTATAATTTATCAAAGAAGGAGAAGGAGCATCAGAATTTGGAAGAAGAAATTGTAAGGCTCAGAAAAGATCTTGAAAAGAGCAAGGATGAGTTGAAGATGAGGAGCAAGTATGAGGGCAACAATGAAGCCTTGGACAAGATGTTGAGTAATCAGAAGAACTCAAAAGGTACTAGAGGTTTAGGTTTCGAAGAAGGACAGAGTTCAAATAGAAAAGACACATCTAACAAGAAGATATAGTTTACTTCTTCAAGTGAGACTAAAGAAAAACAAACCTTTACTGTCAACAAAGATATCGGAAAGAAGACCTATGTTGAAGCTATAAGAAATCAGCCTGTGAACTGGAATGCACAAAACCAAAGGACTTACACATCATACCAAAATGCAAACCATAAAGGCAAGTCCAAGATTGATGAGGAGAGGTTCACTAAAGTCAATAGCATGAGAGTAAAACATTCGATGAGACAAAGGTTTGTCGTTCCAATGCAACAAGATTGGTATGTACCTAAATTCCATGGTTACTGTTACTAGTGTAATAAGTTTGGTCATATAATTGTTGATTGTATTGTGTTGTGTAATCCTCCTACTAATTTTGAAAGTAGAAATTTGTTTGTTGCACTCCAAGAGATGAATATTACATATTATCAATGTAATGGATTTGGTCATAAGAGTTATGAATGTAGGAGAAGTCAGTCGATATCCTACAATAGTTTTTAAAATTCATCATTCAATGCCAATGTGAAGTGATATCACTGTCAAAAGTTTGGTCACATTGCTAAACATTGCAAACTTGAGACTTCTAGGTACAAGAAGTCAGTACCTGATCAAAAACTGGAAGCAAAACTGGAGCATAAAATTGCAAATAACAAGCAGAAGGAAGCCAACCCGGCTTGGGTTGAGAAGGATAAGAATAAAGTAGAATCAAGTCTAATTGTCTAGATTGCCCTACATGTAGAAAGAAGAAATTTATGGGTTGTAGACAGTGGATGTTCCAATCACATGACCAAAGACAAAATGAAGTTTATTAAATTTGAAGATTGGAATGGAGGATCAATAATATTTGGAGATAACTCTTCCATCAAGATAAAAGGAAAAGGAACTTTGAACATTGATGGAAAATTAAAAGCACATGATGTATATTATGTAGAAGTCCTCAAACATAATCTCCTAAGTGTGAGTCATATGTGTGACAAAGGATACCAATTCACTTTTGACTCTATTGGTTGCTAGATAAGGAAGGAGAATACCGGATAGATTGTTGTAGAAGGAAAAAGGATAGATGAAAATATGTACAATTTGAAGGAATGCTTTGAGTCCCAATACATGATGGGTCAAGTAGATGAGAGTTGGTTGTGGCACGGAAGATTAGGTCATATAAACTTTGATAATCTGGTTAAGGTGAGTAAGAAATTTTATGTGAGACATATACCACCAATTATGAAACTGACAAGTAATTTTTGTGATGAATGTCTAAGAGGTAAGCAAACTAAGGTAACCTTCAAGATCAAAGAAAATAATACCTCAAGGCCCTTAGAACTTGTGCATACAGATTTGTGTTATCCAACTAGGACAAGAGCCTTAACCGGTGAAAGATACTTCATGTTATTCATTGATGATTTCTCAAGGATGATGTGGGTTAATTTCCTACAAGACAAATCACAAGCTTATGAAAGGTTCAAAATATTTCAGAAGATGGTTGAGAGGGAAAGTGGATGCAAGCTTAAATGTTTAAGATCAAACCAAAGGGGTGATTGTTGTCACTCAAATTGCACCCGTAGTGCACAAGCTGAAAGCTCAAGCAACTTGGTGACACATGGGATAATTCTCAGGCCTATGGGTTGCCTATAGTGAGAATTAACCTGTAGATGAAGGGCTGGTTCCCTATGAATAACTCTAAATCTTTACCGAGAAAAGGGATAGGAAAACTTAAAATGAAAGTAGAAATAAATTGCAAATGCTAAATGAAGGTGAAGCATCAATAAGATATCTCAAAATGATAGAAATACAATCCTAAAAAACACCAATCTACACAAATAGACTTCTGGTTCATAACACATAAATATTTCAAGCAAAGGATTTAAACTTCAAGAAATTGAAAGGAAAGAAAACTTTCACAATCAACCAAATGAGCCAATTTATCACAATGCACAACTTGTGACATAAAATTCAAAGGTTATCTAGACAATAACACAATAAACTAACTCTCAATCAAGGATAAGAAAATGAACTGTAAAGACATAAGGCATAAGCTGGTAATTTTTTATTCAGAATTTTATCATAAAACTACATATGAGCTACAAGAATGTATTCTCTGCTAAAACCAGCCAGAGAATCATCAAGAACTAGTGAAGAAAGATAAAACTTTTTTACTTTATACAAAAGCCTTCAAAGAGGTAGAGGAAAGATAACTCTAGAATGACTGAATATGAACTCCCACTGAAAATATCTCCTCTAAAAACTTATCCTCTCATAGAAATAAAAATCCACCAAAAGGCTCAAAAATCATGAGAAAAACTCATGAAATTCAGTTCAAACTCCTAGTCAACTTAAAGTTGACCCATATGGCATTCAAAATCAATCCTTATCACCTCAAGATCAGGAGAAAGACTCTTTCAAACTTTCTCTAAGCTAAGTAACCACCTACATTAACCAGATGACTTCTTCTTATTTTGCATGGATCAAAAACTACCTGATGACTTCCTGCCACCTTTTTCGGCTTCTCACTGTAACTAGCATTTCTTTCTTCGTCGGGTCCGCCATGTGTCACTTCCTGGTTGGTTCTGGGTTCCTGCCCTACCATCTTAGCACGACTGGACTCACTGCCAGAATGAATCTCCTTCGTCCGATCAACCATAATCTACGTTCTGTATTTCTTCCTCTGAATTGCTTCCTTAGCAGGCCCCATTACTTGGTTGCCAAGTCGCGACAAATAAACACCACGCATCTTCATCATGTGGTATAGTGACCACCACTAGATCTTCAGGAACCTACTTGCTTTTTACCTCCTCCAACTCTATTAGTTCAGCCATGTCATCAACCTCTGATTTTCTCATGGGTCCACTTTGTCTTCCATCTGGACTAGACCCACCTTGTCGCCAAGTCGCATGAGATAGCTGGGCGAGCAACTTTTCCTTATGGCTTAGCAACCACCATCAGATCTGTGCAATCACCATTAGATGTGATCAAATCTACTTGATCTTTACTCTAGCTAATCTTTGTTCTTGTGTCACATCATCAACATGTGTCACCCTCTGATTGGCTCATGAGATCCACCTGGGAACCACCTAGACTTACCACCTATTGCGAGGGTATTTGTTTTGGGCACTTCACAACGGTGGTACAGTGAAATTCATGGATAGCTCTGGAATGTCACTCTGCTATTAGATCTCTCTTGATCTAATGATCGATCTTTACTCTTTGTTGTGCCATCAGTCACCAAGTCGTGGCAATAATCCAGTGTGCATCTTTCATTGCGACATAGTGACAACCGTTAGATCTCCGCAATCTGCATCCGATCTTTCTGACTTGCTCGACCTGTAACCACTTCCCACCAGCCAAACACAAAATTAAGATGCCTTGAGATGCACATGCATGGAGTCCACCAGGTCACGAGCTGCCTCTTCTTGCCAAAATCTCATAAATTTTGACACTATAGTTATATGTGATCTCATATTTAAATATTATAAACTCCCTCCGTGCGGCCAATGTGGGATAAAAGGTCCTCCTACCTGGCGACTGAAAACTGCTTGGAAACTCTAAGGCCTTTTAAAACCCTCTTTGGCACCCAAGTGAAAACTTTACATGGGCCAATTGCATTTGCTTTGAGTTTATTTTGGCCTTACATCAGCTATGCAAGGGATTTAGCAATACACTTGCCAACATGAATTTGCTTGAAGGTTTTAATAGGCCACACTATTTCATTTGCAATGGAGCATAAATATCTTTGTGGTCTACAACATGTTGAGCTCAACCCTCATGGGAGCCACATTTTAACCCACATGTTGTCTTACTTTCTCGTATCTGCACATGAAGCAAACAAGTTAGACAAAAACAATGCATTTCTCCTTGGTTCATGATTTGATCTTTTCAAAATGAATGAATGCAAGGCTTCATTAGGGCACTAAATTTGGCATGTGCAAAATTTGGTAATAGTGATTTCACACCAAATGAGTTTATAGACTACTGTGAGAGGCATGGAATCAAAAGATGATATTCAGCCCCAAGAACACCACAATAAAATGGTGTTGTAGAAAGGAAAAATGAGACTGTGAATGAGATGGAAAGAACTATATTGAATGAGGCAAACATACTGAATATGTACTGGAAGGAAGCAATATATATTGATGTATACACATTGAACCGAGTTCAGCTAAGAAAAAATAGCAGAATGACACCTTATGAATTGTGGTATGACTGGAAGCCATCGGCTAAATACTTCAAAGTGTTTGGAAGTAAATGCTTCATCAAGAGAGATGAAGATGGTATAGGTAGTTTTGACTCTAGGAGTGATGAAGGAATCTTCTTGGGTTACTCTACTCACAATAGCCTACAAATGCTACAATAAAAGACTAAGAAGATTCATTGAGAGTGTACATGTCAGATTTGATGAAGATTTGCACAAAGGAAGACAAACACAGAGTTACCAGTATGATGACTCAAGTGATGAAGATGAAGTGCACTCAGAAAGTGAACCGGAAGAAGTTTCAAGAAAGGCCCCTAATAGATATGTACAAAAATATCACCCAAAAGGCCAAATTATAGGAAATAAAAATGATGGTGTGCAGACAAGAATAAGACTTACTCAGAACAATGAACAAGTCAATT
Organism: Cryptomeria japonica; assembly: GCF_030272615.1. Classification (NCBI taxonomy): domain Eukaryota; kingdom Viridiplantae; phylum Streptophyta; class Pinopsida; order Cupressales; family Cupressaceae; genus Cryptomeria; species Cryptomeria japonica. Next base: position 258,645,521 of record NC_081407.1, on the reverse strand, counting down.
CCTAACTCATGACTAAAATGGAACCCAAAACATTTAATGAGGCTAGCAAAAGTGAAAAATGGATGGGTGCAATGGAAGAATAGTTGCAATAGATTGAAAAGAACAAGACTTGGGAACTAGTTCCTAGACCGATAGACAAGAATGTCATTGGTACTAAATGTGTCTACTGGAACAAAAATGAATGAAGAAGGTAATATTGTTAGGAATAAAGCAAGGTTAATATGCAAAGGGTATTCTCAAGTAGAAGGGATAGATTTTGAAGAAACATTTGCACCGGATGCTAGGCTTGAAGCTATTAAAATGTTCCTATCATTTTCTGTCTACAAAGGATATAAAGTATATCAAATGGACTTTAAATCTACCTTTTTGAATGGTAACTTGGAAGAAGAAGTCTACATAGAACAATTAGAAGTATTTTTGGTGCATGATGATGAAACCTTTGTGTTCCGGTTGAAGAAAGCATTGTATGGTTTAAAGAAGGCTCCAAGAGCATGGTATTCAAGGTTGGATAAATATCTTAAGGAGCAAGGTTTCAGAAAGGAAAGTGCAGATAATAATATGGACATCAAAGTAGATGGAAACCACATGATCATTGTGGTTGTGTATGTGGATGACATAATTTTTGGAGGCAATAAGGATACCTTGTGTAAAGATTTTGTTGATCTAATGCAGTTAGAATTCGAGATGTCTATGCTTGGAGAGTTGTCATACTTTCTTGGTTTGCAGATTTCTCAGCAAGATAAAGGAATATTTATCTCTCAAACCAAGTATGTCTAAGATATGTTGAAGAAGTTTTAGATGGAAGATAGAAAACTGGTAAGTACCCCCATGGTGACCGGATGTAAGTTGAGCAAGGTTGATGAGTCACTGGAAGTGGATCAGACCCTGTATAGATCCATGATTGGTGGTCTGTTATACCTTACTACCTCAAGACAGGATATAGTGCAGGGAGTATGTATGGTGGAAAGATTTCAAGCTGCACCTAAATAGTCACATGAGAATGCAATTAGAAGAATCTTCAGGTACCTACAAGGAACACTTAATGATGACTTATGGTATTTGTGGTGGCAGGAAAAGCGAGATCGGGTGACTAGGACCTAATCCCACTTTTTCCAACACATTGGGAATACAAAAGAGCCTATGGAGATAGATCACTTTGGATACTTCTTGTGATAAAGAGAGAGCCAAGGATTATCTCTTAGGGTTTCTATTCCTCTTGTTGCAAATGATGAGAAAAACCATGGTTTGAGTGATCAACTAGACTAGGAGATAAAGAATGAAGCATAAATGAACTTGAAATTGAACAAACTTGCAGATCTGAAATTGAGATACTGAAAGCATGAAAGGGGGAGGAATCTAGATGTGTACCTAATGCTACAAATTGAGCAAAATTGACTAGGACCATGGTGCCACACCACTATCCTTGAGAATCTGATAGAGAGCTGCAACTGAAAGACTACAAATCTGATGACCTGAAGCTGCAACCTAAAAAATTTCACCACAAAGTGGAGGGACCATGGTGCCATGCCACTATCCTGGGTAGTACCAGGGATTCATGCCCCTATCCTTGACAACTTTCTACAATTTTGAGACTTTTGGGTGGTGTTGATGCCTTTCCCTGATCCAAAACTACCTCTGGATACCTGTTCCTGTACCTACTACTAAAAAACGGAAGGTTTGGGTAGCTATATAGGGTTTTGCCTCAGTCAACCCCTTGTGTTGTTGATTTCCACCTCCACAAATAGTCGATAATGTACTAAAAATGTGTGTGCTAGAACCTTGTGTGTATGCAAGATCCTAAAATGAAAGAAACTAGAGCTACCCTATGCATGAGAGTAAAGCCTAAATGTAAATGTGAATGTAAATAACAATGCTTCAAACCAAATATGCTAAATGATCTAATGCATGAATGTAAATGTGCAAATTGATGTAAGGAAGCTCATACAAAGACATGAAAATAACATGAAATCATACCAATCCCCAAGGGAGAGATATTGCCACTAGATCTCCTATTACTCTTCAATATCTTCAAGGCTCCTAATTGATGGTGAATGTTTATGAAATGTTGTTGAATTTTGTTGAAGACTCCACATAGGCTTCTCTTTCACTATAGAGAAGGCTCCTTGTGCTCCAAAAACCTGCTCTTAGATTCTCAAATCCAATAGATAGATAGTCCTTAGTTCCCTTCAAATGAAGAAAGAGAGCTCTTATGTATGAAACCCTAGATCTTAATTTTGACTTAATTTCATCTTTAGGCCGACCTAGGAATTGAATTTCCCACCAGTCTTTTGGGGTTAAGTCTTATAATATCATAGAATTATACTCCCAAAATTTCAGGGAAAAAGTGGAGGACCATGCGCATTCCCACCACAGTTCGACCAACTTTTCACCAAAATTTTTAGGGTCATTATATATGATGATATTAGAGAGAATCCTAAAGTTACAGCTCATTTCAAGGTGTTTTGATATACGAAATCAGGCCTTAAAGGTCAAAATAGGACATAATTAGGGTTTATGATTAAATGATTTATTGGAGGAATAAAATAAAAAGGGGCACACTTAGCGTAAAGGGCCCAATTTTATAATGTATGAAGTGATGAAATAGGACTTTAGATTTATTAAATTAATTAATTAAATACTTAAAGGGAAATTAGAAATGCAAGATGTAAGACATACTAAGGCGAGTGCTAACCTAAGTGTGAAATTGTACCACCCTAGCAAGGGTGTACAATTTACGACACTACAGTATCCAAAGAAAGGAGGTTTCACTCTATAGGCCTACACTGATGTTGATTGGGTAGGATGTGTTGATGACCGAAAAAGCACTAGCAGTGGAGAATTATTTTTAGGTAACCAGTTAGTCTCATGGCATAGAAAGAAGCAGATTCAGCCTCCTTATCCACTGCTGAGGCAGAATATATTGTTGCTACTACATGTTGTTCTCAGGTATTGTGGATGAAGTAGACTCTTAGGGACATTCATGTAGAAATGTCTGACCCTATTCTATCACATGTGATAACTCAAGTGAAATTAACATTTCCAAGAATCCGGTTATGCACTCAAGGACAAAACACATTGCCATCAAATATCATTTTCTCTAGGAAAAGGTAGAAGAGAAAGAAGTACAGGTAGAATATGTCCCCACATGTGAGCAAGTGGTTGATATCTTCATAAAACCACCACTAGCAACCACATTTGAGTATTTATGCCCCAAGTTAGGATTTTTTTCACCTGCTTCATGCACTTAAATGTGTTTGGAGATCTATGGTTCAGGGGGAGCTCATAGTTACATTTCTTATCTCTTGAACCATGAGCTATACATGGGGGGAGAGTAAACATCACCAATTGGTTTGTGATTTTCTTAGTTGTGTCACTTCTGTATTCAATTCACCGACTGGTAGAATTTTAGTGCTAAAAGAGGAAATCAAGTTTTTATGGTGTAATACCGACAGGTTTGTGACTTTCGAAAGTTATCTATTCAATTTGTCTATCTACCAAAGTCATAATCATCTTAACTAGGAGAGTACCTTCTTAGGGGGAGAATGTGCTCATCAGTCCATGTTTGTGGTTTTTTTTCAATGTATTCAATTTGTACTTAATAAAAATCACAAACTAGACCATCGAGTGACAAGCTTAGTTGTCTGGCCCTTTGTCATTGTTGTTAAAGGGGGACAAAGATCATAGTCTGATAGTGAATATTGTGAGTCTAGGTTATGGAAGTTAACCCGATAATATGGGTGTCGACATCAATGCCAAAAGGGGAGATTGTTGGCATTGTATTGTCATTGATGTCAACTGGTATGCAGTATGCATGATATTGTTACCAGCAGTGGAGATTGTTGGCATGTTGATGTCAACCGGTATGTTTGTCAAGTGGTAAACAAGCAAACCTAGTTAGTGCAATCTGATATAACATGACCTAACTGACAGAATAGAAAAGTGCACGATATGAAGGTTAACCGGTTGGTGTATACCAGTAGCATGTTTGGTCAGTGACCAAAGTTGAACCAACACAATCAAGTGAGTTGGATGCTGATAGAGATTTCATGTGGACTACAGGTGGAAAATGTGTAGTGGTAGGTGAATGGTGCATCGGTGAGGTAGTTGTCGACTAAGTCCATATTAAATATCATCTGCAAACATCATTTATCAGTTGCAGAGGATTGCAGCTTAAAGAAGATTTAAAGGAAGAGATTTTATTCTTTGACATTATCATTGAAGTAGAATATTTGACCGTCTTGCTAATCTAGAGAAGGAAAGTGCTAGATCATTTATTGTAATCAACAAATCAAGAATGATGAACAGAGTCCAGTTTGCTAAACATAGTAAATGCATTGGAAGGATCAAAATAGTCATGATAGTTGATTTGTTGCAAGTTGTCAATCATAAAAAAATAAGATTTGATTTGATCATATACAGATTGAGTTCGGTGAAGAAAACCCTAGGAGTGAAAAGTTTGAAATTTATCTTTTGGCGGGAAAGCCTTGGTATAAAGGCATGGATCAAAGATCAAAGAGATGATGTTGTATGTGACTTTGATGTGAAGGTGAACTTCTATCAAGTAAGAGAGATCAGTCTGAGTGTAAGAGAAAAGTACTAAAGTGATTGAGTGTTTGTGAAGAACTGGTAAGGAAGGAAAAATTGGCAAGGGTTGAAGTTACCGGTAAACAGTTACATGATTCAACTATCTGTCTAACTGGCAGTGTCTGAACTGGTAAGATGATAGGATTCACCTAGCCTACTCAACACTTCACTAAGTTGATGTTGCTCAATTCTACCAACTCACCAGGCCTAGTTGTTTTCCATACCTCCAATTCCCTCTCAATCTCTTCTAGGGCTTGATTCTTGTCCTTACTAGGGTGTTTTCTTTAGGTGTTTTGGTTAGGAACCCTATCAATTCACTATGCTTCTTTAGTGCTCAATTCTGGCCTCTTGGCCTCAACTTGTCATAATGACCTCCAATTATTATGAGATGTTGCAAAGGTGTAGTGATGTCTTCTAACATGTTTTTAGTTCATATGGAGTCCATTAATAGGTTGCAACCTTTAGGTTTCTTACCGGTTTCACAATCTTGCTTGGAAAAGGGCTACAAGGAATTAGGCCTAATTAGGCCTCCAAGACCGGTTTTCTAGGGCTTGGAGGAAAACAACTCAAAGAACCCCCAAACAAGTTTAACTTTTCTTCAATGATACACCCATTCCTAAATTATTTTTGAGTTTTTAGGCTTTGGTCTAATCGTACAAGGTGTGAACCCCAAAATGAGGGTTTGTAGGGTTTTAAAAGGCCTTTAACTGGCAGTGAGTAGACAAGTTAGGGTTTTGCTATCAAATGGATTTTTCAAAGCTCTTCCTTGTACATACAAGTCTTCCCCAACCCCATGGACCCCTCCAAACTCATAAATTGTGATCTTGCATTCACCCCTGCACTCTTCACCACTTTTTCACCTCTTTTTCTCTAGCCAGGTTGCTCCTGGACTCGCCTAGAATGAGGTGTCAGTCATATCCAAACACTTCTCCAGCACTTGAAATTGCATATTTACAATGTATAGGAGGTTTCCTACCATGTCCCAACTAGCCATGATGGCAGCACATGTGGGACTCATGGGGCAACCATATTTACAAGAAACTTGCTATTTACAAGCCAAAACTGGCTGCTTACAAACTTGAACAAGAAAAGACTTATGTATAGTATTTAAAAAGTTCTAAAATGAACCAATAGAGAAATAACATACAAGAGTAACTCAATCCATTGCTAGATCAATGGATTCAATCCATATTCTATTACAAAATTGAGTAAAACAAGCCAAAATGCTGCCAACAAGACTGAAAATGAGTAGTTTCAGTTGTTGAACTTACAAAACAAACTTCACCAACCTTGGTAAATGTGAAAAGAGGGGGTTTATATATCTTTCCCATGTGTATAGTCCTTACATGGCATTGGGAAATCCCTAAATTCACCGCTAACCAATTTCAAGACAAAAGTTGTCATGACAACTTTATAATTTTTTGCACTTTTGATCTCTCCAACCTAAGAGACCTATGTCCAATCATCACATATGACATTTCAAACATGTATAAGACCTATTTAACCCTCTCTAATGCTTTTACTAACTTTTGACACTTTTGACCAACAAAAAGGCCAAATACCTACTCAAAATCACTATTTACACAAAAATGCAAACCTAAGTAAATGAACTCAACCTAGGCCTACATTGACACAAAATACTAACTCTTGGACCCTCCTAGAGTCCTTATCCACCATTGACTTGGCTAGGGTCAATACAAGCCAAAATTGTGAAAGTTAGATTGCCTAAGTCCTAGGTGCTCTTGCACCATAAGACTAAAGCAAGGAGGTAGAGGGGAGTTAAACCAACAGAGAGAAATGATTGGAGGTGTTACAAAATTAATTTGTAGCAAGGTGTAGATTATTGTATAGCTTTTATCTTATTGTATTTCACTGAGTGGGTTATCAGTGTAGGGGTTGGTGCTCCTTGAGTTGGTGCTCCTTTGGGTAGGTGCTCATAAATTGCTAGGGGTTGGTGCCTTAAATCATTGTAACTAGTTATTTACATTGTGAGGCTGGATTGGAGTAGTAGATCTCTGATAGCATTCCTCACTGAGGTTTTTCCCACATTGGGTTTTTCCTAGTATATCCTGTGTTATGTGATGTGCCTTTTGTGTGTGATTGATTGTTAGTGTGTTCATTACTTTACCGGTTGCACACACACAATTTGAAATTGTTGATAATCACTAATTCACCCCCCTCTCAGTGATATCTTGTGTTCTACATCAACTGCTTCCATCAAGCATTGATCAATGTCAACCATAAAACATATTGTGTCTTTTTACTTCTCAACAATTGATTTGGGAATCCTTTCCCTAGCCTACATCAAACTTTGAAAATTATTGAAGTAACCCCAAAGTGCAATTCTCTAAGCCTTACTATCACCAATTCTATATAAATGTTCCCTAATCTAAACAACCACTAGCTTGTCATTTTCCCATTGAACATTTTCAACTCCCAAAACCTCATTCATGAAGTAAAAGTACAAGCATAAGATCAAAGCACCATACTTGAATTCATTCTTCATATCCTTCTTTATCTTATCCAGATTGTTCATTAGCTGGCTCCACAGCAGCTCACATAGATCATAGTCTTTATTCTCCTTAACCATCTGATAAGCTACATAAATTGTAGTACTAGATACAAAATTCTCCCAACTAGAAAAATAGATCTTGTAACCAATAACCATTGAAGAAAACATTTCATCTAGCTCAATTATGTCCTTAATTTCCATTTGTAGTCACAAGCTCATTCCTAAGAATGACAATCTTCTTTTCAAGTTATTCCTCGTTGTGTTTGGATTCTTACAGGTCAACCTTCAGTTGGTCAATCTCACAATCTAGTATGTGACATTCATCGAAACTTTCTTTCAAGGACTGATTAAGATTCTCTTCATTCTTCTTTCTTCCCTCAATTTCCTTGGTCAACCCCATCACTATAGATTCCATCTCATGTTTTAGGACTGCATTTTCTTTTCCAAGTTTTTCACATTCTTTTATTTTCTCCTTCAAGGCTTGACTCAGGTGAACATCATCCATGCTTTTTCTTTCATTATGCTTTATCTATTCATAGAGTTCCTTTCCCTTTTCCCTAGATGTGTTCAGTTTCTCTTTTAATGACTGAATGAAATTTTTAGCATCCTTAAGGTTCACCTGCAACTCCCAAATTTCTTCTTTGGACTGATCAAGATCATCTAGTGCAAATAGGAGTTATTGTTGAAGACCACTGAAATCCATTGAATCACCTTCTCAAATCTTCATCAAGTTATTAAACTTCCTCTGATGAACCAGGCTTTGGTACCAATTGTTGGAATCAAGGAACACTTGCAGGAGGGGGTGGGGTTGGGGGGGGTGAATCAGCGTTTTGCAAATATTACTTTTAACTTGTTCTTTTAAGCACTTAACATATTTAATCAAAAGAAATATGAAAGAACATAAAATAAACAATAACAATAACATAACATGAGAATTTTGTACATGGAAACCCAGTTAGGGAAAAACCATGGTGGGGATGAACTCACAAAATAGGTATACTCTGTTAAAAGTATTACAATGGGAATGCACATGCATTCAAGCACACTACCTAGAGCTCACTGCTCAAAGGGGAGGCTCATGCCTACAAATCAATTACAAAAGATCACTAGAGTGATTGAACTAAAGTATAGGATCTATAAATACCTAATTATAGTTCTTGTCAAACATAATATACATATTTCATACACTTCATCTCTCACTGCTCTGTTACACTGTTCTATCAAATATTCAGAGCACAAATTCATATCTTGCACATGTGAAACTACGCATAGTCAATCTCCTCACACATAATTTCTTAAAATGATTGAATATGTCGATTATATATCCACAACATTAAATTAGATCCATCATTTGTTAGCTCATGAAGACTTAGAACATTATTCAAACATGTACAACCTGTCAAAAAAATCTGAATCACAAACACTAACGTAGACAAAATAATAGTTCACATGTTACCAAAACTATTGGATAATATACCTAAACCATGAAACCAATCACCAAAACCATTCTACTTAATCCACATAAGGATTGTCCATACAAGTCGTCCGTTCTGCACTTTCAAACCAAAACCCACTACTTAGAAGTTTCTTTCTTGCATACCAATCATCAATAGAGACCAAAAATACGGAATAAGGTATTCCAGACGTCCATCAACCTTTCCTTAGATCCACAACACAAAATGTTATCTTGAAAATAAGTACCGACCAAAATATTGAACACTGTTAGATGCTCTCTTCTGAGCTTGTCAAACTTGAATAAATCTTCATTCTGACTTCCTGTATGATCTAATCATGCAATACAGATGGGTGCACTAACTTGGGTTGCCATCAATGACAACACCTAATAACCCACTCAGTGTCTCTTGCCAACACCTACTAAGGATAGTTTAAGGCAAGAGAATGATTTCAATAACACATGTATTAATTCTCTCCCTTCTAAAGATGAAGCATTAATAAATAGTGTTATGCCCTCTCCCAAAATTGTCCTTACCCATGAGGAAACCATAGTGGAAGGAGATATTTCTAAAACTAGTATGAATGATCTCCCTATTTAAGATGAACCATTAGTTGATGGTGTTGATTATTCTATTACTTTGTCACTCCCCTATGAGAATATCTTGGTCAAAGAAGATGCTATTATAGTAAAAGAGGGTGATACGATTATGTTGGCAATTGACACTATCTGGTAGTCACCTTCTGGGGTGAATTGCATTCTGGGTTGTCATTGATGGCAACTCATCTTCATGAGATGGTGTTTCTTCATCTGGATTCATCACTTTATCATTTTGTCTAGTTAAGCCCAACCGGTACACACCCTATGGTTTATACTTGTTAACAGGTTATTCTTGGGACTAGTAATTCATATTATGGGACCTGATAAAGTCATTTTGGGAATTGAAGGTAGCATGCAAGGCTAACATCAAATAAGATCATTGGGATAATTTATAATATTCTTTATGATCTGAAAGGAAGCCGATGGGTTTAATTTTATTGTGAAGGCCAACATGATGAACAAGTTACAAGTTATAAGGGTATATAAGGGAATCACTTAGCAATGGATTATATACATTGATATGATGTGATTTGAGATGGGAAGGAGTCAAAGATTGATAGTGTGTGAATTGATGAGCGAATGTTAGCATTTGTGCACAGTTGCATTTGCGCAATCCTAACTAGTACCAGAACAGAGTATCAATATCACCAGTTCAGTTGAGGAACTCAGAGCTACAACCAAAACTTACCCAACATGGTCAGATGCATCATTTAAGTTCATTTTTGTTATAAATCATTTTGTAATGAACTATAAGTTAGTGAGACTTCCATATATGTGTATTTGAGCAGTGAACTCTAGGCGGTAATATTGTATGCATGTGCATACCCCTCTATATGATATTTGTATACCTTGATCAAGTATATAGATATTGTGGGTACCAGCCTCATTGTGGTTTTTTCCTTTACAGGGTTTTCCACGTACAAATATTGGTATTATGGTATTGCTTCTTGTGTTCATTTGTTTTTGCACTTTTATTTTATATTTTATCATCCAGTTGAACAACAATAGGTTCAAAAATTCTTGTACCAATAGAACACTGATTCACCCCCTCTTAGTGTTCTTGGATTCCAACAGTTAGTATTAGAGCCTAGTACCTCAGAAAAAGTTTAACAACTTGAGGAAGATCCAAAACTTGTAATCAATGGAAATAGGTTTGCAGCAATAGCTCCAACTTGCTTGGATATTGACGATAAAAAAGAGTAAAGAAATAAATTGAAGAATGAACTAAGACAAGCTAGAGAATACATCATTTCATTACAAGGAAAGCTATCAGCTACTCAAGCTAAGAGGAAAGAAATTTGTGATCAACTGCAAAATCAAAGTAGTGATGGAGAAAATTCTTTGAAAGATCAATGTTAGAAACTCACTTAGGAGAATACTACCTTGAAGAATGAAATGCAAGCCCTAACTATGAGAATGTGAGGAGATTGAAGACAAAAAGAAGAATAAGAAAACCTAGCTCAAGCATTGAAGGATAGATCAGATGAATGCAATAGATTGATACATGCCAATAATATGTTGAAACTTGAATTGATTTAGTCCAGGAATAATGAACAGGAACTTGAAAGACAAATCATAATCATGAGAGATGACTTAGCCATTGCAAATGAGTACAAAGACAAGTTCAAAGCCAGCTCTGCAAGACTTGATGAATTGCTGAAAAACCAAAGAGATGTTAATAACATGAGAGGTCTTGGATATGAAGTAGGAGAAAGCTCCAGAATTGCACAACAAGATCAATTATTGGGTCAGAAGCATAATCATGCAAAAAATCCAAACAATCAGAACCAAAGATCACCGATAATACAACCTAATGCTCATAAATTCAATGGTACATGTTTTGTTTGCAATAAATATGGCCATGTAGCGATTCAGTGCAAAAATAAGAATAATCAGAATAATGCATCATTCATCGGTCAACGCTTTAACTACAATAACCATGGTCATAAGTCAACAGAATATAGAAGTATTAGAAATGTCAGATGTCATACTTGTAGTAGATATGGACATACGGCTAACTAATGTAGATCAAAAGAAAATCAAGGGTATAGAAATGTAATTCAAAAGAACAATATTGCCTATTATGCATGCACCAAGATTGGACATATTGCTAGGTATTGTGGGAGTAAGAATCCTTTGGTAGCTAATGGAAATTTAGATTAGAAAGGAAAGACAAAGGTTGAAGATATTAAAAAAAGCATGAGAAAATATAGGTTCAGAAATCATAAACACAATCGATAGATCAACCGATAGAACAAAAAGGTCCTACACCAGAAGAAGGAACTTCAACCAGTAACTAAGGCACTTTTCCTTAGGGGTGGGCAAATCATTGAAGATCATGAAAACACCTCGGATTAGGTTTGAAGTTAGGTAATTCTAATTTCATATGGACACTCAAGTGGATTCAAGTGTTCACCAGAACCTATATGCAAATTATGTGATTCGATTAGATTCTTTGGTCACATTTATGCCAATGAAAAATTAGGGTTAATGATGATAAAAAGGGGAAAAGTTAAATCATTTCTTCACACAACAATCGAGTATTCTGAAGAGAGAATTCAAATGAAATCAAGAGTCCTAAGGTGATTTGTGCAAGCATCTAAATCTGAAGAGCATTTCATCATCTAGAAAGATATCAAGGTATTTACCATTTCCTGAAACCCTTGAAATTTATCATGGCATCCTCATCAAATGTTGATACTCCCACGGTAGTCGAACTCAAGAACTCCCCATGCCTGGAATTCAAGAAATATCCTTACAAATCACTTTTGGATGATCCTTTATAGGAATTTTATAGTGTATGTCATGGTTTTCTTCACATTGAAGACATTAGGGCATATATTCATTCTAATATTGAAGAAATCAGAAATTATAAAATATCCTGCCTAATCTCAGATCACCTCATCACTGAAAATCAACTCAAACTGGAATATGCACAATTGAGGAGGAAGGGTTTCACCCAGTTCATGGATTTTCCATCCTTCAACAAAGATGAACGGGTGAGGTACATCCTCAGCCAAATTAATGGGGAATTATTATGGTCGGACCAGCCATATAAGGTTGTTAGTCCCAACCGATGCTAAGAGGGGAGGGGTGAATGTGAAGAGATCCAAAAAGAAATAGTAGATATATGGGTAAGAATTATTTTGAGTAAAGGATATGAGCTTAGTCCCATTTTTGTATAGTCTCAGAACATTCAATTACCAAAGGATAAGAACCAGAAAGGAAAGATGAACCAAATGTGAAAACTAATCCACCGGTTACTACTCAACTAGCTCATGAGTCAAATTTTGACATTGAGGATACTCAGAATCCTCCAAAATCAAATGTACAGGATGTTGAGGAAGAGGTTGAAAAATAAAAAAGGTACAAAAGGAAAGGAATTAGGGGAAGCACAAAAAGAGAGTGTTTCACCAAGTGGCGAAGCCTTCACCACTTGGTGCACATGAGATGTAGACTTTAGTAGACAAGGAACCGATTGATACACCCCTGAAGACTCTGTTGAAGACCAAGGCAAAAGGGTAGAGTCAGATTTCCCTTCTAAATTGGCAATTGACACATATTTAACAAAAGACAAAGGGCAAATGTCGGGACTCTCTATCATTTTTGACAAGCCTTACCACCTAATGTAACTGATAGAAAAGGTATTGGCTACTACTGCATTCCAAGCTCAAGCAAGCTAGGAGTTAGCTCAGAAAGAATCCAAGTACAAACAATTGATACAATCTAATTTTTTATGTTTTGAACCGACTTGTATCAAAATTTCAAGAGATGAGAGCTCAAGCTCTTCCGAGAAACTTCAACAAATAATTGAGTAAATCCCTGAACAATGTGATTATTTAGTTAAAATTTATTCACTTGAGGCCAAAGATAAATTTGTTGAGGCTAGGAAGGAAACATTTTTGCAGATGATATAAACCAAAAGGAAAAACTTCACACCTATCTACAATCTATATATGAAGCCTTAGCAAAAGGAGGTAAAGTATATAAAACTTATCTATATTTTTCAAAGCTCACTGCATCCCTAGACAAGTAGATTATGGATTATAAAGGCCAACTGCTTCAGATTTCACATGCTTACAATCTGGCATCAAACCTAACAAGTTCTCTTGAAGGTCCAATTTTGGAAGTCATGAATTAAATATTAAAGTTAGGAAAGGAAAAGGATAGTATGATAAAGAGAGCCATAGAGCTCTGGAAATTTATAGGTCCCTAGTTAGACAACTTGCTTCATCACAAAATAGAGTGCATAGCAAATATGCAGCAGGAGGATCCAACAGAATCCCAGGTTACTAAATACTATGCTAGTCTCTTGAATGGGTTCAACTCCATTCTAGATTCACTTAAGAAAGGATGGGATACTTACTTTTCATTTTTGAAGACTTTGTATGCAAACATTCTGAAATATATATAGAGACCTAGTATATATATGAAAATCATTTGTACATATTTCTTCTTGTATATATTCACCCAGCTTTGTCATTGATGTCAAAGGGGGAGGCGTACAATGAAAAATGAATGAATATCATAGGAGGAAAGTACAAATGTAATAGCTACATGGATTGCGTGGATGTATTGAAAAGGGGGAGCACTTTTAGAGATAGTATCAATTTTCACATGATTGCGGCCATCAATGCCAAAGGGGGAGATTGTTGGCAATGGACACTCATCTAGTAGTCATCTTCTGAGGTGAATTATATTCTAGGTTGTCATTGATGCAAACTCATCTTCAGGAGATGGTATTTCTTCATTCAAATTCATCACTTTGTCATTTTGTCTAGTTAAGGCCAACTAGTATACACCCTATGGTTTACACTTATTAACTGGTTATTCTTGGGACCGGTAATTCATATTATGGGACCTGGTAAAGTCATTCAAGGAATTGAAGGTAGAATGCAAGACCGACATCAAATAAGATCATCAGGATAATTTATAATATTATTTATGATCCAGAAGGAAGCTGACAGGCTTAATTTTATTATGAAGGTCAACATGATGAACAAGTTACAAGTTATAATATAAGGGAGAACACTTAGCAATAGATTATATACATTGATATGATGCGATTTGAGATGTGAATGAGTCAGAGATTGATAGTGTGTGAATTGATGAGAGAATATTAGCATTTGTGCACATTTGCACGTGTGCAATCCTAACCGGTAGCAGAACAAAGTATCAATATCACCAATTCAGCTGAGGAAGTCAGAGCTACAACCAAAACTTACCCAGCATGGTCAGATACATCATTTTGTAATGATTTGTAAGTTAGTGAGACTTCCATATATGTTTATTTGAGTAGTGAACTCTAGGTGGTAAGTCTGTATGCATGTGCATACCCCTCTATGTAATATTTGTATACCTTGATCAAGTATATAGATGTTGTGGGTACTATCCCCATCGTGGTTTTTCCCTTTACATGGTTTTCCATGTATAAATATTTGTGTTATGCTATTGCTTCTTGTGTTCATTTTTTTATGCACTTTAATTTTATACTCTATCATCTGATTGATCAGCAATAAGTTCAAATATTCTTATACCAGTAGAACACTAATCCACCCCCCCCCCTCCCCCCCCATCTCAGTTTTCTTGGATTCCAATAGATTGAAAATACCTTGACAAAACCTCACCTTCTATTCATTTCAATAATCTCCCTTTAAATATGAAGAATTTCCCTCTCCCCAACTTGGCTCTACTCATGAGGATACTCTAGTTCAAGAAGATTTTATTAATATTTATGTCAAAGATCTCCCTATCAAGGATGAAGCTTTTAAGAATGATGTTTATCCTTCTCCTAGAGATTACATCTCCCATGTAGACACTTGGGTGATATAGGATAATATCATGGCTACCTTTTCTACTAACACTACAACTTCTTTCAATACTCTTCCCTCTAGGGATGAAACATCAATGACTAGTGGTAATCCCTCTCCCAACATTGATCCTATTCATGATAATATTTTGGTGCAAGAAGATACTATCAATACTTCTTTCAATAATCATGTTCATAAAAGTGATGTTGATCCTTCTCCTAAAATGTACACCCCTTGTAAGGATACTTTGGAACAAGTGAATTCTCTTTGGTTATAAGGGCTCACTATCATTAACAATCCCCTCTATGAGGACGTCCCTTTCATTCAATTTGAAGAAAAACCTATTTAATGAAGAAATTTTTTAAGTTACTAATCCTATTTATGAATGACTTGATGATTTCAACTCTACTAAACCTTCTTCACATGTTTCCATACCGTCTTTGATCAATATGATAACTAGGAATGGCTATGAAACACCTAATAAACCCCTCTTCATAGTTCAAGGTGTTATTTCTTAACACCTAGTAAACCCCTCTTCATAGTTCAAGGTGTTATTTCTTCTCCAAATTCCCAACATCTCAATAATCCTCTCTTTATGGTTCAAGATGGTTATAGTAATAATTCTTTTCATACTCCTAACAAACTAGTTATTACTATGCAAGGCAGATATCCTACCAAGAGTCCTTATGAGTATGCTAAATAGATTACTCGAGAGATATACATTTCAGTTACCCACACATATAATATGAGGAACAATAGACAACCTAATCCTCCTCTAGTTATCTCTTCTTCACTTCCTACTTCTCAACCTATTCTTCCACCAGCACCTCGTATATCACAAACTCTTGGTAAGGAGCTAGTATGATCTTATTGAACAACTTAAAGCTACTCCCACCAAGATATCTCTTTGAGATTTAATTCAAACTTCATCCACACATCATGGAATGTTACAAGATACTTTAAAGGAATTAGATGTCCCACCTGCAATGACACCTAATAGCATGGCTTCTCTAATTGATCCTATGAAAGAATCTAAAGCTCAAATTGTATTCACACAAGATGAGTTACCCTCCCATGAGGTCCAACATCAATATTATCCTCTTATGATTATTGTTCTTATCAATGGTAATGTTATAAGAAGAACCTTAGTGGATAATGGATCTAGCCTTAATATTTATAGCATCGATTTATTGCATAAGATTAAAGTGGATCCTTCTTCTATTCACCCTAATTCTCTTACTATTAGTGGCCTTGAAAATATTTCTAAAGAATCTTTAGGTACTATAACCTTGCCTATCAAGGTGGGACTTGTTATTTTAGCTACACCTATTCATGCCATGCCCGATAAGCTTACTTAATCTTCTATTAGGGTGACCTTGGCTTTATTGTAAGTAAGTTGTTCCTTCTACTTTTCATAAACAATTTAAGTTCATCTACAACAATAAGATGTATACTTTGTTTGTTGATACCAATTTACAAGCCCTGTTGCAAACCTTGTCTTCTAAATCTTGTTCAACTACTTCTAAATCTTCTTCAAATACTTCTACATCTGCAAGTATGCCTACTTCTTCAAGTACTTTTGATTCTTATTCCACTCACATTGAATCACCATTTTCTCTCTCATTTGAAGAAGTTCTCTTAGGTGATGACTGGGGGTCTTTATATTTTACACCATCTCCTCCTAAAGATACTCCATCATCTAAAGAGGTACTCTTGGAAGATGATTGGGGGTCCTTGGATTTTACACCTACCTTTATAGGAGAATATTAAATTCCCCCAAGAGAGCCTAAGACTAAAAATAAACCTACTTTGTCTAAACAACTTAGTAACCATTTTGTTGCTTCTTCTAATTCAAACAACACTTCAAAATCTTCTTCTAATTCATCTAATTCTGACATTGAGACCTATGAGGTCCCACCATCTCTTTCTAATTTGACATCCCTATGGTCTGGGTTTTCACATCTTAGCTAAAAGTAGATATAATGGAAATGGTTGTGGTGTAAATGAGAAAGGGATCAAGGTTCCTTAGAAAACAACATATGTGAAGCTTCATTTGGACTTCGATATAATCCTTCAAAGCCCACCAAAGAATCTAAAAGACCATTTCTCAATGTGAATGCTATATTTAGTAGTGATGAAGACTTCATTCCAATTAGATCTGTAGACACCTAAAAATGGTCAACGCTTGCGGAGTCATACTTTAACATTTGCGCATTGCCTCATTTTAGGTTTTTGCATCGCATTAACATTTCTCCTATGATTCGTACTTGGTTTTTATCATTTGTGAACATCGAGTCATTCTTCTACATTCTTCAGTTATCTCGCTCTCGAATTTGGTCTTGTCAACAACACTATCCAGTCATGATTTTGATCGATTTTATCCTGTCGTATCAATGTGCGTGCTAATTTATCATCAATCCTTATCAATCTTGTCTTTTAACGATCGATTTGTCATCAGTCGTTGTCATGTTCGATCTTGTCATTTTGCGATCGATTTGTCATCGATCGTGGTCATTTTCAATCCTATCATCTTGCAATCTATTTTGTCATCAATCCTTGTCCTCTTGTCAATTTTGTCATTTGGCGATTAATTTGCCATCGATCATTGTCTGTCTCAATTATGTCAATTTGGATCAATTAGTCATTGTTCCTCGTCAATTGGCGCATTTTATCAATCAAATCATTTATCACATTGTTCATTTATCAATCCAAAATCAAATCGAATCGATATCAATTATCCTTTGTCAAGACCTAATTGTCATTCTTGCATTGCTAGTTCGTCTTCTAGGGTTTCGTGATTTCATCATTTAACCTTGTGTGTCATTTCTTCCTTTAGGATTAATAAATTGTTTATTTATCCTAAGTCTTCTCATTGCAATTAAATGTTCATTTAATTGGCTAATTATTCCTCTTTGTGAATTAATTAATAAATGACAAATTATTAATTAATTTACCTAATTTCTAATTTCTATCAATTTCTTAATTCCTAAATTCTTAATTCTCTAATTTCCTAATTTTCCAATTCCTAATTTCAAATTCCTCCTATTTCTCTCCTAAATTCATGGAAATGACATGACAATTTGTCATAAATCTGTCATAATTGACAATCAATCAATTTTGACATAGAAGTTGTCATAATTTGTCATAAATCATCAATCAACAAATTTTGCATAGAAGGTGCATAATTTGTCATAAATTTGTCATAATTGACATAATTGATTTGCAATTTCCATTTGAATTGAATCATGCTAATCTTGTCATCTCTCCAATTCTTCTATAAATTGGATGATCTTCATCAATCAAAGCTAATTGGTAATCAGACTATTGAATTTCTAATCACTTTGTCAAATCACGCTTCTAGTATTCTTGTGTCAATGTCAATCTTGCTTTCTCAATTAGGTGTATGCACTTGAAAGTGAGATCTACAAAAAAACCATTTGGAGAAGAAAGAAGGACAATGGAGCTGCATGAAGGAGCATTCAAATCATACCTATGGTTTGCTTAATTTCTAGTTTTGAATGCTTTTATTTCATGTCTCTATTGAGTGTTGTTTAGGATAGATCGTTGCAATTGTGCTTTCATGATTGAGCTATTAATGTTTATCTTGTTTGTGATGATTTCCTATTTCCTAACGTACATTAATTAGTGAACCCGACGTGAACACTAACCATCTAATCCCTTTATTGTGTCTTTGAGTGCTTTTGAGTTGATTTGCAAGCCAAAAAACCCAAAAACAGGGTCGTGCAGGGTTTTCTGAAGACTTCTGCGCCTGTGTGAAGCAACCTGCACCTGTGTTAAGCATTCTGCACTTGTGTTGAAGACATTCTGCACCTGTGTCATAACTTCTGTGCTTGTGTCATGACTTTTGCGCCTGTGTAAAATCCAGAACAGAGGTAAAAATGCAGTATTTTACTTGAAATTTGTTTAGTTTTTGCATTCTGTTTTCTGTGTTTTGGTTTTTGGTACTAATTATCTGTGCAGAATCTTGGCATACACATGGCAAAGACAACAAATCAAACTAATAACATGTGTTATGCAGAATCGATAGTCAAAGACAACAAATCAAACTTCTAACTTAGGTTTTGGAGGTTGCCTTGGAGAAACAACTAAACTTGGTGTTTGTTATTAATGTTTTAGGCACCTAGTGATTTCTAATAGGTTGGAATGAACATGTTTTTGCTTTGATTGTTGAGTGTGACATTGGAGTAGGAGAGTATGCTCTCATCCTTTTAGGGTGATTAGAAATCTAGATCTTCGATACCATGCTTTTGCCTTTGATTGTGCGTCTCCTTTAGAGGGCCTGCCTTCCCGACCACTTTGCTTTTGCAAGCAAGTGATAATCGTGAGAAGGGAACGAAACAAAGTGAGTATGGCTAGAATTTCTTGGCATTCTAACTCACTATAAAAAAATACCCGATGAGCGAAAGCTTTGAAGGAAGTATTACGTGGGAATTGCAGTTACTTGGGAAGTGATGACCCTTGGACTCTTTCTCATATCAACATCTAAGTAGGACCTCATGATCTAAATCGTGCTTGCGCGACTACATTTTTTTGGTATCTTGATGGGCTTAATGTCTCAATCATGCTTGCGTGACATCAAGGAGTAATGCTTAATAGAAATCCTTACTACACACCTTGTTTTAGAGGCCAAAAACCCTTCTAGTTGCTTGAGAAGGACAAGTTCGGATACTTGGAAGAGATACTAAGTTCGCCATGGGGAGATTTCCATGGGGACTGATGCTTGGCTGCCCTGAGAAGTGAGTGCCATGGAGGGGAGCCTGTGGGGTCAAGCATCCATGTATTCTCCTTGAATCCCATAATGAGTCTACCTCTCAAGTACCTAATGTCTTTTCCTACCATAAGAAATGTGGAAATGAGCATGATTATCTTGAGTCTATGTTAAAATATCTCGTCTTCTTTACTTGTCAAAAGTTGAATTGCATCTCATTTCAAAAGAAAGACAAATTGATTCAAAACAAGGTTAAACCCAAGAGCATTTCATCCAACAAACTTCAAAATACCTTCAAACATGGTTGTCAAATATTGTTCAAAATCTTGTCTCAACAAGCATGTTACTTACATTTAGGTTCATCCTAGGTTGCATTTTGCAAAGTTCATTGTCAAGTACCAAGGTTAGGTTTCACCTAAGTCATACTCTTTGCAATAAGGGTCATCCATTTACATATGTCCTCTTGCATTAAAGTCATACCATTGTCATACATTGCTTACCCTAGGTCTCTTCATTAAGCTTAGGTCATTATCATATCATATTAGGGTCATTTGCATAGTAATTATCCCTTTGCATATAGTGCCAAAACTAGGTTTTGCCATACTTGAGTAATCCAAATATTTGATAAACCCTAAGTCATTGTTAGGAGATCTAGACCTTATCAAACCTTTTGTCCTTTGTCATCTATGTCATTTCGTCAAACCTAGCTTAGTATCCAAGCATATAGGGGAGACTTTGTCATTTGTCCTTTTGTCACTTAAGTCCTTTTGTCCTTTGAGGTCTAGATATCATTCCAATTTCCTAAGGGTCCCTCTCTTAGATTTGCATTCAAAAAGTTTGTCAAAAATCTTCAAAAACAACCAAAACATAGTTTGCGTTTAGTTGCATAGCATACATTATCCTTGAAAAAATTCCAAAAACATTGCATTTGCATAAGTGACATGCCTGTTGAAACAAGATCAAAATCTAAAAAGATGGGCGAACCAATGTATCAACCCATGGACAACATAGAAAATTCACAGTTTCAAACTAGTCAAACAGTACAAATTGAAGGATCATCAAACACATCTCTACCACCATATGGAACAGTTCAACTTGGACCACCTCCGTTATATGAACCAGTGTTTGTACCTATGAAACCAGGACATGGGAGTGTTCCACCAACTCCAAGAGGAAGTGTGCCTTTCAATTTGAATCAACCAAACTTGCAACATGACATTCAAACTCAAATGTTATATGAAGAACAAACTCTCTCACAAGGATTTGGTTTGGATCAAGGCATTCAACAAGAAATGAATCCAAATGACCAACCAGATTCTTCATCCAATTCCGATACTTCTGATGATGTTGACATGTTCCTTCAAGATCCGAAGATAACAAAAAAGATGGATAAGTTCTTGAACAAGGTCTTTAAGATGTTTCCACAAAAGTATCTTAACATGATGAGTAATGTGACCTCTTCAAGTGACCAAATCAATGTGCAAGAACAACAAAGCGGTGAGTTGTTAATTTTTTCCCTGCATCCAAATGAAGAAAATGCACAACAAGCAACTCAACCTACATTGATGAATAAACGTGCTTCGAAGGCATTGACAGTGACTATTCCTCAGAAGTCACCATTTGAGACAATAAATAATCCACTATTCAATGCAACGCCTGTAACACAAGATCAAATGAAGAACACACAAGTATTCACAGCTGTCCCTCAACAAGAAGTGGTTCCTTACATGCATAAAGTGGGATCAAAATCTAAGATGCAGGAAAGCTTCACAACTGGAATGCCTAATGTCAACAATGTCCAAAATAACTCCATGATTCAACAAAGTTCTTATGTCCCGTTAAGTTCAATATCTTTGCCAAACACTATTGCAACAAATCCTTCAATAATGGAGACACAAAGAGCTACGGATAGTGGTTTGCACCAACAACAATTGTTGCAACAATTGAGTAATATACAAAAGGTACAATCAAATGTGCAAACAAGTAATGTACCACAACAACAATTTCGCATTCGACAACAAATTGCAGCGCCTTCGGTACCATTACAAGTTAATGCAAACTTGCAACCATCACAATGGATTGGACAAACAACACAGCAAGTTAATGCAAGTGCTATACCCCATCCTAAGGAGAAGCAACGAAAAGCGCCTAAACAAAGTTTTTTACAAATGATGGGATATACACCACGACAACAATTGGCACAAAGTCAACAAATTCCAATCCGTCAACCTCAACACCAACATGTGCCACAATATGTGCCAAGGAAAACAAGCTATCCTACTTTACAACCGCAATTGGCACCTGTGCAATATCAACAACCTACTCAATTGCAATATCAACCTAGGCTCCAAGCAGAACAACAACAAGGTCAATATCAAGGCATAGCACAACCGCAGCAACAAGCGATGTACCAAGAACTTTATATGCCGGAAACACCAAAAACGGCCATTTCAGAGTATCAACAACCGATCGGAAATGCGATGTATCGACAAAGGATACCAACTGGGATTAATGATGGACCTCTAAATTCTGATACAATTGCGCAACAACTTGAGAAGTTGCAATGAAAAGTTGACACATTAGAAACTAAAGGAACAAAGAAGTTGTATACAGATCAAGATTTATGTCCTAATCCATTTGACAAGAGTGTACACATGCATCCATTCCCTAAGCATTTTGAGGCACCTAATTTTGAGAAATATAAAGGGAATGGCAATCCAAAAGATCACATTCGAGCATTTTTCACGGTATGTACTGAGGTAAGCTATGAAGAGACGTATTTAATGCACTTATTTGCACGAAGTCTCACGGGACAAGCTATGGATTGGTATTCACATCTGCCAGGAAATATAAAGACTTGGTCTAAATTGGCTCAAAAGTTTTTATCTCATTTTGCATTCAACATCGACAGTGACGTGACCATGTCAGACTTATGCAACACCAAGAAAAAGCAAGGCGAATCATTAGTGACTTTCTTGCAACAATGGCGAAGCTTGTATAGTCGTTCTTCCCTTGATATACCCGAAGAACAACAAGTGAATCTATTTATCCAGAATTTGGTCCCAGAAATGATGTATGAGCTAAAATTGAAAATTCCCAGTACTATAGAGAAACTCATTAAGAAAGGAATGAGCATTGAAACGGCTCTGGTAGCTAAAGGAATTATCAAGCTCAATAAAGACAATGACAACACCAATTATTCGGGGGATAGAAACAGATTTTGGTATAAGAATAAGAATGTCACTAATGATGGAGTTGTTGATGCAAGAGTGGTGAATGCAAATCAACCCCCATTCATGATCAAGAAATTGAGTGTTCCTAATATGTCAACTATGGAACAAAATCAAGCACCAATGAGCAATGTTACTCAACAGTCGCAATACCAACAACATGCTCAACAACAACATACTCAACAATATAACCAACAACAAGGCCAACAACAAGGCCTACAACAAAACCAGCAGCGCAAACCCTTTCGATTGCGGGATGGGCCTCCTCAATAATTTACGCCATTAGGAGAGCCTATTGAATCAGTAATGAGACAATTGATACAAGAAAAATTTATTAAGCTACCAGATATCAAGGCAGAACCAGCGGTAAAACCACATTGGTGGAATGATAATGTGTATTGTGAGTATCATCGGTCCAAAGGACATAAAACTGCATCATGTTTTCAATTGAAACATACGATTCAAGATTTGTTAGAGCGAGGAGTAATTGAGGTAGATCCACCCCATCCGACTTCTAACACTGATCATACTATTTTCAAAACTCCTTTGCTTGATCATGAAAAGGGTAAAGCGTCTTCCTCAAACTCTACTCAAACAGAAAACTATGCCAGTTTTGGTTATATTGTTTTCATGCGTCAAATGAGTATGTTTCTACTTTGAGAATAAAGGGACAAGATCCTTCTTGCGCAGTCACCACTCGTCGATCCAAAATAGTCCCGAAAGGAGCTCCTGCAGCTCCTCCCAAGCCAACTCCTGCAAGTCAGTATAATATTTTGTATCATCTAGGAAAGACACTTGCACAAATATCAATCCTTGAGTTATTGAAAATGTCTCCCATGCATCGTGCAATCCTGGATAAAGCTTTAATCGAGTCCACTATCCCGACAGATATTGATGTTGACCAATTTCAAGCCCGGATTGGACATTTAGCTGTTTCCCAAAATATTGCCTTTTTCGACAATGATATCTCACCTGATAAGCTCCCTCACAATGATCCTTTACACCTTGAAGTCTTTGTTCATAACTGCAAAATCCGATGAGTCTTGATAGATGGCGGAGAAGGTCTTAATATTTTTACTTTGAGAGTGGTTATTGGCCTTGGATATACAGAAAATGACATTGATGCTTCAAAAAGAATAACAATTAAAGCATATGATGATGCTGAGCGCCCATCCAAAGGGATAATTACATTGCCTATCAGAGTCAGTCCAGTGACAGAAAATACTTTCCTGCAAGTCCTAGACCTTGATCTCCCTTATAATATGATCCTTGGTCGTCCATGGATCCATGCAATGAAAGCAGTTCCATCTACCTATCATCAATGTTTAAAATATCCTTACAATGGAACTGAGATAACAATTCCAGGAGATCCTAATCCATTCCAATTTTGTGCTACTCTAAGGGATACTCCTCAGCAGCAGGTCCCAGTCAATAGAGAGGCCAAATCACATAACTATGTGGATCCTAATCAATTATTAGATGCTGTCAAAGGAAAATTGAAGATACAGGACCAGGGGTGTGGAGAATACTCAATGGGTCAAACATTCCTCATCGGGAATTTACCAATATCTCCAAAATCATATGGCAAACCGCATTTATTGCAAAAGGAACCTAAGGTCATTATTCAATATCAGCCTCCTACTACATTTACAAGATGGGGAGAACTTGACAAAGAAACTGTAGATGATGATGTCATAGATTGGCTTTATAAAGATCCAACTAAGACCCCACCTGTCAGATTGCCAGTGGAACGATATGGCAAAGGATTTACTATGCTGCAAAAGAAAGGATATGATGGTTGCAGTGGCTTAGGCCTAAATAACAATGGGAGGCTAGAACCTGTCCGACCCAAGAGGCGACCTCCAACTTTAGGGTTAGGTTTTGTACCGTTGCGAATTGGATCCACATCTACCAAAGTGCCCACGTGTCGAAAAGGGTGTGATTCTGACGATGAAATAACACCTGAGGATACCCGACCCAAAACTGATTCTAATGATTGGGAGTGGAGTTCTTTTTCTTCTAGCTCCTATGCCCTTGACAATATTTTCATTGACCCTGATAATTTGACTATGGAAGACAAACATGAAATAACTCCTCTTCCTAAAACCTGTCCCCATGCTTGGATAGAGACATTTTGGGATCCAAGCTCTGAATCTGATACAAGCAGTTCAGATAGTGATACCACCGATGTTCATATCTTTACCATATCAGCCCTCTCTCTCCTT
The DNA here is from genome assembly GCF_030272615.1 of Cryptomeria japonica. NCBI lineage: Eukaryota > Viridiplantae > Streptophyta > Pinopsida > Cupressales > Cupressaceae > Cryptomeria > Cryptomeria japonica. The sequence continues at coordinate 258,620,378 of NC_081407.1, read as the reverse complement.
ACAACCGATGATGACATGCCCCTCATCTATCCCCAGCTTATCCAACATGACCAACAAGAACCGCTCACATTGGACTGTTTTCAAAATGATGAAGCGATTGCAGAATTCCTTGGACTACGGGAAGGCATACCACAAGGTGATCATAAGGCTGGATTTGCTATTGACCTGGATTCCACGGCATATTTTGGGGAGTCAACTCCCTCTTCCAGTCATCAAAATGAAAAAAGAAAAGAAATAGTAAAAAATCAAAAGAATAGATCTTTGGGTGAAAACCGTAAGGCACTCTCTGATCATACAAAAGTAAAAATAAAAGATGTACCTGCGAGTGAAAACCTCTCTGACGCGCCCAAAGGTGGAAGAGTGGACATACCCCTATCAAGTCAGGACAAATCAACATTGCTAGTGGAAATGACCGAGGAAATCAATTTGGGTACACCTGACAACCCTAAGGTCATTCATTTTGCTGCTTCTCTATCACAATAGGAAAAAGTAGATTTTGTCAATTTCTTTCTTGAGAAGAAAATCAGCTTTGCATGGTCCTATGCAGATATGCCTGGTCTTGATCTAGAATTAGTCCTTCATCATTTTCCGTTAAAAGAAGATGCCAAACCTGTCAAACAGAAGCTAAGGAAAATGCATCCCCAGGTGGCTCTTTCGGTCAAAGTGGAACTAAAAAAATTACTAGATGTGGGCTTTATCAGACCCATTGATTATGCAGATTGGATTTCAAATTTAGTACCAGTTAGCAAAGTAACTGGGGGCATCAGAATCTGCACAGATTTTAGGGATCTCAATAAAGCATGCCCTAAGGATGATTTTCCATTGCCAAACATAGATATCATAGTGGACATGACGGTAGGATATGAGATGCTTTCATTGATGGATGGTTTCTCCGGCTATAACCAAATTCGCATTGCTTCTGAAGATCAGCATAAGACAGCATTCACCTGTGCTTGGGGTACCTACTGTTGGAATGTGATGCCCTTTAGTCTTAAAAATGCAGGCGCAACATATCAAAGAGCAATGACGACAATTTTTCATGATTTCATGCACACTTTGATGGAGGACTATGTTGATGAATTGTTATGCAAATCTGTCACTAGAGATAGTCATCTAGCCATCTTGGGCCCGATCTTTGACCGAATGGAGACCTACAAACTCAGACTCAATCCAAAGAAGTGTGTCTTTGGTGTCACAGCTGGCAAGTTACCAGGGTACATTGTTTCTCACAGAGGCATTGAGGTCGACCCTGCCAAAGTCAAAGCAATAATGGATATGCCTCCACCTTCGAACCTCTGGCAATTAAGAAGTCTGCAAGGAAAGCTCCAGTCAATCCGCCACTTCATAGCTCATTTGGCCAACAAATGTCATCCATTCCAGCATCTATTGCATAAAGGTGTTGCTTTCAAATGGACTGAGCAATGTCAATCAGCCTTTCAAGCTCTCAAAGAATATTTGCTGTCACCACCTATTCTAATGCCTCCGATAGATAGAAAGCCATTTTTATTGTATATTTCTGCAACTGAAACGGCATTAGGAGTTCTCTTGGACCAACAAGATGAGAGCGGCAAAGAGCGAGCTATTTACTATATCAGCCGGACACTGGTAGGCTATGAGCTAAATTACTCAACTATTGAAAGGGCATGCTTAGCAGTGGTATTTGCAACACAGAAACTCTGACATTATATGCTAAGCCACCAAACATTGTTGGTTGCAAAAATTGATCCCTTAAAATATTTGCTTAGCTGAGCAGCTTTGATGGGTCACCTAGCAAAATGGGTCATGATTCTCAGTGAATTTGACATTGAGTATATGGAACGAAAAGCGATTAAAGGACAAGTCATAGCAGATCAACTTGTAGAGGCTCCTATTTCTGATGATCATCCCATGTTGACCGAGTTTCCAGATGAATCAATTTTTGCTCTCACATCTTCTAATGAATGGAAGTTATACTTTGATGGGTCCCATACCAAGTTTGGATCCGGCGCCGGCATCTTGTTTGTCACCCCTCAAGGTGATGCTATTCCAAAGTCCTACAGAATAACTTTCCACTGCACCAATAACATTGCAGAGTATGAAGCACTGGTTACAGGACTCCGAGTAGTAGTCCACTGGAACATCAAGCATTTGCAAGTCTATGGAGATTCTCAATTAGTCATCCGACAAGTAAATGATGACTATGAAACAAAAGATGAAAAGCTTATTCCCTATAAGCATATGGTAGATTTCTTCAAGACCAAATTCACGGCTATCCATTTCAGTCAAGTTCCAAGAATGCAAAATAAGTCGACAGATGCAATGGCTACGATTGCCTCCATGTTAAATATGCCAAATAATATGGACAAATGTGAATTTTTAGTTGAACAATTGCTGGTTCCTTCTTTTGACATTCCAACAGCGGATATGATGTGCGTTCTTGTTGGTCCCAACTCCCCATGGTATAATGATGTATATCAATATTTGAAATCCCAAACCTTACCACCCAACCTTTCTGCTAACGAACGCCGAGCCTTTATCCGACAGACAGCCAAATATGTCATTATCGCCGACACCCTTTACCGCCATTCCTTTGACCATACCCTCCTCAGGTGTTTGGATTCTGACGAAGCACAAACGACTTTACACAAGGTTCACGATGGTATATGTGGGGGCCATTTCAATGGTCTAAGCTTAGCCAAAAAGTTGATTCATGCTGGGTACTATTGGCCCACTCTGGACAAAGATGTTCATGATTTTGTTAAGAAGTGCTACAAATGGCAGATTCATGGAAACTACATTCATGCACCAGCCCAAGAGCTTCATTCTGTCATATCTCCGTGGCCTTTTTCTCAATGGGGATTGGATCTTATTGGCAAGATTCACCCGACATTTGCAAATGGACACAAGTTCATCATTACAGCTACAGAGTATTTTACAAAATGGATCGAGGCTATCCCCATGACCTATATAACGGGTGTCCAAATTTCAAAATTCTTGCTGAATTATATCATATGCCGGTATGGGGTTCCCCTTGCCATAGTCACAGATAATGGTCGTCCCTTCAAGAATAAAGATGTTAAAGAGCTCTGGGAAAATTTTCATATCCAACACTGTTTCTCCAGTCCATACTATCCACAGGGGAATGGTCAAGCGGAAGCATCCAATAAAACCATTATCAAGATCCTGAAAAAGGTTGTCAACGATGCTGGTAGAGATTGGCATGTACAGTTGAATCCAGCACTATGGGCCTATCGCACTTCTATCCGCACACCTACTGGTGCAACACCTTATTCCTTGGTGTATGGTGTGGAAGCCATCTTACCTTTGGAGGTGGAGATTCCTTCCTTGTGTGTTTCCTTGTAACATCTGATTGATGATGAGACACACAGAGTCTCTCGGCTGCATCAGCTTGAGATGTTAGATGAGAAACGTCAGACAGCCCTGACACATTTGCAAGCATATCAAAACTGTCTCCGTCGCTCTTATAATAAGAAGGTCAAAGGGCGACACTTCGAAGTGGGAGACCTGGTTTTAAAGGCAAACCCTAAGAATGCACAGTCTACTGACATCATCAAAGGTAAATTTGAACCTAATTGGGTTGGTCCTTTCATAGTAACTGCAGCATATGGCTCGGGGGCATATCAGCGTGCTACCCCAGAAGGTGAACCTTTGTCCGATCATAACATGCATCTTCGCAAGTACTGGGCATAATTTTCTATCAGTCCTTCTTCAAATATGATCCTGAAAAAATACAAAAAAATCAAAAAAGAAAAAAAATTCAAAAAAAAAAAGTGAAAAAGAAAAAAAGTAAAGAGAAAAATGATTCGCCCTCTAGTGAAAACCTAGCAAACAGGCGCTTGGGGCAAGTACCTTGGTGAAAACCTGGCAAACAGGCGCCATGTGTAAAATGAGATCGTTGCTCTGTCATCTATCATGATCTCTCAGCTATGCTTTTTCTCGGCCAGTTTCTCACGTCTATCTTTGTCTTGACCCAATGTTCTCTCCCAGGCCTGTTATTGGTCAACATCATTGTCTTGCATACCCTAGTTTCTTGTACATATGTTTTGGTCCCGGTCTATCTATGTCTTTCAGATGCACATTGGGTGTGTTTCCCTTGTCATGATCGATCATTGGAACTTTTGCAGTCAAAAATGTCTTGAAAAAAATCTCATAAAAATTGAATATGATCCTGAAATAATCCAAAAAAATCAAATAATGTCCTGAAAAAAAAAAAAAATCTTTAAAAAAATTGCATAACATCTTGAAAAAATCCCTAAAAAGTCAAATAAAGTCCTGAAAAAAAATGAACAAAATTTTTTTCAAAACATTAAAATCCAAAAACAAGCATTTTGTCAATAAATAACCCCTTTGTGTATAGACAACTCACTGAGCATCCCTCCAATGACACGCAATCAAACATTGTGCTTTAATGGAATCATGCGCTTAAACAGATGAACTTTTTCACTCAAACCAGACATTCAAACTGATCAACATTGTCATATCAATCACCCTCAAAATCATTCGTCCTTGGCACACTATCATGGGTCTTATACAGGGTGTGGTATACTCAAAACTAGACTGTGTCCTGTCTTAGACGGGGTACCACATGTCCTGAAACCAGACAGCATGATCGTCCTATCAGCACGTTCAACTTTTGACAACGAAGATCAAGGTGTTTGTTTGATTTGTTGGAATTTGTGCATCTTATCTTTCTATTGATTTATCTTTGATCATGTTTCTATGTTGCTCGATGATGTCACTGAGTGATTTAGAGTGACTGGGATGGTTCATGGTCCTTTTCTTTTGATTGTGATTGTTATTTTTCTGTGATGTGTCTGTCTTTTGCAAAAAGGGTTGCATTTCAGCTCTGGCCTTCAATGCCATGATGCTACGCATCCATTTTGCTATATTAAAATAAAGGTTCTCACCTACAAAGTGCATTACTGAAAGCAAGTTTTTCTTCATCTCTAACTATTCTCTATTTCATTTTCTTCTTACTAACATTTCTTCTGTCCGGTCGACTGGTCAGTTCGGTCTAGTGCTCCGATTTCCAACCATACATACTACATCCACCATCCATTTGGTTAGTACATTTGCATTACATTAAGCATCATATCAAGCATTTTATCCATTTCATGTTATCAATGCATCAAAACACATAAAACAAAATATGCATCCATACATGTTCCACAATGGTACATAAACAATGCATAAGTCATCCATACATAGAAAGTAACATCAGTCATAATATATTGCATCCCATCATATCGATGCATATCATATCATATGTCACAATAATATCGGAGTACAAAATTGGATTGTCTGTCCTAAGTATGGCCTACAAGCTGACTACTACAAAATGGTAAACTACATAATGTCCACTATCTGTCTAAGGAGCACATGCCTCTGTCACTAGGTGCTCCCTCTGTCCTCCTCATCCCTGCCATGTCTCGTGGATGATGTCCCTCCTGGTCCTGGCTGTGGTGGTCTCATAGGTCCACTCACCCCCATGCTGCTCAATGACCTCCGAGAGCATGCCCTGCTCTCTGTCCTCGATCGTGCCCGATATGAAGGTGCTCTTTGCTCTGGTGGAACTGCACTCTCGTATAGTGTCCTCCAATGGCATATCTCCTCTCCAGTCTCTACCAGCATCTGTGCCATCTCCTGTGCATTGGCATCCTAAATCGACCCAATATACTTAGTGACTCTCTGTTCTTCTCACTGTGCCTGCGCTATAGCTGTATCTCGAGCCGCTGTGAGTCTGGCTATCTCCACTTTGAACTAGTCGTGCTGTCTCTCTAATGTCGCAATATGATCCTGCTGGCTCGCTATGGTAGCCCTGTACATCTCCATCTCCTCTGTCCTAGTTGTCTCCGGCTCTATGGGTATATCCTGCCATGCCTCCTGCTCGTCATCCCCATCCCCATCCCCATCTCTATCATCGTCATCCTCATCCTCATCTCTGTCCTTGTCATCCCTGCCCTCATCCTCATCTCCGTCCTCATCATCCCCATCCTCATCACCATCCTCCTCCTCATCCTCCTCATCTCCCTCCTCCTCTCCTATGAGTGGGAAGTCTTCCTGTCGCCTAGGTACTGGAATATCCGGATCTGTCAATGGCACTGGCCGTCGTCATGCAAACCATCTATCATACTCATCTATCGTCCTAGCATCCACCACATCTGATCTCCAATCCCACTGTCTTTGTTGTAGCTGTGAGAAGTCTACATATGTTGTGTGTGGCTGAATCATACTCCCCCACTGACTCGTCTCTCTGTGAGATCGGGCAAAGTGTGCAGTTCTCCTAGGTACATCCTGCCTCTCTCCAAACTATCGTCTCACTCTCTCTGGCAGGTACAACTCAATCACTCTCTAGCGGTTCACTGGTCACCCAATAAGGTACCTCTCCTGTCTACAATATGGTAACTCATCAATATCATCTGACCATCTTGGACAATCATGATATGGCCTCCATATGAACTCTCTCAGTCTGTCTAGCTCATGTCGCCAGTATAGTATGTATCCAAAAGGACCCTATCTCAGTGCTCCCCCATAGCAGTACACATATGGTCGGTGTGGTACTACCTATCTCTCTATAATCGATCGACATATGGCTATGTGCTCAAATGCCCATACCTGTAGCAGTGTAACTCCACAGCTCAAAGTCTGAACTCCCTGATATGCTATCTGATGCAACTAAAAATATAGCATAGCTAGTACACATGGTCCCCATGCATAGACCGTCCCCTCTATCACCATCCGCTCTAGGACTCTTCCCCATCCAATAGGGAATCCATTTCCTCGTCTATCTCCTGCTAGTAGACATGCTATCACCACGTATCATCGATCATACTCTGATGCCATAGTCTCCCAGCCAATCTCCCTCTTGATGATATCCAGATCATCTGCATCACACTCAAACAATCTACACAATGTGTCTCTCCCTGTCACTAGGTCATACTCTATCATCTCTCCATGAATCGGAATGCGAAGGATATGCCATACATCCTCCAGTGTCACCGTCGCCTCTCCAATCGCTAGATGGAAGGACGAAGTCTCTGAATGCCATCGCTCTGCCAATGCGGTAAGCAGTCCTGTGTTTGCCCTAAACTTGGGCATGAACGTGACATAGTATATCCCAAGTCCTGCTAAGGTATCTCTCTCTGTGCTCCTGAGTCTATGTCGTAGCATGAAGCAATCTGGTCGGTTCTCTCGCGTGATCAACGGATACTGTCGACTCTGCATCACAATTGGGGCATATTTTTGTCAGTTTTAGGGTTTGCTCCTACGGGTTGCATTTCCTCATTTTCATGCCTAATCAGGGTGTTTTTCATCTAATCTGACCTATCCTACCCTTGTCCCCTTTTTCTAGATCATTTGCATGTCATTTTGACCAAAATTAGGGTTTGCATTGCACAATTGCGCCTGTCTTAGGTAACCTGCGCCTGTGTCAGGTAACCTGCGCTTGTGTCTCCCTACACAAGCGCAGAAGACCCCACACAAGCGCAGGATTTTCCCTACACAAGCGCAGGAGTCCTCTTCTGCATCCCCTGTGGGCCCCGCAATGTCCCGTAAGCACTCAAAATTCATCAAATTGAAAACATGGGTTTTTGAGATCCATACCGCTGCTCCTGCATCGTCCGATCGTCTGAATGTGCATACACATTCACCGAGGTGATCCGCCATTGGAATCTTCGCCATCTATCTGCAAGTGTCCTTGTCCAGAGCAACAAATCCTTCTCTTTGTCTAGTGCAAATAAGAAAATTGTCACTCTCTTGGTCTCATTTATAGATCTTTGTTAGTGCATAGATGGACATGCACCCTCTCTATCTTATGTTGGTCGCGGTCTTTTGTGTCTTCAATTGCTTGTCCTTCATGCATCCGATCTCCAATTGTCAGTTTGTTCGATCCTATCATTTTTATCGATCAATTGGCCTCTTTTCTACATGTTTCCGGCCAATTCCTCGAGGGGGCATGCATATGTCATTGTCATTGTCTGGGGCATTTTCATTATTGTTCTTTGAAACAACGCTTAAAATCGCATTGTCTCAAAGAGGGGCAAAATGTAGACACCTAAAAATGGTCAACGCTTGCGGAGTCATACTTTAACATTTGCGCATTGCCTCATTTTAGGTTTTTGCATCGCATTAACATTTCTCCTATGATTCGTACTTGGTTTTTATCATTTGTGAACATCGAGTCATTCTTCTACATTCTTCAGTTATCTCGCTCTCGAATTTGGTCTTGTCAACAACACTATCCAGTCATGATTTTGATCGATTTTATCCTGTCGCATCAATGTGCGTGCTAATTTATCATCAATCCTTATCAATCTTGTCGTTTAACGATCGATTTGTCATCGGTCATTGTCATGTTCGATCTTGTCATTTTGTGATCGATTTGTCATCGATCGTGGTCATTTTCAATCCTGTCATCTTGCAATCTATTTTGTCATCAATCCTTGTCCTCTTGTCAATTTTGTCATTTGGCGATTAATTTGCCATCGATCGTTGTCTGTCTCAATTATGTCAATTTGGATCAATTTGTCATTGTTCCTCATCAATTGGCGCATTTTATCAATCAAATCATTTATCACATTGGTCATTTATCAATCCAAAATCAAATCGAATCGATATCAATTATCCTTTGTCAAGACCTAATTGTCATTCTTGCATTGCTAATTCGTCTTCTAGGGTTTCATGATTTCATCATTTAACTTTGTGTGTCATTTCTTCCTTTAGGATTAATAAATTATTTATTTATCCTAAGTCTTCTCATTGCAATTAAATGTTCATTTAATTGGCTAATTATTCCTCTTTGTGAATTAATTAATAAATGACAAATTATTAATTAATTTACCTAATTTCTAATTTCTATCAATTTCTTAATTCCTAAATTCTTAATTCTCTAATTTCCTAATTTTCCAATTCCTAATTTCAAATTCCTCCTATTTCTCTCCTAAATTCATGGAAATGACATGACAATTTGTCATAAATTTGTCATAATTGACAATCAATCAATTTTGACATAGAAGTTGTCATAATTTGTCATAAATCATCAATCAACAAATTTTGCATAGAAGGTGCATAATTTGTCATAAATTTGTCATAATTGACATAATTGATTTGCAATTTCCATTTGAATTGAATCATGCTAATCTTGTCATCTCTCCAATTCTTCTATAAATTGGATGATCTTCATCAATCAAAGCTAATTGGTAATTAGACTATTGAATTTCTAATCACTTTGTCAAATCACGCTTCTAGTATTCTTGTGTCAATGTCAATCTTGCTTTCTCAATTAGGTGTATGCACTTGAAGGTGAGATCTACAAAAAAACCATTTGGAGAAGAAAGAAGGACAATGGAGCCGCATGAAGGAGCATTCAAATCATACCTATGGTTTGCTTAATTTCTAGTTTTGAATGCTTTTATTTCATGTCTCTATTGAGTGTTGTTTAGGATAGATCATTGCAATTGTGCTTTCATGATTGAGCTATTAATGTTTATCTTGTTTGTGATGATTTCCTATTTCCTAACGTACAAGATCATCTTATACATCTCTCAACACTCATCCCACTCATAAGGAAATTATGATGATTGATAATTATCTTTATGAATCTCCCCAAGAAATTAACAATCTCATTCATAAGGCTTTATCTTCTATTCGTTCCAATATCCTCTCTTATAGAAATCAGGCCTTAAAGAATTTTATGTGTCACTCTCTTAAGGTTTGTTTTATGTGAGAGAAAATTTATGTGCAAGAGGAACATGACTTAGAGGCCTATTCTTCTAGAGACTACCTTGTTGATCAAGAGATTTTAATACTTATCATCTTATACATGTCTTTTCTCTCATTGACTGTAGAGAATTTTAAAACATCTTGTATTCAAATTCTTTATCTAATCTATCATATATTTAAATAACATTAGTGGCTATTATGTTGCTCTTTACCATGTGAAATTAGTAGCCTACCTATTGGGGGCTCATTTTCATTCATGATAGTACAATTTCATGTACAATCATACTTTGAAAGTAACATAATAGCCTATTTTTGTTCCATCTCTTGTCTCTATGTGTGGGGGCAAGAATCATTTCAAACATCTCTACTTCTTAAGACTAAACTTTCCCTTTTGTGAAGTATTGTCTTATACAAGGATCTCTTATTGATTGTAGAGGTGTGTATTCTTATTAGGAATCCCCTCTCTCATATTGGAATAGTATCCCTAATGGGATATTAAGTATCTTTAATTGGGGCCTCTTCCTTGGTGTTGGAATTCTATAATCATTCATCAAAATCCTTTCTTTATTGAGTAGTATCTTTTATAATAAACCCTTTTATATTGTGGATGTGCTTATCCCTATTAAGGATATATTTCCTTCTTTTAGAAGAGTGTTTCTTTTATGATCTCTCTTTGATGTCCTTTTCTCTATATTTTTGGAGGGAAAGAATGATATTTAATTCTTCTATTCTTTTCTCCAATGATTCACCTTTCCTTCAAATGTTGAGTTGCATTTTTTATTTGATGGCATTTCTTGCATAGAATTTGTGTTTTCCTTGTTTAAGGACCTATTCTCTATTTGAAATAATACATCTTTCATGAATAATCTCTCCTTAGTGAAAGTGCATAATCCTTCTCGAAGAATCCCATCTTTCCTAAAAATTGGAGAAGGTGTGTATTCTTCTTTTCCTTCTTGTCTTTGTAAAGATTTCATCGATATCAAAGATCCCCTTTACTCTCGAAGGTGAATGTCTTTGATCTCTTCCTCCTTTTTGAAATTTAAAAGGTAATTTTTTTCCAAACCCTAATTCTACATTTTCCATTTAAAATTTCATCTTATTTTAGAGAGCCCTGATTCTCACACTCTTGGTTGTGTTGGAATTGTGGCTTAGTTCTCTTTCTTACCAAATATTCCTTGAATTGGTTTGATCTTGTCACAAACCTTGTTGTGAGAGCTTTTCATCAATTTTCCTTTACAATTTGATGTCGTAAACATGATACCCTATTTCAACACACTAATTAGAAATCCAAAATAGGGGGAGCATATAGCTACCTCTAATTTCAATATCCTTAGTAAGAATTTATGTGATTTTGTGATTTAGGTGATTTTGTGGTTTTGTCCATGATGTGATTCCTAACATTGTACTACAGATACCATTGGGGGCTTCATTCTAAATCTTATGGACATATCCTTTCTCCGATGAATGTTTAATTTTATGTACTTTATCTTGCATATGCACATAGTGTCATATGACCACTAAAGTGGGGCCTAAATGTAGCATCGTAAATTGTACACCCTTAATTAGGGTTGTACAATTCCACGCTTAGGATAACACCTACCTTAGTGTGTTGCATTTTGCATTTTCAAAATTCTTTCAAGAATTTAATTATTAAATTAATTGAATCTAAAGTCCTCACTTATCATTCCAGACCTTATAAAATTGGGCCCTTAACCGTAAGTCTGCCCCTTTTTATTTTATCTTCTTTAATTAATCAATTAATTAAACCCTGATAAGGTCCTATTTCAACATACAAGGCCTAATTGCGCATATATAAACTCCTTTAATTATCGCACCGATTTGGGATTTACTTTGTAATCACGATACCTTACATCCCTAAAAAAATTGGAAAAACTTCATCCGAACCATGGTGATTCACCATGGTCCTGAATTATTTTCCCCCAATATTGGGATCATGTTTTGGGAGTATTATAATGTTTAAATCTGACTTTGTGTGAAATTATATCAATTCTAGGTTGGCCTATGATTAAAAGAAAAGTTAGGGTTTCATATATATAACCTTTCCTTTCCTCATTTGATGGATCGATCTACTAGCAATTGAAGGAGACATCTTATGAAGTGAAAGTGTAAGTTTATGTGGAGTCTACAATTAAGAATTCATCAAGCATTCATCAATAATTTATCAATTTTCCATCAACCCTCTTCAATATGATTCAAATCTTAGGAGATATTTAATAATAATAAGGAGATCACTAACCATTGATTGCCTTGTACCTCTCCCTTAAGGTTTGGTATGGTTTCATGTTATTTTCATATCTCTATGTGATTTTCACATCATTCATTTTTATATTTACATTATTGTTTTAGATCCATATTGCATTTGTGATTTAAATCATTTACATTTACATTATGTTCATCTAGGGTTTTTACTCCAAACAAAGTGTAGGACTCTAGTTTTGAATTTTGGCTCATTAGGATATTACAAACACATGAGATTCTAGGGCACACACACATTTCAATATTACAGTGACTATTTGTGGAGATGGAAATCACCAAGCAAGGGGCTTGACTAAGGAAAAACCCTATATAGCCACCCAAACACCATTTTTCAAGTTGCAAATGCAGGTACAGAAATCCGACGGAGTTGTGATCTTTTGGAAGGCTAGAATTCATAGTCATAGTCCCAAATTTAGAAGAAGGTCTCAATATTTTGAGACCATGGTCCAGGACCAAGGTGCCCAACGCTCTAGTCCTCTATGTTTTGGGGCAATTTCGGGCAGTTCTACACCTCAAGGTTTCAGTTTGCAGATTCCAGAGTTTCAAACCAAATACCACACCAATACAATAACAAGGACCAGAGTACCCAACACCCTAGTCCGGCTCAATCTGACATAGTTTTTGGTGATAGTGTTGGCAATATTGCATTATAACAGACAATGAAAGATTGTTGGCATTTCTTAAGGATATTGAGAAGGTTGTTGATGATTATGGATATAATTGATTAAAGATGTTTTCCTATCTTGATATTATTATTTTGTCATTGATGTCAAGAAATTGATTTTCTAATTCAGTATGATGTTGCCATATCTTGAGAAGTATGATATGAAGATTATAAAGAATTCGGTAAAAGACATAGGAAAGAATATGATGAATAAAGTGATGAATAAGGTATTCAATGGGCAACTACTACCAAGTCAGACAATGATGTGATCATGATGTTTTAGATTGTTTTAACATCATACATATGTTGTAAAATGTAAAGGTTAATACTATACTATGTTATCAACCAAAGAACCTAGTTGGTAAACCCTAAGGTTATCGCTATTGGTTAATGAAGGTGGAATGTCTACCGAGTGAAGTTTAGTATTCACCGAGTTGTTACCGAGTTGTAACCGAGCTATAATAGAAAGCATTAAATATTTACATGTAGTATTTAATGAAAGAAGCTGATGAGCTAGAGCGGATCAATGATTGGTAAGTCGTGGAAGAAGTTTATTAATGAATCTAAGGCAATGGAAAGTCAACATGAAGATCTACAGTTCAGATTGAACCGCAATACCCTGGCACAAGTTCCAAGACTATTATGCAAGTTCCAAGGTGAGGTAGAACATTTTCAGATCAAAAGATGCATTGAACCTAGACAAGATTGAAGATCTGATGGCTATGATTGATCATGGGAAATGTGATCAAGGAGATTGAGCAGTTACCTAATTGTTTATAAATAGGAAACTGTTGATAAATAATGTATGTGGGCAAGTGTATGCACAGGGATGCTACATAGTGATTACCGAGCATAGAAGCTTGAAGACCTATTAGAATAACAGAGTATAGAAGCCCAATAGATAGACAAGATTAGTTCTATGTCTAAATTGTATTGAACAAATAAGAATCTGCTTTAGCATTTTAGATGTGAAGTTGCTGATAGATTTTTATTACTATTATTTTGTGAAAGTAACAGAAAATCTCTTAACTGAGTGGACTTACAGTCTTATATGTAAATCCTCTAGCAAGGTGACATTCTGATTGAGTGTTTGAAATCCTTTGACAAGGTCACTTCTAACAAAGTGAAGATCCTAACAGATCTAAGGGAGATCCCTTAACCGGGTCACATCTAGCAATGTGTTTGTAATCTTTAACTGGATTTTCTTTTAACCGAGCATACTCTAGAAGAGTATATTTCTTAGTGGGTCCAAAATCCCACAGTGGTTTTTCCCTATTTGGGTTTCCACGTTAAATCTGGTGTTATGAGGTTTATATTGTTCATATGCTTTTGAGTTTGCATGTTTGACAATTTTGGATATATGACTGATATATATGTTACCGAGGTTGAATCTGATGTTTTTATGGATGATTAAGTTTGTATGATTCACTCCCTCCCCCTCTCATGTTGTTGGCTATTGGATATGTACTTATATTAAGTATCAGAACTATCAATTGGTATTAGAGCTTTGGACTCCGGAAGGAAAGTTTAAAGGCACTTGAGTTAAAGATCCAAAGATGTATAAGAGGGATGCACCGAAGCTGAACAAGTCAAGTTTCTGTACATGGCAGAAAAGGATGAAGTTACATCTATCAAGAGTTGGAGAATATGCTGTATACAATCTGGAGAATGATTTTGTCACACCGAGCACCTATCCATTGACTATGGAAGAGATAAAGGCAAAGCAAGAACATATTCAAGCAATGATTGAAATAACATCTGCATTGACCGATTCAGAGTTTAATGATCTAGAAGGTTGTAATGATGCAAAGGTAATGTGGAATAAACTCATATCAGTATATGGAGGAGATGAACATGTTCAAGGAGAAAAAGTAGACAGTTTAAGAGGACAACTTGAATCTATGTGGATGAATGAAGGTGAGAACATAACTCAGTACAGTACAAGACTAAAGGAGATTGTCAATCAAATCAAAGAAGTGGTTGGAACTATTGAAGAAAAATATATAACAAGTAAGTTGTTAAGAACCCTTCTACCAGCTTATGCAATCCAAGTCTTAGCAATCAATGAATTGAGATCTGTACCTAATATGCTAGTTTCCTTGGATGCTACTATTGGTAAGCTACATGCATTTGAGTTAAGTAATTTTGATAACAGTGGATCTTCAGTAAATAAAGTTGAATCTGCATTTAGTTCTTTTCATCTTGATGAATCTAATGATTACAATGAAAGAAAGTATAAGTACTCTGAAGGAGATCATAGTGGAGCAAGTGAAAGATTTCTGAAGAACATGGAAGCAGTTCACAAACTGTATGAAGAAATCAGAAAGAAAGAAGAGTTTGAAGCACTATTAGCCAAAAGGTTACCGAGAGGCAAAGGTAAGTATAAAGGAAAACTACCTTTGAAATGTTTCAATTGTGATAAGATTGGACATATGGCTTCTAATTGTGCTAACAAAGATTTTACTGAAAAGAAAGATTACCGAGATGACAAATAGAAAGATAACCATTACAGAGGACATCGAGATTTCAGAAGAAGAGATAGAAAGACATGCTTAATAGCTGATGAGGAATCTAACGATGATAAATCAGATGAGACTGGTACAAAGGAAGTTGTTTATGTGGCTATCAAGGATGGATCAGATGAAGAAAGGTATGAAGAAAAAGCCCTAATATCTCACATAAACACTAATGATTCTTGGATTATAGATAGTGGATGCTCACATCATATGATAGGAGATAAACACAAGTTTGTTATGTTAGAAGATTATGATGGAGGCTATGTTAGATTTGGTAATGATGCACCATGTCCAGTAAGAGGTAAAGGATCTATAACACTTCTTGATAATGCAAGATGTAATGATGTTTATTGGGTTGAAGGTTTGAAATACAATTTGTTGAGTGTATCTTAGCTAAACAACATAGGTTACCGAATATAATTTCAGAAAGGAATTGTCAAAGTTCATGAGAAGAATGGAAAGTTAGCTG
Source organism: Cryptomeria japonica (assembly GCF_030272615.1). Classification (NCBI taxonomy): domain Eukaryota; kingdom Viridiplantae; phylum Streptophyta; class Pinopsida; order Cupressales; family Cupressaceae; genus Cryptomeria; species Cryptomeria japonica. Next base: position 258,604,732 of record NC_081407.1, on the reverse strand, counting down.
CTACCAGGACACAAACAAAAGGTAATACATTTCACCTTGACTCAACTTGGAATAAGTGTTTGCGTGCAAAGATAGATGATACCTGGCTATGGCATAAGAGGTTTTGCCATGTAAATTTTGATAACCTGATCAAGATAAGTAAGAAGCATAGAGTAAGAGGTCTATCGAGTCTTGAAAAACCTGAGAATGCTATGTGTCAAGGATGCCAGATGGGTAAGATGACAAGATCAAGCTTTACAAGTAAGTCTTACACTTCTAAGGGAATTTTAGATCTAGTGCACACTGATCTTTTTGGTCCTATGAAAGTTCAAAGTTATTATGGTGATAAGTATTTCATATTATTTGTGGATGACTATACAAGGATGATGTCAGTAATGTTTTTAAAAGAAAAATCAGAAGCTTTTCAAATGTTTAAATGGTACAAGGCAAGAGTTGAAAATGAAACAGGAAGACAATTGAAATGTCTTAGATCAGATAGAGCAGGAGAGTTAACATCTGATGAATTCAACTTATTCTGCAATGATCATGGTATTAAAAGACAAGTCTCTACACCGAGAACTCCATAGCATAATGGAATAGTTGAAAGAAGAAACGGATCTATTGTGGATTGTGCTAGAACACTGATGATTGAGAAGAAGGTGCTACAAACATTTTGGAGAGAATCGATAAGCACAACTGTTTACACCTTGAACTAAGTTCAATTGAAGAAAGGTACTTTGAAGACACCATATGAGATTTGGTATGATAAGAAACCTAATGTTAGTTATTTTAAAATCTTTGGAAGTAGATGCTATGTTCATAAAGATGATAGAAATGGCAAGTTTGATCAAAAAAGTGAAGAAGAAACATTTCTAGGTTATTCTTCTAGAAGAAAAGGATTTAAATGTCTGATCAAATCATCTAACAAAATAGTAGAAAGTGCAAATGTGAAAATTGATGAATTTGCAAAAAGAAATGATGAAGGAAATTCCAAAGAACTAGAAGAGTATGATGAATTTGTCTATGTGCAACCAAGAAGTCCTACCGAGATAATTGTTGAAGAAAATGAAGAAAATATCCAGTACCGAGTGATGAAGAAGATCATACAGAGCCTACTGAGCTTGTATTAGCCAAGTATGTTAGAAGACATCATGCACCATGTAAGATTATAGGAGATAAGGATGATCCAGTGATGACAAGGAACAAACTGAGACAAAACACATGTTTGATATCTGAATTTGAATCGAGAATAGTAAAAGAGGCATTTAATAGTGAAGATTGGGTAAATGCTATGACAGAAGAGATTGATCAAACAAAGAAGAATGACACATGGACACTAATTCCAAGACTGAAGGACAAAAATGTAATTGGTACAAAGTGGATCTTCAGAAACAAGCTAAATGAAAAAGGGGAGGTCATTCAAAACAAAGCAAGATTAGTTTGCAAAGGCTATGCACAAGAAGAAGGAATTGATTATGGTGAAACTTTTGCACCTGTTGCTAGACTTGAAGGAGTAAAAACATTGTTGGCCTATGCTACTTTCAAGAACTTCAAGATATATCAAATGGATGTCAAATCTGCATTTCTGAATGGAATATTAGAAGAAGAAGTTTTCATTGAACAACCTGAAGGATTTGTTGAAGACAATAATAAAGATCAGGTATGTAAGTTGAACAAAGCTTTATATGGTTTGAAACAAGCACCAAGAGCATGGTATGAAAGATTGCACTCTTATTTGATTAAGATTGGTTTTATAAGGACAAATGAGAACAACAACATGTACATGAAGAATGATGAAAATGGAATACTGATCTCAGCCATATTTGTTGATGATATTATATTTTGTGAAAATGACTCTTTATGCAAGAACTTTGGAAATGAAATGAGCAAATAATTTGAGATGTCATTAATCAATGAGATAAAGTATTTTATAGGCTTACAGATACTGCAAATGAAAGATGAGATTTTCATTACTCAATCCAAGTACATAAAGGAAATCTTGAAGAAATTTGGAATGGAGGATTCAAAACTAGTAAGTACTCCTATGACTACCAATTGTAAATTATCAAAGAATGATGAATCTACATCTGTTGATGAGACACTCTATCGATCCATGATTGGAAAACTACAATATGTTGTTCACAGCAGACCAAACATAGCACATGTAGTAGGTATAATTGCAAGATTCTCTGCAGATCCTAAGGAAACACACATGACAACAATCAAAAGAATTTTTAGATACTTGAAAGGCACAGAGGATTATGGCTTAGTATATCAGAAAGGAAATGATTTTGAATTAAAAGTTTATACTGATGCTGAATGGGCAGGAAACATTGATGACAAAAAAAGAAAAAGTGGTGGAGCTTTCTTTTTAGGAGAAAGGCTAGTGAGTTGGCTTAGCAAGAAACAAGGACGTGTTTCACAGTCAATAGAAGAAGTTGAATACGTTGCTGCAGCATTGAATTGTACCAACATTGCATGGATCAAACAACTATTGGAAGGTATAAATGAGAAAGTTACTGAGCCAGTAACTATATTTTGTGACAATACTAGTGCCATTAATATTTCAAAAAATCCTATTATGCACTCTAAGACAAAGCACATATCTATCAAATATCATTATCTTAGAGAAGAAGCTCAAGAAAAGAAAGTGGTGTTGGAATATGTTAGCACAAAGGAGCAAATAGCAGATATCTTCACCAAGCCACTACCAAAGGACACTTTTGAATATCTCAGAAGTAAGTTAGGGGTCCTACCCCTATCTTCTACTCACTGACCGAGTTCGGTGAAAGCATCAATCTGATGACTCTATTGAATACCTTTTGGGAGTTGATGCTGGAGTTATACACTTTAGGATGTTTTCTAAAAGTATACTGGAATTAATACTGGAATTAATATAGAGAATATTATAGCGAACAGGAATTGAAGACAAATGCTCTGACCGAGACTCAGTTGATACACAACAACAGGAAATAACTTCTTACAGAAACAAATTATTTTTTAGTTCTTTTCTTTTTGGCATTGTTGTCAAAGGGGGAGAATACCTATGAAAGGGGAGAAAAGAAGACTATAGATTGGAAAGAAGACTGAGAAAATAGGAGAAGTCTAATGTATGGGGGAGAGCATTTCAGCATCTCAGAATCACAGCAATCAAAATCTATCAAGGTCAAATCAATTGGTTTTGCCATCAATGCCAAAGGGAGAGATTGTTGGCAATATTTCATTATAACAGACAATGAAAGACTGTTGGCATTTCTTAAGGATATTGAGAAAGTTGTTGATGATTATGGATATAATTGATTAAAGATGTTTTACTATCTTGATATTATTATTTTGTCATTGATGTCAAGAAATTGATTTTCTAATTCAGTATGATGTTGCCATATCTTGAGAAGTATGATATGAAGATTATAAAGAAGTCGGTAAAAGACACAGGAAAGAATATGATGAATAAAGTGATGAATAAGGTATTCAATGGGAAACTACTACCGAGTCAAACAATGATGAGATCATGATGTTTTAGATTGTTTTAATATCATACATATGTTTTAAAATGTAAAGGTTAATACTATACTATGTTATCAACCAAAGAACCTAGTCGGTAAACCCTAAGGTTATCGCTATCAGTTAATGAAGGCGGAATGTCTACCGAGTGAAATTTAGTATTCACCAAGTTGTTACCGAGTTGTAACCGAGCTATAATAGAATGCATTAAATATTTACATGCAGTATTTAATGAAAGAAGCTGTTGAGCTGGAGCAAATCAATGATTGGTAAGCTGTGGAAGAAGTTTGTTAATGAATCTAAGGCAATGGAAAGTCGGCATGAAGATCTACAGCTCAAATTGAACTGCAATACCCTGGCACAAGTTCCAAGACTATTATGCAAGTTCCAAGGCAGGGTAAAACATTTTCAGATCGAAAGATGCATTGAACCTGGACAAGATTGAAGATCTAATAGCTATGATTGATCATGGGAAATGTGATCAAGGAGATTAAGTGGTTACCTAATTGTTTATAAATAGGAAACTAATGATAAACAATGCATGCGGGCAAGTGTATGCACAGGGATGCTACATAGTGATTACCAAACACAGAAGCTTGAAGACCTATTAGAATAACAAAGTATAGAAGCCCAACAGATAGATAAGATTAGTTCTATGTCTAAATTGTATTGGACAAAAAAGAATCTGCTTTAGCATTTTAGATGTGAAGTTGCGGATAGATTTTTATTATTGTTATTTTGTGAAAGTGACAGAAAATCTCTTAACCGAGTGGACTTAATAGTCTTATATGTAAATCCTCTAGCAAGGTGACATTTTGATTGAGTGTTTGAAATCCTTTGACAAGGTCACTTCTAACAAAGTGAAGATCCTAACAGATCTGAGGGAAATCCCTTAACCGGGTCACATCTAGCAATGTGTTTGTAGTCTTTAACAGGATTTTCTTTTAAATGAGCATACTCTAGAAGAGTATATTTCTTAGTGGGTCCAAAATCCCATAGTGGTTTTTCCCTATTTGGGTTTCCATGTTAAATTTGGTGTTATGAGTGTAGCATTCTAAAATTGTGACACTTGCAATTTTGACTGCATTTGGGTCTTCACGATGGCAGCGCAACGTTGAACCTAAATGGAGACCCCGAAACCTGCTAACGACACCAAAAACTGCATATTTCTGCACCTTGGCCTAATCCTCCTTGCACCCTGCTGTCCCGGGAGGTGGGACCATGGCGCCCAGTGCCCTGGTCCTTCAGGACCATGGCGCCTAGCGCCCTGGTCCCTCAGGACCATGGCACCCAGCGCCCTGGTCCCTGGCCCTATTTTGGGCCCGGTCTCCTGTTGGGCATCAGATCTTTAAGTTTGCAATTGGAAAATAATGCTCCTAGGTTGGCCTAAGGTCGGAAAAATCAGTCTCCTAACCCTAATTGACAAGTATATAGTAGCGTCCTAAAATTGCGACACTTGCAATTTCTATTGCATTTGGGTCTTCACGATGGCGGCGCAACGTTGAACCTAAATGGAGACCCCGAAACCTGCTTACGACACCAAAAACTACATATTTCTGCACCTTGGCCTGATCCTCCTTGCACCCTGCTGTCCCGGGAGGTGGGACCATGGTGCCCAGCGCCCTAGTCCTTCAAGACCATGGCGCCCAGTGCCCTGGTCCCTCAGGACCATGGTGCCCCCCTGGCCCTATTTTGGGCCCAGTCTCCTGTTGGGCATTGGGTCTTTAAGTTTGTAATTGGAAAATAATGCTCCTAGGTCAGCCTAAGGTTGGAAAAATCAGTCTCCTAACCCTAATTGACAAGTATATAAATTACATTTCCCCTCCTAGAAAGGGTAGGAAAAAAAGAGGAAAAACATACATGTGCAAAAGGCGGAAGCGCTAGGCAAACATTCAAACATTCAAGCATTCAAGCATTCCTTCAAGCAATTGAGCATTCTAAGTCTCCATTCAAGGCCAGGTGTTGCATTCAAGACAAGGATTCAACCATTGAAGAGGAGATCACTTACAACCTACAACCTACAACATACAACATCATTACACCTTCGCATGTAAGAATACAAACATTCTTACAACAAGGTATCAGTACTTGATTACATTACAAACATTTACATTTATAGCATTCTCATTTCTTGGTTAATTCCAAAACTGGGGTTTGACCTAAAGGCAAACCCCTAACCCCTAACCCCTAACCCCCCAATCGTCCTCTCTTTTTTGTGTGTAGGTTGCAGGTACGCGGCTGTAATTGAAGATCTGGAATCCTTGTGCAGAGACGAACAGATCCCCCTTCATTTCGTGGATTTTTCGGAGGACCGTGTGCACTCCGAGCGCCATTGTCCCATCAACTTTTGCTGAAATTTGCAGGACATCATCGTCTTGACATTTTACTGCTAATTTTAGGTCCGTAGCTTCATCTCGTGTCCCTATCTCCGTCTACAAGTGAATCTTTCTTACTTTACATGCACTCCTAGTTCAATCCTTCTATCTACATTCTTTACAAAAGAGGGTATCCTTGCTGTCTCAACCCTTAAAACTCATTTAGAATCTAGTCCTACATTGTGTGGGATTGGATCTTGTGGGTTTCAACCCCTCTTTTGAATGTAAAGTCTCTCCTAAGTGAAAAGCGTCAATCCTAGTGACCTCCTTTCTCTCTCCATGGAGTGGGGGAACATCTAGGGTTCGATTTTCTGCTTTACATTTTGGTGAACCCGACGTGAACATCCTAATTCTGATTATTCATGGTTAGATCTAAAAAATTTTTGCTTCCTTAATTACATTTCCATGTTTGATCTTTTGCAAATTTTAGAGGTTAATTGCATAAAAACCCTAAATTTTCTTTCTAGTAATTGAGCTTGTGAAATGTTTAATTGTTAATGCTTGTTTCAGATCTACCCTTCTATTGCAAATTGTCAATTCATATTTGTGCTCTAATTCTGAAAATTAAGTGGTTAAGTGTCGAAACCCTAATTTTTAGAACCCTCTTGATTCAACCTTTAACCAATGATTTCACTGATCAAAACACCTCCAAATCGGCTGTAACTTTGGATTCTGCAACAAAATCACAATATCTCTCATCCCTAAAAATTTTGAAAAAAGTTGCGAGTACCATGTGCACCCCAAGCGCCATCGTCCCCGACATTTTTTCTGAAATTTTGGGAGCTAGATCTTACTGTATTTTTCTGCTAAAATCCAGAATCTTGGCTGATTTCATTAATTATAACACTTTCAAAATTAAGGTCAAAGTTGGTCTAGTGATTGCTTGGATTAAGACTTATAATTATTCAAAAATTGTTGAAATTGAGATTTTGTGTTACAATTGTGTTTCTTACAGTCCTAAATCTGAAAAGTGTGTTGGCATTCATTTGAAATTTCAGTGCTTTATTCAAATTCTTGTAGTTTGTGACTTTCGAAATTAAGTGTTTTGCAACAACTTTGATTTCCACTTTCAAATTTGATTTTTGCATGAAATTGAGTCAACTTTTAAATTTCAAAGCTTGCATTGCTTTTAGGATTCCCTCTAAAATCATAAAATTCAAAATTTCAATTTCCCTCTCTTTTTCAAAATTCAAATTTTGCATTTTTCAACAATCTTGGTAGGATTCAATTTTGAGATTGCAACTTTAATTTGGCCTATCTACAGATCGTAAAACCACTCAATTTTTTCAGATTAGCTTTAAAATCATCATAACTTGCATCCCTGAAAATTTCAACAAAAAGTTGCGAGGACCGTGTGCACTCCGTTCGCCACGGTCCCCGACATTTTTTCTGAAACTTCGGGAGATTGTTATGATTGCATTTAACAACTTAAATCTAGGAGATTGGCTGATTTTATTGAAATTTGCTACTTCTAAATTCAAAATCTTCTCTCTCTCTTTAGTGCATGAGTTTTACAACAATAAGCCCTACTTACACTATTCCCGTTAGACGAAGCCTTAGAATTAAGTCCTTCCAAGGTTTAATTACTAAAGAGATGAAACCTAATTGGAATGGCCTTTTTAACGAGGACATGGGTAATTCCTCTAATCCTCTTAATGATGAAGAAGCTCTCCATGAGGTTTCTGTAGAACAACTTTCAAAATTGGATAACCAATTTGATGATTTTCAGCAATGGATGTCTCAAGAATATCCCGATAGTCAAGCTCTTTCATTAATTGAGGGTCTAAAATGTATGGTTCAAAGTGATAAGAATGGAATCGATATTTTGCATGGTATTGCACACATTATGGATTCGAATGTGATGCCTATGAAGAGTTGTGCCAAAACTTTAGGTTATACATAACCTCCTACTCAAGTCAATCATTCTATTCCTTTGACAACTTCTATTGCTAGTATACCTACTTTTACATCAAACATAATGACTACTTCAACACAAAACGTTCCACCTATGATCACCAGTCATGGGGGCAATCCTTCTTCTTCAATCAACCCTTTTCCTTCATTCAATCTGACTTCCTCATTCATTCCTTCAATGAGTGTCCCTATTACATCTCCACAAATGAGCATGACGCAAGGGGGCAATTCGTTTAACCATTCCATTCCTCCTTGTAGTGTTCCTTTTTTCCAATCATCTCCTATGACTAACTATCATAGTGTCCCACCACCTTACTCTCAATCAATATCTTCTTTTCATAACATAATACCTCCATCACAATCTAACACGTCTAATATGAACTCTTCGACTGAAGCGACCATTAACAATCTTGCACAAACTGTCTCTTCTTTACAGCAACAAATTGCCTCTATGAATCAATCTAAGTCTACTATGCCCACATTTGATGTTGTGAGCCCACTTTCTCTTGACATTGTTCGAGCTATCCCCCCTAAGCATGTTGAAATCCCGCAATTGGAGCTTTATAATGGTAAGGGTGATCCTCTAACACATGTTAAGACCTTTCAAACAATATGTACCGATTTTGCTCATGACCAAAGGTTGCTTGCAAAACTGTTTACTAGAACATTAAGAGATATAGCTCTATAATGGTATTGCTCATTGCCTTCCTATTCTATTACTTCTTTCCAACAACTTGCAAATGCTTTTATTCAACAATTTCAAAACAATATAAGTCCTAAAGTTACTTTGATTGATTTAATGCATTGTAAACAAGGTGTTAAAGAAAAAGTGACTGATTTCATTGGTAGATATAAGCATTTGTATGCTCAAATTTCTTTTCCAGTACCTGACAATGATATTCAAAGAATCTTTATTTCTAATTTACAAAAAGATATTAGAGAAAGACTTCTGTTCTCTGAGTTTACTTCTTTCCAACAGTTGTGCGCAACTCTTCACAATTATCAACTGACTGTGAGTCAAATGGAACAAGCAAATCCTATGGCTCCGAGTGATAAGGGTGATAGTAGTCAACAACCACTTGGGAATTTTAAACCGAATAGGGAGTTCATTAAGTTCAATGAAAACATCATCAACAACAATGTGAATGCAACATCAGGTGTGCCTCCTATTTCTAAGTTTTTCAAGGAAGAAAGAAAGTTTACTCCTTTGAATGAATCATTGCATAGTATTATGAATAATTTATTGGAACAAAATGTGCTTACCCTCCCTCCTATAAAGCAAATAGATCCTACAAAGATTAATTCACCCTATTTTGATAACAAATCTTTTTGTCAATTTCATCGTCAACCTGGGCATGATACTGAAAAATGTTTTGCTTTGAAGGGTAAAATTCAAGATTTGATTGATAATAATACTATCTTTGTTTCAGGTGTGAATGATAAAGGCAACACATCTGTAGCTCCTCCTAACCAAAATCTTAAGATTTTTACTGATCCATTACCTTCTCATACCTCTAATGTGATTGAGACTAATGATTCCTCTTTCTCACCTAATAGTCTTGTGTCTATGACTCCGAATGTAATTAACTTTGTAGAGCAGCAGAAAATCCCTAAAGAGCCTTCCATCACATTTGATTCCAGTGAAACTATCAGGGCACCTGATGGTCCTTTATATATAGTTGCAAAAGTCAAGAATACACCTTGTCGTGGAGTGCTTATTGATCCTTCTTGTATGGTTAATGTCATTACTGAAGAATTTCCTTTTACTTTGCAATTGAATCAAGTGATCTATGACAAAACAAATGTGGTTGTGAAATTATTTGATGCATTTTCTTCTCCTGCAATTGGTTCTATTACATTACCTATTGAGGTCCATAACAAACCCCTTGATGTGGACTTTGCTATTATTCCATCATCCGAACAATTTTGTGTGAAGTTAGGCTATCCTTGGCTATCTTCCATGAAAGCTATTGCTTCTCCTGTTCACAAGTGTTTGAAATTTCCAAATAATGGTGAAGTTGTTACTGTCAATCATAGTCTCTTTAAACCAGCTGAAAGAACTTCTAGCGTTCCTATTGATTATTTTTGGCCTAAACAATTCCAATCTCTCCCACCGCGAAGTGATCATCTTTTCAAATCTTATCAAAAGTGGAAAAAATATATGATCCTATCTCTAAGTGAACCTAGAACACCCAAACTTGATATTCCTATCATTCTTAAGAAGGAAGTTCTTCCTTTGAAAGATAAAACTAATGTCTTTCCTCAAGAAGATTCCCAACCCATCCCTATGGATGTGACTACGTCTATGACTAATAAACTTTCTAAAGGTAGACCTATACCTCCTCGTCATGATGGACATTGTCTCCTTCCTAAACCAAATATTCCTCCTTTATATGGAGCAGTTCCTCCTCCTTCCTCTTATAGAGAGAAGAGACCTTCCTCTTCTCCTATTATTCAACCTAAGAGACCACAACCTAAACACCCAAGTGATAACGATGAGAAAATTCCTCCTCCTCAATCTTCTCAACTTCCTACTAAGACCAGATGAAATCGTTCTGCACGTGAATGCCAATGAAAGCGTCATCTTAGAGCTCAGGCAGCTGCTTCTCAAACTTTGCAATCCCCAAAAACACCTTCAGCTAGTATTATTCCATTTTCTCCTCAGCCAAAAATTGAGCCAAAATTTCCTAAACATAAGATGCAGGATGGTCTTGATCCTGTGCGAGTTAAAGATCCTATTTTTATAAATCTTGATGATGATATAGATGAAAATGTTATTCATGATGAAAATGTTACTCCTCTTTCTTCTGATAGTGAATATGAATATGTTGATGTTGATAACCATTTATCTAACGAATTTTCTAAAGCACTTAGCCTAGCTCCTAGACAAGAACAACGTGGCGTGGAACATGAACATAGCCCTTGTTTGGATCTTGTGATAGCTCCATCTGCTGTGTTCGATGTTCCTCCTCTAGCATGTTTCCTACCTTCCCGAAATATTGATCAGCAAGATCGAGGGGTGGATGACGTGCTAGACTAGTTTCATTAGCATAGCAGACTCTCTCCTCCTCTCTTGATCTCTTTTGTTACTTCTTCTATGTGTTATTCTCATTCTTCTATTTGTTGTCCTTAGTGTTGTCTACTTGAGGATGATGCAAAGCATCGAGATCTCTTTTGGTCTCTCTCATGTTGACTCAAAAGACACATGTGTTCCCTTCTTCTAGGTGACCTTCCTTGATTGGGGAATGAAGAACAATTATGCATACATACATATGATATACATGAATTATCATATAGCATATTGACCCCAAGGAAAGCGAAGTCACCTCATGCTTTGTGTTTTGTGTCTATTATCCTTGAGCTTATCTCACACTTGGGGGGCTAAATCCTTGTGATAATGTGCTCCTTTCCCTTCTCATTTCTTATATGTATCACTACCTTAAAGCAATCACCCCCGATGAGGCGTGTTCGATTGCTTTAACGTAGGGGGGCATACACCCCATTCATATCTCTTCAAGATACTTGAAAGTTTCTTGGCGAACTTAGCTTTGCCTTGAAAATTTTTGGTATTTTTCTTGCATGAGTCATAGTGAGGGAACCTTATTACTGATAGTCATGGTTCTCCCTCGTGATCTTCCCTTTTACTTTTTCAATCGAAGTTGTAAGATCCTTAGTCCACTGGGGGCTTGGTGTATCTTGCCTCCTTGACGTGGTGAAAGTCTTTCAATGTTGTTTCCTTGTACTTTACCAGAAGTATGGGCGTACGCTTATACTCCCACTAAAGTGGGGGCTAAATGTAGCGTCCTAAAATTGTGACACTTGCAATTTCAACTACATTTGGGTCTTCATGATGGCGGTGCAACGTTGAACCTGAATGGAGACCCCGAAACCTGCTTACGACACCAAAAACTGCATATTTCTACACCTTGGCCTGATCCTCCTTGCACCCTACTATCTCAGGAGGTGGGACCATGGCGCCCAGCGCCCTGGTCCTTTAGGACCATGGTGCCTAACGCCCAGGTCCCTTAGGACCATGGCACCTAGCTCCCTGGTCCCTGGCCCTATTTTGGGCCCGGTCTCCTGTTGGGCATCGAGTCTTTAAGTTTGCAATTGGAAAATAATGCTCCTAGGTCAGCCTAAGGTCAAAAAAATCAGTCTACTAACCCTAATTGACAAGTATATAAATTAAATTTCCCCTCCCAGAAAGGGTAGGAAAAAAAGAGGAAAAACATATGTGTGCAAAAGGCGGAAGCGCTAGGCAAACAGTCAAGCATTCAAGCATTCCTTCAAGCAATTGAGCATTCTAAGTCTCCATTCAAGGCTAGGTGTTGCATTCAAGACAAGGAATCAACCATTGAAGAGGAGATCACTTACAACCTACAACATACAACATCATTACACCTTTGCATGTAAGAATACAAACATTCTTACAACAAGGTATCAGTACTTGATTACATTACAAACATTTACATTTACAGCATTCTCATTTCTTGGTTAATTCCAAAACTGGGGTTTGACCTAAAGGAAAACCCCTAATCCCTAACCCCCCAATTGTCCTCTCTTTTTTGTGTGTAGGTTCCAGGTACGCGGCTGTAATTGAAGATCTGGAATCCTTGTGCAGAGACGAACAGATCCCCCTTCGTTTCGCGGATTTTTCGGAGGACCGTGTGCACTCCGGGCGCCATCGTCCCGTCAACTTTCGCTCAAATTTGTAGGACAACATCGTCTCGACATTTTACTACTAATTTCAGGTCCATAGCTTCACCCTGTGTCCCTATCTCCGTCTACAAGTGAATCTTTCTTACTTTACATGCACTCCTAGTTCAATCCTTCTATCTACATTCTTTACAAAAGAGGGTATCCTTGCTATCTCAACCCTTGAAACTCATTTAGAATCCAGTCCTGCATTGTGTGGGATTGGATCTTGTGGGGTTCAACCCCTCTTTTGAATGTAAAGTCTCTCCTAAGTGAAAACCGTCAATCCTAGTGACCTCCTTTCTCTCTCCATGGAGTGGGGGAACATCTAGGGTTTGATTTTCCGCTTTATAATGAGGTTTATATTGTTCATATGCTTTTGAGTTTGCATGTTTGATAGTTTTGGATATATGACTGATATATATGTTACCGAGGTTGAATCTGATGAATTTATGGATGATTAAGTTTGTATGATTCACCCCCCCCTCTCATCTTGTTGGCTATTGGATCTATACTTATATTAAGTATCAGAACTATCAGATAAATGCACACTCGAGTTTTATTTCTTGTTATGTAGCTTATATCTCAATTTTAGTTTTATATTTCTTTATTATTTTAGTTTATATCATCACTTTTGTTCATCTCCCTAGCTTAGTTTATCATTTGTTTACATTTAGCTCATTTCACCTTCATAGTAGAAAAGGAATAGAAACCTTGAAGATATTCCTCGACTCCCTTTCATAAGAGGAAGTGAATCATCTCCTTAGGCTCTTTTGTATTCCAATATATGGAGGAAAGTGGGACTAGGTCCTAAACTACCCAATACCATTTTTCACCATCACATCTCCATACATCAATATGAATGAATGAACAAACTCTAGATACAACAACATTGATTGTGTACTTCCAAACCAACTTTTGGACCTTGGTTGAATCAATGATAATAAAAAATTATAATTGCAATACACACACACACATTCTTGATTAACTTTTTAAGCTATTGATAATACCATTTATATATTCCAACCTCTCTCTCTCTCTCTCTCTCTCTCTCTCTCTCTCTCTCTCTCTCTCTCTCTCTCTCTCTCTCTCTCTCTCTCTCTCTCTCTCTCTCACACACACACACACACACACACATGTGAATTAAAAGTTTCAAGGTTCTTCAAACCACAATATAAAAATGGGGTTATGATTTGTTTTGAGAATAAAATTCCTTTTATTTTATTCTTATATTAATGTTCTAGGATTTTCCTAATAGTTCTTATTGCCATTTCAAGTCCCTTTTATGGTCTACTAGTTATAATTGATCTAAAAGATCAAGTAGATGGACAACCTTACATCAGTCATGTCTTACTACTTTCTTTTTACCTTCTCATTCTTACCTCAATGAATTATATAACTTGAATTTTTTTTTAAATGGTTAAGTGAGAAAAAATTGGGTTTTGAACTTTCACTTCTCCCCCTACACTAATTCCAACCTACATTCCATCTCTGTCGCATCAAAATTTGCCTCATCCCGCTTTCAAGATTTGTTGTGGTTTTCCTATTTGACTTTGGATCATTAAGGTTCCTCATTCTTTCATCATTTTTCAAATTAACCTCCCTTTGTCATCTCAATTGTTGAAACCCCACCAAGCCCAAAAAATGCCTAAATGTTTAATTCTTTGGGTTTTATCTAGCTACATTATCCTTTTGCCTCATCTATGTTTTTTGCATGAAACATGTGTTTCTCTTATTCCCTCATCTCTAAAATTCAAAATTATTTTTATGTAGTCCATTGTCAATTTTTGAGCTATTGTAACTTCACAAACCTCAAGGTTTGTTATTTCATCAGTCGACAAAAACACTGATAAATTTATCAATTTGATAGGTTCACTAATATGATAGTTCATTGAAATGCTATATTCTCTCCCCAAGGTCTAAATAAAAAAAATGGAGAAGTATGAAGATATTTTGATCTGCCTATCTAATAGAGTGCCCAATTGGGCACTTTCAACTCCAATTTGATAAAATTTGTACAAATTTTATCTAAGCTATAGACAATTGATGCTTTGAGGTGTTCTAAGAACCCTGTCTAACCTCAACTTGGTTCTTGTAATAATTAAAACTGTCGATGATTGATAGCTCTCATTGAATCTTTGACCTTAAGAAGTGAACAAAGTGTTAAGGTAAAGAGCCAAGAAGGTTGTTGGGACTTGTTAATCTATTATTTCTTTTTTGTTGAAAGAAGTGCTCCTAGGTTGTTCATATTGTTTAGGGAGCCTTGAATATCTTAGGAATTTTATAAATAGGTAAAAAATATGCCCACAAGAAAATGTTTGATAATTTTTTAGACCATGATATACGTCTTTTGGTATTGTCAATAACATGAATCATTTTTTTAAATGAGTATTAAGAACCCTGAAAAAAGTTGAAAGGTAAAAGCCTAATTTGTTTGTCCTTGACTATTTTTCATGCCAAGCAAAAGAGAAATAAAGTTTAGGTTTTTTATTTTCTATTCAAAATAATTGTACCCATGTAGCATGGTAAAAAGATATTGTTTTCTATTAAAGGTGGAACTCCTTTCCTAGCACAAGAATAGTAGAGGTTGGTTTCAATCAAACCCATGTTGTTGGTGAATAAATCTCATAGCATATGTCATTAAGAATGGAGAGCTTTGAGGAGCTTAGAATGAGCCATTCCTTGTGCCCAAGTGTCTCTAAATGTAAGCCCTATGTGGTATGTACTTACACCAATAGTCATTTCTTATAAACCATTTGCAAGATTGCTTGCCCTTACCAAAGATGTTTAAGATTAGGTTTTAAACCTTTAATATGTGTATTAATGTGATGTTTGTCATTTGACTTTGTTTCCTTGAGAGTTTAAGGGGTTTTAAGGATAAGTTGAAGTGTATCGATATGGTTATAGGAACCATATAAAATGAAGTCCCGCTATAGAATGTATAGGATAGTTGTCAAATCACATGTGTTGGTATTATGGATGTGTTGCATTGGTTTTTTCATTGATATCAACACTTATCAACACTTATCCTTCTGGAGATCTTTGGTTATGTTCACCGGCAAGTTTAGTGACTTATGTACAGTCACAGGTATATTGTTCACCGGAAGGTTATATTGTTCACCAGCACTGAAGATGACTTGTTATCATCTGGAGATCACTTGGTTATGTTGAAGATATGGTTTGGACAATTGGATTTGTTATTTTGGTTATTGGTCTAATCGGGTTGACATATTTGTTGTTACTGGCAAATTGGTCTAGGTTATGGACCGACATGCATTATCTATTCCAGATCAGCACGACATGTTATGGAGATGATTTAATTAATTGGATATTGTTGTAATTGTATCAAGTCGACATGATGCATCACATCTCAACTTATTTGTAATTAATTTAATTGTAATATTCTTTATTAGCCAACCTACACATTTGGTCTGAGGTTTTGGTATATATGTAAGATCTCATTTGTGAGATGATGAATGTAAGGAAGAAATAGGATAGAGAGATGGCATATGGTTATGGTATTGTAATATGGTATGTGTGAATATTGAAGATCATATGAGTAGACCATAGAGAAGGTTCAAGGAAGGTTTGAAGGAGATAATCAGAGCTTAATTGGTACTGAATCCAGCATTGGAGATGCTACTTTGAGCAGTACATTATCATTGGATTAATCATCCAATTGTAGTCAGCGTGACTCATATTTTGTGATTGAGCAGTGAGCTCTAGGCGGTTGGCCTTTCTGCATGTGCAGACCCCATTTGTATACACATAATATCTGCAGTAGTATCATTTGATTATGGGTAAGGTTTCCCATCGTGGTTTTAACCCTTACAGGTTTTCCAGGTACAAATCTCTGTGTTATGTGTTGTGGATGTTGTTTCTCTTTCTACTATATGCATTGAGTTTCACCGGTATTAATATTAACTGCTAATCTATCTATCGGCATTAAGTTTGGTTTACCAGTAATAAGTATCAAGTTTGATTAAGTTATATTTGGGTTGAAATTAATTGACAACTGATTCACCCCCCCTCTCAGTTGCCTCTAGGTCCTAACAACATGGAGTTGGTTAACATTTAACACTTTGAGACCCATGGAACTATGTTTTCATGTTGGTAGATCATAAAAATATTCTCAAAGGATAGTGTGGTAGGTATAGATACAGATTTCACAGTTGAAAATGACAATTATAGTGAGTGAAGTGATAGTTTAATCAATAACTAATAGTGTAGAGATTATTTGATAGTCATGGTAGTTCACTTTCAAGTTAGAGAAGGTGATTCATTCTTTCCTACATAGGGAAGTCTTATTAAAAACCCCTATCAAAGCCTCCTCGCTAATATTAGAACACTAAGATAAGAATGCTTATATTCCATGAAACCGGAAGCTAAATAAGTATTTAACATTAAAAGCATGTTTAGTGTGAAATTTATTGAGAGTTGAGTAAAGGAAATTAGATGGAAGAGTTAATATTATGACAATCAAATGAAGTATAATCCATCAAAATCTATAATAATTAAAAAAAAAATGATTCCCCATGATGAAAACATTGAAAGGTCTAAATGGAGTAGGAGCATGATGAGTGAGAATAGGAGACCAATCAAGAGAGGGAGAAAGTTTGAATAGGTAGGAAATAGGGAAGAGGATGAAGATTGTAATGTTGATGGATCTTCTTATAGATGCACAAAATGTCCTTTAGGGTGTCTTCGGGCAATTTCTTTCTATAGTATTTTTCTAACTTCATTCTCTACCCCTTGTTTTGGCACAATATTCTGAATTTTGGGGGATGGAGTGGATGCAATAGTGGTTATTCAAACATAGGATAACTTTGTTCATGAGTTTTCCTTTTTGGTTGGCCTTATATTGTTTCTATTGTAGCTAAGGATATGGTACTAGGTTCTATCCTTGTTCCCCATCCATTGTTGGGCTTTCCTTCTAACTATTTTTTATGTTTGATGTGACACCTTAGAGGTTGTTGGAAATAAGGATGAACCTACTATGGAAGTTAGAATTTTTTTATAGGTTGTAGCCTCAGTGTCATGCTTAGTATCCATATCCTTTCTTCCTTACAACCTCTTAATTGGAGGTGGTTAAGGGCCTTTTGTTACTACTTATCAAGTTGCCATTAGTTTTATGTTCAAAGTTATTCTATATACTCTAGTTGGTTATCTCTACCAAAATATTTAGTCGGTATGCATAGTCTAGTCAGTTATAGAAGAAAGTATTCACAAGAGCCTAGTATACACTGAGCTGTCTACCGAGTATCATTCCATGTCTACCGAGTAGCAAAGATGATACACCGAGTTGATATACACTGAGTGAAACGTGTTACTAGATTCATTGAACTTGGGCATACATATGGAAATGTGTTACAAGATCAAGGAACATAGAACCGTTATCACATTGGAAATTACACTTAAAGATTCTGTATGATTTTGAGGTCATCTAATCAATGAAATATTTGGCATGGTTATTCATTTGATAAAACATGTTTGTAAGATCGAAGCAATGAATGAATCACCGACATAAGAGATCTATTTATACAACATGGATTAAGATCATAAATACATGTAGCATGACAGAAAGGAATATAGAAATATATGAAGCAAGACATGTGAAAGCACTAAGTGTTATGACTATTACAGAGACACAGAGGTCACCAAGAAGGATTTCAGAGAACAGTCAAACAACATAGTAAACAAAAGGGTTTACTGAGTTACTATAGGGGTTACCGAGGTATGCTATAAGCAAGGTAATCTTATTTTGAGCACATAGAATCTACTATAACATCCCAGATGTAAAGTTGCAGATAGTTGTAAAGATTTTATTGAAAATTTTGAAGTTGTAAGAGAAACCTTTAACAAGATAAAAGACTCTAATCAAGTCTATAAATTGTAAAGCCTCTAACCAGGTGCAACATTTAGATTAAGTGTTGTAAAATCCTTTAGCAAGGTAGATCTAACAAACCTTGATACTCCTAACAGGGTAAGCTATCAGAAATAGCTAAACATGTAGCTCTAACCGAGCAACCTTTATTATTGTAGTGGTGAAGTTGTGGGTGTCATCCCCACCACAATTTTTCTCTCTAACCAAGAGTTTCTATGTAACCAAAATATATGTGTTATGGAGTGAATAATGTATGATTGTTATTTATTTGTTTTAACTTTATGTTATGTTACAATAGTTTTTGGTTTATGCATAATAGTAAAGATATTGTTAAGAAAAGGATTTGAAGTACTGATTCACCCCTCCCCTCTTAGTACATTAGCTTTCCATATTGGGCCTAACAATTGGTATCAGAGCTTTAATCTTTGAAAAGGGTTTAACTGCCTAAAGAGAAAGATCTTATCAATGGAAGGCTATAAACAATCTCAAAGGATTGTGTATTTGCAAGAAGAGATGGATCATGCTAATCAAGTGATTGCAGACATGCAAAGGCAAATGCAAAAATCTCTAAAAGTGAGAAGAAGATTACCTGATGATTTGCAGGACTCTCAAGAGTTAGTGGAACAAATTGAGACATCATCTGAGAATAGTATATTTGAAGAGACTGAAGAAATGATTGGAGTATTGAAAGAAAAGAACAAAGCACTGGCTGATCAAGTAAAAGCAATGAAAAGAGAACATGAACATTTCAGCACACATGACTGAAAATCTTGATGCATTGAGGATAGCCGAGGATAAAGTAAGAGATCTAGAAAGAGAGAAACAACAACTTGAAGCCTTAGTATTTCCGATAAGAATGATGAAATCACAAGGTTGACTGGAATTCAACAAAACCTATCAGATTAACTAGGTTATGCACATCATGAAGCAAATTTGAAAGATGATGAGAATCAAGCATTGAAACTTGAAGTATCAAGGTTGACCAATGAACTTGAAATAGAGAAGAAATCCAAAGAAACACTGAAGAAGAGTTATGAAGCATCAAAGATGTTGGATGAGCAACTGAATACAAGACAACCCAACAAAGATGCAGGACTCAGTTACAAAGGAAAAGACTCTACTGAGAAGGGAATCCATACTACCGAGAGAGGAGAATCATCAAAGAAAGAAGCCTATTTGCAACTACTATGGAAATCAAGGTCATATTGCCAACATGTGCCAAATCAGAAAAGGTAAGCAACCGAATGTCACTAAGTCCAATGGTTATTGTTACAATTGCAATAAATATGGTCACACATCTAATCAATGTAAGACAAAGTCTGTTAACAATTATCAGAAGGCAAAATTCAAAGGGTTTTGTAAAAACTGCAATAGATATGGATATAGTACCGAGAAGTGTTGGTATAAGCAAAAGAACTACATGTGGTATGCACACTGAGCAAATACTGGAAGCTACCAAACCCACAGAGATCTTAACCGACAATATGTTGTAGTACCATGGGATTACAATACAAAGATATGGTGTGAATTTTGTGGAAGATATGGACATATAAGTGCCAACTGCTTTATAAGGTTTGGGATGAACAACTAAAGATCATGGAGAAATCTTGGTATGGCATGTTTTCATTGTCACAAAGTGGGACACTTGGCTGGAGATTGCAGAGATCAACCTATAAAAGACATTGAGGAAATAAAAGAAAAATTAAAGATGGTTTGGAAAAAGAAGGAAATTGTGTCAAATGAAGAAAGCACCTTACCTACCGAGTTAGGTGCTCCTATTCCAAATTAATCAGTAAAGGTATGAAGGGACTACATTCTCTCAAGGTTAAATCTTAACAGTTCCTACTTTATTATGTACTTAATTCAAAATCTACATAGTTAAGATGTATTAGTAAGTTTGAAATTCTATCAAAGTCTTTTGGAGCACTATATAGGAAACCTGTCAAGTCAGTGAATATAGGAAGCTTCTCAAGTCGGTAAATGAAGGAAGTTTGGTTACTCGGTTAAAGTGCAAAAAAAAGGAAAGAAAGTTTAGGGGAACCGAGTGCATTTAATGTTTTTGACCAAACCTGCATGAAGCCTAATAAGGTATATTGTGTACCTAAAGCATTTATGCGGTCATTTTTCACTTACCAAGTTTTTGAGAGAACAGAACAAAGCGAATCAAAGGTGATCAAACCTCCTACAAAGTAAAATTCAAGGTATTTACATTAATCTCAATGCATTGTTAAGCTAGTTTACTGATCTTATCAAGTTATTATTATCTGCTAAGTGTGAAGCGTCTGTCGTTTGAAAATCCTCAAACCCTAAGGATCTTTTGTTAGTTTTTATCTGAAATCTGCAAATGGCACCTAAGATCCAAGATCCCATTGTTGTTAAGAATATTGAAAAGCCCTCACTAAAATACTCTTTAACTCCCAAAGTTGCATCTGAACCGGATGACAAAACAGCATTTTCACTCATCCCAGATAGAGTGTTATTAGTCAAGGATGTGAGATTCTTCACCAAATGTCGTGTTGAAGAACTTAGTCACGTTGAAATCAAAGACACATATGATGAATGGTGCACCGATGGTAAAATGGATAGCAAGTATGAGCACATTAAGATCAAGGGATTAATTGAAGCCCTAACCTATCCTCACGTGTTCAAACCCCAATGGGTCAAGTTTGTTCTGAGCAGAGTTCATGATGATTTCATGTGGTTAAAGGAGAAACCATTCAAAATCACCAAGGAAATCATTCATTTGATTACCGGCTACCCTATTTATGATCATGTTCGAGCTCAAAATATGATATCACAGAAGGAATTGATCAATTTAATCGAAGTAGAATCAGATTGCAGAGGACTGAAACTGAACAATGTCACTGATGTAGAACTAAAATTTGCCATTAGAGTAATTGGTTATTGTTTCTTCCAATCGGCAAGGGAAAACAGTGTACCCTATGCAGCAGTAGACTTAGCATATAAAATTGTGAAGAAAGGCATGAAAATTGATCTACGTGAGGTGTTGCTGAAAAACCTATTTGAGAATTTGAACACCATCAAGAAGCCGAAGAAGAAGAACTCGGCTAATACACTAAAGTTTGGATCACTACTTGTATGCATGTTTTTCTATTTTGAAAAATTCTTTCCATCAGTCGGTAAAGTTGTTTGGGAACTACATCAACCAATCACTCATCAGATCAATGACTTCATCAAGAAGCTAGGTGATAATTTTAATGATATTATGGATGATTACTTTAGTAAGTTTCAAGAGAAAATGCATAACAGGTACTGGATTCCACCCAAGCTAGTGGAGAAACAGAAAGATGACATATGTTTTGAAGTAGACACTGATTACTGTTATGTGAATGTTGTTGAACCAAGAACTTAATCTTTGCCACCTATGTGTTACGAGATTGATTTTGACATCACACAATAGCAAATTGATGCATTTCTCACATTACCAAGGCATGCTACCGATCTGAGGTATGGAACCTATGAACAAGTGAAAGAAAAAGTAAAAATGAGCATTGTAGTACCTAAAGCTACAAGAAAGGCAACAAAGATGATAAAGGCATTATCAGAGAAATTCAGAGAAGATTCTTCCTCCACACTCATCAAAGGCACTATAGCCATTATCAAAGAGGAATCTGAAGCCCAAGAGGCAACTATAACACTGAGCACCGAATTGCCTAAGGGAAAAGTGTTGAAAAGAAAGAAACAGGATACATCAAAGGCCTCACCGACTCCTCCAACAAAGTGACCTCACACAAGAGCATCTGCAGCTTCACCGAGCAAGAAAACAAAGAGTGTTACTATTCCCAAGGTAACAAAAACTTACAAGAAATCTACTTGGAGACTCATTTTGGCAAAAGAGTCTAGTGACACTGAATCTGAGGATGCAAGCAAATTTCAGATTGTCAAGATCAAGAAGGTAAATGTACATAGTGCTGAAAATTTTTGTACTAATCTGAAGGAATATGGTGGATTTGGAGGATTCAGCTATGTTAAGTATGAATCCAGAAATGATGATGAGAAGAGACAAATAGAAGAAGCTATCATCTACACACTTTTGAAATTCTAATTGGTCCCATTAGAAGTCTCTAATTCTCTTCCAAAAGAATTATATGCACATATTGATAATAGGTGGCAATATGCCCTGGAATCGGAGAAACAGATCAGAGAAAGAAGTCTGGTACATCTCTTTTGTGACATGTCAGTAGTTGAAATAAAAGAACATCTGACAAACTACCACATAAAGTTCCTTGTTAAACAAAAAGCCTTGAAACTGATGAATGGTCTATATAATTAAGTGGAAAATGAGACAAAAGAAAAGTGGTAGGAAATATTTAGAAACAAGGATGCCAGTGAGCAAGCTGAAGTTGAAATAGTTGATGTCACTGAGCAAGATCCTGATGTTACCGAGCAAGACCCTACTAACACCATTCAAATAGATGAAGATATCATGGATACAGAGGCACTGAAACAGGAAATGATAGAAGGCAATGCATATGCAAAACTTGTATCCAATGAATCAGTCTTGGAACAAGTTCAACCTTATCCATCAGTCAATCAACTTGTCTCAACCGAAGCCCCTCAGGATATGGATCAAGGCACCGGAGGTCACAAGTCTATAGTAGGAGAAGGTACTACTCAAGAACATGCCTCTCAAGCACCTTCTAGCACTGAAAATGTTGCAACTGAGACACCAAGTACCGAGACACCAAAGGACACTACAGAGGCTAAAGAAACCGACCAAAGTGTTGCCTCTACCGAGCAACCTATCGAGGGTGATCAAGCCTCACAAGCCATTGCCTTAGTTCAATCGGTGAAAGGAAAAGAAAAGAAGATGAAAAAGCATAGTTTCAAAGTAGATTTGTCAAATCCAATAGTGTTGCCCAATGTATACATATCAAAATTAAAAGGGCAAGCACTCATTGATTTCGGTGAACTATGCAAAACAAAGGCCGAACAGGAAAAACAAATGGCCATACAAAAGAAAAATAAAGTACTTCAGAAGGTGAAAGCAATCTTAACAGATATGCTACCTGAAGCTACAATAACCAAAGATGCAGCCATCCACATTCAACTGGATGAACTCCTAACCAAGATAGAGACATCTGGAGTAGATGCATCTGAATATTTGAGCAAGCTAAAAGACAAAGAGCTCACTGCAAAAATGATAGAAGAGGTATAGAAAGCTATAGCTATTGGCAAAGTTAAACTTGTCAAATTTATTGCTGAGTTGTCCCCTCAACTCAAGCACATTCTTTATTTATTTCAGAAACTCTGTACATTCTCTTTATTCATTAAAGACATCCAAAATAAAATAGAAGCAATTGAGAAAGAGATCACTGATCTCTCAAATAAGTTGACCATAGAGCCCAATTCAGTTTAGAATTTCTATACAAAGTTACAGCAGCTCATGGCTCAATAATTGGACCTAAGAAATGAAGAACACAAGATCAAGATGGACATAATGACACTTTAGACATTATTCCTTCCTCATCTTTCATCCATCCAAGAATAGATCAACTGAGCCACATACTTATCTATTACACAAGAGGGAAGCACTTTAGATGGCTTAATATCATTATTGGTTGATATTCAAGCACAAAATTCTTTAATGGACAGTGTAAAGGATGCCCTCTCTGTCGCTCTCATTGAAGCACAGACAAAGTACAAATCCATTTTTGACCAGTTGCCACCACCGAATTGTAACTAAATTTTGATGTTTGTCAAAAAGGGGGAGTGATATAGTATTCAAAGCATCAAAGTATAGTATCAAACAAAAGGATTGTAGTATACAGGGGGAGTATACCAAGCAAAGTGAGTAGTGAACCGAGCAGTGAATAGAACAGTAAGCAAAGAACAAGAGCAACACATTGATCATTGATCACCGAGCATACAAAATCAGAGTTTTGTACAGTATGTTGATAAGGGGAGTATATCTGGATATACTATTTCATTGACTAATGTATATACTGTCAGTTTAGTCAAATTTTGCAAGTATATAGATTTTTGAGTTATAACTTTGAAAGTAGTTTTGTCAAACATCTCAACTAATGTCAAAAGGGGAGATTGTTACTACTTATCAAGTTGCCATTAGTTTTATGTTAAAAGTTATTCTATATACTCTAGTTGGTTATCTCTACCAAAATATTCAGTCAGTATGCACAGTCCAGTCGGTTATAGAAGAAAGTATTCACAAGAGCCCAGTATACACCAAGTTGTCTACCAAGTATCATTCCATGTCTACCGAGCAGCAAAGATGATACATCGAGTTGATATACATCGAATGAAATGTGTTACCAGATTCATTGAACCTAGACATACATATGGAAACATGTTACAAGATCAAGGAACATAGAACCGTTATCACATTGGAAATTACACTTAAAGATTGTGTATGATTTTGAGGTCATCTAACCAATGAAATATTCTGCATGGTTATTCATTTGATAAAACATGTTTGTAAGATCGAAGCAATGAATGGATCAACGACATAAGAGATCTATTTATACAACATGGATTAAGATCAAAAATATATGTAGCATGACAGAAAGGAAGATATAGAAATATATGAAGCAAGACATGTGAAAGCACTAAGTGTTATGACTATTATAGAGACACAGAGGTCACCGAGAAGGATTTCAGAGAACAGT
This sequence comes from Cryptomeria japonica, assembly GCF_030272615.1. Classification (NCBI taxonomy): domain Eukaryota; kingdom Viridiplantae; phylum Streptophyta; class Pinopsida; order Cupressales; family Cupressaceae; genus Cryptomeria; species Cryptomeria japonica. The sequence goes on along the minus strand of NC_081407.1, from coordinate 258,579,734 downwards.
CAAATAACAAAGTAACTATAAGGGTTTACCGAGTTACTATATGGGTTACTGAGGTATGCTATAAGCAAGGTAATCTTATTTTGAGCACATAGAATCTGCTATAACATTCCAGATGTAAAGTTGCAGATAGGTGTAAAGATTTTATTGAAAATTTTGAAGTTGTAAGAGAAACCTTTAATAGGGTAAAAGACTCTAATCAAGTCTATAAATTGTAAAGCCTCTAACCAGGTGCAACATTTAGATTAAGTGTTGTAAAATCCTTTAGCAAGGTAGATCTAACAAATCTTGATACTCCTAACAGGGTAAGCAATCAGAAATAGCTAAACATGTAGCTCTAACTGAGCAACCTTTATTATTGCAATAGTGAAGTTGTGGGTGCCATCCCCATCGCAGTTTTTCTCTCTAACCAAGAGTTTCTGCGTAACCAAAATATATGTGTTATGGAGTGAATCATGTATGATTGTTATTTATTTGTTTTAACTTTATGTTATGTTACAATAGTTTTTGGTTTATGCATAATAGTAAAGATATTGTTAAGAAAAGGATTTGAAGTACTAATTCACCCCTCCCCTCTCAGTACATTAGCTTTCCATAGTGGGCCTAACACCTTTTAGTACACTATTTGTGATTGTCTATCAAGTTGTGAATTGAGTATTCTTTTACCTCACTTTGGATTTCAGATATATGACTAGATATGGGTTTTCATTACTATTTTTCTACTCATAAGGACTAGTGAATTTTCTTATGGGTTTCTCTTTTTTTTTTTTGCGCCAGAGGTATCCCTGCGACCCAGCCCAACACTCAACCCGCCATACCTGGGCTTACTAATTTCCAAGTTGGGGTCTAGAAGGGGTGAGATGAGGCGATACTAATCCTCTAGGGATGCAAAAAATCACCAACAAACAACGTGCATTAGGTAAGCCCAGGCCTTAGAATCAAACCCATAACCAATGGGGAGCAAACCCATGGCCCAAGCCAACTCCTCTACCCATGTAGGTTCTTATGGGTTTATCTCTATTACCCTAGAGGATATTTATCTTGAGGTTCTATTCGCTAACCACTCCATAGAAGCCTTTATTTCCTGTGTGGAGTGGTTTTGTGTGTTCATTGTTGTCAGTGATATCGATTATAAAAGTGAGGATATTGTTTTATCTACCTTGGGAGTTTGAAGGGAGTTGTTTCCCTAATAAAGGGTCTTCTTCCTCTAGGTGTCCTTTAGAATTTACTTTCCATGGAGTGAGGTTCTATATTTGTTACTAGATATGATGGCCTAATAGGTGTTTCCTATGTGGGGATGTTGGACCATGTAATTATGTATGATGTCTCAAATGTTTATGGGGTAGGTGTTGTCTTATTGATGGGTTATATAGAGGGGGATTCTACTATTTGTTCTATTGCTTGTTCTACTACAAGTCCTACTTAAGTGGAATCTATTGAAGGCATTTCTCTTACTTGTCCTATTGAGGTACACATTTTAGTGGGTTTTGTTGTTGTTGATCCTATAGAGGTGGTTTCAAAAGAAAAGTTTGTAGGGAACTCAACTTTGTGTTAGTTTTTTTTGGCTAAACGATTTATTTTAGTCATAAGACAGTGTGTGAGGATTTCTTAGTGTAGGTTTTTGACTATTCTCCTCTTCTTAGTTTAGTCGAATACCTTCTCATTCTATTGTTTAAGCTAGTTTTTCTATGTCTCTCTCTTTAAGAGACTAGAATCTAGTATGGATATCCTTTCTCTTCTCTCTAGTTTAGCTTCAACTACATGCTAAATAAATTATCCATTATTTTTGGGCTCTTTGTTGACCAATTCCTTGGTTGAACTCATCTCAGTTCAAAGTTTTCTCATGGTTTAAGATTTCAGGGTGCCTTTCAAAACTCATCGAACTTGAAAGTCAATAGGGGTCATTTTTTTGGCCCATTATTTGGATTTTTTCTTCACATTCCAAGAAGTTCTCTTTAGTATTTAAGGTTATGGAATCCTTTCAAAACCCACTGGTTCCTAAAAGAGGAAACTCAGTTTAGGTTCAAGAGCCTTATTTCTTGTTGGTTTATTTCTCTAGCTAAAAGCTTCTTGTTAGCCTCCCTCCTTGTGAGACTTATTATCCTTTCCCTCAAATAGCCTAGCTTCTAGTATTTTTGTTGCCTTAATGGTTATTATATATGAGGCTTCAACCCTCTCCCACTTTACCTAATAAAATCATTTAAGTAAATGTGTAGTCATATGTTTCTTACAAATCTTGTTGAAGACATAAAAACCAAGGTTACTTTTGAGTATATGATTAGGGGTTTCACTTCACTAGTTTCTTTTTTTTATAAATGGTACTTGGGAACCCTACACATGAGTCTTTATCAAGGATGAAAATGTTATGAACATTTGTCACTATTTTTCTAATGAACTTTGATTTATTTTTGTTGAAAGGAATCTATATAGGGCTGATGAGTATGAGATATAAACCCTACTAGCTTATCTATGTATGATGAGAGATTATAGTCACAAGGACAAGAAACACAAGGCAAATATAGTTCATGTATCATTTAATAAAAGTGCATGGCTATGATTATAGAAGGGGACAACATGAATATGAAAATTATATATGAAAAAAGATAAGTATATTCATGATAGTGATTGCATGTGGGTGAAAGATTGTTAAAAGATCTATTTTGTTACCATTAAGGTTTTTATGTAACAAGTCAAGTTTTTAAATTGTCCCTTTTAAAGAACAAAGATATGCGTGTAGGTCTCCAAGATTTTTTTTGTAAATGTAGAGGATTTTGGTGGTAGTGATTAAAGAAATAATAGTGTAGAATAAAATGTTAAACTTCTATATATAACACCTTGCAATTTTAAAGGCCATGGAAAATGGAAGGAAAAATTAGTCCACACAACCATGGTGATATACAAAAGATGGTGATAATCAACATATCCATGTGTAGTCATCAATAAAATTTAATGTTTTAGGACTTCTTCAAAGGAGTACTAATAATATACCACCAAAATATAGTAAAGTTTGGATTGAAAAAATATAGAGACTATGCAATAAAGGAGATAAAAAGAAAATATGATAGACCATGGAAAATATACATGAACAATGAGACAAAAAGAGGTTTAACAAGAATCTGAAGCTAACATAATGTCAAGGCCATAAAACAAAATATTAGTCATAAAAATCAATACCAAATTGACTATAGGGATGTAGTTGGGGTTGTAAATCTATGGTGACTTGTGGATACAAAAAACGGGTTTTGAAGATGACAATAATAAGGAAAAATATGAATGATAATGTTATGACCTATGGATGATGATGTGAATTTTTTATAAGGTGGTATACTATAAAATTATAGTGACATCATCATAATGTTCTAAATCTAGAGGAAAATTTGCTCTGATAATATACATTAAGAAAGGTAAAGAATATAAAGAAGTTCAATAGAAAGTATAATAATAGAAGAATGTAAAAATCCATCATGAGGCCTATCATAAGGATAAAGTTTTAAGATCTTAGTGAAAAAATGAAGGATTCATTAGGAATGACTTGATAGATCAAGGTTGTATGATATTAATTATGAAGAACAATAAAAAAAGAATACAACATTATGTCAATCATGCCAAGGTTGTCAATGATGGATGAAATAAGTATGAAACCAAATATGATGAGGGTAAGAATATATGTAGTCATGCAAAACACCCAAAGTCATGATAGTTGAAGGATAATGATATTTTTTCATGACAATTTAAGGGTTATGATGGTAGTAGAATCTTACAAAAGGACAATCATTGTATGCTTGAGAAGAGGTTCATGAAAAATAACTACAATATAAAATAAGTTAAGAATAAAAATACTAGTCAACTAATAGTTGAATGATGTCTTTGATTAACAATTAAAAATATTAAGGCAGAGGTTTGTGGTGAAGAATGTAGGTAAGATTTGAATATAGAATATGCATGATAATGTGATATTTTGTGGTATTCTTAGGACACTACACAAGGTAAACCATAGTCAAGGTGATAGTATCATAAATAAATGTTCCAAAGTCAAGAAACAAAAGTTAGTCAAAAGGACAACATGAATATAAGAGATAGGAAGCCACAATTATAAACCCAGAAGTCAACAAGATGATGAATAATAAGATGTATACATAGAAATTAGTACTAAAGTATTAAATTCCCATCAACAAATTTCTAAATTACTACCAAGGAGGATAGTCTCATATATAGGTGCTAGGACAGTGAAAACATTAATGTCTTAAGGAAAAAGTTTCATTAAATGTTAGCATAGTTTTGTGAACAGTGTGCATGTATATCCCATAAAGGATAATCTTGTGAATGGTAGAAAAAAACATAAGTAATACCATAAATATAACAAACACAATCAATAGAGTGTTTCATGAAAAGCTCCGATCCACAAGAAGAGGATTAGAAGAATGGAAATATAATGAATGTATTTATGTTGATATTTTGCATGCTACAAGATGGTGGTCATATCTTTGGTAAGAAAATGTTGTTTTTGGGACATTCTGGTCCTTGGAATTTTATTGGAGTAAGTTATTGCAAGAATGTATTTTGAAGATAGTTTGGAAGAATTCCCCACATTCCTTTCTGTATGATGATATGGTCTTGAAGATTTGGACATAATATGTATGCTCTGTAGAAATTACACTCCTATATCTTCAAGTCTTTGGTGTTGTAGGTGATGTAGTTGGTAAGTATATTTTGTTGGTAATCTAACTCTAGATGTGAAGGTTAGTTTGGAAAATAGTTTGTATTTATTCACATTGATGTTTTGGGTGTTTTGTATTGGACAACATGTTTAAAAATGTTTGTTATGTGTCATAGTTGAATTTTTAGCTATCGATGTTGTCTGCAAGAGTTGATAATAATGATCTATTCATGGTTGAGTATTCTAGCCCTCTAAAATTAAGTGTTTTGTATCATTTGTGTTATTCCAACATGTTTTTGATGTGATAATAGGAAAGAAGTATTTGGGATTTTATTTTTATGTTTAAGTAACATCCTTCCATGCTCTACATAATGCTAGCTGACCTATTTGGTGCTGCATTGTGGCCAGTATTTGTGTTTCAAGGTAATTGGTGTGGTTTGGCTAACAAAATTTATTTTCCTACTTGTGGTCTATCCTTGTTTGTCTCATCTTGCATTGGAGGTTGTGATATGTTGTATTCAAGGTCCCTAATTTGGTGTGTGGAGATCCATATTGGATTTATTCATCTACAAGATATGTTTATGGGCCAACTCATTATGTGGTATATGGTTTATCTACATGTTACCTTGTTGTTGACATTATATGATTTGTACTAACATGTGAGATATTTGGGGAAGCTTACAAAAATGTGATATGATATTTTTAGGTCCTCTTTATCTCTTAAATTGGACCACTTTCACCACAATTACTTTTGGTGACCGACTTTATAGGACTTATACTTGTATGTTGTTTAGAGCGACCTAATTGATGGTTTTTTCTATAAAGAGGATGGTGTATATAGAAGACCAAGTTAGTATGGATTGGGATACATGTTGTGTGGATTAGTGTGGCATGAGTGTGTGAGGCCCCACCTCAACTCAGTCTGACATTTCAGTGGTTTTTATATTGAGACTATTACGGATACTTTATTTTTATGCATTTTGGATTTAGAACTTATATGATTTCATGATTTGGATAACATTACTATATATTGATGATTTATTTATATGCTTTATAATATAGAACACTACATGATTTTTGAATAAGATGAAATTTCGGTGATAAATGTCATTATGGAATTTGCAGGACTTACTATGATAATAGAATTAAGATGTATGTTTAGGTATGGATCAACATTATGAGAATTAGGATGAATTGCTTATGTGAAATTGCTTGGATAAAAGATGTATTAAATTGTTCAGATGTAAATTGTATGCAAGTGATGATGTGTATTATTATTCCTGTGATTTATATTATATGTGGTTATTTGAAAGTTACTAATGTGTAAATTGAGATGTGCAGGAAGTTATCCATGTGACCATGGAAATATTATGGAGAACCAAACCTAGACCTATGTATGTTCGTAAGCCAGGGTTTGTCTATTTGGAGAGACAACACCCAATTTGTGTTGTATTTTATTCATAATAGTAAATGATGCATGTGTGTTAAGTGCTATTCAATTGATTTATGTAAAATCCACAAGAGACGATTTCATGTATTAATTTGTAAAAGTGTTTTCTTGTGTCACTTGACACATGTGTGGATTTAAGTTTGAATTTTTATTTTTGTCTCTTGGTGGAAAGTGTTTAACTATAGCTTTTTCAATTAATGTAACGTGATGTCATAAATGCCTTGGGTAAAGAATATTTGGGATGGTCAACATAGGTTTGACCCGAAAATAAACTTCAGAGGGGTTTAAAAAGGGTTAAATGGACACCTAGGGGTAGTTTAATAGGGTTTCCTAAAGCCCATAAGGTATACCTAAGGGTTAGGGGTAATTTAAGGCAAGTTTCTACTCCCATGTGACCTTTTAGACACCCTAAAAATTGACTTTTCTAAGTTGTGCGAAAATTGAAATTAGAAGATTTGAACCTAGTTGTAAACCTTCCTTTTCGAATGAGAGTTCCCTTTCCCATTCTATCTTACCTTCCTCTTTAGTTTTTAGAAACTTGTGAGAACTCTCACAATGGGCTTCTTAAGCAAGAATTAGAAAATTTGCGGGGAATCACCCACTCTCCATTTTTGGAGACGAGAAATTTTGAAAAGAATAGACTAGATTTTGAATAGAGAATTTTGGCTAAGGGTAGAAGGAGAAGAACCATGGAATTGGGCTGCTCATCCTCAACAAAACTAACCTACCTTTGGGAAAATTAAGGTTGGTTGCATTCTTCTTAAAATGGCTTTCTTATTGCATGTGTTTGAAAGTAATGTTGGTGTAAAAGATTTGCTTCCTTGCATGTTCTCTTGGAAATTTCATTTGGTATTTTGTGTTATGTATTGTATGTGTTTTTGGGAGTCATCAAGACCTCTTACTCTTGGGAGAGAGGAGGATCTTGTGGGTGATAGAAGGGACAATCCTCGACTGAGAGACTCTCATTATGAGAGCGATCACAAGGGATTTTGCGTGACCCTTGCTGCATGGCTTGTTTGTGCAATGGGGGTCATAAGGAGGGAAATAAAGGCATGAATGCCTTGGGGGGCATAAGGATTTAAGGGGTTGCTATACTTGATGTATTTGGTTTGCCATGAGGTGGCTACATGTTCTTTTTCATACTTGCAATTCTCCTCAGGGTAATTGGTCCACTACCACCCTTAAAAAGGTCATCACCAAGGTGTGGTGCAGTGTAGCCGGGATGGGAGTGTGTTTGTATTTGTGTGCATTCTGTCCTTGGTGTTTGCATGTTTGTTTCCCATCTAGGGCTTGGTTCTCCAAGCTCGGGGGTGGCTACCAGTTAGCCTAGGCTGGGAGGTGAGCACTCCATGGTCATAGTTTTGATTTAAAATGCAGGACTGTCGGAAGAAAAGAGTAGGACAAGTGGAAGGTTGCAGGAGTTATTTGTTGCAGGAAATTAAATGTAAATGTAATTATTATTTGAAAAAAAAAAAAGTCCTCATTTGTTGGAAATGAGAGACCCATTGTATAGTGACAAGATTGTTTTTGAAATACGATTCTTTTAAAAGTTGTATTTTTTTTTTAGTATGCTATTCATTGCAGAAAAGAAATGAGTATTCCTAAAGTTAGAATTTTCCCAAAGTTCAAAATATTATATCTGATGTGTTTATAACAAATTGCAAAGCAAGAAAGTTATTTAATTCTTATGCATTCTGAATAAAATAAAAAAAGGAAATAAATAGATTAGAGTTGCATTCATGTTATAGTCTGCATAAAAATCATTTAAATTCTATTTTCTATAAATGCATTTTAGTACATTATAGTTTTGGAAATGCTCTTTTCGTTTATTTCAAAAATTAGTAACTAAAATAGATAGTTTACCTAGTCAATGTAAATTTAACTTGTTACAATTGCTGTGTGAAAATTAACTAAAATCAGTCAGTTACTTTAAGCATACAATAATCCAAATCTTTCTTTTTATTAGTTGCTGTAGATTTTTGCAAAGTCTATAAATTTATTTATTACAAAAATGATAATCGCAATTCTAATATAGTCGCTATTAAATAAAATCTAGATTATTTAGTTGCTGGTAAAACTATTAAATCTAGTCATGTATATAGCTGAAGGTAGAAATAAAACACCTATATAATTATTGCTTAGAAAAGTATACCCTTGCTGTAAATGAATTAGGAAATTATTAATCCATTTATTTTTTTTAATATCTAAAATCAAAATACTAGGACCTATTTATTTTAAAATTGCTGTCATATAAAATATATATATTTATATAAATATATAATTTTATTGACATGCAGATTACATGTATATCATTTTATATATATTTATATAAAATGCACTATTATAAATGATCACAAAAAATAAATGTATTTATGCCTGCATATATATATATAATTATATTTAAAAATAAAAAATAAATTAAAAGAAAAAGAAAAAAAAAAAGCAAATTAAATTTTATTTTAAATAAAAAAAAATAATAATTTATAATTTTTGTTGGGGCTCGGCCTCTACGGTTTACCCCGCAGGGCAGCCCCTCCGTTCTGTGGGCGCGAGCTCCCCAATGGCGGCCGTAGCCGCCACTGTGGGCCACAACCCACAGTGGAAGGCCTCGGCCTCCACTATGAGTGGCGACCCACAGTGACGGCACCGTCGTCCCTGTGGGGAGCAAGCCCTTCTTCGCCGCCCTCTACTATTTTTGCCCCCTCTCTCTTCCCCCTTCGCCATGGCTGCCGCTCGATGGACTTTGGCCCTGCATAGTCCAAGCCAAAATTAAAAAAAGAACAAAAAAATATAATAGGAAGCCCTAACCCAAAACTTGGGGTTAGGGCAAGCAAAATATGATAAGGGTAAATAATAAAATATCATAAGGGAAGCCTTATTTTATATTTTAAAAAAGGGGTTTTATGAAATGGGTATATTATTAGATAGGGTTTGCATGGGTAAAACCCTAGGAAGTTTTATATAAATTATATATATATATAAGGTTGTATTTATGTAATTATGCTTTATATAAATATAAATAGGTAGAAATGGTTTAAGTTAAACTGTTATGAAATTAATATTTGATTTCAAATAGGTTGAAATGATTTAAATTAAATATTTACGAAGTTAATATTTATTTTAATTTTAATAGCTTGAGAAGTTTTAAATTAAATTAAATATTTCTAGATTAACTATTTATGAGGACTTGAATTTAAAAGTTAGGAAATTTAACTCGGTTGTAACTTAGGTTGTCTATGGGGACATATTTAATCTTATTTAATTTCCAAATCTTTGAGCTAGTAGATAAAGCTAATCCAAACATAGTTAAGACAAAACTTGTTGTAGCATTTTATATTTGACGATTTAATGCTCTTAATAGTTATGGTTTTTTAAAAAAAAATTATCTCGTTCTTGCCCTAATTTTTGGGCATGACAAAGTGCATGGATAAAAGTATGTATGTAATTACATGATCATATCAATTACAATTTATTTGATGTGAATTTGAGGTAGTGTGTGGTGACTAGACAAAGGTTCAAGCGAAGCTTCATACTTGGAGATTGCTAGAGATAGTGTTGCTAAAGGATTATTCATCTTGATTGATATTTTCATGTACCTTGCTCGGAGGTAGTCACTCTCCCTAACAAGAACATTGTATCTTACCCCAAGGCAATGAGTCTTAGCTTGCAAGTCCCTTTTTCTTGCCTTGGGGTAGTGCACCTCAACTTGTAACTCCCTCTGGAAGTAGTGAGCCTAAAATAATATTGTACTATTTTTCATATATTGTGAGTTGACTCTCACCATGGTTTTTCCTTATTTGATTTTTCCTCGTAAATTTGTTGTTCTCTTTTGCATGGTATTCATTTTTTTATCTTTCATTACTTCTAATAAAGTTAAGATTAAGTTGACATTGACTAATAAATATGTTGGGAAGTTAGTTACTTTTGTTGGATATTGTTGAGAAGTTTGATAGAATGATGTTTTTTCATTGATGTCAACATATTCTAGTGTTGGAGTTAGATTAAATGAGTTGGTTTTGTCAATTTATTGTAGATGAGTTGATGTGGTTTAATGGGTTTAGAGATACTTATCTCTAGTTGATTTAGTAGAAGTTTCAATGGTCTACATGATATTTTGATCAAGTTGTGTGATATAGTATCATGGTTGTTATTCAATTGTTTGTGTTATTCGGTATTCTACTTTGTTCTCTGCATCGCTCTGGAATTTCTATATTCTACTTTGTGAATTTGGCTGAGTGTTTGGGACATTCAAGTGTATCCTCAATTCAGATGGTTAGTGATTTGGAAGTCCACAACTGAATCTTTCAGTTTGACAATTAGTTGAGTTGATGTTCTTAAGGTTCAGTATAATGATGATAAAGATTCTAATAAGTTGTATTTTTGCGGTTGTTTCTATAGCAATTCACATTACTTGTGGAAGTTTATAGATCATGTTTTATCTGTGTTATTGGTCTGCATTGATCATTATGTGCAGTATTGATCATTTTCTTGATTTGGTGGTGTTCTTCATGTTATGTGACATTTGTGGTGATTATAGCATGTTGCAAATGATCAAGGCATAATTCTTGGAGGTGTTTCATGTTTGCAGTGGTGATTTGGGTCCAAACTATGTCTTAGTCGATATTGTTTTGCTCTGCATGTGTTGTTGTAGCATGTGAGGTTATTACTATAATTTGTGTTGAGGGTTTAGTTGACCTTGAAATATAGGTTGATGAATTGTATAAATGTATATAATATTCATTTGACATATGTGTCCATGTATGTGAATATTATTTTGATATTTCAGTGGCAGAGGAGAAAAGTGAAGAAGTGTAAAAGAGTGTTCAAAAGTGTGAAGAATAGAGTTTGAGTATATGTGTGCTTAACTAGAACTATAATCAAGTATTGAGATATGTTATTTCATCAGTTCATGTAATCTAGATTGTTGTATGAAGCTTGTAAGGTAGTGAGCCTTCCTTAGGGTTATAGCTCTTCTTGTATTTGAGTAGTGAGCTTTAGGTAGTGTGCCTGAATGCATGTGCATTCCCCATTGTAATATTTCACTTACTCCTAACAAGGTATTATCTCATTGTGGGTAGGTTCCCACCATGGGTTTTCCCTTAACCAGGTTTTCCACATCAAAAATCTTGGTGTTATGTGTGTTATAGATGTGGGTTTGTTTCATACTTTAAACTATTAATTATCTTTGATTTGTAGTTTAAGTTGTAGTAAGTTTGTGTGCAAACTGATTCACCCCCCCCTCTCAGTTTTCTGCATTGTTGCCTATAATTGGTATCAGAGCTAGATCCTTCAAAAGAAGCTTGACTGCTTAAGGAGATCCGGGATGGCAACCTTTTCTTTTAAGAAGGATAGTCTGAGGTTTGATGGAACAAATTATACTCTCTAGAAGAACCAAATGGAATTTCATTTGAGATGCATCGGTGAAGACTATTTGAAGATTACTAAGAATGTTTATAATGTTCCTTAGAATGGTCCTAGATCTCTGGATGAGATTAAGGAAGTTGAATTCAATATTATAGTGAAGGAAGAATTGTTGAGTGCCTTGTTTGATTCTAAGATGACTAATGTGATGGATTTGTAGAGTTCTCATGAGATCTAGAAGAAGCTAGAGACTCTATATGAATGTGATAGTAATGTGAAAGTTGCTAAGTTTTAGAGCTTCAAAGTAAAGTATGAGATGTTGAAGATGGGTGAAGATGAGAACATTACCTCCTTTATGCTAAAATTTAATGAGCTGGTGTTGAATATCAGGCGTGTCAGTGGAAGATTGGAAGAATCTAAGTTGTTTCTAAGGTACTAAGATCCTTGCCTCTTGCTTAGAAGAACAAGGTTGTTGCTATTAAACAAATCCAGACTATGATAGATATAACTAGAGATATGCTGATTGGAAAGCTTGTTGCTTTTGAATTGAGAAAATTTAATGAGGCCCCTCCTAAGTCTGAATATGCATTCAAAGCTACTGTATCTGGGAAGAAAAAATATGATCTAGGAGAAAGTTCTACAAGGGTGTCCAAATATGAGAAAGAGATGAGAGAGCTTGAAGAAGAAGAGAGACAGCTCGAAGAGCTTGAAGCTCTGATTTCTAGAAGATTACCTAAAGGTGTTGATAAGTATGAAGGTAAGTTGCCTCTTAAATGTTTTTCATGCAATAAGATAGGACATTTTGCATCAAGATGTCTAGAAAGAGATAGAAATCCTAAGAAGCCATTGAAGCCATATAAGGCTAAATATCAAAAGAAGTGTTATTTTTCTACTAATTAAGGTGTCACAGATGATGAGTTTGAGAAGGGAAATTCAGAAGATGAATGGGTGTTCATTTCTATCAATCTGACGACTGATGATTCTAATAGCTACATTATTGAACATAAATATTTAGCTGCTATAGTTGAAGAGAAAGATGAATGGGTAATTGACAGTGGTTTCTCTCATTATATGATAGGTGATAAGACTAAGTTTGTGAGTATGGAAAAGTATGATGGGGGTGTAGTAAGGTTTGGAGATGATAAAGTTGGTATAATCTATGGTAGAGGTTCTATTTCTCTAGATGGTAAGCATAACATTGATGATGTTTTGTATGTTGAAGGTCTAAAGAATATTATTTTGAGTGTTGGACAGATGGTTGCTAAGGGTTATGATTTGCAATATAAGAATGGAAAATGTAAGAAATTGAATAGCTCTATAATTGATATTGCATCAGGTACACAAACTAAAGGTAATATATTTCACTTGAATTCTAGTGGTAAAATTTGTTTGATTGCTCATAAGGATGAAAGTTGGTTATGGCATAGCAGGATGTGTCATGTGACTTTTGATTGCATAGTTAAGATAAGTTCCACTCAAGCTATAAGAGATCCACCTAAGATTGTAAAGCCTTCTAATCAGGTATGTAAGGAATGCCAGTTAGGGAAGTAGACAAGAGTTTCTTTCAAAACCGAATAATATACTTCTAATGAAATATTGGATCTTGTGCAACTGATTTGTGTGGTCCCTGTAGAGTGAGAAGCTTGCATGGTGATAGGTATTTCATGTTGTTGATTGATGACTATTCAAGGATGATGTGGGTTACCTTCTTAAGGGAGAAGTCTAAAGCATTGGAGAAGTTCAATATTTTCAAAAGCTATAGTTGAAACAGAGATAGATCTGAAGCTGAAATGTATGAGAACTAATAAAGGTGGAGACTTTACCTTTGAAAAGTTCAACTCTTTCTATGAATAGCATGGGGTGAAGAGATAGTTATTTTCTCTACAAACCCCTTAGAAAAATGGTGTTCTGGGGAGGAAGAATAGGATAGTTTAGGAAGCAACTAGAACCATGATGATTGAAGGAAATGTTCCATATATCTATTAGAGAGAAGTTGTGAGTACTGTAGTGTATACTTTCAACCAAGTGCATATCAAAGGTGATACTGGTAAGACTCCTTATGAGTTATGGTTTGGTCATGCTCCTATAGTTAGACATTTTAAAAATTTTGGTAGTAAATGATATATCAAAAGAGATGAAGATCTAGGAAAATTTGATTCTAGAAGTGATGAAGGAATATTTCTTGGTTATTCTAGTAAGATGAAGGCCTACCAGTGTTATAATAAGAGACTGAGAAAGATAGTTGAAAGTGCTAATGTGAAGGTTGATGAAGGAAATGTGAGATAGATTAGATCTTGCAGATATGATTTAGATGATCAAGATATCAGTGAAGATAAAGGGAAGCAAGTGTAGACCCATAACCAAGTGCAGATTGTTCCAGAAAAGCCAAAGAATCAAGGAGAAGGTGCAAATTCTAGTGCAAAAGAAAGAGGTCAAGAGTCTGAAAATCATGAAAATCCTAAGACTCTGAGATATGTAAGATTGAATCATTTAGAAAATTAGATAATTGGTGACAAGAATAGAGGTGTGATGACTAATAGAAGATTTACTGAAGAGTATTGCTTGATTTCTAAGATTTAACCTAAAGATGTTGATGAATCTTGTAGAGATTAAAATTGGGTTAAAGAAATGGAAGAACTGAATCATATTGAAAAGAATAATACATGGATTCTTGTTCCTAGACCTAAGGATAAGAATATAATTGGAACTAAATGGGTGTTTTAGAATAAATTGAATGAGCAAGGTGAAGTTATTAGGAATAAAGAAAGACTTGTTTTTAAGGATTATTCTTAGATGGAAGGTATTGATTTTGAGGAGACTTTTTCTCTAGTAGCTAAAATTGAAGCCATTAGACTATTTCTTTCTTATGTTGATTACAAAGATTTCAAAGTGTATCAAATGGATGTCAAGTTAGCCTTTCTTAATGGTGAGCTAGAAGAAGAAATCTACATTGAGAAACCAAATGGATTTTAGTTGATAGAAGAAAAATATATGGTTTGTAGATTGAAGAAAGCATTGTATTGATTGAAGCAAGATCCAAGAGCCTGGTATGCCAAATTGGATAAGTATTTGATGAAACTTAAATTCAATAAAGGTACTGCTAACAGTAATTTGTACTTTAAAATTGATAATGTTAACAACTTGATTGTTGAAGCTTATTTTGATGACATTATCTTTGGTGGAAATGATGGTTTGTGTAAGAAGTTTGTTGATGATATACAAAATGAGTTTGAGATGTTTATGATTGATGAGATGTAATTCTTTTTGGGATTGCAAATTACTTAGTTGGATAAAGGTATTTTCATATCTCAGTCTAAATATGTGAAGGAATTGTTGAATAAGTTTGGTTTGGATGATGTAAAAGTTATTGGTACACCTATGTCGACCGAATGTAAGCTGACTAAGGATGATGATACTCTGAAAGAAAATCATACTAGATACAAATCTATGATTGGTGGATTGTTGTACTTGACTCAGTCTAGACTTGATATTATTCATGTTGTTTGTCTTGTTTCTATATTTCAAGATGATCCTAAGGAATCTCATGGTGTTTCTATGAAAATAATCTTCAAATATTTGAAAGGGACTGTTGATTTCGGCTTGTGGTATCCTAGAGATGATGATTTCACTTTGAGTGCTTTTACTGATGTTGATGATAGGAAAAGTACTACTGGTGGTGCATTTTTCTTGGGTAAGAGATTAGTTTCATGGGCGAGTAAGAATTAGAATGTTATATCCTTGTCTACAGTAGAAACTGGATACATTGTTGTCGCTAGCAATTGTATGCATGTGATTTGGATGAAGTAGATCTTGAAGGATATTAGAGTTATTTTTTATGAGACTATTGCTATATACTATGATAATTCAAGATATAAATATTTCTAAGAATATAGTGTTGCATTCAAAGACCAAGCATATATCAATCAAGTTTCATTTTTTGAGAGAGAAAGTGAATGAGAAGAAAGTCAAATTGGAGTATGTATCTACAAAGAAACAGATTGTAGATATCTTCATGAAGCCTTTGCCTAAATATACTTTTGAGTATCTCCATGAGAAGATAGGGGTGATTGCCCCTCCTGATGAGAACTAAGATGCATGGAGTTGCATCAATCTGGTGAGCTTCATAGAGATATTTTGTGATCTAGATTGATGAGTGTAACTGCTACTCAGGGGGAGTAGTCAGTGTTGTGGTTCAAAAGTTCAGATTTGTGTGTTTATCATAGGGGAGAGAACCTATATTTGTGTTGTATGTATGGCATTAATGTCAAATGGGGAGAGAAGCATGTGAAAAATTGATATATCTTGTTCTGATCTCAAGGTGAGATTGTTGAGAGTTATTGGTTGTTGATTTCTTTCTTTGCATTGATTGCTTTTCACATTCATATGTTGCCATCAATGCCAAAGGGGAGGATTGTTGGATATTGTTGAGAAGTTTGTTGGAATGATGTTTTGTCATTGATGTCAACATATTCTTCTATGTATTCCCATGTTACAATCAGATTAAATGAGTTGGTTAGGTTAGTGTATTGTAGATAAGTTGATGTGGTTTAATAGATTTAGAGATACTTGTCTCTAGTTGATTCAACAAAAATTTCAGTAGTCCACATCATATTTTGATCAAGTTGTGTGATCTGATATTATGGTTGTTATTTGGTATTCTAGTTTGTGTTCTACATTACTCCAGAATTGCTATATCCTAGTTTTTAGATTTAGGTGAGTGTTTGGGACGTTAAGGTGTGTCCTCAATTCAGATGGTTAATGATTTGGAAGTCCGCAAGTGAATCTTTCAGTTTTATAGTCAGTTGAGTTAATGTTCTTAAGTTTCGGTATAGAGATGATAAAGATTCTAGTAAGTGGTGATGTTGTGGTTGTTTCTATGTTGATTCATGTTGTTTGTGGATGTTTTTAGATTTTGTTCTATCAATTTTGTTGGTCTGGATTGATCGTTGTGTGCAGTAGTGATCATTTTCTTGATCTGGTGGTGTTCTTCATGTTATAAAACATTTGTGGTGATTGTAGCATGTTGTGGATGATCAAGGCATAATTCTTGGAGGTGTTTCATGTTTACGGTGGTGATTTGGGTCCAAAAAATGTCTAAACTAACATTGTTTTGGTCTGCATATGTTTTTGTAGTGTGAGGTTATTATTTTGTAATTTGTGTTTGTTCGGAAAAATGGTGTCTCAACCTTGTATTTACATCAGGTTACTATTTATAGTAAGTTTTCATTTGAGCATGAAATGGTGGAAAATTCTCCATGAAGCTTGTGGTTGGCTAGATCAGCATTCCAGTAAAGTTACATCGCAAGATCACAACTAGTTTTGAAGATAATAATTTTTTCATTTTGGAGGGGTGCAATGAAAGGTTTAAATTTAATCTTGGAGACTTTAGAGGCCTAAAAATGCCTTGAAAAGTGGGCATAAGTGGCATAGCGCTTACAAGGAAATAGAACACTTTGCTAGCTTTCTGGCACTTCAAAAGGTTCGTCAATAGGAAACACGATTCTCAAGTTATGGCCTCAAGAAGTTTTTACTCCTAAAATACAAAATATAAAATACATTCAACACATAAATGAGCTATAAAAGGGAGGCATATTATGTTTATTTATGTTTTCTGTAATTGTTGTAATAATCTGTAAAAGTGTTCGCATTACCCTCCTCTTGAGGTTAGTATAGGAAGTTGTTCTGCTAATTAACTTCCTTACAAGTGGTATCAGAGCACAATTACCTTTGGTTTTTCGTTGTGTGTTGTTGGTTTTTTTGAAATAATCTATATTTGAGTGGTAGCTTGTGTGGAAGACACTTTTTGATCTTGTTGCAATAATTTTTAGATGGCAAGTTCATCATGAAGAATAGAGGTGGAGAAATTTAACGGAACAAATTTTGAGATGTGGAAGTTGAAGATGGAAGATTTGCTAATAGATCGACATCTATAGGATGCTATTGATGTGAATGTCCAAAGACCCTTAGATCCTACTGTGGCTGCTCAGTTTGATGTTATGGATAAAAAATCCAAGGGTCTAATCAAACTTTGCCTAGCAGACTCTATTCTGAAGAACACTCTGCAAAGAAGCTATGGACTAAGCTTGGTGAAATGTATCAAGAGAAATCTTTATTAAATCAAATTTTCTTAAGGAAGGAATTGTATTGCTTGAAGATGGAAGAGGGTGGATGAATTGCAGACCACCTAGAAGAATTCAATATTTTTGTGGCTCAAGTGGTATATGTCGATGTTAAGATGGACAAAGAGAAGAAATGCTAGATCTTTCTTTGTTCTTTGCCTAATTTGTGGGATTCTCTTGGTATCCCTATCGATAGTACTTCTATTGTTTTAAAATATAAAGATATGGTAGGTTCCCTACTTGGTGAAGAGATGTGAAGGAAGGTATCCATCAGTTCAAAAGTGTTGGTATTATGGATATGTTGCATTGGTTTTGTCATTGATTTCAACACTTATCAACACTTATCCTTCAAGAGATCTTTGGTTATGTTCACCGGCAAGTTTAGTGTAATGCCCACCAAAATAACCTAAAGAAAATAAACAATAATATACAAATGGAGATAAATTTTTTCTTAATTAACATATAATAACAACTAATGCAACATATATCATCTCCATCTATTTACATTCATTAACCAATTAACCAATATGAACATACATCATTGCTCATTATATTAATTAACACAAATGGAAATAACACGACATTAATAATCTTTCTCTAGGGTACTTTAACATCATTACTTAATTCATTTCCACAATAAAATACTACACACACGATAGGTATATTTCACCTTCATTAATGCATCATATTCTAATTCTTTAAACATGAGATAGGCAACCTACAACATTACTTATTCCTCATGATATGCATAATTTCCTTTCTACCAATGCATCTATGTGAACCATTCCAATTTACTAGATCCAATTAACATCTTCTAAAATATTTAATTATTAATCCACAAATATTCATCTTTCAAGATTATTTAACAATCTAACTAGCATATAAACATTTCATGAATTAATACAACTAATCCATAATGCAATTCCATTCTATTCCAACTATAATCCACTTTATTTCCATGATTCATAAAATCACATCTCTACAATAATACAAATATAATATCTCTAAATTCCAATCTCCAACTAAAATTCATCTTACAAATACGAGTACATTAAATACAACATGAACATAGCTCTTTCTACTATGAGAATCCATCTACTATATAGAAAGATATTACATTACATGCATTCCATCTTATCCATTACATAAATTTGCTACAAGGTACATCCATAGTACATCATGAAAAAGAATCCACATCCACGCAAGAAGAATCCAAGAGAGCATCCTAATGGCTAAAAAGTACCAACCTCTCGACCATGTGGAACCAAAGGAACCACCCCCCATGCTAGGAGATGACACAAGGTCCCAAAACATACTCTAAAACTAAGTTGGAACCTATAACCAAGGAGAATGACCACACAAGGACTCTCAAGCAAGAACTCACACATACAATAAGAATGAACTCCTAGAGGCATAAAACTCATCAAGACATAAATACATCCAATGAGCATAATCATAAATCATCAAGGGGAAACACATGTAGGAGTGGAGTGTCATCACATGCCATCCTCATAACATAATAACATAATAATACAAGGCACTAGCCTGATGAACATGTGGAGCCATCTTAACCTATGAGAGACAAAGGGAGATTAGCTTATCGTCTTCATGACCTTCCCATGCTTATCCTAAAACATCCTCCCTAGGACTAATTCATGAGGCACAAATCAATTTATCATCTTATTAATTAATCTAACTACCCAACCCATCAATTATTAGGTTATCTTTTATTTACAAATCATGAAAAACTCCAATGTGCCCTGGTGGTCTAGACTTCATGCATCCTTTCAAGGAACCTCATGCAAGCCTATCTATCATGACCCCAGTCATCACAAGGAAGCCCGATCCTCCTAACATGGCCCAACAATATATCACAAGATGATAGACCAACATAATTACATGAAAATAATACTCAATGCAGCCAACAATTTACACACATACTCTTACAACATAAACAAGGCTACAACAACATCAATATAGCAAAATGAGCCTCTTGGCTAGCAATAAACAAAGGCATATCAAGCCATCCAATGATACCATCAAATAAAGAATAACATCACAGAAAGGTCTACTCACTTGTTGGTCCAAAACAACATAGAAATCATCTCAATCATCCATGACCTATCCACATGGAAGAGAGTCTAAAATATCCATAATACATAGAGAAACAAATATACTCAAAACCATCAAAATGCATCAAAACTGATGAAACCCAATATTGGGAAATATTAATAGAACTCAATATAAAGCCTCTGGTACAAAAATCATTTCGAGAAAATACTTCAAAAATGACCAAAACTGGGAAAATACAAAACATAGATAGGTTAGCATTTTTGCCCCGTAGGACAATGCTTTTGCCAAAAAGAACAACACAAATGCAACACAGAACAATGCTTTTGCATTCCAGAATCGTGCATATGTATTTTGAAACAATGCTTATGTTTCCAGATTCACGCTTATGCATCCAAAAACAACACTTATGCTATGCAAAGTAGCACAAATGCATCACAGAACAACGCAAAAGCAATACAAAACAATGCTTTTGCAAAAATAGCGCTTTTGCACAAAACTTACAAAAAACTCAGATAACTTTCAGGTAAAATAGTAAATTACACTTAACGAAAGGGTTCAAAAAACATATGAAAATAAACAACCAGAAACAAGGAATACTTGGGTATAAACACAATAAAATAACTCAATCGATAAACCAAGATTTAAATCAAATTTCGAAACCATTTCTCACAGAGTTGTGAAATGCCATACACAGGAAACCAAAAACATATATTTCAACAACTATACAAAACCCAAATAATATAAAGTTCCTCCCCAAATATTTTCTTTCAGCAATAATAGAACTATAGAATAAAATATTATTTCAACCCAATACCCAAAACAATGCAGACACAATGTATACATAGAGAAGCTATTGAAAACAAAATACAAAGTGAAGAACTCCAACCTGCAACTTAAGTAATGGTTTGAAGTTGAAGAAGAACTCCCACAAGCCAAACCAAATCCAATGCTCCAGCCAAAAACAAGAGAGAAAAAATCCAAAACCAAGGAAGAAGCTTGCTGAAATTTTTTCCAAAGAAGAGCAAAAACCAACCCGAAAAACCTCATGGGAAAGAAAATAAAAAACAACAATAATCCAAAAACTTAGCCTCAATTTCGGCCAATCAAAATATTCCATTTTGGAGTATATTTTACCAACCCACAATATAATATAATTTATTCACCCATTTTGAATTTAACCAATGAGAGTGAAGGGTAGGTAAAGTAAATAAAATATTTTTATCTAGCTAAGAGAGATTGTTTTATTTCTTTATTTAATTTAATGTGTTCATACACCCCACTTAGGAATAAAAGTCAAACTATTAAATAAATATAAGCTGCAAATAAATAATCCAAATGGAGATTAAAATCAAATAAACCAAAAGCTAATAAAATAAATTAAAGAACCAAATAAATATTAAACCATAGAAAGTCCAATAAATAATTAAATAATCAAATACCATTAAATATTAAATAAATATTAAACAACAATAAAGCTTATCAAGTAAACAATCATAAAATCAATAAACGTTAATTATCAAATAAATATAAATACCAGATAATTAAATACTCAAAACTTATAAATTAAATACTCTAAAATAAACATTACCAAATATAAAATTGCACATCAAGAGCCACATAATTACTCTAACATAAACAAGTAAATCAACCAGCACAAACTGAACTCACAATACTAAAAGACCAAGCTTACTAACTGACATGGCAAATTATGCCAAGACACTGACTACTCACGGTGAACAACTTAGACCTAGAGTATGTGAGGGGAAACTCATGCCATCTCTGAACCACATTGTTGGTTTTTGGTATTTGGCATTTCTGTTTTGGCACTTTGATGGTTTTTCCATCTTGTGTTGCCATCAATGCCAAAGGGGGAGATTGTTGGTATTTTGGTATGGTTTTGTCATTGATGTCAACACCTACTAAACACTTATCAACTCTAGCACTTTGGAGAATCAACAACATTCACCGGCAAGCAAATGACTTATAAACAGTCACTGGTATCTAGTACACCGGCAGGATATAATGATCACTGACACTTGGATTGATATGGAAAACATTTGGTTATGTTGAAGACATCGTGTGGACATCTTGTCTTGAGGTTTTGCTAATTGGCATATTCATATTTACATATTTGTTGTTACTGGCAAATAGGTCCAGGTTACACCGGTAGGTTTATCTTTTCTAGATCGGTATGGCATGCTATGGAGATGACTTATTATTGTTGTAAATGCATTAAGCCGACATGGTGAATAAGTTATTGCATCGGGTATTAATTGATTTGTAAATTAATTTTATTGTATTATCCTTTAGAGCCGACCTACTAAAATTGGTCTTAGGGTATGGTATAAATGTAAGATCTTATTTGTAAGATCAAGTGTGGAATGCGAAAAAGGATTGTGTGAAGGTATATGCGAGAATAAGCAGAGCTATACATGCAGACATCATTTGAAGTTGAAGGAGGGTTTTTGTGAAGATAATCAGAACTACACCGGTATTGAATCCAGCATATGAAGATGTTATTTTGAGCAATACATTCTTATTGGATTTAACCATCCAATTGTAGTTAGTGTGACTCCCATTTTGTGTTTGAGCAGTGAGCTCTAGGCGCTTGGCCTTTCTACATGTGCAGACCCCATTTGTATACACTTACTATCTACAGTATTATCATCTGATTGTGGGTAAGGTTTCCCACAGTGGTTTTTCCCCTTACTGGGTTTCCACGTACAAATATTGGTGTTATGTGTTGTGGATGACTTTGTCTTTTTGTTTCATGCATTAATCTTTATCAGTATTGCAATTATCTGATAAAACTGTCCACTAGTATAACAAACTATTTCACCGGTATAAAGTAGAAAGTTGATTAAGTTGTTTTTGGTTTAAATTCATTAGACAACTGATTCACCCCCCCCCCCTCTCAGTTGTCTTTGGGATCTAACACACATAAGCCATTGGAACTAAAGACAAGCTCAGACCTGTGAAGCCAGGTGGAGTCAATGTCTGGTACTTGCAAAATCCTGCAACCACAAAACAATAATACCACATATACATATACATATACATATATAGAACACATAAGTGATAGAGAATCACAATGACACATCCTGCTCACAATGAGTGATGTGGAATCGTCTCTATCATGAACACAATCAAACAATAGTCAAACACATCTCATAAACATCTCATCATATGTAATCATGAAGTAGGGTTAGCGTAATCATAATCATCATCAAAACCATGATAATCTAATCTATCAAAAATTAACATCACATAGTGAGCATATAAAATCCATCGAGTACATATATCATCAAATCACCTAATCAATCATGATAATACCAACATCCATATAGATAATCAAAATAGCATATATCCAATAGTGTCTAACATCAATCTTAAGTCACTGAAGCAACATTGTAATCATCATCCAAATCATCAAAATATAGGCTAGATAAGTCTATCAAGCAAAATATAAAAGTCAACTCTAGACAAAATAAGTCAAATCAAGGGTGGACACTACATTCTCCCCCCCTTTTCCTAGGCTTACTCCTGGAAGCCTGAGAACAAATAGGGATATAGCTCTCTCATCTGCACTGCATCCTCCCAAGTAGCTGAAGAATCATCAATTGGATCCCACTGGACCCTTACCTGCTCTATGCTCCGACCTCTGAGGGACATCTTTCTATGCTAAAGAATACACACGGGTTCCATAGAAAGTTGCCCGTCCTCAACCTGTAAAGTATTCCAATCCAACACATGCGAAATATTAGGATGATATAACCTCAAAACTAAAACATGAAAGACATCAGGATAAGATAGGTGGCAAGGTAAGGTGATAAGCCATAGGACCAATCTGCTCCAAAATATCAAAAGGTCCAACAAATCGAGGTGCCAACTTAGAGCCTTTTCCGTAACGAATCAGACTCTTTTGCAGGCGAACTCTAAAAAATACCCTGTCACCAATAGAAAACTGCCTGTCCACTTGATGAGCATCCACATATTTCTTT
The DNA here is from genome assembly GCF_030272615.1 of Cryptomeria japonica. Lineage (NCBI taxonomy): Eukaryota > Viridiplantae > Streptophyta > Pinopsida > Cupressales > Cupressaceae > Cryptomeria > Cryptomeria japonica. The sequence goes on along the minus strand of NC_081407.1, from coordinate 258,556,076 downwards.
TGTCTATCTTGAGCGGCCAATAAATGCCCTCTCATGTGAGCCACTTGCTCCTCCATAACCTGCAACATCTCTGATACAATACGTAGTCTATCCTCTAAACGATCCTAACTCAAGGGCATGTGACATGGTCTACCATATAACGCCTGATAAGGTGACATACCAATAGAGCTATGGTAACCATTATTATACACAAAATCAACCAAATAGAGATAATCCTCCCCACAAGATTGTTGATTCATCACATACAACCTCAACATATCCTCCAAAACCTAGTTCACCCTCTCTATCTGTCCATCTGTCTCGGGTGATAAGTTGAACTAAATTTCAACTACGTACCCAAATCATGCTGAAGAGCTGTCCAAAATGTTGATGTGAATACTGGATCATGATTTGATATGATCTACTGAGGAATATCGTGCAACCTCACAACTCCTTCCAAGAAAACCCGAGCTACTATCGTTGTTGTATACAAAGACCTGATCAGAGAAAAGTGTGCTACTTTGGTCAATCTGTCTATAATGACCATAATAGAATCATGACGGTGTGAAGACATGGGCAATCCAACTATAAAATCCATAGATACAATATCCCATTTCCATCCTGGAACCAAATGTGACTGTAATAATCCTATGGGATGTTGATGCTTTGCCTTCACTCGCTGACACTCTAGGCAACATGCCATGAAATTTGCAATATCTCTCCTCATACCAGACCAATGATATATCTGTCTCAAATCCACATGCATCTTCTTGACACCTAGATGTGCTAAGTAAGGTGCACAATATGCCTCTGATGGTGGAACATAAATACATCCCAAATTTCTAAGAAGTCCATCTGATTCTACTAAGTAACCTACATATCTGCCTTCAAGAGCTCTACCTGTGGCAACCTCTACAATAATCTCCTGATACCATACATCTGAAGGAAGGGCACTAAGAATATGACTCCTCAAATCCACACTAAGAGACATTGCTGAAATCTCATGCCTCCTGTGACTCAATGCATTTGCTACCACATTCTCCTTACCCTGAATATATCTCACCTCAAAGTCGTACTCACATAAGAACTCCATCCAATGCCTTTACCTAGCATTCAAATTTGGCTATGTGAAGATATTGCAAACTACGATGATCACTACGCAACTCAAATCTATGTCCAAGAAGGAAGTGCCTCGATCTAACCAAAGCATGAACCACTGCTGCTAACTCAAGATCATGGGTGGGATAATTTTGCTCATGATTCTTAAGTTTATGTGACTCACATGCAATCACACGACTATCTTGCATCAATACTACTCCTAGACCTTCCAAAGAAGCATCTGTGCACACCACAAAATTCCCCAAAGGACCTAGCACTACTAAAATAGGTGCACTGGTCAAATGCTCTTTAAGGATCTGAAATGATCTCACATTGCTCTGTCCAAATAAACTTCTTTCCTTTTCTCTGAAGAGAAGTGATAGGATGAGCTATCTTGGAGAAATCTTGAACATATCTACGATAATATCCAGCTAAATCTATGAAACTATGCACCTCTCCCACATTAGTGAGTGCTGGCCAATCGACAATCGCCTAAATCTTTGAGGGATTAACTGCAGTACCGTCTCCAGAAATCACATGACCAAGATACCTCACCTCTGTCTGGAAGAAATCACACTTCGCCAAATTGGCATATAGTTGATTCTCCCTAAGACATTGCAAAACCTACCTCACATGATCCTCATGCTCCTCAACCGATCTTGAATAAATCAAAATATCATCCAGAAATACTAATACAAATCTATCCAAATACAACCCGAATACACCAATCATCAAGCTCATGAAAACTGAAGGTGCATTTGTGAGACCAAAAGGTACCACTATGAACTCATAATGACCATATCTAGTATGAAAATTTGTGCAATGAATGTTTGTCTCCCGAATCCTCAACTGGTGATACCAGGACTTAAGATCAATCTTAGAGAAAACCTTGGCATCCTTAATCTGGTCAAATAAATCATCTATTCGAGGCAAGGGATATCGGTTCTTCACGGTCACCTTATTAAGTTGTCTATAATCAATGCATAATCAAAGAGATCCATCCTTATTCTTCACAGATAACAAAGGTGCACCCCAAGGGGACACACTAGGATGAATAAACCCCTTCGCCAACAACTCCTCTAACTGAACCCTCAACTCATTCAACTCCTGCATGGTCATCCAATAGGGAGATTTAGAAATAGTCTCAGCTCCTGCAACCAAATAGATCCTAAAATCTATATCTCATCGAGGGGGCATACCTGGAATCTCACTAGGAAACACATCTGCAAACACCTGAAGAATGGGATGTTGCTGCAATAAATCCTCTGTGCTAACTCCCTCATCCAAATCCTTCACTCTAACCACAAACAACTAGCAACCCTTACACGCACACCTCATCATTTGCATAGCAGAAATCATGCAAAGAGAAATAAGTCTCTGAATACCTACAAACTCCACACTCTTCCCACTACCATCCATGCACTGCACTCTCTTACCTCTATAGTCTATCTACGCTTGGTAATATCCAAGCCAATCCATACCAAGAACCACATCATAAGATCCTAAAGACATAACATGAAGATCCACAAAAGCAGGGCAATCTCCTAAAACTAAAGAATAATTAAGCATAAGGGAATCCACTACCACTTTGGACCCCGTAGATAACTCTACCTACCACCTATCATCTTTCTTTGCCATAGCAAGCCCGTATCGCTCTACCAGAAAAGGAGAAATAAAAGAGTCTGATGCTCCAGAATCAAATAACACTGAACAAGAGATACCACCTATCTCACCTAATGTCTCTACAATGGTGGCCTAATGCTCAGCCTGATAGTTATCTACCTCCACAAAAACATGATGAGACCTGCCTACATATCCAACTGTAGGCTCAGAAGTAGTTGGCTTTTGCTGCCTTGAGATCTATGAAGTACGCTGAGGACAATGAACAACAATGTGACCTGAATGTCCACATGTGAAGCAATCTCTCTTGACAAACACTCTGTTACCTAGTGTTGTAATCGACTGCTGAACACTGCCTCTACTAGAAGCTAGTTGTGAACTCTGCACTGGTAGAGAAAGAGTGGGTCTCCTGTCACATTGATGATTGTGACTCCTATCAACCTGAAATCTGGCACCTCAAGCAAAGCTCTTCCCTTTAGAAAACCTCTTCTTAAACTGCTAACCACTATGAAAAGAAGAAGGATGGCTCCTAGCATATCCTGAAGACTGTTGTTGTGGTCCTCTCACGATAGATCCTAAAATAGGTGCACTAACTGTCTATCCTCCAAATGCTCCTTCTAATGCTAATGAAATATTCTCCTCTACTAGTGATCTGATTTATGAAAACCAGATTACAATACCTGGTGTGATACCTGCGGTATTGTAGATTTCAACACAAAAATTGACAACAAGAAGATTGCAAACCAAAAACTGTCTCCATTCTATTCAAAATTGGAGTTTATACAAGTCGAATGTATCCCAAGGGTCACACAAATCCCTTGGAATTGAAACGAAGAGTCACCATAATGTTTATTACAATTAAACTACTAAAACTATCAAAATTATCAAAAAAACTAAATATAAAATTTTAGTCCACTTTGAGAAGGCATAACTTTCTCATCCTAGCTCCGAATTACAAACCGTTTGATGCATTGGAAAGGTATTCAAATAATCTAGAACCAAATTTCGGAAATAGCGGGACCAACATTTGTCCAAAAATGCACCGAAGACCCTCAAAATTGCAATTTACTAAAACATAGAAAATTTTGAAAAAAATTAGATTTCAATATTTTCCCAATTTAATCCTGATCAACTAGTCTCATGTTCTCCATAGTTTCCTCTAAGGTCTTAGGTCCATGCATCTGAACCTCTCCACCAATACGATCATTACGACCTCTCATAAATTTAATGGAACAAATTTTGAGATGTGGAAGTTGAAGATGGAAGATCTTCTAATAGATCAAGATCTATGGGATTCTATTGATGCAAATTTCCAAAGGCCCTCAGATCCTACTATGGTGGCTCAGTATAATATTTTGGACCGAAAATCCAAGGGTCTAATCGGACTGTGCTTGGCAGACTCTGTTATGATCAATGTCCATGAAGAAAATGCTGCAAAGAAGCTATGGACTAAGCTTGGTGAAATGTATCAAGCAAAATCTTTATTAAATCAAATTTTATTGAGGAAGAAATTGTATTCCTTGTAGATGGAAGAGGATGGATGAATTGCAGACCAGCCAGAAGCATTCAATATGTTGGTGGCTCAATTAGTATCTATCGGTGTTAAGATGAATGAAGAGGAGAAATTTCAGAGCTTTCTTTGTTCTTTTCCTGATTCATGGGATTCTCTTGTTATGGCTATCGGTAGCACTTCTCTTGTTTTGAAGTCTAAAGATGTGGTGGTCCCCCTACTTGGTGAAGAGATGCAGAGGAAGGTGTCCCTCAATTGAAAGGAAGCCCTAATTGTTCATGGAAAACCTAAGGAGAAAGGCAAGAAGAATGAGAAGCACGATAAGTCTAAATCGGGAGGGAGATCGAAATCTCCTCGAAAGTCCAAACTCATTCACAATAAACAAGGTCACATCCGTAAGGACTACAAAGAAGAAAAGAAGAAGAAAAATAAGAAGATTGATTCTGATTCTAAGTTCGAGAAGGAAGATGATGATGCATTTATTGCAGTTGTGGTGACTCATGCAGGTAATGATGCCTGGTTAATTGACTCGAGTGCATCTTTTCATAGGACTACCAATAAAGATTGGTTTTTTGAATATGAAGAATTTAATGGAGGTAAGGTGTACTTCGGTGATGATTCACATTTAGATATTATTAGTTGAGGTAAAGTTAGAATTAAGGTTTCATATGGTAGAATAAAAAGGATTAATGGTGTGTGGCATATCCCTGGTTTAAAACAAAATCTGTTATCTGTGAGCAAACTGATAGATGTAGGTGTGCAGGTAGTCTTTTCTAAAGCAGTATGTAAGATGATTAAGGGTGCTATGGTAATTTTTAGAGGTGTTAGGTTTGACACTTTGTGTAACCTAGACACATACATTATTGAGTGTAATAGCACTTATGTAAAAGTAAACTTGTGGAAGATTTGAGGGTTTCACCTTCAATAGATGGAAATGGATTTTGGGTACCTAAGGGTGCTCTTTCTTCAGAAGCAAAGTTACTTGTAGAAAAGCCTATGTTATGGCACCAAAGGCTTGGCCACATTGGAGAAAAGAGTCTAAGGACCTTGAAAAATAAAAACCTTGTTGAAGGTTTGAATTTTTGTAATCTTGACTTTGATTTTTGTGAGCATTGCATTCAGGGAAAACAAAATCACATTCAGTTTTACTCGAGTTCTCATAAAACTTGTGGTGTTTTAGATCTTATTCATTCTGGTGTGTTTGGTCCTATAGATGTTCCTTCAATTGGGAAATCCACATATATTGTTTCATTTATTGATGATTTTAGTAGGACATGGGTATATTTCTAAAGAGTAAATATGAAGTTTTTAGTCGATTTAAAGAATTTAAAGCAATGGTTGAGTTGCAAACTAGAAAGAAAATTAAATGTTTCTGATAATGGCAGTGAATTTTTCTCTAATGATTTTGATCGATGTTATAAAGACTATGGCACTAATAAATAGAGGACAACTCAATATTCTCCACAATAGAATGGGGTTGTAGAAAGAATGAACAAGAAACTGATGGAGAAGGCTAGGAGTATGCTGAGTGGTGATGGTCTAGAACAAAATTTTTAGGCTAAAGTTGTTGCCACTGCTTGCTACCTGATTAGCAGGTCTCCTACGTCAACCCTTGTTGATATAACACCTATGGAAGAATGGTTGGGTCACAAGCCTTAATTGAGACATCTTAGAGTTTTTGGTTGTGAGGCATATGCACATGTGCCAAAAATGAAGCAAACAAAGTTGGAGAACAAGGCTATGAAATGTATCTTCATTGGGTATAGTTATCATGTGAAAGGATACAAGCTTTAGGACCCTGTTGCACAAAAGGTAATTCATAGTAGAAGTGTTATTTTTACAGAAATTAAGTCTCCTTCTATTACATTGTAGCCAGAACATACTAAAAGGGAAGATGTGATTCAATTTCCTTCTACACTTGAAAGAGTTGAATTGAGACCCCTAGATAGGAAAGAAGTTGAGGAGAGCTCGTCTAGCTCCGAATCTTCAAAAGAGGAGGAAGAACCTCCAACTCAGCTTGTTCGAATGTCTACAAGACATAGAAAACCACCTGAAAGGTATTCACCTGATTATTGGAGATTTATTTTTTCTTTGAATACTAATGTGGGTGAACCAAAATCTGTAGAAGAGGCATTAGGCATGAATGATGCAGAATCCTGGAAGATTTCTATGGAAGAAGAAATGGTAGCTTTGAGAAATAATGATACATGGGATCTTGTACCATTGCCTAAAGGATAGAATCCTGTTGGTTGCAAATGGGTGTTCAAGAAAAAGATTGGTTCATATGGAAGCATTGAGAAGTATAAAGCAAGGTTGGCTGCAAAAGACTACTCTCAGGTTGAGGGTGCTGATTATGGTGAGATATTTTCTCCTATTGCCAAAATGACATCCATTAGATTTTTGCTTTCTATTACTATTGCTTATGATTTAGAGGTTAAGAAAATGGATATGAAAACTGCTTTCCTTCATGGTAATTTGGAGGAGGATATTTATATGACACAACTAGAGAACTATGTGGTGAAAGGTAAAAGTAATTTGGTGTGTGAATTAAAGAAATCCATGTATGGTCTCAAATAGAGTCCTAGGATGTGGTACCAAAAATTTGATACATATGTGTTGAGTTTGGGATTTGAGCATTCTAAATCATATGAATGTGTTTATAATAAATCTAATGGTTATCATTTCATGTACATTGCATTGTATGTTGATGATATATTATTCATTGGTAAAGGGAAAGGTATGATTTCAACACTTAAGTCTCAGCTCGCTGCTAAATTTAGAATGAAAGATCTTGGTCCAGTGAAACATATTCTTGGGATGGAAGTTAAAATAGATAGAGTGAATAGAAAGCTATGGATAGGCCAGAGTAAGTATTTGAATTCAGTGTTATAGAGGTTCAACATGCAGGATTGTAGACCATTGTGTGTTCCCTTTACAATTGGAACAAAATTATCTGTTGCAGATTGTCCTGCATCCCCATCGAAGATGGAAGACATGAGAAGAGTGCCTTACCAAAATGTAGTTGGAAGTTTGATGTATGCTATGGTGTTTTCTATACCAGACATTTCCCAAGCACTGGGAGTTCTATCCAAATATATGTCTAATCTTGGTATAGTTCATTGGGGCATAGTCAAAAGAGTCTTCAGATATTTGAAGGGTACCTCAGAGTATTATTTGTGTTATCATGGTAATTCAATTGGAGATGTGATTTCCCTTGATATTCAAGGTTATGTGGATTCAAACTAGACAGTTGATATCAATAGTAGAAGATCCACCAGTGCTTATGTGTTTTCTTTATTTGGTGGTGCAATTGGTTGGATGAGTAAGCGATAGGTTATGGTTGCTTTGTCCACTACTGAAGTAGAGTATATGGAAGCTACTCATGCTTGTAAAGAGACCATTTAGTTTAAGAGACCATGTTCAGACATTGGAATAAAATAAGGAGTCGTGATAGTTTATTGTTACAATCAGAGTGCGATTTGCCTAGCTAAGAACCTGACATTTTGTGCTCGAACAAGGCACATTGATGTTTAGTATCATTTTGTTAGAGATATGGTTGAAGATGGTAGGGTGAAGATGGTTAAGGTAGAAACTTTAATGAATGTTGCAGACTCTTTAACTAAGGTTGTGAGCACAAAGAATTTTAGATGGTGCTTGGAGCCTATGGGCCTCATGGCCCTAGCAATTTATTCATTGTGTTGATAGTCCCTTTTCTCTTGCAAGGTGTTTGACAAGTGGGAAATTTATTGGGAAAATGGTGTCTCAATCTTGCATTTACATAAGGTTACTATTTATAATAAGTTTTAATTTGAGAAAAAAATGGAGTATCCTCGTTGAAACTTCTGGTTGGCTAGATAAGTATTCCAATAAAGTTACATCAAAAGATCACAACTAGTGTTGAAGATATTAAATTTCCATTTTGGAGGGGGTCCAATGAAAGGTTTAAATTTTATTTTAAGGAATTTATAGGCCCCAAAACACCTCAAAAAGTGGTTGTAAACAAAATATCTATTTATGAGGCAATAGATCACTTCACGATCTTTCTAGCACTTCAAACGGTTTGTCAATAGGACACACGGTTCTCAAGTTATGGCCTCTGGAGGTTTGTACTCCTGAAATAGGAAATATAAAATACATCGGATACATAATTGAGCTGTAAAAAGTGAGGGACACATCATAGGGCATCTAGAAGGGAGATAAGGTTGGCTATACCTTATTGGGTGGTTTTAGCCCATGGTTTTGTAATACCATTTGATAGTTTCTTGTATTATATCTCCTATTTATGAGGTGCATGAGATAGAGGTTGTGTGTAAGACTCTTATGGCTATTAAGTTACCTACGAATCTCTGATTAGTGGTACTCCTATGAAGAGATCGCTCTACAATTATATTGTAATATGTTTTTGATTGTTGAATAATATATTGGGAAGATTTTGGAGAGTGGGATTTTCTCCCGAAAGGGTTTTCCCCACGTAAATCTTTGTGTTAAGGTTTGAATGTTATTATATCTATTTCTATTTTCTGTAACTGTTGTGACGATATGTAAAAGTTTTTGTATTACCCTCCTCTCAAGGTTAGTGTAGGAAGTTGTTCCGCTACTTGACTTCCTTACATTTTTAGCCTTAGAACCCATTTTTGGTCCTCGGGTCCCATTTTTCATCCAGTACCCCACTTTTGGTTTGTGCCCCTTTTTGGGTCCCAAAACCTCGATTGTGGTCATCTAGGCCCATTTTGGGCATAAAAACATGTTTCTTGTCTTCTAGACCCATTTTTGGTCTTGTGGACCCATCTTGGGCCTTAGAACTATCATTGAGTCCCATTTCGGGTGCCAAAGTGCTTGAGTCTTGTTTTGGGTGCCAGAACCCATTTCTCATGCTCAAGTCTCACTTTTGATTTGGTTCCCCTTTTGGGTCTCAAACCTCCAATTTTGGTTGTCAATTCCCATTTTCAACCTTGAAGCTTGTTCCTTGTCTAACTGTCTTGTTTTAAGCCTTGGAACCCATTTTTGGTCATCAGGTCTTGTTTTCAGTTCCATGTCCCACTTTTGGTCTGTGGCCCTTTTTGGGTCTCAAAAGCCAGATTTCGGTCATCAATTCCCATTTCGGGCATCAAAGCATGTTTCTTGTCTTGTAAACCCATTTTTGGTCCTTGCATCTAGAAACATATGTTTGGTCTTGCTAACCCATCTTATGCCTTAGAACCCATTTGTGGTCCTCAAGTCCCATTTTGAGTGTTGAAACTTGTTTTTGGTGCTCAAGTCCCATTTTGGGGGCCACAAGCCATTTCTAATGCTCGGGTCCCATTTTTGGTATGGTGCCCCTCTTGAGTCCTACAACCTCAATTTTGGTCATCGGGTCTTATTTTGAGCCTTAAAGCTTGTTTCTTGCCTGATTTCCCCATTTTCAACCTTGGAACCCATTTTTGGTCCTTGGGTTTCACTTCCCACTTTTGGTCTATGGCCCTTTTTGGGTCCCAAAATTTTGATTTTGGTCATCAAATCCCGTTTTGGGCATCAGACAACCTGTTTATTGTTCAAGAGACTCATTTTTCGTCCTTGCATCTCAAAACACAATTTTTGTCTCACAGACCCATCTTAGGCCTTGGAACCCATTTGTGGCCCTTGGGTACCTTTTTTGGTGACAAAACTTATTTCTAGTGCTTGGGTCCAATTTTGGGTGCTAGAACCCCATTTTTGGTGCTCAAGTCTCATTTTTGGTCCAGTGCCCCTTTTGGGTCCCAAACCTTGATTTTTGTCATTGAATGTCATTTTGACCCTCAAAGCCTTTTTCTTGTTCAGTTGCCCAGTTTTTGTCTTTGGAACCCATTTTTGCTCCTTAGGTCTGGTGTTTTTGTCCCACGTCCCACTTTTGGTCTATGACCCTTTTTGGGTTCTGAAAGCCCAATTGTGGTCATCAAGTCCCTTTTTGGGAATTAGAGCAAGTTTCTTATCCTACAAACTTGGTTTTGGTCCTTGTGTCTTAGAACACATTTTGGTCTCATGGACTTATCTTGGGCCTTGAAGTCCATTTGTGGTCCTCAAGTGCCATTTTGGGTGTCGAAACTTGTTTCTAGTGCTCATGTCCCATTTTGGATGCTAAAACCCATTTCTAGTGCTCGGGTACCATTTTTGGTCTAGTGCCCCTTTTTGGTCCCATGATGTAGTCAAGGTAGGGAGGTCCAATGAAGGGTAGCCTCACCTTACAGCCTAAAACATAAACACCATTAATGGTAGAGGAACCGGTTGACACAACACAAGATATAACCCGTGAAAATAGAAAAAGAGCAATCCTTATAATAATTTAATGAATTACATATGCCCTCAGGCTTTACAGATGCTAAGTCGTAGCCCAATATAACAAAATGATTCAAACAACTTAATTTCTTGATCTGGTAGATCATTTTGTTGGCATATGCACACTCCAATGAGACATTGTAGGTGATTGAATGTTTTGTCATTGATGGCAACCTTACAATCCTATGACACCAACAAGGCATTACACCAGCACTAGCAAGATCAAACTCTACACTGGTACTCAGACCACTGGCACTAGTAGAGAAAGGAAGCATACCGGCACAAAGGCCAACAAGGATTTTGTTATATTATATTTTGTTTATTATTGTGAAATATTTGTAAGCTGACTTGGCATCATTGTATAATGACTCATATATATAAGAGATCATTATAGAACATTTGTAAGTAAGTAAGAGGAATATATTTAGGCAAAATAAGGCAGACCTATTATGCGAATTATAGGTTAAGGGTTTATGTAAGAAGCAGAGCAGAAACCGGTACTAGATCTGGCATTATAGATGCTATTCTGAAGTAGTACAAGATACTAGATTTATATAATCCATCATTGTAAGTCAGTGAGACTTCCCATTGAGCAGTGAGCTCTAGGCAATTGACCTTCCTCCATGTGCAGGCCCCTCTTGTAAGTAATATTCTCTTATTGACTAGTAAGTGAATATTGTGGATCACAAATCCCATCGAGGTTTTTCCCACACTAGGTTTCCTCATTAAATCCTTGTGTTATGGTGTGTTTTTCATGTGGATGCTTTTAATTCTATTTATTGCATTATTTCTTCCATACCGGTACATTGTTGTAATATGTTCTACATGTTTTAAGTTAAGAAATTCAATTCACCAGTTACATACTGATTCACCCCCCCTCTCAGTATCTATGGGAATCCTAACAATTGGTATCAGAGCTTGGTCCTCTATTTTCAGAAGCCTAACAGCTTGAGGAAGATCTTGACACCAGTAGAGATGGAAAATTTGATGAAGCAACTAGAAGCAGCTCTCTCAGACTGTAATGTAGAAAAACTGAAAAATATCAAACTTGAAGATGATCTAAAGGCAGCTTAGGATATCATTCAGGCACTATAAGAAAATCTTACTATTTCAAGAAACAAGAGAAGAGAACTTTGTGAAAAGATGTAAAATGAGAATGATGAAAAGGAAACTCTTAATGATATGATAAACAAGCTGAAACAAGAGAACATGACAACAAAGAATGAGATGTAGGATATGACTATGAGATTTTGTAAAGAAATTGAAGATAGAAAGAAGAATGAAGAAGATTTGACCGGAAGACTAAGTGATGCAGCAAATGAAAACACAAGACTCAGTTATGAAAATAATTTGTTGAAGATAGATCTGATGCACACTCAGAATGACTCAAATGAACTGATGAGGCAGAAAGAAGTCTTAGAAAGAGAACTAGATACTACAAATCAATGTAAAGAGAAATTCAAGAAAAGCTCAGAAGAACTTGGTAACTTGCTGAAGAATCAAAAACCTAAAGGTGACACTTCTGGAATTGGCTTTGAAGTTGGTGAAAGCTCCAGTACTGCAAACACTCAGGATCATAGCAAACTGGTAAGGCAACCTAATGCTTATAAATTCAATGGAAAATGCTTTAATTGTAATTAGTATGGTCATAGAGAAAATGAATGTAGATCTAGAAATTATCAGAATATCAACACACCCACCTGTCAATGTTCTAAATGCAACAAAGTAGGTCACAACTCTGAAAACTCCAGAATGAATGTGAGATGTTATGTTTGTGGAAGATTTGGACATTTATCTAATCAATGTAGAACATGTACCGACATAGGTTATGGGAAAGCTATTCAGAAGAATAATGTGACTTGTTATGCATGTAACAAGATTGGGCATATTGCAAAATTTTGTAGAAGTAAAGGATCACCGACAGACAACAAAGGTCCTAGTTTGAAAGGAAAAGAAAAAGTTGAAGAGGTTAAGCAAGAATTCTCAAAACAATGGATTAGAAAGTCAGACCTAAATATTGTTGGGAATACTGCTCCACCGGTAGAACCAATCAACACTCCACTGGTAGGATAGAGTAGTGCTTCACCGGCAGGACAGAGTAATACTCCACCGACAGGAAGCTCTTCATCAAATTGAATAAAATTTTCTTGAGGGTTTGGCAATCAATGAGACATATGTTATAATTCCCTCGGTTAATGGTGAGAAGTTGGAAATTACTTCTATACTGGCAGACAATGTTAAGTGCCTACTTAACTGACATACATTAAATGTGGTAGATGGCAAATAAACATTATAAATTTGTGGTTTTGGCTCCATTTCATTTCATCGAGATTTCAAACATTCGAAGAGCGCGAAATTTGTAGAGCTAAGGCATTTCGAGCAAAGAGGCAAAGCACTTCAGCAATCAATCCATCCAAAGGTAGAAAAAGGTATTTATCATCATGGCATCCTCCTTTGCACCTGAATTCATAGCAAACCCTATAGTAGTCAAAGTTATAAAATGCCCTAGGCCTGTATTTCAGCTAGTTCTCGAGGTAGCTAAGAAAGATGACAATGTAGGTGCTTTTTCCCAAATTCCAAAAGGAGTTGTTTTTGCAAAAGATCCTAGAATATACATTCATTGCAACATAGAGGAATTAGGAGATGAAGAAATTAAAAAAATGTATAAGACTGTTATATGTGATAATTCTGGTAATGTAAAACCTAAACATAAAGTTGTTGAAACCCTAGGATTCACTGAAATCCTCTGCATTCCTGAATTTCCCAAGCAAGTGATTAGGATAGTTTTAAGTAGGGTACATGGTTCATTCTTTTGGCTTGATTCAGTTCATAAAATTACAAAGGAAGCTGTGAAAGTAGTAATAGGGTTACCTTCCACTGGTAACAAACCAAACAAGACTAAGAAGGTCTCCAATGACCTAGTAATGAACTTAACTGGTGCAACATCAGACAGAAGGTCTTTGAGGGTTAATAATGTGACTGATATAAATGTGAGATTTGTTAGCATGATTTTAGGGTACAAAGAAACTCATGCAAATAGACTTAACTCAGTTTCAAGTTTATGCATTAAGAGTGCTTATGACATGGTTAAAGACAATGTAAAAATTGATGTATGTGAATGGTTAAAAGATGAGTTGATTTATAACTTAGGCAAAATCAAGAAGGATAAGAAAGGAACTTTTAGATTTGGAAATCTACTTGTATGTTTGATGCTACACATAACCAAACAGGTTCCCGGTATAGGCAATAAGAACCTTGGATTTGATATACCGATAGGAAAACAGTTAATAGACCTATTCAACAACATGGGTGAAAACAAATAAAAGAATATTCATGACTATTTTCAAGTACTAAAGGTTAGGATGAACAAAAGAATCAGACTATCACATAAGATTGTCAATAAATACAAGGATGAAATATGTTTTGTGATAAAAAAGGATGAGATGGAAGCAGTCATCCCAAGAACAATTTGGGTAACAGAGATGGGTTATGAGACTGATGACCACATCATTGAAACTTATGCTAAAGCACTTCTGGAAGCACCCAATGAACCAAAGGAAGAAGTATTTGGTAGTGCTAAGACCATAGAAAGTCAAATTCAATCTAAGAAGAGAGTGAAAAAAGTTGAAGCAGTTGTGAGAAGAGGTTCTAGACAGGCCAAGGCTATTAAAGAAGATGTACTGAAACAAACTAGTATCACTGAGGATGAGTTAGGAACTCTATAGCCTGAGACTCACCTATCACCGGTAGCTACTTCTTCAAAGAATGACATGCCTGCAACTTTCAAAAGAGTTGTAAGGAAAAGGGATCCTTCATAGGCATCCACACCCTCACCTAGAAGGACTAGACAAAAACAACAAGCAGTGAGGTCTCCAGTTAGAAAGACAACACCAAAGAAAAAGTTGACACCAAAGAAGAAGAAGACTAAACAAAACATGGCCCCTCTTGAAAAATTGCTAAATGAAATCATAGAGGAAGGGAAACTCAAGAACATAGGAAAGGTCTATGATACACTGTCAGCAGATGAAAAAGAACAAGTTGAAAATAGTGTCATTTTACACATGGACATCTATAAGAAGTTCTTAATGGAAGTGATAGATGAACTACTAGATGAATTATTCAAAAGACTGGAAGCAAGAAGACAAGTTGTTGTAGAGCTTGATAAGAAAATCAAAATTGAAAAGTTACTTGTTGTTTACCCAGTAAACTCACCTAAGGAGATAGATGACTTAATTGCAGAAGCCAACCGATCAGTATTCTCTACTGCACACCAGCATATTGCATTAATGGTTGGAAGAGTGAATGAAGTAACAAAGGAAACAGAAAATGCATGGGACATATTCCTTGTTGAGAAAGAAAAATAGGAAGAGTACAGGAACCCCAAACCAATAAAGGTATACCAGAAGGAGAAGGACAAAGATAAGGGTAAAGGAAAGGTTGGTGGACCTTTGAGCATCAAAGTAAAAGACAACTTACTCCCACTGCCTCCAATTACATCACCGGTAACAATTACTGAAGATCAACTGGTAGATGAGAGTATGGACATAGAGGATACAAATCCTAACCCTGAGGTACTATACACAGTTGATGTTGATACACAAAAGGTCAACATTATGATAGACAAAGATACAACCAACAAGATAGGTATGGCTAGTGAGCCACCGGTAACTGACAGCATTTACAATACTGAAAGAAAAGTTGAAGTTGATAACATAGAGCAATGAGTAGAGACTGAGACTGAGACTGAAGCAGAGCAACAAACAGAGAGACAAGCAGAGCAACAAGCTCTAGAACAGGAACAGGTTCACATGGAAATAGTTCCACTGGTAATAGGAGAAGATCAAAAACCATTGCTTAAAGAAATGGAAACACAAACTGACCTACCAGAGGTCACTACAAGCATGGTTACTTCCTCCACCAATAGAATTCAGAATGTTGGTTCCTCCTCAATAGGTTACAAATCAACAAATGTAACTGAAGTACTTTTGGACTCCATCAAAAAGGATAACAGATTGTAGTTCATAGGCTTATAAAGCTATAGATGACACAATCCCAATTTTGAAGATGATAGCTCCTAAATGCAATATAGATAATAAGGATTCTTTAAGCCAACTTGACACTTTGTGTAAATACATCACTGAGAACACAGTGACCATTGAGAAAATAAATGAAGAGGCATTGAAGGATAAGTTAGAAATTGAAAAGCAAAAATTCTTTGAAGATCAGATAAAGAAGTGTACTAGGGAATTTGACACACTTCTACTGGAACTATGTAACTTATTTAAGGAATTTAAAACTCTGTACAAAGATACTTGTAAGACAAAAAATTTGACAGTAGACATAGATAAGAAAATGAGCAAGATACAGGATGAAATCAATAAACTTGCTGAAAATTTTGTTAACTCACTTGATACATTATCAGTTTTTGAACAAAGGATAACAAGTTTTGAGGAAGAGTTACTTAAGTTAGAAAGATAAAAGGAGAGAATAGTAAATAAGGAAAAGAATTTGAGACTAAGACTGAGTCCAAGATTGGACTATCTAGCATCATTACGGAAGGAAATATCTGAGGCACTAGTATAGGGACAGAGAACACCGGTAGAGCATATGCAGCACCTCACCGGTACAGTTCAAAGAATAGAGATAGCAATAAAGGACAACAAGAAGTTTATGGAAAGTATAAACTTGGTTTTGGCAGATCTTTTTCAAATTGTAACCACCTAGTTACAAGGTTGAGACTACAGCTCTACTAACATCTTGACAACCTTTGTAATTGATGTCAAAGGGGGAGTAGTAGTATGAGAAAATAACTGGCAAAAGACTTATATACTTAGGGGGAGCTCTTATATTTTTGGTAACATATTTTTGAAAACATTTTTTGATTACAAGTTTTGGATACACTTTTGAATTTTCTCATGAGTGTTGCCATCAATGCCAAAGGGGGAGATTGTTGGCATATGCACACTCCAATGAGACATTGTAGGTGATTGAAGGTTTTGTCATTGATGGCAACCTTACAATCTATGGCACTAGCAAGGCATTACACTGGCAAAGGCAAGATCAGACTCTACACCAGCACTCAGACCACCGACACCGGTAAAGAAAGGAAGCATACTGACATAGAGGCCGACAGGTTTTTTGTTATATTATATTTTATTTATTATTGTAAAATCTTTGTAAGCCGACTTGGCATCATTGTATAATGACTCATATATATAAGAGATCATTATAGAACATTTGTAAGTAAGTAAGAGGAATATATTTAGGCGAAATAAGGTAGACCTATTATGCGAATTATAGGTTAAGGGTTTATGTAAGAAGCAGAGCAGAAACCGGCACTGGATCTGGCATTATAGATGGTATTCTGAAGCAGTACAAGATACTGGATTTATATAATCCATCATTGTAAGTCAGTGAGACTTCCCATTGAGTAGTGAGCTCTAGGCAGTTGGCCTTCCTACATGTGCAGGCCCCTCTTGTAAGTAATATTCTCTTATTGGCTAGTAAGTGAATATTGTGGGTCACAAATCCCACCAAGGCTTTTCCCACACCGGGTTTCCTTGTTAAATCCTTGTGTTATGGTGTGTTTTTCATGTGGATGCTTTTAATTCTATTTATTGCATTATTTCTTGCATACCAGTACACTATTGTAATATGTTCTACGTGTTTTAAGTTAAGAAATTCAATTCACCGGTTAGATGCTGATTCACCCCCCCTCTCAGTATTTGTGGGAATCCTAACACATTTGCCTTCAACTCTGTCCTCTGCTCTATGTGTTGATCTGGACCTCAGTCTGTCGTACCATAACACCTTAGCACCACTAAAATCTACATCTTTTCTGATTCTTGTCCTTCATGAATCTCCTCCCTAAATCAATCTCTTTACTTCCCTTTTATACCATCCGCAAGCCTCAACAACTTAATCAAGTCAGCCAAAATGCATCGTTTATGATGAAACATGTAAACACAAACATGTCAACCACATCATCAAGAACACATCCAAAAATGCTTAGAACTTCACGTAGAACCCCACGAACATTGGCCAGGTCCAAAACAATAGTCCCATATGATTCACAAGTCATGAAAACCATCTGCAACCC
Organism: Cryptomeria japonica; assembly: GCF_030272615.1. Lineage (NCBI taxonomy): Eukaryota > Viridiplantae > Streptophyta > Pinopsida > Cupressales > Cupressaceae > Cryptomeria > Cryptomeria japonica. Next base: position 258,538,479 of record NC_081407.1, on the reverse strand, counting down.
AATTCTTCTTCGTCCCACACACTGTGAGAACAACTGGTAAGAACACACCAACATTGGACCAATACCGGAATCAATATCTCACTAGAATCAAATCCAAATTCTATGAATCTCGAATATGTTTAAGTCAAGAATCCCTAGATACTAAATCCAGATCCACAACTTTAAATTCACAAATATGAAGAAACACAACAATCTCCAAGGTCACCTCCTTGGTAATCAACAACTCCACGATCAACTGCTTCAACTAGATGAATTCCCTAGATGCCCCAGCATCATCTCAGAACACCGATTGTGGTCATCAAGTCCCATTTTGAGCCTTGGAGCATGTTTCTTGTCTAGTTCCCCATTTTCACCTTGGAGCCCATTTTTTGTCCTCGGGTCTTGTTTTCCATCCTATGACGTAGCTTTGGTTCGTGACCCTTTTGGGTTTTGAAAGCCCAATTTTGGTCACCAAGTTCCATTTTGGGCATCAAAGCATGTTTCTTGTCCTATAGACTCATTTTTGGTCTTGCAGACCCAACTTGTGCCTTGGAACCCATTTGTGGTCATTGAGTCCCATTTTGGATTCCAACGCTTGTTTTTTGTGCTCGAGTCCCATTTTGGGGGCTAGAATCCATATCTAGTGCACGAGTCTCATTTTTGGTTCGATGCCCTTTTTTGGTTCACACGTCCCAATTTGTGCCTTGGAACCTATTTTTTGTTATCAAGTTTTGTTTTTGGTTCTTAGGCCTTGTTTCCCATTCCATATCCCTATTTTAGTCTAGTGCCCTTTGGTCTCATGCCTCATTTTTTATCCTCGAGTCTTGTTCTGAGTCTCAAACCATGTTTCTTCTCCAGTAGACATGTATTTGGTCCTATGGACCCAATTTGGGTCTCAAAACCCATTTTGGGCTATGGAATCCATTTTTATTCCTTGGGTCGCATTTTTGGTCCTACACCTTTTTTTGTCCTTGGGCCCTATTTTGGGTCCTAGACCCTACTTGTTGTCCCACAAACTTGTATTTGGTCTTGTGGAGACATTTTGGGTCATGGAAGCCATTTTTGGTACTCAAGCCTTGTTTTCGATCTGACATACACTTTTTGCACTTATGCTTTGTTTTTTGTCCCTAAGCCCATTTTGGCTTGTGAATTCCCATTTTGGATACTAAAACACATTTTTAACCCTCTAGTTCTATTTTGGATATCCTGACTAGTTTTGGTTTTAGAAGCAGGTTTAGGGTCCTAGAATCTACCTGTTGTCCTGCACACTTGTTTTCGGTCCTCAACTCATATTTTGCATCCCAGAGTCCGTTACTTGTCACATGGACCCATTTTTGGTCGCACATATCCATATTTGGTCATCATCTCTTGTTTTGGGTCCTAGAACCCCTTTTTTGGTCTCATATCCCAATTTTGGTCTCATGTATTGTTTTGGTTCTTGAAACCGGTTCTTGTGTCTCATTAATGTGTGTGTTAAGTACACAATGCAACAAGATCATTATATGTGCTATCGTACTATTGTTAGTGCGCCAAATCCCATCAAAACTCCACAGTTAAGCCTGCTTGAGTTGGAGTAGTACCAGGATGGGTGATCTCTTGAGAAATCTTAGTGTTGTACCCTTTTTAGTTTTTCATAGACCACTTTTGGTCTATGACCCTTTTTGGGTCCCAGAATTTTGATTTTGGTCATCAAATCCCATTTTGGGCATCAAACAACCTGTATATTGTTCAAGAGACTCATTCTTCGTCCTTGCATCTCGAAACACAATTTTTGTCTCACAGACCCATCTTAGGCCTTGGAACCCATTTGTGGCCCTTGGGTACCTTTTTTGGTGACAAAACTTATTTCTAGTGCTTGGGTCCCATTTTGGGTGCTAGAACCACAGTTTTGGTGCTCGTCTCATTTTTGGTCCAGTGCCCCTTTTGGGTCCCAAACCTTGATTTTTGTCATTGAATGTCATTTTGAGCCTCAAAGCCTTTTTCTTGTTTGGTTGCCCAGTTTTTGTCTTTGGAACCCATTTTTGGTCCTTAGGTCTTGTGTTTTTGTCCCACATCCCACTTTTGGTCTATGACCCTTTTTGGGTCTTGAAAGCCCAATTGTGGTCGGCAAGTCCCTTTTTGGGCATTAGAGCAAGTTTCTTATCCTACAAACTTGTTTTGGTCCTTGTGTCTTAGAACACATTTTTGGTCTCATGGACTGATCTTGGGCCTTGGAGCCCATTTGTGGTCCTTGAGTGCCATTTTGGGTGTCGAAAATTGTTTCTAGTGCTCATGTCCCATTTTGGATGCTAAAACCCATTTCTAGTGCTTGGGTACCATTTTTGGTCTAGTGTCCCTTTTTGGTCATGTGATGTAGTCAAGGTAGGGAGGTCTAGTGAAGGGTAGCCTCACCTTGCAGCCTAAAACATAAACACCATGAAAGGTAGAGGAACTAGTTGACACAACACAAGATATAACCCATGAAAATAGAAAAAGAGCAATCCTTATAATAATTTAATGAATTACATATGCCCTCGAGCTTTACAGATGATAGGTCACATCCCAGGATAACAAAATTATTCAAACAACTTAATTTCTTGATCCGGTAGATCATCTGCCTTCAACTCTATCCTTTTCTCTATCTATTGATCTGGACCTCAGTTTGTCGTACCATAACACCTTAGCACCACCAAAATCTACATATTTTTTGATTCTTGTCTTTCATGAATCTCCTCCTCCCTAAATCAATCTCTTTACTTCCCCTTTATACCATCCGCAAGCCTCAACAACTTAGTCAAGTCAACCAAAATGCATCCTTTATGATGAAACATGTAAACACAAACACATCAGCCAAATCATCAAGAACACATCCAAAAATGCTTAAAACTTCGCACAGACCCCCACGAACATTGGCCAGGTCCAAAACAACAGTCCCATATGATCCGCAAGTCATGGAAACCATCTGGAACCCAATTCTTCTTCGTCCCACACACTATGAGAACAACTGGTAAGAACACATCAACATCGGACCAATACCAGAATCGATATCTCACTAGAATCAAATCCAAATGCCATGAATCTCAAATATGTTTAAGTCAAGAATCCCTAGATGCTAAATCCACATCCGCAACTCTAAATACACAAATATGAAGAAACACAACAATCTCCAAGGTCACCTCCTTGGTAATCAACAACTCCATAGTCAACTGCATCAACTAGATGAATTCCTCGGATGCCCCAACATCATCTCAGAACACCAATTGTAGTCATCAAGTCCCATTTTGAGCCTTGGAGCATGTTTCTTGTCTAGTTCCCTGTTTTCACCTTGGAGCCCATTTTTTGTCCTCGGGTCTTGTTTTCCATCCAATGGCACAGCTTTGGTCTGTGACCCTCTTTGGGTTTTGAAAGCCCAATTTTGGTCACCGAGTTCCATTTTGGGCATCAAAGCATGTTTCTTGTCTTACAGACTCGTTTTTGGTATTGCAGACCCAACTTGTGCCTTGGAACCCATTTGTTGTCATTGAGTCCCATTTTGGATTCCAACGCTTGTTTTTTGTGCTCGAGTCCCATTTTGGGGGCTATAATCCTTTTCTAGTGCACGAGTCTCATTTTTGGTCCAATGCCCTTTTTTGGTTCGTGCATCCCAATTTGTGCCTTGGAACCTCTTTTTTGTTATCAAGTTTTGTTTTTGGTTCGTAGGCCTTGTTTCCCATTCCATATCCCTATTTTAGTCTAGTGCCCTTTGGTCTCATGCCTCATTTTTTATCCTCGAGTCTTGTTCTGAGTCTCAAACCATGTTTCTTGTCCAGTAGACATGTATTTGGTCCTATGGACCCAATTTGGGCCTCAAAACCCATTTTGGGCTATGGAATCCATTTTTATTCCTTGGGTTGCATTTTTGGTCCTACACCTTTTTTTGTCCTTGGGTCCTATTTTGGGTCCTAGACCCTACTTGTTGTCCCACAAACTTGTATTTGGTCTTGTGGAGATATTTTGGGTCATGGAAGCCATTTTTGGTACTCAAGCCTTGTTTTAGAGCTGACATACACTTTTTGCACTTGTGCTTTGTTTTTTGTCCCTAAACCCATTTTGGCTTGTGAATTCCCATTTTGGATCCTAAAACACATTTTTAACCCTCTAGTTCTATTTTGGATATCTTGACTAGTTTTGGTTTTAGAAGCGGGTTTAGGGTCCTAGAATCTACCCGTTGTCCTGCACACTTGTTTTTGGTCCTCAACTCATATTTTGCATCCCAGAGCCCGTTACTTGTCACATGGACCCATTTTTGGTCCCACATATCCATCTTTGGTCATCATCTCTTGTTTTAGGTCCTAGAACCCCTTTTTTGGTCTCATGTATTGTTTTGGCTCTTGAAACCGGTTCTTGTGTCTCATTAATGTGTGTGCTAAGTACACAATGCAACAATCTCATTGTGTGTGCAATCATACTAGTGTTAGTGCACCAAATCCCATCAAAACTCCACAGTTAAGCCCGCTTGAGTTGGAGTAGTACCAGAATGGGTGATCTCCCGAGAAATCTTAGTGTTGCACCCTTTTTAGTTTTTTGTTGACCATCACAATATTTCTATTATTTTTTTTCCCAATGAATTCTCATCAAGTTCAAGGTTGTATTTCTAGATTGAAAACCACATAAGAGGATAAATCAAGGTCATATAAAAATACTACAATCTTAAGTATGAAACTAAACAAAAATAAAACATATGTCATATCTAAGTATATCAAACCTACACATTTTAAAATTTGTTAGTAAACATTAGATTTAAATCATAAAATGTACACCATAACAAAACATTCACTTATTATAGACGTATCCATCTTTTATCTCTTAAATATTTATTCTCTTGTATTCATAGACTCAATTACATTATCTAAATTAGTTACAACATTAACTTATTATAGATGTATCCATCTTTTATCTCTTAAATATTTATTCTCTTATATTCGTAGACTCAATTACATTATCTAAATTAGTTACAACATTAACTTATTAAAAAAATATATATATATCTTAAAAATATGTAGGTGTAAAATTAATACCTTGAACTAAAAACAAATCCATGAAGAAAAGAGTAAAAGTAAATGTGATTAGACAAAAAGGAAGAATGGAAACCTATGTGCATGTGGGCATGTTGCGTAGAAAAGACAATATTGAACTTAAGATATGACCATAAAACATTGTGGACCCAATATCATTCTTTTTTTCAATAGACGTGTGATAGTTGACAAGTTGACATATTCTTTCCTTACCACATTATGAGCTTACATATGAGTAATACACCCCACACCACAGATATATTCTCTTTTGTCTTAAATTAAAGTGAGATAAAAGTTGTCATAAGGTGGGTATTGCTTTGGAAAAACTTTTTCCAATGAAAAACAAACTATTACATGAATTTACAAAAAATAATAGAACATAACAAAACTTTTTAAAAGTGCACACAAAGATAAATTAAGTGAACTAGGGGGAAATGGAGAGTAATGATGTTGATAATCATAAGTTATTGGATGTTTTAAAATATCAAATATTTTTTCATCTATGTAAAATATTGTGAAGTATATTTGATTTTCGTAGATAATGTAGCATTTAAAATAATGATGGTTATGAATATGAGGCTTACATATATATGATGAGAGGTATAATTGAAATAATGAGAATGTGGATGTGGGTGTGGATGTTCCTTTCAAACATGACATGGGTTTGAGTGCGATTTAGCTCTCATGATGATTCTTATATTCAAAATATGTACATGGAATGAAGAAAATTACACTGTGGATATTTTTTTTTACACTCAAGAGTCATTGAAGCACAATAAAATTCACACTTAGAACAAGATGTAACAAATAGACACAAGAAGAAAAGTACTTAGATGGTTGAGACACAAGGTTAATTAATATATAAGTAAATAATAGAGAATAATTGTCAATAGGATTGAAAGGTGTTTTGTCCCTTGATATTAAACATGTTCACGACCAAAACCATTATAATCTTTATCCACCTCATTCATATTGAGTGTGGGGACCAATCAATGAATAATTTAGTTCATTTTTTCATTGCTTCAATAGTTATTTGCTTAAATGACATGATAGTCAAAGAAATAATGTGCAAGAGACAGGATTTGTTAGAATCTATTTTCTAAATGTTTGAAATTTATTTTCTATAATAATAATGTAAGATTTCTAGAAAAATACAAATTTATTGGTATATATAAGAGAACAAATAATTTTTTTTAATCTTATTATAATATTTGTCTTTTATTGTAGATACAAATTAGATGAATCTATGATGATTTCTACCAAAGTTGAAATAAAACCTTAATATTAATAGCTAAATGCAATAAACAATAAGAGAGGTTGTATCCTAATTAATTTGTTTTGTTTATCTTATGTATTCACCATTACCTTATAAGCATGTCTAAGGTGTTATATGCATTGTATAAATTCAAATTTTATAATATTTTTATAACAATTAACAAGCTTGTGTATCTAAGATTGAGAACAATGTGTAAAGAGATAAAATAAAAAATACACTTTAATTATTAATCAGATATAACCTTTGATCAAGCTAAAATGAGCTTAAATAAAATAAATGCATAAAAATTAGACTAATGTAAAACCCTCTTTATTGGATTTTTGCTTGATATGCAATGACACTAATTATATATAAAGCTCTAAAAAATCATATTTTTTTATGATGAAGGATTGGGTTGAATATGTTTGGTTGAGGATGTTTAGGTGAGGATTTATTCCTAAATCAACTATACAGATTGAATAAATTATTCACTTTGACTAGGTAGTGGTTTATGGATTAAGCACATAAGAGAATATAGAGGAGTGATCATGAAATATGAGAGTATAATTAGATATTTATTGTTTATGTATATATATATATATATTTATATATATAATTAATTTTTTAATTTTAATTTTTAATAAATTAGTGGTGGTGTATTAATAGAATAATTAACATGAAAATGGATAAATGTTGACATGATATTAGATGTAATGCAAGGTGTGATGTTAGAAGGTGAACAATTTCAAGAAAAGTAGATATAGGTACTCAATGGGACAAGATAACATTGTTAAACATAGAGTACCACTGAGAGGGGGGTGAATCAATGGTTCCTAAACTCTTTTTACTTTTGAGGCAACTTCAGAATATCGGTTGTTATCTTAAGTTCTAAACAATCAAACTAGTAATGTAGATGAGGAGACCAAAAAGGACAATCACACAAATGCACTCCACAACACCAGATGTACGAGGAAAACCCAATATGGGAAAAACCTCGGTGAGAAATGTTGCTAGAGACTACTGCTCCAATCTAGCCTCACAAGTGAAATGCTGAATTACAAAGATTTAGGGCACCAACCCAAGGAGCACCAACCCTTGCACCAAGCTCCAACTTGGTGATGTATATTGAAATAGAATTTGATATAGCTATAGCTTCTTGTTGCAAATGAGTTATGCAACTCTTGATCAAATAGGATACTATCGGTTGATAGTCTTTTCTTCTTTGCTGGATCTCACACTATCGGTTATGAGATCACTCTCTTTGATTCTCTCTCTCTCTCATAGTCTCACAACTCACTGTGTCACACTTGGATGATGTCTTTCTCAACCACACCTCACTGGTTTGCTCAACTATTGGAATTGATACAGTTATACCGGTACTCAATCACTGTCGGTTAAACCCTCTCACTGGTTCGCTTTTCAACTCACTATGCAACTTACTTAGAATAAATTCTAAGTGAGATGATCCCTCTCTGCAGTCAAGCTTTATGCACTCTTCTTCTTCTCCACAAGCATCATTCTTTTTTGTTTCGAGCTCATGTATTTATAATCATGGATTCCCAACAAGAATGTATTAAAACATTGTTGTGTTAGGTTTTCCTTTTCCAACTCAATCCGAATTCCATTTTATTCAATCTAATTTTTAGGGATATGATCTTTATGACAACGATCAATCACCAGCAAAACTTCACATTCCAATGTGCGTTTTCTAAATCTGTAGGTTTGCACCATGCTTTTCTTCTTTTCTCTGTCACTCGCTATTAATGGCTTTGTTGTTTCCTCCACCAAGAAGGTACGAAGATCAAATCTTCTTGTAGGATCAGTGCAGTTTCTTTTCCATCTTGCCTTCCTCGAGCCGCAATCATCTAGCATCCTTTGTGACTTGCGGGTTCCTCATAAAAGCCGACCTACTTGCAGATTTCTTACATTGATGCACACTCCATCGACCTGTGTAATACCTCCACCTAGCATCCAGCTATCATGCTTGTCGACATCCATCTTTGTTTGTATTCCTATGTCGGTTTGACATACTCTGTCAGCCAAGGTTGACCACCGGTTTAGTTTATGTTACTGGTATGACCATCAAACATCCTCTCTATTTTGTACACCGGTTGTTGTGCCTTCATAACAACCAAACAACCTTCATCTCAGTTTATGCCTTACCAGTAGGCCTTCTTTATCAGTAGATGACACAAGTCACATTTACCGGCAACCTTCCTTCTATCTTTCTCATCTTATACTTGTCACCAATTCTTACTTACAGGCGATCTGGGCAAACTGGTTGACATCAATGACAACTTAGTGTCAAATTGCCAACAAACATGTCCCAAATATTCATATTTTAATTTTAGGATTAATCTAATTTAGGTAAACCCTTTGGAGAGCATGGGTAGGTTTGAAGAACATGATTGTCATATCAAAAGAATGAAATATAGATTAGGTGGTTGGAGATGAGTAGAGGAGATAGATGGTTTTTGTTGTTAATGATGGGTGAAGAGATTGGTGATGAATGGAAGGGAGAAGTATGCAAAAGATTAATGATGTATGAATAAAGGTGATAGATAAATTACTATTTTATTTTTTAGTTATTTATTGATGATGAAGAAATAGATATGACAAGAGGCTAGGTTGATTGAATATGATGACGAATTATTGATTTTTAATTTTGAGATGCATGTCATGAATCTTGTATGGGTTTTTAATTATTTTTAGTATCTAGGTATAAATTATATAATATATGACAAGATACATCATGATATTGGAAATCATGAAGATTTTGTTAACATGTGTTATAGGGTATCCACCCAAAAAGAAAAGTCACAAGAATAAATATGACATATGACACCATGATATGGTACATCATGTTGTGATTGCTATAAAATTCCTTCATATAAATATAAAGAAAGAAACAAGAAAAGAAAATAGCACATTGAATTATCCAAAGAATTTTTATTTTTTTACTATAGTCAAGCTAAAAGTCAAAAGATTGATTTATGATGATGATAGTGTTGTTGATGTAGAATATTAACTTAATAATATATCTCAAGTGATAATAATGTAATAATTTATTTATAACTTCACAATGTTTGTAGTTCTCAAGATGCATAATAAATCTTATGGATGATTTTGGATGGTACTAGGATACTTGGCAAGATTCATTTGGATTATTTCTACTTTTCTATCATGTTGGGATTTCTAGAACATTAGATTATAGATAGCCCATGTTGATGTGACTTTCTTTGTGTTTGAATGCATTTCTATTTTGTAGTCTTGAACTTCTACTAATAGATGAGATTGTTGTCTAATAGTATAACGAATGACAAGGAAAAATAATTTAATAATAAAGATGAATGGTAGACTAGATGAAATGATCAAGGAATTGGGATTTGAGATGGGAGATATGGGAAATCAATAAATTTTGGATGGGTTGAATGTGAGTTGAAGGAACTATGAAAGGAAGTGAGGTACAATTTAGGATATAGATGGTTTGAAATATTTAGGATTGGATCTCCAAGGACTATGTGGTGTAGGAATGATGAAAACCCACTCTAGATGTATTGCTCATGACATTGCCTTTTGATTATCATTAAAGGAAGTAGAATTTATTATAAACATGGGATGTGTAAAGTTTCTAGAGGATGTTTTGTATTTATACCATTGTCCTTATCATGGTATAAAGTGAGAAAGGAGGTTGGATGGGTATGATTAAGACAACTTGCCCCTAAATGTGGGGAGCACATCAATAGAAAATTTACACATGATGCATGTGAACAAAATTTCATAGTGATACTTTATTAAGGTTCCATAGGAATTTGGTTTCTACCATCAAATGGAATTTTCTCTTTATTATTTTGATATTTTTAATTTTTCTTTGCTAAGTTAGCTTGTCCTAAATATAAATTCAATTATGTTGTTATCATAGTATGTATGTTAGAGAATGTTTCTAATGGAAAAGGATTGGGATACAGGTTGGATAAAAAATGTATGATGGTTATGAGAAATATATTGGATTAAAAGGTTGTGAATGTGGAGATATGTTGGGAATGGTTTAGTTACTGTAAAAGTGGTGAATGTAGGATGAGATTGTGAAAATATGAATAAATTTAGTGGGAAAAAGGTTGTTAATCCTATGAGGATCCAGTTAATACTAAGAGGGGGGGTGAATAAATATTAAGACCAATTGAAACTTTAAACCCAAAAGAAAACTTATATCAGATCTAAAATAACTTATCAAATATCTTAACTTCTTCTATTAGATCTAACAACCTCTTTATCATATTTTCTTAGCACATTAATCAAATCATTTACTACATCAATCGATTATTTCACCACTTAAGAAATCATATAGATTTGATCATTTTGTTGGCATTGCATGAAGATTGTATTAATGAAGTATAGTGTTGTCATTGATGTCAATAATAATGGTAATGGAGTTGTATTGCAACCGGTAGTAGAGAAGTGATGGAAATCGGTATTGGTATTTGAAGCAGAGCGATCAACCGGTAGCCCCAACCAGTTGATATGCCAAACCCTAACCGATGGAGCTTGGTGAATCAATTATGTTGATCTATGATCGAATGGTGATCGAAGATGGAGATTCCACGTATGGATGATGCACGTGATTAGTTTCAAAGTGATTTTGGTGCGTGAAGATAACTGTTTTATCTTGGGAATGAACAAATACATAGCATGAAGTGAATAATATGTGATGAGTTACAGGATCCAATGTGCGGTGATCTAGGAGCGGTTGAAGTTGTCTTGAACAATGTGCAGTTGATTGATATATAAGCCAATGGTCAAGTTGTCTTGAACAATGAGTTGTTTTGTAATTGTGTTGGTCATTTTTTTAAGTGTGGTAGTGAGACTATTGTCAAACTAGAAGGAGTGTCTGTAGAATGTTTTGAAGGCAGATAGGAGCATAAAAGGATCTGACTAAGCAAGATAGTGCTATTACTAGATCAACAAAAACCTTGTTGTTCTCTAACCATTACAATAGTTAAATCCCCTAACCGGGTAAGCTTTAACAGGCTTGGTGTTGTCTAAATCCTCTAACCAGGTGATCCATTAGCTTGGATTTGAAATCCTCTATCGAGGTTACTCCTAATAGGGTATTGTAGTCAATCCCTTAATCAGGTGGTCCTTAACCGGATCTATTCTTAATAGGACATTTTTGTAAAGCTTCTAACAAGGCTTGGCTCCTAACAAGGCAAACTTCAGAAGAGTTCAGAATACTTGTGGGTATTCATACCCATCGTGGTTTTTCCCATTTGGGTTTCCACATCAAAAATCATTGTGTCAATTGGCGAATGATTTAGTGGTTATATGTTTTGATATGGTTGATATGATTAATTGGTAAAGCCACTTAGATATGATTAGATGACCGGAAGTGATCTTAAATGAGTTATTATTGATGTTAGTAAAGTGGTTTAATGTTTTGGTTAAATGGTATGTGAGTTTCAGATCTATTACATTGTATCATTGATGTTTTAGTCAACCGGTAAGCTTGATAGTGCAGTGTCAGTTTTTGTTACAATGTCTAAACCAGTTAGTTCAGTGATTGGTTTATGAGTTGGGATTAAGTTTACTGAAAGTTTAGTTTGTTTTCTATCTACTAATTCACCCCCCTCTCAATAGTTGACTAGATCCTTATTGGTTCATCATATTATCAATTGGTGTCAGATCATTCTAGGTTCTCTTGTGTTTAAGCCTAATAGGTTGAGGAAAAGATCTAGGAGATCATGATGAAGAAAGAAGGTCTGAAGTTCAATAGGGGAAAATACATAATCTGGAGTGATAGGATGAAGATCTATATCAAAAGCTTAGGAATTCAATATTGGGAAAATGTTGTTACTAAATATAACTTGCATAGTGGGATTTTCTCAGATGATCAAAAGACGGAGCAACATGAGAACAATCAAGCATTGGAGGCCATTATCAGTTCCTTGTCTGATTTAGAGGATGTTGATGTCCATGGATTGGAGACTGCATTTGAAGTATGGAAGAAACCAGAGGATATCTATAGCAGTGATGAGCATGTTAAGATTGCTAAAGAAGAGAGTATGAGAGGTAAATTTGACGATATGTGGATGGCTGAAGGTGAGAAAATTCAACAGTATTGTTAGACGATCAAGGAGATAGTCGATGAGATCAAAAGTGTTGTTGGTACAGTGGAGGATACCGTAATGGTTAGAAAGGTTTTGAGAACCCTTCTACTGGTCTACGCTATCCGAGTTGTAGCCATTCAGGAACTCAAGTCTATTGATAAATCAAAGGTAACTCTTGACTCCATCATTGGTAAAATAACTATATTTGAATTAAATGGTTTTGATGGAAGTGTTCAAAGATCAAAGTTTGCATATAGAGCTTCAGTTTCAAACCCATTGGTAAGGAAAAGCAGAGAAGCTAGTTACAATCATGAATCTAGATCCAACAGAGAGGTTGATGATGAAGACAGTCTGATTGAGATTGAAGCATTGTTGGCCAAGTGGTTACCTAGAGGTACCGGTAAGTATAGAGGTAAATTACCTTTGAAGTGTTTTGCATGTAACCGGATTGGACATATTGCTGCTAACTATCCAAATGGAGATAATGAGCAAAATCGTGAGAAGTATAAGAAGTACAAAGGCAAAAGTAAAAGAGATTGTCTCATTGCTGTGGATGGAGGTATTACAGATGAGGAATCTGAGGAAGATGCAAATGAGGACATTGTCTTTGTTGTCATTAAAGAAGAGACATGAGATCATAAGGCATTAGTCTCTTGCATGGATAGTTATGATGATTGGATTATAAATAGTGGTTGTTCACACCACATGACCGGTGACTGGGGTAAGTTTCTTACATTAAAAGAGTTTGATGGAGGTGTTGTGAGACTTGAGAATGACTCACCTTACATGGTAAAAGGAATGGGAACCACCTCTTTGAATGGAAATGGAAAGAGTAGTGCAGATGATGTATACTAGGTTGAAGGACTAAAACACAATCTTTTGAGTGTTGCTCAACTCAATGACATAGGTTATCCACTAGAATTCAAGAATGGGATGTGCAAAATCTATGGAAGCAAAGGTGAACTAGTTGCAACTAACAAGAAAACAAAAGGTAACTTGTTTCATTTAAGTTCTAAAGTCAACAATTGTTTAATTGCAAAAGTAGAAGATAGTTGTCTTTGGCATCGAAGATTCTGTCATGTAAATTTTGATAACATTGTAAAAGTTACTAAGTCCAAATCAGTAAGAGGTTTTCCTCGGTTGGAAAAATTGGTGAATTCTCTGTGTAAGGAATGTCAATTAGGGAAGATGACATCCTTAACTTTCAAGAGCAAATATTTCTCAGTAGAACATTTGCTAGATTTGTTTCATACTGACCTTTGTGGACCAATAAGGACTAGGAGTATTTTAGGGTGATTGATAGTTCATGATTTTTACTGATGATTGCTCAAGAATGATGTGGGTCACATTCTTGAAGGACAAAATAGAAGCCTTTAGCAAGTTTAAGGTATTCATATCCTTAGTTGAAAAAGAAAGTGGAAGAGAGCTTAAGTGTTGAAGAAATGATCAAGGTGGTGAATTTACTTCAGAGGAATTCACTAGATACTATGAAGATAATGGAATTAAAAGGCAACTTTTTGCACCTAGGATACCACAGCAGAATGGTATTGCAGAAAGGAAAAACCGGTCAGTTGTTGAAGCTTCTAGGACTATGCTAATACAAGGAGGTGTAGCTAAGACATTTTGGAGAGAAGTTGTTAGCATAGTTGTCTACATAATGAACCGGATACTGGTTAAAAGAGGTAAGGATAAAAATCCTTATGAGTACTGGTATGGTAGATCACCTAATGTCAATTACTTTAAGATTTTTGGTAGAAGGTGTTTTATCAAGAGAGGTGACTATGTTGGTAAGTTTGATGCTAAGAGTGATAAAGGCATATTTCTTGGTTTCTCCACCAAGAGCAAAGCCTACAAATGTTACAACAACTGGACAAAGAAGTTCATTGAAAGTGCTAATGTCCGAGTGGATGAATTTCTTGAAGATTCTAAAGAAATCAGTAAGGAGAAAGAGGAAGATGAACCTTACATTCTGGTTTTGGAACCAATACTGGTGAAGCCAGAAGTTGGTGAAATCAATATTGTAGCACTAGTTCAACCAGAACAAGTAGATTCTATAGAAAATGAAGAAAGTGAAGAAGAAGAAGAACCTGAAGACCATGATCATGTTGTTCCAAGATATGTTAGACTCAATTATAATCCTGATTAGATTATTGGAGATAAAGATGCTAATGTGTTAACCAAAAGAAGAATAAGAGAGAATTCTTGTATGATCTCCACTATTGAGCCTAGAAGAACAAAGGAAGATTTTGGAGATGATCACTGGATCAAGGCTATGGAAGAATAACTTGACCAGATTAAGAAGAACAATACATGGACACTAGTACCTAGACTGGAGAACAAGAATGTAATAGGCACTAAATGGGTATTTAGGAATAAACTAAATGAAGATGAAGTAGTGGTCAGAAATAAAGTGAGATTGGTATGCAAAGGTTATGCACAAGAAGAAGGTGAAGAGTATGGTGAGACATTTTCACCAGTTGCAAGATTGGAAGGACTTAAGACTCTACCTACATTTGTAGCATATAGAGGATTCAAAGTATATCAGATGGATGTGAAGTCAACATTTCTAAATGGAATATTGGAAGAGAAAGTCTACATTGAATAGTCATATGGTTATGCTTTGACTGAAGCAAACAATATGGTGTGAAAACTACACAAGGCACTATATGGTTTGATGCAAGCACCTAGGGCATGGTATGAAAGATTACCTTCTCACTTAGTGAAGATTGGTTTTCAAAGAACCAGTGAAGACAACAATATATATCTCAAGGCTGAAGGAGATAAGATACTGGTTAGTGAGGAATTTATTGATGATATCATTTTAGGAGGAAATGATGATATGTGCCATAATTTTGCTAATGAGATCAAGAATGATTTTGAGATGTCACTGGTAGGTTAAATAATATTCTTCATAGGTCTCCAAATCCAACAATGAAGGAAGGTATTTTCATCACACAGTCCAAGTATGTGAAAGAAGTATTAAAGACATTTGGAATGGGAGACTGTAAACCAGTTGGAACACCAATGGTTACAGACTATAAACTATCTAAGGAGGATGATTCTACATCAGTGGATGAAAAGGAGTACGGGTCAATGATAGGTAAACTACATTATGTTGTCCACAATAGACCAAACATTGCTCATGCAGTAGGATCAGTTGCCAGATTTTAGAAAAGCCCTAAGGAGACACACATGGTAGCAACTAAAGGAATTTTTAGATATTTGAAAGGCACAATTGATTATGGATTATGGTATCCATATGCAGATAACTTTGATTTGAATGTCTATACAAATGCAAACTGGGCAGTAAATGTTGATGACAAGAAGAGTACAATTGGAGGAGCTTTCTTTCTTGGAGGAAGGCTAGTGTCTTGGAGTAGCAAGAAAAAAAGTTGTATATCATAGTCAACTGTAGAAGCTGAATATGTTGTAGTGTATATGAATTGTACCAAAGCAATTTGGATGAAATACATTCTAGAAGGTTTCAAGTTGAAGATTATAGAACCAGTAAGGATTTTATATGATAACACTAGTACAATAAACATTTCTAAGAACCTGTTATTGCATGCTAGGACAAAGAATATTGAGTTGAAGTATCATTTCTTGAGAGAGAAAGTGCTAAGTAAAGATGTGTCACTGGAGCATGTATCTACTAAGGAACAACTAGCGGATATCTTTACTAAACCTTTACCTAAGGATACTTTTGATTATCTTAGACGTAAGTTAGTTTTTGTACCCCTACATGAGGTCAATTGAGGAGATATGGAAGACATCAGTCCTGGAGCTTATTGAAGATCTTGAAGCATGATTGGTGTAGAGTGGAGCTATTCCAAAGGGGGAGCAATAGGTTGCAGATCGGTGCAACATGGAATGGTTAACCAGCTGATATTGATATTCACTTTGGTATTGTTGTCAAAGGGGGAGAAGAACTTGTAGTGTCCTAAAATTGTGACACTTGCAATTTCGACCGCATTTGGGTCTTCACGATGGCGACGCAACACTGAACCTGAATGGAGACCCCGAAACCTGATTATGACACCAAAAACTGCATTTTCTTGCACCCTGGCCTGAACCTCCTTTGCACCCTGCTGTCCCGGGAGGTGGGACCAGAGCGCCCAGCGCCCTGGTCCTTTAGGACCAGGGCGCCCAGCGCCCTGGTCCCTGGGTCCTATTTTGGGCCCGGTCTCTTTTGGACTTCGGGTCTTTATGTTTGCAAATTGGAAATTAACATTTCCTGGTTGGCCTAAGGTCAGGAAAATCAGTCTATCAGCCCTAATTGACAAGTATATAAGCTACATTTTCCTCTTTCATTCGATATGATGGAAAAAGCGTGGAAACTATACTCAAGCATTCAAGCATTCAAGCATTCCTTCAAGCAATTGATCATTCTAAGTCTCCATTCAAGGCTAAGTGTTGCATTCAAGACAAGGATTCAACCATTGAAGAGGAGATCACTTACAACACATTACATGCTACAGCATACAACATACAACAATACAACAAACAACAACATCTATACCTTCGCACATAAGGATACAAACATCCTTACAACAAGGTATTAGTACTTGTTTTACATTACATTTACAACATTTCTCATTTCTTGGTTAATTCCAAAACCGGGGTTTGACCTAAAGGCAAACCCCTAATCCCTAACCCCCCAATCGTCTTCTCTTTTCTGTGTGTAGGTTGTAGGTACACGGCTGAAATTGAAGATCTGGAATCCTTGTGCAGAGACGAACAGATCCCTCTTCATTTCGCGGATTTTTCGGAGGACCGTGTGCACGTCGGGCGCCATCGTCCCGTCAACTTTTGCTCAAATTTGCAGGACATCGCCGTCTTGACATTTTACTGCTAATTCTAGGTCCGCAGCTTCATATCATATCCCTATCTCAGTTTATAAGCGAATCTTTATCACTTTCTATGCATTCCTAGCTTAATTCTTCTATCAACATTCTTTACAAAAGAGGGTCGCCTTGCTTTCTTAACCCTTGAAACGCATTTAGCATCCAATCTTGGATTGTGTGGGATTGGATCTTGTGGGTTTCAACCCCTCTTTTGAATGTAAAGTCTCTCCCCTAAGTGAAAACCATCAACCCTAGTGACTCTCCCTTCTCTCTCCTTGGAGTTGGGGAGGGGAGAATGACTAGGGTTCGATCGCGATTTTCTGCTTTACATTTTGGTGAACCCGACGTGAACATCCTTTCTGATTATTCATAGTTAGATCTGAAAATTGGATTCCTTGATTACATTTCCATGTTTGATCTTGTGCAAAATTTTAGAGGATAATTGCATAAAAACCCTAAATTTTCTTTTTAAGTAATTAAACTTGGGAAATGTTTAATTGTTAATGTTTGTTTCAGATCTGCCCTTCTATTACAAATTATCAATTCATATTTGTGCTTTAATTTTGAAAATTAAGTGGTTAAATGTCAAAACCCTAATTTTTGAAACCCTCTTGATTCAACCTTTGTCCGACAATTTCACTGATCAAAACATTTCCAAATCGGCTGTAACTTTGGATTCCGGCATAAAATCACAATATCTTTCATCCCTGAAAATTTGGAAAAAAGTTGCGAGGACCGTGTGCACTCCGAGCGCCATCGTCCCCGACATTTTTTCCGAAATTTCAGGAGCGAGATCTTACTGTATTTTTCTGCTAAAATCCAGAATTTTGGCTGATTTTATCAATTTTAACACCTTCAAAATTACAGTCAAAGTTGGTCTAGCGATTGCTTGGATTGAGGCTTCTAATCATTCAAAAATTGTTGAAATTGAAATTTGTGTCAAAATTGTGTTTCTTACAGTCCTAAATCTGAAAAGTGTGTTAGCATTCATTCGAAATTTCAGTGCTTTATTCAAATTCTTGCAATTTGTGACTTTTGAAATTAAGTGCTTAATTATAACAACTTTGATTTCCGCTTTCAAAATCGAATTTTGCATGAAATTAAGTCAATTTTTAAAATCCAAAACTTGCATTGCTTTTGGTATTCCCTCTAAAATTATAAAATTCAAAATTTCAGTTTCCCTCTCTTTTTCAAAATTCAAATTTTGCATTTTTCGACAATCTTGGTAGGGTTCAATTTTGAGATTGCAACTTTAATTTGGCCTATCTACAGATCGTAAAATCACTCAATTTTTTCAGGTTAGCTGTAAAATCATCATAGCTTTCATCCCTGCAAATTTTGAAAAAAGTTGCGAGGACCGTGTGCACTCCGAGCGCCACGGTCCCCGACATTTTTTTCGAAATTTCGGGAAATTGTCCTGATTGTATTTAACAGCTTAAATCTGGAAGATTGGTTGGTTTTACTGAAATTTGCTACCTCTAAAATTCAAAATCTTCTCTCTCTCTTTAGTGCATGAGTTTTACAACAACAAGCCCTACTTACACTATTCCCGTTAGACGAAGCCTTAGAATTAAGTCCTTCCAAGGTTTAATTACTGAGGAGATGGAACCTAATTTGAATGGTCTTTTTAACGAGGACATGGGTAATTCCTCTAATCCTCTTAATGATGAAGAAGCTCTCCATGAGGTTTCTGTAGAACAACTTTCAAAATTGGATAACCAATTTGATGATTTTTGACAATGGATGTCTCAAGAATACCCTGATAGTCAAGCTCTTCCTTTAATTGAGGGTCTAAAACGTATGCTTCAAAGTGATAAGAATGGAATTGATATTTTGCGTGGTATTGCACACATTGTGGATTCAAATGTGATGCCTATGAAAAGTTGTGCCGAAAGCTTAGGTTATACACAACCTCCTACTCAAGACAATCATTCTATTCCTTTGACGACTTCTATTGCTAGCATACCTACTTTTACATCAAACATAATGACTACTTCAACACAAGACATTCCTCCTATGATCACTAATCATGGGGGCAATCCCTCTTCTTCAATCAACCCTCTTCCTTCATTCACTCCAACTTCTTCATTCATTCCTTCAATAAGTGTTCCTCTTATATCTCCACAAATGAACATGACACAAGGGGGCAATTCATTTTCCATTCCTCCTTGTAGTGTTCCTCCTGTCCAATCATCTCCTATGACTAACTATCATAGTGTCCCACCACCTTACTCTCTACCTTCTTTCAATAACATAACACCTCCATCACAATCTAACACGTCTAATATGAATTCTTCGACTGAAGCGACCATTAACAATCTTGCACAAACTGTCTCTTCTTTACAGCAACAAATTGCCTCTATGAATCAATCTAAGTTTAGTGTGCCCACATTTGACGTTGCGAGCCCACTTTCTCTTGACATTGTTCGAGCTATCCCCCCTAAACATGTTGAAATTCCACATTTGGAGCTTTATAATGGTAAAGGTGATCCTCTAACACATGTTAAGACTTTTCAAACAATATGTACCGATTTTGCTTATGACCAAAGGTTGCTTGCAAAACTGTTTACTAGAACATTAAGAGACAAAGCCCTACAATGGTATTTCTCGTTGCCTTCCTATTCTATTACTTCTTTTGAACAACTTGCAAATGCTTTCATTCAACAATTTCGAAACAATATAAGTCCTAAAGTTACTTTGATTGATTTAATGCATTGTAAACAAGGTGTTAAAGAAAAAGTGACTGATTTCATTGGTAGATATAAGCATTTGTATGCTCAAATTTCTTTTCCAGTGCCTAACAATGATATTCAAAGAATCTTTATTTCTAATTTACAAAAAGACATTAGAGAAAAACTCCTGTTTTCTGAGTTTACTTCTTTCCAACAGTTGTGCGCAACTCTTCACAATTATCAACTGAATGTGTGTCAAATGGAACAATCACATCCTATGGCTCCGAGTGATAAGGGTGATAGTAGTCAACAACCATTTGGGAAGTTTAAACCGAACAGAGAGTCCATTAAATTCAATGAAAACATCATCAACAACAATGTGAATGCAACATCAGGTGTGTCTCCTATTTCTAAGTTTTTCAAGAGAGAAAGAAAGTTTACTCCTTTGAATGAATCATTGCATAGTATTATGAATAAGTTATTGGAACAAAATGTGCTTACTCTTCCTCCTATAAGGCAAATTGATCCTGCAAAGATTAATTCACCTTATTTTGATAACAAATCTTTTTGTCAATTTCATCGTCAACCTGGGCATGATACTGAAAAATGTTTTGCTTTAAAGGGGAAAATTCAAGATTTGATTGATAATAATACTATTTCTGTTTTTGGAGTGAATGATAAAGGCAATACATCTGTAGCTCCTCCTAACCAAAATCTTCAAATTTTTACTGATCCATTACCTTCTCATACCTCTAATGCGATTGATACTACTGATTCCTCTGTCTCACCTGATGATCTCGTGTCTATGACTCCGAATGTGATTAACTTTGTGGAGCAACAGAAAATCCCTAAAGAACCTTCCATCATATTTGATTCCAGTGAAACTATCAGGGCACCTGATGGTCCTTTATATATAGTTGCAAAAGTCAAGAACACACCTTGCCGTGGAGTGCTTATTGATCCTTCTTGTATGGTTAATGTCATTACTGAAGAATTTATTTTTACTTTGCAATTGAATCAAGTTATCTATGATGAAACAAATGTGGTTGTGAAACTATTTGATGCATTTTCGTCTCCTGCAATTGGTTCTATTACATTACCTATTGAGGTTCATAACAAATCCCTTGATGTGAACTTTGCTATTATTCCATCTTCCGAACAATTTCGTGTGAAGCTTGGCTATCCTTGGCTATCTTCCATGAAAGCTATTGCTTCTCCTATTCACAAGTGTTTGAAATTTCCCCATAATGGTGAAGTTGTTACTATCAATCATAGTCTCTTTAAACCAGCTGAAAGAACTTCTAGCATTCCTCTTGATTACTTTTGGCCTTAACAATTCCAATCTCTTCCTTCGCGAAGTGATCATCTTTTCAAATCTTATCAAAAGTGGAAAACAGATATGATCCTATCTCTAAGTGAACCTAGAACACCTAAACTTGATATTCCTATCATTCTTGAGAAGGAAGTTCTTCCTTTGAAAGATAAAACTAATGTCTTTCCTCAAGAAGATTCCCAACCCATCCCTATGGATGTGACTATGCCTATATCTAATAAACTTCCTAAAAGTAGACCTATCCCTCCTCGTCATGATGGACTTGGTCTCCTTCCTAAACCGAGTATTCCTCCCTTATATGGAACAGTTCCTCCTCCTTCCTTTTATAGAGAGAAGAGACCTTCCTCTTCTCCTATTATTCAACCTAAGAGACCACAACCTAAACACCCAAGTGATAAGGATGAGAACATTCCTCCTCCTCAATCTTCTCAACTTCCTACTAAGACTAGATGAAATCGTTCTGCACGTGAACGCTGACGAAAGCATCGTCTTAGAGCTCAAACTTCGCAATCCCCAAAAACACCTTCAACAAGCATTATTCCATTTTCTCCTCAGCCGACGATTGAGCCGAAATCTCCTAAACATAAGATGCATGATGGTCTTGATCCTGTGCGAGTTAAAGATCCTATTTTTATAAATCTTGATGATGATATAGATGAAAATGTTATTCATGATGAACATGTTACTCCTCTTGCTTCTGATAGTGAATATGAACTTGTTGATATTGATAACCATTTATCTAATGAATTTTCTAAAGCACTTATCCTAGCTCCTAGACAAGAACACCGTGGCTTGGGATATGAACATAGCCCTTGTTTGGATCTTGTGATAGCTCCATCTACTGTGTTGGATGTTCCTCCTCTAGCATGTTCCCTACCTTCCCGAAACATTGATCAGCAAGATCGGGGGGTAGATGAAGTGCTAGACTAGTTTCATTAGCATAGCAGATTCTTTCCTCCTCTATTTCTTTTGTTACTTCTTCTATATGTTATTCTCATTCTTCTATTTGTTGTCCTTAGTGTTGTCTACTTGAGGATGATGCAAAGCATTGAGATCTCTCGATCTCTCTCATGTTGACTCAAAAGACACATGTGTTCCCTTCTTCTAGGTGACCTTCCTTGATTGGGGAATGAAGAACAATTAT
The DNA here is from genome assembly GCF_030272615.1 of Cryptomeria japonica. Taxonomy (NCBI): domain Eukaryota; kingdom Viridiplantae; phylum Streptophyta; class Pinopsida; order Cupressales; family Cupressaceae; genus Cryptomeria; species Cryptomeria japonica. The sequence continues at coordinate 258,516,115 of NC_081407.1, read as the reverse complement.
GCATACATACATATGATATACATGAATTATCATATAGCATACTGACCCCGAGGAAAGCGAAGTCACCTTGTGCTTTGTGTTTTGTGTCTATTATCCTTGGGCTTATCTCACACTTGGGGGCTAAATCCTTGTGATAATGTGCTCCTTTCCCTTTTTCATTTTCTTATATGTATCACTACCTTAAAGCAATCACCCCCGGTGAGGCGTGTACGATTGCTTTAACATAGGGGGGCATACATCCCATTCATATCTTTTCAAGATACTTGAAAATTTCTTGGCAAATTTAACCTTGCCTTGAAATTTTTTTGATATCTTTCTTGCATGACTCATAGTGAGGGAACCTTACTATTGACAGTCATGGTTCTCCCTCGGGATCTTCCCTTTTACTGTGTCAATCGAAGTCGTAAGATCCTTAGTCCACTGGGGGCCTGGTGTATCTTGCCTCCTTGACGTGGTGAAAGTTTTTCAATGTTGTTTCCTTGTACTTTACCGGAAGTATGAGCCTACGCTTATACTCCCGCTAAAGTGGGGGCTAAATGTAGCGTCCTAAAATTGTGACACTTGCAATTTTGACCGCATTTGGGTCTTCACGATGGCGACACAACACTGAACCTGAATGGAGACCCCGAAACCTGATTATGACAGCAAAAACTGCATTTTCTTGCACCCTGGCCTGAACCTCCTTTGCACCCTGCTGTCCTGGGAGGTGGGACCAGAGCGCCCAGCGCCCTGGTCCTTCAGGACCAGGGCGCCCAGCACCTTGGTCCCCCAGGACCAGGGCGCCCAGCGCCCTGGTCCCTGGGTCCTATTTTGGGCCCGGTCTCTTTTGGACTTCGGGTCTTTATGTTTGCAAATTGGAAATTAACATTTCCTGGTCGGCCTAAGGTCGGGAAAATCAGTCTATTAGCCCTAATTGACAAGTATATAAACTACATTTTCCTCTTTCATTCGATATGATGGAAAAAGCGTGGAAACTATACTCAAGCATTCAAGCATTCAAGCATTCCTTCAAGCAATTGATCATTCTAAGTCTCCATTCAAGGCTAAGTGTTGCATTCAAGACAAGGATTCAACCATTGAAGAGGAGATCACTTACAACACATTACATGCTACAACATACAACATACAACAATACAACAAACAACAACATCTATACCTTCGTACATAAGGATACAAACATCCTTACAACAAGGTATTAGTACTTGTTTTACATTACATTTACAACATTTCTCATTTCTTGGTTAATTCCAAAACCGGGGTTTGACCTAAAGGCAAACCCCTAATCCCTAACCCCCCAATCGTCTTCGCTTTTCTGTGTGTAGGTTGCAGGTACGCGGCTGAAATTGAAGATCTAGAATCCTTGTGCAAAGACGAACAGATCCCCCTTCGTTTCGCGGATTTTTTGGAGGACCGTGTGCACGCCGGGCGCCATCGTCCCGTCAACTTTTGCTCAAATTTGCAGGACAGCGCCGTCTCGACATTTTACTGCTAATTCTAGGTCTGCAGCTTCATATCATATCCCTATCTCAGTTTATAAGCGAATCTTTATCACTTTCTATGCATTCCTAGCTTAATTCTTCTATCAACATTCTTTACAAAAGAGGATCGCCTTGCTTTCTTAACCCTTGAAACACATTTAGCATCCAATCTTGCATTGTGTGGGATTGGATCTTGTGGGTTTCAACCCCTCTTTTGAATGTAAAGTCTCTCCCCTAAGTGAAAACCATCAACCCTAGTGACTCTCCCTTCTCTCTCCTTGGAGTTGGGGAGGGGAGAACGACTAGGGTTCGATCGCGATTTTCCACTTTACAGAACTATATGATTGATGAGGAGAAGAACTATATATGATTGATAGCCAGTTACCAGCTGAAGACATGGAGACACAGTTGAAGGAGAGTACATGAAAAATATAAACTAGGATTCCTATACCTGTGTATGTGCATTACTCTCAATCATCGCAATCAAAAGGGTATTGATATTTGTATTACCATCAATGCCAAAGGGGTACTATGTTGGCATTGCATGAAGATTGCATTAATGAAGTATAGTGTTGTCATTGATGTCAATAATAATCGATCTGAATCTAGCTTACCATCATATTCTTGTGGGGTAAAATGAGGTTTAGTGTTTGCCCTACTCAAAACCCTTAAAAACCTTTCCTCCTCTAGATCAACTACCGGTAGGTTTACTTGTTTTGTTGGGGCTTCTTCTCCTTCATCTTTGCTCATATCCTCAACATGTTGGCCTCTTCTTTGGGCTATCTCCACTGCTTTTAACTAAGCTACTATTCCTCACAGCATCTCCATTACAACAAGGTCTGCATTCCCACAAGCTCCACCATTCCTAGTTCCTCTTCACTCCATTGATCCATGCTAGTTCTCTACAATTGTGGGTTGGATTTGCAATTTGCCACCCTACAACAAGGTTTAGGACATGACACCTTTGGAATGAACTTCACTTTGATACCACTTGGTGAATTTATCGGTGAGGAGGGACCTTGAGGAGATCAGTCCAAAAAAGGTCAGCAAGAGTAAACACAATAGAAACACACAAATATGATGGAGGCAATGCATGGCAGATAGTTTTTATTGCATGAAAGTTAATTACATCCAACTAGTAACAATCGAGTTACAACATTCTGGCACATAGGCATTGTAGAATAGGTAACACCAGGACCTTGAATCAAAAGATCTATCTTCTAGGCACAATCTATCTATCTGATACTCCTTGATTATCTGAGTGATTAAATTCTAAAGCATAAGTTGGTGCAGTCATCGGTGAGGAGGGACCTTGAGGAGATCAGTCCAAACCAGTCAGAAAGAGTAAACACAATAGAAACACACAGATAGTTTTTACTGCATGAAAGTTAATTACATCCAACTAGTAACAATCGGGTTACAACATACCGACACACAGGACTGGTAGAATAGGTCATACCGAGACCTTGAATCAAAAGATCTATCTTCTAGGCATAGTCTATCTATCTGATACTCCTTTATTCTCTGAGTGATTACATCCTAAAGCATGATTACAAATATATATATATATATATATATATATATATATTGATCCAAAGGTCTGGTTGGCCCAAAAAGGATCAAAACCCAAAGAACAAGACCAAATGTGTAGAATGAACAAGCTTAGCCTCCACCAAGAGACATCGAGATCAATGTCCAAGGCTCCACAAGCTTTGGAATGGGTTTTGGAAAATCACAAGAATAGGTCTCATGCAACCCATAACAAAGGAACAGTCGATAACAAGAAACTGTCAAGGAAACTGGTAACAATATCTTGTCAGAAAGTGATCCAAATGAGATGTGGTTAGAAAGAAAGCAGGGTGATCAAGTTGTCAAGTAGAATCCAACTCCACAAGAACTGATGAGCCAAAACTGGGACACATAGAAAGGAAAAATGAAACTATAAACATAAAAGGAAATGTTTTTGGTTGATGCAAGATTTCTCTAAACCAGAGATGCTCCTGCATCAGATTGCATTAATGAAGTATAGTGTTTTCATTAATGTCAATAATAATGGTAATGGAGTTGTATTGCAACTAGTAGTAGAGAAGTGATGGAAATTGGTATTGGTATTTGAAGCAAAGCGATCAACCAGTAACCCCAACTAGCTGATATGGCAAACCCTAACCGATGGAGCTTGGTGAATCGATTATGTTGATCTATGATCAAATGGTGATTGGAGATGGAGATGCCACGTATGCATGATGCACATGATGAGTTTCAAAGTGATTTTGGCACGTGAAGATAACTATTTTATCTTGGGAATGAACAAATGCATAGCATGAAGGGAATAACGTGTGATGAGTTACAAGATCCAATGTGCGGTGATCCAGGAGTGATCAAAGTTTTCTTGAATAATGTGCAACTGATTGATATGTAATCCAATGGTCATGTTTGAATCAATATGTTTGTAATCTCTATGAGATCTTAGGTTTTGTGATGTGTTACCGACCTATTATATTTTCTTATAAGGTCAATGAGTTGTTTTGTAATTATGTTGGAAATTTTGTTAAGTGTGGTAGTAAGACTGTTGTCGAACTAGAAGGAGTGTTTGCAGATTGTTTTGAAGGTAGATATGAGCATAAAAGGATCTCACTAAGAAAGATAGTGCTATTACTAGATCAGAAAAAACCCTGTTGTTCTCTAACCATTACAACAGATAAATCCCCTAACCAGGTAAGCTTTAACAAGCTTGGTGCTATTTAAATCCTCTGACCAGGTGATCCATTAGCTTGGATTTGAATCCTCTATTGAGGTTACTCCTAATAGGGTATTGCCTTTAATAGGGTATTGTAGTGAATCCCTTAACCGGGTGGTCCTTAACTCGATCTGTTCTTAACAAGATATTTTTGTAAAGCTTCTAACAAGGCTTGGATCCTAACAGGGTGAACTTCAGAAGAGTTCAAAATACCTGTGGGTATTCATGCCCACCGTGGTTTTTCCCATTTGGGTTTCCACTTCAAAAATCATTGGCTCAAGTGATGAATGATTTGTGGTTATATATTTTGATATGGTTGATATGATTAACTGAGAAAGCCACTTAGATATGATTAGATGAACATAATCGATTTGAAATGAGTTATTATTGATATTAGTACCATGGTTTAATGTTTTGGTTAAATGGTATGTGAGTTTCAGATTTGTTACATTGTATCATTGATGTTTTAGTCAACCGGTAAGCTTGACAGTGCAGTATCAGTTTTTGTTACAGTATCTAAACCGGTTAGTTCAATGATTGGTTTATGAGTTGGGATTAAGTTTGGTGAAAGCTTAGTTTGTTTTTTATGTACTGATTCACCCCCCCTCTCAGTAGTTGATTGGATCCTTATTGATTCATTATATTATCACATTTACCAACTGATTAACCTCATCTATCAGATCAAATACTTTCTCTAACAAATCTTATCAATACTAGTAACCTCTGATAAATTTTTGATAAAACATCATAACCAGTGTCTCAAAAATAATGCATGAAATGAAATATAAACAAGAACATCACATGAAGAACATTCCACACATGAACACCATAAGTTTTTGATGTGGAAACCCAAATAGGGAAAAACCATGGTGGTAATTGGCACCCACAAATATTTGTACTCTTTTGAAGTACACCCTGTTAGGAGCTTAGCCATGTTAGGAGCTTACAATATGCCCTGTTAGGAGAAGACCCTATTAGGAGTCACCCAGTCAAGGGATTTCCCTAGTAGCCCGGTTACGAGCTTGATGATCTGTTAGAATCAACCTCATGAGAGGATTTAACACTCTTTTGAGAGTTGCCTTGTTAGGGGACTTAAATGTTTAAGGCCTATTAGGACCTACCCAGTTAAGGGATTTAACCTACTACAACTGCTAGGGAACAATAGTAAGAAAATGATTTGTTACTTGCACTTCTCTACTTGCTTGATCAGATCTAGTTATGCACAACACTCTACAACTGTTAGGTAAATCTCACACTTCACCTGGATGACTCAACACATTCTCTAAGACCACTGACACAATAAACATCAACTGTGCCATCCTAAATAGCCATTTGAATTAGATTGGCCACTCAACCCTAATTACATCTTGAATTTACAATACAAATCATAAGAGATCATAAGAGATTGATATACAGATCATTACAACAAATTATAATGCAATATCAACAGTTGGTTCATCATAACCCATCATGAAAATCTGAACTATACCAAAGTAAAAACCTCAAAACACTCCACTAAGCATTTCGTTGATTCCCAAGAAATTCTTCCTTGAATCACACCTAAAAAACAATCAAATATTTTCACACGGGTTGTGTCGTGTTACCACCTTCATTTAGACTAGTCATTGATCACCATCATAACAAAAATAATTACCGGTTTGATGATTTCTTCACCAGTCTTAAAACCTACTAAAACCTTAGCAAAACTTCATTATAAATTTGAGAGATGCCTTCCGGTAATCTTCACAAGTTTTTGTTCTGGTCAGATACTCCTTTCCATGATACAAGTTCACAATCTAAACCATAAATCATGAATCATCGCTTATCATCCAATTCAACAAAAACATCTCTACTTTACCAGTTAAAGACTTATTTCATAGACTTCAGTTCTCTATCGATAAACCCTGTCTTTCAGTAAACCAAATCACTTAGATGACAAAACCAAACATCAGGAACATTAGGAACATTATTTGACATCAATTGCCATCAATGGCAACACAAATAAGTGTTCAAGTCCTATAATCACAAAATCTCAATCTCTTCATCACAAATAGACTTCTATCCTCTACCAGTACAGTCATCAGTCTTCAACTGCATCACCTTATATGCATCAGTTATGTCGAATGCCAACAATGATGCAGAGCCCTGATATAGGTATAGGGTAGGTTCCTTTAGTCAAAGAATGAACCAAGGACTCTAGCAACCATAAAAGACTTCATGGGGTTAAGAAAGCTTTATTTTGATAGGTCCCACATCATTTCCACCCTATATGCTTCCTCACAAGGTCATTTCCCTTGAATGCTTCATCAGGATTTCTAGTGATTCTAAAGGACCCTATAGCCCAACTAGGTTTGGTCCTCTTCCCAAGTCACTAGTTCCTATCTAGGGTTTGGTTTGAAGTCCCCCAGGTCAAGAAGACTCCATCCAATCACCAATTTAGGTCCCCTATAGTGGTTTGTGAAAGTTGTTGCAGGAAGGCCTACTAATCCTAGTAGCCCTGCCAGACCAGTTTCTCTCAATTAACTCCTTATTTATCCAAAGGACTCAAACAAATAGTTCCATATTTGGATACCCTTTAATTATTTACAAAACATATCCAAAGGGTTCCATCTTTTCCAGAATATAAGGGTCCAAACCCTATCTTGGTTAGGAGACCTAATAGCCCCAATTAGGCCTAATTTACAAAGGAAAGGGTAGGAACAAGCCCTATCTTACCAATAAAACACAAGGGATACTCTTAGGATGTGGTAAAACCATCAATCCCTAAGTTTTAGGTAGTGATCAAACCCCTAACACCTGATGTGGAACCTATTTGCTTGAATTTGCACGGTGGCCACATGGAGTTGCCCACCTTAATGCATCAAACCCTTGCCTCCAACTAGTCCAAACCTGAAAAAGTCCTCCAAAATATTAAAATACATTGGCCATACTTGCATCTCCTCTAGATTCATGATCAACCAAAGAAGGATCAGCAAGATTAGGCCATTTCTTTGTGAAACCCTAGGTAGGACTGTCAAATCTAGACCACTTCCAGAAAGTTGCAGGTTTCTTCCTTGTCCTGATGAATTAAGGCCTCATACTTGATGGATATGAAAGGTGATTTGTCACTCTACCACATCCAATCATTTTTATAATCCCAAAATGTCTGTACACTATGGTACACCATTTAGAACAACAAAATTGCAGGAAATTCTCAGAATTTTATTGCTTCAATGATGCCAAATGTTTACAAAACTCTTCCACCCCTCCAATGATGGTTGGAAACAAACTTTTATGCCTTTCTTAATGTTTATCAACCACCTTTTGAATTAAGGTGACTGTTGGGAAGAAGTTGCTCTTTGTAACCAAAAGTTGTCATGATTTACATTAGCAACTTAGACTCATGTTAAGCCCATAGACTTAGAGTTGTTCAAACATGCCTTAACCTCCTAAGACAACTCCAACACATAAAACACCTATAAAAGGCTCAACTAAATACCCCTAGGCCCATGTGCCCATGGTGGCTCATCAACTTGCCAAGTCCATGTCACTGGGTAACAAAGTGGGGATTATTACAAAGATCAAATAAACTAAACTATCATATTACATAGATAGAAAGATCACATTCTTATGGATGTGTAACATTTAGGCCTTCATTATCTTTGACCTAATTATCTTAGTCATAAGGTGCCCCTGCACCATACTCCCAGGGTGAATGAATCTCAAGTCCACTTGAGATGAGGTCATGTAATGTAGTGCCATGCTTCTTGATCTAATCTTCATCCATCCAAATGGCTTCAGAGTCAGGTTTTCCTTTCCATTTGACCAAGTATTGTTTGTGTTAGGTCCCAGGAAGGACAACTGAGGGGGGGGGTGAATCAATTCTGAACCAGTTTTTAATAAATTGTAATCCAAATGCAAGTTATTCCAATTTAAACTTAATGTTGGTAAACCAAACTTAAGTGCTGGTAAAACAAATTAGCAGATATAGCAATACCGATGTAACTTAATGTATGAAACATAAAGAGAAACAAAATCCACAACACATAAAACAAATATTTTGATGTGGAAACCCGGTAAGGGAAAAACTACGGTGGGAAACCTTACCCACAATCAGATGATACTACTGCAGATAGTATGTGTATACAAAATGGGGTCTGCACATGCATAAAGGCCAACTGCCTATAGCTCACTACTCAATCACAAATTAGGACTCACTCTGACTACAAAATTGGATGGTTAAATCCAATGATAATGTACTACTCAAAATAGAATCTTCAACACTGGATTCAGTACTAGTTAAGCTCTGAACATGAGTGTCAAAACACCTTCATAACCTTCCTTCAACCTTTGAATAATGTCTTCGTGATTTGCACAAGGATCTTCTTATTTTTGCTTTTCAATATTAGAACACACTCATCATGATGATCTTCAATAAGATCTTACAATCATTTATACAAAACCTAAGACCAAATAAATAGGTTGGCTCACTAAAAATATTACAATTAAATCAATTACAAATAAGTCTTGATGTGACACAATATGTCGGCTCAATGCATTTACCAATCAATAAACAATCTCCATAACATGCCATGCTGATCTAGAAATAGATAATAGGTACCAATCCATAACCTAGACCTATCTATCGGTAAAGGCAAATGTGTCAACCCGATTAGACCAATAAGCAAAAAACCAAAACCAAACTTCCAATCTATGTCTTCGACATAACCACATGATCTCCAGATGATAACAAGTCATCATCACTGTCAGTGAACAATATAACCTACTGGTGAACACATACCAGTGATTGTGCAACCATATACCGGTGAACATAATGTAAACCTTCATGAAGACAAGTGTTGACATCAATGACAAAACCAATGAAACACATGACAAAGTCATCCATAATACTAACAGTTTGTACTCATTGCTCCTAGTCTTCTTTACAACCTTGGTGTCCAACACTTTCTCAAGTTTAGGTGGCTCTTGTTTGGGAAGATCTACATTTGTTGCATCTTCTATGACCTATTGTGAGTTACCTGCATTACAATTACCTTTAAAATGAGTTAGATCACAAACATTAAAAATAGGAGATATGCCAAGGTCAGGTGGTAATTGAATTTCATAGGCATTGCTACCAAACTTCTACCAAACTTCTTCAAGATTTGGCATGAGCTTAGTGTGCTTGCCCTTGGGCAACCTTTCCTTCTTCAAATTTTCCCAAACCAAATCTCCAACCTGAAATTATAATTCTCTCCTTTTCTGATATACATGTTCTTTGTACTTGTCTAATGACTTTTGAAGTTGCATCTTGACCCGCTCACGGACTTCCTTTATGGCTTCAGCAAACCTCTCCCCATATACACTTATGGGGTCCATATGGGGCAGTTTTCTCAACTCCAATACCCCTCTTGGATGTAACCCATACATAGTCTAAAAGGGTGACTTCCTTATGCTTTTGTTTATAGTGTCATTGTAGGAAAACTCAGCCTGGGAAAAGATTGAATCCCATTTTTCACCATGTTGTCTTGTAAGGCATCTCAACAAGTTTCCCAATGATATATTTACCACTTCTGTCTGCCCATCCATTTGTGGATGATAGGCTGATGAAAAGGATAGATTGGTGCCAAGTTTCCTCCACAGAGTTCTCCAAAAATGAACAACAAATTTGACATCCCTGTCAGACACTATATTCAACAGGAGTCCATGGATCCTTGCTACTTCTCCGAAAAACAAATCTTCTATGTAAGATGCATCACTAGTGGACTTACATGGCAAGAAATGTGCCATTTTACTAGACCTATCCACTACCACAAATACACTGTCAAACCCCTTTTGTGTCCTAGGTAAACCCATTACATAATCCATTGACACACTTTCCCAAGGTCTTGAAGGAATGGGTAAGGGTTGATAGAGGCCAATATTAGTGCTTCTTCCTTTTTCCTTCTGGCAAATAGTGCATGCATCTTCAAACTTTCTTACATCAGCCTACAATTTAGGCCAAACGTAGTGCCTCCTCACCAATTCAAGTGTCTTGTCCAAGCCAAAATGACCTGCCATAGCCCCACTATGCTTTTCCTTGATGATATTAGTCCTCATTAAGAACCTTGGTATGCACAATTTCCCACCTTTGAAGAGAAGTCCATCTTGGATCAGAAAATTAGAAAATTCCACATGATATCTTTCATCAAATTCAATGCATACCTTGTAAATTTCCTTGAAGTCCTCATCTACAACATAAATATCTTTTAATGCATTAATCCCAATTCTTTCTAATTGGATTTCAGATATGGTTAGCACCCTTCTACTTAGTGCATCAACCACTTTGTTGGCTACTCCTTTCTTGTGTTTGATAGAGAATGTGTAGGCTTGGAGGGATTCTACCCATTTCATATGCTTATGGCTCAACTTTTCTTGACTATTAATGAAACTCAAGGCTTGGTTATCAATATAGACCACAAATTCCTGTGGTAGCAGTTAGTGTGTGTATGAAAAGTGGCCCTGTATCTATATCTGGAATACACAACACTTCAATTAAGTCATTACATGCATGGTTAGATAGATATAAACATGAATAATAAAACCATAACAAATTGACTAATTGCCTTCTAGTAGATGCGAGTTTAGATTGCTCTCAGATTGCTAAGCTATCCAGTGACTAGACAACACCTAAACGAAGGATTTTAAATCTATATGAGCATGGAGTTAAGCTAAATGGATGCAAGATTTAAGCTAGATATGCAAGGTTAATCTAACATGATTTAAGCAATAAATGAGCTAGATGATCTAAATATGTATGCAATAACTAATATGTGAATATCTAAATGCACAAATATTATTGAACCTAGAGAAAAAATAACACGATAACAATATATTCTCCAGGATTTTTGAATGAGAGATGAGAGCTTGAATTTATAGAAAATTCAGAAAGAAACCAATGGCTGAGATCAAATGATGATGAGTAGTCAAGATTTTCCAAGAGGAAGCACAATCTAGGTGAATTGATGTGATTGGATGCTTTTCTCAGTTTTTAAAGGAAATTAAACTAAAATTAAGATAAAATCAAGAAAAAACTGATTTATTCTCTATTTCATTCAATTTTAATATTTAATTGTTTTACTTGCTTTCTTTGAGATTATTCATCAATTTTTAATTTGTTTTTCAAGATTATCTCCAATTGATTTCTTTTCTCAATTTTTAATTCTTTCTTGGTCAAAATTCCTTTTTTGATTTATTTCCTTTTTTGAAGATTGTGCTCATAATATCCAATTCCTCTTTCTTGATTTGTTTCCTTTTTTGAAGATTTATGGCAAATTGATTTATTTAATTAAATATGCTAGGATATTTAATAAAATAAATAAGATAATTGTTTAAAAATGATTTACTTGGAATGATCAATTAATTAAATAAATATTTAATTAATATTGAGCGATTAATTTGCCATGTGACATTTGATGATTAAAGAATTAATTGTGTGCTCAAGATTTATTTAATTGCCTTTGGTTAGGACCTTGGTGATGTTGTCAAGATCAGGGGCTCATGGTTTAGATGACCATTTTTAGGGTATTACATTTGCCCCTCTTTGAATTAGTGTGTGAGCAATGTGTTGGTTCAAAGAGTAGTTGATGTCTAGGAGATACCAGTTCTGAACTTGATTGATCATGAACTAGATGAAAGCGAGGTGTTAAGCTTGATTCGAAGCGACGAAGCTAAATGAAGTCTAATTAAAGAGATACTGATCTCGAACTTGATTAAACTTAGGAACAATAAAAAAAAAAAGATACCGAACTTGAACTTGATTGATGAAGAAGTGAATCTTACTGATCTAGAACTTGATTGATCTAGACACAGTGAGTGAAGATAGAAAAAATTGATCTTGAACTTGATTGATCAAGATATGATTAGTGAAGAATAAATTGTCTAGCTTCATTTGATGTGATGAAACTGAACACCTGCTTAGATTGAGTGTGATCTAAGATACTCTTTAAACCCTTGATTGAGTTTAAATGAATAATCAGCTTGAAAAAGCGTTGAAACTGATTAAAATTAAGAGATTGATTCAAACAAAAACAATATCAGCTTGATATGAAGCGATGAAACTGATATGCCCCTAGAGATTGATTTGATTCAGATGATCGAGAAATATCAACTTGATATGAAGCGATGAAAATGAGATGCCCCTTAGCAATAATAATTTGATTGAATTTCTTTAGTTGAATTTTTTTTTTTTTTTTTTGCTCGACTTTCGATGAAGATTTGAAAAAATTTCTCGACATTTGAAGATGTGAGGTCATAAGGTCATGAGTATGCTCCCTCGGGAGTGAAATCGAAAGATAGAAAGGGTACATGATGATAGGCAATTTTTAGCGATGATAAGTTGTTTGAGCACAAATTGATTCAGAGGACTTTTTGAAAATTTTGCATTGATTGATAAGAAATTGAGGGCAAAGTTGATTTGTAGAAATTAAATTGAGATTCAATGTTGATTCATGAGAAATTGAGCACAATTAAAGAAGAGAGAATGAACCTTTAATGAAAAGCGCTAAGTGGTCCATACTTTGTGAAATTGACTAGCAAAATAATCTCAAATTTTGATTTTGATCTCGAAAATAGAGTCAGAACGGGCAAATTAGCTAAGGGTACAATTTTCATGACCATCAGAGTGTTATCACTATTTAAGAAATGGGTATTCTTTTCTGATGATTGGCTAAGTTTTTGAAAATTTGAGTCAGGTATGCTATTATTTGCTTCAAATCTGTGTTAGGTCTTTAAGGGTTAAGGGTTTTTAGTTTTAATCGCTCAAATGTCTGATCAAAACCCTCTGGTTTCTATTCCTACGTTACTTTATTCACTTAAGTAATGGGTCTTGGGGTCGTGTAAAGTGTCCCCCCTTGTTATTTGCCTAGGCGGTCATTAAATAATTGTAAAAATCTATGCCTTATGCCTTTTTCCTTCTAATTTTGTCGGGTCCAATAAGTGTCGTGCAAATTTCAAATGAATCTACCACTTTCGCTATTTCATTAGGCGAAGTTGCAGGTGTGTTAAGCTATGCAAAATAGTGAAAGGAAAAAGCATGTTTGACTGTGTGCATTGGATCTATTTTAACGAGACTCCATCTCGCTTTAGATCTAACAACTGGCATTGATTCGTAGCCGAAACGAGTGAGAAAATTACCTTTCGCGAAGTGGCGAAAAGGTTTGGCGGGACCCAGCGGTGAAGACTTTTCCACGGCTAAAAGGCGATCAAGTTTAAAAGAAATAGACGGCTCACGTTGTTTCGCAGGAGATAGATGCTCACATGTTATGCTCTGTGAAATAGCAAAAGATTTTTTAGGCCCGGGTAAAAGAGGTTCATAAGAGGCATAATAGATGCGCAGGTCCTCAAGATCTAATGGTTAGCATAGTTTCGTAGGAGAAAGATGCTCAAAAGATAGCTTTCGCAAAATAGCGAAATGACATGGCATTCCAAGCAAGCAGTCCAGCTGGTTGAGATGGAAAATAAGACAATGACATGCGGCCAAAATCAATGTGGTTAGTGAATTGGATTTAAGGACTAACGGGTGGGTCCAAGAAGATGTGTCATGCTGCGGGATAAGAAGTGACCTGGCAGATATAGGTGGCAAGGATAAAGTAGATCCCGATGTTTTCTCTCAGTGAATAAAAGTTGACATGTCAATTCGGGAATGACTAGACACCAGGTGGATAAAGCTGAGTTAGACGACCCATGTCTGCTGGATTCAAGTAGGTTGTTAAGCATCAAGAAAGTTTGATATGATCTAATGGTTCACATGAATTCATGAAGGTAAGATGCTAGTGTTTTAAGGTCCGCGAAATGGCGAAAGGGCTAGTGGGCCCCAGGAACAGACAAGGCATAAAGGTAAAAGATGATCAAGTCTATTTTGATCCAAGGGTTCTCATTGTTTCGTGGTTGCAAATCAACTGAGGATTAAGGCCCGTAAAATGGTGAAAGAGAAAGAGAGGTTTTACCCAACATGATGTGGAATGACAGTTGTTACTTCTTGTAAAGGTTGATGGTGATGTGTCGATTGACATGTAGTTTCAAAAGGTGATTAAGGGCCTGCCAAGGTGTAACCAGTGGCTATGCAGGAAGTAAGACAAGTGGTTGACTCTAAACTAAACCCAAAGAGTTTTCTAGGGCTAATGGTCGAGTGCCATGTGGCATTTGTTAACTAGTGAATAATCAGGGTAAGCAATGTCTGGATAAAGGTCTCACTTAAAATATGGTCATCTCAAGATTGATCCAATGCTTCTTGTTGTTTTGTGGCCCAAAGATGGAAATGGATTAACCCCTGCAAAATAGTGAAAAACCATTAGCCGTCAAGATGAGGCGCAGTTAGTGAAAAAGTTGACGGTCCCGATAGGAGTTAAAGGCCGAGCGGTTAGAGTTCCATCTAATGCTTGGCATAGCTTCGCGAAAGGAAAATGCTAAAGCCTGCGAAATGGCGAAAAAGAGGTAGGGTCTGATGCAAAGGCAAAGAGGTTAAACAATGTAAAGACCAATCAAGTCTCATCTGATCGGACGACTGGCGCGATCTTGTTTGGCAAAATTGCTAGGATGTTATGCTCTGCGAAATGGCGAAAGAGCGAAAAGAAAATATATAGGCATGTTATGACCCATTGGAGCGAAATTTTTGAATTCTTCTATGAATTCCATTCTAAAAGGACAACCGAAGCATGTAGTATCAATGTCGTAGTTAAGAACCCGACTACTGTATATGATCTCGCATCAATTGAATGAAAAAATCATTTTGAAAAATTGTTGCAGAGAAGCGGTTGCAGAGCAAATTTCTTTAGTTGCAGAGCGGATTTCTTCAAGCCAAAAACAAGTTCTCTTGTACTCTTGCTTGGCAATTACTTGACAGTGTGTTTTAATTGGGGTTTTGATTTGTTACAGAACAGTTGGGGCTAGTAATTAAATTGCTTGGATAGATTTTTTAAGATGACACCTAAAAGAAAATTCTTAGGAAAGGTTAATTACCAAGAGAGGGCTATCTGTGATGATTTCCTAGAACAGTTGACAATGTCAACTAATGTGGCAGCAAAGGTAAAGGAATTAGTACCAAGAGCTCCTCACCTAAAAATAAGAAAAGGATTGTATGACAAGGGCAACTGGTTAAGAGACCCTCAAATTGGGTTGTCTGGGTCGGGATTATTTAAGGTTGGATTTGGTATGAGAAATTCCCTAGCCCCAATGAACAGTATCTGGGAGTTGGACGTAGGCAAATTGGTGGTCCCTAGAGTATTCATGGATGTGGATCTCCTAACACAGATTGCACACAACTATGACTCAATCGCAAGGTGTGTTAAGGATATAAGTGGGAAAACCCTCATTGAAATTAATAATGAGGAGTTCAAAAGTGCTTTTGGGCTTAGTGAATTTACCAATTTTTTAGCGCCTATTAATTTTAAATCGCTAGCTCAGGTTTACAGTGTGCAGAGGAATCACCTTAGAAATGGGCCTCTTAAAGAATTCTTTGTGAAGATAGGCGGATTAACAGTTGTAGGACCCAACACTGAGTAGCCTTTCTCTTTAAATTTGTTCACCCTTAGGGCCAAAGGATTATACTGGTCACTCTACCAAATTTTGGGAGAAGATGCTGAGGCAAATATGCCAACTCATTACATGTTAATGATTGCTCAAATTTTGAATCCCTCTTTGGGAGTGACCGTTGATTATGCTTCCTATATCACTGATGCCATCCATGAAGGCTTTATAGGAATAAAGAATGGGAAAGTGGATAGGCCTTTTGGATGGTATTCCCTCCTCATGCATTTATTTTTATTCAAGGGTGGTGACTATTTTGCAAATGGAATAGATATTGTGAAAAAGAAAGATGGAGAGAAGATGTCAGTATAGTTATGGAGTACAGTGCTGTCATGGGACAGAGAAGATGCTAGCTTCTTAAAGTTTGATAAGTGTTTTGCATCTAAGATTAGGACTCTTATCTATTCAGAGAATCCAAGAGTCCCTAAGGTTCTTTTGGAATTCATTAGGCCAAAAGAGTTTGCTGAGAATATTAAAATTGTCCACAATTGGGGTGATATCTACTTATACCCTATCTCCATAGTTTTCAGAGTATATGGTTTCAAAGGCACTCCATTTTTGTTGGCCTATCAGGTCCCTCTTAATGTGGGAATTGTAGAAATCCTTAGGCAAATTGGTAGTGTGCAAGAGGCAGAGCTAACAGGCAGAGGTAAAGGGACCATTTTCCCTACAATTACCATAGCACATCAATTTGTAATAATTAAAGGAGGTTGGAAGTATTTTGAAGATTTTCTTCAACCGTACCATTTATCAACTGTAGTTGTGAGGCCCCACCCTGACTCATCCTAGCATTTCTATTATTTTCATGTTGAGACTATTATGGATGCTTTATTTTATTGCATTATGGATTTTGAACTTATATGATTCCATGATTTGGATAACATTGATGTATATTGATGCTTCATTTTTATGCATTATGGATATGAAACTTTATATGATGCTAGAATAGAATTACTTTGAGATGATGTATGTCATTATTGGATTTGCAGGACTTTATTATGATGATAGAAATAGGATGCATGGGTCAATTATGAGGATTATGATAATTGCCTATGTGGATTAATTGAGATATATGAGATATTGATTTATTACTATTAATTGTATGAATGTTTGATGTGTATTCAAATTCATGTGTTTAATAATATATGTGGTTATTTGGAATTACTAATGTGTAAATTGAGATGCGTAGGAAAATTATCCATGTGACCATGGAAATATTATGGAGAACCAAACCTAGACCTATGTATGTTTGTAAAGCCAGGGGTTGTCTATTTGGAGAGGCAACACCCTGTTTGTATCGTATTTTATTTGTGAAAGTAAATGTTGCATGTGTGTTGAATTGAATTTAATAACTTGTGTAAATCCAACAAGAGACAAATTTTATGTGTAATTTTGTAATGTATTTTTTTGTGTCACTTGACACATGTGCTGATTAGTGTCATTGATTTTGACTTGTCTCTTGGAGGGAGTTTGTTTCTACCAAAGCCCATTCCAAACATTTGAGTGTGGTCCCAAATTTGCCTTGGGTAGGGAGTCTTGGGAGTGGTCAACTCAGGTTTGACCCGTAGGTTAATTTCAGTTGGATTTCTAAGGGGTCAAATGGACTCATAGGGTTAGTTTTAGGGCTTTTCCAAAGGTCCAAAGGGTATACCTATGGGTTAGGGGTATTTTTAAGCATGTGACTACTCCCATGTGACTGTTTAGTCACCTCAAAAAGTGGTTTTTCCAAGATGAGCGAAAATTCAACTTAGAAGGTTCCTCCTAGGATAGACAACCTTCCTTTTTGATGTAAGACTCTCTTCCCCATCCTCTCTTACCTTTTCTCTTTCTAGTTTTAGCAACATGTAAGAGGTTAGGAAGACCAACCAATGGGAACTCTCACTCTATCCAAAGGGTTGGGAAGAGTGACAGAGGTCTTCTTAGGCAAGGATTAGGGACTTGGTGAGTTAATCACCCACTCTCCATTGTTGGAGACTATGCAATTTTGAGAAGAATAGTTGTAGGAGAATTTTGGCTAAGTGTTGGTGAAAATATTGTGTGGATTTGGGCTAATCACCCCCAACTAGATCTAGAAAAACCTTTGGGTAGATTAAGGTTGGTTCTTACTCTCTTTTTTGTTTATGTTGCATATGTATGTTTGAACAAATGCTTGTATGAAAGAGTTGTTTATTTGTATTTTACTTTGTGAAAGAATATGTGATTTTAACCTTCATTTCTTTTATGCATTTTCTTGTATTGGGAATATCCAAGGCCTTCTATTCTTGGGAGAGTAGGATGGTCTTGGGGTGGAAGAAGTTTGACAGCCTTGGGTGAGAGGCTCTCATTAAGAGAGTGATCTCAAGGGTGTTCTTTTGTGACCCTTGCTGCATAGCCTTGTTTATGCATTTGGGGGTCATAAGGAGAGATGATATGGCTTATATGCCTTTGGGGGGCATAAGGATGTGGGGATGTACTTGTGTTGTATTTGGTTGCCATGAGGTGGCTTGAGATGTTCCATGCTTGCAGTCTCCCTAATGGTATTAGGTCCACTTCCACCCTTGGAAAATCATCACCATTTGTGGTGAAGTGTAGCCTTGGTTGGGAAAGTGTTTGTTGTGTGTTTATCTCTTGCTTGTTGTGTTTGTATGTGTGTAACCCGTCTAGTGCTTGGTTCTCCAAGCTCGAGGGTGGCTTCTAGTAAGCCTAGGCTGGGAGGTGAGCACTCCATGGTCAAGCCTTATGTTAATTTGCAGGTTGCTTGGGAAGAAAAAGGAAAAGAAAAAAAAGAAAGCTAGGAGTTGCTGGTTTTTATTTGACTTACAAAAAAGTTTAGGAAAGGGAATATTGTATTTTTTATGGCAGCAATGTAAAAAGGAAAGTTATATATTGTATTTATTTCAAAAAAGATATGTATTCATTTTTATTTCAAGTCCTCATTTAATGGAATGAGAGACTAGTTGGGTATCACACCCTTTTGTAATATTGACTACTTTGTATTCTATATGCTCTTGAAAGAAATATGTATTTTCCCTATTAAGTTATTTTTGCAAAAAAAAAAAAAATGTTATTTATGCATTAAGTTCCTATAGTTGTTGAGTTAATATATTTGTTGCTTTCTTATTATTGGAAAATAAAAGTTCATTTTATTCCATCATGCAAAATGAAATTTTGGGATTTGTAAAAGCTGCATCTAGACCTATTTAGTTAAAAGCAAATGCAAATTATGGTTAAATAGGTTTAATACGTCTATCTGTAGATTGGTTTTTAAATGTTTTCTAGGTTAATATAGTTGCTATTAAAATTTATTACATTCTGTCATTTTATTTATTGTAGAAATTAAATCTAAAAGTAATAGTCTACTTCTAAAGTTAGCATCTAGACTTTAAAAAAAAAAATACATTAGAGCTTGATGTTAGTGTTTTTTTTAAATAGGAAAGAAATATATAGAATGCTTTAAACAAAAAAATATAGTATTTCCCACTATGCTAGGCTTAATGTGCTAGGGAAAAAAATTAGTTCATGATTTGTATATAAAAAGATTAGGACATAATTTAAAGCCTAAATATTAGCATAATAGAAAATAAAAAAAGAACTTTGCTTCTATTATCATGCTACTAATAATTTAATATTTTTTGCATGTTATAAAGAGATTAAAAATAAACAGAATGCTTAAGTGTGTGTGTATATATATAAATATTTTTTATGAGAGTCTACATATTTTATTTGAAAATAGACTCAGCCTGGGAAACTTATCTTTGAATCATTATATCCTCAGAAAATTATATATATATATATATATATATATATATATATATATATATATATATATATATATATATATATAAGCCTGGGAAACTTATCTTTGAATCATTATATCCTCAGAAAATTTTATATATATATATATATATGTTTTGTATTTTAAATAAATAAATAAAAACTAAAAAAAAAACTAAATTAAACCCCCGCCCCCCCCCACCAAGGGTCCTGTGGAGCCGAACTCCACGCGGAGTCCCTCGGTGGGCCGAGCCCCACATAGGTGTCGGCGGCGCCACTATGAGATAGGACCCGCAGGGGCGGCCTTGGCTGCCACTGCGAGCCGCGCCCCGCAGGGACACTGCGGCGCCATTGCGAGCTGCACCCGGTAGGGATGCCTTAGCATCACTGCAGGCCGCAACCCGCAGTGGTGCCACTGCAGGAGGCCCCACCTTCCCCTGCACAAGCCGTTGCCTTGTATGAAAACTCCACCGCTCGTCCCTCCTTTGGCTCCGCCTTTCACCATGGCCGCCACCTCCTCCAACGTGCACACACAAAAAAAATAAAGAAGACATACACACACACACATGCCCTAACCCAACTTTCGGGTTAGGGCAAAACACACATGGATATTATAAAAAACATATGTATGGGATGTGTTAAAAAAAAAAGAAGTTAGGGTTTCATTATTTTATATTAAAAAAAAATGTGGGGGGGGGAAACCCTATTCGAATTTTGAATAGGGTATCCCCATAGACTTTGAACAAGACTATATTTTTATTTAACAACTCCTTACAAATCTTACATGTAGTTAGATATACATATATATATATTTTATATTTTCATGGTGTAATAGCACATAGATATATATGTAGTTACATATATATATATGATTTATAAATTAAGATTTTAATTAGATTATCCTTCAAATAGTGAAATTACAATTGTTATTGAGTAGAGTTTTTCAAAAGATTTTTATTTAGAAGCTAGTTTTAGTATCCTTTGGGTTTGAATTTTATGGGAGAATAATAATAACTACTTTGGTTAGTATTTAGCCTTAGTGGAATTAATTAATTATATTGGCCAAATAGTAATAGGGTAAATTACATTATGGACTTCATTAACCCCTTTAGTCAAATATTAGACAAATTATGTATATTGATAAAATAAACAATGGGTTTATTAAATTTAAGAGCTAGGGCTAATAAATTTAGTTCCTAGGCAATTAAAAGACTATTTGAGATTAATGATATCTCTTGCAAATGGATTTAGAGATTCTTTTTTGTATAAACGAAGTTATTAATTATTATTTGATGAGATAGAAATAATTCTTTGGAGAACTAATATTCCGCATTTAATTTAGATTATCTCGCTTACTTGATCTAATGTTTAGATTATTATTAGTTGAAAAGAAATCAAACTTAGTTAAGACAAGACTTGTTAATGCATTATTTAGCAAATTTAGTTTTATTAGGTTAAGTTTAAAAAAACAAAAAAATTATTCCGTTTGTGCCCAAAAGTTTGGACATGATAGCAGTATCCCGGTGTGCTCACCTTGAAGATTTCTTCAACGACATGTTTAGAAAGAGGGCAATATGTAGAGGTAGACCCCACTAGTTCCAATTTCCTGAAGACCACATTAGGAATGAGTTTGATTTAGATGAGCAAGAGCTAAGGAAGGAAAAGTGGGTGGCCTATAAGAAGGCTTTTGTGAGGCCTCACCTCGACTCAGTCTGACATTCAGTGGATTTTATATTTAGACTATTATGGATACTTTATTTTGATGCATTTTGAGACTTAGAACTTATATGATTTCAGGATTTGGATAACATTGCTATGTTTTGATGATCTACTTATATGCTTTATGAGATAGAACACTACATGATTGTTAGATAGGATGATATTGCAATGATAGATGTCATTATTGAATTTGTAGGACTTTACTATGATAATAGAACTATGATGTATGGTTAAGTTTATGTGAATTGGGATGAAATTGCTTATGTGAAATTGCTTGATAAAAGATGGATTTAATCTATGCAGATGAAAATTGTATGCAAGTGATGATGTGTATTGTTATTCCTTTGAATTATATTATATGTGGATATTTGAAAGTAATAATGTGTAAATTGAGATGCGCAGGAAATTTACCATGTGACCATGGAAAATTACAGAGAACCAAACCTAGACTTATGTATGTTCGTAAGCCAGGGGTTGTCTATTTGGAGAGACAACACCCCATTTGTGTTGTATTTTATTCGTAACAGTATATGCTGCATGAGTGTTAAGTGTTATTTAAATTTAATGTGTAAAACCCACAAGAGACGATTTCATGTTTTAATTTGTAAAAGTGTTTTATTTGTGTCACTTGACACATGTGTGGATTTAAATTTAAATGTTTTATTTTTGTCTCTTGGTGGGAAAGTGTTTAACTATAGCTTTTTTTTAAAATAATATAACGTGTTGTCATAAATACTCTGGGAAAAGAATCTTTGGAGAGGTCAACATATGTTTGACCCGAAAATAAACTTTAGAGGGTTTTAAAATGGGTTAAATGAACACCTAGGGGTAGTTTAATAGGGTTTCCTAAAGCCCATAAGGTATACCTAGAGGTTAGGGGTAATTTTAGGCAAGTTTCTACTTTTAAGTGACCTTTTTGACACTTTAAAAATTGGCTTTTTTGAGTTGTGCGAAAATTGAAAATTAGAAGTTTAAATCTAATTGAGATTTTTTCCTATTCGAATGGGAGTCTTTTTTCCATTCTGCTTTACTTTCCTTTTTGGTTTTTAGAAACTTGTGAGAACTCAGAGAATGAGCTTCTTAAGCAAGAATTGGAGAATTTGAGGGTAATCACCCACTCTCCATTTTTGGAGACAAGAGAATTTTTGAAAAGAAAAGAATAGTTTGGAATAGAAAATTTGACGAAGGGTAGAAGGAGAAGATCCGTGGATTGGGCAGCTCTTCCTCAAATATTATACTACCATTGGGCAGATTAAGGTTGGTTTGATTATTCTTTAAAATGTCTATTTTTTTGTATGTGTTTGAGAGTATGATTGGTGTAAGAAATCTGTGTTCTTGAATGTCTTGTTTTTAGAATTTCATTTGGAATTTTTGCATTATGTTTTGTTGTGTTTTGGGAGTTTCCTCAAGACCTCTTACTCTTGGGAGAAAGGAGGATCTTGTGGGTGGTAGCAGTGACAACCCTCGAGTGAGAGACTCTCGTTTGAGAGCGATCACAAGGGATCTTTGTGTGACCCTTGCTGCATGGCCTGTTTGTGCAATGGGGGTCATAAGGAGGGATATAAGGCTAGAATGCCTTTGGGGGGCATAAGGAATAAGGGGTTGAGATTTTTGATGTATTTATTGTGCCATGAGGCGGCTACTTGTTTTTCCATACTTGCAGTTCTCCTCAGGGTATTGGTCCACTACCACCCTTAAAAAGGTCATCACCAAAGTGTGGTGCTATGTAGCCAAGTTGGGAGTGTGTCTGAATATCTGTGTGTGTATTTTTGTCTTCTATGTGTTTGCATGTTTGTTACCCATCTAGGGCTTGGTTCTCCGAGCTCGGGGGTGGCTACTAGTTAGCCTAGGTTGGGAGGTGAGCACTCCGTGGTCATATTTGTGATTTATTGTGCAGGAAAGACAAGAGGAAAGGATAGGACAAGTGAAAAGTTGCAGAAGATTATTGTTGAAGAAATCTAAATTTATTTGCAGTTATTAGTTTTGTTAGGAGAAATACGCCCTCATTCGTTGAAATGAGAGGTGAGTTGTAAATTTGAAATATAGACATGAGAGTTGGGATTGTAGTTGAAAAAAAAGAAACATCCTGAAAATTTTGCAAAATATCTTAGAGTTGTAAAAAGCTTGTTTTATTTCTATTCCTGTTTTTAAAAAAAAAAAAAAAGCTACTTTTGATTTGCATGCAATAGTCATTTTAATATGGAAATCAATTTTATTTGATTCAGTATTTTCTCTTATTTGTGAAATTGCCTACATTCTATTTGCAGAAAAATATGAGAAGGATTTATTGTTAGCATCTAAATGAGTGTATGCATGTTGCTTTAAAGATGTATATTGCAGTTTAAACTTCCTATTGTAAGATTTAAGTTTTTGGATCCTAGAAAATAATAGTTGCAAGAATGAAATTTCATAGTTAATTGTAGGAATAAAATCTAACGCATTTTCTCTCTTCTAATCCCTTATCTTTAGTTTAATAAACTTTAGATTTTTAAGTTGCTATTACATTTATTGATATCTGAAGATTTACCAAGCTACAGAAATAGGAGTCAAAAGCTCAAAGATAGTTGTTTTATTTAAATCTGCCGTTATTTTAATGCAGGAAATAAATCTATAGCTATTTACTTTGTTGAGTTCTTTTTATATTTGTTTACCTCAGACTTTAGCAAAAATCATATTTATGCCTTTGATAATAAACAGTAAAAAAAAATCAGAGTGTTAAAAATATATATATATTCCATCTAAATCTTATATTCACAAAGCAAATGGACAAAAAAAACAAAACATTATACATCTCTATCATAGAAAATATAAATAAACTTCTATCAATGTTTTTAAATATTCATAATAACAAATATATATATATATATATATATATATATATTTTTTTAAATTTAAAACAAAAAACAAATGTTTAAACGGAGGGTTCGGCCGGGGGTCGAGGTCACTGTGCAATGCACAGTGGCCGGCGGCCGAGCTCACTATGCATGGCACAGTGGCCGACGGCTGAGTCCACTGTGTATTGCACAGTGGCCGACGGGCCGAGCTCACTGTGCACTGCACAGTGGCCGGCGGCCGTGCTCACTATGTGATACACAGTGGCTGGCGGCTGAGCCCATTGTGCCTTGCACAGTGGAGACTTCGGCGGCGCCAACTTCCACCTCTCGCCTCCTCCCTGCGTTTCACGTATCCCGTCCGCTATTCGCCCATCCCGTCCGCCATCCATGGCCGCCCTGCAAAATGTAGGGTTCAAAAAAATAAATTTAAAAAGAGAAAACCCTAGCTCGATTAGAGCTAGGGTAGAGGGGAAGATAAATAAGTTTAAGGAATTTTAAAAAAATAAAGTGTCAAAGAAGTAATTTTATAATGTAATTTTAAATTAGGGTTTACATGAAAATTACTTTTAAAGTTGTGGAAAAATTTATATTTAATATTAGTTAGGTTTTCAATTTAGATAGATGGGGAAATTTTAATTCAAATTAATTATTTTCAGAACTAACTATTTGTGAAGCCTTAAATTAAATAGAAGGGGAAAATTAATTCTTTGAAAACTAAATTTGACTTTGGAAAGATAATTATCCTCATCGGATAATGTCTTTAAGAAATTAATTTGACACTTTAATCCATTAAATTAAATAATGATTTAAAATGTATTTTAGGCAATATGGATTTATTGGAGATCAATTTTATTATCTATGTCTACCATTTAAATGAGTTTAATAAATTAAACTAACGACTATATTTGATGAGAAAATAAATTAAAACATTTAGTTTTCCGCAAATAAATTTTAATTAAGTTTCGATACTTAGTTAGTATCAGAGTTAGTTCGATTTTTGTTATGGCCAACATGTTAACACATGTCGTGATAGCAAACTTTGTTAATTAACTAGTTGTTTTAAAAAAAAAAATTATTCCATTTTTGCCCTAAATTTTGGGCATGACATTTTGGTATCAGAGCAAGGTTTCCACACTAGGAACCTTACTCCACTTACGTTTCGCCTTAGATTATTTAAATTATTTGGTTAAATTGATTTTATCAAACTTTTGAATTTAATTGAATTAATATTTTCTAAAGGAAATTAATTAATTATTTGGCCTTATTTTCCTCATAGGATGCCTCCGACGACGCGACAAGCTCTCGAGCGTGGATGCGGTCCTAGATGTGTGCACATAGCACACAAAGAGGTAGTGAGGGAGGCATCAGTTCCAGAGGAGAACCTAGGGGCACCTCTCGAACAGCCAAATGAACCTAATCGAGACCTCTTAATAGCCATACAGAATCTTATTGGCATAGTTCAGGAAAGGATCCCAGCAGAGAACCTTCAGGTTAGAAGTCATGACTCTGGGAGTCATAGATCTGTTGATAGAGAATGAAGCAGGGGCCCAGCTCCTATTCCTATAGAGAGTCAGGGTGGTAATGAGCCAGAGTCTGTGCATATGCCAGGACCACCTCTAGCAGTGGAACCAGTTTATTTTGAGAGAGCTCGTCGAGATCCAGGAGATCTCATCAGGGAGGTCATGCGCCTCTAGCCACCATCCTTCAGAGGTTCTATCGATGGAGTAGAGGCCGAGGCATGACTTCTGAGTCTTGAGAGGTGCTTTGCGTTGCGTTCTTACAAGAGCAACTTGAAAGCACGTGTTGCAATTCATCTTCTGAGAGGGACAACCTCCACTTGGTGGAGACAGGAAGAGTACAAATGTGGATTAGTTCCTGATACTCTCACTTGGGAGATATTCACAGAGAGGTTTCATGAGAGGTACCTATTAGAACACTTCAGGCAGCGTCATATAGACGAATTTCACAATCTCCAACAAAAAGGCTTGTCAGTAACCGAGTATGAGAGTAAATTCTTTGAGCTGTTGCCTTATGTAGATTATCTAAAGGATGAGAAACTTTTTGTAAACCACTTCATCAAGGGATTAAATGCCGGTATAGCCAGGCCTGTTAGGATGTCCGCTCCAAAGAGCCTTCGGGTTGCTGTGGAGAAGGCACTGATTGCCGAGGAAATTCAGGTCAGACCACAGGACAATAGGGATCGGTTTCAGAATTGAAATCCCGCACCTTAGACTTATGGATTCCAAAAACGACATTGGAAAGGAAACAACTAAAATTTTCAGGGGTTCTCCAAACCCCCTCCTCCACAACAGACACCACAGAACTAGAGGCAGAAGCCTCCACAGTATCAGCAAGGCTCCAAGCCCAAACAATGGCAGACTCAGGGACAGAGATGTGATCAGAGAGCACAGCGGCAGTACACATAGCCGACAGGGACTCAGCAGTCCTCTAGGGGTGGGTACAACGGATCTAGTAGGACAGGAGGTCAGGCATTCTCTAGGCCTCAGGGTGCCCAATTCCAGGCACGGGGTGCTTGCTTTACGTGTGGAGCCATGGGGCATATGGTGAGGGATTTCCCTCAGGGACAGGTGGTAGGGAGTCAACGGATGGCTGCTTCAGAGCCGATAGTTGGTGATATGGGTAGGTCCCATAGAGTATTCGTAGTGGTTGACAACCGCCAGGCTGAGCATCAAGCCACGGTTATCGAATCTACAGGTATAATCAAAGGTAACAATGTATCTATTTTGTTTGATTCAGGAGCTACTGACTCCTTTATATCTCCATTGGTTGTGGAGTGTTGCGGGCTAGTGGCAACTAGATAGGGTGTCAGTTGGGAAGTGGAATTAGCTTCAGGAGCTAGAGTGTCAGTGGAATCAGAGGTTAGGGCATGTCAGCTACAGATTGGCAAGACCACCATTTTATAGACCTTAGAGTGACTCCATTTGGATCTTACGGAATCGTACTTGGCATGGATTGGCTTTATGCCCACAAAGCCAAGATGGATTGCCGCCTGAAAAAGATCGAGTGTGAGGATGATCATGGTTCGCTCATAGTTATCACTGGGATTCAGAGGCCCGTGTCTCTTCGCATGATCTCTGCAATGCAGCTTAAGTGAAGCATGCGGAAGGGATGTTAGCTTTTTTCTATCACTATCAGTGACAGAGGAGAAGAGGAGGAAAAAGAAACATCACTCGATGACCATCCTATCCTTAAGGGATATTCAGATGTATTTCCTTCAGAGTTGTTGGGAATGCCTCCCTGTAGAGAGATTGATTTTCATATAGACCTAGTACCAGGAGTTGAGCTAGTTTCCAGAGCACCCTATAGGATGACCACAAATGAGCTAAATGAACTTAAAATACAGCTTGAGGAACTCCTTGAGAAGGGTCATATTCATCCTAGCGTATCCCCTTGGAGTGCACCAGTCATCTTCATTAAGAAGAAGGATGGATCTCTCTGATTATGTATGGATTATCGGCAGCTAAATAAAGTAACCATCAAGAACCGATATCCTTTGCCCAAAATTGATGATTTATTCGACCAACTTCAGGGTGCCAAAGTCTTTTCCAAAATAGATCTGAAGTTAGGATACCATCAGTTGAGAATAGTGGAAAGTGATATCAACAAGACCGCATTTCGCACTAGATATGGTCACTATGAGTTTACCGTAGTCCCCTTTGGACTTACGAATGCCCTAGCAGTTTTTATGAGCCTCATGAATGGGGTGTTCCGTACCTTTCTGGACCATTTTGTTATTGTGTTCCTTGATGATATACTGATATATTCTCGGAATGAGAAGGAGCATGAGGAGCACCTAAAGCAGGTATTGCAGTGTTTGCGGGATAACCAGTTGTTTGGCAGCCTATCGAAGTGTGCTTTCTTTCGATCTGAGGTCAAGTACCTTGGGTATGTTATTTCCGGTGATGGGATCTCAATTGACCAATCAAAGATTAGGGCTATTATGGATTGGCCAGTGCCTACCAGTGTGACAGAGGTCAGGAGTTTCATGGGCTTAGCAGGGTATTATCGACGTTTTGTCGAGGGATTCTCCAGAGTTGCACACCCTATTACTTCTCTTCAGCGTAAAGGGAATAAATTTGAGTGGATAGAGAAGTGCGAGAAGGCACTTACTAGCACTCCTATCCTTGTTGTACCAGATCCTACAGCTGACTTCATGGTTTGTACAGATGCTTCTCTAGAGGGTTTAGGGGCAGTTCTTATGTAGGATGGTAGGGCCATAGCTTTCGAGTCTAGGAAACTTAAGACTCATGAACTTAATTATCCCACTCATGACCTTGAGCTCGCAGCAGTAGTGCATGCACTTGTGAGGTGGAGACACTTCCTTCTAGGTCATCACTTCGAGTTGCATTCAGATCATCAGAGTCTTCAGTACATCTTCGCTCAGCCGAACCTTAATGCACGTCAGAGGAGATGGATGGAGTTCTTGTGCGAATATTATTTTGATGTTCACTACATCAAAGGAAAGGAAAATGTAGTTGCAGATGCCTTGAGTAGGAGACGTCACAAGGTTTACACAATATCCATGGGCACGGATTTGAGAGATCGTATACTACAGCACTTGCCAGAGGATGGATGGTATGCAGAGGTTGGTCAAGTAATACGATCTTAGGTTACTCTAGAAGGGAAATATGTGGATTATTCTTTGGAGTCCGATGGACTGTTACACCATAGAGGGCGCATTTATGTACCTTCCTCTGGAGGGTTGCGAGAGTTCATTGTCACGGAGGCTCATAGAGCTCCTTATGCAACGCATCCCAGGGTTAAAAAGTTGCATGCTGACTTGAGGCAGTTGTATCATTGGCCGGAAATGCGGCAGCTCATTGCTGAGATAGTAGCTCGATGCCTTGAGTGTCAGAGAGTAAAGGCGAAGCACCACCATCCCAGTGGGTTGCTCCAGTCTCATGCTATACCAGAGTGGAAGTGGGATACTATATCCATGGATTTCATCATTGGTCTTCCTATGTCTTCTCGTCACCATGATTCTATCTTGGTGACAGTTGACAAGTTGACCAAAGTAGCTCACTTTTCACCAGTCTGTACTACATTCACAGCTCCAGCAGTAGCATAGGTGTTCTTGCGGGACATTGTTAGACTTCATGGCGTGCCCCACAAGATTATTTCTGACAGTGATTCTCTTTTCACTTCTTCCTTTTGGAAGTCATTACAGGCAGCTATGGGCACTAAGCTCAATTTCAGTACAGCCTATCACCTGGAGACAGATGGTCAGACAGAGAGGGTCAATCAGGTGTTAGAGGATATGCTTCGTATGTACGTCATGGATCATTAGACCTGGTGGGAGGAGTATCTTCCCTTAGTGGAGTTTGCCTATAACAATGGGCATCACACTTCTTTGGGGATGCCACCCTATCAGGCATTATATGGCAGGCCTTGCAGGATGCCCTTGAGTTGGGATCGCATAGAGGATAGAGTTGCTATTGGTCCTGAGATAGTTTGGGATATGGAACAGCAGGTGGATTTGATTAGGCAGCATCTCAGAGAGGCTCGAGATAGATAGAAGAAATATGCTGATGTAAAGAGGATAGATCGTAGCTACTTGGTTGGAGACAGAGTTTTCTTGAGAGTGCAACCGCATAAGAGTCCAATCCATTACGAAAAGGGTTCTAAGCTCACACCTCACTTTGTAGGACCTTTTGAGATTCTTGAGAGGATAGGCCCAGTTGCCTACTGTTTAGCACTGCCACCTAGCCTGTCACGCATCCACGATGTGTTTCATGTATCAGTTTTGAGAAAATATATCTATGATGAGAATCACATTTTAGATTGGGATGCCTTGTAGGTGGAGTCGGACGGACAGCTAGCTTTGGAGCCCATTCGCATTTTGGCATGCCAGACGTTGGCCCTTCGAGGTCCAGAGCTGGACCAGGTTAGGGTCCACTGGGATTGTTATGATGAGGTTACGGCTTCATGGGAGGATGCAGCACGTATGAGATCAGAGTACCCCCACCTCTTTGATGAACTCCAGGAGGAAGTTCATGCCTAGAGGGGGAGGGTGTGAGGCCTCACCTTGACTCAGTCCGACATTCAATGGATTTTATATTTAGACTATTATGGATACTTTATTTTGATGCATTTTGAGACTTAGAACTTATATGATTTCAGGATTTGGATAACATTGCTATGTTTTGATGATCTACTTATTATACGTTAGGAAATAGGAAATCATCACAAGCAAGATAAACGTAATAGCTATTAGCTCAATCACGAAAGCATAACTGCAATGATCTATCCTAAACAACACTCAATAGAGACATGAAATAAAAACATTCAAAACTGGAAATTAAGCAAACCAAAGATGTGATTTGAATGCTCCTTCATGTGGCTCCATTGTTCTTCTTTCTTCTCCAAATAGTTTTGTTGTAGATCTCACCTTCAAGTGCACACACATAATTGAAAGCAAGTAGACAAGATTTTGATCAAGAGTACTCGAAATATGATTGACTAGAAATTCGATAATCTGATTACCAATTAGCCTTGATTGATGAAGATCATCCAATTTATAGAAGAATTGGAGAGATGACAAGATTAGCATGATTCAATTCAAATGGAAATTGCAAATCAATTATGTCAATTATGACAAATTATGACAAATTATGCACTTTCTATGCAAAATTTGTTGATTGATGATTTATGACAAATTATGACAACTTCTATGTCAAAATTGATTGATTGTCAATTATGACAAATTTATGACAAATTGACATGCCATTTCCATGAATTTAGGAGAGAAATAGGAGGAAATTGAAATTAGGAAATTAGAAAATTAGAAAAATAGAGAATTAAGAATTTAGGAATTAAGAAATTGATGAAAACTAGGTAAATTAATTAATAATTTGTCATTTATTAATTAATTCACAAAGAGGAATAATCAGCCAATTAAATGAACATTTAATTACAATGAGAAGAAGACTTAGGATAAATAAACAATTTATTAATCCTAAAGGAGGAAATGACACACGAGGTTAAATGATTAAATCATAAAACCGTAGAAGATGAATTAGCAATACGAGAATGACAATTAGGTCTTGATTGAGGATAATTGATATTGATTCGATCATGATTTTGAATTGATAAATGATTTGATTGAGATTGGTTGACAAAAATCAATGACAAATTGACCAAATTGACATGATTGAAAAGGACAAGGATCGATGATGAATCGATCGCAATATGACAAGATTGACAAGGACAAAGATCGACCAAAATCATGACTGAAGATTGTTGTCGACAAGACCAAATTCGAAAGCGAGACGAATGAAGAATGTAGAAGAATGACTCGATGTTCGCAAATGATAAAAACCAAGTATGAATCATAGGAGAAATGTTAATGCGACGCAAAAACCTAAATGAGGCAATGCACAGATGTTAAAGTATGACTCCGCAAGTGTTGACCATTTTTAGGTGTCTACATTTTGCCCCTCTTTGAGACAATGCGATTTTAAGCGTTGTTTCAAAGAACAATAATGAAAATGCCCCAGACAATGACAATGACATATGCATGCCCCCTTGAGGAATTGGCCGGCAACATGCAGAAAAGAGGCCAATTGATCGATAAAAATGATAGAAAA
Organism: Cryptomeria japonica; assembly: GCF_030272615.1. Classification (NCBI taxonomy): domain Eukaryota; kingdom Viridiplantae; phylum Streptophyta; class Pinopsida; order Cupressales; family Cupressaceae; genus Cryptomeria; species Cryptomeria japonica. Next base: position 258,484,443 of record NC_081407.1, on the reverse strand, counting down.
TGATAGGATCAAACGGCTCGCCAAGACTGACGGAAGAAATGTTAGTAAGAAGAAATTAGACAGAGGATAGTTAGAGATGAAGAAAAACTTGCTTTCAGTAATGCACTTTGTAGGTGAGAACCTTTATTTTAATGTAGCAAAATGGATGCGTAGCATCATGGCATTGAAGGCCAGAGCTGAAATGCAACCCTTTTTGCAAAAGACAAACACATCATAGACAAACATCAATCACAACAAAAAAGAAAAGGACCATGAACCATCTCGGTCACTCTAAATCACTCAGTGACATCATTGAGCAACATAGGAACATGACCGAAGCCAAAGATAAATCAATAAAAAGATAAGATGCACAAATTCCAACAAATCAAACAAACATCTTGATCTTCATTGTCAAAAGTTGAAAGTGTTGATAGGACAATCATTCTGTCTGGTTTCAGGGAATGTGGTATCCCGTCTAAGATAGGACACAGTCTGGTTTTGAGTATACCACACCCTGTATAAGACCCATGATAGTGTGCCAAGGACAAATGATTTTGCGGGTGATTGATATGACAATGTTGATCAGTTTGAATGTCTGATTTGATTGAAAAAGTTTATCTGTTAATGCATGATTTTAGTTAAAGCGTAGTGTTTGATTGCGTGTCGTTGGAGGGATGCTCAGTGATCTGTCTATGCACATAAGGGATCATTTATTGCAAAATGCGTGTTTTTGGATTTTAAAATTTTTGAAATTTTTTTGTGTTCATTTTTTCAGGACTTTATTTGATTTTTTAGGGATTATCTCAGGACAGTTTTCATTTTTTTGATTTTTTTAAGGACCTTATTTGATTTATTTGCATTATTTCAGGACGTTTTTAAATGTTTTTGAGATTTTTTTTCAAGACATTTTTCAATTTTTATGAGATTTTTTTTTTTTTAGGACATTTTAAAATTTTTTATGAGATTATTTTTTCAGGACATTTTTCAATTTTTATGATTTTGCCCCCAGTGTCTAGCAAGGCAAGGAATATGACAGGTGAATAAATAGGCTTGCTGAAATGATGGTGGATAGAGGGAAGACAAAGGCCTTTCATCATGGAGACAATACAGATGCAATTTCCAAGGGCTATTGCCTGATGGGACAAGAGACTAGATATGACAATATAAAGCAGGAACATGGCATGAGGGACATGTCAAGAGGTTTTTGAAAATAGGTTTTGCATTTCACGTCCTTATGTCAGATCAAGATCAAGGAATGAAAAAGAGTGTATGGATAGTGATAAGATATGGATAGGATAAGAAAGACCAAGAATGGATAAGGGACATGGACTGAAGGTCGGGATAGGATACGGGATAGTGGCAGAAAGTTGCAATAAGCCAGGGAATATGGATGAAAGGTTATAATAAGAAAATGGATAAATGACCAAAAGCTATGATAGACTGAAAGCTGCAAATAAGATGCATGATGCTCATGAAGATCATCAGCCTTATCAAGATCAAAGGTGGAAAGAGGAAATGGACATGAGGGACAATAGGATAATGGAGGGCAATGACAGGGGTTCAATAGGATAATGAAACAATGAAGGACAATAGGATATGATAGGATAAAACCTGCCCCCAAGTGTGGTGTGCAAGAAGTTCATAGATTACACATGACGCCCGTTTGCCAGGTTTTCATCATGGTACTTGCCCAAGGCGCCTGTTTGCCAGGTTTTCACCAGTGGATGAATTATTTTTTTGCTTTACTTTTTTCTTTTCTTTTTTGTCTTTTTTTTTTTTTCACTTTTTTTTGTATTTTTGAGCTTTTTCAATAGAAGATGGACACATGATAGGGGATGGAAGAAGGACTCAAGCATCTTTTTGTTTGGATAGTAGCCTTGAAAAGAATGGACCATGACCTTTAAAAGTATGCTCAAAGACGTTGGTAGGATAAGGACATGGAAAATGAGATGAAACTAAAGCAAGGATTTATGCAAAGGATGGGATCAAAGGGATCGAAGGATGGAAAATATGCATTGGATAATGGATAGGGTATTGGAAGAATTGGGCTTGAGCAAATGGAAATGCTGGCAAGATTGACATTGGCACACACCTTGAGGGGTGATGGACTGATGGAGGAAAGACGTATTTTGGATATTGAGATTTTGATGGAGGAAAGGCTATAGATTTTGGGACATAAGGGCCCAAAATGGATGAAGAAGGTGGTGGAGGAATAGACTTGGGAGGTTTGGATGGAGGAATAGCAACTTTGGATGCCAAGTTGGATTTTTCTTTTTGTGCTTCAAGAAGCTGCTTTGGGATCCACATGGTTTTTGATTTTTCATGCTTTTGTGGTTCCTTGGAGTGCATTGCTTGCACAAGGGATTTAGGAACCCATATATATTTTGACTTTGCTTTATTTTTCTCAATGGGCCTCTGTGGCCTTTTGGATATATTTTTTTCTTTATAGATCATATTGTTCTTTGTTTTGACATGTCGATTATATTGGACATGTTGATCCTTGAATACATGTGGATTTTTAGACTTATGACTTTTATACTTGGCATCCAAATTGCTTAGAGGAAAGGAATGCATGGATGGATATGAATGAAATGGACTTATTTTGGATGGATGAAATTTACTCAAGGATGTGTGCCTTTGCTGACCTTGCATAGAGGACGAAGGGATATAAGGACCTAAGATGGATGGAAGGTATGATGGGGAAGGTGTATGTTTTGATTTTGATGGAGGGATACCAACGCCTTGAGAGTGAGCTCTATATCCATGACCATTAGTATATTCTTTGATATGAAGGGGTTCTTTCTCATGAAGATCTACTCCTTTGCCTTTATGAATATCTTGACTTGTAGGATACTCTTTTCTTTGGGAAGAAGACGTGAGTCCATTATGAGGTGGATATGATATGAGAGAAATAATGAGATCTTGAAGTGGATCAGATTTCACCAAAGTGGAAGAACCCATTGTGCATGTCGAGGGTTCATGAACATCTTGCACTAACACGTTAGAATCATGAGGGGGATTAGGATCATGAGGGTGATTAGGATCCTGAGGGTGATTAGGATCATTTAGTGGACATGGTTCAATGACAGGCTCTTCAAGAGATGGAATGGGAGAAATAATGGGATCATCACAAGAAATGAGATCTTGGAGTGTATATGGAGCATTAGGACAAGGAGATGGAGGAACAAAAGGATCTTGTGGAGGATTTAAAGGAATAATTTGATCTTGACAAGGAGGAAGATCATTGGAATCCTCTTTAAAGGTGCTTTTCTCTTGACTTTCAATGGGATCATCAGAAAGGATGGAAGGGATATCTTGATCTTTCTTAGAAAGTGGAATGTCAATGGGATTTGAAAGGACATTTTTTTCATGAAATGGAATGGGATCGTTTGGGATTGGATGGATTGGGATATCTTGATCTTGCTTGGGGAATGGAGTGTCAATAGGACTTTGGATAGGATGGACAAGAATAGGGGAATCATCATGAGTTTCTGGGAAGATGAGATCCTAGTCAACAATTGGATGGGATGATAAGGTTTTGGGATCTTGATCTTGATCTGTTTCAAGACATGTTTCTTCGTGCTCTAAATTATCCTCTTGAAATGGGGTTGGACTTTGGATTTGCATAGAGGATTCTAACAAGGAATCAATGTTTTGGCATGAAGGAAATGCACTTCGAACATTTGTGATGGATTCTGGCAAGGAATCTGTAGCGTCGTAAATTGTACGCACTTGCTAGGGTGGTACAATTTCACACCTAGTTTAGCACCCGCCTTGGCGCATTTTTCATTTTGCATTGCATTTCCCCTTAGCACTTAATTAATTAAATTAATTAGGTCTAAGGTTCTATTTTATCATCTCCCATATCATAAAGTTGGGCCCTTTTCATTAAAGTGTGCCCCTTTCATTTTATTCCTCTAATACATCATTTAATCAAAAACCCTAATTAGGTCCTCTTTTGAACTTGGGGGCTTGATTTCGGGGGTTAAAACATCTCGAAATCACCTGTAACTTCGGGATTCACTCTAAAATCATCATATCCGACAGCCCTGAAAATTTGGTGAAAAGTTGTCGGGACCATGGCGCCCGGAGAGGACCATGGCGCCCGGCGTGCACATGGTCCCGGACATTTTTCCCAAAATTTTAGGAACACGATCCAATCATAAAATAAAGCTTAAACCCAAGAAATTGGCAGGAGATTCAATCTCTAGGTCGGCCTAAAGTTGAAATTAAGACCTAGGGTTTCATATATAAGAGCTCTCTTTCTTCATTGGAAAGGATCCGAATTTTGGGTTTCAAGGGCTTTCTATGCAGTGAAAGAGCAGATCTTTGAAGACTTCAATAGCATTCAACATCCATCCATCAAGCATTTATCAAATCCATTCATTCACTTAGGGCTTTGAAGGCATTGAAGAGTAATAAGGGATCACCGACTGAAGATTGGCTTGTACCCCTCCCTTGGGGTTGGGTATGATTTCATGTTGTTTTCATGTCTTTGCATAAGCCTCATTATGTCACTTACATTCATGCTTTAGATCACTTGGCATCTTGATTTGGAGCATTTACATTATCATTTACAAGCAATTAGGGTTTACTTTCTAGGTTGCTCTAGTTTGCTTTCTTGCATTTTAGGATCTTGCACACACAACTTTTACAATACAACTTGGCTATTCGTGGAGGTGGAAATCACCAAAGTGGGGGTTTGACTAAGGCAAAACCCTATATAGCCACCCACCATACCTTTTCAGATATAAGTACAGGTTTCTGGACTTGGACGACACCGCAAGTTACAGATCCGATGGAAGCGGACCGAGACAGAACAACACACCAAATTGCAGAACAAAAGACCAAGACAGGGGCGTGGGGCACCCTGGTCCTGCTAGGATAGGGGCGCTGGGTGCCCTGGTCCCTGGGGCAGGGGCACTAGGCGCCCTGGTCCTTCTGTCAGATAGCAATTTTCAGCATTTTTGACAGCTTTTCAGGTTGCAAAACAGCAGTTTCCGGAGTAGTTTCAAGGGCAGAATCAGGACAGCGGCGCCCGCACCCCCATCCCAAACATTTTCATTCATATTTTAACACCGAGTATGCATTTACATTCTTGTCTTGTCCTTGTGTTTATAGCTTTCCATTGTTTAAGTTCAATTCTGCAATCTTGTTATTAGTTTATACTTGCACTTTGGGGTTAGGGATTGAACTTGCATCATTCTATCTATCATTTGCAACAAAGGAATAGAAATCCTAATAGGTAGCCCGTGGCTCTCTCTTCCACAAAAAGAAGTAGCCAATTGTGTGATACCTGTAGGCTCTTTCGTATTCCACAAATGTGTGATTGAAAGTGAGATTAGGGCATGTTTGCTTAGTGTCACTTTTTCCCCCACACATTTTGGTGAACCCGACGTGAACTCCAATTTTCTCTAATTCTGATTTATGTTTTCAAATTTGAGTGTATATGCTATTTCAAATTCAAATTTTTATTTACAAGTGTTAATATCTTGCAAGATTCAAAAATTTAGAGGAAATTTTTGCTAAAACCCTAATTTTTCAATTCAAAGCTGAACTTGTGGATAGCTTAATTGGGATCAATAATTTCAAATCTGATTTAGGAACTCATTTGAATCATAAATTTCATTTTCTAAATCTACATTCTAAGTGATTTTATTGGTTAAAATTAAACATTTCCTTCTATTTTGCATGTGTTATCATTTGAAAAAGGAAAATTGTTGTCATGATGCATTCATTTCATAGATGTTATAATGGGTTATCTTCCCTTGCTTCAATTTTTCCTTCTCCTAAAGAACCTCCCCCCATCTATAACAACATTTTAGTGCCTAAAAGAGTTGCTTCTGATCCCTTTGAGACTCTCCCATGCTCTAAGGATGAAGACTTTAAGAGTGATCTTGACAATTCTCCTAAAATGTGCCCTTCCTATTTAGCTATCCTAGAGGAAGAGAATGATATCATAAACACCTTTCTTAATGTTACTTCACCTTCCCTACATGATGCCTCTCTAAGTGAAAAGGTATTGATGGACATTGACTTATTTTCTCCTAAATTTGGTCCTTCCAATGGGGGCATGTTAGTGCAACAAGAGGTTAAGAACACTTCTTTCAAAGATCTCCTTCCTAAGCATGAATCTTTGGAGAAATATGTTCATGTTCCTCCTAAAAAACACTCCCTTCATGAGGATCCTTTTGTGCAAGAAGATGACATTATCCCTACACTTCCTAGTGATGGCATTTCCTTATCCAACAAAATTCCCACTAGAGACGATGAATTAATGATAAATGCTTACCCTTCTCCTAAAGTTTGTCTTACCCATAAGCATCCCTTAGAGAAAGAAGATGAAATAATAAGCAATTTACTTAATTCTCTCTCCCCTAAAGATCATATTGAACATATTTTGAGGAAAGAGGATGAGTTTAACACATCTATTGATGCTCTCCCTCCTAAGGATGAGGAATTAATAAACAATGTTATCTCCTCTCCCGAAATTGACAATACTTCAAACATTCCTTTCAACAACTTCGCTATTTGGGATGAACCATTAGAAGAAGGTGTAGATTATTCTCTACCCCATGAGAGAACCCTAGCCAAAGGGGATGAAATCAAGATTGAAAACTCCCTTGATAGTTTCTCACCTTCCTTGAATCTCAACTATTCTCCCTCTAAAAATGAAGCATCTCCCTCTCCTCAACTTGGTTCTACTCATAAGGAAACCCTAGTTCAAAACAAGATGGTTAACATCTCTTTCAAAGATCTCCATCTCAAAAGTGAGACTTTAGAGAGTAATGTTGATCCTTCTCCTAAAGAGTTTATTCCCCATGTAGATCATTTGATGATAGAGGATGATATGACCTTTCCTAGTAGAACATCAATGCCTACCCCTTGTCTCTCTCCTAAAATTGATTTAATCCGTGATAAGATTTTAGTGCAAGAGAAGACTATCAACAATTCTTCCAACACTTTTGTTCATTCCTCTAAACCATCCTCAATCAATTTGATACGTGTGAATGAAACACCTAACAAACCTCTCTTCACTGTCCAAGGTGCTTGTCCTTCTCAAAATTCTCAACCTTTAAATAAGCCTATCTTAGTGGTCCAAGGTGGTTATGCTAATGATTCTTTTTGCACTCCTAAGAAACCTATTATTACTGTGCAAGGAGGTTATTCTACTAAGAGCCCTTATGAGTACGCTAAGCAACTGACTAGAGAGAGTTATCATGCGGTTGCCCATACTTATAATACTAGAAATAATAGGTAGCCTAATCCTCCTCCTGTTACTCCAGCTTCACTTCCTCCTTCCCAACCTATTCTTCCTCAAGCTCCTCGTATTTCACAAATTCTTGGTAAGGAATATGATCTCATAGAACAACTTAAAACTGCTCCTGCTAAGATATCCCTTTGGGATTTGATCCAAACTTCTTCCGCTCATCATGGAATGTTACAAGATGCCTTGAAAGATTTGAATGTTCCTCCACCTAGTAATATAGTGTCTTTGGTTAACTCTGTGATGAATCCTAAAGCTCAAATTGTGTTTACCCGAGATGAGTTGCCTACTAGTGAAGTTCAACATCAATATGATCCCTTGATGATTGTGGTTATCATAAATGACACTGCTATAAGACGAACACTGGTAGATAATGGTTCTGGACTTAATGTATGTAGCATTAATCTATTGCATAAGATGAATGTGGATACATCCCTTATTGAGCCTGACTCTCGTCCCATTCGAGGCTTTGATAATGTGGCTAAGTCTTCATTAGGTATTATCACCTTACCCATCACAGTGGGACCTGTTACTTTGCCTACTCCTATCCATGTTATGTCGGGAAATCTAACATACAAATTGTTATTAGGGATACCTTGGATTCACAGTATGCAAGCTATCCCCTCTACATTGCATAGACAAGCTAAATTTATTTATAATAATAAGACATATACCTTGATAGGTGATACTAATTTTCAAGCTTGTTTGCAAACATCTACTTCCAAAGGGAGTTCTTCTAAGCCTTCCTCTTCTAGTGATGACCCGTTAAACAAGATACCTATGGACGAATCATCACCCTCTGATAATCAAAATTCTTTGGATGAGTCTGAAGTTCCTGAAGAAGATTCTTCTCAACTTGAATCTACACATGAAAAGGCTTTTGATACTGAGAAGGTTCTCGCAGAAGATGATTGGGGATCTCTTGATTTTAATCCCACCTTTGTAGGTGAGTATAGGGTTCCTCCTAGAGAGCTTAAAGTTAAAAAGAAGGAAGAAACTAGAGATCAATCAGTCTTACTTGAACCTATGAGCAATAATTTTGTGGCCGCTTCTCAAACTTCTTCTCCTCACACCTCTAATTCTGAAGAATTTGATTCTTTGTCCTATGAAAGACCACCTTCTCTTTCTGAAATGGCTAATCGTTATGGTCGTCGTTTTCACATTTTGGCTAAGAGTGGCTATAGTGGAAATGGTTGTGGCACAAATGAACAAGGAATTAAAGTTCCTTTAGAACATAACATGCATGAATATTCATTTGGACTTGGATATAATCTTTCTATGCCCACCAAAGCATCTAAAAGACCATCTCTCAATGTGAATGCTATATTTAGTAGTGATGATGATCTCACTTCAACTAAACCATCTTCTACTTCTATCAACTCTCATTCCCCCCATAAGGAAATCTTGGTGATGAACAAATCTCTTTATGACTCCCCTCAAATTTCTAAATCCACTTATGAATATTTATCGCCTATTCATCATAAAGTCCTTTCCTCCAGGGATAAGGCTCTAATAAATTACACTCATCTCTCTTCTAAGATTTCTCGTAACTTTCCTTCTTCAATTTTTATCATTTTATACATGTTTTTGATCTCACTTATGGTTGAGCATTCAGCATGTCATATTCAAATACCTCATTCAATCTATCATGTCTTTAAATAACATTAATGGCTATTATGTTGCTCATCATTATGTGACATTGGTAGCTCATTTACTGGGGGCTCATTGTCATTCATGATGGTACAATTTCAAGTGCAATCATATTTTTGAAGTAACATAATAGCCTAATTTTTCTATGTTATCTCTTGTTCCTATGGGGTAATAGTGTGGAAATATTGATCATCTTTTCTTTAGAATCCTCTTTTTTCTAGATATGGGAGAAGATGTATATTCTCTTTCTTATCCTACAAACTTCTTTTAAGGAGTATTTTACATACACTAATATCTTGCTTGCATGAACTCATGTGGGTATGTAGTACATTTTGCCTATGTCTAAATCTCTCCCTAGAAGATTGTGTAAGTCCTTCTCATTGTCCTTATCCTTGGGAGGCAATGATCTTTCCTTATTTTTATCTAAGGATCCACTTTTTCCTATTTCGTGGATGGTGTGAACTTTATTACTTGATGTTATTCCTGGTATGCATTTGTTGTTGTTTGTTCAAGGATTCTCTCTTACAATAAGTGTAAGTCCTTGACTACAACCTCTTTTGCACTTGGTAAAATACATCCATAATGAATTCACTCTCCCAATTGGGTTAAAAAAAAAGTGTCATCCTTCATTAAGAATCACTTTCACCTCGCAAAAGAAGGAAGTATTGCATTCTTATTCTCTTCTTTGTCTTATTCTAGAAGTTGTTTGTCTAAGACAATTCCTCTCGGGGATAGGTGTCTTTTGTACAAAGATCTCTTCTCCTCTAAGGATCTCCTTTACACATACTACAAGATATCCCTTTTCAACTATCTTATCCTAGCTTAAAGAGTGCAAAACTCTCTTGCTTGGATCTATGACATTGTTGCATTTTTGGGGTATCTTCTTTTGTGATGAAGGTAGGTATCCTTGTTCTACTTTGCTTATGACATAAACATTACACTTTTTGAGCAATGGGTCATTCTCGGAACCAGAGCACAGACTCTTAGAGCGAGATGTTTCCATTTTTTTTATGCAAGGTGATTATTCTCGGAACCAAAGCACAGACTCTTAGAGTGAGATGTCACGCTTTTGTACTATACATATACAAGTTGTAGCATACTCGAGCATAGACTCCTATGAGGTGCTTCTAACCTCCCTTACACACACATGCACGAGGTTGAGTGGAACTAGCGGCATAAGGCTAGACTTTCTCACTCTCCTCCCTTACATGGATCACCTAGACAGACTCTAGGGGCTAGTTTTCCATGTCCCTTTTTCCATGGATCACCTAGACAAGATCTAGGGGCGAGAAGTCCATGTTTTCTCTCTCACAATTCTTCTCATGGATCACCAATGTGTGTATTCATGCTTTTTTCCTTTCTTTTCTTCTCTTTGAATTTTGTTTCCATTTACATCCTTCATCTTGTGTTAGAGAACTCTCAAATCCTCACACTCTTTGTTGTGTTGGAATTGAGATTTAGTCCTCTTTCTTACCAAATGATTCTCCATTAGTTTTTGATCTCATATCAAATCTTCTTGTGAGCATTTGTCATCAATATTCTTTAACAATTCGAAGTGGTAAACATGATACCCTGTTTCAACTCACTAAAATTAGCAAGCCAAAACAGGGGGGGGCATATAGCTACCCTCAAATTTTCATCACCTTCCTTAGTAAGCATTAGGTGATTCTGTGATCTAACGTGTGTTTTGTAGGGTGTGGTTCCTAACTGTGTACTGCAGATACCGCTGGGGGCTTCATCCGAAAACTTACGGATATATCCGTTTTCAAATAATGTTTACTTTTCTGTACTTTAGCTTGCATATGCACACAGTGTTCATATGACCGCTAAAGTGGGGGCTAAATGTAGCGTCGTAAATTGTATGCACTTGCTAGGGTGGTACAATTTCACACCTAGTTTAGCACCCACCTTGGCGCATTTTTCATTTTGCATTGCATTTCCCCTTAGCACTTAATTAATTAAATTAATTAGGTCTAAGGTTCTATTTTATCATCTCCCATATCATAAAGTTGGGCCCTTTTCATTAAAGTGTGCCCCTTTCATTTTATTCCTCTAATACATCATTTAATCAAAAACCCTAATTAGGTCCTATTTTGAACTTGGGGGCTTGATTTCAGGGGTCAAAACATCTCGAAATCACCTCTAACTTCAGGATTCGCTCTAAAATCATCATATCAGACGGCCCTGAAAATTTGGTGAAAAGTTGTCGGGACCATGGCGCCTGGAGAGGACCATGGCGCCCAGCGTGCACATGGACCCGAACATTTTTCCCGAAATTTTAGGAGCATGATCCAATCATAAAATAAAGCTTAACCCCAAGAAATTGGTGGGAGATTCAATCTCTAGGTCGGCCTAAAGTTGAAATTAAGACCTAGGGTTTCATATATAAGAGCTCTCTTTCTTCATTGGAAAGGATCCGAATTTTGGGTTTCAAGGGCTTTCTATGTAGCGGAAGAGAAGATCTTTGAAGACTTCAACAGCATTCAACATCCATCCATCAAGCATTTATCAAATCCATTCATTCACTTAGGGCTTTGAAGGCATTGAAGAGCAATAAGGGATCACCGACTGAAGATTGGCTTGTACCCCTCCCTTGGGGTTGGGTATGATTTCATATTGTTTTCATGTCTTTGCATAAGCCTCATTATGTCACTTACATTCATGCTTTAGATCACTTGGCATCTTGATTTGGAGCATTTACATTATCATTTACAAGCAATTAGGGTTTACTTTCTAGGTTGCTCTAGTTTGCTTTCTTGCATTTTAGGATCTTGCACACACACAAGGTCTGCACACACTACTTTTACAATACAACTTGGCTATTCGTGGAGGTGGAAATCACCAAAGTGGGGGTTTGACTAAGGCAAAACCCTATATAGCCGCCCACCATACCTTTTTAGATATAAGTGCAGGTTTCTGGACTCGGATGACGCTGCAAGTTGCAGATCCGATGGAAGCGGACCGAGATAGAACAACACACCAAATTGCAGAACAAAAGACCAGGACAGGGGCACTGGGCGCCCTAGTGCCTGGGACAGGGGCACTCGGCGCCCTGGTCCTTCTGTCAGACAACAATTTTCAGCATTTTTGACAGCTTTTCAGGTTGCAAAACAGTAGTTTCCAGAGCAGTTTCAAGGGCAGAATCAGGACAGCGGCGCCCATGCCCCCTTCCAGAACATTTTCATTCATATTTTAACACCGGGTACGCATTTACATTCTTGTCTTGTCCTTGTGTTTACATCTTTCCATTGTTTAAGTTCAATTCTGCAATCTTGTTATTAGTTCATACTTGCACTTTGGGGTTAGGGATTGAACTTGCATCATTCTATCTATCATTTGCAACAAAGGAATAGAAATCCTAATAGGTAGCCCATGGCTCTCTCTTCCACAAAAAGAAGTAGCCAATTGTGTGATACCTGTAGGCTCTTTCGTATTCCACAAATGTGTGATTGAAAGTGAGATTAGGGCATGTTTTCTTAGTGTCAATTTTTTCCCCACACAGAATCAATGCTTGAACATGAGGAAGAGGGACTTCGAATGGGGTCCTCTAAAATAGGTAATGGCAATAAAGTGCATGGTGGCATTGGATCTTGTATTTCTGAAACATGACAAGGATGTGCATCATGAATTGGATTATCATGGCAATCAATTATGGATAGCTCTTGGATAATTGCATCCTTGGGTGTATTGTTTGATGAGGACAATATGGAAGGTTCTTGTGAAACTTCTAGAGGTGTATGGATAGATGCCACTGGAGAGTCAATTTGCTTGTGGGGGGATGAGGCATTGCTAGACATAATTGTATTATCTTGATCTTCCTCAAAGAACTCACTTGGTAGTTTTCTTAAGAGCATTGCAATAAAGCCACCTTTCTTTTGAGGTTTTGACATAGTTGTATCTGGAATTTGAACTTGTTTGGAAAGAATTTGGTTATGGTCTAATGCCATGTTTTGATTTCGAACTAGATGTTGATCAAATTGGTTTGACATGTTCAAAATTTGGCTTGGTGCATGTTGCAAGTTTTGTTTTTGAATTTGTGATTGTGGTTGTTGACATTGATATGTTGATTGAACTTGTTGATATTCCACCATCGGTTGAACCATTTGTTGACATTGTATTGTTGGTTGGACATATTGTTGAAATTGAACCATTGGTTGTGTTGGTTGAATATGTTGGACCATTGGTTGTATTGGTTGAAAATCTGATTGATAGTAAACACCTTCTTGTTCTTGTTGTGGAGGCACATAATGTTGTTGTTGATGTTGTCTCCTTTCTTGAAATTGTTTCATCATCTCTCTTTGGGAAAGGAGAGCTGGTATGTCTGATCATTCAAGAAGAGATCTTACATCAATTGGCTCAATCTTTGGATTTTGACCTGGAAATTTTTGAAACACTTTGAACATTTGTGATCTATTCTTCTCAATGTTTTTCACTCTTTGTTCCAATATCTCTTCTTCTTGAGCTAGTTTCTCCTCTAGTTTTTGTATTTGGAGACTTGTTTCATCATAAAGAGTTTGATCGATATTGCCTTGTTGTTGGGTTCGATATAATTGTGATTGCATTGTCGGTTGATATGTCAAACTTTGTTGCATCATTGGTGCTTGGAACCTTGTTTCAATAGACATGTCACTATGCAATGTTTTTGGGATTTTTCAAGGATAATGTATGATATGCAACTGAATGCAACCTAAATAGGTGAAAATGCAATCTATGGCAAGAATGCAATCTATGTTTTTGTTGTTTTTCAAGATTTTGACAAACTTATGAAATGCAAATCTAAAAAGAGACCCTTAGGAAATTGAAATGATGTCTAGACCTCAAAGGACAAAAGGACCAAGTGGCAAAAGGACAAAATGACAATGTCTCCCCTATATGCTTGGATACTAAGCTAGGTTTGACCAAAATGATAGTGATGACAAAAAGACAAAGGTTTGATAAGGTATAGACTTCTTAACAATGACTTAGGGTTTATCAAAGATTTGGATTACTCAAGTATGACAAAACCTAGTTTTGACACTATATGCAAAGGGACAATTACTATGCAAATGACCCTAATATGATATGATAATGACCTAAGCTTGATGAAGAGACCTAGGGTATGCAAATATGAATGTATGAAAATGGTATTACTCTAATGCAAGAAGACACATGCAAATGGATGACCCTTATTGATATGCAAAGGAGTATGACCTAGGTGAAACCTAACCTTGGTAATTGACAATGACTTTGCAAAATGCAAACCTAGGATGAACCTAAATCTAAGTGACATGAATGTTGAGACAAGATTTTGAAAAATATTTGACAACCATGTTTGAAGATGTTTTGAAGTTTGTTGGATGAAATACTCTTGTGTTTAACCTTGTTTTGAATCAATTTGTCTTGGTTTTTGAAATGAGATGCAATTCAACTTTTGACAAGCAAAGAAGACAAGATATTTCAACTTAGACTCAAGACAATTATGCTCATTCACACATTTCTTATGGTAGGCAAGGACAATAGGTACTTGAGAGGTAGACTTGTTATGGGATTCAAGGAGAATACATAGATGCTTGACCCCACAGGCTCCCCTCCACGACACTCACTTCTTAGGGCAGCCAAGCATCAGTCCCCATGGAAATCTCCCCATGGTGAACTTAGTATCTCTTCCAAGTATCCGAACTTGTCCTTCTCAAGCAACTAGAAGGTTTTTTTGGCTTCTAAAAACAAGGTGTTTAGTAAGGATTTCTGTTAAGCATTACTCCTTGATGTCACACAAGCGTGATTGAGACATTAAGCCCATCAAGATACCAAAAAAATGTAGTCACGCAAGCACGATTTAGACTGTGAGGTCCTACTTAGATGTTGATATGAGAAAGAGTCCAAGGGTCATCACTTCCCAAGTAACTGCAATTCCCACGTAACCCTTCCTTCAAAGCTTTCGCTCATCAGGTATTTTTTTATAGTGAGTTAGAATGCCAAGGTATTCTAGCCATACTCACTTTGGGTCGTTCCCTTCTCATGATTATCACTTGCTTGCAAAAGCAAATGGTCGGGAAGGTAGGCCCTCTAAAGGTGACAAACAATCAAAGACATGAGCATGGTATCGAAGATCTGGATTTCTGATCACCCTAAGAAGGATGAGAGCATACTCTCCTACTCCAATGTCAAGCTCAACAATCAAAGCAAAAATACATTCATTCCATCCTATTTAGAAATCACTAGGTGCCTAAAAATTAATTACAAATAGAAGGTTTAGTTGTAGTCCAAGGCAACCTGCAAAACCCAAGTCAGAAGTTTGAAATGTTTAGTCTTTGACTATCCAACCTGCACAAAAACGTGTTAGTAGTTTCATTTGTTTGTCTTTGCCATGTGTATGCCAAGGTTCTACACAGAGAATTAGTACCAAAAAACAAAAAGTAGAAAACAGAATGCAAAACAAACAATTTTCAAGTAAAACACTGCATTTTTACCTCTGTTTCTAGACTTTACACAGGCGCAGAAGTCATGACATAGGCACAAAATTCATGACACAAGCATAGAATGTCTTTAACACAGGCGCAGGTTGTCTCACATAGGCGCAGAAGTCCCCAGAAAACCCTGCACTACCCTGTTTTTGGGTTTTTGGCCTGCAAATCAACTCAAAAGCACTCAAAAACATAGTTAAGGGGTTAGATGGTTAGTGTTCATGTCGGGTTCACCAATTAATGTAGCTAGGAATTCAGAAATCATCACAAACAATATAAAAACTAATCTAGCCCAATCACGAAAGCTTAAATGTAATGATCTATCCTAAACACACTCAATAAAGACATGAAAATAAAACATTCAAAACTAAAGATTATGCAAACCAAATGTGGATCTGAATGCTTCCTTCATGCGGCTCCATTGTTCTTCTTTCTTCTCCAAATAGCTTTGTTGTAGATCTCACCTACTAGTGCATGATCATAATATGAAAGCAAGTAGACAAGATGATTGCTCAAGAGTACTCGAAGCGTGATTTGACAAAGTGATTATAAATTCGATAATCTGATTAGTCGGGGGTTTGATTGAAGAAATTCATCCAATTTATAGACAAATTGGAGAGATGGATCAAATTAGCATGATTCAATTCAATAGAAATTGCAAATCAAAAATGTCAATTATGACAATTTATGACAAATTATGCACTTTCTATGCAAAATTTGATTGATTGATAATTCATGACAATTTATGACAAATTTCTATGTCAAGAATTGATTGATTGTCAATTATGAAAAATTATGACAAATTTCTATGTCATTCCCATGAAATTAGGAGAAAAATAGGAGAGAATTGAAATTAGAAATTAGGAAAAAATAGAAAATTAGAAATTGATGGAAATTAGAAAATTAGGAATTAGGTAAATTAATTAATAATTTGTCATTTATTAATTAATTCACAAAAAGAGGAATAATTAGCCAATTAAATGAACATTTAATTGCGATGAGAAGACTTAGGATAAATAAATAATTTATTAATCCTAGAGAGAGAAATGACAAACAAGGTTAAATGATTAAATCACGAAACCCTAGAAGATGAATTAGCAATGCAAAGATGACAATTAGGTCTTGATGAAAGATAATTGATGTTGATTCGATTATGATCATGATTAACAAAGGACCAATGCTGATAAATGATTTGATTGAGAAATGCGCCAATTGACGAGGAACAATGACTAATTGATCCAAATTGACATAATTGAGACAGACAATGATCGATGACAAATCAATCGCAAAATGACAAGATTGACAAGAGGACAAGAATCGATGACAAAATAGATTGCAAGATGACAAGATTAAAAATGACCATGATCGATGACGAATCGATCACAAAATGACAAGATTGAACATGACAACGATCGATGACAAATCGATTGCCAGATGATAAGATTGATAAGAGGACAAAACCCTAATTAGGATTGACGATGTCCAAAATAATGACAAATGAGCACGCACATTGATGCGACAGGATAAAATCGATCAAAATCATGACTGGATAGTGTTGTCGACAAGACCAAATTGGAGAGTGAGACGAATGAAGAATGCAGAAGAATGACTCGATGCTTGCAAATGATAAAGACCAAGTGTGTGACATAGGAGAAATGTTAATGCAATGCAAAAACCTTAAAATAAGGCAATGCACAAATGTTAAAGTATGACTCTGCAAGCTTTGACCATTTTTAGACGTCTACACCAGTATTCATAGGGGGTTTTGTCTTTACCTTTCTTAATGAGTACCTAGTTCATGGTATAGACTGCATTTCTCACTGCTTCTCTCCAGAATGTATGAGCTACATTTCCTTGGATCCACATAGTTCTTGCCGCTTCAACCACAATCCTATTGTT
Source organism: Cryptomeria japonica (assembly GCF_030272615.1). Lineage (NCBI taxonomy): Eukaryota > Viridiplantae > Streptophyta > Pinopsida > Cupressales > Cupressaceae > Cryptomeria > Cryptomeria japonica. Next base: position 258,467,205 of record NC_081407.1, on the reverse strand, counting down.
TCTTTCTTCTATGTCATTCTACTATGGTGTCCTTGGGGTAGACAATTGCCTCTTAATACCGTTCTCCTTGTAGTACTTATTGAATTCATCAAAAGTGAATTCACCTCCCTGATCGGTTCTTAGGCATTTTATCATTATATCACTGAGGACCTGGATGAGCTCTGATACCAGTTGATGAATAATGATGAACTACTAAGGTCCTAACCAGTACTAAGAGGGGGGGGTGAATCACTACACACAAAAACTTGCTCAGATACTTTGACAAATCAAAATAGATAACTAGTTGTCATATACCGATGTACTTAACCATAGCAATACCGGTTAAACAGAAATACTTCAGAAAACTAAACCGGTTAAACAAAAGTACTTCAAACAACATTCAATAGATCTCAGATCTTGATAGATACTTTACCAGTTTAGTCATGCATGAGTTGTATCAATAATACCACAACCATTTAGCATTGCATGCATATTCAACTTAATAAAAAACTACTCAATCATCACATGAAAAACTCACAACCCATAACACATAAATTTTTCACGTGGAAACCCAAATGGGAAAAACCATGATGGGGATGAATACCCACAAGCTTGTTTGTTATCTCTTTTGAAGTCCGCTCTATTAGGAGCCTAGTCTGGTTAAATACTTTACAATAAAGGTTATGTTAGGAACCTATCTTGTTAGGGATCACCCGATTAAAGGATGGCTATATACCTCATAAAAGGTTGAAACCTTGTTAAAGGTTACCTCGCTAGAGGATTTAAATATCTCAATGAACTTGAGCCACCTACTTAGAGGATCTACAACAAAGTCTGTTAAAGCTATTTGGTCAAGGGATTTACCTTATGTTGAAATGGTTAGAAGACAATAGGTAAAACTGTGATCTGATAACAACACTCTTTGCTAAGGTAGATCCTTTTCAGTTCCTCTCTTCAGTAATCACACTCTACAGATTCCTAAATCTGGTTTGGCAAGTATCAAATCTCCAACATGTGGACACAAACACAACTTTTTGCAACACTTCAATAACAAAATTCATCGACCTTAAAGACAAAAATCAAGTTGGTAGCATAAACCCTAAACCCTAAACATTTTAGGTTTACAATTACAAGTAGTTCAATCCTGATGGTCAAATACATTATATAGAATGAAATGATCTAAATGTTGGCAAATGCACACTCCAATGAGACATTATAGATGATTGAAGGTTTTGTCATTGATGGCAACCTTACAATCCCATGACACCGGCAAGGTATTCCACCAGCACTCAGGCCACTAATACCGACAGTGAAAGGAAGCATACCGGCACAAAGGCCGATAGGATTTTTGTTGTAATATATTTTGTTTATTATTGTAAAATCATTGTAAGCCAACTTGGAAAGTTGTAAAATGACTTATATAAGAGAGATCATTGTAGAACATTTTGTGACATGTGAAAGAAAATATATAGGCAAAATAAGGCAGACCTATTATGCGAATTATAGGTTAAGGGTTTATGTAAGAAGCAAAGCAGAAACTAGTACTAGATCTAGCATTATAGATGCTATTTTGAAGTAGTACAAGACACTGGATTTATATAATCCATTTTGTAAGTCAGTGAGACTTCCTATTTTGTATTTGAGCAGTGAGTTCTAAGCACTTGGCCTTCCTGCATGTGCAGGCCCCTATTGTAATAGTAATATTCTCTTATTGGCTAGTAAGTGAATATTGTGGGTCACAGATCCCACCAAGGTTTTTCCCACACTAGGTTTCCTCGTTAAAATATTGTGTTATGGTGTTCTATTCATGTGGTTGTTTTTATCTCTATTTATTGCATTACTTTCTGTTTACCGGTATACAATATTAATATGTTCTGCATGTTTTAAATTAAGAAATTGCTCCAACTGGTTAGATACTGATTCACCCCTCCCCCCTCTCAACATCTGTGGGAATCCTAACAATTGGTATCAGAGCTTGGTCCTCTATTTTCAGAAGCCTAATAGCTTGAGGAATATCTTGACACTGGTAGAGATGGAAAACTTGATGAAACACCTTGAAGCAGCTCTCTCAGACTATGATGGAGAAAAATTGAAAAATATCAAACTTGAAGATGATCTAAAAGAAGCTCAGGATATTATTCAAGCACTTCAAGAAAATCTTACTATTGCAAGAAACAAGAGAAGAGAACTTTTTGAAAAGATGCAATTTGAGAATGATGAAAAGGAAACTCTTAATGATATGATAAACAAGCTAAAGCAAGAGAACATGACAACAAAGAATGAGATGCAGGACATGACTATGAGATTTTGTAAGGAAATTGAAGATAGAAAGAAGAATGAAGAAGATTTGACTAGAAGAATAAGTGATGCTGCAAATGAAAACACAAGACTTAGCTATGAAAATGATTTGTTGAAGACAGATCTGATGCACACACAAAATGACTCAAATGAACTGATGAGGCAAAAAGAAGTCTTAGAAAGAGAACTAGATACTGCAAATCAGCATAAAGAGAAATTCAAGAAAAGCTTAGAAGAACTTGGTAACTTGTTGAAGAATCAAAAACCTAAAGGTGACACTTGTGGAATTGGCTTTGAAGTTGGAGAAAGCTCTGGTACTGCAAACACACAGGATCATGGCAAACCGGTAAGATAACCTACTGCTTATAAATTCAATGGAAAATGCTTTAACTGTAGCAAGTATGGTCATAGAGAAAATCAATGTAGATCTAGAAGTAATCAGAATACCAATGCACCCATCGGTCAATGTTCAAAATGCAACAAAACTGGTCATAACTCTGAAAATAGCAGAATGAATGTAAGATGTTATGTTTGTGGAAGATTTGGACACTTATCTAATCAATGTAGAACACAAACTGACATAGCTTATGGGAAGGCTATTTAGAAAAATAATGTGACTTGTTATGCTTGTAACAAGATTGGACATATTGCAAAATTCTACAGAAATAAGGCTCAAAAGAAAAAGTTGAAGAAGTTAAGCAAGAATTCTCAAAACAATGGATTAGAAAGTCAGACCTAAATGGTATTGGGAATACTTCTCCACCGGTAGAACCTAGCAACACTCCACCAATAGAACAGAGTAGCACTCCACCAACAGGAGTCTCTTCATCTAATTGAAGAAAATTCTTTTGAGGGTTTAGCAATCAAATGTAAAATATGCTATTATTCCCTTGGTTGATGGTGAGAAGTAGAAATTACTTCTATACCAGCAAATAAAGTTAAGTGACTACTTCACTGAAAAGTATTAAATGTGGTAGTTGGCGAATTAACATTATAAATTAGTGATTTTGGCTCCATTTTACTTCATCAAGCATTCAAACATTCAAAGAGCACGAAATTTCCAGAGCTAAGGCATTTCGAGCAAAGAGGCAAAGCATTTCAGCAATCAATCTTTCCAAAGATAGAAAAAGGTATGTATAATCATGGCATCCTCTTTTGTACCTGAATTCATAGCAAAACCTACTGTAGTCGAGGTAATCAAATGCCCTAGGCCTGTATTTCAACTAGTTCCCAAGATAGCTAAAAAGGATGATAATGTTGGTGCATTTTTCCAAATCCCCAAAGGAGTTGTTTTTGCATAAGACCCTAGAATGTACATCCATTTCCATATAGAAGAATTAGGTGATGAGGAAATCAAGAACATGTACAAGACTGTTATATGTGATGATTCCATTAATATGAAACCTAAACACAAAATTATTGAAACCCTAGGATTCATTGAAATCCTCAGCATTCCAGATTTCCCTAAGGAAGTTATTAGGATAGTATTGAGCAGGGTACATGGTGCATTCTTTTGGCTAGATTTGGTTCATAAAATTACCAAGGAAGCTGTGAAAGCTGTAACAGGGTTACCTTCCACCAGTAATAGACCAGACAAGACAAAGAAGGTCTCAAATGACCTGGTAATAAACCTAACAGGTGCAATATTCGACAAAAGGTCTTTAAGGGTGAATGATATAATTGACATAAATGTGAGATTCATTAGCATGATTCTAGGTTACAAAACAACTCATACAAATAGACGTAACTTAGTTTCTGGCTTATGCATAAAAAGTGCTCATGATATGGTTAAAGATAATGTGAAAATTGATGTATGTGAATGGTTAAAGGATGAACTTATTGACAATCTAGGAAAGATCAAGAAGGATATGGGACATTTAAGTTTGGCAATTTATTTGTATGTTTAATGCTACATATAACAAAATAGGTGCCCGATATAGGCAACAAGAACCTTGGATCTGACATACCAGTAGGGAAACAGTTATCTGACTTATTGAACAATATGGGTGAAAACAAAGAGAAGAATATCAATGAGTATTTTCTAGCATTGAAGGCTCGGATGAATGCTAGGGTCAAACTGTCATAGGAAATTGTAAATAAATACAAGGATGAGATATGTTTTGTCATCGAGAAGGATGAGATCTAGATGGAAGCAGTTATCCCAAGAACAATTTGGGTTACTGAAATGGGTTATGAGACCGATGACCACATCATTGAAACATATGCAAAAGCCCTTTTGGAAGCACCCAAGGAACCTAAGGAAGAGGTATTCAGTAGTGCTGAAACCATTGAAAAATAGATCCAATCAAAAAAAATTGTAAAGAAGGTTGAGACAACAGTAATAAGGGGATCTCGGTAGGCAAAGGCTATAAAGGAAGATGTACTCAAGAAAACCGGCATCACTGAAGATGAGTTAGAAGCACTACAGCCTGAAACTCACCTTTCACCGGTAGCTACTTCTTCAGAGAGTGATATGCCTGCAACATTTAAAAGAGTTGTAAGGAAAAGGGAACCTTCACCGGTATCCACACCTTCACCTAGAAGAACCAAGCAAAAACAATAGGCAGTGAGGCCCTCGGTCAAGAAGTCTAGTCCTAAGAAGAAGAAGTTGACACCAAAGAAAAGGACTCAACAAAATATTACTCCGATTGACAGACTGTTGGATCAAATCATAGAAGAAAGAAAACTTAAAAACATCAACAAACTATATGACTCACTCTTAGTTGATGATAAAGAAAAGGTTGAAAACACTATTATTTTACACTTGGATATCTACAAGAAGTTATTGATGCAAGTTGTAGATGAACTATTCAAGAGACTGGAAGCAAGAAGACAAGCTGTTGTAGAGCTTGACAAGAAAATAGATGATCTAATTGCAGAGGCTAACCGGTCAGTATTCTCTACTGCACATTGGCATATTGCACTAATGGTTGGAAGAGTAAATGAGGTTGCAGAGGAAACCAAAAATGCATGGGATATATTCCTTGTTGAGAAAGAAAATCAGGAAGAGTATAGAAACCCTAAACCAATCAAGGTATATCAGAAAGACAAGGATAAGGGAAAATGAAAGGTTGGTGGACCTCCAAGCATCAAAATAAGAGATAATTTATCCCCACCGCCTCTAGTTACTCCACCGGTAACATCAACTGAAGATCAATCGGTTCATGAGAGTATGGATGTATCACAAGAGGATACAAATCCTAATTCTAAGGTACTATACATAGTTGATGTTGATACTTAGAAAGTCAACATTATGATAGACAAGGACACAACTAGTAAGACAGATATGGCTAGTGTACAAGGCAGTTTGACACACTTCTACCGGAACTGTACAACACACTTAAGGAGTTCAAAACTTTGTACAGACTCACTTGTAAGACAAACTTTTTGACAGTTGACATAGACAAGAAAATGAGCAAGATACAGGAGGAAATTAATAAGCTAGTTGACAATTTTATTAATTCATTTGATTCATTATCAATTTTTGAGAAAAAGATAACAGGTCTTGAGGAAGAGTTCCTAAAGGTAGAAAGAGAAAAGGAGAAAATAAAAAGTAAGGCTAAGGATCTGAAATGGAGATTAAGTCCAAAGTTGGACTACCTCACAGGTTTAAGGAAAGAAATATCTGATGCATTAGTTCAAGGACAGAAAACATTGGCAGAGCAAATGCAACACCTCACTGGTACAATTCAAAGAATAGAGGTAGCAATAAAAGATAGTAAAAGGTTTCTTGAAAGACTAAATTTGGTTTTGGTGGATCTTTTTCAAATTTTAACCACCCGGTTACAAGGTTGAGATAGGAAACCATACTCTATTAACACTTTGACAACCTTTGTCATTGATGCCAAAGGGGGAGTAGTGGTATGAGAAAATAATCAGCTAAAGACTCATTTGCTCAGGGGGAGTTCACACATTTTGGTTCACAAATTTTTGGTTCACACATTTTTGGTCACATATTTTTGGACTACACTTTTTGAATTTTCTCATGAGTGTTGCCATCAATGCCAAAGGGGAAGATTGTTGGAAAATGAACACTCCAATGAGACACTGTAGATGATTGAAGGTTTTGTCATTGATGGCAACCTTACAATCCCATGACACCGGCAAGGCATTCCACCGGCACTAGCAAGATCAGACTCTACACCGACACCGACAGTGAAAGGAAGCATACCGACACAGAGGCTGATAGGATTTTTGTTGTAATATATTTTATTTATTATTGTAAAATATTGTAAGCTGGCTTAGCAAGTTGTAAAATGACTCTTATATAAGAGAGATCATTGTAGAACATTTTTTGACATATGAAAGAAAATATATAGGAAAAATAAGGTAGAACTATTGTGCGAATTATAGGTTAAGGGTTTATGTAAGAAGCAGAGCAGAAACCGGTACTGGATCTGGCATTATAGATGCTATTTTGAAGTAGTACAAGACACTGGATTTATATAATCCATTTTGTAAGTCAGTGAGACTTCCTATTTTGTATTTGAGTAGTGAGCTCTAGGCACTTGGGTTTCCTGCATGTGCAGGCCCCTATTGTAACAATAGTATTCTCTTATTGCCCAATAAGTGAATATTGTGGGTCACAAATCCCACCGAGGTTTTTCCAACACTAGATTTCCTCATTAAAATATTGTGTTATGGTGTGCTTTTCATGTGGTTGTTGTTATCTTTGTTTATTGTATTACTTTCTATTTACCAGTATACAGTATTAATATGTTATGCATGTTTTAAATTAAGAAATTGCTCCAAATGGTTAGATACTGATTCACCCCCCCCCCCCCCTCTCAGTATTTGTGGGAATCCTAACACTAAAACAAATCTCAAGTCATTTTGCATCGTCCAATCTTCACCACAACTGGAAAACAGTAACCCATCATGTGCTTTTCACATACCACTAAGAAAAACACACATTCCTAAGGTAGACATTCAATGCATTCGATCTTCATGCGTAAGATCCTTGAAGAAATCCTTCATGTGGACATAGCTGACATGGAATCTTAATCCTTATCCTTGTTCTTAACTAACTCATCACAAAACATCATCGGTTGCACCGCACAAGCCAAACTGGAAACCCTAGAGCTGAACTGAGACTACCAACAAGTAGTCACACTTAGTGAATCCCGACACCGGTCCACTCATCTGGTTGACCATAACCACTTCCAATCTTTATACCAGTGCATACCAATTCACCTGCTTGAGCACTTATACCAGTTTATGTCAGTTCACTTATTGACATCAATGACAACATATATTATCATCTCTTCATCAAATGCCAACAAATTCATGGTGGTCACTTCTTTCCTCATCATAAGAGCCTCTCCTCTTTCAGGGTAAATATAGCTATCAGGAGCATTGACACTTTGATAGGTGTTTACACTTGCCACACTTTGGAAATCAGATTCCTGCACCAAGTTGCTCCTCCTTTCTCCAATGGATATTGTAGCCTTCTCCATACACCTATTGGCCATGTGCCCCTCTTGGTTGCAATTATAACATCTAGGAGGTCCTCTACCTTGGGATCTTCCTCTAGAGAATGGTCTCCTACCCCTGAAGTTCCCTCTTTGATTGTAGCCTCCTCCTTGGTTGTAACTGCTCTCTCCTCTGGTGCCTTATTGACTATACTCACCTTGGTATCCAAAACCACTCCCTTTGTCTTTGAAAGGGCTTCTCCCCCCCTCTTTGTTGTCTCCCTTTGCCTCATCTATTTTGTTCCTACCTCCTCTTTAGCTTCTCCTCCACTTTAAGTGCCAACCGGAAACATTTTTGGATTGTCTCCGAGGTGTGGAGATTCAAATCTTCTTGTATGGCAAATCTTAGTCTATTGAGATATCTCACCACTTTTTCATCCTCACTCTCCTTTACCTTCATCTTCATGCACAACTTCATGAATTCCTCTGTGTAAGAACTCACATCCACCTCCTTCTACTTCAATTTTTGTCTCCTCTTGTGCAATTGGACATTATAGTCCACTGGAACATAGGCTTCCTTCACCAAAGCCATCATCTTCTTCCAAGTAGCAACTCTTCTCCTCCCCTCTTTCACCTTCTCATCTTGGATGAAATTACATGAAGTTAGTGTAGCCCCTTTCATTTTGGATTGGGCCATTTTCACCCTTTGGTGCTCTAGTATGTCTTCACTCTCAAAGAAATTGTCTAAGGAGTCTATCCACTCCATCACTGTATCAGGTTCCATCTTACCTGGAAACACTGGAAGATCCAACTTCACATCCATTGTTCTCTTTTCCATGGACTTGAGGCTACTCATCAAGGGTCATTGGTCTGTAGGAACCTCTAGTTCTTCCTGCCTAAGGATCTCCTCTTCATCCCCTTCTTCATCTCCTCTAGAGTCTCTCTCTCCCCTCTCCACTTTTTCCTTCAACTAGTCCATTTCATTTCTCAAGCCTTGATTCTCAACCCTAAATGCTCTGCTCTTTGTCATCTTCTTCTTCACCAAGATAGCCAACTCAGCATTGGTCATCCTTGATGGGAGATCTTGGGATCTCTCTTCCTTTGACATCTTGTCTTCTTCTTAGGTCTAATGGAAACTCCTATGCTCTGATACAACTTGATGCAGAGCCCTTCACACACTTAAGGATCCAAAATGTTTATTTTGAACCTTTCAAATGCTAACAAGGATCCTACAAAAAGGACTCCACACCTTAAGGTTTGAACTACTCACACTCCTCTAGACTAGCACCTACTCAAGATGAGTAAATGGCTTCAACATCTCTAACATGCCTCACCATGACTCTTGCTCTTGGGTGTTTTTGGATTTGGTCACTTCCTAACACCTAGGACCTATTCCAGACATTGATTTTGGACTTAGGCATCAATTCCCTATACTTCCTTTGGAAACCTACCCCCTTGGCTAGTAGCCCTATTTTGATGGGTATTCTACCCTTAACTCCAAAATATTGAACACAGCCTCAAAAACCATTTATCATTTCAGATACCCTTTATAGAGTTACACTCATCCCCAAAAGGGATTGGCAAGATCTGCAATCTAGGGGTCTAAACCCTTTAGAAGCCTAGAGACCTAATTAGGGCTATTAGGCCTAATTTACAAAGTAACTCCAATTTCTAGATTCTCAACCATAAAACCAACTTAATGAGCATGTGGGGGATCATGAATAACCTCTAATTTTGGGGTTGTACGCTTGGAATCCATCACTATAATATTTTAGGATGACTGTCCAAATTTAGTCTAAGGTAGTCACATGCAGATGCCTACCTAGATTTGCTAGCTCCTCACAGCCAAGCCTTCCCTGCAAGAACCCATGAATATCATATAATAAACTAACCAATCTTGCATTCCACCAAAGAAAATAACTTCTAGATGAGTGGGATGGAAGATATGGCCATTTTTAAGCGAAACCCTAGCCAAACCCTTACTTTCTAGGTTATAGTTAGTAAAACAAGGGGTTCTCACTACTCTCAAAATATTAAGACCCCAAACCACCACCAAAATAGAGGTAACTCAATCCTCTAGATACTCCATGAATGGTTTTGTCAAAACCAATCTGTACAATGATGTACAACAACATCAAGTTCATAATTTTAGGGAAAAACTCAGTTTTCTGATTTATTATGCTTTTAAAATTCAATCACCAATCACACCAACCTTGGGAATCATGTCCACAAGGTATATAGACCTTATCCAAATGGTTTCCAACCTAATTTTGAAGAGATTGGAGCCATTGAGAGGCTTACATCAAAAGTTGCACTTTTGCTTGCATTTTTTACAAAAGTTGTCAACCAAACCAATTGGGATACACACAACATGGATCAAACAAACACCACCTACACACCCTAAAATCCTATAAAACATCAAAACAAACATCATTCTACCCCTATCTACCAAATTGTCCAAATTGTCTTATCAAGATGCCTAATTTGGGACATTGGTTTACATGGTGAGGTCTTTATTAAAAACATGAAAATGACCAAACAAAAGACACTCAAAATGATCCTAAGATCCTAGTCCTCATCCTCTGATCCATGAATAGATTATTGAAGAGGTTCCCCTACACCATTGTGTCTAAAAAAACTATATTTTTATCCAAAAATTATACAAAGGACATTGTAAGAGAACATAAAACTTGTATAAGGACTTTGGACTATCTCTAATGGTAGAAGTGTTATGTGTGATGCCTCTTGTGGGGTCAGCTAGTTAGGGACAAAGGAGGACTAGATCTATATATAAATCCCCTTTGATGAAGATAGGTTCCTAAAACCTATCTAGGTTATTTTCAAGTGAGGAGAAGGCATAGGTACTGAGGAAAAAATAGAAGGTTGCAAGGAAGAAAGATGATCTAGATCCTTGATGAATACTAAGAGGGGCGAGTGAATTAGTATACCAAAAAATACTAAACTCAAACTCTTAAACAATTTAGCAGTTAACCAGTATAACAAATTTACTAACAAATCAGTTAAGACAAATGCAAACCAAATAGCAAACACAACATTTACCCACAAGAGCACAATCACCATAACACAAGAAGTTTTGATGTGGAAACCCAAATGGGAGAAACCATGGTGAGCAAAAACTCACAAGTAACTATCTGCAAAATAGAAACTAGACCGGTTAAGGTCATACAATGTTCTTCACCAGAACAGATCCTATTAGGAATCTAGATCTCTATTAGGAGATAAGTCATGTTAAAGACTACCTTGTGAGAGGATTTCAGATTCATAGTTGTGAACCACCTTGTTAGAGGATTTACAAAGGCTTTGTTGGTCCTACTTGGTTAAGGGTTTCAGAATTGTCAAATATATCAGTAATCAACAAGTAGATGATCTAGATACTAGCACAGTATGCTTGGTTAGATCCTTGATAGCTCATTGTTAATGCACATTTAGCATTACTTCAATCTTCAATATCTCCACACTCTATTTCTTCACACAGACCTAATCTTCTCTTCTATAATCGGACATGCAAAACCTCATCTGCTAAAACCCTAGACATGATGTCCCTATAAAGGAGTTTGATTTCATGTTGGTCCAATAGGATTACATTACAAGTTCCTAGGTTCAATGCATCTAGACACATTTGATAACACAACACAAAATCACCGCCAAAGTGTCGGTGGATGATAACTCATCACAGAAATACTGATGGGTAACTCATCATAGAGTAATACCGGTTGTCAAAATGAAGATTGGAAAATGTTAACTACCTCTATGTTCCTTTGTACCACTTGATATCCTCGAACTGCTTGAGGTCTTCATACCGCTTTGGGTCTTTAGTCAGTTTGTGACCGAGAAACATCTTCTGCAAAACACTGATAGTCTAAAGACTATAATACATAGTACCAGTTGGAACAAATACCGGTTGAGCATAACTCATACATAAAGAAAGTTATCTCAAAATAGGTGTGTTTCCATCAATGACAGTCACAACATCATCAAAATGCCAACAATCCTATGGTATAAGAAGTGGAGAGTAGTATCTCAGATGAAAAAAAGTTGTAGGAGAAATTTTATATCTAGACAAGGTCCAAGGTGGCAAAGGTTGAAGAGGTAGAGGAAGAAGAAGAGGAGGACAATGTGCCTCTCGTAAATAAAAAAAAAGAGATCCTTGGTCACACTAGAAGTGACCCACACAAATAAAAGAAAAGAAATTAAGAAGTGTTGTCAAATCCTAATGAGAAGTGGGAGTGGAACATTGAATATGATCTAAATTATCAGCCTTTGGATTTGGATAGTTTAATAAATGCAATACGTGAATATGATTCACAAGGATCCAATATTGAGATGTATTTGAGTGCACCTATGGTAGATAAGGAGAATATTGAGAAACCAATAATCATATATATGATCATCTACAACAAATATTTTGATGATATTAAGGATAAGTTTTCTCTGGAGCTATTGGAGGCATTAAAAAGGAAGAGAAATGATCCAGTAATGAAGGAGACAAACATAAGGACACAAGAACTTAATATGGTTATCAATCCTATTGGTCTTTCCAACTGATGTCTACAAGTATCCTCTATGGGAATCTAACCTCAATGTGCAAGGGTTTGGATCAGTGGCCAATTGATAGGATAATAGCTAGGGATAAGGATCTAGTTATATCCTCTACACTTCAGACTCTGTTAGACCTTGGTGGGAATCCCTTTAATAATACCTTTATAATCCTAATTCTCTTCTTCTAGTATTGTATTAGATATTCTCTCAATACATTAAGTAAATAAGAAAAATGCTTAACTTTACTAGATATGGCTTCTATCCCTAACTTATGTACTTCGAGTCACTGTGAGAGCCAATCTATCCTACTACTAAAATCTTAAATGAAAAATAAAAATTAAATGTAAATAATGATAGATTTTATTTCATTCCACGTGCCAAGGTTAACAATACATAACATATGACTAGTCCCTATCCATTGGGCTAGATGAAACATCATCACAATGTAAAATATGTGTACTGCAACATCTCTTACCTTATATAAATAGTACCTAGTACTAGTCATAACATAAAATGAATTATCTAGTTGCATCCCAACCAAGTATGATCTCTACAAAACCTTTGTGAATGAAAAAATCAATTTAATCTCATACTTTAGAAGAAGCTATACATAGTCAGTAGCACAGTGGAGACGTAAAATAAAAAACACTTGATTTATTGATTGAATAATATTTTGGAGCATAAATGATGAGTACAACTTGAAAACCATTAAATTTGATTCCAAGATTTTTTGTAATTGCAAAGTAATTCACATATCCATTGCAAAAGATGCAAATAGGACATGAAACTGTAAAATAGTACTATATTGTAGAACCTATGGACTTTTTGTATGCAAATTAACTCTTACTGAAAAATGTTTTACAAGACTTGAATAGTACTTCTAATTTAAACCTAGAGAGTCGAGACAAGGCCTCGAATATCCTTTTATAGAAAAAATAAGGATGCAACAAGCTTTGGGCCTTTTAAAATCTCAAAAAGTGGTAGGTGACCACCTAACTAAACAAAACAAACAACTTTCTAGATTTTCTGATAGAGACAAATATTCTCCTTCTTCTCTTTGTAGGTGGTATTTGTTATAGATGATTTGGAACTCTTCTTTTCTTCACATGAGCTCTCTTATCAAGCTAGAAGATCAGATAATCTTGCAGACATATTTAATGTAGATGGACAAAGATAAGCTTACCATATCTTTACAAAAGATACACATTAAATAGAGAAATCATAAGTCAAAATTCTCTAAGAATGTCATAAATAGGCCACCTACTTAAAATTAATATCCTTTTTCATCTATACATGTCAAGAAAATAAGAAAAGGCAAAAATTAAAAAAAGGTAGGAAACATTAGCTAACTACTAAATTCAAAACTTCAAGTGGCCTCTGTGGTAGAAATGTTTTCTTATGGCCCTATCACTAGTTCTTATCTGGCATGACACCACACAGTGGTAAACTATTTATTTTAACCCCTTTGAATTAGATTTATTTTCTGTTCATGACAAGTTCAACAAACATTACCACTGTACATTAACCTCCTGAGACACGTGGCGTTGATTCGCAACATTGTAACCTGAATTTTTCTTACATCATCAAACCCCGCGAACCTACACTTTCTTCATTCATTCTAGCTCCATGGGCCCAAGAATAACACATGGCTATAGGTTGCTTATATGTGGGCTAACCTTCCAATGTTATCTCCTGGCCCTAATCATGCAACTGACATCTTATGTGACCATTTATGGGTCTATCACAACATCGTAGGTCACAATAATGATTAACTCTGACTGCTACAAATATGTGATTCGACGTCAAACATGCACATGACTATCCATCACAACTTCACAACCATCATTGTGGGTTTGTCTTGACTGTTGTGATCTTGTGCATAACATTTCATCTCACCATGATGCATGCTCCAAGTTGGGTGGAAGAAAGCATGTGAGCTATTGCTCAGACTACACTAACTAATCTTATAAAAACTCAATACAACCACAATACTGCCAATGTGGGATAAATGGTTAAAGTCATTACACACACAAGTATGTCTATTTAAAAAATACTAAATAGATATCATTACACAAACATCCATCTTGGAGATTTTAGTATCTCTCTAATTAGCAAATTGATGGATAATGTGTGGGGCTAGTCAATGTGATAGATTAAAAGGCTCAAGTTGTAACTAAAGAGACCGAAAATAGGTTGTAGTAGGTCAACGCTCAAATATAATAAAAGGAAAAAAGGAAATATGTGACAACATAAGGTTTTAGGTTTTAAGAGTCAAGGTTTAGATGATCAAGCCATAAACCTAGACAATTTTAGCACAAGAAGAAATATTTTGCACATCCCAACAAAACCACTGTCAAAAGAAGAGAGAGCTAGGATAAATTGGGTATTATACAACATTCTAGATGAAATAAATAGTAAATCTAATAATGGGAGGATATCTAGAAGACATTAAGAAAATAAAAAGATAAATAGAAGATGAAGAAATAGAAGCCATGGAAGTACTAAAGGTTACTTTGTCTTCTGCTTCACAAAAGACAAACTTTGAAAGTGGGGAAACAAGTAGTATGACTATTCTAGAGAAAAAAGGAGAAGAGAAGAATGTTGGTCCAAAGACTATTTTGGACGATTATTTGAATACAAAACAAAATATCATGGATATTGCAGAAGATATTCTAGATGTTACCAGAGAAGAGAAGGAAAAGTGGATCTAGAGAAGGGAAGGAAAGATGAAGAGAAGACCAAAGGAGAGAAGATTGAAGAAAAGATAGAGAAATCAAAGGAGAAGAAAGAAGAAAAGAAAGATAGTTCAGAGAAGGTGAGTTTGGTGAAGGAGAAGGAGAAGATAATCAAAGTAATGTTAGTAAGAGAATATTTCAAACTACCCAAGGATTGTAGAATACTATTACTATAGTTACAGATGAAGTTTGAACCTATAGTTATGATAGAAGTGTTGCAAGTTCTAGTGACACAAGGTAAGTTGGATTTGGAAAAGCTATCACCCCTTCATATGCTACATTTGGGTGATGTTATACATCATACAACTAGGTAGAAATATATTTTTTCTAGGGTAGATTGTACAAAGTTAATAAATATCATAGTGAAGTTTCTCCATAAGAAACTTTTAGAAGTAAGTTGATGAATCTCTTAGTGAAGAAGAGTAGTTACAAGCTATGTTGAGTGGAATTAAGGATTATTCTTCTATCTTGGTCAAAAATTTAGAGAATAATATAGAAAAGAAGAGATTGAATAATCTAGTGGATATTTGTGTAGATTCACACAACCAACTACAAGAGACCATAACCAATTTTGAGAAAAGTGTAGATAGTGTAGTAGAGGCATATTAATTTTATCATAAGTAGCTTGAGTCTACTTAGGGAATTCAAGATCAGATAATTTTTTTGAGAAATCTGATTATAGAAGTATCTAAGTTAGTAAAATTAAAAGAAGATGGTGATGGTTAAGAGAGATTTCAATTAGAGAACCTATCTATAAAGCTCAATTTATTAATATTTCAAAAATAATAGGTTAAGAAGGAATTCTATCAGTTGAGAGATATCATAGATGAGAACCTCAATACTATGGTGAATATCCTTAAATACTCACAAGAATTAAATGAGACTATAAAGGTACTATTGGGACTATTTAAAATTGAGTCAAGTTTAGAGGCCCAATTCAAATTTTTGCTCTGCATGTCAGAAAGGTATCCTAAATAAGTCAGTTTGAATGGCCTAGTTTGTGAGAGGTTAAAATGGAACCGGTTGATTTTTTGAGGGTAAAGCTTTGAATCATGTCCCACACCTTTCATTTGGCCTATTAAGTGATTTGAAACTTTTAGAATTCATTTCGGAGAAGTTTATCCAGGTACCCATTTTGAGGGGTGAGCTGAAAGTGCATTTTAGGCACAAAAGCAGCTTTTATTGAGTAGCCTACTTTGAGCAATTACATCTTTTTCCCTGTTGATTTTCACAAAGAATTTAAAAATTGATTGGATTCTATGCATAAATGTGAGTTATCCTAAAAAATTTCAAGTCCTAATGAATCCATTTGCTCAGTTTTCAAAGCCAAATCCATTTGCAGTTTGTGTGTTTTGGCAAGTCCCTGTTTCGATAGCTAGTCGGAGCCCTATTTCGCACAAGTGTAAAAGTTGCCTTAGTGAGTGTCATGATAGAATGTTTTCTCTGGGTTATTTCTGATATAAATTACAAGCTATGTTTCAAATTTCAAGCCTCTATCAATCCATTTGATCAGTTTTCAAAAGAGCTCATTTAGCCATCATTTTTAGTTATCTGTACTTTCAGTGCTACATCAGTTAAAGTAGTTGTTTTTATGAGCGCACCATTTGCATCCTGTCAGGATTTTGGTTGAACTGAGAATTCAAAGATTTAGTATGTACTTCAAGGTACCTATGTTTCAAATTTGAGGGCCTACGGAGATCGTTTGATATTTTTGAGAAAGGCATCATGTGTTGCCAGAACATTGACTTCATCAGGTCCGCAGTGTCGAGAAAGCCAGTTGGTCATTTTCACCGATTAAAGTCTCTTCCCTCAAGACTCATCTTAAGAAACCATTTGGTAGATTTCATGCTTGTGTATCAAAGTACATGCCTGTCAGATGGCGAGCTCCAGAAAGGTGTTTTGACCACCCTGAAAATGCGTCCTCGCGTTTAAATGCGAAAATGTGGCACAAGTGCCTGAAAGTCGTAAGATACGGATTAATGATCCGAAAATGATGCCGATCATTTCCAGAGGTAAGATTAAGGTGTCTGAAGCACTTCGAAGGGCAATTGCTTGAAAATGAAATTTTTTTTAGTCGGACCCACTTTGGGGCCCGACCTAGCTCATGCCTGTGCATCAATTTTATGGTGAAATAGTCTTAACAAAAAGGGCATGTTTCTTCTAGAACCAAGTTGGGTATAGATGCATTAGATTCTCTAAGTTTTCTACATGTTTTATTCTTCATAGGTGCCATCCCGAGCTCCATGGTTCTACATGGTAGATTCAAAGTTTGAATAACGGATTGTATATGACACAGAAGTGTATAAGTGGCACCACATTTAAATTCCACACGGGGCTTAGTAGAATGTGTCGAAACCAATAGCATCTACAGGAGGTATAATTTGTTTTAAGTCAACTTAATGGTAAGTTCATTGTTTGCAACCCTCTCATAAGACAGTGCCACTAAATACCTAATTTACACCTTATTGAGACAATGTATGCATTCACCATGGTGACAAGGGCAGCGTCGAAACCAATATTGCAATTCATGAGGTTTTAAATGTTGAAACCTGGGTGTGGAAATGGTATTGAGGAGAGTATAGAAATCTTTCAGCTCCCTCCACGTGGTCCATGAAGTCTTCAAAATACTTTGTTGCCTCCCCCTATGCAGAGTTTAGTGTGGAGAGTAAGAGACCGCCAGTAAAAGGCTTTGAAGCTTCAGAAGAATGTGAAACATACAAACAACACCATAGAAACCATTCAAGTAAATGCATCATGGCAAGTAAGCTCCTCACATGCCCTCCAAAATCCTTCTCCCAATAGCTACGTGGAGATTGGAGAAGGGTTTGATAATGTAAAGTAAGAAAAACAATGCCTCCTCCTGCATTGTGTCTTGAGGAAGGCAGAAATCACAATGGCAAATGCAATTGGCATGTATGGTGTTGGAGTTTAAAGAGTGCAGAAAATTAGCAAAGCAAGTAAATGCCAATTAAAACCCAAACTCCTTCATGTGCCTCCCCATCTCCCTTCCTTGCTAGATGTGGAGATTGAAGAAAGAGACTGCAGAAAACAAACTAATGCTATGGCAAATCTGCGTGGCTGTTTGCAGGCCACATTAAACATGTTTTGACAAATGCAAATTGGCAGGTCACGTGGGTAAAGAAATTCCAAAATAAATGCAATGTGATGGTGTATGGAAACCTGTAGTTCCAATCTCATGTGGTGAAAAGGGGGGCATTTGCAGTTTGATTAAATAAATGCCAGTCAAAGCATCCTCCCTATTGAGTGCAACGTGGTGTTTGAAGTGCTTTAGCGGTTGCTTCCACTCTCACATGCTCTCCCTCTAGTAGTAACAACAAAAAACTTCAAACAATGCTTTTAGATGTCAAATCCCCCCATCTCCCTCCAGGCTTCTACGTGGTAATGAAGAAGCAACAACATAAGATCTTCCTTAGCATGGCATGTAAGTGTGCATTGAAGTTTTTAAAGAAATTCAAATAGCAAATGGAGGTGAGTCCTCCCTCTCTGTGGCATTGAAAACTTCCTTAAAATCTCCAACGAAATGCACTGGCAGCCATGAAAACCCCATAAATTGCTTCAAAATGTATTCCCAGGTATAATGCATTATCCCACATTCACTATTGAGGATAACTTTTTGGTATTTAAATGTAAATCTCCACTAATGTAATATCTCAAAGCCATCAAGGATTTTGACGGACAGTGCCTGTTGGGCACCCAAGCGGACCCCACGCACATTGGCATGGATCCCAAGGTGACTGGAGGAGGTGACAGATGGCGACATGTGGACGCCATGTAGGCATGAATCTCGAGGAAGATAGGCGAGTTTTGTAGGAAACAGACGGTTTAACCAGTGAGCATGTTCTAAAAATATTGACGATGCGTGTGGATTCACGAAGGGAAGATGAATACCAAATACCCTTTGCGAAATAGTGAAAAACCATGTGCATGGAAATCGAGGTAAAGATCAAGCAAGTCCGAAAAGATCCAACGGCTCGTGTGATTTCAGAGCTTGAAGATGCACGCTAGTTACCTATCATGAAATGGCGAAAGCTAGGTGGCAGGTCCAGTTGGTGGTCCAGCAGGCGGGTCCCGGTGAGGTGGTTGTCCAGTGGTGGTGATGTGGCGCACAGGTGGCAGACACATGGTGATGACATGGCAATGAGCAAGCAGCTTGGTGGCAGGCACGTGGCTGATGGATGAGGTGTCATCTGAGGTGGCACCTAGTGGACCCTGCAAGCCAATCAAAGACCGCCACATGGTAGGGCGCAGGGCCAAAATTAGAGTAAAACTCAAATTTAAATTATATAGTTGAAACTATATAAAGAATTCAAAAATTTAAATGATTGGAGACACAAAATGATTAATTCGCCCAAAGGCTTATTTTTGGCCAAAACATGAAGTATTATATATTGCTGGAAAGCTCTCAAGATCAGGAATGCAATTATGAAGTTTGTTTTGACAAGGATCGGATATTTCGAGAGAATTTTCCATGGTAAAGAAGAAGGTAAAGAATTTCAGTTAGAGAAAATAGACACTTGGCAATTTTGGTTGCAGATCTGATCTTTCCCTCCTCTTCTTATTCTCAATTCTTCTCATTTGTAAGGGTTCAAAAAATTTGGAGAAATGCTCCAGATTTGATGGCTTCCATTTTCTGAATATCTTGACCCAAGTTTGTAAATGCTTTTGTTTGGTTTCAGGGTACAGAGGATTTGAGTGCAACATTCAAGATGTGTTTTCTAGTTGTAGGCTTTACTCGTGTCAGGCATGAGTAATTTCCCACCATATTGTCTCTGTGTATGCATTTCAATATTATGAATTCAATCCTCAAGGAGGATGAAATTTGTCAATTTCAAGGAAGTTGTGTGATTGTTTGTGGGTATCCTTCAATGAAGGTTTTAAATTCTGTAATCAATCATGAATAATGGAATGTGTCCCAGATTTGATAATGTTGTGAATGGATTTGAGTAATGCATTAATATAAGGTGTTAATGTAGGCATATTGTATAAGGAAAACAATTCACAGTTGTGTTTGACATATTTGCAATTCTGTGTGAGACGTTGTTGCCCAATGAACAAGGCACTAGTCTTGCAAGTTTGGGGATGTTTTCAGATACACATTTTAAAAGAAAATCTAATTTCCCTTCATGTTTAGGGGTGTGTGTTCCATTCTTTCCAAGCTCTATTCCATCTTATTGTTTGTACAGATCTAGCCAATCTGTAGCATTTCCTAACCTATTGAGCTTGTGAAATGATCTATCTGCTTAGTGTTGATGCAGTTATGTGTCTGTAATCGTTGTATTTAATGCATCAAAAGGGTGTCCCCCCCTAGGTCTAGCAGAACCTAAAGTGTAGGAGGATCAATTAGGGTCCTATGTTATGTTGTCCAAGCCCTGATGTGTTTCGTAGACTGAAATTAGCCATTTCATAGAAGGATTGCAAGTGTTCTTGGGTTATCACTTTTGGTGAACAACAAAAGTGGCGACTCTGCTAGGGAAAGCTGAATAGAAATTGCCTAATTTCATATAGTTAGTTTGTCTGTTGGGATTGCACAAAGTTGAAAGTGTCTTTTATGGTTGAGGGATTAGTTGATGATTAAATCAGTTGTATGCTCAAACATGGATTCTTCATCATAGAAGCTTGATATAAGGTGCAATACAAAGATACACATCGAGTTGGTGTTGATTTCCCCAAATCCATATGTGTTAAATAGCCTGGAATAGTGTTTGTTGCAGCAAGATTGAAGAAGTAAATAGAGATTTAAACTTGTGTTGAATGGTGGTCTGCTATTCAAAATATCCTCTGTGCAAGAGGTGGCGACTCTAATGTAAAAGATAGTGCTAAAATGTGAAGTAAATCTTCAGACCTACAAGTCTTACAACTGCAAATCTCCAGGTATTTTTTCAGAGGTTTTAAATGCAAGATATCTCTTCTGAAAATTTGAATGTGTAATGTTGTTTTCCCATTTAGTGAACAACACTAGTCTAGAGGGAAAGAGGAATCACAAAATTAATTTGCATATCTATGATGCTAAAATATCCAGTGTATATGATCTTTCGTAGTATGCAAATTTGGAGAGCTTTGTGTCAAGCAATGTTGTGAAATAGTTTCAATATAAGGATACGTGCTTGAAGTTTTTATCCAAAGTTATATAATCATTTGTGGGAGTAAGAATAAATGTGTAGTGAATTTTTTCAGCCCCAATCTTATCCAAATATGACCATGCCTAGTAAGCCAGAACAACCATGTAATAGGAAGAGTTTCAGTATGAACCACTATGAACTCTAAACTTTGAAGGTATTCTGGGTTACCCAAATCCCATACCCACAAAAATTAGAAAGTATTTGCCAATTTTTAGTGGGAAGAAATTAGAATTAGCATGTCAACATTTGAAAAGATTTTCAGATTTGATAGGAGAACTCAAAATTTATCAAGATGTATGCATGAAATTGTTTGTTCAGTCATTGAAAGAGGATGCAAGGGGTTGGTTCTCTTTTTTGCCGACAGATTGTATTTCCTCATGGGAAGAATTAGTTTCAGATTTCATAGACCAATTTTATGAAAAGATAAGTGATTATGACTTTCTGAAAGAATTCACTTATATACAAATTAGGGAAGATGAATTGGTACCAACATTTAATATCAGACTTTCACAAGTTTTGTCCAAGATTTCTAGAAAGTATAAACTCGATGATAAAGTATGCCTGGATGTTATTATATGAGTGCATTTGATGAGAAGATGAGTTTCTTATTGAGAAACAAAGAACCCAAGACTTTGTATGAAGTGTTTAACATAGCTAGGGGTATGGAAAATAACTTGAAGTATGGGATCTCGAAGAGATTCGTGTCTGCTATTGTTTCATGCCAAACTACTTTCAATGGTGAAATACCATGTGAAGCTAAGCAAATCATTCCTTGTCTAGGTGCATCAAGCTCTGCAGTTCTGAATGGTTTTGTTGATGCATGTGTTTCAGATTTAAATGAGAGTCAAGAAGCTCTACTGTTAATGTTGGTTGTCTCATAGTAATGATGGAATGATCAATGGGAAGTGTTGTGAAAATGTTGATACAGAGATAGATATATACAAGGGATATGTACCAATTGATTTGTATGCTGGTTATGCTGATTATGTGGCTGTCAATTACCAAGTGAATCATGCATTTCTCCAGGATAATATTAATGAAAATAATGATGGTGATGACCATCAATATTTACATGTTGCTGATGTATTTGATGTTGAAATACCGAATATAGAGGGATTACTAAGTGTTGCTGTTTGTGCAAGTGAAAATGTGCAATATGATGAAAATCAGAATTGTTTGGTGCAAACAATCGTTAATCCTCACCTAAATATTGATAATCTCAATTGTGTTGAGGATGAAGTAAATCTATTTTCAGATTTCACTTCAGATTTCACTTCTTCTAATCATGTTCATGATATTTCTATTTTGAAAGTTATACACAAAGTTAATTCAGAAAATTGTAATGGTACACATGATTGCAATGAAGATATAGCACACACGGATGGACAGAATTTTACAAAATCTCACATGGAACAACAAAGTGCAATACAAGTCCAGAAGATTGTAGAACTTAGGAAATTTCTTGAAGTTGTGGACAAGAAGGTTCAAATGTTGGAGAGCCTTCGAGTTGTTAATGAAGACCTTCTGCAATGTGGTGAAGAGGATTCTTCAGAAAATTATTATGAACTGAATGCTTGTATACTTGATGAGAAACATGTTGATCTAACAGATGGTTTTATGATAGAAAATGTTAGTGAATGTGCTGAAAATTCATCTGATGAAGTAAATGGCAGTGATGTTCATTTTCATTCTTTGGCTGATGACGAGTGTTCTATTGGTGAAGAAGATCAATTGTGGCAAGATAAGTATGATTATCTTGATTTTCAGAATGATGGTCAAGGGATGAAATCTTATGGATGTGAAACATGGAACACTGAGGATTGTTCCAGCCAAGTTTCATTATCTTCTTTGTCTGATGAAGATGATTATGATGATAATGTGGATGGTATCTTTGGCATTTTTTCTAATACTTTATTCAATGCTGATATAGATACAAACCAATCACTTCAGTGTCATAATGTTCATAAGGGGACTCTTCATTTTGTTTCTAACCCTTTGTATGAAGAAATAACTGATCAGCCAGATGTTGTAAATGATGAACCAGTCCATAATACTGATGAAATTCCAAACAACAATAGCATGGGTTGTAAAAATTTATTTCATGATGAAGACAAGAAGCATGGGTTGTGTGATGATTACTTAAGACCACAAATGAAAGTGTTTTAGGTGGATTTAAGCCTGAAAGGGAAAAAGTTAGCTGAGGATTTGCTTCAGCCAGAGGTATGCATTCTTTTCCATGAATGGGATCTTGAGAATGCGAAAGTTTTGAGTTTGATAAACAAGGAGAGTATAGAGTGTGATCAGCATAGTGAAGTGTCACATCCGGGTTGTAACATTTATGTTCCCTGTTTGCATCAGTTGATTAGTAATGCCCCTCATTCTATGAATTTAAATGATAACAAGGTGAGTGCTAATAGGAATTACAATGTTGAGAATGAATGTTTTATTTTTGAGATTCAGCATGATGGTGCCCTTGCAAATGGTAGAATTGATTGGGGTAGTGAAGTGTATTACAATTTGTGGGAAAGCCTTTATGGTGAGTTGTCTCATGGTTTTATTTTTGTTGAAGTTGCATGTGATTACAAATTTCAAAATCAGAAAAATGGCATTCACACCAACTGTTTCAGTAGTATGATGGTAAGGTTTGATTATAATGATTATGCTCAGTTATTACTGGAAGGTGCCTTTGTTTCGATCATGATATCAAGAGATGAGAATCAGATTTTTGACAGAGGTAAATGTTTGTAAGTGGAGCAGTTATAATCAGTTGTGAGTTTGTTTGTATATATTGTACAATCGCTTTTCTTTTAGTTGTGTGGTTTTCAATAAAGTGCCCTGCTATTTGGGTAGAATAAGGAAGCCCTATTTTTTGAAATGAGATGAGAAGAGAAGAATGATCCATTTTTGGGTGGTCTGCTTAACCAAAGATATCTGGATTCTTGTGTTGATCTTGCAATCAACCATCCCTAGTCAGAGCCACTATTGGGACTATTTAAAATTGAGTCAAGTTTAGAGTCCGAATTCAAATTTTTGCTCTGCATGTCAGAAAGGTATCCTAAATAAGTCAGTTTGAATGGCCTAGTTTGCGAGAGGTTAAAATGGAACTGGTTGATTTTTTGAGGGTAAAGCTTTGAATCATGTCCTACACCTTTCATTTGGCCTATGAAGTGATGTGCAACTTTTAGAATTCAGTTTGGAGAAGTTTATCCAGGTACCCATTTCGAGGGGTGAGCTGAAAGTGCATTTTAGGAACAAATGCAGATTTTATTGAGTAGCCTACTTTGAGCAATTACATCTTTTGCCCTATTGATTGTCACAGAGAATTTCAAAATTGATTGGATTCTATGCATAAATTTGAGTTAGCCTACAAAATTTCAAGTCCTAATGAATCCATTTGCTCAGTTTTCAAGGCCAAATCCATTTGTAGTTTGTGTGTTTTGGCAAGTCCCTATTTCGACAGCTAGTAGGAGCCCTGGTTTGCACAAGTGTAAAAGTTGCCTTAGTGAGTGTCATGATAGAATGTTTTCTCTGGGTTAGTGCTGATATAAATGAAAAGCTATGCTTCAAATTTCAAGCCTCTGTCAATCTGTTTGATCGGTTTTCAAAAGAGCTCATTTAGCCATCGTTTTCAGTTATCCATACTTTCAGTGCTACATCAATTAAAGTAGTTGTTTTTATGAGCGTGTCATTTGCATCTTGTCAGGATTTTGGTCAAACTAAGAATTCAAATATTTAGTATGTACTTCAAGGTACCTATGTTTCAAA
Organism: Cryptomeria japonica; assembly: GCF_030272615.1. Lineage (NCBI taxonomy): Eukaryota > Viridiplantae > Streptophyta > Pinopsida > Cupressales > Cupressaceae > Cryptomeria > Cryptomeria japonica. The sequence continues at coordinate 258,442,317 of NC_081407.1, read as the reverse complement.
TTTGAGGGCCTACGGAGATCGTTTGATATTTTTGAGAAAGGCATCATGTGTTGCCAAAACATTGACTTCATCAGGTCCGTAGTGTCGACAAAGCTAGTTGGTTATTTTTGCCGATTAATATCTCTTCACTCGGGACTCGTCTTGAGAAACCATTGGGTAGATTTCATGCTTGTGTATCAGAGTACATGCTTGTCAGATTGCGAGCTCCAGAAAGGTGTTTTGACCACCTTGAAAAATGTGTCTTCGCGTTTAAATGCGAAAATGTGGCCCAAGTGCCTGAAAGTCGTAAAATACGGATTAATGATCCAAAAACGATGCCAATCGTTTCCAAAGGTAAGCTTAAGGTGTCTGAAGAATTTTGAAGGACAGTTGCTTAAAAACAAAATTTTTTTTAGTCACACCCACTTTGGGGCCCGACCTGGCTCATACCTATGCATCAATTTTATGGTGAAATAGTCTTAACAAAACCAACATGTTTCTTCCAGAACCAAGTTGGGTATAGACGCATTAGATTCTCTAAGTTTTTTGTATGTTTTATTCCTCAGAGGTGCCATCCCAAGCTCCATGGTTCTACATGGTAGATTCAAAGTTTGAATAAGGGATGGTATATGACACAGAAGTGTATAAGTGGCACCACATTTAAATTCGACGTGGGGCTTAGTAGAATGTGTCGAAGCCAATAGCATCTATAGGAGGTATAATTTTTTTTGAGTCAACTTAATGGCAAGTTCATTGTTTGCAACCCTCTCATAAGATAGTGCTGCTAAATACCTAATTTACACCTTACTGAGACAATGCATGCATTCACCATGGTGACAAGGGCAGCGTGGAAACTAATATTGCAATTCACGAGGTTTTAAATGTTGAAACCTAGGCATGGAAATGGTATTGAAGAGAGTATAGAAGGCTTTTAGCTCCCTACACATGGGCCATGAAGTCTTCAAAATACTTTGTTGCCTCCCCCTATGCAGAGTTTAGTGTGGAGAGTAAGAGACCACCGGTAAAAGGTGTTGAAGCTTCAGAAGAATGTGAAACATACAAACAACACCATAGAAACCATTCAAGTAAATGCATCATGGTAGGTAAGCTCCTCACATGCCCTCCAAAATCCTTCTCCCAGCAGCTATGTGGAGATTGGAGAAGGGTTTGATAATGTAGAGTAAGAACAACAATGCCTCCTCCTGCGTTGTGTCTTGAGGAAGGTAGAAATCACAATGGCAAATGCAATTGGCATGTATGGTGTTGGAGTTTAAAGAGTGTAGAAAATTAGCAAAGCAAGTAAATTCCAATTAAAACCCAAACTCCTTCATGTGCCTCCCCATCTCCCTTCCTTGTTGGACATGGAGATTGAAGAAAGAGACTGCAGAAAACAAACTAATGCTATTGCAAATCTGCGTGGCTGTTTGGAGGCCACATTAAACATGTTTTGACAAATGCAAATTGGCAGGTCACATGGGTAAAGAAATTCCCAAATAAATGCAATGTGATGGTGTATGGAAGCCTGTACTTCTAAGCTCATGTGGTGAAAAGGGGGGCATTTGCAGTTTGATTAAATAAATGCTAGTCAAAGCATCCTCCCTTTTGAGTGCAGTGTGGTGTTTGAAGTGCTCCAGCAGTTGCTTCCACTCTCACATGTTCTCCCTCCAGCAGTAGCGACAACAAACTTCAAACAATGCTTTTAGCAGTCAAATCCCCCCATCTCCCTCCAGGCTTCTACGTGGTAATGAAGAAGCAACAATAGAAGATCTTCCTCAGCATGGCATGTAAGTGTGCACTGAAGTTTTTAAAGAAATTCAAATAGAAAATGAAGACCAATCCTCCCTTTCTATAGCATTGAAAAATTCCTTAAAATCTCCAACAAAATGCACTGGTAGCGATGAAAACCCCAGAAATTGCTTCAAAATGCATTCCCAGGTATAATGCATTATCCCACATTCACTGTTGAGGGTAACTTTTTGGTATTTAAATGTAAATCTCCACTAATGTAATATGTCAAAGCCATCAAAGCTTTCGACAGATAGTGCCCATTGGGCACCCAAGCAGACCCCACATGCGTGGGTGCAGATCCTAAGGCGACCGGAGGAGGTGACAGATGGCGACAGGTGGACCCCAAGCAGGCACGGATCCTGAGGTAGGTAGGTGAGTTTTGCAAGAAATGGATGGTTTAACCAGTGAGCATGTTCCAAAAAGATCGACGGTGCACATGGATTAGCGAAGGGAAGATGCACACCAAATACCCTTTGTGAAATAGTGAAAAACTATGTGTGCGGAAATCGAGGTAAAGATCGAGCAAGTTTGGAAAGATCCAATGGCTCGCGTGATTTCAGAGCCTGAAGATGCACACCAGTTACCTATCACAAAATGGTGAAAGCTAGGTGGCAGGTCCAGTTGGTAGTCCAGCAGGCAGGTCCCGGTGAGGTGGTTGTCCAGTGGTGGTGATGTCGCACACAGGTGGCAGACACATGGTGATGACATGGCGATGAGCAAGTAGCTTGGTGGTGGACACGTGGCGGATGGATGAGGTGTCATCCGAGGTGGCACCTAGTGGACCTTGCAAGCCAATCAGAGACCACCACATGGCACAGCGTAGGGCCAAAATCAGAGTAAAACTCAAAGTTAAATTATATAGTTGAAACTATATAAAGAATTCAAAAATTTAAATGATTGTAGACACAAAATGATTAATTCACCCAAAGGCTTATTTTTGGCCAAAATATGAAGTATTATATATTGCCGGAAAGCTCTCAAGATCAGGAATGCAATTATGAAGTTTTTTTTGACAATGATTAGATATTTCGAGAGTAGTTTCCATAGGAAAGAAGAAGGTAAAGAATTTTAGTTAGAGAAAATAGACACTTGGCAATTTTGGTTGCAGATCTGATCTTTCCCTCCTCTTCTTATTCTCAATTCTTCTCATTTGTAAGGGTTCAAAAAATTTGGAGAAATGCTCCAGATTTGATGGCTTCCATTTTCTGAATATCTTGACCCAAGTTTGTAAATGCTTTTGTTTGGTTTCAGGGTACAGAGGATTTGAGTGCAGCATTCAAGATGTGTTTTCTAGTTGTAGGCTTTACTCGTGTCAGGCATGAGTAATTTCCCACCATATTGTCTCTGTGTATGCATTTCAGTATTATGAATTCAATCCTCAAGGAGGATGAAATTTGTCAATTTCAAGGAAGTTGTGTGATTGTTTGTGGGTATCCTTCAATGAAGGTTTTAAATTTTGTAATCAATCATGAATAATGGAATGTGTCCTAGATTTGATAATGTTGTGAATGGATCTGAGTAATGCATTGATATAAGGTGTTAATGCAGGGATATTCTATAAGGAAAACAAATTCGTAGCTGTGATTGATATATTTGCAATTCTGTGTGAGACTCTGTTGCCCACTGAACAAGGCACTGGTCTTGCAATTTTGGGGATGTTTTTAGATACACATTTTAAAAGAAAATCTAATTTCCCTTCATATTTAGGGGTGTGTGTTCCATTCTTTCCAAGCTCTATTCCATCTTATTGTTTGTACAAATCTTGCCAATCTGTAGTGTTTCCTAACCTATTGAGCTTGTGAAATGATTTATCTGCTTAGTGTTGATGTAGTTATGTGTCTGTAATCATTGTATTTAATGCATCAAAAGGGTGTCCCCCCTAGGTCTAGTAGAACCTGAAGTGCAGGAGGGTCAATTAGGGTCCTATGTTATGTTGTCCAAGCCCTAATGTGTTTCGTAGACTGAAATTGGCCATTTCATAGAAGGATTGTAGGTGTTCTTGGGTTATCAGTTTTGGTGAACAACACGTACCATGAAGTTATGAAGAGGCATAGGATCTTCTATTGAAGATAGAGAATCAACACAATATTTGGGTCTCTACAAAAGCTGATTGGACTACTACTTGCACTCAACTAAAGTTTTTCCATTAGGGTTAACAAAGTGGTTAATGGATTTTTGTAAGACATTTTTTATCATGTACATAGATGGATGAGCATGTGAAATAATTTTGGTATTGAATTTTTAAGATAGTATTTTAGATATAAAAAGTTATATATAAATTGTTTAGTTTTGTTGTATGAAGACACCCTTTATCTTTTATGTCAAAGGGGAAGAGATTTTAGGCTTTGTGTTAGGGTTCCCATAGATACTGAGAGGGGGGGATGAATCAGTATCTGACCGGTAATGTAATTTTCTTAAAACTAAATATGCAGAACATAAAGTAACAGTATACCGGTATGCAAGAATTAATGCAAATAACAAAAAAAACATCCACATGAAAAGAACACCATAACACAAGATGTTTAATGAGGAAACCTGGTGTGGGAAAAACCTCGGTGGGATTTGTGACTCACAATATTCACTTACTAGCCAATAAGAGAATATTACTTACAATAGGGGCCTGCACATGCAAGAAGGCCAACTGCCTAGAGCACACTGCTCAAAAAGAAGTCACACTGACTTACAATGAGGATTTACACAAATCCAATATTCTGTACTACTTTACAATAGCATCTTCAATGCCAGATTCAGTACCGGTTCTTGCTCTGTTCTTTACATATACCCTTGACCTACAATTTGCACATTAGGTCTGCCTTATAATATTTTATGCTTCCTATCCATATCCTACAAATGTCTACAATGATCTCTTTTATATACAAGAGTCATTTTATAATTTTCCAAGTCGGCTTACAGTAATAAAAAAAATATTATATATCAAAAATCCTGTCGGCCTCCATGCCGATATACATGTTCTCTTCTGTGCCGGTGTACATCTTCTGTGTCGGTGCCGGTGTAGATTGATCTTGCTGATGCTGGTGCACTATCTTGTTTGAATAATGCTTTGCCGGTATAATGTCTTGTCAGTGCCATAGGATTGCAAGGTTGCCCATGTAATGCTTAGCTGGTATAATGTCTTGCTGGTGCCATAGGATTGCAAGGTTGCCTATGTAATGCTTTGCCGGTATAATGTCTTGCCGGTGCCATAGGATTGCAAGGTTGCCATCAATGACAAAACCTTCAATCACACACAATGTCTCATTGGAGTGTCTATATGCCAACAATCTCCCCCTTTGGAATTGATGGCAACACTCATGAGAAATTTCAAAAAGATATCCAAAAAAAAAAATGTTACCAAAAATGTGAGAGCTCCCCCTGAGCATGTGATCCCTGTGTTTTGAATTTTCTCATCTACTACTCCCCCTTTGGCATCAATGACAAAGGTTAGTAGATTTTGTATTTGTACCAATTCATAACCTCAACCTTGTAGTTGGGTGGTTATTATCTGAAGAATATCTCCCAAAATTAAGTTTATGCCATCCATAAACTTCTTGCTCTCCTTTATTGCTATCTCAGTTCTAAATATTGTACCGATGAGATGTTGCAAGTGCTCTGCCAGTGTTTTGCTACCCTATGTTAGTGCCTCTAAGATTTCCTTCCACAAAGATGCTAAATAGTCCAATCTTGGACTTAGTTTAGATCTCAAGAATTTTTCCTTGTTTATTATTTTCTCTTTCTCTCTTTCTAATTTGAGCAATTCTTCCTCAAAATTTGTTATCTTTTCCTCAAAAACTGATAATGCATCGGGTGAGTTAACAAAATTATCTGCAAGTTTATTTATCTCTTCTTGCACCTTGCTCATCTTTTTGTCTACATCTATGGTCAAAAATTTTATCTTACAGGTGTCTTTGTACAGAGTTTTGTATTCTTTCAATAAATTGCACAGTTTCGGTAGAAGTGTGTCAAATTCCCTATTACACTTCTTTATTCCTTCCTCAAAGAATTTCTGTTTCTCTTTTTCTACACTTTCCTTTATAGATTCTACCTTTGTTTGCTCAAAATTTCCAGAAATATATTTACAAAGTATATCCAAATGGCCTAAAGAATCTTTGTTGGCTATATTACAATTGGGAGCTATTGATTTCAAAATTGGAATTGAATCATCTATTGCTTTATAAGCTTGTGAGCTACAATTAGTTATTTTCTTGATAGATTCAAGTAATACCTCTGTTACATTTGATGGTGACCCAACAAACTGAGTGCTGGTAGAAGTGACCATGCTAGTATTGACCTCTGGTAGGTCTGTTTGTGTCTCCATCTCTTTAAGCACTAGTTTTCCTGCATCATTTCTTACCGGTGGCATATGTTCTAGAGCCTTTAGCTCTGTTGGTTTCTCTGTTGGTGTTCTAGATTCCATCTTTTTCTCTGAATTTGCTGTCGGTTGCTCTTTGTTTCCTGTTACCGGTTGGTCTTTGTTTCCTGATTTATCTATTGTATCCTTATCTACCACTATGTTGATCTTCTGAGTATCAACATTCATAGTATATAGGACTTTAGGATTAGGATTATTATCCTCTGTGTCCATACTCTCAGCTGCCGATTGATCTTCTACAATCGTTGTTTTTACTGGTGGAGTATTTAAAGGAGGTGGGGGTAAGTTGTCTCTAATCTTGATACTTGGTGGTCCACCAACTTTACCTTTCCCTTTATCCTTGTCCTTCTGATATACCAGTATAGGCTTGGGATTCCTATATTCTTCTTGTTTTTGTTTTTCAACCAAGAATGTATCCCAACCATTTTCTGTTTCCTCTGAAACTTCTATAATTCTACCTACCATTAGTGAAATTTGCCGGTGTGTAATGGAGAAAACTGATCGGTTGGCCTGAGCTATCAGATCATCAATTTCCTTAGGTGAGTTGACCGGGTATACTACAAGTAATTTCTCTATTTTTACTTTCTTATCCAACTCAACTATTCCTTGCCTTCTGGCCTCAAGTCTTTTATATAATTCATCAGGAATTTCATTTAGGACTTGCATCAAAAACTTTTTATACATGTCCATGTGTAATATAACACTCTCCTTGACTTTTCCTTTCTCATCATCTGATAGGGTGTCAAAGATTTTCCCTATGTTTTTCAATTTACCTTCCTCTGTGATCTCATTCAGTAATATGTCAAGAGGGGCAAAGTCAGTGTTTGTCTTCTTCTTCCTTTTGGGGGTCAACTTCTTCTTAGGTGTGGCTTTCTTGACTAGAGATCTCACAACTTGTTGCTTCTATCTTGTTCTTCTAGGTGAAGGAGTGGATACCGGTGAGGGGTCTCTTTTCCTAACAACTCTTTTGAAAGTTGTTGGCATATCTCCTTCTGAGGAAGTATCTATAGGTGATAGATGAGTTTCAGGTTGTTGGGCTACCAACTCTTCTTCTGTTATGCTAGTTTTCTTTAATACATCTTCCTTTATGGCTTTTGCTTGTCTGGTTCCTTTCCTCAGAAATGCCTCAACTTTCTTTACTCTCTTTTTAGATTGAATTTGACTTTCGATGGTCTCAGCACTACCAAATACTTCTTCCTTTGGTTCATTGGGGGCTTCCAGAAGTGCTTTGGCATAAGTTTCCACTATGTGGTCATCTGTTTCATACCCCATCTCTGTTACCCAGACTGTCCTTGGGATGACTACTTCCATCCAGATCTCATCCTTGTATTTGTTGACAATTTACTGTGATAGTCTGATTCTTTTATTCATTCTGACTTTTAGTGCTTGAAAATACTCATTGATATTCTTTTCTCTATTTTCACCCATGTTGTTGAATAGGTCAGACAATTGTTTTCCTACCAGTATGTTGAATCCAAAATCCTTGTTGCTTATATCGGGAGCCTGTTTGGTTATATGTAGCATTAAGCATACAAGTAAATTTCCAAATCTAAAGGTTCCTTTCTTATCCTTCTTGATTTTTGCTAAATTGTCAATTAACTCGTCCTTTAACTATTCATAGATATCAATTTTTACATTGTCCTTAACCATGTCATAAGCACTCTTTATGCATAAACTGGAAACCGAGTTAAGCCTATTAGCATGAGTTGCTTTGTAACCTAAAATCATGCTAACAAATCTAACATTTGTATCGGTCACATCATTAACCCTCAATGATCTCTTGTTGGATGTTGCACTAGTTAAGTTTGTTACTAAGTCATTGGAGACCTTCTTGGTTTTATCAGGTTTGTTACCGGTGGAAGGTAACCTTGTTACTGCTTTGACAGCTTCCTTTGTGATTTTATGCACTGAGTCAAGCCAAAAGAATGAACCATGTACCCTACTTGAAACTATCCTAACCACTTGAGAAATTCAGGAATGCAGAGGATTTCAGTGAATCCTAGGGTTTCAACAATTTTACGTTCAGGTTTCACATTCCCGGAGTTGTCACATATAACAGAATTATACATGTTTTTGATTTCTTCATCACCTAATTCCTCTATGTTGCAATGAATATACATTCTAGGGTCTTCTGCATAAACAACACCTTTTGGAATTTTTGAAAAAGCACCTGTGTTGTCATCTTTCTTAGCTACCTCGGGAACTAGCTGAAACACAGGCCTAGGTCATTTTATAACTTCGACTACTGTAGGGTTTGCTATGAATTCAGGTGCAGAGGAGGATGTCATGATAATAAATACCTTTTTCTACCTTTGGATGGATTGATTACTGAAGTGCTTTGCCTCTTTGCTCAAAAATACCTTAGCTCAGAAATCTTCGCGCTCTCTGAAAGTTTGAATTCACGGTGAAATGAAATGGAGCCAAAAACGTTATTTTATAAAGTCTTTTCTGCTACCTACCACATTAATTGCTTGCCGGTAATGTATTGGCTCAACTTTATTTGCCGGTAATGAATGTTTTTCAACTTCTTTTAACCGAGGGAATAATAGCACATGTGTCATTAGATTGTCAAACCCTCAAGATAATTTTCTTCAATTTGATGAAGAACATCCTGTCGGTGGAGCATTGCTTTGTCCTGCCGGTGGAGCATTTGTTCGTTCTACCAGTGGAGGAGTAACCCCAATATTTAGATCACCTTTTCTAATCCATTGTTTTGAGAACTCTTGCTTAACCTCTTCAACCTTTTCTTTACCTTTCAAACCAGTACTTTTGTTGTTACAAAATTTAGCAATATGACCAATCTTGTTACATGCATAACAAGTTACATTATTTTTCTGAATAGCTTTCCCATAACCTATGCCAGTTTGTGTTCTACATTTATTTGATAAATGACCAAATCTTCCACATATATAACATCTTACATTCATTCTGCAGTTTTCAGAGTTATGACCAATTTTGTTGCATTTGGAGCATTGACCGGTGGGGGATTGATATTTTGGTAATTCCTAGATCTACATTCATTTTCCCTATGACCATATTTATTACAGTTAAAGCATTTTCCATTGAATTTGTAAGTATTAGAGGGTCTTACCGGTTTGTTGTGATCCTGGGTATTTGCAGTACTGGAGCTTTCTCCAACTTCAAATCTAATTCCAGAAGTGTCACATTTGGGTTTTTGATTCTTCAATAAGGTACCAAGTTCTTATGAGCTTTTCTTGAATTTTTCTTTGTGTTGATTTGTAGTTTCCAATTCCCTTTCCAAGATTTCTTTTTGTCTCATTAGTTCATTCGAGTCATTCTGAGTATGCATCAGATTTGTCTTCAACATGTCATTTTCATAGCTAAGTCTTGTGTTCTCATTTGCTACATCACTTAGTCTTCTGGTCAATTCTTCTTCATTCTTCTTTCTGTCCTCAATCTCTTTGCAAAATCTCATAGTCATATCCTACATTTCATTTTTTGTTGTCATGATCTCTTGTTTCAATTTGCTTATCATATCATTTAGTGATTCCTTTTCATCATTCTCATTTTGCAATTTTTCACAAAGTTCTCTTCTCTTATTTCTTGTAACAGTAAGATTTTCTTGAAGTGCCTGAATAATGTCCTGAGCTGCCTTTAAATCATCTTCTAATTTGATATTTTTTAACTTCTCTGCATCATAGTCAGTAAGAGCTCCTTCAAGTTGCTTCATCAGATTTTCCATCTTTACCGGTGTCAAGAACTTCCTCAAGTTGTTAGGCTTCTGAAAATAGAGGACCAAGCTCTGATACCAATTGTTAGGGTTCCCATAGATACTGAGAGGGGGGGTGAATCAGTATCTGATTGGTAATGTAATTTTCTTAAAACTAAATATGCAGAACATAAAGTAACAGTATACCGGTATGCAAGAATTAATGCAAATAACAGAAAAAACATCCACATGAAAAGAACACCATAACACAAGATGTTTAATGAGGAAACCCGGTGTGGGAAAAACCTTGGTGGGATTTGTGACCCACAATATTCACTTACTGGCCAATAAGAGAATATTACTTACAATAGGGGCCTGCACATGCAAGAAGGCCAACTGCCTAGAGCACACTGCTCAAAAAGAAGTCACACTGACTTACAATGAGGATTTACACAAATCCAATATTTTGTACTACTTTACAATAGCATCTTCAATGCCAGATTCAGTACCAGTTCTTGCTCTATTCTTTACATATACCCTTGACCTACAATTTGCACATTAGGTCTGCCTTATAATATTTTATGCTTCCTATCCATATCCTACAAATGTCTACAATGATCTCTTTTATATACAAGAGTCATTTTATAATTTGCCAAGTCGGCTTACAATAATAAACAAAATATTATATATCAAAAATCCCATCGGCCTCTGTGCTGGTATACATGTTCTCTTATGTGCCAGTGTACATCTTCTGTGCTGGTGCCAGTGTAGATTGATCTTGTTGATGCTGGTGCACTGTCTTATTTGAATAATGCTTTGCTGGTATAATGTCTTGCTGGTGCCATATGATTGCAAGGTTGCTTGTGTAATGCTTAGCCTGTATAATGTCTTGTCGGTACCATAGGATTGCAAGGTTGCCTGTGTAATGCTTTGCCGGTATAATGTCTTGCTGGTGCCATAGGATTTCAAGGTTGTCATCAATGACAAAAACCTTCAATCACACACAATGTCTCATTGGAGTGTCCATATGCCAACACTTTGCACAAGTGTTTCCATCAATGAAAAAGGGGGGGATTGTTGCAAATATGAGCTGTTGTTTTCATTGATGTCAAACTTGTTTATTTGGATGTACTACTTGGTTATAATTTGGAGTCTGGATGTGGTCTAGTGTAGTACAACTCTAGTGGGATTTCAATATGTTCATGTAGATCTATGGAGTCTATTTTTAGTTACTCTATAATTATTTTAATGATGTATCCTAAATATTCCATATCTTTGGTTCTAGTTTATAGGATTCATAGTTGATGTTTAGTCAAGTATGATTTATCCAAGGTCAGTGTTATTGGTATTTTGTGATGTTATCTTGGGCATTCAAAAGTACTCTTGATGGCCTGCATTGAAGATTGTGCAATGTTTTGCTAGTGTTCTTTGACACTTTTATATTTTAGATGTGACCTATGATATTTTGGTCTATGTGGTTGTGTGTGGACCTATGGGTAATGATCTAGGATAGAATATAAGCTGTGCCAAACTAGTGTGAAAACTCACATGCATCATTTTGCCTTTTGGAATTCCTTTAGAGTTTGTTTCTGGTCAATTGTATTTCACTTACATGCTACACCTAATTAGGTAGAATTGATTGGTGTCCTTAAGGTTGTAGTTGGTATATAAAAGGTGGAATAATTGATGAGAGAGATATGAAAGTGGTATGTATTGTGTAAAATATATGTAAATCATTACAACAATTCTAAATTTTTATAGAGAAGGGATGAATATAGTTTCAGATGTGTTTTGAATTCTAAATTGTGATCAACATTATAGTGTATATAGTTCTCTATAGTTCAACCCTATTGATATCTTTGTATCTAGAGTATTGCATCTTTCCTTGAAGAAGTGATCTTCAGTGTTTTCAAGTCTCTGTATCTTTCCCTAAGGTTGTGCATCTTAGCTTTACAAGTTATTTCAAGGGTAGTGAGCTTCTTGACCTTTAGCCTAAACATTGTAACTCATTTATTCATAAAGTGAGATAATTATCACCATGTTCTTTCCTTGTTTAGGTTTTCCATGTAAAAATCTTGGTGTTACTATGTGATTTCTTTTGTGGTTTCAATTGTTTACTTCCATGCATAAATAAAATGGAATGAATGATAAGTAAAAAGGCTAATTCAGTTTAAGCTTCTACATAGGCTAATTCACCCCCACCCCCTTCTCAGCCTTTGGTAGTGTTCAACACAATAATCCATACCTTCTAGGTATAAGTTACATCAGTAAATTGATGCAACATCATATCAACCCATAAACCATAATCAAGATCCTTGTATCAAAACCTATCAATGAAGTACATGCATATCCAAGAACTCCTACTCTATGGGTAATACAAATTTTTGAATGAAACTAAAATCATATCAAGTCATGCTAATATCAAGGTGTGAAAAGTAAATAAAAATATATAGAACTAAGAACAATCCCAATGATCCACATATGCAACCCACATAGCTACATACTCTCCCACAATATGTCACCATTCTCCCAAAATGTGAGAGAAAACATAGAATAAAGAGAGAACCTGTAAATCATAACCTTTCCTTCTATCAACACTTAAAATAGGCAATGTTGTGTCAAGTATGATCTCCTCCAAAACACCCCAAAGGAAAAGATAACAATACCCAAACCCATTTAGTCTCTTAGACTATAAAAACATGTATATCATGTAAACAAGATGGATGTAAGCCTCTCATAATGAATAAGATCAAACTCATAAAAATATTCCCAATGAAGGAAATCAACCTAGTAAACCATCTCCTAATATCCTTATAATGATATCATAATATCAAACCATATGCATAAGGAGATAACCAATGTTGAACATCTCTCAAATGAATCCTCTAGGACTAAAAATCTCCATAGCTTAAGATCCATATCTATATGAAAGATAAGAATAAACATAATGCACCTGAAAGAAAACATTGGGCAATATCTCTCAAGTAGTAAAAGATGGAGTAGACATAGAGTGGGGAATGTGGATTCTCATCAAGATATTCAAGAAATCATAAATGCGGATTCTCATCAAGATATTCAAGAATCATAACTCACTCTAACAATAGTCTCCTCTCAAGTCTATACCAGGTGAATTCTCCTTAGACTTCCTTCTTAAACCATCAATCATCTCAACACATATCTCTAATCAAAATAAAATAGTAGCATAACCTATGTCTCCATGTATCCCTAAGAACCTATAATTATTCCAGCCATTCAATACTCTGAATACAACATAGAACCATCATGAAGTAACAAGCAAATGATCATGTACACTATATAAGGAGAACTACCAATATCAATGTCAAATCTCCAACCATGGAATTAGGACCATAAACATGATAACATGATCTAACCATCTCCTTCTAGAAGATAACATGATCCATATAAAAATATCAAATAACTACATGCCATAACTCTATTATAAAATTAAGAGTGTACCATGACATTGTTGGACATAATGGATCACTGAGAGGGGGGTGAATCAGTGATTTAAACTCTTTTTCTTTAACAGAGAGATATCGGTAAAGTAGAGGACAAGCTCAATGCTAACTAGTAACTTAAAAAATGCAAGTAGAGTGTGTGAAAGGACTAGCTAAAATATTAACATCACATATGAACAAGAATACATCACACAACACCAGATATATATGAGGAAAACCCAATGTGGGAAAAACCTCGGTGAGAATAGCTGTTGGAGATCTTCTGCTCCAATTCAGCCTCACAATGAAACTCTAATTACATTATTTAGGGCACCAACCCAAGGAGCACCAACCCCTGATTTATGAGTATTGACCCCTGCACAATTTATAGGCTACAACCTAAAGGAGCTACAACCCCTGCACTAAGCTACAACTTAGTGAAAACAATATGAATCTAAGATATACAATTGAAATCATTGTTGCAAATGAAGTTTTGTAACCTTACAATATTCTCCTCTGTCGATTTGTATTCTCTCAACCCACTCTACAACTTGACTTTGCTGGTAACTTTTCTAAATCCCCTCTCACAATGTCTTTTCACCTTCAACTCACACTTGATTACTCTTAATCAGGCACAACCTTTGTCAGTTTTTCACCTCTCTGATCAATGCACACTCTACTAGTTGTTCCCTACACCGGTTTATACTACTTCTCCTTATCAGTTAGATCTTCACTCATAAACATTTGAAGTGTTTATCTCTTTGGCTTTCAGATGAAAAATTTACACTTGTCTTCACTCTGCAAAAACAACTACAACAGTCTCAAGTCATCATATTTAAAATTTAGCTTTCTTCCCAAGAAACAATTCAAACTCAGAGTAGTTAGGGTTTCCTTTACCCAACACAATCTACATGAGATCTGATTTAATCTTTCTTGGATCAATCACCTATAACCCAGGAATAAATCTGTACATGTTTTCCATTATCCAATGCATACTTGCTAAAGATAGCAATCTCATACATGATTTTCTACCTTGAAATTTGTCGGCTCTTTAAAAGCTCAGTTATTTCCTTCTCAAGATCTTCTTGCAATTTGATTTATTTTCTTTGATCTAGGTGACAACTACTCCCTGATCTTCCTCTATTATTATTTTTTCCTCGAGCCGCATCAGTTAGTTACAATCCCATGATTTTTGGTCATTTCATTAATGTCGACTAGCTATTTCAACAACCATGTCGATGGAGGCTTCGTCGAGCTCTGCATGTTTTCCACCTCAGCTCCACATGGAATCACAACGATCAATCACATAGCTCACCAAAACACAGTCGGTTCATACTTGAATATTCAGCAAACTCATACCGGTACATGCCTTTACTAGTGAGACCTTCTCCTCCTGCTAACCAATAGTTCACACTTCACTGGTAGCACATATTCACCTCTGATGATTTGTGATTACTTTAACATTCTGCCTCTTCATCATAAATAGGCAGCCAAACTCCAGACCAATTTAAACTCTACTGGTTATCACTCAACATGCCAACACACACATGCATTTCACCTCATACCTGTGATGTCATTGATAGTCTCAATAACTACTTGTCTTCCACCATACCAGTTTGACAATTCTTCATGTTAATCTTCTCAATATCTTAATTGTCTTTCACCATACCGGTACACTCTCCTTCATACCATATGATATACCTCTACCAGTAGCCTACCTACAATACTGGTTGACATCAATGATAACTCAATACCAACAATCTCCTCCTTTGGCATTGATGTCAACATCTTTGTTTCCATTTTCTCACGCCCTTTGATAGTAATGGCAAACGGAAACTTAGTCTGACACTAATAATTTCTCCCTTGATGACATCCGATTAAGACACACTCTCTCCCTATGTCCATGCTTCATGATTCAAGAGTCATAAAATAGTGGCAAAGGTTGACTCTCCCTGAATCATGCATCCTCTTATGCATTTAAGCGTTATGAGATGGTGAGACAACTCCCATTTTTTGTCTCAAATACTCAAATGGGCCCAAAGGCAATGGCTTGTTAAATATGTCAGCAATATTCTCATCAGTTGGAACATATTCTACTATGACCTCCTTGTCTGCTACCTTCTCCCACAAGAAGTGATACTTGATTGCATTGTGTTTTGTTCTTGAGTGCATGACTGAATTCTTGGAGATGTTGATTGCACTTGATTTATCACACTGGATTGGAATAGGTTCTCGTATCTCCACTTGTATGTCTTTCAATGTCTGCTTCATCCATAAAACATGTGACAACATGTAGCAGCTGCTATATACTTTGCCTCAGTAGTAGATAATGACACTAAATCTTGCTTCTTTATGTGCTGTGATACTAATCGGTCTTCTAGGTAGAAAGCACCTCCACTTGTACTTTTTCAGTCATCAATATTTCTTTCGCAATCTGCATCAGTATAAGCTTGTAAAGAGAGATATCCTCTCTTTGGATACCACACACCATAGTTGATAGATCCT
Organism: Cryptomeria japonica; assembly: GCF_030272615.1. NCBI lineage: Eukaryota > Viridiplantae > Streptophyta > Pinopsida > Cupressales > Cupressaceae > Cryptomeria > Cryptomeria japonica. The sequence goes on along the minus strand of NC_081407.1, from coordinate 258,426,548 downwards.
TGCAAATACTTGAGATTTCTTTTGACTGCATTTAAGTGAGATTGTTTAGGAGCAGCTTGGAATCTTTCTACCATGCAAACAACTTCTACTATATTCGGTCTAGTTTTTTTAAATACAATAGACTACCGATCATAGACTTGTACAACGTTTGCTCAACTTTTGGTGATTCATCTAGTTTTCTCAACTTACAACCGGTAACCATGGGAGTACTTACCGGTTTGATGTCCTCCATTTGAAATTTCTTTAGCATGTCTTTCACATACTTGGTTTGGGAGATGAAAATTCCTTTCTCCTTTTGTGAAATCTATAAACCAAGAAAATAGGACAACTCATCTAGCATGGACATCTCAAACTCTATCTTCATCTGATTTGCAAATTCTTTGCAAATGATGTCCTTGTCTCCACCAAAGATAATGCCATCCACATATACAACAACTATAATCATGTGATCTCCATTTACCTTGACATACAAGTTGTTGTCAGCATTCCCTTTCCGAAATCCTTGCTCCTTCAAGTATTTGTCTAACCGGGAATACCATGCTCTGGGAGCCTTCTTCAAACCATACAAGGCTTTCTTCAACTGGCATACAAAACTCTCATCTTCATGCAACGAGTACCCTTCTGGTTGTTCCATATACACCTCTTCTTCAAGATTGCCATTGAGAAAAGCAGATTTTACATCCATTTGATATACCTTATATCCCTTATCGACTGAGAAGGCTAAAAACATTCTTATTGCCTCTAACCTAGCAATCGGTGCAAAGGTTTCTTCAAATTCAATACCTTCAACTTGAGGATACCCTTTTCAAACTAACCTTGCTTTATGCCTAACTATCTTACCTTCTTCATTCATCTTGTTCCGGTAGACCCATTTGGTACCTATGATATTCTTGTTTGCTGATCTAGGAACAAGTTCCCAAGTCTAATTTTTCTCATTTTGTCTCAATTCGTCATCCATGGCATCTACCCACTTCTCACTTTTTCTAGCATCATCAAAATTTTTGGGCTCTACTTCAGTCATGAGACAAAAATTTACCTATTCACCTTCCCAGGCTAATCTCCTTCTGGTCTGCACACCTCCATTCCTATATCCTATGATCCGTTCTTCTGGATGATTCTCTTGCACATACCAGTTGGGAATCTTGTTTGGTTCATCTTCTACTAGTCCATTATCATATTATTCTTCATATTCTACATCCGACTCATCAATGTAGGGTGTCAGTGTAGATTCTCCTCTATGTGAGTCTTCATATATTCTCACATGTACACTCTCAACCAATCTTCTCAATCTCATGTTGTAGCATTTGTAGGCCTTATTATTGGCTAATTATCCCAAGAAAATTCCTTCATCACTCTGGGAATCAAAACTTCCCAAACCATCAGCATCTTTCTTGATGATACACTTACTTCCAAACACTTTGAAGTGTTTGAGTGATGTTTTCCTTTCATTCCATAACACATAAGGGGTCATTCTACTATTCACCCTTAACTGAACTTGATTTAAAGTGTAGATAGTAGTATGAACTTCTTCCTTCCAGTATATATTCAATATGTTGGCCTCATTCAACATTTCCCTGCCCATCTGCTTCACTATCCTATTTTTCCTCTCTACCACCCTATTTTGCTGTGGTGTCCTTCCAGCTGAATATTTTCTTTGAATTCCATGTTTCTCATAGTAGTCAACAAATTCATTTGAAGAAAATTCTCCACCCCGGATAGATCTTAAGCATTTTAACCGGTGTCCACTTTCATTTTCCACCATCTTTCTGAAAATGTTGAATCTCTCAAATGCTTGTGACTTGTCATGCAGGAAGGCTACCCAAGTCATTCTTGAGTAATCATCTATGAACATCATGAAATACCTATCTCTGGCCACTTCTCTTGTCCTTGGTGGCCCACATAAGTCTGTATGTATCAAATCCAAAGGTCTTTAGGTGTTATATTCTTTTGTTTTAAAGTTGACCTTTGCTTGCTTACCTCTGACACATTCATCACATAATATGCTTGTCGGTTTTATGATCTGAGGTATGTTTCTCACATACCATTTCTTTCTTATCTTAACCAAATTTTCAAAATTCACATGGCCTAGTCTTTGGTGCCACAACCAACTTTCATCAACCTATCCCATCATGCATTGGGACTCATAGAATTCCTTTAGATTGTTAACATTACCCTTTGTTCTCTTTCCTTCTGCTACCACCTAACCGATACTCTCCTTCCTTATCTGGCAACTGGTAGAGTCAAATGAGAACTTGTACCCTTTGTCACACATCTGACTTACACTCAGTAGGTTATGCTTCAAGCCTTCCACATAGTACACATCATGAGCCTTGATCTTTCCATCAATATTTAGTGTACCCCAACCTTTGATCTTGATGGATGAGTTGTCACCAAACCGGACTGAACCACCATTCCAATCATCAAGCTTGATGAATGTTTTCTTATCTCTAGTCATGTGATTTGAGAAACCACTATCAACTACCCATAAATTCCTCCTTTTAGCATGTAGAGCAGTCTACACAATCAGGCTGGACTCTGTCTTGTTTTTCTCCTTCTCTACCCAAACCGGTTTCTCTTCTTTCTTTTCCTCTTCTGTCACTTTGTGTTCCAGTTTTGTTTCCAACTTCTCATCCGATACAATTCTCTTTTTCTTGTCACTTCTTAGCTGACAATACCTTGCTATGTGACCAAAATTCTGACACTTATAGCATTTCACATTAGCACTATAAGATGTACTCAATGCATTCTTGTAGGACATTTGCATATTACTCCTACATTCATAAATCTTGTGAACAAACTCATTGAAATTATAACATGTGAAATTTGTACTTTGTAATGCAGAAAATGAGTTTCTACTCTCTAAAATAGAGTTGACACTCATTTTACTACAATCTACCATTTTATGACCGAACTTATTACACTGGTGACAATAACCATGAAAATTTGGAACATACCATTTAGGTTGTCTTGAATCCGCAAACAACTGCCTCACTGAGGGTCTTCCTTTCATTCTTCTCACCCTTGTTAATCCTTCATGATCAATACTTGCATTTCTCCTAGGATGTGCATGTCAGTGCATTGAGTACGCTCTTTGGTTCATTGATTAAGTATAATGGTTTGTGTGGTGATTTCTAGTAGCATCTGCACTTGTCTTCTTGTCGGTATCCTTTCCTACCGTGAATGTCTTCTTCTCTTCACCTTTATTTGAGGAACTAAATTGTATCTCCTTATCAGATGTGTCTTTTTTGTTTGAGCTTTGACCTTCTAGAAAACCTAAGCCATTGGTATCTTTGGATTGCTTCTGTTTTCTCAGCATCTTGTTTAGGGCTTCAGTGTTGCCTTCAAATTTGCTTCTCACTTTTATTTCTTCCTGAATTTTCTCTAAGTCTTTACGGAGTTTCACTATTTCTGCTTTCAAATTATGATGTTCCTTTTCCTTTTTACTTAGACCGGTACTGGTGACTTCACACATCCTCTTGGCCTCTTCCAACTTGAGTTTTAGATCTGCAATAGATCTCTTGGACTCTTCAAGAGATTGCTCCAACGATTCATATTCTTTGGCTTCAACCCTTTTTACCTTCTTTAAGTCTCTTCTTGTTTTCTTTAGCTCATCTAGGGTAGTAATGAGTTCTGCTTCAAGGTCTACTTGTCCTTCTTTCTCTTCTTCTTCTTCTTCATATTCTTCTTCTTCTTCTTCTTCTTCTTCAGGTACTGGTACCTCTTGAATCATAAAAAGGTTTTCTCTAACTTCATCTCCACTACAACAACAATCTGAGGCACTTTCCTCATCTGTGATATCATCTTCATGTGTGTAAATACTACTATACTTTCGGTAGCCTTTTATACCATGTCGGTAGACATTTTTCTACCTATCCTTACTAAATGTGTTGAACACAGAATACCATTGAGAGGGGGGTGAATCAGTGGTTCCTAAATATTTCTTCTTATCGATCTAACTTCAGACAATCAATTACTTAACCACTAAATAGTCATACCGATAATGCAAGAGAGAAAACCAATGAGATTATTCACACACAAGAAACTCACAACACCAGATTTACGAGGAAAACCCAATATGGGAAAAACCTCGATGAGAAGGGCTACTGGAGACTACTGCTCCAATCAAGCCTCACAGATAAAACACAAAATCACAAATATTTTGGGCACCAACCCAAGGAGCACCAACCCAAGGAGATTCAACTTGGTGATGTATAATGAAATACTATTTGAATATAGTTAAGGCTTCTTGTTGCAAATGAATTCTGCAACTCTTGAATCAAATAACTCTCTGCCAGTTTACAGTCTTTTCTCCTCCACTAGAACTCACACTATCGGTTGTGAGATTGTTGTCTCTATTTCTCAACCTCTGTTATCTTTCTCTCGCTCTCACACATAGTCTTTCAACACACTGTTTCACACTGGGATGCTTCCTGCTCTACCACACCTTACCGGTTAGGCTCAACTACCAGACTATGATATTGTTGGTAGAATCCTCTCACCAGTTTGCTTGGTCACTCACACTGCAACTTACTCATATCACCTTCTGAATTTTTCTCCTTGCTCCCTCTCACTTCTCTTCACTCCACAATCTTCACAGAAACAAAAACATTTTTTGTTTGAAGCTCTCATCACTTATATAGTGATTTCCTGCCAAAATGCAATTCAAAAACCTGAGCGATAAGGGTTTCCTTTTTTCAACACAATCTTCATTAGATCCAATCCCACCTATCTTGGATCAATCACCTATCCTTGAAGACTGCACCTACACATGGTTTCCATTATCCAATGCATGTTTTCCTTGAAGTGGCAATCATGAATCAGATCTTTTGTCATGAAGTCAGACGACACATAAAGTGTTCTAGAAGTTTCCTTTATGAGAACATCCTGAATCAGATTTCCTTTGTATTTATTCAGGCATCAACTTCTCCCTGATCTTCCTTTGTCATTCCTTCTTCCTCAAGCCGCAATCAGTCAAATGTTATATCATGATTTGTGGCTCCTTCATTAATGTTGATTATCTATTTCATCAACCCTATCGACGAGGCTTCACCAACCACAACACACTTGCCACCTTAGCTCCACATGGCATCACACTGATGAAGACACATCCTACCAACATGTAGTCGGTCTGGCAAACACATATTGGTAAAACCCTTCGTTTGTAGAGTGTTCTTCTATTAACTGATAGAGCATCCTGTACTGGTTGCACATCTTCACCTCTGGTGGTGTGAGATAACTTTTAACATTCTGCCTCTTCATCATAAACAAGCAACCATCCTTTAGACCGGTTTGTACTTTACTGGTAGACCTTCATTCTTTATGCTCACCCTTATGTGGATCTCCATCATCCCAATTGACATCAATGACAACTTAGTGCCAAAATGCCAACAATCTTTGCCTTTGGCATTGAGGTCAACTTTTTACAATTCACTTCATACATACCAATAAATTTCTCCCCCTTTGACACAGTGACAAAGGGTACTTGTGCACTCCCCCTTTGATCTACACCATGCTTCCCCTGAGCCACATAAAACCTTTCTAGGCAGATGATACAACATCCAACTTGTGTCGGAGGTACTCAAAAGTGTTGACCGATAATGGTTTGGTAAAAATGTTTTCTACTTGTTCACCAGTATGAACATAATCCATCCTTACCTCCTATCCTTCAACCTTCTAAGGAAATGATATTTTATTGCAATGTTTTTTGTTCTAGAATGCATGACTGGGTTATTTTCTATGTTGATTACACTCGAATTATTACACCGGATGAGAATAGGATCAGTGATGTGCACCTGTATATCTTTGAGAGTCCACTTCATCCAAAGCACCTGAGAGTAGCATGTAGCAGCAGCAATGTACTCAGCTTTAGCAGTAAATAAGGAGATTGAGTCCTGCTTCTCTTTATACCAAGAGACCAACCGGTCACGTAGAAAGAATGCACCACTGCTTGTGCTTTTTCTATCATTAATGCATCCTACCCAATCGGTATCAACGTATGCTTCCAAGATAAAATATCCCTATTTAGGATACCACAAACCATAGTTGAGCATTCCTTGTAGGTACCTAAAAATTCTGCTAACAACATTCATGTGTGACTGCTTTGGTGCATCTTGAAATCTAGCCACCATGCATACTGCCTGAACTATATCCGGTCTTGAAGCAGTTATATACAGTAGACTGCCTATCATGGATCTGTACAAAGTCTGATCCACCATTGGTGATTCATCATTCTTACTCAATTTGTTGTTGGTCACCATGGTAGTACTTACCGGTTTGCAATCTGCCAGTTGGAATTTCTTTAGCATCTCCTTTACATACTTGACCTATGAGATAAAGATTCCTTTAGCTTTCAATAATATCTGCAAGCCAAGGAAGTAAGTCAATTCACCAAGCATTCACATCTTAAATTCTGACTGCATCTGATCAACAAACTCTTTACAGAGAGTATCCTTGTTGCCTCCAAAGATGATGTCATCTACATACACAACCACAATAATTATGTGAATCCCATCTTTCCTTATGTACAAATTATTGTCAACACTTCCCTTTTTGAATCCTTGCTCCTTCAAATACTGATATAATCTTGAGTACCATGCTCTAGGAGCTTGCTTCAAACCATACAGAGCCTTCTTTAACTGACACACAAATGTCTCATAATCATGCAATAGAAATCCTTCCGGTTGCTCCATGTATACTTCTTCTAAATTTCCATTTAGAAAAGAAGATTTTACATCCATTTGGTATACTTTATAGACCTTGTAGGCAGAGTAAGCTAGAAACATCCTAATTGCTTCTAATCTAGCCATCAGTGCAAATGTTTCTTCAAATTCAATCCCCTCTACTTGAGAGTATCCTTTGCACACTAGTCTAGCTTTATGCCTTACAATCTTACCTTCTTCATTCATTTTGTTTCGGTAGACCCACTTTGTGCCAATGATATTCTTGTCTTCTGGTCTAGGGACTAATTCCCAAGTCTTGTTCTTCTCAATCTAGTGTAGTTCTTCTTCCATGGCATCCTACCATTCTTGTCTCTTGATAGCCTCAATAAAAGTTTTGGGTTCAACTTCAATCATGAGGCATAGGTTGACTTGTTCATCATTTCGGGCAAGTCTTCTTCTAGTCTACACACTGTTAGGATTAGGATTCCCAAAGATACTGAGAGGGGGGGGTGAATCAATATATGAAAGGTTAATAAATTTACTTTACTTAAAACATGAAAAGCATATTAAAACTGTGTACTGGTAAACAACAAATAATGCAGTAAACAAGAATAGTAACAACCACATGAGAAACACACCATAAAACAGTATTTTAACAAGGAAACCCGGTGCGGGAAAAACCTCGGTGGGATTTGTGACCCACAATATTCCCTTATTGGCCAAAACCTCGATGGGATTTGTGACCCACAATATTCACTTACTGGCCAATAAGGGAATATTACTCTTACAATAGGGGCCTGCACATGCAGGAATTCCAAGTGCCTAGAGCTCACTGCTCAATTACAAAAGAAGTCACACTGACTTGCAGAAATGGATTATATTAATCCAATGTCTTGTACTACTTCAAATTAGCATCTGCTATGCCAGATCCAGTATAGGTTTAAGCTTTGCTATATACATAAACCCTTAACCTATAATCCGCATAGTAGGTCTTCTTATCTTGCATCCTAACACACATTTCCTATTATAAAATGATCTCATACATATATGAGTCATATTACAACTTGCCATGTCGACTTAAAATGATTTTATAATTAATTTACAAAATACATTATAAACAAAATTCCTATCCGCTAGGGTGTTAGTATCCTATCTTGCCAGTATAATATGATTGCAAGGTTTCCATCAATGACAAAACCTTAAATCACCTACAATTTCTCATTGGAGTGTACATTTGCCAACAATCTCCCCCTTTGGCATTGATGGCAACACTCATGAGAAAAAAGTGTCCAAAATGATATCCAAAAATAGTCTGCCAAAATTGTCTTACCAAAACGCTATGCTCCCCCTGAGCAGATGAAGTCCCTTCCTTCTAACCATTTTTCTCATCCCACTACTCCCCCTTTAACATCAATGACAAAGGTTGTCATTTGCTGTCAGTGGAGTCTTGCCTGGATTCTTGTAACTGATGGGTTACAATCTGAAAGATATCTCTCAAACCTAAATTTATGCCATTGTTGAATGTTTTGCAGTCTTTTATTGTCTCTTATGTTCTCTGCACTGTATCAATGAGTATGTGCATTTTCTCTTTCGGTGTCTTTAGTCTAGGAACTAGAGCCTCAGATATTTCTTTTCTTAAGAAAATAAGATACTCTAGCCTTTGACTAAGTCTACATTTTAAGTCCTTTGCCTTATCCTTTATTCCATGTTTGTCTTTCTCCAATTTCTTGATTTTCTCTTCCTACTCTGCAATTTTCTCTTCCAATTCCAAATATTAATTTGATGTTCCAATCAAATTGTTAGCAATATTATTTAACTTTTCTTGAGCTTTGTTGATCTCCTTGTCAAGATCCTCTGTTAAGACATTTGTTTTGCAAGTATCCCTGTACAGTTTCTTGAAGTTAAGAATTATTTCTCCAAGTTCTGGTAATAGAGTATCCTTTTCTCCTTGTTCTTATTTCCAATATCCTCAAAGAATTTCTCTTTTTCTTTTATCATTATCTCCTTAAATTTATCCTAGTTTATTTGATCAACAGTTATTCGGTAGCTGGTGATAAACTTAGACAATGTGTCTAGTTGACCTAAAGAATCTTTATTCTCAACACTGCACTTTGGTGCTATCGATTTAGGAATTGGTATAGTATCATCAATAGCCTTATAGGCTTCTACATTGGATTTAGTGATCTGCTTTATTGAATCTAATAAGACCTGAATTACATTAGTAGGTTAGAATTCTATCATAGTTGTACTAGATGTTTTGTTAGGTCCCAGAGACAACTGAGAGGGGGGGGGGGGTGAATTAGTTGTCTAATAAGTTCAAACCAAAAATAACTTAACCAACTTAATGCTTAATACCGGTAAACCAATTAAGTATGTCGGTAGATAGTTTTAACAGTTAATTGCTTTACCGGTAAAGATTAGTGCATGAAACATAAACACAAAGTCATCCACAACACATAACACCAATATTTGTATGTGGAAACCCTGTAAGGGGAAAAACCACGATGGGAAACCTTACCCACAATCAGATGATACTACTATAGATAGTAAGTGTACATAAATGGGGTCTGCACATGCAAAAAGGCCAATAGCCTGGAGCTCATTTCTCAATCATAAAATGGGAGTCACACTGACTACAATTGGATGGTTAAATCCAATAAGAATGTATTGCACAAAATAGCATCTCCATATGTTGGATTCAGTACTGGTGTAATGCTGATATGCTTCCACAAAAACCTAGCTTCACCTTCAAATGATGTCTGCATGTATTGCATTGCTTAATCTCGCATATACCTTCACACAATTCTTTTTCGCATTCCACACTTGATCTTACAAATAAGATCTTACATTTATACCATAACCTAAGACCATTTTTTGTAGGTCGGCTCTACAAGATATTACAATAAAAACATTTTACAAACAATATAATATCTGATGCAATAAATAATTGAACATGTCGGCTTAATGCATTTACAACAATAATTAATCATCTCCATAGCGTGCCATGCTGGTTTGGAAAAGATAAACTTGCCGGTGTAACCCTAGACCTATTTGCTGGTAAAAGCAAATATGCAAATATGAATATACCAATGATTAATTCATTAAGATAAGATGTCCACATGATGTCTTCAATATTACCAAGTGTCTTCCATTCCATTCCAAGTGTCGGTGATCATTATATCCTACTGGTGAACCATATACTAGTAACTGTGCAATAGTTACTTGCTTGCCAGTGAATGTTGTTGGATCTCCAAATTGCTAGTGTTTTAGTAGGTGTTGACATCAATGACAAAACCATACCAAAATACCAACAATCTCCCCCTTTGACATTGATGGCAACACAAGATTGAAAAACCATCAAAGTGCCAAAACAGAAATGCCAAATATCAAAAACCAACAATCTCCAAAAATATCATAACCAGAAATCAAAATACATACAGAGAGTAATAGTCTCTCCCAAACAACAATCTCTCCCCCTGGGATCAACATGTGTTATCCAAAGTTTTTCAATACCAATCTCTCCTCAAAAGATAATGTGTTTTTCCATAGATATCTCTCCCCCTTTGACATCAAATGCCAAAGTTACAACAAAACTAAGTTCACATACAAAATATCAATCAATTCAATGTACCAACTACTCCCCCTAAGAAGTAGTTTCCTCATCAAAGACCGAAGTAAAATATTTGTCTATTAATTCTACCAGTTGATGAAAATCATCAACTGTCTAAGTCTCTACCGGTGGTGGTATGACTCCAAGCTGATCTCTGAGATGTTTTGTTTTAGAATGTAGTACTGGATTCTTAGATATATCAATTGTTGCAGTGTTATCACAATATATAGTAATAGGTTCCTTGCATTTTACCTTTATGTCTTTCAACATTTGTTTAAGCCATAGTACCTATGTACAGTTAGTTGCTGCTACAACATATTCTGATTCTGCTATTGATAAACATGTACAACTCTGTTTCTTACTCAAACAAGAAACTAGTCTGTTACCAAGAATGAATGCTCTGCTGATGGTGCTTTTCCTATCATCCACATCTCCTGCCCAATTTGCATCTGTGTATGCACATAATTCAAAGTTTTCATCTCTAGGATACCATAATCCAAGATTTATAGTTCCTTGTACGTACCAGAAAATCCTTTTTACTGTTGATTCATGATTTTCTCTAGGATTACTTTGAAATCTTGAAACAATACATACTGCATTCATAATATCAGGTCTAGTTTGTGTCAAGTATAGTAAACCTCCTATCATAGATTTGTATCTAGTTGGATTAATAGGTGTAGATTCATCCCTTTGAGATAATTTGTCATTTGTAGTCATAGGTGTGCTTACCGGTTTAGAGTTCTCCATCCCAAATTTCTTTAGTAACTCTTTCAAGTATTTGGATTGACTCAAGAATATACCTTTGTCAGTCTATGAAATCTATAATCCTAAAAATAATTTTATTTCTCCAATCATAGACATTTCAAATTCTTGTTACATTTTAATAGAAAATTCTTTACATAATACATCTTCTCCTCCAAAGATTATATCATCAACAAATACTTCTATAATCAAGATGTCATCATTAGTTATTTTGTAATATAAATTGTTGTTTTTATTTCCTTTAGTAAAACCAATCTTCAAAAGATACTTATCCAATCTTGCATACCAAGCTCTTGGAGCTTGTTTTAATCCATACAGAGCTTTTCTTAACCTGCAAACCATATCATTGTCATTTGTCAAAGAAAATCCATCAAGTTGTTCAATATAGACTTCCTCTTCAGTAATCTGATTGCCTCAATTCTAGCTACCAATGCAAAGGTTTCATTGTAATCAACTTCTTCCTTCTAAGAATATCCCTTACACACTAGTCTTGCTTTATTTCTGACAACCTTACCATCTTCATTAAGTTTGTTTCTGAATACCCATTTGGTTCCAATTACATTTTTATCTTTAGGCCGAGGAACTAATGTCCAAGTGTTATTTTTCTCAATTTGTTCTAATTCTTCTTCCATAGCTTTAATCCAAAATTTATCTTCACATGCCTCATTAACAGATGATGGCTCAATTTGAGAAATAAGACATACCTCTTCATTTGCCAATCTTCCTCTTGTCATAACTCCTTTAAACTTGTTTCCAATTATCTGATCTTCAGAATGATTTAGTCTTACATACCGGGGTGTCTTGGTTTGCTGTTGTTCCTCAATTACCTTGGAATCCTTAGATGGTACAGGGGTAATTGGATCTTCATTCTGTACCGGTAGATTTAGTGTAGGTTCATTTGTCACAATTTCTATTGCTGGTTCAGAGTCTATATACCTTGAAGTTCCTCTGAATTGTTCATCAATTTTTACATTTGTACTCTCAACAATTTTCTGCAATCTCTTGTTAAAACATCTATATGTCTTTCTCTTAGATGAATAACCAAGAAATATTCCTTCATCACTTCTAGGATCAAATTTTCCAATATACTCATCTCTTCTGATATAACATTTACTTCCAAAATTTCTGAAATACTTAAGAGTAGGAGTATTACGAAACCATAGTTCATGAGGGGTCTTACCGGTTTCACCTTTGATGTGAACTTTGTTGAATTTATAGACCACTGTACTGACTGTTTCTCTCCAATACACATGTGGTAAATTTGCTTCTGATAACATGCTTCTTGCTGCATCCAAGATAGTTCTATTTTTCCTTTCAACAACTCCATTCTACTGTGGTGTCTGAGGTGCTGATAGTTGTCTTCTGATTCCATTCACTTCATAGAATGTATTAAATTCCATAGATGTGAATTCTCCTCCTTGATCTGATCTTAAGCATTTGATTTTCTTACTGGTTTCATTTTCAACCATTACTTTGAATAGTTTGAACTTTCCAAGTGCTTTTGATTTTTCTCTGAGAAAAGTAACCCAACACATTCTAGAATAGTCATCAATGATTAGCATGAAATATCTATCACCTTGTAAGCTTTTAGTTCTAGCTAGACCACATAAATCAGTGTGAATCAAATCAAGAGCATTATTGGATTTTTCTGGAATACTTTTGAAACTAGCTCTAACGTATTTTCCAAATTGACATTCCTTACATATTGTATTATGAGGTTTGACAATTTTAGGTAAGTCTCTAACTGCCTTAGTAGTATTGATCTTTACCATGCAATAAAAGTTTACATGATAGAGTCTCTTATGCCATAACCAGCTTTCATCTATATGTGCAATCAAGCATGTCTTTTCACTATTATTCAAATGAAAGATATTACCTCTAGTCTGATTACCGGTTGCAATTTCCAAACCAGTTCTACTCATGATTTTGCATTTTCCATTTTTAAATTGTAACTGAAATCTTTTCTCAACTAATTGACCAACACTTAAAAGATTATTCTTTAATCCTTCAACAAATTAAACATTGTTAGTGTTATTCTTACCATCAAGAGATATTATACCCTTACCTTTGATTGAACAAGCTTTTTCATCTCCAAATCTTACTAAACCTCCATTGTATTCTTGAAAGTTCAATAATTTACCTTTGTCTCCTATCATATGATGTGAGCATCCTGAGTCAATGATCCATTCATCCTTTACTTCAACTTTAGCTGCTAGGGCTTGTTCTACCGGTTGAGTAGTAGGTGCTAGTTGATCTTCTGTTATAGCAACAAAAACCAATCCATTGTTTGTTGGATCCTCATTAGAATCATCAGTCACACCTTCATCAGCAATGTAACAGGATTTGTCTTTATTCTTCTTAAATCTGTATCTCTAATATTCAGGATTAGGCTTGTATGTTCTTCTAGCTTCTTCTCTTAGTCTAGCATGTCTATTAGGGAATCTCGAAGCCATATGACCAATCTTATTACAGTTAAAACATTTAAAGGGTGCTTTACCTTCATACTTACTTACAACTGGACCTTTAGGTATTTTCCTTGCAAATAGTGCTTCAAGTTCTTCAAGTTCTTCATTTTCTTTCCTGCTTTCTTCAAGTTCTCTTGCATAAAAGGATTTCCAATCAGATTTGTCAAATGATGGAGCAGATGATGTTGATTCTTTAAAGGCTAAATTTGTCTTTATAGTAGCAACAGGACCAAATTCTTCAATTTCAAAAGTTGAAAGTTTCCCAATCAATGTATCCTTAGTAACTAATGTGTTAGGCATTGTTCTCAACTAATTTATAGCAGTAACCTTCATTTTATATGCCAGTGGCAATCCTCTTAAAACTTTTGAAACAATTTCATCCTCACTTAAGGTTCCTCCACAACATTTAATACCCAAAACAATTTCATTTACTCTTTCCATAAAACCAGAAATCCTTTCATCTTCTTCCATTTCCAGATGTTCATACCTGACTCGGAAGCTTTCAAGTTTTGCAATTTTGACTGTGGAATGTCCTTCATTCAATGTTTCCAAATGATCCCAAATAGCTTTAGCATTAGACCTATCTGATTGTCCCATGATTTGTTGATTTGATAATGCGCTCAAAAGTGCTTCCCTTGCTTTGCAATCATTTTCTTCATCTTTTGTCAAGTTAGCTGGACTAGGCTAGCCTGGTACAATAGTAGTATAACCATTCTTTGTAACTTCCCAGATGTCTTTTCCAATGCAATTCAGTTGTGTCTCCATTCTAATCTTCCATATGCCATAGTTGGTTCCATCAAGTTTAGGATTGTCCTTCCTGGAATAGTTAGTAGACATTGGATCTCCTCAAGTTGTTAAACTTCTGCAAAAAGAGGACTAGGCTCTGATACCAATTGTTAGGTCCTAGAGACAACTGAGATGTGGGGGTGAATTAGTTGTCTAATAAATTCAAACCAAAAATAACTTAACCAACTTAATGCTGAATACCGGTAAACCAGTTAAGTATGCTGATAGATAGTTTTAACAGTTAATTGCTATACCGGTAAAGATTAGTGCATGAAACATAAACACAAAGTCATCCACAACACATAACACCAATATTTGTACATGGAAACCCTGTAAGGGGTAAAACCACGATGGGAAACCTTACCCACAATCAAATGATACTACTGTAGATAGTAAGTGTACATAAATGGGGTCTGCACATGCAGAAAGGCCAACAACCTAGAGCTCACTACTCAATCACAAAATGGGAGTCACACTGACTACAGTTGGATGGTTAAATCCAATAAGAAAGTACTGCACAAAATAGCATCTTCATATGCTGGATTCAGTACCGATGTAATGCTGATATGCTTCCACAAAAACCTAGCTTCACCTTCAAATGATGTCTGCATGTATTGCACTACTTAATCTCTCATATACCTTCACACAATTCTTTTTTGCATTCCACACTTGATCTTACAAATAAGATCTTACATTTATACCATAACCTAAGACCAATTTTTGTAGGTTGCCTCTACAAGATATTACAATAAAACCATTTTACAAACAATATAATATCTGATGCAATGACTAATTGAACATGTCAGCTTAATGCATTTACAACAATAATTAATAATCTCCATAGCATGTCATGCTGATCTGGAAAAGATAATCCTACCGGTGTAACCCTAGACCTATTTGCTGGTAACAACAAATATGCAACTGTGAATATACCAATGATTAATTCATTAAGATAAGATGTCCACTTTATGTCTTTGATATTACCAAGTGTCTTCCATGCCATTCCAAGTGTTGGTGATCATTATATCTTGCTGGTGAACCATATACCAGTAACTGTGCAATAGTTGCTTGCTGGTGAATGCTGTTGGATCTCCAAAGTGCTTGTCCAATGACAAAACCATACCAAAATACCAACATGTTTGTCCAATAGTTTTTACAATAGTCATGCTACCGGTTGTAGTTATTTCCTTGCTTTGTTCGACCTCTGGTAGGTCTATCTGAGTTTGCAATTCCACAAACAAAGTTTTTAGTTTGGCCAGGTGGCACTGAATCTGTCTGTACCTGTGCTTTAACCTATACTAGTTTGGGTTTCTCCAAATGTGTCTCAAAAGGTTTCTCTGAGATTTTAGTTGCCGGTTCCTCAGTTTGTGCCTCTGAACTTTGCTTAGCCGGTTCTTCAGATGGTTTGTCTATTATATCTACTGGTTTCTCAGTGGTATCCCCTATCAGTTGCTCTGTCTGTGTAGGTTTCTCTATTTTTAACTCAACCTCTACAGTCGGTGACTCTGTGGTCACATCTTTCTCCTTATCCTCAGTGGTCTCTCTATCAACCATGACATTAACTTCCTGAGTATCTACATTTACAGTATACAAAATTTTATGATTCAGGGTTTGTATCTTTTACCGGCAGGAAGTTCTTCATCAAATTGAAAAAAATTTCCTTGAGGGTTTGGCAATCTAATGACACATGCTATTGTTCCCTTAGTTAGAGATGAGAAGTTGGAAATTACTTCATTACCAACAGACAATGTTAAGTGAATACTTAACCGACATGCATTTAATGTGGTAGATGGCAAATTAACACTATAAATTTATGGTTTTGGCTCCATTTCATTTCACCGTGATTTCAAACATTTGTAGAGCACGAAATTTGTAGAGCTAAGGAATTTCAAGCAATCAATCCATCCAAGATAGAAAAAGGTATTTATCATCATGGCATCCACCTCTGCACTTGAATATATAGCAAACCCTACTGTAGTCAAGGTCATAAAATGCCCTAGGCCCATATTTCAACTAGTTCCCAAAGTAGCAAAGAAAGATGACAATATAGGTGCTTTCTCACAAATACCAAAAGGAGTTGTTTATGTTGAAGACCCTAGAATTTACATTCACTATGACATAGAGGAATTGGGAGATGAAGAGATCAAAACTATGTATAAAACTGTCATATGTGATAATTCTGGAAATGTGAAACCGAAACATAAAATCATTGAAACCCTAGGATTTACTGAAATCCTCTGCATTCTTAAATTTCCCAAGGATGTGATTAGGATAGTCTTAAGTAGGGTACATGGTGAATTTTTCTGGTTAGATGCAAATCACAAAATCACCAAGGAAGTTGTGAAAGTTGTCACAGGGTTACCGACCACCAGTAAAAGGCCAGACAAAACTAAGAAGGTCTCCAATGACCTAGTTACTAAGCTAACTGGTGCTATATCTGATAAAAGGTCCCTAAGAGTCAATGATGTAACTGACATCAATGTAAGGTTTATCAGCATGATATTAGGGTATAAGGAAACTCATGCAAATAGACTCAATTCAGTTTCAAGTTTATGCATTAAAAGTGCTTATGACATAATCACAGATAATGTAAAGATTGATA
Source organism: Cryptomeria japonica (assembly GCF_030272615.1). NCBI lineage: Eukaryota > Viridiplantae > Streptophyta > Pinopsida > Cupressales > Cupressaceae > Cryptomeria > Cryptomeria japonica. The sequence continues at coordinate 258,409,664 of NC_081407.1, read as the reverse complement.
TATGTGAGTGGTTGAAGGATGAGTTAATTGACAACCTAGGCAAGATTAAGAAGGATAAGAAAGGAACTTTTAGGTTTGGAAATCTACTAGTATGTTTGATGCTACATATAACCAAACAAGTTCTCGGTATAGGCTACAAAGAACTTGGATTTGATATACCGGTAGGTAAACAACTAACAAAACTATTCAACAATATGGGAGAAGATAAGGAAAACAATATCCATGATTTCTTTTAAGCACTTAAGGCCAAAATGAAGAAGAGAATTATATTATCACAAAAGATTGTTGACAAATATAAGGATGAAATATGGATGGAAGCAGTCATCCCAAGAACAATTTGGGTAACAGAGATGGGATGGGCTATGAGATAGATGATCATATAATTGAGACTTATGCTAAAGCACTTCTGGAAGCACCAAACGAACCAAAGGAAGAAGTATTTGGTAGTGCTGAGACTATAGAAAAACAAATACAATCTAAGAAGAGAGTGAAAAAGGTTGAGGCAGTTGTGAGAAAAGGCTCTAGACAGGCCAAGGCTATTAAAGAAGATGTATTAAAACAAATTGGTATCACTGAGGATGAGCTAGGAACTCTACAGCCTGAGACTCATCTATCACTGGTAGGCACTTCTTCCGAGAGTGACATGCCTGCAACTTTCAAAAGAGTTGTAAGGAAAAGAGATCCCTCACCGGCAACCACACCCTCATCTAGGAGGACAAGACAGAAACAATAAGCAGTGAGATCACTAGTTAAGAAGACTACACCAAATAAGAAACTAACACCTAAGAAGAAGAAGAGAACAAAAAAAAACCTGGCTCCTCTTGACATACTATTGAATGAAATTACAAAGGAAGAGAAACTAAAGAATATAGAGAAATTGTATGACACTCTGACTGCAGATGAAAAAGAACAAGTAGAAAATAGTGTTATATTGCATATGGACATGTATAAGAAATTTTTGATGGAAGTTGTAGATGAAGTACCAGATGAACTGTTCAAAGACTGGAAGCAAGGAGACAAGCAGTAATAGAACTTGACAAGAAAATCAAGATAGAAAAGCTAATTGTTGTGTACCCAGTGAACTCACCTAAAGAAATTGATGATTTAATTGTTGAAGCCAACTGGTCAGTATTCTCTACTGCACACCGGCACATTGCATTAATGGTTGGAAGAGTCAATGAGGTGACTGAAGAAACAGAAAATGGATGGGATATATTCCTAGTTGAAAAAGAAAAATAGGAAGAATGCAGGAACCCAAACCAATAAAGGTATATCAGAAAGAAAGAGACAAAGGAAAAGGAAAGGTTGGTGGACCTCTGAGTACTAAAGTAAAAGACAACTTACCCCCACCATCTTTTACATCACTGGTAACAACAACTACAGAAGATCAACCGACAGTTGAAAGTATGGATGTAGAGGATGTCAATCCTAATCTTGAAGTCTTATACATAGTAGATGTTGATACACAAAAGATCAACATTGTGGTAGACAAAGATACAAATGGTAAGATTGAAATGGCTAGTAAGCCACCGGTAGCTAAGCAAATTGTTAAAACACAAGAGAAACCAACAGATGTCAAAGAACAATAGGCAAAAGCATAGATTGAGACAGTACAACAAGAAGAGAAACAACAACAAGAACAGGATCCAAAATAGAAATAGGAACAGGTTCATGAGGAAATAGTGCCACCGACAACTAGAGAAGTACACAAACCATTGCTTAAAGAAATGCAAACACAAACAGACCTACCAGAGGTCACAACAAGCTTGGCTACTTCTTCCACCAATGGAATTCAGAATGTTGGTTCCTCCGCAGCAGGCCACAAACCAACAAATGTAACTGAAGTACTTTTGGATTCAATCAAAAGGATAACTGATTGTAGTTCACAAGCTTACAAAGCTATAGATGACACAATCCCAATTTTGAAGGTAATTGCTCCTAACTATAATATAGACAATAAAGATTCTTTAGGACAACTTGATACTTTGTGTAAATATATCACAGAGAACATTGAGAAAATAAAGGAAGAGACATTGAAGGACAAGGTAGAAATTGAAAAGAAAAAATTCTTTGAAAATTAGATAAAGAAGTGTACTAGGGAATTTGACACACTTCTACCAGAACTATGTAACTTATTAAAGGAATACAAAACTCTTTACAAAGACACCTGCAAGACAAACTTTTTGATAGTAGACATAGATAAGAAAATAAGCAAGGTACAAGATGAAATCAATAAACTTGCTGATAATTTTGTTAACTCACCTGATACATTATCAGTTTTTGAGCAAAGGATAACAAATTTTGAGGAAGAGTTACCTAAATTAGAAAGAGAAAAGAAGAGAATACTGAATAAGGCAAAGCATCTGAGATTAAAACCGAATCCAAGATTGGACAATCTAGCATCATTGTAGAAGGAAATATCTGAGGCACTGATACAGGGACATAAAACACTGGCAGAGCATCTGCAGCACCTCATTGATACAATTAAAAGAATAGAGACAACAATAAGAGACAGTAAAAAGTTTATGGAGAGTATAAACTTGATTTTGGTAGATCTATTTCAAATTGTAAATACCCAGTTACAAGGTTGAAACTACAAACTCTACTAACATCTTGATAACCTTTGTCATTGATGCAAAAGTGGGAGTAGTGGTATGAGAAAATTCAATATCACAGGAATCATATGCTTAGGGGGAGCACACATTTTTGGTAACATTTTTGGACTTCACATTTTTGGATACACTTTTGAAATTTCTCATGAGTTTTTCCATCAATGCCAAAGGGGGAGATTGTTGGCATATGCATGCTCCAATGAGACATTGTATGTGATTGAAGGTTTTATCATTGATGGCAACCTTACAATCCTATGGCACCGGCAAGTCATTACACCGGCAAGATAGTTCACCGGCATCAACAGATCACACTCTACACCAGCACTCAGACCACCGGCATCGGCACAGAGAAAGGAAGCATACCGGCACAAAGGCCGACAAGATTTTTGTTATATTATATTTTGTTTATTATTGTAAAAACCTTGTAAGACAACTTGGCAAGTTGTAAAATGACTCTTATATATAAAAGAGATCATTGTAGACATTTTGTAAGGGATGTAAGTGAAAAAGGAAGATATTAGGTAGACCTATTATGCAAAATATATGTTAAAGGTTTTATGTAAAAAACAGAGAAGAAACTGGTACTCGATCAGGCATTATAGATGCTATTGTAAAGCAATACAAGATATTGGATTTGTATAATCCACTTTTTAAGTTAGTGAGACTTCCCATTGAGCAGTGAGCTCTAGGCAATTGGCCTTCCTGCATGTGGAGGCCCCCTCTTGTAAGTAATATTCTCTTATTGGCTAGTAAGTGGATATTGTGGGTCACAAATCCCACTGAGGTTTTTCCCACATTGGGTTTTCTCATTAAATCCTTGTGTCATGGTGTGCTTTTCATGTGGATGTTTTTAATTTTGTTTATTACATTATTTCTTGCATACCGGTACACTGTTATAATATGTTCTACATGTTTTAAGTTGAGAAATTCTAATTACCGGTTAGATACTGATTCACCCCCCCCTCTCAGTATCCGTGAGATTCCTAACAGTATCTTCTACTAGAGTCTCCATACTCTTAGTGGCCAGTTGATTTGCAGTAGTGTCTACCGGTGGAGTATCAAAAGGAGGTGGGGGCATATTGTCAGTTATTTTTAAACTTGGTGGTCCACCTATCTTGCCTTTACCCTTGTCTCTATCCTCTTGATATACTTTGATAGTTTTAGGTCTGAGTAATTCTTCCTCTTTTTCTTTCTCCATAAAGAAAATATCCCATCCATCAGTTGTTTCCTTAGATACTTTAGTTACTCTACCAGCCATTAATGCTACATGTCGGTGAGCAATAGAGAATACTATCTGGTTAGCCTCACTGATTAATTTGTCTATTTCATCAAGTGAGTTAACTGGATGCACTACCAGTAACTTTTCAATTTTAATCATTTTATCTAGTTCAACAATAGATAATCTTCTAGCTTCTAATCTCCTATACAAGTCATTTGGAATTTCATCAATAATTTGCATCAAAAATTTCTTGTATATATCTAAGTGTAGAATTACACTGTTCTCTATACTTTCCTTATCATCAACTAATAGTGTATTGTACATTTTATTGGTGTTCTTCAGCTTACCATCCTCTGTAATTTCACTAAGAAGTTTGTCAATGGGGGCAATAGTTTGTTTCACCTTCTTCTTAGGAGTCATCTTCTTTGCCGAAGGCCTTACTGCCTGTTGCTTTTGTCTTGTCCTTTTTGGTGTAGGAGAAGGTGCCAGTGAAGGTTTTCTTTCCCTCTCAACTCTCTTGAATACAACAGGTATGTCACTTTTTGAAGAAGATCCAATCGGTGAAAGGTGAGTTTCTGGTTGAAGTGTTTCCAACTCACTTTCAGTTATACCAGTTTGTTTTAGCACATCTTTCTTGATTTCCTTTGCCTGTCGAGTTCCTTTTCTAACACTTACTTCTACCTTCTTAACTCTTTTCCTTGATTGTATAGTGCTCTCAATTTTTTCTGCACTACCAAATACTTTGTCTTCTGGTTCCTTAGGAGCTTCAAGGAGGGCTTTTGCATAAGTTTCTATGATGTTATCATCTATCTCATAGCCCATTTCAGTTACCCAGATGGTTCTAGGGATAACTGCCTCCATCAAAATTTCATCTTTCTTGATCACAAAACAGATTTCCTTTTGATACTTATCCACAATAGCTTGTGACAGTCTTACTCTGTTCTTCATTCGATCCTTAAATGCTTGAAAATGCTCATTTATATTTTTCTCCCTGTTCTCTCCCATATTGTTTAATACTTCTGATAGTTGTTTTCCTACCGGTATATCAAATCATAAATCTCTAGCACCAATACCAGGTACTTGTTTGGTTATGTATAGCATCAGACAAACAAGTAAGTTTCCAAATCTGAATGTCCCAAATTGTCTATCAACTTATCTTTGAGCCATTCACATATGTCTATTATTGCATTATCATTTACCATATCATAGGCACTCTTAATACATAGGCTAGAAACTGAGTTTAACCTATTTGCATGTGTAGCCTTATAACCTAAGATCATACTAATAAATCTGATATTGTATCCTTCACATCATTTACCCTTAGAGATCTCTTATCAAATGTTGCACCGGTTAGGTTTGTTACTAAGTCATTTGAGACCTTCTTATTTTTGTCAGGTCTATTGCCGATGGAGGGTAACCCTATTACAACTTTCACTACTTCTTTTGTGATTCTATGAATAGAGTCTAACCTGAAGAATTCACCATGTACTCTGCTTAACACAATCCTTATGATATCTTTGGGGAAATCTGGGATACTAAGTATTATAGTGAAACCTAGGGTTTCTACTATCTTATGTTCAGGTTTGACATTTTTAGATTCATCACAGATTACAGTCTCATACATATTTTAAATTTCATCATCACCTAGTTCATCAATATGACAATGTATATACATTCTAGGGTCTTCAGCATATACTACTCCTTTAGGGATTTGCGAGAATGCACCTATGCTATCATCTTTCTTTGTGATTTCAGGAATTAGCTGAAAAATGGGTCTAGGTCACTTAACAACTTCAACAACAGTAGGGTTTACAATAAATTCAAGAGTGGATGAAGATGCCATAGATATAAATACCTCAATCTACCTTAAGGATGGATACTTTGATGGATTGCTTTACTTCTTTTCTTGGAGTACCTTCGCTCAAGAATTTTCACGCTCTCAAAGATTTGAATGCTCAGTGAATGAAAAAGGAGCCAAAACACTTGCTTTATAATGTTATTTTCGCCAACTACCACATGTAATGCTTGCTAGTTAAGTCACAACTTAAGTCATCTATCGGTATAGAAGTAATTTCAACTTCTTACCATCAACCGAGGGAATAATAACATATTTTTCATTTTGTTGCGAAACCCCCAAAAGAATTTTCTTTAGTTAGATGAAGAGTGTCCTGCCGGTGGAGTGTTACTCTGTTCTTCTAGTGGAGGAGTGATCACATCAACATTCTGATCTAACTTTCTGATCCATTGTCTTGAAAATTCTTGTTTTACCTCTTCAACTTTTTCTTTACCTTTCAAACTAGGACCTTTGTTATTTGTTGGTGATGCCTTACTTCTACAAAATTTAGCAATATGTCCAATCTTGTTACAGGCATAACAAGTTACATTGTTCTTTCAAATAGCTTTCCCATATCCTATGTCGGTATGTGTTCTACATTGATTAGATAAGTGCCCAGATCTTCCACAAACATAACATCTCACATTCATACTACAATTTTCTGAATTATGACCAACTTTGTTGCATTTAGAACATTGACCGGTGGGTGTATTAGTGTTCTGATAATTTCTAGATCTGCACTGATTTTCTCTATGACCATACTTGTTACAATTAAAACATTTGCCATTAAACTTGTAAATAGTAGGTTGTCTTACCGGTTTGCTATGATCATGATTGTTTGCAGTACCAGAGCTTTCACCAACTTCAAAGACAAGGCTATTTGTATCACCATTAGGTTTCTGATTCTTCAACATGTCCCCAAGTTCTTTTGAACTTTTCTTGAATCTCTCCTTGTAATGATTTGCAACAGTTAGTTCACTTTCCAAGATTCTTTTCTGTCTTATGAGTTCAATTTTGTCAATTTGTGTGTGCAATAGATCTGTCTTCAACATATCATTTTCATGACTAAGTCTTGTGTTTTCATTTCTAGCATCATTTAGTCTTCTAACCAAGTTTTCTTCATTCTTCTTTCTATCTTCAATTTCTTTACAAAATCTCATAGTCATATCCTGCATCTCATTCTGTGTTGTATTGATCTCTTGTATTATCTTGTTTACCAGATCATTAAGAGTTTCATTTTCATCATTCTCATTATGCATCTTTTCACAAAGTTCTCTTCTCTTATTTCTTGCAATGGAAAGATTTTTTTGAAGTGCTTGAATGATATCCTGAGCATCCTTTAGATCATCTTCAAGTTTGATATTCTTCACCTTTTTTGCATCATAGTCTGAAAGAGCTATTTTCAATTGTTCTCTCAAGTTTTCCATCTTTACCAGTGACAAGATCTTCCTCAAGCTGTTAGGCTTCTAAAAATAGAGGACTAAGCTCTGATACAAATTGTTAGGATTAGGATTCCCAAAGATACTGAGAGGTGGGGTGAATCAGTATCTGACCAATTAATAAATTTACTTGACTTAAAACATGAAAAGCATATTAAAACTGTGTATCGATAAACAAGAAATAATGCACTAAACAAGAATAGTAACAATCACATGAGAAGCACACCATAACACAGTATTTTAATGAGGAAACCTGGTGTGGGAAAAACCTCAATGGGATTTGTAACCCACAATATTCACTTATTGGCCAATAAGGGAATATTACTCTTACAATAGGGGCTTGCACATGCAGGAAGGCCAAGTGCCTAGAGCTCACTACTCAATTATAAAAGAAGTCACACTGACTTACAGAAATGGATTATATTAATCCAATGTCTTGTACTACTTCAAATTAGCATCTGCTATGCTAGATCCAGTACCGGTTTAAGCTCTGCTATATACATAAACCGTTAACCTATAATTCGCATAGTAGGTCTTCTTATCTCGCATCCTAACATAGACATTTCCTATTATAAAATGATCTCATACATATATGAGTCATATTACAACTCGCCATGTTAGCTTAAAATGATTTTGCAATTAATTTACAAAATACATTATAAACAAAATTCCTGTTGGCCAGGGTGTCGGTATCCTTCCTTTCACTGTCGATGTTTTGAGTGTTGGTGTAGAGTTTGTTGTTGTCGATATCCTATCTTGCCAGTATCATATGATTGCAAGGTTGCCATCAATGAGAATAACTTCAATCACCTGCAATTTCTCATTGGAGTGTGCATTTGCCAACACACACCATCACTCTTATTTCCCAGAATTTTCTCTGTCAGGTGATTTAACTGTACATACCAGTTAGGAACCTTTTGAGGTGCTACCTTTGGCTCAGTCTCAGACTGAACTTCATCATGTTCATCACCAGAGTCATCATACTAGTTAATGTGTGGTTGACATCCTTTGTGCATATCCTCATCAACTCTTACATGGACACTTTCAACAACTCTTCTTAGTCTTTTATTGTAGCATCTGTAGGCTTTGCTATTATACGGGTAACCAAGGAAGATCCCTTCATCACTTCTAGAGTCAAAACTTCTCAAACCATCCATATCTTTCTTAATGAAGCACTTGCTTCCAAATACTTTGAAATATTTAACTAATGGCTTCCAGTCATACCATAACTCATAAGGTGTCATCTTGTTGTTTATTCTTAATTGAACCCGGTTCAAAGTGTATGCAGCAGTATGCACTGATAACTCAATCATGAATGGATAGTACCAAACTAGTACTGAGAGGGAGGGGGGTGAATTAGTACACACAAAAACACACTCTTAAACTGGTTTGTCAATAGACACTGTGCATTGATAGACATATAGTAACACCAGTCCTAAAATAGAGTACAACCAGCAAAACCCAGAATGACTGAGACAAGCATAAACCGGTTGACACTTATCTTCTCATATAATCTAACAATTCCTTTCCATTTCACCCTAATGGTGCATAAGAACCCTTCAAAGGGCTCCCACCATTTTCTTTTGATTGTGTTCATGCTTCTTTAAGAAGCCATTGTATATACAATAAGAGCCATGTGCTCATTGGGACTAGCTAGGGTCCTAGTTGAGGTCTTAAGGTCATAAGTCAAGATTTAGATTTTATTGAAAGTAGAGGGTCCTTTTTAGCATGGTGGTGTCCTTAGGCTAGGCCAATGTGGGTCTAGGAGTCAAGAAAAGCAACATTGAGAAAGTTGCTCAAAAGTTGCATGACAACTTTTCAAAGTTGTCAAGCAACTTTTCCACCTAGTGGTCAAAAATCTTTAGTTTAAGCATGGACAACCCTAATATGGGCACACAAACAAAGGAGAGGGTAGTATAAGTAGTTACAAACTCTAAGTTAATGGGTTGGATGTCAGTTGTTGTATGACCAAGCAAAGTGACTTGACTGTGGCTGTAATTTTGTTGCTAGTTGGCACAAATGGAGTAAAGAAAGATCATTAATGGATTGATTTTTGAGAAAAACTATGTTGTGTGTCTTGTATGGTGTAATTACATCCTTCCTGAGCATTTAGATTAGGTTTTGATTTGTAAGTGAGGTGTGTTTGTAAATATTTTGTAAATTGCCTTCTCACTGTCCAGTTTTGGACTATTTTGAGAAAATGGGTTCATAACTCCATTACCCATTGGGGAATCACCATGAAACCATGGGGAATGAGATTCCAGGCCCAATACTATACTCCAAAACAAGCAGGGCCCTAGAAGATGTAGGGAGGCCATCTAAAGACCCACTCCTAGGCGAGACTGAACAGTGCTCGACTAGGAAGGGTTAAGTTACAGAGGTCTTGGAGAGAAAGGAAGGTCAGAGGAGGAGGCACCCTTTGGAGGAGTTATAAAGGGGTGAGTGGAACACCATTGGTGTGAAGGAGGATCTTCCACCAATATAGACATGGTGGCAAGAGCACCAAACCTACACTGTGACCCTGGCAGGCCTAAAAACCCTCTTTAAAACCCTTATAAACCATAAAATCCACCAAGGGCAGTGTACGGACACTTGGAGGCCCAAAAATAGAAAAATCCTTAAGCCCTTGTCAAATTAATAGTAGGTCTTTTGGGAAGTTTCACAAGCAAGTGCATTGTTTGCAAGAGGGATCCCTAAAGGACCGGGTAGGAGGCCTAATTGGTCACAATTCTTGTAGCCCTATTTTGAAGGCAAAAGAAAAAATTGTGAAATCGGTAAGGGGTAGGAAGTTTGAAACCTCTTGGTGGTATAAGAATGGGTGTAATAACCATGTATTAGACCTTTCCTATCCTTTCTAAGACCTAGGAAGGTGTGGAACAAGCCAAACCCTTATTAGCCTAAGTAAGGGTTCTTTGAATCTCATGAGTAGGTGAGACCTTAGGAGTAGTTTTTCAAGTTGTTGGTGGGTGGATTGGGAAAGGTTAGGGGATTCCAAAAGTAGGGGAAGTCCTAGAGATCCTAGGGGTGGTTTTAACACCTAGTGATCCAAGGAAAGGATCCAAGAGCATAGACTAGGCTAGTCTATCCCAAACCCCATCCCATCAGATTGGTATCAGAGCAAGTTAAAGATTTGGTGGATTGTGCATGTCTCTATATACTGGTGAATCAGTAGGGGAGAGAAGAATGGTCACTAATGCAGAGCTGGCTAGGGAGGTAGAAGAGCAGAAGGAGAAGAATAGACTCCCTGAAGAAGCTATGAGCGAGATAAGGGATAAGCTGCAAGAAGTAGTGGATCAAAGGACACAAGGACCTTGGGGTGAAGACACCAAGGATAAAGACAAGAAAAAAATAGACATAGATGACATTATACCTAAACCAGATCCCTTGTTCAATGAAGAGCCATTTGTAAAGGCTATTAAGGCTTTGAACACCAAAGCTTTTGAAGGATTGCCACATTTCAGTGGAAGGATGGACATAGACACTGTCATGGAATGGATTGAGGGTATGGAGAACCACTTTGAGTGTGAGGGAGTGATAGAGGCTCAAAAGGTTAAGGTTGCCAAATCAAGATTAAGGGGAGCAACTTTGACATGGTGGAAGTACCTACAAGAAGAGAGAGTTAGCATGGGGAAGTTACCTATTGCGAATTGGAAGGCCATGGTGAGTAAGATCAATGAGAACTACTTACTAGAGGATTATGAAGTCCAACTTCATAAGAAGAGACAAGGATTGAAGAAAAAAGACCTTGATGTGACCTCCTACACTGAAGAATTTCAAAAGCTTTGTCTTAGATCTAAAGTCCAAGAAGATGAATCTATCAAGGTGGCTAGGTATCTAAGTGGCCTAAAGGGGAACATTCAAGAGGAGATAAGCCTATGGACTCCTACTACTATCCAAAAATGTCATCAGCTTGCTACCAAGATGGAAGAGAGGAACAAAAGGAAAGGAGACTCTAATAAAAGGGGTAGAGGCAAAGGTAGAGATCAAATGAATCATCGAGGTGGTTACCAAAGAAAGGAAAATGAGCAAAGGAACCAAGGAGAAGCCAAGTTGACTGAACATGGTAGTGAAACCAATCTTAGAGGAGGCCATTCTAGAGGAAGAGGGGCACAAGGTGGTCCAAGTAGGGGTAGAGGTACCAGCAGGGGTAACTCCTACTTTGCAACCATGAAATGTTACAATTATGGTCAATTGGGACACCCGACCTATAGATGCCCTGACAAGCCTACATCATCAAACAGTGGAAAGAGGGTTGCTTATGCACATGAAGACTCTTCAAGAAGCAAGACACTTGAGGTGGACCATATTGAATCAGAGATTAGAGAAAACCTAATGTTCAATAGGGTCTTGATAAGACAACCAGTTAAGAATGAACCTAAGCATATGAGAGCATTGTTTAGGGTGAGATGCAAGATCCCTGGTAAAGTGTGCAAGGTGATAGTTGATTCAGGGTCAACTGATAACATAATATGAGAGGGGGCAACCAAGAAGTTGAAACTCACAAGGATACCCCACACTAACCCATATAAGGTGACATGGTTGAATCAAGAGTAGAGTGTGCTTGTCAATGAGCAGACTTGGGTGGAGTTTTCTATTGGAGGATACAAGGATAAGATCCTTTGTGATGTGTTACCCATGGATGCCTGTCACCTATTACTAGGTAGACCCTAGCAATTTGATAGGAAGGTGATCTATGATGGAGAGGAGAACTCCATTTCCTTTAAGAAGGATAGCAAAACTTTTAAGATTCAGTCTTTGACAGAGAATGAAGAGGGAACCTCAAGAACACCTAGTGTCTTATTGGCTACTGGTAAAGAGTTCTTACACTTGGTACATGAGGAGGAGATAGTAAGGTGTGCCATCTTTGTGAAGCCAAAGGAGGAGGAAGACAAGTTGTAGGCAAAGATACACAAGGAGGTGAAGCAAATGTTGCAAGAGTATAAGGACATAGTGAGCTATGGAGCACCTACAACACTCCCACCAAGAAGGTCTATAAGCCATCAAATAGACTTTTTTCCCCGTGCATCCCTACCTAATAAAGTTTCATATAAGCTCACACCTGACGAAAACAAGGAGGTAGCAAGGCAAGTGTAGGAGTTGTTGGAACAAGGATTGATCAAGAAGAGCATCAGCCCATGTATAGTCCCAGTAGTGCTAGCATCAAAGAAGGGAGGAAAGTGGAGACTTTGCACTGATTCAAGGGCAATCAATAGGATCACCATAAGGTATAGGTTTCCTATTCCTAGAATAGAGGATTTGATGGACTGTTTAGGAGGTACTATGTATTTTACTAATTTTGACCTTAAAAGTGGTTATCACCATATTAGAATTAAGGAGGGTGATGAGTGGAAGACTGCTTTCAAGACCACAGAGGGATTGTATGAATGGCTTGTGATGCCATTTGGACTCACCAATGCCCCAATAACCTTCATGAGGTTGATGAATGAGGTGTTAAAAGACTTCATAGGTAGGTTTGTGGTGGTGTACGTAGATGACATTCTCATCTATAGCAGAACCAAAGAGGAGCACCTTGAGCATTTGAGGTTAGTCTTAGAGAGGTTGCATGAAGAGAAGTTGTCAATCAACCTAGAGAAGTGTGACTTCTTGAAGCAAGAGTTGGTCTACTTAGGATTTGTGGTGTCTAAGGGAACCTTGAAGATGGATCCAAACAAAGTGGAGGCAATCTTGAATTGGCCTGCCCCTAGAACAGGGACTGAAGTTAGGAGTTTCCATGGTTTAGCCCAATTATATAGAAAGTTTGTGAGGAACTTCAGTGGCATATGTGCACCAGTCCTTGACACCATAAAAGGAGGCCTTAAAACTAAGTTCAAATGGACTGAGTAGGCTGATAAAGTATTTCAACTATTGAAGCAAGAAGTAGCCACAAAACCTATCCTACTCCTACCTACTTTTGAAAAGCTATTCACATTGGAGTGTGATGCAAGTGGAATTGTAGTAGGGGGTGTATTGAGTCAAGAGGGAAGACTTGTGGAATTTTTCAGTGAGAATCTCAATGAAGGAAAGAAGAAGTACTCAGCCTATGACCTAGAGTTGTATGCATTAGTGTAGTCTCTAAAGAAATGGAGGCATTACCTACTTCTAAAGGAATTTGTGGTGTTCACAAACAACAAGGCGTTAAGTTACATTAAAACTCAAGAGAAGCTTAGAAATAGACATTTGAAATGGATGGAATACCTCCAACCCTTCACCTTCACCATCAAGCATAAAAAGGGGCAACTTAACAAGGTGGCAGATGCTTTAAGGAGGAAGTTGTTGACAGTTCAAGAGTTGCAATTGCAGAGCATAGGAATAGAAGGTTTCAAGGACCTCTATGAACGAGATGAAGACTTCTCATTAGCTTACAAGGTTTTCAAGGAGTTTGAGAACCATTTCCATGGTGAGTATGCAGATTACACTCTCCAAAATGGTCCCTTGTTCAAAGGTAATCAATTGTGTGTACCAAGAGGATCCATGAGGGAAAACCTCATCCAAGAGAAACACAATGGTAGTTTAAGTGGACACTTTGGAGTCAACAAAATCTTGGATCTAGTACAAAGGTACTACTATTGGCCCAAGTTGCCAAGAGATGTGAAAAGGTAGGTGGAGCAATGTGGTGTGTGCCAAAGAGCAAAAGGAGGATCAAGAAATGCTGGTCTCTATCAACCATTGCCGGTCCCAAATAGGCCTTGGGAATGTGTAAGCATGGACTTTTTAGTAGGACTTCCCAAGACAAAGACAGGTATGGACAACATCTATGTGGGAGTAGATAGATTTTCCAGGATGAGCCATTTCATTCCATGTAGGACTACACATGATGCTAGCTATGTTGCACATCTCTTCTTTAAGGAGATTGTGAGGATTCATGGACTCCCTTTAAGCATTGTTTCAGATAGGGATAACAAGTTCATGGGCCATTTTTGGCAAACATTGTGGAGGAGACTTGGAACTAACCTATCATTTAGCTCAGCTTACCATCCACAAACTGATGGTCAAACTGAAGTCATCAATAGGGTGTTGGGCAATTTGTTGAGGTGTTTAACCAAGGAGTATGGGCAGACATGGGATCTAATCATTCCTCAAGCAGAGTATGCATATAATGACAGTGTAAATAGGACCACTGGAAGAAGTCCTTTTGAGGTTGTCTATGGTAGACATCCAAGAGGAGTGTGTGAACTCAAGGAACTTCGTTCCATGGAGATGAAGAGTGGGCAAGAAAAGGACTTCACTTAAACCATTAAGGAAGTCCAAGAGAAGGTCAAGAAATCCATCCTTGAATCCACTCAAAAAATGAAGGCCAAAATTGATGAGAAAAGGAGAGAGGTTTAGTTCAAGGTGGGTGACTATGTGATGGTCCATTCGAGCAAAGCTAGAATGCAAAGTGGCAAGCCTACTAAACTGAAAATGAAGAGGGTAGGACCTTGTAGAATTCTGGCAAAGTATGGTGAGAATGCCTATAAGGTTGAATTTCCTTCAAACTTAGCCATTTCACCAGTCTTCAATGTTGCTGATCTAATCATGTACAAGGGTGAGATAGTAGGGCAGACTGAGAACCAAGCCAAGGTACTACAAGACTTGGATGTGAATGCCTTACCCCAAATGAAGCAGCCTATAGTAGAGGAGATTTTGAATTTAAGGGTGAAGAATTATACTAGACACCAGGTCTACGTGGAGCACTTGGTGAAATGGGTAGGTCAACCTGTGTCTGAAGCTACTTGGGTGGACGAGAGCAAGTTCAAGAAGCTTGGCATTGGTCCGACTCTTCTCACTCCCCTAATTCCTTAATTTGTTGTAGAGGGGGAGTATGGCATAGGAGCACCCTTCAAAGGGCTCCCACCATTTTCTTTTGATTATGTTCATGCTTCTTTAAGAAGCCATTGTATATACAATAAGGGCCATGTGCTCATTGGGACTAGTTAGGGTTCTAGTTGAGGTCTTAGGGTCATAAGTCAAGATTGAGATTTTCTTGAAAGTAGAGGGTATGTGTGCCTTTGAGGTGTTTAGGGTCATTTTTATCATGGTGGTGTCCTTAGGTTAGCCCAATGTGGGTCTAGGAGTCAAGAAAAGAAACATTGAGAAAGTTGCTCAAAAGTTGCATGACAACTTTTCAAAGTTGTCAAGCAACTTTTCCACCTAGTGGTCAAAATCTTTAGTTTAAGCATGGAAAACCCTAATATGGCACACAAAATAAGGAGAGGGTAGTATAAGTAGTTACAAACCCTAATTTAATGGGTTGGATGTCAGTTGTTGTATGGCCAAGCAAAGTGACTTGACTGTGACTGTAATTTTGTTGCCAGTCGGCACAAATGGAGTAAAGAAAGATCATTAATGGATTGATTTTCAAGAAAAACTATGTTGTGTGTCTTGTATGGTGTAATTAATTCCTTCTTGAGAATTTATATTAGGTTTTTATTTGTAAGTGAGGTGTGTTTGTAAATATTTTGTAAATTGCCTTCTCATTGTCCAGTTTTGGACTGTTTTGAGAAAATGGGTTCATAACTCCATTCCCCATTGTGGAATCACCATGAAACCATGGGGAATGAGATTCCAGATATAGTACTATAATCCAAAACAATAAGGGCCCTAGAAGATGTAGGGAGGCCATCTAAAGACCCACTCCTAGGCGAGACTGAACGGTGCCCGACTAGGAAGGGGTAAGTTACAGAGGTCTTGGAGAGCAAGGAAGGTCAGAGGAGGCACCCTTTGGAGGAGTTGTAGAGGGGTGAGTGGAGCACAATTTGTGTGAAGGAGGAGCTTCCACCAATCCAAAAAAGGTGGAAAGAGCACCAAACCTACACTGTGACCCTAGCAGGCCTAAAAACCCTCTTTAAAACATTTAAAAACCTTAAAATCCACCAAGGGAACTGTACGGACACTTGGAGGCCCAAAACCAAAATAATCCTTGAGCCCTTGCCAAATGAATAGTATGTCTTTTGGGAAGTTTCACAAGCAAGTGCATCATTTGCAAGAAGGAGCCCTAAAGGACCGGGTAGGAGGCCTAATTGGTCACAATCCTTGCAGCCCTATTTTGTAGGCAAAAGACAAAATTGTGAAATCGGTAAGGGGTAGGAAGTTTGAAACCTCTTGGGCATACAAGAATGGGTGGAAGAACCATGTATTAGACCTATCCTATCCTTGCTAAGACTAGGAAGTTGTGGAACAAGCCAAACCCTTATTAGCCTAAGTAAGGGTTCTTTGAATCTCATGAGTAGGTGAGACCTTAGGAGTAGTTTTTCAAGTTGTTGGTGGGTGGATTGGGCAAGGTCAGGGGATTCCACAAGCAGGGGAAGTCCTAGAGACCCTAGGGGTGGTTTGAACACTTGGTGATCCAAGGAAAGGATCCGAGAGCATAGACTAGGCTAGTCTATCCCAAACCCCATCCCATCACCTAATGCATGAACAGGTAATCTACCATCAAATATATTCATATGAGCAACTAGATCAACATGACTCACCAATTGATAGAAAACAACAAAGCATCACATGAAGAAGACATCACACATGACACACTCATTTTTCATGTGGAAACCCAACTGGGAAAAACCACGATGGAGATGAATACCCACAAGCTTGTTTTTGAACTCTTTAGAAGTCTGCTTTGTTAGGAGCCTTGTTTGGTTAAAGACTAATAAAATAGGTTTTGTTAGAAACTGATCCTATTAGGGATCACTTGGTTAAGGTTTAAACCCTATTAAAGGTTACCTTGTTAGAGGATTTCAAGAACTCAATGGTTTTGAGTCACCCTGTTAAAGGATTTACAACAAATCGGTTAAAGCTACCCTGTTAAGGGATTTCTCAACTGTTGAAGTGGTTAGAGATCAGTAGGTATTACAATGATCTAATAATAGAACTCAATGCCAATGCAGATCCACTTAAGCTCCTCTTCACCTTCTGCACTTACACTCTACAGGTATCACTTCTCTCCTCTTATCTAGCAAGAATCACGTATCTCTTCTCTTGGATACACACACACAAATTTTGCCAACAACCTCAGAAAGAAACACAACATCGACCTTATAGGAAAATAGATAGGTCGATAGCATAAACCCTAAACCCTAAACCTGTTAGGTTAAGGAATTCAAACGGTTCAATCCTGACCATTAAGGACACTGCATCAAATGCAACAGTTCTTGATCCAATCTCAAGACATTCTCCATCGTTCATTTTCCACCAATTTCATAGTAGTTGATAACCCATCACATGTTATCACTATTTACAGACTTTGCACATTCCCAAGGTAGATAGGAACAATCTCCTTCATGCAAGATCCTTCATGCGCACAAGGCTGACATGGCTACATGATTTGTTCTTCATTACAATGCTAACTCATCACACAAAGTCACCGGTTGAGCCACACAAGCTTGAAGCACTTCAACCGGAAACCCTGAAGTTGAGACTACCAACCGGTAGTCATACAATGCTTCCATGTGTCGGTTCCCATACCCATATGTCGGTTCACCTTGAACAAACACACCACTTCACTTTGGCACAAATATCGGTTCATAGTGTTATACTGGTTCTCACATATGCTAGTTCTCACCTCTTCAGCATATTGACATCAATGACAACATACAATGTCATTATGTCCTCATACCAGTTCACATAATGCCACCAATCTCCCTCTTTGGCATTGATAATATATAATGGCAATATACAAAGATATCTCTCTGCTTCACATCTTCTCCCCCTTTGACAACAATTCCAAAGTGGAGGCACAAGCTTCCCTAATCCATTAGGCTACTCCCCCTGAGGAGTAGCATCCTTCAACACATCAGTCCTGAAGAAAAATTTGACTATGCAATACCTGACTGATGTGGAGCATATACATTTAGTTTACCTCCTGGAGGGGCAACACCCCTAATTCACCTCTTAAGTACATAAATGTGGCCTTTGGGAGAGGCTTGGTGAATATTTCTACTAACTGCTCCTTACTGGAAACATGTTCCAATGCAATATCTTTGTTCTAAACCTTTTCCCTCAAGAAATGATACTTAAGCTCAAAGTGCTTGGTTCTAGAATGTAAAACCGGATTCTTGGAGATGTTAATTGCACTAGTATTGTCACAAAAAATATACTTACTGGTTTAGATACAGGAACTTTGAAGCCATTTAATACATGCTTCATCCAAATTGTCTGAGTGCAGTTCATGAAAGCTGCAACATACTCTACTTCTGCTATAGACTGAGAGATACAACTCTACTTCTTACTCATCCATGAGACCAGTCTACCACTGAGAAAGAATGCACCACCGGTTGTGCTTTTCTGTTCATCTATATTTCCTGCCCAATCAACATCTGTGTATACTTTCAAGTTGAAATCCTTGTTATATGGATACCACAATCCATAGTCAATAGTCCCCTTCAGACACCTAAGAATCTGCTTGACTGCAACGAAGTGGGATTCTCTTGGGCTTTTCTCAAATCTTGCAGTAATGTCAACTGCATGTGCAATATCTGGTATGCTATGCACTACGTAATGCAACTTACCAATCATTGATCAGTATTCCTTCTCATCAAACAATGTTGAGTCATCCTTTTTGGATAGTTTATAACCGATCACCATCGGTGTACCAACCGGTTTGCTATCTTCCATGCCAAAGGTCTTCAACACCTCTTTCGTCTGCTGGATCTACAGTCTAATGAAGAATTTAATCTCCCCTATGAGTGACATTTCAAACTCTTTCTTCATCTCATCTGCAAACTCATGACTCATCTTGTCATCTCCACCAAAGATAATGTCATCAACAAATACCTCATAGATCAGGATTTGATCTTCTTCAGACTTCAAGTAGATATTGCTATCTTCACTTGTTCTCTCAAATCCAATCTTCACAAGATGGGAATGCAGACATTCATACCATGCTCTAGGTGCCTACTTTAGACCATATAAGGCTTTATGTAGCCTACATACCATGTCACTCTCTTCAGATAGGGCAAACCCATCTGGTTGCTCAATATACACCTCTTCAAGTACACCATTTAGGAATGCAGTTTTTACATCCATTTGATATACTTTGAAACCTTCAAAAGCTACATATGCAAGAAGCATACGAACTCCTTCCAATCTAGCTACAGGAGCAAAGGTTTCTCCATAGTCTTCTCCTTCTTCTTGAGCATATCCTTTGCACACCAATCTGGCTTTGTTCCTAATCACTATGCCATCCTCATTCAGCTTATTTCTAAAAACCCATTTGGTACCAATGACATTTTTATGCTCCGGTCTGGGTACCAAAGACCATGTACCATTTTTCTCTATTTGGTCAAGTTCCTCTTCCATTGCCTTGATCCAATCTTTATCTTTATGAGCCTCTTTGAATGTTTTAGGCTCAAATTCAAATATCATACATGAGTTTTCTCTGACCTTTCTTCTTGTAAGGATTCCTGCATCCTTATCTCCTATGATTTGCTTAGGATCATGATTCAACTTGACATATCGAGGAATGGTCTTGATGGATTCCTCTTTCTTTTCTTCTTCATCCTCATCTCCATCAGTATCAGCATCTACATCTACTGGTGTAGGAACACTATTACTGGTACTTGGTTGGCTGACAACCGGTTCCCAGAAGGTTACAACCGGTTCATTTACCACTTGCTCACTACCGGTTTCCTCAGTTTTCTCAGAGGTTTCATCAACTCTTACATTGATGCTTTCCATATTTCTCTGGGCCCTATTGTTGAAACACTTGAGAGCTTTGCTCTTGGTGGAATATCGTAGGAATATTCCCTCATCTCATTTCGCATCAAATTTGCTCTAGTGTTCACTCCTCTTGATGTAACATTTGCTACCAAACACTCTAAAGTAGCTAACCATAGGTGTCTTACTAGTCTAATACTCATAAGGAGTTTTATCCTTATCTTTCCTGATGAGTACTCAGTTTATTGTATAGACTGTAGTGCTCATCACTTCTCTCCAAAAGGTGTGAGCTACCTTTCCTTGAATCAACATGGTTCTAGCTGCTTCAACCATAGTCTAGTTATTCCTCTCTGCTAGACCATTTTGATGTGGTGTCCGAGGGGCAGATAGTTGCCTCTTGATGCCATGTTCTTCATAGCACTTGTTGAATTCATCGGAAGTGAATTCCCCTTCTTGATCAGTTCTCAGGCACTTGATCCTTTTATCGCTTTCCTTCTCCACTAATGCTCTGAAAGCTTTGAACTTTACAAAATCTTTAGACTTATCTTTCAAGAATGTGACCCTCATCATTCTTGAGCAGTCATCAGTGAGAATCATGAAGTACCTATCACCCTGCACACTCTTAGTTTTTATAGGACCACATAAATCAGTATGCACAAGATCAAGCAAATTGTCAGCAGTGAAAGATTTACCTTTAAAGGTTGAGGAAGACATCTTCCCCAATTGACACTCTCTGCATAAGGTGTCATCTAGTTTGCTTAGCACCAACAACCCTCTAACTGCCTTGATCTTACTAGCCTTCACAATGTTATCAAATTTTACATGGCAGAGTCTCCTATGCCATATCTAGCTATCATCAAATTTAGCCATAAGACATGTACTTATATTTGCATTTAGTTAAAATAGGTTACCTTTGGTCTACATGCCAGTGGCCACCAATTCACCATTCTTTCCTTTGATTCTGTACACTCCATTCTTGAATTCCAGAGTGAGGCCACTGTCATTCAGCTGAGCAACACTTAGAAGGTTGTGTTTGAGACCATCAACCCAGTACACATTGTCAGCACTACTCTTTCCATTCAGAGAGATGGGCCCTCTGCCTTTGACCAGGCATGGTGCATCATTACCAAAATGAACCACACCACCATTATACTCTTCCAAGGATAGAAAATTGCTCCGGTTACCAATCATATGGTGAGAACAACCACTGTCAATAATCCACTCATTGGAATTATCAAACTAGGAGACAAGAGCCTTCTTTTCTGACAAATCTTCCTTGACAACAACAAACACAATATCTTCATTTTCTTCATCCTCTGATTCCTCATCTGTGACACCTTCATCAACTACCACAAAATAGTTTCTCTAGTTTCCTCCTTTGAATTTCTTGAACCTTTCCAGTTTGTCCTTGCTGTCACTATTAGGATAGTTTACAATAATATGTCCTATCTGATTACAAGAAAAGAATTTCAAAGGAAGCTTACCTCTATATTTACCGGTTCCTTTAGGAATTTTCCTGGCAAGGAGAGCTTCAAATGCCATCAGAATCTTCTCATCATCCATTTCTCTGCTCTATCTTGGTTCACCACTAGTGCTAGCTTCTTTTCCTTTTCTGGGTGGTACATCAAAACCTTTAAAAGTTGATTCAGTCTTTTGAACACTGCCATCAAAACTATTTAGATCATAGGCTATCAACTTTGCAATGATGAAGTCTAGTGATACCTTAGTCTTGTCTATTGATCTCAGCTCCTGAATAGTAGAAACCCTTATTGCATAGACCGGCAATAGGGATCTCAGGACTTTGCTTACCACAATGGAATCTTCCATTTTACCACCTGCACTCTTGATATCTCCAACAATGGTTTTGATTCTTATTCCATACTATTGAATGGTCTCACCTTCAACCATCCACATATCTTCAAACTTCCCTCTAAGGCTTTCTTCCTTAGCTTGTTTTACATGCTCATCACTGCCATAGATATTTTCAAGAGTATCCCATACCTCTTTGGGATTTACCTTATCTTGGATATCAATAAACTCAATGTTAGATAAACTACTAATTAGGGCTTCCATGACTTGCCCATTCTCCTACATCTCTCTCTTTTGATCATTAGTGAGAGTACCGGTAGGGGCAACATAGACATTCTCAACATAGCTCCAGTGTTGAGCACCCATGCTTCTGATGTATATCTTCATTCTGTCTTTCCATTTACTAAAATTTTCTCTGTTAAACTTTGGACCTTCCCTCTTCATCATTAGACTGAGATCTTTACCTCAAGCAGTTAAGCTTATAACATAGAGAACCTGGAGGACGCTCTGATACCAATTGATAACTCAATGATGAACAGATAGTACCAAACCAGTACTGAGAGGGGGGGTGAATCAGTACAGACAAAAACACACTTTTAAACTAGTTTGTCAGTAGACACTATGCATTGAAAGACAAACAGTAACACCGGTCCTAAAACAGAGTACAACCGGCAAAACCCAGAATGACTGAGACAAGCATAAACTAGTTGACACTTATCTTCTCATATAATCTAACACTTCATTTCGATTTCACCCTAATGCATGAATAGGTAATCTACCATCAAAGATATTCATATGAGCAACTAGATCAACATGATTCACCACTTGATAGAAAACATCAAAGCATCACATGAAGAAGACTTTACACATGACACACTCATTTTTCATGTGGAAACCCAACTGGGAAAAACCATGGTGGGGATGAATACCCACAAGCTTGTTTTTTAACTCTTTAGAAGTCTGCTCTGTTAGGAGCCTTCTCTGGTTAAAGACTAATACAATAGGTTCTATTAGAAACCGATCCTATTAGGGATCACCCAGTTAAGGGTTAAACCCTGTTAAAGGTTACCTTGTTAGAGGATTTCAAGAACTCAATGGTTTTGAGTCACCCTGTTAAAGGATTTATAGCAAGATGGTTAAAGCTACCATGTTAAGGGATTTCTCAACTATTGAAGTGGTTAGAGATCAATAGGTATTACAATGATCTAATAACAACACTCAATGCCAATGCAGACCCACTTAAGCTCCTCTTCACCTTTTGCACTTACACTCTGCAGGTATCACTTCTCTCCTCTGGTCTGGCAAGAATCACATATCTCTTTTCTTGGATACACACACACAAAATTTGCCAACAACCTTAGAAAGAAACACAACATTGACCTTATAGGAAAACAGGTCGATAGCATAAACCCTAAACCCTAAACCTGTTAGGTTAATGAATTCAAACTGTTCAATCCTGACTGTTGAGCACATTGCATTAAATGCAATAGTTCTTGATCCAATCTCAAGACATTCTCCATCGTTCATTTTCCACCGATTTAATAGCAATTGATAACCCATCACACGTTATCACCGTTTATAGACTTCGCACATTCCTGAGGTAGATAGGAACAATTACCTTCATGCAAGATCCTTCACGCACACAAGGTTGACATGGCTACATGATCTGTTCTTTGTTACAATGCTAACTCATCACAGAAAGTCACCAGTTGAGCCACATAGGCTTAAAGCACTTCAACCGGAAACCCTGAAGTTGAGACTACCAACTGGTAGTTATACAACGCTTTCATGTGTCGGTTCCCATACCCATATGCCGGTTCACCTTGAACAAACACACCACTTCACTTTGGCACAAATGTCGATTCGCAGTGTTATACCGGTGCTCGCATATGCCAGTTCTCACCTCTTCAGCATATTGACATCAATGACAACATACAATGTCATTATGTCCTCATACCGATTCACATAATGCCAACATGCACAGCTTCTTTCCAATAAGCATCTGGCAGACTGGCCCCATGCAACATGAATATGGCCATCTCCTTGACTGTCATGTTCTTCCTTTCTACCACACCATTTTGCTGTGGTGTTCTAAGAGCAGAGTATTTCCTTCTAATTCCATTTTTTCACTATAATCTTCAAACTCATTTGTTGTGAACTCTCCACCCCTGTCTAATCTTAGGCATTTTAATTTGTACCCTTTCCTTTTCCACCATCTTTCGAAAGATCTTGAATCTTTGAAATGCTTGTGATTTATCTTGTAGAAAGGTGACCCATGTCATCCTTGAGTAGTCATTAATGAAGAGCATAAAGCATCTTTCACCAGCAAGTGCTCTTGTTCTAGTTGGACCACATAGATCTGTATGCACAATTTCAAGTGTCTTTGAGGTGTTGTGCTCCTTTGTCCTGAAACTCACTTTTGATTGCTTACCTTTTACACATTCATCACAAAATGTGTTTACTGGTTTGATGATGAGTGGAATATTCCTCACGCAACCCTTTTTTCTTACTGCAACTAGGTTATCAAAATTTATGCGGCCTAATCTTTTGTGCCACAACCAACTTTCATCTACTTGTCCTAACATACATTGGGACTCATAGCATTCCTTCAGATTATAAACATTTCCATCAGTTCTCTTTCCTTCTACCACAACTTTACTGGTACTGTCTTTCTTTATCTGGCAACCGATTGAGTCAAAGGTGAATTTGTAACCTTTGTCACACATCTGACTCACACTCAGCAGATTATGTTTGAGGCCTTCCACATAATATACATCATGTGCCTTCAGTTTTCCATCAATACTTAGTGTTCCTTTTCCCTTTATTTTGATGGAGGAATTATCTCCAAACCTTACCGATCAACCATTCCAATCTTCAAGTTTAATGAATTTTCTTTTGTCACCAGTCATATGGTTTGAGCAACCACTATCTACCACCCATATATTTTTCCTTTCAGCATGCAAGGCAAACTGCACTATGAGACTTGATTCTGCCTTTTCCTTTTCTTTCTCAACCCAAACTGGTTTGATTTCTTTCTTCTTGTCAGATGCTATATTCAACTCAGGTTCAGTTACCAGTTCTTGATCTAGATTTTTCTTCATTTGCTTGATCTTCTTGTTTTTGCATAACTTTTCTATGTGTCCAAATTCTTGACAGTTATAGCATTTTATATTTTCATTAAAGGGAACATCCTTAAAATTATTGTAGGGTATCGGTTTGTTATTCCTACAATCAAAACTCTTATGTCCATATCCATTTCACTAATAGAAGACAACATTCATATCTTGGAGTACATTAAATGAATTTCTACTTTCATAATTCATAGAAGGCTTATTGTTTAATCTACAGTCAACTAGTCTGTGCCCAAATTTATTACACTGGTAACAATAACCATGAAAGTCTGATACATACTGGTTGGGTTGTCTTGGTCCTGAATGGAAGTGCCTCATTGGGGGTCTTCCATTCATGTTGTTGAATCTGGTGAATCCTTCTTGGTTAAATCTGGCATTCTTCCTTGGGCCTGCATATTTATGCATGAAATGTGGCCTCCGGTTCATTTCTGCATACTGGTTTGGATGTCGATTTCCAACAAAATCTGCATATGTCTTCTTGTCGGTTTCCTTCCCTATAGTGAATGTCTTCTTTTCTTCACCTTTAATTGAAGAAGTGAACATTATGTCTTTGTCAGATTTACCTTTGTGGGTTGAACCTTGACCAACTTCAAAGCCTAAGCCATCGGTGTCTTCGGATTGCTTTTGTTTGCTCAACATCTTATCCAAAGCCTTAGTGTTGCCTTCATACTTCTTATTTTTATTTCTTCCTTGCTTTCTTCAAGCTCCTTTTTGAGCTTTCTTATTTTTGCTTCTATCTCTTGATGCTCCTTTTCTTTCTTTTTCAGATCAAGGGTTGTAGCTTCAACAATCCTCTTAGTTTATAATAGCTATAGCTTCAACTCAGATATGATTTGACCGAACTCTACCAGAGACTGCTTCAAGAGATCTTGTTCATCTACTGCAACAAGATTAACCCTCTCTATTTCTTTTCTTGTTTTACTTAATTCTTCAAGTGCACTGATAAGTTCACTCTCCAAATCCACTTTAGCCTCAATATCCTCTTCTTCCTCATCTTCATCAGCAAGTCTATCAAGTGCAATGAAAAGATTTACTTTTCTGTCGTTCTCATGGTCATCATCTTCTGATGCATCTTCATCATCTGTTGTGTCATCCTTAATGGTATATAGGTTTTTTTGGTTCCGATAGCCTCTTCTTCCCTATCGGTAGTCATTCCTATCTCTATCTTTGCCGGCAGATCTTCTGAATTCTCTTGACTCATCTCCACTAGTTTCTTTGTGAGGACAACTTGAAGCGAAGTGTCCTACCTTCCATAGTTGAAGATTTTAAGTGGTAGCTTTCCTTTGTACCGGTTGAATCCTCTTTTGAGCTTCCTGACAAATTTTACTACTTCAGCACTAGATTCTTCACTAGATTCTTTGAGTAACAACTTCTTTTCCCTTTTTGGTGATGTTGAAAGTTGCTTCTTTCCTTGAAGAAGTCTCACCAGTTGTTCTCATCTCATAGGCTGTCACGGAGCCAGATAGTTCATCCATTGTAAAAGTCTTCAGATCCTTGGCTTCTTCTATGGCTGACACCTTGGTATCATATTTGGGAGTGAGAGATCTAAGTATCTTTTTGACAAGAATCTCATATGCAATCTCTTCTTCAAGTCCTCTAATAGTATTCACAGTTTCATCAAATTTTTGAAGATAGTCTGTAGATACTGATTCACCCCCCACTCTCAGTATCTGTGGGAATCCTAAAAATTGGTATCAGAGCTTGGTCCTCTATTTTTAGAAGCCTAACAACTTGAGGAAGATCTTAACACCGGTAGAGATGGAAAACTTAAAGAAGCAACTTGAAGGATCTCTCTCAGACTATGATGCAAAAAAATTGAAAAATATCAAACTTGAAGATGATCTAAAGGTTGCTCAGGACATTATTCAAGCACTTCAAGAAAATCTTACTATTTCAAGAAAGAAGAGAAGAGAACTTTGTGAAAAGATGCAAAATGAGAATGATGAAAAAGAAAATCTTAATGATATGATAAACAAGCTGAAACAAGAGAACATGACAACAAAGAATGAGATCCAGGATATGACTATGAGATTCTGTAAAGAAATTGAAGATAGAAAGAAGAATGAAGAAGATTTGACTAGAAGACTAAGTGATGTTGCAAATGAAAACACAAGACTCAGCTATGAAAATGATTTGTTAAAGACAGATTTGATGCACACACAAAATGACTCAAATGAACTAATGAGGCAGAAAGAAGTCTTAGAAAGAGAACTAGATACTGCAAATCAACATAAAGAGAAATTCAAGAAAAGATCAGAAGAACTTGGTAACTTGATGAAAAATCAAAAACCTAAAGGTGACACTTGTGGAATTGGCTTTGAAGTTGGTGAAAGCTCCAATACTGCAAACACATAGGATCATAGCAAACCTTCTTGAAAATCACCTCAGCTGCCATTGGATTGAAATTTATCAACTTCTATTTAAAAGGAGTAGCTCCACGCTTCAAAGGAATTTGATGTCGAAAATGCCCATTTCTAAACTACTTTAAGTCATCATAGCACTAGGTGAATACATCAATATATTCCCTAAGAAGTTCGATAAGTTTACGTTTTTCCTCCAAAGTGCAACATTTACCAACAGTAAACCATTTCAGAACTTCCTCACTCCCAATGTTCACTTTCTTACATTCTCCTTTTCTATCTTCTTTATTATGAAAGAATGAGCGTCTTTAACCTAACCCATGAGTGGAACCCATTTACCATCCACTGAGTAGCATCTCCCAAAAGTTTTAGTCAAAGTTAACCCTAAAGCTTTAGCTAAAAATGACGGCATAATATTATCAGAGGTACCTGAATCAATAATATAGTAGCTTAGTTTATGACCATTGAGAAGTAGTGAGATATAGAAAGGATTGGGTTTGTCTTCACAAGCCTGAGAAGGTTTAACCAAAAATTCCATGAGCAGAACTAGATTTGTCTTGCAAACTATAATCATGAAAAGGTAATTCAGTACTCACAGAACTTTCTAAAACAAGTTTTTGGTCATTGGTGCATTCCTGACTCCTATCCTTAACATTTTTAACCAATTTATCTAGCTCCTTTATATTTAATCTCAAATACTCTGCAAAGAGATATTTGAATAGTAGATGCTTTATAGAATTCAACAATATCAAATGAAGAAGAGAGGGAAGTAGAAGGAGAAGATCCTCTTGGAAGAATTTTAACATCGGAAGACTTAGGATCCTCAGGAGTCTTTTGAGTCGACTTGTCTTTTTCATGGGTCAAGTCAACAGAAGAAAACATTCTAAATGGTGTCTTAGTTGCCTTCTAATTCCTTTTCAAAATAGCACAAGAGGGATCCTCCAGAGTGACCAATATATCACCTCCTAGTTCAAAATCTGAATCATATTCAAGGAAGTAAGTTCCAGAGTCAGCAAGCACTCCAGAAACTCTCTCTTATGCTGTCATTTCTTCTAAAGTATGTTTGGTAGCTTCTATTTGCAAATACCTTTGCATGTCGGGACAAGTAGCTCCATCATGGTCAGTTGTCAAATGAAATACACACATACTTGTTTGACCAGGCGGGGCTTCAATGGCTAACCTTGGTTGAGCTGCAGGTAATTGGGGTAACCTACCTGAATTGGGTTGATTAAACTACCTTCTCCTAATATCTTGATACGGTTGTTGGTATGGTGGATTAGTCTCTGGTAATTGTCTTTTAAGAGAAATTACATCATTCATAAGGCGTTGTATCATAGGATCTGAGGATGTGGATGGTTGCATGTTGGGAGTTTGTACCTCTTTCTTCTATTTTCAGTAGTTATCAAGTCATCCTCTAAACTTATTGCTCTGTTTTGTGCCGCTATCAAATCCACTATGGGACTTCTTCTAAGATGAAAACCTATATCTGGGGGCATTGCATTTAAAAATAAAGTCTTTTGGTTCTCATCATTTGGTCTTTTGGCAACATGAATCTTCTGAATTAATTTATTGTATTTGGCCATAAATTCTCTCATTGGTTCATGTATTTCTTTCTTCATTTGAGTTAACTGGACTAACAAGTTATGATCATCCTTTGCAGTCCTATATCAGTTTTCGAACCGAGTTTAAATATCATTCAATATTGTTATTGTAATATATTTTGTTTATTATTTGTAAAATCATTGTAAGCTGACTTGGAAAGTTGTAAAATGACTCTTATATAAGAGAGATCATTGTAGAACATTTTAAGAAGAAAAAGGAATGTAATTAGGTGAAATAAGGCAGACCTATTAAGAAAATTTTAGGTTAAGGATTTATGTAAGAAGCAGAGCAGAAACCGGTACTTGATCTGGCATTATAGATGCTATTTTGAAGTAGTACAAGACACTGGACTTATATAATCCATTTTGTAAGTCAGTGAGACTTCCCATTTTGTATTTGAGCAGTGAGCTCTAAGCAGTTGGCCTTCCTGTATGTGCAGGCCCCTCTTGTAGCAGTAATATTCTCTTATTGGCCAGTAAGTGAATATTGTGGGTCACAAATCCCATCGAAGTTTTTCCCACACCGGTTTTCCTCGTTAAATCCTTATGTTATGGTGTGTTTTTCATGTGGTTGTTTTTATCTCTGTTTATTACATTACTTTCTGCTTAACGGTACATAGTATTAATATGCTCTTCATGTTTTAAGTTAAGAAAGTCTATTAATTGGTTAGATACTGATTCACCCCCCACTCTCAGTATCTGTTGGAATCCTAACAATTGGTATCAGAGCTTGGTCCTCTATTTTCAGAAGCCTAACAACTTGAGGAAGATCTTAACACCGGTAGAGATGGAAAACTTGATGAAGCAACTTGAAGGAGGTCTCTCAGACTATGATGCAAAAAAATTGAAAAGTATCAAACTTGAAGATGATCTAAAGGTTGCTCAGGATATTATTCAAGCACTTCAAGAAAATCTTACTATTTCAAGAAAGAAGAGAAGAGAACTTTGTGAAAAGATGCAAAATGAGAATGATGCAAAAGAAAATCTTAATGATATGATAAACAAGCTGAAACAAGAGAACATGACAATAAAGAATGAGATCCAAGATATGACTATGAGATTCTGTAAAGAAATTGAAGATAGAAAGAAGAATGAAGAAGATTTGACTAGAAGACTAAGTGATGTTGCAAATGAAAACACAAGACTCAGCTATGAAAATGATTTGTTAAAGACAGATTTGATGCACACACAAAATGACTCAAATGAACTAATGAGGCAGAAAGAAGTCTTAGAAAGAGAACTAGATACTGCAAATCAACATAAAGAGAAATTCAAGAAAAGCTCAGAAGAACTTGGTAACTTGTTGAAAAATCAAAAACCTAAAGGTGACACTTGTGGAATTGGCTTTGAAGTTGGTGAAAGCTCCAGTACTGCACACACATAGGATCATAGCAAACCAGTAAAATAGCCTACTGCTTATAAATTTAATGGAAATGCTTTAACGGTAATAAGTATGGTCATAGGGAAAATCAATGTAGATGAAGAAATTATCAGAATATCAACACCCCCACTGGTCAATGTTCAAAATGCAACAAAGTTGGTCATAACTTTGATAATTGCAGAATGAATGTGAGATGTTATGTTTGTGGAAGGTTTGGACACTTATCTAATCAATGTATAACACAAATCGGGATAGGTTATGGGAAAGCTATTCAAAAGAATAATGTGACTTTCTATGTATGTAACAAAATTGGGCATATTGCTAAATTTTGTAGAAGTAAAGGATCACTGATAGACAACAAAGGTCCTAGTTTGAAAGATAAAGAAAAAGTTGAAGAGGTTAAGCAAGAATTTTCAAAATAATGGATCAGGAAATCAGAACAAAATGTGGATAGAAATACTCCTCCACTGGTAGAACCAAGTAACACTCCACCAGCAGAATAGAGTAGCACTCCACCGGCAGCAGTCTCTTCATCAAATTGAAGAAAATTTCCTTGAGGGTTTGGCAATCAATGAGACATATGCTATTATTCCCTCAGTTGATGGTGAGAAGTTGAAATTACTTCTATACCGGCACACAAAGTTAAGTGATTACTTAACTGGCATGCATTAAATGTGGTAGTTGGCAAATTGACATTATAAATTAATTTTTTTGGCTCCATTTTACTTCATCAAGCATTCAAACATTCGAAGAGTGCAAAATCTCTAGAGCTAAGGCATTTTGAGCAAAGAGGCAAAGCACTTCAACAATCAATCCTTCCTAAGGTAGAAAAAGGTATTTATAATCATGGCATCCTCCTCTGTACCTAAATTCATAGAAAACCCTACTGTAGTCGAGGTAATCAAATGACCTAGGCCCGTATTTTAGCTAGTCCCTGAAACAGCTAAAAAGGATGACAATGTAGGTGCTTTTTCCCAAATTCCCAAAGGAGTTGTTTATGCAGAAGACCCTAGAATCTATATCCATTTCCATATAGAAGAATTAGGAGATGAAGAAATCAAGAACATGTACAAATCTATTATCTGTGATGATTCCAGTAAAGTAAAACCTGAACACCAAATTATTGAAACCCTAGGATTCACTAAGATCCTCAGCATTCCATATTTCCCCAAGGAAGTTATTAGGATAGTGTTAAGTAGAGTACATGGTGCATTCTTTTGGCTTGAATCCATCCATAAAATTACCAAGGAAGTGGTGAAAGCTGTAACAGGGTTACCCTCTACTGGTAGAAGACCCGACAAAACAAAGAAGGTCTCAAATAACCTGGTAATGAACCTAACTGGTGCAACATCTGATAGAAGGTCTGTAAGGGCTAATGATGTGACTGATATAAATGTGAGATTTGTTAGCATGATTTTAGGATACAAAGCAACACATGCAAATAGACTTAACTCAGTTTCCAGTTTATCCATAAAAAGTGCACATGATATGGTAAAAGAGAATGAGAAAATTGATGTATGTGAATGGCTAAAGGATGAATTGATTGACAATTTAGGGAAGATGAAGAAGGATAAGAAAGGAACTTTTAGATTTGGTAATTTACTTGTATGCTTAATGCTACATATAACCAAACAGGTGCTCGGTATAGGCAACAAGAACCTTGGATTTGACATACTGGTAGGGAAACAATTATCAGACTTATTCAACAACATGGGTGAAAACAAAGAAAAGAATATTGATGAGTATTTCCAAGCACTAAAGGCCAGAATGAACAAAAGAATCAGATTGTCACAAGAAATTGTTAACAAATACAAGGATGAGATCTGAATGGAAGTAGTTATCCGAAGAACAATTTGAGTTACTGAAATGGGCTATGAGACTGATGACCACATCATTGAAACATATACTAAAGCTCTTTTGGAAGCACCAAATGAACCTAAGGAAGAAGTATTTGGTAGTGCTGAGACCATTAGAAGCCAAATTCAATCTAAGAAGAGAGTAAAGAAAGTAGAAGCAATAGTAAGAAGAGGTTCAAGGCAGGCTAAGGCTATAAAAGAAGATGTACTGAAACAAACTGGTATCACTGAAGATGACTTATAGGCACAACAACTAGAAACTCACCTGTCACCGGTAGCAACTTCTTTAGAGAGTGACAAGCTAGCTGAATCTAAAAGAGTTGTAAGGAAAAGACAACCTTCACCAGTATCCACACCCTCACCTAGAAGAACTGGACAAAAACAACATGCAATGAGGTCTCCGATAAAGAAGACAACCCCAAAGAAAAAGATAACACCTAAGAAGAAAATGACTCAACAGAATATTTCTCTAATTGAAAAACTGTTGGATGAAATCTCAAGAACATAGAAAAATTATATGATACGCTATCAGCAGATGAGAAAGAGCAAGTTGAAAATAGTGTCATTTTACACCTCAATATCTATAAGAAGTTTTTGATGCAAGTTCCAGATGAACTACCAGATGAATTATTCAAGAGACTGGAAGCAAGAAGACAATCTGTTGTAGAACTTGACAAGAAAATCAAAATTGAAAAATTACTTGTTGTCTACCCAATCAACTCTCCAAAAGAAATAGATGATCTAATTGCAAAGGTAAACTAGTGAGTATTCTCTACTACACACCAGCATATTGCACTAATGGCAGGAAGAGTAAATGAGGTAACAGAAGAAATAGAAAATGGATGGGATATATTCCTTGTGGAGAAGGAAAAGCAGGAATAATATAGGAACCCCAAGCCTATCAAAGTCTATCAAAAGGACAAAGATAAGGGTAAAGGAAAGGTTGGTGGACCTCCTAGTATCAAAATAAAAGATAACTTATCCCCACCACCTCTGATTACTCCATCGGTAACAACAATAGAAGACCAACCGACAGATGATAGTATGGATGTATCACAAGAGGATACTAATCCTAATCCTGAGGTACTATACACAGTGGATGTTGATACTCAAAAGGTCAACATTATGATAGACAAGGACACAATCGGTAAGACTGACATGGCTAGTAAGCCACTGATACTTGACAACATTGTTAACACTGAAGGTAAACTGGAAAATGGGAAATAGACAAAGACACAGACAGAGAGACAAGCAAATCAACAGGCTCCAGAACAGTAACAGGTTTATGTGGAAACAGTGCCACCGGCAACAGGAGAGAAACAAAAACCCTTGCTTAAGGAAATGGAAACACAGACTGACCTACTAGAGGTCACTACAAGCATGGTTACTTTCTCCACCGGCGGAATTCAAAATTTTGGTTCTTCCTCAATAGGTTATAAATCAACCAATGTAACTGAAGTTCTTTTAGATGGGAAACAGACAGAGACATAGACAAAGAGACAAGCAGATCAACAAGCTCCGGAACAAGAACAGGTTTATGTGGAAACAGTGCCACCGGCAACAATTTAGAAACAAAAACCCTTGGTTAAGGAAATGGAAACACAGACTGACCTACCAGAGGTCACTACAAGCATGGTTACTTCCTCCACTGGTGGAAATCAGAATGTTGGTTCCTCCTCAACAGGTTATAAATCAGCCAATGTAACTAAAGTTCTTGTAGTTCACAAGCTTATAAAGCTATAGATGACACACTCCCAATTTTGAAGATGATAGCTCCAAAATGCAACATAGATAATAAGGATTCTTTGAGTCAACTTGACACTTTGTCGAAGTATATTACTGACAACACAGTGATAGTTGAGCAAATAAAAGAACAGGCATTCAAAGACAGGTTGGAAATTGAAAAACAAAAATTCTTTGAGGATCAAATAAAGAAGTGTACTAGGGAATTTGACACATTTCTACCAGAACTATGCAACTCATTGAAGGAATTTAAAACTCTGTACAAAGATACTTGCAAAGACAAATTTCTTAATAGTTGACATAGATAAGAAAATGAGCAAGGTACAAGAAGAAATAATAAACTTGCTAACAATTTTGTTAATTCACCTGATACATTATCAGTTTTTGAGAAAAAGATAACTAGTTTTGAGGAAGAATTACTGAAGCTAGAGAGAGAAAAGGATAGAATAATAAACAAGGCTAAAAATATGAGACTAAGACTAAGTCCAAGACTAGACTATCTAGCATCCTTGAGAAA
Source organism: Cryptomeria japonica (assembly GCF_030272615.1). Taxonomy (NCBI): domain Eukaryota; kingdom Viridiplantae; phylum Streptophyta; class Pinopsida; order Cupressales; family Cupressaceae; genus Cryptomeria; species Cryptomeria japonica. Next base: position 258,375,532 of record NC_081407.1, on the reverse strand, counting down.
GGAAATATCTGAGGCATTAGTACAAGGACAGAAAACACCGACAGAGCATATGTAGCACCTCACTGGTACAGTTCAAAGAACAAAGGCAGTAGTAAAAGATAGTAAGAAGTTTATGGAAAGCATAAATTTGGTTTTGGCAGATCTTTTTCAAATTGTAACCACCCAATTACAAGGTTGAGACAAAAAACTACAACTCTATTGACACCTTGACAACCTTTGTCATTGATGCCAAAGGGGGAGTAGTAGTATGAGAAAATAATCTGCAAAAGAATTATTTGCTCAGGGGGAGCTCATATATTTTTGGTACACATTTTTGGATACACTTTTGAAATTTTCTCATGAGTGTTGCCATCAATGCCAAAGGGGGAGATTGTTGGCATATGCACACTCCAATGAGACATTGTAGGTGATTGAAGGTTTTGTCATTGATGGCAACCTTACAATCCTATGACACTGGCAAGGCATACAGACACTAGCAAGATCAGACTCTACACCAGTACTCAGATCACCGGCACTAGCAGTGAAAGGTAGCATACTGGCACAGAGGCCGACAGGATTTTTATTGTAATATATTTTGTTTATTATTTGTAAAATCATTGTAAGCCGACTTGGAAAGTTGTAAAATGACTCTTCTATAAGAGAGATCATTGTAGAACATTTTGAGAAGAAAAAGGAATGTAATTAGGCAAAATAAGGTAGACCTATTATGCAAATTATAGGTTAAGGATTTATGTAAGAAGCAGAGCAGAAACTGGTACTGGATCTGGCATTATAGATGCTATTTTGAAGCAGTACAAGACACTAGATTTATATAATCTATTTTGTAAGTTAGTGATACTTCCCATTTTGTATTTGAGCAGTGAGCTCTAGGCAGTTGGCCTTCCTGCATGTGCAGGCCCCTCTTGTAGTAGTAATATTATCTTATTGGCCAGTAAGTGAATATTGTGGGTCACAAATCCCACCAAGGTTTTTCCCACACTAGGTTTCCTCGATAAATCCTTGTGTTATGGTGTTTTTTTCATGTGGTTGTTTTTATCTTTTTTTATTGCATTACTTTCTGCTTACCGGTACATAGTATTAATATGCTCTACATGTTTTAAGTTAAGAAAATCTATTAACCGATTAGACACTAATTCACCCCCACTTCTCAGTATCTGTGTGAATCCTAACACAAACAATCTCACAGCTACATCCTCATGGTGCATGACCAATATCCCATAGGCCACATTAAAGGCATTCAAATGTTCATCAAGTGTAAGTTTACCATCTCCACTAAACTTGGGTTATGCATCTCTCACCCCTTTAGGAAGATTGTTATTTTCTGCAAGATTCAAAGGTCCCACTGTAGCTCCCCACAAATTATTGGCCATTTGGTGAGTTACTTATGGAAGGCTTATTACAATCGGAAAAAATGTACCATGCAAGCTTAAAGCTTGGCAAATTAGAGATGTGACTTACTTTGGAGGAGGAGATGTGGGTCTACTCCCAAATCTACGCGAGGGAGAGGGATTTAAAAAATGAAGGTTTTGTAAATCTTGAAAGATGGGATCCACCAAACCTTCTCTCCTTTGTGAATGAGTATAAGGTCTAGATTCCAGTGTAAACAACAAAATCCTATGAGGAATCAAACTTAAAAAGAATTAATGACATCAAGCGTCTAGGATTTTGAAGGTAACACCACTCTCTGGCATTTTATAGAAATGTAATAAAAAGGTGACTATTTTATACAAACACAATAATCAGTTCCATTTCCCCAGTAGAATCACCAAAAAATATGTTAGTTAACATATTATGTGTCTTTGATTTTTATTCAATTAAACTCCACGCCCTCACGAAGTCACAATTGTAAACTAACAATTTGGGAAAACACAGTTGTTCTTTTCCCTCTGAATTTTAAAACAGGTACAACTCCCTTATATCATATTCAATGAATTATTCAATGTAACTTTGTGCCCACTTTTAACCAAAAAGCAGTTAAGGCAATACATTCATCCATAAACATGCAATGAACATAGCATATGTAAATATTTCCATTAATCATGAAAAACACAGTTTCACAGATTTCATACTTCACATAAACAAGGAATTGGCAAATCAGTATTGCTAGATAATGTTCTTTCTCAAATAAACTATTCACATAAGCAGATATGATTCAGTGATAATTTAACCCGCAAAGAGGCAAATGCTCAAGATTAAACACAAAGATTCAAGTCTTTCAGCCAATATCTATTTTCTTCATTCATTCAAAGATAAATAATGATTCAACATGATTATCCTTCCAAAAGAAACATACAGCAAAACAGTAATAAACCCAAAAACCTTCTGGATTTCTAAAAAATCTGAACCCTTCTTTCGTTCAAAACATCCCTTAAATAACATTCATTGTTTCTTTTACCCTTATGGAGTAATTTTCTGTGGTAAACAATTACCAACAGAAACAGTTTGAAAACATAACTATAAAATAACAGAAAAGTCTCTTAAGCAAGATAAAAGAGGACAGGTCCTCAGAAATGAAAACAAATCCTAACTAGGTGTTGGGGATCCTTGAGTTGTGCCATCCTCGACATTCACATTCAGCGTCGCCTCCCATTCCTTGTATTCCGCGATGAACTCCTGTAAAGATGGAACACTGGGAACTTTAACGGATGTCATCCTCTGTTTCCATGCCTCTACCTCTAGGTGGATCTTTTTGATTTCATCCACGTAGTTAGGTAACTGATCTGCATACATGTATAATACAACCTCAACTCTAGAAACCTTTGTGAAATCAGTTGTCATGGGTGCTGCATTATTCTTAACTTCATTCACGACATCACAGAAAAGTTTTACAACCGCATATATGCTCTTTTCGACTTGACCATCGCCCCAGACATAAGTGGTATGAATATGTCTCAATTTAGTCTCTAAATTCAAACATATCCCCTTTAATTCTTTCTCCCACTTGATGAATTCCATGCATCCTATCTTGAGTGTTGCATTCCTCCAATCAATATTTCACTTACCAATGGATAGGAGTGATTCATCCACTGTTTTAAGTGGTTTTTCAATCAAAAATTTAGCTACCTCATACTTTTGAAATTCATAAATCTGTAATGAGGCAGATGTCCACTTGGTTCTTCACTCTCCCACATTTTAACTTGTGATTGAATATCTATTATTAACAGTGAGGTTTCATCAAACACTTTTCTAGATTCTCGAATGAATTTGCGACCGTCATTAATGACTCCATTCACCCAATTGTCAAAAATAGCTGCAATGGCCTTTCCCCTTTGGTTCCGACTCAATAACTTCCGACTGGAAGGTGATGTGGGATCAAAAGATTGGGAAGCTTGAGCTAATGGCTTAGGAAAAGAAGATACATGACTGATCGCATCAATGTAATCTTCTAGCACTCTGATCGTCTATTTCATCCCCTTCTTATCCTTCTCATCCTTTTGCGATCGGGTTAGCATGTGTTTTGCAGAAAATTCAAAGTGATGGTTATCTATATCCCTGATAGCAACTCCAAACTCTACTTTCTCCACGTGGTAACTACCGGCAGAAAGCTCAAATGCTTCTCCATCAACCTTTGGCTTTGCAATCTCTTCCATCCATTTACCTATTTTATCATCAATCTCTAACCTCATCATTTCCTTTGCCCTTTTTGGCTGAGGTGTTTTTGTCACATACTTACTCACAACATCGCTGATTGACAAAGTGATGGGAACAATATTTTTCCTTTTGTTTACAGAAGACACTAGCCATTGGGGAGAACTAACAAGATAATCTTTTAGGATTAAAGACTTCTCCTGAGTCTATTTCTTAAAACCAAGAGAAGTGTCAAGGTTTTCAGAAAAATCCAGATTAATGTCATCTTCGAGGTGATCCATCTTTGGCAAATTCCTTACTTCTAGCAACTTATCCTTCACACCTTCTTCACTCAGGTCTAGATCAATAAAGTGTTCTGCAACTTGTGGTTTGCTCCTACCAATTTTGACCCTTGATCTAGTCACACAAATAGAAACAAGTGATTTGATAGCCTCTTTAGCTATAGAGGTGGGTTTCTTATGGTGAGAAGATTTCTTGGTTTTTTTTTATGTTCCTGCAAGACAAATATTTTCAGAAATGTTAGCATCAGGAGCCCTAAGAACAACTTGCTTAATCATTTGTGATTCTGAACTCTAAGCATCCAATCATCTCATTCTAGAAAGCCAATGTACAGTTCCTTGAATCATGGTTATCGCCCTGATATTCATGCTTGAAATGTATTCCTCCTTTTTTTTTTTTTTGGTAAATTTTCTGGATAGCACTGTTCCTTTAGATTTGTGGTTCAGCCCTCCTTCTAGCGCCAATTCTGTTGACGCAGGAGGAGGGACAAAAGTCCTGCACAACTCCTTGCGAATGTGATTATCAATGTCATCCCTTTCATACTCAAACCAATCTATCTCATCTAAAAGCTTTGATTTGATTCTATCAAATTCAGGATCAAGGATGTCTTCATCATGATCTGTAACCCCATCAACATTCACCTCCAGCTTCCAATCAATAATATATTGGATCCTTAATCTTCTATAGTCTCTTTACCAGACTTCAAACTCATCTTTACAGTCCTCCCAAAAATATTCCAAATGAGCATAAGGAGCATAACTTTTTCCTAATTTGAAGGTCTGAACAACAAAGAGTTTATTATCAATACTATTCCTAGCTTGATAGAAACCAAAATTGAAATTCTTTAAATCAACTCCAACACTGGTTGCATCTGCAAATGACTTGCAAGAAAAAGTACCTAATTCAAGGGGAAAGAGGGCTTCACAATCACTTAAATCTGCATACTTTTTAATCACATGAGCCAATTGCCTACAAAGCTCTGCTAGCACAAAACAATCAAAAGCATATCGAGGCAATTTCATGGTTCCTCTTCAAAACCACCCACTTGAAGGTAAGTGAAGTGGGGATACTGAATATAGTAGCTCCCATATACTTTGATTAATTGTTGAGCTTCTTCAGAAATCCTTCTTTCCAGATTCCTTGTCAATTCTACAAACATTCTTCTAGTAAAAACATGATGAACCTGCCTATATTTTTCCAAAGCCTTCTCACTCTGAAAACAAGGGTAGAATTCAAAAACCCAAATTCCTTCAAACATTGGGGCTCAAGGTACTCCTTGCCATTCTTTTGTGCAAGCGAAACAATGTAAGATATGAAGACATGTAGAAATCTCTATCCCCGATCCATGCTTGTTTCAATTGATCTTGGAGCTCTTTTGCAATAACTTCTCCCCAATCTATGTAGTAGGTTCCATCTAAGATGACTTGAGCAAAATGATACATCCATTCCACGAATAGATATGAATCAGCTGCTCCTTTAACCTTATGCAACAAAACTATCAAACCCTAATGTAGGGTTTCACATGATCTCTATTCAAGGATTTCGGTAAACGAGAACCACCTCTCTAAGGTTTAATCAACCAACTTCTAGAAATAACATTTCTATGTTTGTCTGCCTTCTCATGAAATCTTGTAACAGAGAGAGAAGGGGTAAATTCAGAGTATGCGTTCCTCTCAGGAATTCTAAAAATTAAGACAATTGTTTCTCGGTTCACTATTAACAAGAACTGACCATCATCTTTCCTTATACACTGGTGGCTAATATCAAACTTATTAATGCATTCTCTCACCAATTCTGGACAAGCAACTGCTAAAGGAAAGGTTGATGCTTCCACCAAACCACTATTTGCTATCTTAGTCATGAACAGCTCTGACATTTGACTTTTTAACCTCTCTAGGAGGTCACCCATGTCAAAATCTCTTAGGGCAGTGTCACTGAATTCCAGATGCACACATTCTAAACTAGCAGCATTACCAAAAAAATGAAATGCAGACTTCACTTTCACTAACTAAGCCGTTAAAATATGATTCCCCAAGTAGGAAAACAAAACCAGAAGTAAAGCCAACAGAAAAACTGAACTCACCTTGTGTCAACAAATTCTTGAAATCCCTATGCTTGCAGAAAAAGTTTACCTCTCACCACCTCCAGCGCCTTACCAAAAAATGACCGAGCTGATGGTAAAATCATCATTTGTAATGGTGCCATATATCAAATTTAAATTTATTGAGAAACAAATCTGCCTCACACATGCTGTAGATTTTGATATGACAAGCATTAAATGCAATCTCTTAACTTTCGTCACCTCACTCATTCCGCTCATTGCAACTATTTTGAAATGTGTCATGAACTTAACTTTCCATGATTACAAACATCCAATCATGTGCCTCAGGAAAATTAGCGCCAACTATTATCTTTGAAAGAAGAGTCCTGGGCATTCAAAATGAATCATAACATTTCCTTATTGAACCCCACAAACCCATTGAACACAAAGGTTCAAGTTAGTTCACACATGTTCAAGCATGTTTATGTATCTATCAAGAAAGATTCCCGACTATATCAAATAGAAAGGAGACGCAACCGACTTGAACAAAAATAAAAAGTACAAGGCAGTTCATGCTAGTTCAACTAGGTTCACATAAGTTCAACAAGGTACATATTTTACAAACTGCTGACCTTACATTTAAAAACGAGGATACAAATTACCATAGAAATAACCTGCCTAAAGATGAACCTTGATCCTGACATAAACTAGAACACAAAAAATTGAAAGATGATGACAAATCCTAGGATATAGGCAAACCCTTGCCAACATCAGCTATGATTGGGGACTGGATTTCATGCCTTAAATACAGAGAACTCCAAACTCTGGTTCCACATAACTGAAACTAAGGAAGGGATAAACAGACACAAAAACAAGACAAAAATAGAACAAAAACAAAATGAAACAACAAAAACTATATACAAAGGATGAACAACTTCAGAACCTATAAAGCTTGAGATCTTGCTCGTTGTATGACAAAGGGTGGATCGAATCATCAGCATATGAGAGCTTGAAAGAATTCGGGCCTAACACCTGATGAATCTGGAAGGGGCCTAAAACCTGATGAATCATCCTCATGTTGCATGGCCAATATGCCACAGGCCACATTAAAGGGATTCAAATGGTCATCAAATGAAATTTTACCATCTCCACTAAACTTGGCTAATACATCCCTCGCTCCTTTAGGCAGATTGTTATTTGCTGCAAGATTCAAAGGTCCCACTGCAGCTCCCCATAGATTATTGGCCATTTGGTGAGTTATTTGGGGAAGGTTTATTGCAATCAGCAAAACTGTACCATGCAAGATTAAAGCTTGGCAAATTGGAGATGTGACTTGCTTTGGAGGAGGAGATGCGGGTCTACTCCCAGATCTACGTGAGGGAGAGGGATTTGAAAAGTGAAGGTTTTGTAATTCTTGAAAGATGGGATCCACCAAACCTTCTCTCCTCTATGAATGAGTATAAGGTCTAGATTCGAGTGTAAACATCAAAATCCTATGAGGAATCAAATTGAAAAAGAACTCCTAGCATCAAGTGTCTAGGATTCTGAAGGTAACACCACTCTCTAACATTTTATAGAAATGTAAAAAAAAGTGACTATTTTATGCAAAGACAATAATCAGTTTCATTTCCCCAGTAGAGTCGCCAAAAAATATGTTAGTTAACATATTATGCTTCTTTTATTTTTATTCAATTAAACTCCACGCCCTCACGAAGTCACAATTGTAAACCAACAATTTGGGAAAACATAGTTGTTCTTTTCCCTTTGAATTTTAAAATAGGTACAACTCCCTTATATCATATTCAATGAATTATTCAATGTAACATTGTGCCCACTTTTAACCAGAAAGTAGTTAAGGCAATACATTCATCCATAAACATGCAATGAACATAGCATACGTAAATATTTCCGTTAATCATGAAAAACACAATTTCACATATTTTAGACTTCACATAAACAAGGAATTGGCAAATCAGTATTGCTAGATAATGTTCTTTCTTAGATAAATAATTCACATAAACATATATGATTCAGTGATAATTTAACGTAGAAAGAGGCAAATGCTCAAGATTAAACACACAGATTCAAGTCTTTTAGCCAATATCTGTTTTCTTCATTCATTCAAAGATAAATAATGATTCAACATAATTATCTTTCCAAAAGAAACATATAACAACACAGTAATAAACCGAAAAACCTTATGTATTCCTCCAAAAATCCGAACCCTTGTTCAGTTCAAAACATCCCTTAAATAACATCCATTGTTTCTTTTATTCTTATGGAGTAATTTTTTGTTCTAAACAATTACCAACAGAAACAGTTTGAAAACATAACTATGAAATAACAGAAAAGTCTCTTGAACAATATAAAAGAGGACACATCCTTAGAAATGAAAACAAATCCTAACTAGGCATTGGGGATTCTTGATTTGCACTATCCTCGGCATTTACATTTAGCATTGCCTTCCATTCGTTGTATGCCGTGATGAACTCCTATAAAGATGGAACACTAGGAACTTTAACGGATGTCATCCTTTGTTTCCACACCTCTACCTCTAGCCGAATCTTTTGGATTTCATCCATGTAGTTAGGTAACTGATCTGCATAAATGTATAATACAACCTCAACTCTGGCAACCTTTGTGAAATCAGTTGTTGTGGATGCTGCATTCTTCTTAACTTCATTCATGGCATCATAGAAAAGTTTTACAACTGCATTCATGCTCTTTTTGACTTGACGATCACCCCAGACATAAGTGGTATGAATATGTCTCAATTTGGTCACTAAATTCTAACATATCCCCTTTAATTCTTTCTCCCACTTGATGAATTCCATGCATCTTGTCTTGAGTGTTGCATCTCTCCAATCAATATTGCGCTTACCAGTGAACATGAGTGATTCATCCACTATTTTAAGTGGTTTTTCAATCAGAAATTTAGCCACCCCATACTTTTGAATTTCATAAATCTGTAAAGAGGCAGAGGTCCACTTGGTTTCTTCACTCTCCCACATGTTAACCTATGACTGAATATCTGTTATTAATAGTGAGGTTTCATCAAACACTTTTTCTGGATTCTCAAATGAATTTGCAACCGTCATTAATGACTCCATTCACCCAATTGTTAAAAATAGATGTGATGGCCTTTACCCTTTGGATTTGACTCAATAACTTCCGACTAGCAGGTGATGTGGGATCAAAAGATTGGGAACAGTGAGCTAACAACTTAGGAGAAGAAGATACACCACTGATTGCATCAATGTAATTCAACAGCACTCTAATCATCCGTTTCAGCTCCATCTTATCCTTATCGTCCTTTTTCGATCGGGTTAGCATGTGTTTTGCAGAAACTTCAAAGTGATGGTGATTTGTATCCCTGTCAGCAACTCCAAGCTCTACTTTCTACATGTGGTAACTATCAGCAGAAAGCTCAAATGCTTCTCCATCAACCTTTGGCTTCGCAATCTCCGCCATCCATTGACCTATTTTATCATCAATCTCAAACCTCGTCATTGCCTTTGCCCTTTTTGGTTGAGGTGTTTTCATCACATACTTACTCACAACATTGCCGATTGGCAAAACAATGGGAACAATATTTTTCCTCTTGTTTATAGAAGACACTAGCCATTAGGGAGAACTAACAACAAAATCTTTTAGGATTAAAGACCTCTCCTGAGTCTTTTCCTTAAAACCAGGAGAAGTGTCAATGTTTTCAACAAAATCCAAATCAATGTCATCTGCGAGGTGATCCATCTTTGTCAAATTCCTTACTTTTGGCAACTTATCCTTCGCACCTTCTTCGCTCGGGTCTAGATCAATAAAGTGTTCTGCAACTTGTGGTTTGCTCCTACCAGCTTTGGCCCTTGATATAGTCACACGAACAGAAACGGGTGATCTGATAACCTCTTTAGCTATAGAGGTGGGTTTCTTATGGTGAGAAGATTTCTTGGTTTTTGTTTCTATTCCTACAAGACAAATATTTTCAAAAAATTTAGCATCAGGAGCCCTAAAAACAACTTGCTTAATCATTTATGATTATGAACTCTGAGCATCCAATCGTCTCATTCTAGAAAGCCAATGTACGGTTATTTGAATCATGGTTATTACCCTGACATCAATGTCATCCCTTTCATACTCAAACCAACCTATCTCATCTAAAGGCTTTGATTTGATTCTATCAAATTCAGGGTCAAGGATGTCTTTGTCATGATTTGTAACCCCCTCAACATTCACCTCTAGCTTCCAATCAATAATCTATTGGATCCTCAATCTTCTATACTCTCTTAATCGGACATCAATCTCATCTTTACAGTCCTCCCAAAAATCTTCCAAATGGGCAGAAGGAGCATAACTTTTTCCTAATTTGAAGGTCTGAACAACAAAGAGTTTATTCTCAAAATTATTCCTAGCTTGTTAGAAACCAAAATTAAAATTCTTTAAATCAACTCCAACACTGGCTGCATCTGCAAATGTTTTGCAAGAAAAAGAACCTAATTCAAGGGGAAAGAGGGCTTCACGATCACTTAAACCTGCATACTTTTTAATCACATGAGCCAATTGCCTACAAAGCTCTACTAGCACAAAACAATCAAAATCATATCGAGGTAATTTCATGGGTTCCTCTTCAAAACCACCCACCCAAAGGTAAGTGAAGTGGGGATATTGAATATAGTAGCTCCCATATACTCTGATTAATTGTTAAGCCTCTTCAGAAATCCTTCTTTCTAGATTCCCTATCAATTCTGCAAACATTCTTCTAGTAAAAACATCATGAACCCACCTATAGTTTTTCAAAGCCTTCTCACTCTGAAAATAGGGGTAGACTTCAAAACCTGAATTCCTTAGAACAATGGGGCTCGAGGTACTCCTTGCCATTCCTCTATGCATGCCAAAGAATATAAGATATGAAGACATGTAGAAATCTCTATCCCCAAACCGTGCTTGTTTCAATTGATCTTGGAGCTCTTCTGCAATAACTTCTCCCCAATCTATGTAGCAGGTTCTATCTAAGATGACTTGAACAAAATGATACATCCATTCCGCGAACAAATACAAATCAGCCAATCCTTTAATCTTATGCAACAAAACTATCAAATCCCTAATGTAGGGTTTCACATGATCTCTATTGAAGGATTTTGGTAAACGAGAACCACCTCTCTGAGGTTTAATCAACTAGCTTCTAGCAATAACATTTCTATTCTTCTCCGCCTTCTCATGAAATTTTGTAACAGAGAGAGAAGGGGTAAATTCAAAGTATGCGTCCCTCTCAAGAATTCTAAAAACTCAGACAATTCTTTCTCGGTTCATTATTAACAAGACCTGACCATCATCTTTCCTTATACATTGGTGTCTAATATCAAACCTATTAATGCATTATCTCACCAATTCTAGACAAGCGACTGCCAAAGGAAAGGTTGTCGCTTCCACCAGACCACTATTTGCTATCTTAGTCATGAACGGTTCTGACATTTGACTTTTTAACCTCACTGAGAGGTCGGCCATGTCAAAATCTCTTAGGGCAATGTCATTGAATTCAAGATGCACACATTCTAGACTAGAAGCATTACCAAATAATGAAATTCAGACTTCACTTTCACTAACTCAACCATTAAAATATGATTCCCCAAGCAGGAAAACAAAATGAGAAGTAAAGCCAATAGGAAAACAAAAAAACTGAACTCACCTTGTGTCAACAAATTCCTAAAATCCCTGTGCTTGCAGAAAAAGTTTGCCTCTCACCACCTCCAGCCCCTTACCAAAAACTGACTGAGCTGATGGTAAAATCATCACTTGTAATGGTTCCATATATCAAATTTAAATTTATTGAGAAACAAATCTACCTCACACATGCCGGAGATTTTGATATGACAAGAATTAAATGCAATCTCTTAACTTTGGTCACCTCACTCATTCCACTCATTGCAACTATTTTGATGCGTGTCATGAACTTAACTTTCCATGATTACAAACATCCAATCATTTGCCTCGAGAAAATCGGTGCCAACTGTTATCTTTGAAAGAAGAGTCTTGGGCATTCAAAATGAATCATAATATTTCCTTATTGAACCCCGCAAACCCATTGAACACAAAGGTTCAAGTTAGTTCACACATGTTCGAGCATGTTTATGTATCTATCAAGAAAGACTCCTGACTATATCGAAAAGAAAGGAGATGTAACCGACTTGAACAAAAAAAACAAAAAGTACAAGGAAGTTCATGCTAGTTCAACTAGGTTCACATAAGTTCAATAAGGTACACATTTTACAAATTGCCGACCTTACATTTAAAAACAAGGATACAAATTACCATAGAACTAACCTGCCTAAAGATGAACCTTGATCATGACATAAACTAGAACACAAAAATTGAAAGATGACGACAAATCCTAGGATATAGGCAAACCCTTGCCAACTCATCTCACCGTGGTTTTTACCTATTTGGGTTTCCGCATCAAAAATACTTGTGTCATGTGGTGAATGTTTTTGTGGTTATGATCTTATAGTTGATTTGATTAACTACTTAACTATTCAGATAAGGCATGATAACGAGAAGCATTGAGAAATGAAGTATGTTGACATATGATAAAGCATTTGGATGTTTACAAGTTAAATGTTATTTAATGTTAAGTTGTTGTAACAGTCAACCCATATTCTTATAAGTATTGATCTTGACAGTGGTATTTCATTGATAAGTTTACTTTGTGTGATTGAGATTGAGTTTGGGAAAGTCTGTATCAGTTTTTCTATTTACTGATTCACCCCCCTCCCCCCCTCTCATTAATCTACCAGATACTTGTTCTTTCATCATACCATCAGTGTTAGTCTCCCATCTAATCGATATGTCTGCTTTATGTTAGATCAGTTAACTGATATACTGATTCACCCCCCCCCCCCGCTCTCAATAACATCTAGTGTTCAACATATAATTGATTGTCCTATGTTTTCTATCCATGTGGTTGTAGCAAACATTTTCAGATTCTAGTGGCTTGCTAATTTAGGAACTATTGAAATAAATTCTTAAGATTTGTACATACAATTTCACTTGGAGGGTAAAATATTTAAACTAAAAGGGTAGCATGTAAAATATCCAATAATGATAAACTCAAATCAAATAAAAAATGTGATAAAAAATGGGATGAATAGAGGTGAACAACTCAATCAATTTAATTTGAAGTAAAATAGTTAAATATTCCCATATCACCAAATCTATAACCTATTTTGAAAGATAGGCCAAGAGGATTTCTTTCTGATAAAGTTAGTCAATATTGTTAGGATATCATATACCATCATTCACCTCTTTTTTGAAGGTAAACCAAAAGGAAATATCAATAGAAGATCATATTCAATGACACTAAGAGGTGCTTTCTTGTCACAAGGAGAACAAAGAAAAAGAAAATACCAAAAATAAAGTAGCAATCTAATTAACAAATCATTTTTACATAAACAATGCTACTTGATCTATATGGAAAAGGAAACCAATCTTAGAGATTCAATAAATTTTCTAAACACACATTTAGGAGACAAAAACTAGGAATAGTTCATGTAGAGTGGAATAATTTATTGGTTGAAGATGCAAAATTAGATGACAAATATTTTATGTAGAAGTACTAAAAATTGATTAATGTTGAGGATGATGCTTGTCCACTTAATATTATAGTGCACATAGGGATGTAAGTGGTTGGATTGTGGCTACCATTATGCTTAATTAATGATGAAGGGTACTCCCCTTATAAATTCATACACACAATAACAATAAAATAACATGTTACAACTACATGGGCATTCCCAAAACAATAATTAGCAAGCTAGAGCCACAAATATGCACTACTGGAACTATCCTTTGTAACCTTCGTTCACCCCTTTATATAGCACCTATAACCACCTTGGAATGTTCTATAAAGTGTAACTTTTCCCCTTTTGGTACCCAACTGTCCGTTGGTTCATTTTTCCTGCCCAAGTGGAATTTCATTGAAAATTGAGTTTTGGTGGCACAACTTTTGAGAGCCATAACTTTTGACTGGGGTGTCTGATTCACTATTATAATATATCATGGGAAATCTACCGAAGAGATCTACAATGGAAATACATCAAAGATCTATTTGTCTAGGTTTTCAATTTTGATTTTTAAGCTTCATTGGAGAATTTTCTCAAGAGGAAAACTTTCATATATTTCAAATTGTTCAGGATATTGAGAGGATTCTTTCACAAATCATCTTATTTTTCAATTTTTCTCCTTTGGTCCAAGTTTCATGTCCATACAACCAAAAATGAGCAAATGTCTTGAAAATAACGCATGACTATTTTTGGCTATTTTTACCTCCCATACATCTTATATAGTGCAGTCAACCTAATGAGTCCCACATAACTAAAAAGAAACCACAAAACAAAAGGAAAACACAACATTTATTTTTTTGGGTGATGCAGGATTGCTCATACACCCTAGATGCTCCTACATCAATTAAGTTATATGATCATTAACATCATCTTATAGAGGTAGTTAAATTGGATTAAATGGCATAAAAGACATGAGTAGTGTATATATAGGAGCTACTGGTTAGTTTATTATGATTGTATTGAGAATTGAGTTCTCATTGGAATTATTTGAAGGTTTTCCCCCTCAAAGTGACTTATTATTATCATTTTTTATAATATATTTATTAATTATATTATTCACTCAAGTTTAAGTTACTGACATGAAAAACCTTAAAAATAATGTCCCATGAAAATATTTTTGAAATAATAAAATACGAAGATATATATAAAATAAAAATAAAAATATAAAACAAAGGAAAAATATAAACTATAGGTAAAATCCACAAGTTTTCTCTAGTTTTAATTGTTCCTCAAATATGCCTAAGATTCACTTCTTCTTTCATATGTTGTAACCATTTGGTTCAATAGGAAGAAAACCTATACGAATCATTAGCAAGTTTAAAAGTAAACACATCTTTAAGAAAAAAGATTAATTTTTTTTTTTTTTTTATCTAACAAAATTTAATTGGAGATACTAGAAATAAATTGAGCCCAATTTAAACTCACTCTAATAAACAAACAGTTCTTGAAATTCAGTAGCTTGTTTTTCCAAAGTTCTTCATCTTGTCTATATTCTATTATTTTTTTAAAAATATTGAAAATGGATTCATACCCACAACACTTTGATTCTTCTCCCTCATATATACATATACATATACATATACGTATACATATACATATACATATACATATACATATACATATACATATGCATATACATATACATATACATATACATAGATTTGTGTCAATCCTAAATGAAATGTAATTTCAATCGATCAAGATGTATTAAAATTAGCCTTCATATTCCATAGTTGAAAGCTGATGCACAATATTAACTCACTATGTATAAACTCCTACATATCAAACTTTCCAATAATATCTACTTCAAAACCCTCTATCCCTCTCTATATTAATTTTGTGTCCAGATTGAGTCTATCAAGAATGCTTTTTTGCTCTACACTCATGACAATATGAATGGCAACATTATTGTTGTCATATGCATCTATCTATATCTTATGAAAATTATATCTACTATTATTTTATATAAACTTATTATAAAACTACTAAAAAATATTAAACTTATTATAAAACTACTAATACCTATAATTTGATGATAGTTTTCTGCAATTAATAATCACCTAACATTTATAAATATATTCAATGTAAACCTAATCCATTGAAGTTGAGGTTAGTGAAAAGACTTTAAAAAATGATTATCCCTTACATTTAGTGTCTAGATAAATGATTAAAATCTATAAATAAACAATGCTTACTGTGCATTTTATATTGATTGTAATGCTAAATACAGTATAGAAGGGAGCAACCATCACTCCATAATCATGGCTTTGTCTATCCTTACCACCACCTACCCCATAGAATTATAGAAATGATGAATAAATTCTACTTAATAAATAATTCAAATAAAAAAACGTTGGGGTTGCCAGTTTCTTCTCTCCAAACTCTTGGACTGCAACATTTTCAAGAATTATAGATATTTCCTTCTATTATTCACACTATTAGCAAGATTAAAACCTTGGATTTTTCTAGTGCCCCTCAAATATATATAAACTTTAATACAAGAACATATTACAACAAATTGCAGCATGAACACAACCTGATTACGCAATCAAACACCAACAGAGAAGCAAATGTGTTGGTCAGCAATATAATGTGTTGATTGCTTGTGTGGTGAAATTTGATGATGAAAGAAAGTATAAGAGGGGAGTCTCCAACAATATTTTATTATTAAGTTTGCCAGGTGTCTCCATGTTTGGCAATTTTTCTCTCTTATTGGCGAATTTTGGCGAAGTGTTGAAGTGAAGTGTTTGATTGAAGGCCTCCATTTTTTCCAGCTTGACAATCCTCTCCATTGCTGCCATTGAGGCTTATTGCCTCCATTGTTTTCTAATTTTTGATTTTGGTGAAGTCCACCATTTTTGGTGAAAATCATGATTTTGTGAAGGATGGTGATTTTTGGTGATTGAAGAACTTTGGTGATTTTTATTATCTCCAACATTATTGCTTGTTGTTCCAGATCTTAGTTGTGGATTGTTGGCAGATTGAGATGCATTGAAGACATTTTTCAGATTTTTCAAGAATGACGTCATAGCTGGAAATTACAATTTTGATTTGGCAAGTGTTTGTGCTATTATTTTAGTGAATTCCCTTCACACTTGGTGGTTGGCATCACTCCCTACTTGCTAATGTGTTGCAGACCTGGGTTTATCCTCCATTATTATAGCCTGTTTGACCTCCATAGCTGGCCGAAAAATCAATTTTTAGACTTATATATTGTTCCCAGCTATTTTGTGCCTTAGGCAATTTTACCCAAAGGGCTAATTAGAGGCATTCTCAATCGATTTTTATAGTTATCTTCCATTGTTGCAGGTCTGAAACTCCATTGTTTGGCAATTTTTCTCTCTTATTGGCGAATTTTGGCGAAGTGTTGAAGTGAAGTGTTTGATTGAAGGCCTCCATTTTTTCCAGCTTGGCAATTGTCTCCATTGCTGCCATTGAGGCTTATTGCCTCCATTGTTTTCTGATTTTCGATTTTGGTGAAGTCCACCATTTTTGGTGAAAATCACGATTTTGTGAAGGATGGCAATTTTTGGTGATTGAAGAACTTTGGCGATTTTTCTTATCTCCCCCATTATTTCTTGTTGTTCCAGATCTTAGTTGCAGATTGTTGGTAGATTGAGGTGCATTGAAGACATTTTTTAGATTTTTCAAGGATGGCGCCGTAGCTGGAAATTACGATTTTGATTTGGCAAGTGTTTGTGCCATTATTTTGGTGAATTCCCTTCACACTTGGTGGCTACCATCACTCCCTACTTGCTGATGTGTTGCAGACCTAGGTTTATCCTCCATTGTTGTAGCCTATTCGACCTCCATAGCTGGCTGGAAAATCAATTTTCAGACTCATATAGTGTTCCCAACTATTTTGTGCCTTAGGTGATTTTACCCGAAGGGCTGATTGGAGGCATTCTCAATCGATTGTCAGAGTTATCTTCCATTGTTGCAAGCATGAATATTCAACACTATGTGCTATTTTTTTACCCTACACTATAAATAAGTTTGTACAAAATATGCTAGTGAAGATGGGGTCATGATGACCCACTATAATTTTGGGAATTCCATGAAGTTTTGTATATTTTCAATGAATACTTCAGCCATGGTACTAGCATGAAATAGATGAGAGGGTCTGTAAATATGCATACTTAACAAGTCTATCCACAACAAACAAAATCACATCAAGATTATTAGACTTTGGCAGCCTTGCAGTGACGTCTGTTGATATATCTAATCAACACTATGTTGGTATTCTTAATGGTTGTAAGAGCCCTACAAATTTTGTTTCTTCACCTCTATTTCTTTGGCATATTAAACATTCAACAACAAATTTATTAACATCTTCTTTTAGACCTTCCTAGAAGAAATTTTCTTTGTATTATGATAGTGCAAGTGTTCTTCCCCTGATTTACTATAGGTAAGGATATTGACATTGAATACCAACACAATTTTAAGAAAAATCGATAAAAATTGATTTCATGAGGCTTTGAAAAGTTGATGGGGCATTAGTTAGACCAAAGGGAATTAGTAAGAGTTCATACTCTACCCAATGTGTTCTAAAGGTAGTTGTATGCATATTCTCTTTCATTATAAGGATTTTATTATATCTAGAATATAATTCTAACTTAGTAAAAGAAATTGCACCATTTAACTCATCTAATAATTCATCAATAATTGGATATAGAAAACTTATCCTTAAAAGTGATCTAATTGAGTTCACTTTAATGGGGACACATTCTCCATGACTCATCCTTCCTTTTACCCATAATCAAAAGAGATCAATAGGAACTTTTGGTAGGAAGAATAATTCCTGAATCCAACATTGGATTGACTAATTTTTTAATTTTACCCTTTTGTTCATAAGGATAATGATAAGGACTAATGTTAGGAGGACTAATGATCATGGTCTCTAACTAGGGTAGACCTTTGGGTTCTTGAAAAAATTGTTAGCGATTTGAAATCATCTTTTGAAGTTCTAGTGGATGTTGAGTTCTCACATCTTGTGCTTCTACAAAATTTAGTTCTGTTAGTAGACCATAAAAACCATTCATAAGTAACCTAACAAAAAAAAATCCATTCATAAGCAATTGTTCATATATTGAGAGGTTGAAAATTCCCCTTAGCTCTTAATTTCATGTTTTCATCACAAAAAAATGAATTCAAATTTTGATGTCGTCAAATTTTATTTATTTTGCAATAAAATTTATGAAATAAACCACCAAAACAATAAGCTACTTATTACTTTTCTAGCCATATAATTTTTTAATATCTTGAATAAATTGAAGTATTTAATTTTATCTTCATTAAAGAGTATCAAGTAGTATTCTTGTAATGCATATGCATCCATTTTTGTTTGTAACTTTTTTTCCTAGATTGCAGGAATCGGGTATAACACCCCCCTATAAACTGCAGTGTACTGAGTATACTTTTTAACGTGATCGATGATGCTAGCACAACATGTCCTTTGGTACTACGTGGGTGGGGGGAGACTAGACCTTATGACCTCGTGCCTCACCACTTGAAGCTCTTGCCAATCGAGCTAGGTCCCTAGCCCCAAAATTAGAACACATGCGCCCCTCCTTGCAATTTTTTGTTTGTAACTTTGAACTCATTTATCTAATTTATTTTAAATTGTATAAAAGGTATTCTATGTTTCATTCTACATACACACACCTTTTTTAAAGTTATGTGATACATATACTCAATGATGCAATTTTAAAGATACATCTACTTTAAAAATCATTAAAATTATAAATTAAAAAATACATTTCTTATAATGCTCACTCTTTGATATACTTCTATAAAATGATTTTATGAAAAGAAATGCGAAAGAAATGAAAAAAGAGAAAAAAAAAAAGACATTAAATACTATGATATTCTACTAATAAAAATAAAAATATTATTATATGTACTTAGCATTACAAGTACTTTATGATAATACTATATCATAAATATATATACTTACAATAAATCTGTTAAAAACACTACCTAACTTTTTCATCTTATATTAAAGCCAACATTAGGATGGTTGTGGGACATATTCAAAATCTATATATACTAGCTTTATCATATATCTATTCAAAATAATAAATAATTTTTCCCAACACATTATAATAATTTTAAAAAAAACATATTGTTCAAAAGAAATCTTTCTATCTATAATTCAAACTCTAAACTCTTAATATAGAAAGTCCAAAACCTATCATTTTATTTCCAAATATAGATACAAACATTTTCAACCATCTATTATTTTATTATTTCTACAAAAATTCAAATCACAACTCACTAACTATTGACTTCTCCTTCATATGCTAATGAATTTCATCTTTTAATTCCGTTAAATTGAAACGTTGAACAAACATACCGGATACCGCTTTTCTCCTTCGCAAACAATTTAAACTGGTATGGAAAATCTTCTGTAAAACTGAGGAAACTGCTAATCCATCAAATATATCAAATTCGACCATCAGACTAAAACTGCTCATATATCAATGCGACAGACTCCTACTCTCTAAGATTTCTCAAATTAATCAAGCAGTCTCAATTGGTCATGGTATCAATTCAACATGAAACAATGCAAATAATATTTTCCTCCATACACATTTCATTTTTACAGTCATGCATTTACATTGATTTTCCGCTACAACAAATTTTTACAAGTCTGGAGTTCCCCAAACCTACAGAAGACTGTAAATAAAACCAGAAAATGTACGGCACTCATGAAAGTATTTTTGCAGAACGCTGTACAAAGCTTCTTGGCCTATCGTATTCTCCAACGCGTAAAATCAAGGAAACTGTTGTTGGAAGACATTGAAGCAAGAAAGAGCTCACAATTAGACAAAGAATCGCTGAATCCTAGACAGATTTTATTTACTATTCACTTCTAAGAAGTCGCACTTATCTACTGTAAAGTTTTTTCTAGTTATGGAAGACTAATTAGACTCTACAAAATTTGTGCGATTCCAAGGCATCAGAGCAAATATAATGAGCACTACAAGTATACTGACAGGAAAGAGCAATAACACTAAAGGAGGCGGTGGCAACACAGGCAATATAAGAGGAAGAAACAATAATAAGGCAGTTAAGCATAGTAATCCGATAATGGAGTACGCCAGAGTATTATTTTGGCCTCTTTCCCTTACTGTCGACGCGTCTACAGATGAAAGATCGACAGTAGCGTTCATTATTTACAACGAACACTATATTCTATAATCTTTATACAATTTTGAATCTTCCGAGGCTTAGAAAAGAAAATGAAAACAAAGACACTAGTAAGTTCTTCTTGAATTTATGAAATTTCAAGCATTTACGGACTGGAATTCTTACTTCAGCATCCTTTCTCCTCGCCGTGTCTCGAATCGAAGCCGGGAAGAAAGAAACTACGAGGAAACACAAAATCCTTAAATTATGTGGCGCAAAGTTTCCGATCTGCACAAAATCGAGAGCTTTGGAATCGGCATGAACAGTCAGATCTTTCTGCGAGATCCGATTCCGAAACTTTGCAGTCTGCCGTTGAAATCATGTTCATTGAATCTACGCTTCAAACCCTAATTCCGCCGCCTTGTCGGTAAATTCCACTTAAAGTTCACATCAGCCACTTTACTAAAAGTTGACATCTCGGCGGCTAGGGTGATTCTTTAGGTACATTGTTATTCTTCCTCGTGATCGAGTGCAGACGAACCCAGCATTGTATACGGATTCGCAAGAGGAATCAATTCTAGATTAAATTGAAGTTTGTAAAACTATGTGCTGACAAGAAACTAAAGAAATTAAGAAAAACTGTGTGCGCTGACACCTGTCCAAAGGTGCGATGTACCTAATTCTATTATTTCACTTGACACCGACATTTGGACGATTTATTTAAATAGGAGGGAAGACAAGAGCATGTCTCATGATCCATCTTTTCCAATTTTGTACTCTTTGCATATTAAAAGATATTACCTTGTCGGATAGGTTGAGTTGTCTTTAATGTAATACCATCAATCTATGTGAATGAGTCGTTAGAGAAACCTTTAGTATTTGGGGAATAGCGAAAATTCTTTCATAAGGATTATAGTTGTGTACTATTCAAGGAATGTAGATTAGGCTACTTATTATGTAGATTAGGTTAGTTATTTCTTTTGTGAGGTGGTCAAAGGATTTAGGGAAAAAAATTGGGGAATCCTAAAAATTCTTTTTCAAAGATTATAGTTGTGTAGTGGTCGAGGAATGTAGGTTAGGTAAGTTATTTCTTTGTGTGGTGGTTCAGGGATTTAGATAAAAAAATTGTTGGGGAATAGAAACAATTCTTTCACAATGATTATAGTTATGTGGTGTCCGTGTCCAAGGAATGTAGACTAGGCAAGTTATTTCTTTGTGTGGTGGTCAAGAGATTTAGAGAAAACTTCTTTTGGGAAATGATGAAAACTTCTTTCAGAAGGACTATAATTGTGTGTTGTCTAAGGAATGCAAACTAGAAAGTTACTTCTTTTGCATACTAGTCAAGGGATTTAGGTAAAACAACTTCTTTTAGGAAATGTGAAAAGATTATAGTTTTGTGGTGTCCAAGGAATATAGATGAGGCACGCTATCTCTTTGAGTGATAGTCAAGGGATTTAGATAAAATTTCTTTAAGGGGATGGAAAAAATTATTTCCAAAGGATTATAATTATGCATAGTGTTCAAGAAATGTAGACTAGGCAAGTTAGCTCTTTTTTACGATGGTCAACACATTTAGAGAAAACTTTTATTGAGGAATGGTGAAAAGTTTGTCCATAAGGATTATAGCTGTGTAGTGTCCAAGGAATATAGACTAGGTAAGTTACTTCTTTTGTGTGGTAGTCAAGGGATTTAGAGAAAACTACTTCTTTTCGGGAATGAAAAAAATTTCTTTCATAAGAATTGTAGTTGTGTGATGTCCAAAGAATTTAGACTAGGTAAGTTATTTCTTTGTGTGGTGGTCAAAGGATTTAGAGAAAAATATTTTCGGGGAATGGAAAAAAATCTTTACCAAAGGTTATAGTTGTGTGGTTTCCAAAGAATGTAGACTTGGCAAGTTATTTCTTTGTGGTGGTCAAGGGATTTAGAGAAAACTTATTTAAATGGGTAAGGAAAAATTTATTTCTCAAGGATTACAGTTGTCTAGTGTCCAAAGAATGTAGACTAGGTAAATTATTTCTTTGTGTGGTGGTCAAGGGATTTAGAGAAAACTTCTTTTGGGTAAGGAAAAAAATCTTTCACAAGGATTATATTTGTGTGGTGTCCAAGAAATGTAGACTAGGCAAGTTATTTATTTGTGTGGTGGTCAAGGGATTTAGAGAAAACTTCTTTGGAGAAATACTGAAAATTATTTCCCAAGGATTATAGTTATGTGGTGCGCAATGAATGTAGACCAAGAAAGTTACTTCTTTTGTGTGTTGGTCAAAGGATTTAGAGAAAACAATTTCTTTTGTGGAATGGTGGAAATTCTTTCACAAATATTATAGTTGTACGGTATCCAAGGAATGTAGAATAAAAATGTTACTTCTTTGTGTGGTGATCAAGGGGTTTAGAGAAAACATCTTCTTTAGACCAAAATGACAAAAAATCTTTCACAAGGATTATATGCTTATGTATAAGGAATGAAAACTAGGAAAGTTACTTCATTGTGTCATGGTCAAGTGATTTAGAGAAACCAATTTCTTATGATGAAAACAATATTATTCTTAGTTTTAGGTTTATTTTGAGTTGAATGTTTTTATATGAGTACATAATAATGTGTAACTTATAGTTTTTTAAGTTTGGTTATTTCTCTAGTTTTTATTTATCTTTATTTGTGTATATATATTTCATTATATAATCTTATCATAATCTCAATTATGGTTATTTGCATATAATTTTCTTATTATCTTCCTATATTTCAATGCTTTTAATTCTTGGCTCGAGAATTTACATTCACTATAACAATTAATCAATATAGAGAAAGAAAATTCTTAGTGTGATAATTGACATAGGTGTAGCATCCTTAAATTTCACCCCTTTCAATTTTGATCACATTTTGGGTCCTCAGTTTACCGGTCTCATCCCCATGCTTGATCGAGACTCATTCATGCCTCCCCTATGCAACCAAACTTCATTTTTGTATCTTACAACCAGCATAACCCCTTGTCCCTAGCCTAAATTTACCAGGACAAGGGCACCATGCCTTGGTCCTTCCTAATCAAGACCTATTCTAGACCCTAGGCCCTATCTCAAATATGAGCGAGAAATTACTTCCCCATGTCAGTCTATGTCAGAAAATTAAACAATTGATGATAGGTAAGCATATAAGGAAGTTGTTGGCAATTGACACTCAATTGGTTGGTTTCACTATGTTGTGATTGATGGCAACATGGTATTTTGTTGCCGCTTCATGTTTTGATTCAGTTGTGTACCGATAGGCACTTCACAAACACTACACCGACACAAGCACCAGCAGGATATAAGGATTTTTTTGGTTACCGTCAATGCAGGATGACATGGTTTAGAATATGTTTATCGATATTGGAAACTGACATCTCTTGTATCTGACATCGGCAATTGTTTTTTATATTCATGCATTTATGTTATCTAGTCGACATGTAATTTGATATTGTAATAATATTTGTAAGCCGACATAAGGCATGATAAGTTGTATAGGGTATATAGGTCAGTTGGATTAGATCATTTTGATATATAGATATGGTGATGGATAAGTGGATGTGATATGATGTAAAATATATCAGAGAGACTATGTATGTGAGGATATTTTGTAAGGGTTATTCTGGTAAAGGGTTTAGGGTTTCAGATCGAAACAAATGAAGCTTAAACCGGAACTGTATTTTGGCATAGAAGATGCTATCTTAGATGTTCAACACTTCTCCGGATCGTAGTCTAGATTTATATGTAGTCAGTGAGGCTCCTTTTGTGATTGAGCAGTGTGCTCTAGACTGTAAGCCTTCCTGCAAGTGCAGGCCCCTTATATTTTGTAATATCTCTTCATATGGTTAGTGGATTGATATTGTGGGTCACAAATCCCATCGTGGTTTTTTCTCTTTGAGGTTTTCCACATATAATTATGTGTGTTATGGTTCTTATTTATGTGATTGGATTATTGGTTTCTTTACTTCTTTCAATTTTGTATGCACCGGTATATCAGTTGGTGTATGCATGTTTTATTAAGGTTAAAATTGGACTTCTCGGTATAACATTGATTCACCCCCTCCTCTCAATGTTATTGGATTCTAACAATTGGTATCAGAGCCTTGTGCCTCGGAGGAATTTTAACATCTTGAGGAAGATCCTGAATCCAGAATCCATGGACATGGGTTTGGAGAAACAACTTGAGATGGCACTTGAAGATTATGATGCTGAAAGGTTGAAGAACTTAAGGCTACAAGATGAATTGAATTCTACTAAGGGATTCATTCTTGTCCTACAAGAGAGGCTATAATCTGTTCAAGCTAGGAGGAAGGAACATTTGCAAAATTAGGATGATGAAGAGAAAGATGCACTTAAGGAACAATGTCAGAAATTGAGCTAGGAGAACATGGTTATGAGAAATGAAATGCAAGATATAACTATGAGAATGTCTAAGGATTTTGAAGACCAAAATAAAAAGGAAGAAAATCTTGTTGTATCCCTAAAGAACAAATTTGAAGAATGTGGTAGGTTGGTTCATGAGTGATATGTTGAGAAATGATTTGTTACAATCCTAGAGTAATGAACAAGAGCTTGATAGACAAATAATAATTCTGAGAGAAGATCTAACTACTGCAAGTGAGTATAAAGAAAAATTCAAGATTAGCTCAACACAGCTAGATGAATTGTTGAAGAGACAAAGGCAGATTGGAGATTCTAGTGGACTTGGATTTGAGCAAGGACAGAGTTCTGGTATTGCTAATGAAGAACAAAACCATAAGGCACTGGTAATGCAATTTAATGCTTATTAATTTAATGGTAGATGTTTTGTTTGCAATAAATTTGCTCACATGGCCATACAATGTAGAAATAGAACAAATCAGAATCCCGATTTTGCTCCCACTAAATGTTCTAAATGCAATGAGTATGGTTATAAGACAAAAGATTGCAGAATGAATGTTAAATGCTATGCATGTGGAAAGTGTTGGCTCTTTTTTATGTTGAACAACAAAATAAACAACCAGTATAATCAGCAACCATATTTTGAAAGGTAGCCAACCTCAACTATGATTTCTAAGGATTAACTGGACCAACTAACAAGGATCAGAATCCTTCTACTCTTCAGGCTCTACAAAACCTAGGTGGGTATACCTTTGATGCATTGAATCAGACTCATTTACGCACATATGATGGCATCAATAAAAGCAGACAAACCATTCCACAAGCTCACCAAATTAGGTAACACATACAAAAGGGATGGATCTTATACAAATAATAGGTGAAATAGAGCTTTGGAAGGATAGAACATTAACCCCTAAACATAAAGGGAAATAGATTTATCTTTTAATATGTTTGATCTGAAAACATCCCCAAACTTGCAAGACTAGTGCCTTATCCAAGGGCAACAAAGTCATATATCAAACTGTAAATGAAAGAATGTACTGCAAATCCACCTTCATCATTAAATATCCTTGCATTAATGCCTTGCAAAAATGCATTACTCATCTCACTCACAAAATCATCAGATCCAAAAATATATATCCCTTTATCTATGATCTATTACAGAATTTAAATTCTTCCTTGAAGAATGCCTGCAACCAACCACAACAATCTCCTTGAAATTGACAAACTTCAGACTCCTTGAGGCTTCAATTTATAACAATGAGATATGCATTCAGAGACAAATTCTATGTGAATTTGTGCATGCCTTACATACACAAGAACCTGCGCAAAACATCTACAACAAGAAAGTACTCTATTCCTCAAAAGAAAAATCCTGCCCTATACAATATTGAAGAGAATTCAGAAATGGAAACCATGAAAATATGAAGCCACTCCCCAAATTTCTGGAACCCCTACAAAATGAGAAGAATTGGGAATAAGAAGGAAGAGGGAAAATATTAGGTCTGCAACCGAAATTTCCAAGTGTCTAATTTGTCCCTAACTGCAAAAATATCTTCTTCATTCCCGTGGAAACTGATCTCAAAATATCTTCTTCATTCTTGTGGAAACTGATCTCAAAATATGCCATATCTATTAAAATTAACTATATAACTATATTCCTCATCTTTAGAGCTTTCCGGCGGTATATTATACTTGCCATTTCGGGCAAAAATGGACCTCTAGGCGAATTAATTCTGAGTATGGCTCTATCATTTAAATTTTTGAATTTTTAATATAGTTGAAACTATATATTAAATCTGATTTTAACTTTGATTTTTGGCTCTTTTTATGCCTCGGCACCCTGCCAAGTGTCAACCTCTGATTGGTCGATGGGGTCCACTCGGCACCACCTGGGATGACACTTCATCACTCCGCCACGTGTCCACCTCGTCACTGTCACTGGGTTGCTTGCTCATTGCCACATGTCTACCACCTATGCGCTAAGTCACCGCCATGTCATCGGGATCCAGACCGCCTTCTAGCTTTCACCATTTTGAGGACCTTAACTGGCGAGCTTCTTTCCTTCGCGAAATCGTGTGAGCCGTCCGATCTTCTGAACCTGCAGGGTCTTTAACACTTCATTTTTCGCGGACACTTTTCGCCACCCTTTGTCTGCAAAACTCACTTGCCTCAGGATCCGTGCATGCATGGGGTCCACTTGGTTGCCGCTCAGTCAGCCTCCTCAGTCGCCTTGGGATCTGTGCCCACACGCGTGGGGTCTACCTTGGGCGCCCTTAACACCTTACGCAAAAGTTGTTATTGGCTTTGACATATTAGATGGGTGTAACTTTAGTTATAAATACCAAAAGTTCCTCCCACCCAGCCAATGTGGGATAAAGACTTATGCCTGGAAACTGCACGTTTTGAAGGTTTTCTCTGCAACTGCCAAATGCATTGCTTGGGGGTTCGATGCTTCTCACCTCAAATGGAAGAATAAAGAGGCATCGTGAGTTAAATGTTGGACTGTTGACCATTTGCTGAAGGGTTTCTATGGCTTCAAACACCACACCAACCACGCACAAGGAAAGGAATGGCCAATTTCATTTGTTGTTTGTATTTACTTCAAATTCTATGTGGCTTCAAACATGCCACGTGAGAGGGGCTAGACTGTTGTTTGCATTTTCTATGGGGGTTTCACAGCTACTAACTTCAACGCCCAACAACCAGGGAGGAGAAAAGAGGATGCTAGCACTACCATTGCATTTTCTTGAGACTTATGTTGCTACCAAACATCACGTGGAACCTGTGATTTCCAATTTGTAATTTGTTTGTTTTCAACAACCTTCTTCATTACCACGTCCAGCAAGGAGAAGATGGGAGACCACATGATGGAGGAGGCTGCAGCAGTTTGTTTGTATTTGCTTTGACTCTTCTGCAGTCCTCCTTCAAACACCACATCCAGCATTAGCTTTGCAAGCTCCTCCAAACACCACATCAATCCTTGGCAAAGATGAGGAAAAAACGTGGGGGAGTGGACTGGCATTCATTCGTCAAATCTACATTTCCTTTACACTTTGCTACTGCTAACTTCAAAACCATCTATCATCTGTAGATTCAGAAAATCTAGAAGATAAGTCTGGAATGTATGGAGCCTTTGGGGGGAAGGCAAAAAAAATGTGGAGTACAACCTTTGCGAGAGACCATATCATAAGGTTCAAGTGAGAAAATCTGACCCTCCCTGGCTCAACTAAGAAATACAATAGTTGCATTGTGGCCTATTGCTCCTCAACATCTTTCATTCTTAGCATCATGTAATTAAATGGTTCCATCATTATGTCCAATAGCTAGGACTTTACCATCAGGATGCCAACAAATAGATGTGGCTCTTTCTTCTTAGAGAAATAGTTCATAACTTGTCCCAATTTAGAAGGTGCAAAACAACTTTACCTTCTTCTGTAATCATAACTAAAAAATCCTTGTTGGGGTGCCATTCTGCTTTCTCCACCATTTCCTTGAATTCAAAGTTGCCCCTCTCTTGGCTGCTCTTGAAGTATTGACATTTTTACCCCAATTTCAAAACCATAAAGTTCCATAAAATCCTCTCACTTGTATGCCCACATAAGGAAACAAAATCATCTCTTAATAAACCCACTTGCCAACAAAATCAATGCATGAGCATGAGCCAGGTCGGGCCCCAAAGTGGGTTCGACTAAAAAAAAATTTGTTTTCATACAGCTGACCTCTGAAATGCCTTAGACACCTTGAACTTACCTCTGGAATTGATCGGCACCATTTTCGGATCACCAGACTGAGTTTTGCAACTTTCAGGCACTTGCACCACATTTTCGCATTTAATCGCGAAGACCTATTTTTCAAGTCGGTCAAAACACCTTTCTAGATCTCGCCATCTGACAAGGGTTTACTCTAATAGACAAGGATGAACTCTGCCAAGCGGTTTGTCAAAAGGAATCCCGAGCGAAGAGATATTAATTGCCGAAAATAACCAACTGGCTTTGTCGACACTGCGGACCTAATGAAGTCAATGTTCTGGCAACACATGATATCTTCCTCAAAAATACCAAACGACCTCCGTAGACCCTCAAATTTGAAACACAGGTACCTTGAAGTACATCTTAAATCTTTGAAATCTCAGTTTGACCAAAACTCTGACTAGGTGCAAATGGCGTGCTCATGAATATGGCTACTTTAACTAATGCGGCAACAAAATTACGGATAATTGAAAAAGATGGCTCGATAGACCCTTTTGAAAACTGATCTGTAGCGTCCTAAAATTGTGACACTTGCAATTTCGACTGCATTTGGGTCTTCACGATGGCGACGCAACACTGAACCTGAATGGAGACCCCGAAACTTGTTCATGACATCAAAAACTGCATTTTTCCAGCACCCTGGCCTGATCCTCCTTGCACCCTGCTATCTCAGGAGGTGGGACCAGAGCGCCCAGCGCCATGGTCCTTCAGGACCAGGGCACCCAGTGCCCTGGTCCCCCAGGACCATGGCGCCCAGCGCCCTGGTCCCTGGCCCTATTTTGGGCCCGGTCTCCTATGGGACTTCGGGTCTTTTTGTTTGCAAAATGGAAAATATCATTTCTTGGTCGGCCTAAGGTCGGGAAAATCAGTCTTTTAACCCTAATTGGCAAGTATAAAAACTACATTTCCTCTCCCATTTGAGGGGGAAGGACATATGTGTACAAGGCGTGGAAACGATACTCAAACATTCAAGCGTTCAAGCATTCAAGCATTCAAACATTCCTTCAAGCAATTGATCATTCTAAGTCTCCATTCAAGGCTAAGTGTTGCATTCAAGACAACGATTCAACCATTGAAGAGGAGATCACATACTACAACATACAACTTACAACATACAACATACAACAACATCTATACCTTCACATATAAGGATACAAACATCCTTACAACAAGGTATTAGTACTTGTTTTACATTACATTTACAGCATTTCTCATTTCTTGGTTAATTCCAAAACTGGGGTTTGACCTAAGGGCAAACCCCTAATCCCTAACCCCCCAATCGTCTTCGCTTTTCTGTGTGTAGGTTGTAGGTACGCGGTTGAAATTGAAGATCTGGAATCCTTGTGCAGAGATGAACAGATCCCCCTTCGTTTCGCGGATTTTTCGGAGGACCGTGTGCACGCTGGGCGCCATCGTCCCGTCAACTTTTGCTCAAATTTGCAGGACAGCGCCGTCTCGACATTTTACTACTAATTCCAGGTCCGCAGCTTCATCCTATATCCCTATCTCAGTTTATAAGTGAATCTTTCTCACTTTCTTTGTATTCCTAGCTTAATCATTCTATCTACATTCTTTACAAAAGAGGGTAGCCTTGTTGTCTTAACTCTTGAAACTCATTTAGAATCCAATCTTGCCTTATGTGGGATTGGATCTTGTGGGTTTCAACCCCTCTTTTGAATGTAAAGTCTCCCCTAAGTGAAAACCATCAACCCTAGTGAATATCCCTTCTCTCTCCTTGGAGTTGGGGAGGGGAGAACAACTAGGGTTCGATTTTTTCGCTTTACATTTTGGTGAACCCGACGTGAACATCCTTTCTGATTAT
This sequence comes from Cryptomeria japonica, assembly GCF_030272615.1. Lineage (NCBI taxonomy): Eukaryota > Viridiplantae > Streptophyta > Pinopsida > Cupressales > Cupressaceae > Cryptomeria > Cryptomeria japonica. The sequence continues at coordinate 258,344,932 of NC_081407.1, read as the reverse complement.
TCATAGTTAGATCTGAAAATTGGATTCCTTGATTACATTTCCATGTTTGATCTTTTGCAAAATTTTAGAGGTTAATTGCATAAAAACCCTAAATTTTCTTTTTTAGTAATTAAACTTGTGAAATGTTTAATTGTTAATGCTTGTTTCAGATCTGCCCTTCTATTACAAATTGTCAATTCATATTTGTGCTTTAATTCTGAAAATTAAGTGGTTAAGTGTCAAAACCCTAATTTTTGAAACCCTCTTGATTCAACCTTTGTCCGACAATTTCACTGATCAAAACATCTCCAAATCGGCTGTAACTTTGGATTCCGCAATAAAATCACAATATCTTTCATCCCTGAAAATTTGGAAAAAAGTTGCGAGGACCGTGTGCACCTCGAGCGCCATCGTCCCCGACATTTTTTCCGAAATTTCGGGAGCTAGATCTTACTATACTTTTCTGCTAAAATCCAGAATTTTGGCTGATTTTATCAATTTTAACACTTTCAAAATTACAGTCAAAGTTGGTCTAGTGATTGCTTGGATTGAGGCTTCTAATCATTCAAAAATTGTTGAAATTGAAATTTGTGTCAAAATTGTGTTTCTTACAGTCCTAAATCTGAAAAGTGTGTTATCATTCATTCGAAATTTCAGTGATTTATTCAAATTTTTGCAATTTGTGACTTTTGAAATTAAGTGCTTAATTACAACAACTTTGATTTCCGCTTTCAAAATTGAATTTTGCGTGAAATTGAGTCAATTTTCAAATTTCAAAACTTGCATTGCTCTTAACATTCCCTCTAAAATCATAAAATTCAAAATTTCAGTTTCCCTCTCTTTTTCAAAATTCAAATTTTGCATTTTTCGACAATCTTGGTAGGGTTCAATTTTGAGATTGCAACTTTAATTTGGCCTATCTACAGATCGTAAAATCACTCAATTTTTTCAAGTTAGCTGTAAAATCATCATAACTTTCATCCCTGCAAATTTCGAAAAAAGTTGCGAGGACCGTGTGCACCCCGAGCGCCACGGTCCCAGACATTTTTTCCGAAATTTCGGGAGATTGTCCTGATTGTATTTAACAGCTTAAATCTAGAAGATTGGCTGGTTTTACTGAAATTTGCTACCTCTAAAATTCAAAATCTTCTCTCTTTCTTTAGTGCATGAGTTTTACAACAATAAGTCCTACTTACACTATTCCCGTTAGACGAAGCCTTAGAATTAAGTCCTTCCAAGGTTTAATTACTGAGGAGATGGAACCTAATTTGAATGGTCTTTTTAACGAGGACATGGGTAATTCCTCTAATCCTGTTAATGATGAAGAAGCTCTCCATGAGGTTTCTATAGAACAACTTTCAAAATTGGATAACCAATTTGACGATTTTCGACAATGGATGTCTCAAGAATACCCTGATAGTCAAGCTCTTCCTTTAATTGAGGGTCTGAAACGTATGCTTCAAAGTGATAAGAATGGAATTGATATTTTGTGTGGTATTGCACACATTGTGGATTCAAATGTGATGCCTATGAAAAGTTGTGCCGAAACCTTAGGTTATACACAACCTCCTACTCAAGACAATCATTCTATTCCTTTGACGACTTCTATTGCTAGTATACCTACTTTTACATCAAACATAATGACTACTTCAATACAAGACATTCCTCCTATGATCACTAGTCATGGGGGCAATCCTTCTTCTTCAATCAACCCTCTTCCTTCATTCAATCCAACTTCTTCATTCATTCCTTCAATGAGTGTTCCTATTATATCTCCACAAATGAACATGACGCAAGGGGGCAATTCATTTAACCCTTCCATTCCTCCTTGTAGTGTTCCTCCTATCCAATCATCTCCTATGACTAACTATCATAGTGTCCCACCACCTTACTCTCTACCTTCTTTCAATAACATAACACCTTCATCACAATCTAACACATCTAATATGAACTCTTCGACTGAAGCGACCATTAACAATCTTGCACAAACTGTTTCTTCTTTACAGCAACAAATTGCCTCTATGAATCAATCTAAGTTTAGTGTGCCCACATTTGATGTTGCGAGCCCACTTTCTCTTGACATTGTTCGAGCTATTCCCCCAAAACATGTTGAAATTCCACATTTGGAGCTTTATAATGGTAAGGGTGATCCTCTAACACATGTTAAGACCTTTCAAACAATATGTACTGATTTTGCTTATGACCAAAGGTTGCTTGCAAAACTATTTACTAGGACATTAAGAGACAAAGCCCTACAATGGTATTGCTCGTTGCCTTCCTATTCTATTACTTCTTTCGAACAACTTGCAAATGCTTTCATTCAACAATTTCAAAACAATATAAGTCCTAAGGTTACTTTGATTGATTTAATGCATTGTAAACAAGGTGTTAAAGAAAAAGTGACTGATTTCATTGGTAGATATAAGCATTTGTATGCTCAAATTTCTTTTCCAGTGCCTGAAAATGATATTCAAAGAATCTTTATTTCTAATTTACAAAAAGATATTCGAGACAAACTCCTGTTTTCTGAGTTTACTTCTTTCCAACAGTTGTGCGCAACTCTTCACAATTATCAACTGACTGTGAGTCAAATGGAACAATCACATCCTATGGTTCTGAGTGATAAGGGTGATAGTAGTCAACAACCATTTGGGAAGTTTAAACTGAACAGAGAGTCCATTAAATTCAATGAAAACATCATCAACAACAATGTGAATGCAGCATCAGGTGTGCCTCCTATTTCTAAGTTTTTCAAGAAAGAAAGAAAGTTTACTCCTTTGAATGAATCATTGCATAGTATTATGAATAAGTTATTGGAACAAAATGTGCTTACTCTTCCTCCTATAAGGCAAATTGATCCTGCAAAGATTAATTCACCTTATTTTGATAACAAATCTTTTTGTCAATTTCATCGTCAACCTGGGCATGATACTGAAAAATGTTTTGCTTTAAAGGGTAAAATTCAAGATTTGATTGATAATAATACTATCTTTGTTTCTGGAGTGAATGATAAAGGCAATACATCTGTAGCTCCTCCTAACCAAAATCTTCATATTTTTACTGATCCATTGCCTTCTCATACCTCTAATGCGATTGATACTACTGATTCCTCTGTCTCACCTGATGATCTTGTGTCTATGACTCCGAATGTGATTAACTTTGTAGAGCAGCAAAAAATCCCTAAAGAACTTTCCATCACCTTTGATTCTAGCGAAACTATCAGGGCACCTGATGGTCCTTTATATATAGTTGCAAAAGTAAAAAATACACCTTGCCGTGGAGTGCTTATTGATCCTTCTTGTATGGTTAATATCATTACTGAAGAATTTCTTTTTGCTTTGCAATTGAATCAAGTAATCTATGATGAAACAGATATGGTTGTGAAATTATTTGATGCATTTTCTTCTCCTGCAATTGGTTCTATTACATTACCTATTGAAGTTCATAACAAATCCCTTGATGTGAACTTTTCTATTATTCCATCTTCCGAACAATTTCATGTGAAGCTTGGCTATCCTTGGCTATCTTCCATGAAAGCTATTGCTTCTCCTATTCACAAGTGTTTGAAATTTCCCCATAATGGTGAAGTTGTTACTGTCAATCATAGTCTCTTTAAACTAGCTGAAAGAACTTCTAGCATTCCTATTGATTACTTTTGGCCTAAACAATTCCAATCTCTTCCTCCGTGAAGTGATCATCTTTTCAAATCTTATCAAAAGTGGAAAAAAGATATGATCCTATCTCTAAGTGAACCTAGAACACCCAAACTTGACATTCCTATTGTTCTTGAGAAGGAAGTTCTTCCTTTGAAAGATAAAACTAATGTCTTTCCTCAAGAAGATTCCCAACCCATCCCTATGGATGTGACTATGCCTATATCTAATAAACTTCCCAAAAGTAGACCTACCCCTCCTCGTCATGATGGAATTGGTCTCCTTCCTAAACCAAATATTCCTCCCTTATATGGAGTAGTTCCTCCTCCTTCCTCTTATGGAGAGAAGAGACCTTCCTCTTCTCCTATTGTTCAACCTAAGAGACCACAACCTAAACACCCAAGTGATAAGGATGAGAACATTCCTCCTCCTCAATCTTCTCAACTTCCTACTAAGACTAGACAAAATCGTTCTGCATGTGAACGCCGGCGAAAGCGTCATCTTAGAGCTCAAACTTTGCAATCCCCAAAAACACCTTCAACAAGCATTATTCCATTTTCTCCTCAGTCGAAAATTGAGCCAAAATCTCCTAAACATAAGATGCATGATGGTCTTGATCCTGTGTGAGTTAAAGATCCTATTTTTATAAATCTTGATGATGATATAGATGAAAATGTTATTCACGATGAAAATGTTACTTCTTTACATTCTGATAATGAACTTGTTGATATTGATAACCATCTATCTAATGAATTTTCTAAAGCACTTATCCTAGCTCCTAGACAAGAACAACGTGGCTTGGAACATGAACATAGCCCTTGTTTGGATCTTGTGATAGCTCCATCTGCTGTGTTGGATGTTCCTCCTCTAGCGTGTTCCCTACCTTCCCGAAATATTGATCAGCAAGATCGGGGGGTAGATGACGTGCTAGACTAGTTCATTAGCATAGCAGATTCTCTCCTCCTCTCTTTCTTTTTTTACTTCTTCTATATGTTATTCTCATTCTTCTATTTGTTGTCCTTAGTGTTGTCTACTTGAGGATGATGCAAAACATTGAGATCTCTCGATCTCTCTCATGTTGACTCAAAAGACACATCTGTTCCCTTCTTCTAGGTGACCTTCCTTGATTGGGGAATGAAGAACAATTATGCATACATACATATGATATACATGAATTATCATACAGCATACTGACCCCGAGGAAAGCGAAGGCACCTCGTGCTTTGTGTTTTGTGTCTATTATCCTTGGGCTTATCTCACACTTGGGGGCTAAATCCTTGCGATAACGTGCTCCTTTCTCATTTCTTATATGTATCACTACCTTAAAGCAATCTCCCCTGGTGAGGCGTGTGCGATCACTTTAACGTAGGGGGGCATACATCCCGTCCATATCTTTTCAAGATACTTGAAAATTTTTGACAAATTTAGCTTTGCCTTGAAAATTTTTGATATCTTTCTTGCATGACTCATAGTGAGGGAACCTTACTACTGACAGTCATGGTTCTCCCTCGTGATCTTCCCTTTTACTTTGTCAATCGAAGTCGTAAGATCCTTAGTACACTGGGGGCTTGGTGTATCTTGCCTCCTTGACATGGTGAAAGTCTTTCAATATTGTTTCCTTGTACTTTACCGGAAGTATGAGCGTACGCTTATACTCCCGCTAAAGTGGGGGCTAAATGTAGCATCCTAAAATTGCGACACTTGCAATTTTGACTGCATTTGGGTCTTCACGATGGCGACGCAACACTGAACCTGAATGGAGACCCCGAAACTTGTTCATGACATCAAAAACTGCATTTTTCCAGCACCCTGGCCTGATCCTCCTTGCACCCTGTTGTCTCAGGATGTGGGACCAGAGCACCCAGCGCCTTGGTCCTTCAAGACCAGGGCGCCCAGCGCCCTGGTCCCTGGCCCTATTTTGGGCCCGGTCTCCTATGGGACTTCGGGTCTTTTTGTTTGCAAAATGGAAAATATCATTTCCTGGTCAACCTAAGGTCGGGAAAATCAGTCTTTTAACCCTAATTGGAAAGTATAAAAACTACATTTCCTCTCCCATTTGAGGGGGAAGGACATATGTGTACAAGGCGTGGAAACGATACTCAAACATTCAAGCATTCAAGCATTCAAGCATTCAAACATTCCTTCAAGCAATTGATCATTCTAAGTGTCCATTCAAGGCTAAGTGTTGCATTCAAGACAAGGATTCAACCATTGAAGAGGAGATCACATACTACAACATACAACATACAACAACATCTATACCTTCGCATATAAGGATACAAACATCCTTACAACAAGGTATTAGTACTTGTTTTACATTACATTTACAGCATTTCTTATTTCTTGGTTAATTCCAAAACTGGGGTTTGACCTAAGCGCAAACCCCTAATCCCTAACCCCCCAATCGTCTTTGCTTTTCTGTGTGTAGGTTGCAGGTATGCGGCTGAAATTGAAGATCTGGAATCCTTGTGCTGAGACGAACAGATCCCCCTTCGTTTCGCGGATTTTTCGGAGGACCGTGTGCACGCTGGGCGCCATCGTCCCGTCAACTTTTGCTCAAATTTGCAAGACAGCGCCGTCTCGACATTTTACTGCTAATTCGAGGTCACAGCTTCATCCTATATCCCTATCTCAGTTTATTAGTGAATCTTTCTCACTTTCTATGTATTCCTAGCTTAATCATTCTATCTACATTCTTTACAAAAGAGGGTAGCCTTGCTGTCTTAACTCTTGAAACTCATTTAGAATCCAATCTTGCCTTATGTGGGATTGGATCTTGTGGGTTTCAACCCCTCTTTTGAATGTAAAGTCTCCCCTAAGTGAAAACCATCAACCCTAGTGAATCTCCCTTCTCTCTCCTTGGAGTTGGGGAGGGGAGAACAACTAGGGTTCGATTTTTCCGCTTTACATGATCAAACAAATTGGCAGAGGCTTGAAATTTGAAAAATGACTCATCACTTATACCAACAATAGCCCATCTAGCATAAAACTCAGTGAAGCAACTTTTACACTTATGCGAAACAGGGCTCCGACTAGGCACTGAAACAGGGACTTGTCAAAACATACAAAGTGCAAACAGTTCGAGCTTGGTAAACTTAGAAAATGGATTCATGAAGACTTTAAATTTTGCATGTTGACTCACATTCATGCATAGAATTCAATCCATTTTTAAATTCATCATGACAATCAACAGGGAACAAAAGATATAAACACCCAAAGTAGGCTACTCGATAAAATCTGCATTTGTGCCTAAAATGCACTCTAAGCTCACCCCTCAAAATGGGTACTTGGTAAACTTATCCAAATTGAATTCTGAAAGTTGCACATCACTGGATAGGCCAAATGAAAGGTGTAGGACATTTTTCCCAAACCTTACCCTCTGAAAATCAACTGGCTCCATTTTGCCCTCTCTCTAACTAGGCCATTCAAACTGACTCATTTGGAAATGCAAAGAAAAAATTTGAATTGGGCCTCAAAACTTGACTAAATTTTAATGAGTCCCAATAGTGGCTCTAATTGGGGATGGTTGATTGCAAGATCAACACAAGAATCTAGAATGTATGGTTAAGCAGACCACCCAAAAACGGAATACTCTTCTCTTCCTTTCTCTTATCAAAAACTGAGGGCTCCTTATTCTACCCAAATAGCAGGGCACTTTATTGAAAACCACACAACTAAAAGCAAAGCGACTATACAAGAGATAAAAACATACTTACAACTGATTATAACTACTCCACTTTCCTCAACATTTATCTTTGTCAAAAATCTGATTTTCATCTCTTGATATCATGATCCAAACAAAGGCACCTTCTAGTAACAACTGAGCATAATCATTATAATCAAACCTTACCATCATACTACTAAACAACTGGTGTACATGCCTTTTTTCTGATTTTGAACTTTATAGTCACACATTACTTCAACACAAGTAAAATCATGAGACAAATCACAATAGAGGCCTTCCCACAAACTGCCATACCTTTCACTTTCCCAATCAATTCTATCATTTGCATGGGCATCATCATGCTGAAGTTCAAAAATAAAACATTCAATCTCACTATTGTAGTTCTTATCAGCACATGCCTTATTACCATTTAAATTCATAGAATGAGGGGCGTTACTTACTAATTGATACAAACAAGGAACATAAATATTATAATCCAGATGTGGTACTTCACTATGTTGATCACACTCCTTACTATCTTAGTTCATCAAGCTAAAAACCTCTGCATTCTTAATATCCCATTCATGGAAAAGGAGGCATACCTCTGGCTGAAGCAAATCCTCAGCTAAGTTTTTCTCATTCAGACTTATATCCATTAAAAAAACTTTCATTTGTGGTCTGAAGTAATCATCACACAACCCATGCCTCTTATCTTCATCATGAAACATGTCGCTGCTACATGGAATGGTATCAGCATTATGGACTGGTTCATCATTCACAACATCTCGCTGATAAATTATTTCTTCATACAAAGGGTTAGAAACCGAATGGAAAATCCCCTTATGAACATTATGACAATGAAGTGGTTGGTCCGTGGCTATGTCAAAATTGAATAGAACATTATAAAAATTGCTAAAAATACCATCCACCATATCATCACAATCATCTTCATCAGACAAAGAAGAAATTGAAACTAGGCTAGAACTATCCTTAGTGTTCCATGTTTCACAACCACAAATTTTCATCCTATGACCATCATTATGAAAATCAAGATAATCATACTTATCTTGCCACAATTGATCTTCTTTACCAATAGAACACTCGTCATCAGCCAAGGAACAAAGATGAATATCGCTTCCATTTACTTCATCTGATGAGTTTTTAGCATGTTCACTAAAATTTTCTGTCATAAAACCATCTGTTAGATCAACATGTTGTTCATCAAGTGTATAGGCATTCAGTTCACAGTCCTTTACTGAAGAATCCTCTTCAACATAATGCAGAAGATCTTCATTAACAACTCTAAGGCTTTCCAACATTTGAAATTTCTTATCCACAACTTCAAGAGCTTGCCTAAGTTCTGCAATCTTCTAGAGTTGCATTGCACTTTGTTGTTCCATATGACATTGTTTAAAAATTTGTTCATCAATGTGTGCTACATTTTCATTGCAATCATACATACCATTACAATTTTCTGAATTAACTTTGTGCATAACTTTCAAATTAAAAAGATCATCAACATGATTATAAGAAGTGAAATCTGAAAATACTTTAACCTCGTCTTCAACACAATTGACATTATCAATATTTAAATGAGGATCAACCTTTGTTTGCACCAAATAACTCTGATTTTTATTGCGAATGAAATTGTCGTGATTGCCAGCACAAGTATGAACACCAAAACTCTGAGCATTACTTCTCAATTCACACTTAGTGGCAACATTACAAACACTATGACAACAAACACTAGTGGATACAAGTCTTTTAGGAATGCCATATTTCAAATTTTTCTGTGTGTCCATGGCTGTCACAAATGCTTGATGCAATGTTTTTGGCTCTTTATCCCTCAACCTGTAACTCATCTTACTTCCAAAGGCATCCAAATAAATCACTGAAGACACTTCATCCTTTAATTTATACGCTTGTGGGATCTCAGCCAATGCTTTGGAGAATCTGACATTGAAGGTTGGCATTAATTCACCTTCCTCAATTCTGATGTCCATTAATTTCCTCAGTGCATCATTAAGGTTTATTCTCTCAGCAAAATGCTCAAGAAAAGATGCAACTAATTCTTCCCATGAGGGAATATAATCTACTGGCAAAAAGGAAAATCAATCCCTTGCATCCTCTTTCAGTGATTGAACAAGTAACTTCATACACACATCTTCTTGACATATTTCAAATTCTCCCATCAGATCTAATTTTTTTTTCAAATGTTGACATGCTGATTCAGATCTCTTCCCACTAAATACTGGCAAATAATTTCTAATTTCTATGGGTATGGGATTTGGGTAACCCGAAATACCTTCAAAGTTCAAAGCAACATAATACTTCATACTGAAACTTTTCCTATTACACAGTTATGACACTTCACTAGGCATGGTCATATGTGAAAATAGACAAGGCTGAAAAAATTCACTACTCATTTCTTCTTGCTTGAAATAAATAATTATACAACCTTGTGTTGAATAATAAAACACTTCAAGCACATATCGTTATTTAAATCTTTTCATAACATTTCTTGACACAAAGCTTTTCAAATTTGCATACTATGGAAGAATATATATGTTGTAACTTCAGCCGAAATAGATATGCAAATCCTCTTTTTCCCTCTTTACTAGTGTTGTTCACTTAATGGGAAAACTACATTACTCATTTAGATTTTCAGGACAAATATCTTGCATTGAAACTTCTGAAAATACCTAGGTGTTTACAGCTGTAGGATTTATAGATCTGAAGATTAACTTCCACTTTTAGCATTGTCTTTTACCTCAGAGTTGCCACCTCTTACATAGAGGACATTTTGAATAGCAGAATGCCATTCAACACATATTCAAATTCTTTATTGTCTCCTTCAATCTCACTGCAACCAATTTACTCCAGGCTATTTAACACAAATTTGGAAAACCATTTTTGTTGTGTGTGAACTGAAATCTTTTACTGCACTTTTCTTCTCAAGCTTTTGTGATGAAAATACCATGTGTGAGCATACAACTAATTTAATCATCTGCATCTCAATATGACTCATCCGATTATCTACTAATCTTGTGAAAATCTTGGAATAAAAACTTCCTACAAGCACTGGTACAAAGACTAGAGTCGCCACCCAATTATAAAATTGGGGAGAATTCATAAACAACTATAAGAACTTCTTACAACTCTCAACAATATATATTTTCTCTAATTCTTCACAAGAAACTTTCTCTGATAGCAGACAATACCATTACAACCTCAAAACATAATACTATATCGCTCAACCATAAAAGACATTTTCAACTCTGTGCATTCTCAATGGACTCACTAACTGGATGAAATTATGCAATTTCTATTTAGGTCCCCAGTAGGGTCACCATTTTGTTGGCTCTTTTTAATGTTGAACAACAAATTCAACAACCAGTATAATCAGGAACCAGATTTTGAAAGGTAGCCAACCTCAACTATGATTTCTAAGGATTAACTGGACCAACTAACAAGGATCAGAATCCTTCTACTCTTCAGGCTCTACAAAACCTAGGTGGGTATACCTTTGATGCATTGAATCAGACTCATTTACCCACATATGATGGCATAAATAAAAGCAGACAAACCATTCCACAAGCTCACAAAATTAGGTAACACGTACAGATGGGCTGGATCTTATACAAATAATAGGTGAAATAGAGCTTTGGAAGGATAGAACATTAACCCCTAAACATAAAGGAAAATAGATTTATCTTTTAATATGTTTGATCTAAAAACATCCCCAAACTTGCAAGACCAGTGCCTTATCCAAGGGCAACAAAGTCATATATCAAATTGTAAATGAAAGCATGTACTGCAAATCCACCTTCATCATTAAATATCCCTGCATTAATGCCTTACAAAAATGCATTACTCATCTCACTCACAAAATCATCAGATTCGAAAATATTTATCCCATTATCTATGATCTATTGCAGAATTTAAATTCTTCCTTGAAGAATGCCTGCAACCAACCACAACAATCTCATTGAAATTGACAAACTTCAGCGTCCTTGAGGCTTCAATTTATAACAAAGAGATATACATTCAGAGACAAATTCTGTGTGAATTTGTGCATGCCTTGCATACACAAGAACCTACAGCAAAACATCTACAGCAAGAAAGTACTCTATTCCTCAAAAGAAAAATCCTACGCTATATAATATTGAAGAGAACTCAAAAATGGAAACCATGAAAATATGGAGCCACTCCCCAAATTTCTGAAACCACTACAAAATGAGAAGAATTGGGAATAAGAAGGAAGAGGGAAAAGATTAGGTCTGCAACCGAAATTGCTAAGTGTCTCCTTTGTCCCTAACTGCAAAAATATCTTCTTCATTCCCATGGAAACTGCCCTCAAAATATCCCATATCTGTTAAAATTAACCACATTCCTCATCTCAAGAGCTTTCCGGTGATATATTATACTTGCCATTTCAGGCAAAAATGGACCTCTGGGCAAATTAATTCTGAATATGGCCTATCATTTAATTTTTTGAATTTTTAATATAGTTGAAACTATATATTAAATCTGATTTTAACTTTGATTTTTTGCTCTTTTTATGCCCTGGCGCCCTGCCACGTGGCAACCTTTGATTGGTTGATGGGGTCCAATGGGCACCACCTAGGATGACACTTCATCACTCTGCCATGTGTCTGCCTCATCATTGTCAGTGTGTTGCTTGCTCATCGCCACATGTCCGCCACCTATGCACCAAGTCACCACCATGTCACCGGGATCCGGACTGCCTTCTGGCTTTCGCCATTTCACAGACCTTAAGTGGTGAGCTTCTTTCCTTCACAAAATCATGCGAGCCGTCCAATCTTCCAAACCTGTAGGGTCTTTAACACTCCATTTTTTGCATACCCTTTTCGCCATCTTGCCTTTCGCCATTTTGTGAGGCTTAACTATCGATCATCTCCACCCAGCGAAATTGCGCGCACCATTGATCTTCTCTGAACTTGCTCACCGATTAAGCTGCCTTTTGTCTGCAAAACTCACCTGCCTTAGGATCTGTGCTTGTGTGGGGTCCACTTGCTCGCCACTCAGTCAACCTCCTCGATTGCCTTGGGATCCGCACCCATGCTTGTGGGGTCCACCTTGGGCACCCTTAGCACCTTGCATCAAAATCCTTTTGTGGCTTTGACATATTAGATGGGTGTAACTTTAGTTATAAATACCAAAAGTTCCTCCCACCCAGCCAATGCGGGATAAAGCCTTATGCCTAGAAACTTCACGTCTTAAAGGTTTTCTCTGCAACTGCCAAATGCATTGCTTGGGGGTTCGATGCTTCTCACCTCAACGACCCACACATGGAAGAATAAAGAGGCATCGTGAGTTAAATGTTGGACTGTTGACCATTTGCTGAAGGGTTTCTATGGCTTCAAACACCACACCAACCACGCATAGGGAAAGGAATGGCCAATTTCATTTGCTGTTTGTATTTACTTCAAATTCTATGTGGCTTCAAACATGCCACATGAGAGGGGCTAGACTGCTATTTGCATTTGTTATAGGGGTTTCATAGCTGCTAACTTCAACGCCCAACCACCAGGGAGGAGAAAAGAGGATGCTGGCACTACCACTACATTTCCTTGAGACTTATGCTGCGGCCAAACATCACGTGGAGCCTGTGATTTCCAATTTGTAATTTGTTTGTTTTCAATAGCCTTCTTCATTACCACATCTAGCAGGGAGAAGATGGGAGACCACCTGATGGAGGAGGTTGTTGCAGTTTGTTTTTATTTGCTTTGACTCTTCTACAGTCCTTCTTCAAACACCACATCCAGCATTAGCTTTGCAAGCTCCTCCAAACACCACATCAATCCTTGGCAAAGATGAGGAAAAAATCGTGGGGGAGTGGACTGGCATTCATTCGCCAAATCTGTATTTCCTTTACACTTCACTACTGCTAACTTCAACGCCATCTGTAGATTCAGAAAATCCAGAAGATAAGTTTGGAATGTATGGAGCTTTTGGGGGGAAGGAAAAAAAAATGTGGAGTCCGGCCTTTGCAAGAGAACATACCATAAGGTTAAAGCGAGAAAATCTGACCCTCCTTGGCTCAACTAAGAAATACAATAGCTGCATTGTGGCCTATTGCTCCTCAACATCTTTCATTCTCAGCATCATGTAATGAAATGGTTCCATCGTTATGTCCAATACCTGGGACTTTACCATCAGGATGCCAACAAATAGATGTGGCTCTTTCTTCTTAGAGAAATAGTTCATAACTTGTCCCAATTTAGAAGGTGCAAAACAACTTTACCCTCTTCTGTAATCATAACTAACAAGTCCTTGTTGGGGTGCCATTCTGCTTTCCCCACCATTTGTTTGAATTCAAAGTTTCCCCTCTCTTGGCTGCTCTTGAAGTATTGACATTTTTACCCCAATTTCAAAACCATAAAGTTCCATAAAATCCTCTCACTTATATGCCCACATAATGAAACAAAATCGTCTCTTAATAAACCCACTTGCCAACAAAATCAATGCATGAGCATGAGCCAGGTCGGGCCCCAAAGTGGGTCCGACTAAAAAAAAATTGTTTTCATACAACTGACCTCTAAAATGCCTTAGACACCTTGAACTTACCTCTAGAATCAATCGACACCATTTTCGGATCACCAGACTAAGTTTTGCAACTTTCAGGCACTTGCGCCACATTTTTGCATTTAATCACGAAGACCTATTTTTTAAGTCGGTCAAAACACCTTTCTGGATCTCGCCATCTGATAGGCGTGTACTTTGATATACAAGGATGAACTCTACCAAGCGGTTTCTCAAAATGACTCCGGAGCGAAGATATTAATTGCCAAAAATGACCAACTGGCTTTCTCGAAACTGCAGACCTGACGAAGTCAATGTTCTAGCAACACATGATGCCTTTCTCAAAAATACCAAACGAACTCCGTAGACCCTCAAATTTGAAACACAGGTACCTTGAAGTACATATTAAATCTTTGAATTCCTAGTTTGACCAAAAGTCTGACTGGGTACAAATGGCGTGCTCATGAAAATGGCTACTTTAATTGATACGGCAACAAAAGTACGGATAATTGAAAAAGATGGCTCAATAGACCCTTTTGAAAACCGATCAAATGGATTGGCAGAGGCTTGAAATTTGAAACATGACTCATCACTTATACCAAAAATAGCCCGGAACAAACATTCTGACATAAAAATCAGTGAAACAACTTTTACACTTATGCGAAATAGGGCTCCGACTAGGCGCTGAAAGAGGGACTTGTCAAAACGTACAAAGTGCAGACAGTTCAAGCTTCGTAAACTGAGCAAATGGATTCATGAAGAATTGACATTTTGGATGATGACTCAAATTTATGCATAGAATTCAATCCATGTTGAAATTAATCATGACAATCAACAGGGAAAAAGATATAAATACCCAAAGTAGGCTACTCAATAAAATATGCATTTGTGCCTAAAATGCACTTTCAGCTCACCCTTGGAAATGGGTACTTGGTAAACTTATCCAAACTGAATTTTGAAAGTTGCACATCACTGAATAGGCCTAATGAAAGGTGTAGGACATGTTTCCCAAACCTTACCCTCTGAAAATCAACTGGCTCCATTTTGCCCTCTCTCTAACTAGGCCATTCAAACTGACTCATTTGGAAATGTAAAGCAAAAATTTGAATTGGGCCTCAAAACTGTACTCAATTTTAATGAGTCCCAATAGTAGCTCTGACTAGGGATGGTTGATTGCAAGATCAACACAAGAATCTAGAATCTATGGTTAAGCAGACCACCCAAAAACGGAATACTCTTCTCTTCCTTTCTCTTCTCAAAACCTGAGGGCTCCTTGTTCTACCCAAACAGCAAGGCACTTTATTGAAAACCACACAACTTAAAGCAAAGCAACTGTACAAGAGATACAAACATACTTACAATTGATTATAACTCCTCCACTTTCCTCAACATTTACCTCTCTAAAAAATCTGATTTTCGTCTCTTGATATCATGATCCAAACAAAGACACCTTCCAGTAATAACTGAGCATAATCATTATAATCAAACCTTACCATCATACTACTGAAACAACTGGTGTACATGCCTTTTGTCTGATTTTGAACTTTATAGTCACACATTACTTCAACACAAGTAAAATCATGAGACAAATCACAATAGAGGCCTTCCCACAAACTGCCATACCTTTCACTTTCCCAATCAATTCTATCTTTTGAAAGGGCATCATCATGTTGAACTCCAAAAATAAAGCTTTCAATCTCTCTATTGTAGTTCTTATCAGCACATGCCTTATTACCATTTAAATTCATAGAATGAGGGGCATTACTTACTAATTGATACAAACAACGAACATAAATATTACAATCCGGATGTGGTACTTCACTATGCTGAGCACACTCCTTACTATCCTTGTTCATCAAGCTCAAAACCTCTGCATTCTCAATATCCCATTCATGGAAAAGGAGGCATACCTCTGGCTGAAGCAAATCCTCAGCTAAGTATTTCTCATTCAGACTTATATCCACTTGAAAAATTCCATTTGTGGTCTGAAGTAATCATCACACAACCCACGCCTCTAATCTTCATCATAAAACATGTCACTACTACATGGAATCGAATCAGCATTGTCGACTGGTTCATCATTCACAACATCTCGCTGATAAATTATTTCTTCATACAAAGGGTTAGAAACCAAATGGAAAATCCCCTTATGAACATTATGACAATGAAGTGGTTGGTCTGTGGCTATGTCAGCATTGAATAGAACATTATAAAAATTGCTAAAAATACCATCTGCCATATCATCATAATCATCTTCATCAAACAAAGAAGAAATTGAAACTAGGCTAGAACTATCCTCAGTGTTCCATGTTTCACAACCACAAATTTTCATCCTATGACTATCATTCTAAAAATCAAGATAATCATACTTATCTTGCCAATATTGATCTTCTTTACCAATAGAACACTCATCATCAGCCAAGGAACAAAGATGAATATCTCTGCTATTTACTTCATCTGATGACTTTTCAGCATGTTCACTAAAATTTTTTGTCATAAAACCATCTGTTAGATCAGCATGTTGTTCATCAAGTGTACAGGCATTCAGTTCACATTCCTTTTTCGAAGAATCCTCTTCACCATATTGCAGAAGGTCTTCATTAACAACTCTAAGGCTTTCCAACATTTTAACTTCCTTATCCATAACTTCAAGAGCTTCCCTAAGTTCTGCAATCTTCTGGAGTTGCATTGCACTTTGTTGTTCCATATGACATTGTTTAAAAATTTGTTCATCAATGTGTGCTACATTTTCATTGCAATCATACATACCATTACAATTTTCTGAATTAGCTTTGTGCATAACTTTCAAATTAAAAAGATCATCAACATGATTATAAGAAGTGAAATCTGAAAATACTTTAACCTCGTCTTTAACACAATTGACATTACCAATATTTAAATGAGGATCAACCATTGTCTGCACCAAATAACTACAATTTTCATTGGGAATGAAACTGTCGTGGTTCCTAGGACAATTATGGACACCAAAACTCTGAGCATTACTTCTCAATTCACACTTAGTTGCAGCATTACAAACACTATGACAATAGACACTAGTGGATACAAGTCTTTTAGGAATGCCATATTTCAAATTTTTCCCTATGTCCATGGCTGTCACAAATGCTTGATGCAATGTTTTTGGCTCTTTATCCCTCAACCTATAACTACTCTTACGCCCAAAGGCATCCAAATAAATCACTAAAGACACTTCATCCTTTAGTTTATACTCTTGTGGGATCTCAGCCAATGCTTTGGAGAATTTGACATTGAAGGCTGATAGTAATTCACCTTCCTCAATTTTGATCTCCATTAATTTCCTCATTGCATCATTAAAGTTTATTCTCTGAGCAAATTGCTCAAGAAAAGATTCAACTAATTCTTCCCATGAGGGAATAGAATCTACTAGCAAAAAGGAAAACCAATCCCTTGCATCCTCTTTCAATGATTGAACAAGTAACTTCATACACACATCTTCTCGATAGATTTCAAATTCTCCCATCAGATCTAAATTTTTTTTCAAATGTTGACATGCTGATTCAGATCTCTTCCCACAAATACTGGCAAATACTTTCTAATTTCCGTGGGTATGGGATTTGGGTAACCCGGAATACCTTCAAAGTTCAAAGCAACATAATACTTCATATTGAAACTTTTCTTATTACACAGTTGTGACACTTCACTAGGCATGGTCATATGTGAAAATACACAAGGCTGAAAAACTTCACTACTCATTTCTTCTTGCTTCTACAAATAATTATACAACCTTGCGTTGAATAATAAAACACTTCAAGCACATATCCTTATTTAAATATTTTCATAACATTACATAACACAAAGCTTTTCAAATTTGCATATTACGGAAGAATATATATGTTGTAACTTCAGCCAAAATAGATATGCAAATAGACTTTTGGGATTCCTCTTTTTCCCTCTTTACTAGTGTTGTTCACTTAATGGGAAAACTACATTACTCATTTAGATTTTTAGGACCAATATCTTGCATTGAAACTTCTGAAAATATCTGGGTGTTTGCAGCTATAGGATTTATAGATCTGAAGATTAACTTCCACTTTTAGCACTATCTTTTACCTCAGAGTCGCCAACTCTTACATAGAGGACATTTTGAACAGCAAAATGTCATTCAACATATATTAATATTCTTTATTGTCTCCTTCAATCTCACTGCAGCTAATTTACTCTAGGCTATTTAACACAAATCTGGAAAGCCATTTTTGTTGTGTGTGAACTGAAATCTTTTACTGCACTTTTCTTCTCAAAATTTTATGTTGAAAATACCATGTGTGAGCATACAACTAATTTAATCATTTGCATCTTAATATGACTCATCAGATTATCTACTAATCTTTTGAAAATCTTGGAATAAAAACTTCCTAGAAGCACTGGTATAGAGACTAGAGTCGCCACCCAATGATGACATTGTGGAGAATTCATAAACAACTGTAAGAACTTCTTACAACTCTCAACTGTATATATTTTCTCTAATTCTTCCCAAGAAACTTTTTCTAATAGCAGATAATACCATTACAACCTCAGAACATGATACTAAATCCCTCAACCATAAAAGACATTTTCAACTCTGTGCATTCTCAATGGACTGACTAACTGAATGAAATTATGCAATTTCTATTCAAGTCCCCAACAAAGTCACCATTTTGTTGGTTCTTTTTTTATTTTGAACAAACAAATCAACAACCAGTATAATCAACAACCAGATTTTAAAAGGTAGCCAACCTCAACTTTGATTTCTAAGGATTAACTAGACCAACTAGCAAGGATCGGATTCCTTCTACTCTTCATGCTCTGCAAAACCTAGGCGGGTATAGCTTTGATGCATTGAATCAGACTCATTTACCCACATATGATGGCATAAATAAAAGCAGACAAACCATTCCACAAGCTCATGAAATTAGGTAACACGTACAGATGGGCTGGATCTTATACAAATAATAGGTGAAATAGAGCTTTGGAAGGATATAACATTAACCCCTAAACATAAAGGGGAATAGATTTATCTTTTAATATGTTTGATCTGAAAACATCCCCAAACTATGTGAGGCCTCACCTCAACTCAGTTTGACATTCAATGGATTTTATATTTTAGACTATTATGGATACTTTATTTTGATGCATTTTGAGACTTGGAACTTATATGATTTCAGGATTTGGGTAACATTGCTATGATTTGATGATTCACTTACATGCTTTATGAGATAGAACACTACATGATTATTAGATAGAATGATATTGCAATGATAGATGTCATTATTGAATTTGCAGGACTTTATTCTGAATATAGAACTATGATGTATGTTTAGTTTATGTGAATTGGGATGAAAATTGCTTATGAGAAATTGCTTGGTAAAAGTTGTATTTGATCTATTCAGATGAAAATTGTATGCAAGTGATGATGTGCATTTTTATATTTTTGAATTATATTATATTTGGATATTTGGAAGTACTAATGTGTAAATTGAGATGCGTAGGAAATTTACCATGTGACCATGGAAAATTACGGAGAATCAAACCTAGACTTATGTATGTTTGTAAGCCAGGGTTTGTCTATTTGGAAAGACAACACCCCGTTTGTCTTGTATTTTATTTGTAACAGTATATGTTGCATGAGTGTTAAGTGTTATTTAATTTTATTGTGTAAAAGCCTCAAGAAACAATTTCATGTTTTATTTTTGTAAAAGTGTTTTATTATGTCACTTGACACGTGTGTATTTAAATTTAAATGTTTTATTTTGTCTCTTGGTGGGAAAGTGTTTAATTATAGTTTTCTTAATAAATTAATGTGTTGTCATAAATACTTTGGGAATATAATATTTGGAGTGGTCAACTTATGTTTGACCCGAAAATAAACTTCAGAGGGGTTTAAAATGGGTTAAATGAACACCTAGGGGTAGTTTAATAGGGTTTCCTAAAGCCCATAAGGTATACCTAGGGGTTAGGGGTAATTTTAGGCAAGTTTCTACTTTATAATGATCTTTTTAACGCTTTAAAAATTGGTTTTTTTGAGTTGAGCGAAAATTGAAAATGGAAGTTAAATCAAATCAAGATTTTTCCTTTTGGAAGGAGAGTCTTTTTGCATTTTGCTTTCTTTCTTTTTTTTGTTTTTTTTAGAATCTTGTGAGAACTCAGAGAGTGAGCTTCTTAAGGAAGATTTTTGGGAATAGCAGGGTAATCACCCACTCTCCATTTTTGGAGACAGAAGAAAAATTAGAAGGAAAATAATGTTATGGAATAGAGAAATTGAATAAGGGTAGAAGGAAAAAGATTTGTGGATTGGGCAGCTCTTCATCAGATATCATAATAACCTTTGGGCAGATTAAGGTTGGTTTCTATTATTAATTTTAATGTCTTCTTCTTGTTTATGTCTGGAAGTTGTTTGTATAAGAAATCTGTGTTTTTTTTGAAAGTTTGTGTTTGAAGAATCTCTTGGTATTTTTGCTTCATGAAATATTGTGTTTTGGGAGTTTTCTCAAGATCTCTTACTCTTGGGAGAAAAGAGGATCTTGAGGGTGGTAGCAGTGACAGCCCTCGAGTGAGAGACTCTCTTTTGAGAGTGATCACAAGGGATCTTTGTGTGACCCTTGCTACATGGCCTGTTTGTGCAATGGGGGTCATAAGGAGGGATATAAGGCTAGAATGCCTTTGGGGGGCATAAGGAATAAGGGGCTGAGATTCTTGATATTTTTTATTGTGCCATGAGGTGGCTTCTTGTTTATTTCATACTTGCAGTTCTCCTCAGGGTATTTGGTCCACTACCACCCATTGAAAATGTTCATCACCAAAGTGTGGTGTTGTGAAAGCCAAGTTGGGAATGTGTCTGAAAAGAATCTATATGCAATGCTTTCTATGTGTTTGCCTGTTTGTTACCCGTCTAGGAATTGGTTCTCCAAGCTCGGTGGTGGCTACCAGTTAGCCTAGGCTGGGAGGTGAGCACTCCGTGGTCATATTTGTGTTTTCTATTATGCAGGAAAATTCAGAGGAAAGAGAATAGGAACCATGAAAGAGATACAGAAGATTGTTATTGAAGATACTTGAATTCAGTTGCAGATGTTTGTTTAAAGTTGTTATAGAAATATGTCTCATTCATAGAAAAGAGAAGCAAGTTGTATTTTGTGAAAGTAGACTTGAAGTTTTATTGTTGTGACTATTCAGAGAAAACATTCTGTAAATTGGAAGAATATCTTAGAGATGTTTTAAAAAAAGAAAAGCTTGTTATTTCTACTTCTGGTTTATTTGAAAAAGAAAAGTTAATTTGTGTTGCATGCAAAAGCTTCTTGTATTTTGGAAAGAAATGAAAGAATTGTTTTCATTTAGATTTTACCTATATTTTTACTTGAGGCAAGATAGAAGTTTATTTATGCTGAAAGATTTTAAGTATTTTAAATGGAAAAAGTTGTTTTATGTGAATAATTTATTAGAAGAAAAAAATCAATGAATTTCTTTATTTCCAGAAAAAGTATAATGTATCTTTGAATAGTATTCTAAATTGTATTTTAGTTAGCATTGATTTAAAAGCTTATTAATTATATATATATATATATATATATATATATATATATATATATATATATATATATATATATATATATATATATATATATATATATATATATATGTTTTAACTTAATGCTTTTCCCTTTTAATTATTTTAGTTTAAAATTTTGCATGGAAATTCTCTTCAAAAAAAAATACATATATATATTTATATATATATTATTATATATTATTATATATTATTATATATTATATTTTAAAAAATAAAAATAAAAATAAAAGGAATGCATTCGGGTCCTCGCGGACTCCACTGTGTGTACGCATAGTGGAGGGCCGCGCGGCGCCCACTGTGTGCACACACAGTGGAGCCGCTTTCAGCTCCCACTGTGTGAGCACACAGTGGACGGCCACGGCCGCCACTGTGTGGCCACACAATGGGGAGCCGCTAGCGGTGCCCACTATGTGGGCACACAGTGGTGCTGCGGCGCCCACTGTGCGCACACACAGTGGCACGCGGCCAGCCCGCCTCCCAAACTCCCGTGACCTGCAAACAAAGAAACCATGGCCGCCTTTGGGGTCTTCGGCCCAGCAAGATCTTTGACTGTTAAAAAAAAATATATGGGTTAAAACCCTAGCCCGGATGGGGCTAGGGCAATTCGGTTTTTTTTTTAAAAAAATATATATTAATTAGTTTAGATATTATAAATGTGAGAAAATTAGAACCCTAATTAGGGTTGGGGAAAATATGATTTAATAATTAGGAAGTTAAAAATGGCTTTTGATTTAGAGTTAAAATATTTAACATATAAGTAAAAAAAAAATATATATATATATATATGGGAATATATATATGTATATATATGAATTTTGAGCATTTTGAATATGTAATTAAATTATAAATATATATATGTATGTATATACAAATATGTATATATATATATATTTATATATTCCTGATTTTAATTTGGAATAAATTATAAAGAGAAATTTTAATTTAAAACAAAATTTGATAAGACTATACAGTCATGTTGGAGGATAAATAAAAATTTCTCCCCTATTTCTTTTAGTTCGATTAATTTAATAAACCTATTGACTAGGTATCTCTTGGAGATAGAATTAAACCAGTAGGTTTTCCGCAATTAAAATTAAACAATTTATCGATGCTTAGTTCGTTTCAGAATTGGCTCGAATTTAATAATGGAAATTTCATTAACGCTTGTCGCAAGAGTGAACTTGTTAATTAAATTAGTATGTTTTTTTAAAAAAAATTTGTTCCGTTTTTGCCCTAAATTTTGGGCATGACATTTTGGTATCAGAGCAGGGTTTCCACACTAGGAGCCTTACTCACTTACGTTTCGCCTTAGTATATTTTAAAATTATTTTGTTAATGGAATTTTGAATTTAAATAAATTTAATTCTAAAAGAAATAAATTAATTGTTTGTCTTATTTTCCTCTTAGGATGCCTCCGTTGACGCGACAAGCTTGCAAGAGCGGACGGGGTCCTAGACATGTGCGCATAGCACGTGATGAGGTAGAGAGGGAGGCATCGGTTCCAGAGGAGAACCCAGAAGCACCTCCCAAACAGCCAAATGAACCTAACCGTGACATTTTAGCAGCCATACAGAATCTTATTGGCATTGTTCAGGAAAGAATCCCAGCAGAGAACCCTCAGGTTAGGAGTCATGACTCTGGGAGTCATAGATCTGTTGATAAAGAACGAAGCAGGAGCCCAGCTCCGATTCCTGTAGAGAGTCAGGGTGGTAATGAGCCAGAGTCAGTGCCTATGCCAGGACCACCTCCAGCGGTGGAACCAGTTTTTTTTGAGAGAGCTCATCGAGATCCAGGGGATCTCATCAGGGAGGTCATGCGCCTCCAACCACCATCCTTCGGAGGTTCTACAGATGGAGTAGAGGTCGAGGCATGGCTTCTGAGTCTTGAGAGGTGCTTTGCGTTGCGTTCTTATGAGAGCAACTTGAAAGCACGTGTTGCAGTTCATCTTCTGAGAGGGACAGCCTCCACCTGGTGGAGACAGGAAGAGTACAAATGCGGATTAGTTCCTGATACACTCACTTGGGATATTTTCACAGAGAGGTTCCGTGAGAGGTACCTATCAGAGCACTTCAGGCAGCGTCGTATAGATGAATTTCATGATCTCCAACAAAAAGGCTTGTCAGTAACCCAGTATGAGAGTAAATTCTTTGAGTTGTTGCCATATGTAGATTATCTAAAGGATGAGAAACTACTTGTAAACCATTTCATCAGGGGATTAAATGCCGGTATAGCCGGGCCTGTTAGGATGTCCACTCCAGAGAGCCTTCGGGTTGCTGTAGAGAAGGCACTGATTGCCGAGGAAATTCAGGTTAGACCATAGGACAATAGGGATCGGTTTCAGAACCGAAATCCCGCACCTCAGACTTATGGATTCCAGAAACCACATTGGAAAGGGAACAACCAAAATTCTCAGGGGTTCTCCAAACCCCCTCCTCCACAACAGACACCACAAAACCAGAAACAGAAGCCTCCACAGTATCAGCAGGGCTCTAAGCCCAAGCAGTGGCAGACTTAGAGACAGAAACGTGATCAGAGAGCACAGGGGCAGTACACACAGCCGGCGGGGACTCAGCAGTCCTCCAGGGGTGGGTACAGCGGATCCAGTAGATCAGGAGGTCAGGATTTTTCTAGGCCTCAGGGTGCCCAGTTCTAGGCACGGGGTGCTTGCTTTACTTGTGGAGCCATGGGGCATTTGGCGAGGGATTGTCCTCAGGGGCAGGTAGCAGGGAGTCAGCGGATGGCCGCTTCAGAGCCTACAGTTGGTGATATGGGCAGGTCCCATAGAGTATTCGCAGCGGTTGACAACCGCCAGGCTGATCATCAGGCCACAGTTATCGAATCTTCAAGTATAATTAGAGGTAACAATGTATCTATTTTGTTTGATTCAGGAGCTACTGACTCCTTTATATCTCCATCGGTTGTGGAGCATTGTGGGCTAGTGGCAACTAGGCAGGGTGTCAGTTGGGAAGTGGAATTAGCTTCAGGGGCTAGAGTGTCAGTGGAATCAGAGGTTAAGGCATGTCAGCTGTAGATTGGCAAGACCACCACTTTAGTTGACCTTAGAGTGACTCCACTTGGATCTTACGGAATCGTACTTGGCATGGATTGGCTTTATGCCCACCGAGCTAAGATGGATTGCCGCCTGAAAAAGATCGAGTGTGAGGATGACCATGGTTCGCCCATAGTTATCACCGGGATTCAGAGGCCCGTGTCTCTTCGTATGATCTCCGCAATGCAGCTTAAGCGGAGCATGCGGAAGGGATGTCATCTTTTTGCTATCATGATCAGTGATAGAGGGGAAGAGGAGGAAAAAGAAACATTGCTGGATGACCATCCTATCCTTAATGGATATTCAGATGTATTTCCTTCCGAGTTACCAGGAATGCCTCCCCGCAGAGAGATTGACTTTCATATAGACCTAGTACTAGGAGCCGAGCCAGTTTCCAGAGCACCTTATAGAATGACCACAAATGAGCTTAATGAACTTAAAATTCAGCTTGAGGAACTTCTTGAGAAGGGTCATATCCGTCCTAGCGTATCCCCGTGGGGTGCACCAGTCATCTTCGTTAAGAAGAAGGATGGATCTCTACGATTGTGTATGGATTATCAGCAGCTAAATA
Source organism: Cryptomeria japonica (assembly GCF_030272615.1). Lineage (NCBI taxonomy): Eukaryota > Viridiplantae > Streptophyta > Pinopsida > Cupressales > Cupressaceae > Cryptomeria > Cryptomeria japonica. The sequence goes on along the minus strand of NC_081407.1, from coordinate 258,319,891 downwards.
AAGTAACCATCAAGAACCGATATCCTTTGCCCAGAATCAATGATTTATTTGACCAGCTTCAGGGTGCCAAAGTCTTTTCCAAAATAGATCTGAAGTCAGGTTACCATCAGTTGAGAATAGTGGAAAGTGATATCCATAAGACCGCATTTCGCACTAGATATGGTCACTATGAGTTTACCGTAGTCCCCTTCGGACTTATGAATGCCCCAGCAGTTTTTATGAGCCTCATGAATGGGGTGTTCCGTACCTTTCTGGACCATTTTGTTATTGTGTTCCTTGATGATATACTGATATATTCTCGGAATGAGAAGGAGCATGAGGAGCACCTGAAACAGGTATTGCAGTGTTTGCGGGATAACCAGTTGTTTGGCAGCCTATCGAAGTGTGCTTTCTTTCGATCTGAGGTCAAGTACCTTGGACACATTATTTTCGGTGATGGGATCTCAGTTGACCCATCAAAGATTAGGGCTATTATGGATTGGCCAGCGCCTACCAGTGTGATAGAGGTCAGGAGTTTCATGGGCTTAGCAGGATATTACCGACATTTTGTCGAAGGTTTCTCCAGAGTCGCACACCCTATTACTTCTCTTCAGCGTAAAGGGAAGAAATTTGAGTGGACAGAGAAGTGCGAGAAGGCCTTTCAGGAACTCAAGAAGGCACTTACTAGCGCTCCTATCCTTGTTGTACCAGATCCTTCAGCGGACTTCATGGTTTGTACAGATGCTTCCCTAGAGGGTTTAGGGGCAGTTCTTATGCAAGATGGTAGGGCCATAGCTTTTGAGTCTAGGAAACTTAAGACTCATGAACTTAATTATCCCACTCACGACCTTGAGCTCGCAGCAGTAGTGCATGCACTTGTGAGGTGGAGACACTTCCTTTTAGGACATCACTTCGAGTTGCATTCAGACCATCAGAGTCTTCAGTACATCTTCACTCAGTCGAACCTTAATGCACGTCAGAGGAGATGGATGGAGTTTTTGTGCGAATATGATTTTGACGTTCACTACATCAAAGGAAAGGAAAATGTAGTTGCAGATGCCTTGAGTAGGAGACGTCACGAGGTTTTCACCATATCCATGGGCACAGACTTGAGAGACCGTATACTTCAGCACTTGTCAGAGGATGGATGGTATGCAGAGGTTTGTCAGGTATTACGTTCTCAGGTTACTCTAGAAGGGAAATATGTGAATTATTCTTTGGAGTCCGATGGACTGTTATGCCACAGAGGGCGCATTTATGTACCTTCCTCCGAAGGGTTGCGAGAGTTCATTGTCACGGAAGCTCATAGAGCTCCTTATGCAGCGCATCCCGGGGTTAAGAAGTTGCATGCAGACTTGAGGTAGTTGTATCATTGGCCGGGAATGTGGCAGCTCATTGCTGAGATAGTAGCTCGGTGTCTCGAGTGTCAGAGGGTAAAGGCGGAGCACCGCCATTCAGGTGGGTTGCTTCAGTCTCATGCTATACCAGAGTGGAAGTGGGATACTATATCCATGGATTTCATCATTGGTCTCCCTATGTCTTCTCGTCGCCATGATGCTATCTTGGTGACAGTTGACAAGTTGACCAAAGTAGCTCACTTTTCACCAGTTCGTACTACATTCACAGCTCCAGCAGTAGCACAGGTATTCTTGCGAGACATTGTTAGGCTTCATGGCGTACCCCGCAAGATTATTTCTGACAGAGATTCTCTTTTCACTTCTACCTTTTGGAAGTCATTACAGGCAGCTATGGGCACTAAGCTCAATTTCAGTACAGCCTATCACCCGGAGACAGATGGTCAGACAGAGAGGGTCAATCAGGTGTTAGAGGATATGCTTCGTATGTACGTCATGGATCATCAGACCCGGTGGGAAGAGTACCTTCCCTTAGTGGAGTGTGCCTATAACAATGGGCATCACACTTCCTTGGGAATGCCACCCTACCAGGCATTATACGGCAGGCCTTGCAGGACGCCCTTGAGTTGGGATCGCATAGAGGATAGAGTTGCCATTGGTCCTGAGTTAGTTTGGGATATGGAGCAGCAGGTGGATTTGATTAGGCAGCGTCTCAGAGAGGCTCAAGATAGACAGAAGAAGTATGCCGATGCAAAGAGGATAGATCGTAGTTACTTGGTTGGAGACAGAGTTTTCTTGAGAGTGCGACCGCATAAGAGTCCAATCCATTACGGAAAGGGTTCTAAGCTCGCACCTCGCTTTGTAGGACCTTTTGAGATTTTGGAGAGGATAGGCCCAGTTGCCTACCGTTTAGCTTTGCCACCTAACCTGTCACGCATCCACGATGTGTTTCATGTTTCAGTTTTGAGAAAATATATCTATGATGAGTCTCACCTTTTAGATTGGGATGCCTTGCAGGTGGAGTCAGACGGGCAGCTAGCTTTGGAGCCCATTCGCATTTTGGCACACCGGACATTGGCCCTTCGAGGTCGAGAGCTAGACTAGGTTAAGGTCTAGTGGGATTGTTATGATGAGGTTACGGCTTCATGGGAGGACGCAGCACGTATGAGATCAGAGTACCCTCACCTCTTTAATGAACTCCAGGAGGAAGTTCATGCTTAGAGGGGGAGGATGTGAGGCCTCACCTCAACTCAGTTTGACATTCAGTGGATTTTATATTTTAGACTATTATGGATACTTTATTTTGATGCATTTTGAGACTTGGAACTTATATGATTTCAGGATTTGGGTAACATTGCTATGATTTGATGATTCACTTACATGCTTTATGAGATAGAACACTACATGATTATTAGATAGAATGATATTGCAATGATAGATGTCGTTATTGAATTTGCAGGACTTTATTCTGAACATAGAACTATGATGTATGTTTAGTTTATGTGAATTGGGATGAAAATTGCTTATGAGAAATTGCTTGGTAAAAGTTGTATTTGATCTGTGCAGATGAAAATTGTATGCAAGTGATGATGTGCATTTTTATATTTTTGAATTATATTATATTTGGATATTTGGAAGTACTAATGTGTAAATTGAGATGCGCAGGAAATTTACCATGTGACCATGGAAAATTACGGAGAATCAAACCTAGACTTATGTATGTTTGTAAGCCAGGGTTTGTCTATTTGGAAAGACAACACCCCGTTTGTGTTGTATTTTATTCGTAACAGTATATGTTGCATGAGTGTTAAGTTTTATTTAATTTTATTGTGTAAAAGCCTCAAGAGACAATTTCATGTTTTATTTTTGTAAAAGTGTTTTATTGTGTCACTTGACACGTGTGTATTTAAATTTAAATGTTTTATTTTGTCTCTTGGTGGGAAAGTGTTTAATTATAGTTTTCTTAATAAATTAATGTGTTGTCATAAATACTTTGGGAATATAATATTTGGAGTGGTCAACTTATATTTGACCCGAAAATAAACTTCAGAGGGGTTTAAAATGGGTTAAATGAACACCTAGGGGTAGTTTAATAGGGTTTCCTAAAGCCCATAAGGTATACCTAGGGGTTAGGGGTAATTTTAGGCAAGTTTCTACTTTACAATGATCTTTTTAACGCTTTAAAAATTGGTTTTTTTGAGTTGAGCGAAAATTGAAAATGGAAATTAAATCAAATCAAGATTTTTCCTTTTGGAAGGAGAGTCTTTTTGCATTTTGCTTTCTTTCTTTTTTTTGTTTTTTTTAGAATCCTGTGAGAACTCAAAGAGTGAGCTTCTTAAGGAAGATTTTTGGGAATAGCAGGGTAATCACCCACTCCCCATTTTTGGAGACAGAAGAAAAATTGGAAGGAAAATAATGTTATGGAATAGAGAAATTGAATAAGGGTAGAAGGAAAAAGATTTGTGGATTGGGCAGCTCTTCATCAGATATCATAATAACCTTTGGGCAGATTAAGGTTGGTTTCTATTATTAATTTTAATGTCTTCTTCTTGTTTATGTCTGGAAGTTGTTTGTATAAGAAATTTGTGTTTTTTTTGAAAGTTTGTGTTTGAAGAATCTCTTGGTATTTTTGCTTTATGAAATATTGTGTTTTGGGAGTTTTCTCAAGATCTCTTACTCTTGGGAGAAAAGAGGATCTTGAGGGTGGTAGCAGTGATAGCCCTCAAGTGAGAGACTCTCTTTTGAGAGCGATCACAAGGGATCTTTGTGTGACCCTTGTTGCATGGCCTGTTTGTGCAATGGGGGTCATAAGGAGGGATATAAGGCTAGAATGCCTTTGGGGGGCATAAGGAATAAGGGGCTGAGATTCTTGATATTTTTTATTGTGCCATGAGGTGGCTTCTTGTTTATTTCATACTTGCAGTTCTCCTCAGGGTATTTGGTCCACTACCACCCATTGAAAATGTTCATCACCAAAGTGTGGTGTTGTGAAAGCCAAGTTGGGAATGTGTCTGAAAAGAATCTGTATGCAATGCTTTCTATGTGTTTGCCTGTTTGTTACTCGTCTAGGAATTGGTTTTCCGAGCTCGGGGGTGGCTACCAGTTAACCTAGGCTGGGAGGTGAGCACTCCGTGGTCATATTTGTGTTTTCTATTATGCAGGAAAATTCAGAGGAAAGAGAATAGGAACCATGAAAGAGATACAGAAGATTGTTATTGAAGATACTTGAATTCAGTTGCAGATGTTTGTTTAAAGTTGTTATAGAAATATGCCTCATTCATAGAAAAGAGAAGCAAGTTGTATTTTGTGAAAGTAGACTTGAAGTTTTATTGTTGTGACTATTCAGAGAAAACATTCTGTAAATTGGAAGAATATCTTAGAGATGTTTTAAAAAAAGAAAAGCTTGTTATTTCTACTTCTGGTTTATTTGAAAAAGAAAAGTTAATTTGTGTTGCATGCAAAAGCTTCTTGTATTTTGGAAAGAAATGAAAGAATTGTTTTCATTTAGATTTTACCTATATTTTTACTTGAGGCAAAATAGAAGTTTATTTATGCTGAAAGATTTTAAGTATTTTAAATGGAAAAAGTTGTTTTATATATTTACATAACTTAAATACTTAAAACTTATATATATTCTGTTTTAACTTAATGCTTTTCCCTTTTAATTATTTTAGTTTAAAATTTTGCATGGAAATTCTCTTCAAAAAAAGAATACATATATAAATTTATATTGAAATAAATTTCATCCTTTTATCTATGCTTATTTAAGTTATGTAAATATAAATATATATATATATATATAAATATATATATTTATATATATATTATTATATATTATATTTAAAAAAAAAAAAAAAAAAAAAAAAGGAATCCATTCGGGTCCTCGCGGACTCCACTGTGTGTACGCACAGTGGAGGGCCGCGCGGCGCCCACTGTGTGCACACACAGTGGAGCCGCTTTCAGCTCCCACTGTGTGGGCACACAGTGGACGGCCACGGCCGCCACTGTGTGGCCACACAGTGGGGAGCCGCTAGCGGCGCCCACTGTGTGGGCACACAGTGGTGTCGCGGCGCCCACTGTGCGCACACACAGTGGCACGCGGCTAGCCCGCCTCCCAAACTCCCATGACTTGCAAACAAAGAAACCATGGCCGCCTTTGGGGTCTTCGGCCCAGCAAGATCTTTGACTGTTAAAAAAAAATATATGGGTTAAAACCCTAGCCCAGATGGGGCTAGGGCAATTCGGTTTTTTTTTAAAAAGAAATATATTAATTAGTTTAGATATTATAAATGTGAGAAAATTAGAACCCTAATTAGGGTTGGGGAAAATATGGTTTAATAATTAGGAAGTTAAAAATGGCTTTTGATTTAGAGTTAAAATATTTAACATATAAGTAAAATATATATATATATATATATATATATGTTTCCATATATATATATGGGAATATATATATGTATATATATGAATTTTGAGCATTTTGAATATGTAATTAAATTATAAATATATATATGTATGTATATACAAATATGTATATATATATATATATATATATATTTATATATTCCTGATTTTAATTTGGAATAAATTATAAAGAGAAATTTTAATTTAAAAAAAAATTTGATAAGACTATATAGTCATGTTGGAGGATAAATAAAAATTTCTCCCCTATTTCTTTTAGTTCGATTAATTTAATAAACCTATTGACTAGGTATCTCTTGGAGATAGAATTAAACCAGTAGGTTTTCCGCAATTAAAATTAAACAATTTATCGATGCTTAGTTCGTTTCAGAATTGGCTCGAATTTAATAATGGAAATTTCATTAACGCTTGTCGCAAGAGTGAACTTGTTAATTAAATTAGTATGTTTTTAAAAAAAAAATTTGTTCCGTTTTTGCCCTAAATTTTGGGCATGACATACTACTCCTACTCAAGGTCAACCTAATCCACCAAAGTTGGCTAAAGATGAGGAAAATGATTGCAAAGCAAGAGAAGCACTTTTGAGCGCATTATCAAATCAGCAAGTCATGGGATTATCAGACAGATCTACTGCTAAAGCTATTTGGGAAAAATTGGAAATATCGAATGAAGGAGATTCCATAGTCAAAACTGCAAAACTTGAATGCTTCTGGGTCAGGTATGAAAATTTGAAAATGGAAAAAGATGAAAGAATTTCTGCTTTTATGGAAAGAGTAAATGAAATTGTTTTGGGTATGCAATGTTGTGGAGAAACCTTAAGTGAAGATGAGATTTTTTCTAAAGTTTTAAGAGCTTTTCCAGTGGCATCTAAAATGGAAGTTACTTCTATAAATGAATTGAGAACAATGTCTAATGCATTAGTATCTAGAGACACTTTGGTTGGAAAACTTTTGGTTTTTGAACTTGAGGAATTTGGTCCTGTTGCTACTACTAAGACAGATCTAGCATTCAAAGCATCATCATCATCTGCATCATCATCATCATCATCTGAGAAATTTGATTGGAAAGCCTTTTATGCAAAAGAACTTGAAGAAATCAAGAAGGAGAATGAAGAACTGGAAGAGCTTGAAGCACTATTTGTAAGGAAAATGCCTAAAGGTCTAGTTGGAAGTAAGTATGAAGGTAAAGCACCCTTTAAATGTTTTAACTATAATAAGATTGGTCATATGGCTTCTAGATGTCCTGATAGACATGCAAGATTAAGAGAAGAAGCTAAAAGAACATATAAGCCTAACCCTGATTATCAGAGATACAAGTTTAAGAAGAATAGAGACAAATCTTGTTATTATGCTGATGAATGAGTCGATGATGATTCTGATGAGGATCTAATGGACAATGGATGGTATTTTGTTTCTATAACATAAGATCAACCAACACCTACTGTTCAACTGGTAGAGCAGGCCCTGGCAGCTAAAGTTGAAGATAAGGATGAATGGATTATTGATTCAGGATGTTCACATCACATGACTGGTGATAAGAGTAAATTTTTAACCTTTCAGGAATACAATGGAGGTCTAGTGAGATTTGGAGATGATAAAGCTTGTATGATAAAAGGAAAAGGAACAATATCTTTTGATGGTAAGCACAATACTAATAATGTTTACTATGTTGAAGGTTTGAAGCATAATCTTTTGAGTTTTGGTCAATTAGTTGAGAAAGGATTTCAGTTGCAATTCAAGAATGGTAAATGCAAAATCTTAAACAGAATTGGTTTGGAAATTGCAATCAGTAATCAGACTAGAGGTAATATCTTTCATCTAAATAACAATGAGAAAGCATGTTTGATTTCTCATATTGATGAAAGTTGGTTATGGCATAAGAGACTTTGTCATGTAAATTTTGATTGCATTGTGAAAATTAGTACAACTAAGGTAGTAAGAGATTTACCTAAGATTGTTAAACCTCACAATCCGGTATGTAAGGAATGTCAATTTGGAAAGCAAGTTAGAGAAACTTTCAAGAGTATTCCAGAGAAATCTAACAATGTTATTGATTTAATTCATACTGATTTATATGGTTCAGAAAGAACTAGAAGTATACAAGGATATAGGTATTTTATGCTAATCGTTGATGACTATTCTAGAATGTGTTGGGTTACTTTTCTTATGGAGAAATCTGAAGCATTTGGGAAATTCAAACTATTCAAGGTGATGGTAGAGAATGAAACCAACAAGAAAATCAAATGTTTGAGATCATATCAAGGAGGTGAATTCACATCTACGAAATTTATTACATTCTGTGAAGTGAATGGGATTAGAAGACAGTTATCAGCACCCCGGACACCCCAGCAGAATGGAGTTGTAGAAAGGAAAAATAGAACTATCTTGGATGCAGCTAGAAGTATGATATCAGAAGAAAATCTACCTCATATATATTGGAGAGAAGGGGTCAATACAACAGTCTATACATTCAAGAGAGTTCACGTCAAAGGTGAAACTGGTAAGACCCATCATGAACTATGGTTTGGTAATACTCCTACTCTTAAATATTTCAGAATATTTGGAAGTAAATGCTATATTAGAAGAGATGAGTATATTGGAAAATTTGATCCTAAAAGTGATGAAGGAATATTTCTTGGTTATTCATGTAAGAGCAAGGCATATAGATGTTTTAACAAGAGATTTCAAAAAATTGTTGAGAGTGTAAATGTGAAGATTGATGAACAGTTTAGAGGAAATTCAAGGTACATGGGCCCTAAACCGGCAATAGATATAATTACAAATGAACCTACTATGAGTATATCGGTACAAAATGTTGATCTAGTTACACTGGGATCATCTGAGGATTCAACAGTCACCAAAGAATAGCAGCATGTAAAAACACCTTGGTATGTAAGATTGAACCACTTTGAAGCTCAGATAATTGGAAACAAATTTCAAGGAGTTATGACTAGAGGAAGATTGGAAAATGAAGAGGTATGTCTTATTTCTCAAATTGAACCTACAAATATTAATGAAGCATGTGAAGATAAATATTGGATTAAAGCTAAGGAAGATGAATTGGAACAAATTGAAAGGAATAACACTTGGTCATTGGTTCCCCGACCTAAAGACAAAAATGTAATTGGAACTAAATGGGTTTTCAAAAATAAACTTAATGAAGATGGAAAGGTAATCAGAAACAAAGCAATATTAGTGTGTAAGGGATATTCACAGAAAGAAGGAATTGATTACAATGAAACCTTTGCACCAGTAGCTAGAATTGAGGCAGCCAGACTTTTATCGGATTTTGCAGCACACAAGAACTATAAAGTATATCAAATAAATGTTAAATGTGCACTTCTGAATGGAGATCTTGAAGAAGAAGTTTGCATTGAACAACCTGATGGATTTTCTTTGACAGATAACAAAGATATGGTTTGTAGGTTAAGAAAAGCTTTATATGGACTAAAGCAAGCTCCTAGAGCTTGGTATGATAGATTGGACAAATATATTTTAAAGCTTGGATACACTAAAGGTAATGCTGACAACAATCTATACTACAAAGTGACTAATGATGACATCTTGGTTATTGAAGTTTTTGTTGATGATATAATCTTTGGAGGAGAAGATGGATTGTGTAAAGACTTTTCTAATAAAATGCAGCAAGAATTTGAAATGTCTATGATTGGGGAAATAAAATTCTTTTTAGGATTGTAGATTTCACAGACTGATAAAGGTATATTCCTATGTCAATCTAAGTACTTGAAGGAATTACTAAAGAAATTTGGCATGGAAAACTCTAAACTGGTAAGCACACCTATAACTACAACTGATAAACTATCTTTGAAGGATGAATCAACACCTGTTAATCTGACTAGATACAAGTCTATGATAGGAGGTTTACTATATTTGACATAAACAAGACCTAATATTATGAATGCAGTATGTATTGTCTCAAGATTTTAGAGTAATCCTACAGAAAATCATGAATCAGCAGTAAAAAGGATTTTCCAGTACCTACAAGGAACTACAAATCTTGGTTTATGGTATCCTAGAGATGAAAATTTTGATTTATGTGCATACATAGATGCTAATTGGGCAAGAGATGTGGATGACAGAAAAAGCACCACCGGTGGAGCATTTTTTCTTGGTAGCAAACTAATTTCATGGTTGAGCAAGAAACAAAGTTGTACATCACTATCAACAGCAGAATCAAAGTATGTTGTAGCAGCAACTAATTGTACATAGGTATTATGGATCAAGCAAATGTTGAAGGAAATAAAGGTAAATGCAAGGAACCTATAACTATTTACTATGATAATATGGCAGCAATTGATATATCTAAGAACCCGGTATGTCACTCAAAGACTAAACATGTTTCTATCAAATTCAATTTTTTGAAAGAGAATGTTGAAGCAAAAGAAGTGAAATTGGTTTATGTGAATATTAAAGAGCAGATTGTAGATATTTTTACCAAGCCTTTTCCTAAGGAGACTTTTGAATATCTCAGAGAGGAGCTTGGAGTTCTACCCCCACCGGTAGAGACTTAGATAGTTGATGTTTGTCATCAAATGACAAAATTAATAGAAAAATCTTTTATTCTGGCTTTGATGAGGAGAGCTACTTCTCAGGGGGAGTAGTTGGAATGTTGTAATGAGTTGGTATTTTGTATTTGGTTTTGTTTTGCTTTGGCATTTGATATCAAAGGGGGAGAGATATTATGGAAAAACACATTATCCTTTGAGAGAGATTATTCCTAGGGAAGAGACATTATGTATTTTCATTTCTAGTTTATGATCTCTTTGGGAGATTGTTGGTTTTTGGTTTTTGGCATTTTTGTTTTGGCACTTTGATAGTTTTTCCATCTTGTGTTGCTATCAATGCCAAAGGGGGAGATTGTTGGTATTTTGGATATGTTGATATGGTTTTTTCATTGATGTCAACACTTGTCAACATTTGTCAACACTTATCAGCACTTGGAGATCTTTGGTTATGTTCACTGGAAGGTCAGTGACTTATGATAGTCACTGATATTGGGTTCACCGACAGGTTGTATTGTTCACTGGCACTTGGAATGACTTGAAGACTACATGGTTATGTCGAAGACATTATTTGATCACTTGGTTTTGGCAATTTGGTTATTGGTGTATTCGGGTTTGCATATTTGCTGTTACCGGCAAATAGGTCCAGGTTATGCACCGGCAATTATGTCTATTCCACATCAGCACAACATGTTATGGAGATGATTTATTATTATTGTAAATACATTGAGCGAACATGATGCATCACTTATTGATTTATTTGTAATTGATTGTATTGTAATATCTTTTAGTGAGCCGACTTATTCAATTGATCTTAGGTTATGGTATAAATGTAAGATCTCATTTGTGAGATTGATATGCAATTGGAAAAAGGATTAGGATATATGCGAAAATAAGCAGAGCTATACACGTAGATATCATTTGAAGGTTGAAGGAATATTTTTGAGAACTTAATCAGAACTTAACCAGTACTGAATCCAGCATATGAAGATGCTATTTTGAGCAGTACATTATCACTGGATTTAACCATCCAATTGTAGTTAGTGTGACTCCCATTTTGTGATTGAACAGTGAGCTCTAGGCAACTGGCCTTTCTGTTAGGATTCCCAAAGATACTGAGAGGGGGGGGGGTGAATCAGTATCTAACCGGTTGTGATATTTTCGTAAGGGTGGCTGCAAGAAGTTGAGTCCCACTTTTGGGCAAAAAGTGGAAGTGTTTTCTCTGTTTTTCAAATCTTATGTCGATTGATGTCAAAATTTGATGCACTTAGAGATTGAATCTCAAAAAACTTCAGTAATAGAAAATGTAGTGCTCAGAGTCTACTTTTCAAATATGTAATTTATTTTAATACCCACATGGTAGAAATCCCTTTTTAGTAGGCATGTTTAAAAACTAGTTTTTCAAAATGCTTGTTTCAGGACCATACCACGCATGTGTACGACCACCCTTTTTTGATGCAAATAAACGAATTTTTGTAAATCCTTCTAGGAAATGATACCTAAGACACCAAATATTGATGAGAATTTTTTTGCTTATTTTTTTATTGAATATATTTCTTTTTATTAATTTTTAACTGACAATAAAGTATATTTTCAAAACATCGGGTGTACGATCACAATAATTTGATGAAAATTTCATATTTTTCAATTTTTTTTTTAATATTCAAAAGAATTGTATGTAGATTGATGCCATATAATTTATTTTTCTAAAATCCTGAAAACCAAAAAGTTATTAAAGTTTTAGTGAACCTTGGTATTTTAAGTTTAGGTTCCACTTTTGATTAATAAATAATACAAAAATAGTAAAAGTAATCTTATCACTATAAAATTTACATTTCTGAATTCAGGACGCTGAAAACTCTAATGGGTTTTTGTTTCGTCAAAAAATTCAATCAGAAAGGCCCTCAAAAAATTAGGCCAAGGTAGAAATCTGATGTCGTTTTACCTTAGTCATTTTTTTGGAGGTCCAAGCATAGGCTTGGTGAGACCAAGCCTATCCTGAAGGAAAAAAAAAAAGCTAAGGAATGTTTCCTGCCCCTAATTTTAAAAAATGGGTGCCTGTTTCGCTCTATACTGTTGAAAGCGAAATAGGCGCCCATTTTTAAAAATGGGCACCCGTTTCTGAAAAGATCCGTTGGGCCAGGCTCTAGCCCACAAGCACAAATCCCAATGATTGAATGATTTTTCAATTATTGGCTGAAAGGTACGATCTGCAAAGAGAATGTTTTGATTAATCATTCTCTTTGTTTGTCTTATTGTCGATTTGGTAAGGAGATTGATTCGAATTCAAATTTTGGTGTAGCCATGGGATCAAATCAATGCAGGAAGAGGCAAAGGAAGGTTCTGACAACTGAGGAGATTTCAGCAAATAGGGAGAAGGAGGTAATGCGTCAACGAGAGAGAAGATCAAGAATGAGACAAGGAGCTTCAAGTTCCACAATCATTTTAGAAGAGGAGAACATCAATGAGACCATAAATGTTGAGGAAGGAAACACAATAGAACCATTTAATTTAGGTGCATCTTCTAATCCATTATTGGATACATGTATGTCTTCACACCCCTATGTTTTTTCTCATGAAGAAATTGGTGATTCAATAGAAGCAGGTTACTTATTAAATGAAATTCTAATTGAAAATCAAACCCCAAATGAAATTAGAAGTCAAGTTGAAAGTGAAATTGAAATCCAAATTGAAACCCCAGCTGAAACTAGATCTAAACTTGAAACTGAAATTGAAACCAAATTTGAAACTCCAAGTGAAATTGAAAATCCACTTGCAACTAAAACCAATAATGTGCATATAGACATGGAAACACCAATTGAAAATGAAACATGTTTGAATGATAATCAAACGAATGAAAATTTTGAAATTAAAAGTTATGTACTAGACAACCTTCCTGGCTTGGTTTCATGGAGGCAGATTAGGACACATGCAAATAGATTGTTTAGACATTTTTTTAATAATAAAAAATTTGGGTTTCAATGTCAATTAATGGTACAACTAATTAAAATGACTAAAATGCGAAAAGTGATGAAGAAGTTAGGCTTTTATGTCAAACCCAAGAAGAAGGAGTCGTCTTTAAAACAAGTTGTATCAACTGTTGCTAGCGCCTTTGATACAATTGGAAAGAAAAGTCATTCTAAAGATAAAAATGCGGCATGACGGGCAAAAACAACAGCTTTAGTAAGTCAAACAACTTCTAATAAAAGAATGATGAGTAACATAAGTGGATATCTTAATATTCATTGCAAAACTTTGTCAAGAGCTATAAAAAGAAGAGTTAATTTTGAAAGTGATCCGGCAAACAAATTGTGGACTTTTAGTGGTAGACTACCAAGGTATAATATGAAACTTACTGGTGAAGTCAAAAAATTGATGGAAAAATTATGGCATGATAATACGAGAGTATCACCTAATGTTAGAGATGTTCTTAAATTAAGAGTTGGGTCAAAAATTCGTGATCCACATCCAAAACACCTATTGGACATGACTCAAACTGAATTGTATAAAAAAATTTTGGATGATAAGGTGTTGACTATTAGCATTTGTCAAAGGTCTTTTGAAAAGTGTAAACCTTGGTATCTTCGAATTAACAAGGAAAGAGTCACATGTTGTTGCAAAACTCATGTTCAATTTTGCTACCATTATGTTGTATTTTGATATATACATGTTACCATGCATAGTAATGGAATGTTCCAAGAATGTGGTATAAATATACCACCTGAAACTATAAAGGAGTTTATTTCAAGTTTGTTTTGCAACCCACTAAATGAACAAAATTTCCTTTTCAATGTATCTGTTTCTGGTGTATGTGATATATGTGGCAATCTTCCATTGTTGGATGAATGTTTGCATGAAAATATTTCAAATGATTTTGGACAACAATTAATTGATGTTAAAAGATTTAAAACTATTGAGTATCCACTAATGGATGGAAAGGTTGGAAAACGATGTGATCTAATCACTGAAAAAGTTAGTGTTCATGCATTTATGAATGAATTCAAGAGTAACATCATAGCTAAATATGTTAAACACACTCAAAATTCTAGATGGCTCGATGGTCAGTTTTGAATATGTAAGGATACATTTCCTGTTGGTAGTATACTTTTGGTTGTTGACTTTGTAGAGAACTACACGCTTGCACCACAAGATGAGGTACATTCACAATACTACAATTCAGTGTAGGTATCAATTTTTGTCCATATTGTCTATAGGCATGCACTTGTAGTACACAAGAGGATCACAAAATTTTGAGAGAGTGCCATTTCTATATGAGTGATAATAAATTACACTCATTTGAGTTTGTCCAGTTTTGCTTCAAGACCTTTTTTTCAAAATTTGAGGGAGAGAAAAATTCAGATGACACAACATCTAATATGGTCTGATAATTGCACAGGGCAATTCAAGAATGCTAGAATGTTTTATTGGTTGAGTAGGATTCATAAGAAAACTAATATTGAACACATTTGGAGTTTTTTTGAGGCTGAACATGGGAAAGGAGAACATGACGGTGCCGATGCATGTGTTAAGAGAGCCCTTTGCAGAGAGCAACTCAAATTCGAGGAAAAGGCTAAATTTAAAAATGCAAGTGCAATTGTGGATTGGTGTAGTGCAAATTTATCCACAGGATCAAGTCAGAACTCTACAATTAGACATTTCTTCTGGCTAGTTAAAGAGGAGAATATCCTTCCAAGATATGATTGTGATACAATAAATGGGTTAGCTAGATGGCATTCATTTAAGAGTTCTAATTCTAACTCTTGGACTATATGGACTAGAGAGCTTGCATGTTTTTGTCAATTTTGTGTTGCAGGTGAATGGGAAGAATGCGAGAATACAGAATGGGTCGAAAAATGGCAACACAAATCCTTAACACCTACTGAGACACAATATGAAGATGTTAGAAGAAATGAAGACTCTGATCATGCATTTGCATCAGAAGATTATGATCGTGTTTCAAACCTCATACAACCTGGTAATTTAATTCAATTTATTGTTTATAACTTTAAATTATATATTGTTATGTATTGTCATATAATTTATGATTACATATTTTACTTATAAATTCTAACAAGTTTTATTTCTACACATTGTACTTAAATTTGTTTTATAGGACATGTGTATGCTGTTGTTGCACCTGAGGATAATGATGAGCAGGTTGAGTATTGGCTAGCTAGATGTGTAGAACCTAAGAAAAAGTTGATATGTGATCAAGTAGATGATGATGGTTTTTAGTATCCAGTTGGGTCTGTTGTGGTGGTTCATACATGGCTACACAAATACTTAACAAGAAGGAATGGCTTACCAGCTTATGAAGACTACCAATCAAAAAAGAAGATTATACACTATTCTCATTTGGTGGTGGCAACAAACATCAAATTAGAAAGATACAAAGGTAGACCTGCTAATAAGGTATTGTGGACACTTTTAGTAGAAGAGAATGAGGCAATCATAGATGCATTGTAGAAGAGAGAGGATGCAGATGGTACATTAGGTTGAATCAAATTTATATGCATGTAAGTTTGTGTTACTTGTGTGAACTCTTTTATATTTAATCATGATAATTGTTTTTCTTTGTCCCTTTAACATTGTATTTGTCTACATTTGATACAATTTTGGTTTCATAAACAACATTGTATTAGTTATCTTCTTCTTAATGTTATTTTGTGCACATTATAATTGTGTTACAATTAAATTCTAAATTTTTATGATATATTTATTTTATTGTAATCTCTTCATAGATTAATTTTAAGTTCAAAGATAGAATTATGTCTTAAATATGACCTGACTCTATATTTATCATTGTATGACAAATCTATATTTATAGTGTACTTTTTTATTTTAGTACCATGAAGTCCATGCTTTTCATACCACTACTATCCGCACTAATAAACCATCAATACACTAGTAAAGTAGTGTGGTCAACTTAAGAGGAAAGTCGATACTATGTTTGTAGCTTCCTAATAATTTGGTTAGCCTTAGTTCCATAAATCTATTGGATTCCTCTATGAGATTCATTTATAATTAATAATCCTTTTATATAATCATGAAAATCATGATTCCTCTATGAGATTCATTTATAATTAATAAGTCGATACTTGTGTGAACTCTTTTAAATATTTAATCATGATAATTGTTTTTCTTTGTCCCTTTAACATTGTATTTGTCTACATTTGATACAATTTTGGTTTCATAAACAATATTGTATTAGTTATCTTATTCTTAATGTTATTTTGTGCACATTGAATTATAAACGATTGCACTATAAGATGATCAATCACAATGTTAATATATAAAGTCATAAATAGATCACATAACAAGTCATAAATAAAAAGTCCTATATACAATCACATAACAATTCCTAATGACATAATAACAAGTCTTGAAATAATAATTTAATAAGGAAATGACATTAAAACAAGTCCAAATAACATAATAACAAAACAATGTATCACATATATAATCACTAAAGTGCGCCAAATCACATAACACGACTTGATATCATAATAGCAAGGAAATGACATAATAAAAAGTCCTATATATAATCACATAACACATAACAACAAGTCCTATATATAATCACATAATAACAAGTCCCAGGATAACATAACAAGTGTCATCATAAAAAGTCCACAATACAATAACATGACATGATCTAAAATATATAATCTAAGAACTCACGTGCATCTCATCTGCAATCCTCTTCACTCCATGTGAAGGTGGCTGAGATGAATCATCCTGCTGCACGTGGTTCTGAGATGCACCATCCTATGTTTGTGCAATATTAGTGTCTCCACCCTCCTGTGCAGTATCAGTGACTCCACCCTCCTGTGTAGTATCAGTGTCTGCACCCTCCTGTACATTATTAAAAGATTTTACATGAGAAGAAGTTACTTGCATAATTCACTTATTAAGTAATTAAATACTAAAAAATTTAAAATAAATTACCATACAACCGTGCTCTACAATGCCCTCACTGGTACGTGGAGGTCCACTATCATGAACAAGGAAAGTGGTCGTAGCCAAGTCCTACAAAAAAAAACATTGTACATCAATTTTGATAATCCATATAAAAGCCAGGTACATAGTATAAACGAATTAGAAATTATTTTTGTAATCATCGTGCCTCAAATGATAATGTCGATGGTTGCATCTGGCTCAAGCCCATAGCCGTACCAATATTGGTAGTGGTGTGGACCTGAACAACATATATAAAGAAAGAATCAAACTTGTATATATACATAAATTATAAAGTATATATATATATAGATTACAAGATTATCACAGAAAAGCATACATGTGATGTAGGCAAAGTAACTGATGGTCGAAGGCATACATGTGATGCGCCATCAAACAATCCAGAAGCCTACAATTGCAAAAAATAACGAACATGAATCAAAGTTGTACTTAAATTAGTAAACATGTAAACACTTCAAATTAATGGATGAAAAACATACTAGTGGTATATGAGGCTGAGCCTCAGTGGTCCATGGGTCACGTGAAGAACTACCCACCTCAGTGCTACATGAAGCACCCTACAAAATTGAAAAAACATATCATATGTAAATCATTACATTAAAAAATTTATTGTTTATTTTAAATGTACATATCAATACAATGTATCTAGATGAAAGTGCATACCGTAAATGGGGCACCAACATCTCTAGGTATTGAGGTAACATGCTGTCGGTTCCTTAATGATGTGGTATGATCCATCCTCTGTTTAGAAAAAATTGGGTCATGTTATGGTTCATATGTGTATATATAAGAAATTTAATATTGCACTGTACATTATACAAATAAATTTGTACCTCTCTAGGCTGATCATCATCTGCCCATAGAAGATCAACGTATGAAGAGACGACATCAGCATGTGCAGCCTCCTCAGCATCATCGTAACCACCATGGACGACATCAGCATCATCAAAATCACCATCTCCTCTAGGGGAAGCCTCACTCTATGGACCCCTACATACATCCCCACAACTCGTGCAAACATGTGCTAAGCATGGGGTAGCCCTCACCTCTCGCAACTACTGTACCAAATTGCTTGACAAGGCACTCAATGAACCTAGAGCATAATCCACTGCTCGATGATGGGCAGGTGCTGGAACAACTGGTGATGGAAGAGGAACCAATGGATCATCGCGCACACGGTTTCTAACCCCATCGCTCAATTTTGCTCCTAGTCTATCTTGGGGCATGCCTCTCCCAACCCCCTAAAATGATCTAATATCAAAGTAATTGGGCTTTTTGTCCAATTCAAATTTTGCCCATAATTTCTTCAAAAAATACATCGGGACCTCATGATTGGAGTAAAGACCATCCACCATCGCTCCCAAAAGTGGCTAGCAATGCCCGGGTGCCTACACCATCGAATAGAGATTAGTGGCTTCTTCGGATCTATCTCTTCACTCGTCTTAGGGTTCACAAAATATTTTTTCAAATCTATTTTTGTTATTTTTAAGTCATTAACTTGTTTGTATGTGAGGCCATCTGCATAAAATGCATGCAATCCCTCACGCCAGCTACGATAGCTATCTAGCTCACTATCTAATGTCTGCACAGACTGTACAGTGCCTTGCATACTATCTGCAAGGCGTAACAACTAAGGAGGTGGATGAGGCTCATGCCTAATAGTGTGAATATCTCTAATCAAAGCATCAATACTTGTCCTAATTGTCTATCACAATTGATCTGGTGGAGGTGGAGGTGGAGGTGGAGGGGGTGGAGGTGGAGGTGGTATTATACCTAATAGCTCATCTATCTCAAACTCATCCATCATGTGAAAATAATCTACATATATATACAAACATGAAAATTTACAATTACAATTACAAACATGAAAATTTACAAACTTGAAAATTTACAATTACAAACTATTTAATTTACATTTCACCTTCCAAAAAAACTTATAATTAAATACAATTTAGCAACTTAAATATAAAAAAAGGAAACTCACATAGATCTATAATATTATTAATAGGTGGGTAATAATAAGCATCATTTAAGAAATATTATCCACTTAAATCAAAGTATAAGAAAAATTCTACAAAATAAAACATCATAATGCCCATGCAACTCAAAAAATACTTTTTAACATCTAAAGATGAATTAGTATAAGTTCCATCAAAATCATAAAAATAATCATAAGTTAAAGTCATAAGTTATATCTATGAACTTGTCAATACATGTACTACTTTGTTGTGTTCTTTTCTAGAATCATTGGATGATTTAGTGATCGCAACTAGTAGTACTACACTAAGTTGAAGCTTGAATAAATGACCATTTTTTTGTGATTTCACATTCTAGTCATTTACTTGGACATCTTGGAACTTGAAAATGATCGTCTTACATGAGATGAATTTGTTTGATATGTTTTTTTATGTATTGATTTTATTGATTTTTTAAGGTTTTATTTGAGGAGGTATCATAGGTTTCTCTATTCATCCTTTTGTGGTAAAATTAGAAAGGGATAACTATGATTCTTTTGTAAAATGGTATCTTCATAAGTTTTAGGTGGTGTAATCATTTTTCTTTTATGTATGGAGTCATACCTAAACTAGAAACACTAGAAAATAGATAATCTTGGTGTAACATCATTGACCATGTAGGAGTGGTTTGATCTAGTATCAAGATCATGATTCTACGTGTATTGCATTGGATATTGATTTCCCCCACACACTTTGGAATAGACTTTAGGAGATCCATGGAGACCCTCATATCTCTCCATTCCTAGAGGATCTTATTGTAGATTGTTTCATTCCCTTTGTAGATGAAGATCACATACCCTTCGATGGTGATACTTAAGAGGAAATTCATTATATCATATTAAATAATTTATTTACTTAAGATCAACTTTTATTTACATATTAAATAATTTTCAAAATATATTTTAATTATGTACATCAATTATATCAATTAGAATAAACATTTGGTAATGAAATACAAGCAATTATCATAAAAAATTTAGAATCAATTCATTCTAAATGTAAAATGATACATACACATATAAATATATAATCAGTTTTTTAATTTAATATATACTTGGCAAAATAAATTTATATAGACGTGTAAATTTTTAAGTAATTTATTGGGGTTTATAATGAAACCTATCCAAGAAAATTTATCATATATTAGAATACATAACTCATCTACCCTATATAGACACCACCCTCAACTCTCCCTTCTTGTTGGTTCTTATTTTACTATTTCAATTAATGCTTTCACATAATATAATACATTCACTTCCAACACACACTCTACTATTTTCATGTGCATTTTGCAAACCAACCAACACTTTACTAATATTGCTACAATAAGATTGCAATACCTCAAACTCTTGATGTACACCTTCTATTTATACTTTCTTGCTTTCCATTTAAGGCAAGTAGGTCACTAAGTCCAATCCTTTCGAGAAATCAACAAACATTTCTTAGACAACCCTACCTTGATTCTACCTTAACAATTTTCATGTCCATAATTAAAAGGAGTCTTAAGATCCATTTTCATAAGCCTACATTAATAATGAACATAATTAGGTTGAAGAAAAACCCCTCTTAGATAAAAAAATTTGTGATGTTACCTACCTGCATACTTGTCTCTTCTAGTGCAACTTTCATGAATCCTAGAGTTTATTTTGATTTGTAAATAAAGATTTGGTTAAACCTTTTGTAAAATAAATTATTACAGGGTTTTTGATCCTTTCCTTTCTCTATGTTTATTATACTTATCAACCAATCCAATGGAAAAATACACTGTCCTATAGCCAAGTTATTGAATCTTAATCCAATGTTTAGGATTTTAATTAAAGATTATAATTAAAGATTATAATTTAGGGTTTAGGGTTTAGGGTTAATCAACCAAGATAGTCAAATTTCTCCTCGGACTTGTTCGTTTTTTTTTAATTAGGGTTTAGTGTTCATTTTTCTGTTCAGGGTTTATTGTCTATTTTTTGTGTCTAATGTTTATTGTTCATTTTTTTGTTCAGGGTTTATTGTCTATTTTTTGTGTCTAATGTTTATTGTTTATTTACGTTTTTGTTTTTTGTTTTTTTCCTACGGTTTAAATAATATTCATGTTTTTTGTTTTTTTCGTATGGTTTTTACTATTCATTTTTTTTGCAATATTTGAAAACTGAAAACTATTTTAAACATGAAATAAAAGACGATTTTAAAACTTTAAAACAGAAAAATTAAAAAAATAACAATACATTAACATTTTTTTATGAAAAACAATAAAAATAAATAAAATAGAATATAAAAAATAAAACTAAATACCTAGAAGGAGGTAAAAATGGTTAGGGGGTCAGTTGAGGTGAAAAAAATGGGTACTCGTGCTCCTCAGAAACACCTGCCTGTTTTCCAAACAGTAAAAATGATGGAATATGGTTAAAAAAAATAAATAAATACATTTCAAAAATGGACGCCTATTTTTTTCAAATCGGGCACCCGATTTGAAATAAACGGGCGTTCATTTAGCTTTGGGCACCTATTGCTAAATGGACGCCTATTTTTTGGTGGCTTGGGTGCCCGAAGCTAAATGGGTGCCCGATTTGTAAAAATCGGGCACCCATTTCTAGCGCGCTCATTTCCCAACCCGCGGACTTCCGCGGGATTGGGACCCAACTTTGTATGTTTACCCTTAACTTATAACATAAAAAACATATTAAAACTGTGTACTGGTAAAGCAGAAAATAATGTAGCAAATAAGAACAAGAACCACAACATGAAAATCACACCATAACACAATGTTTTAACGATGAAACCCGGTGCGGGAAAAACCTCGGTGGGATTTGTGACCCACAATATTCACTTACTGGCCAATAAGGGATTATTACTCTTACAATAGGGGCCTGCACATGCAGGAAGGCCAAGTGCCTAGAGCTCACTACTCAATTACAAAGGAAGCCACACTGACTTACAAAAATGGATTATACTAATCCAATGTCTTGTACTACTTCAGATTAGCATCTGCTATGCCAGATTCAGTACTAGTTTAAGTTCTTCTACATACATAAACCCTTAACCTATAATTCACATATTAGGTCTGCTACCTTCTATTCAAATTTTGCATCATCCCTCTACTACCATTTTTTAATTATCTACAATGATCTCATACATATATGAGTCATATTGCAATCCTCCATGTTGGCTTACAAAATATTTTACAATTAATAACAAAATACATTAATACAAAAATTGTTGTCAGCCAGGGTGTCGGTATTCTTCTTTTCGGTGCAGTGTTCTGTATGCTGGTGTAGAGTCTATCAGTGCCGGTGTCTATCAGTATCACATGATTGCAAGGTTGCCATATATGAAAATACCTTCAATCACCTACAATTTCTCATTGGAGTGTGCATTTGCCAACAATCTCCCCCTTTGGCATTGATGGCAACACTCATGAGAAAAATTCAAGAATGTATCCAAAAATTGAAGTCCAAAAAATCTTGCCAAAAACTGTATGTCCAAAAATGTGTGTTCCCCCTGAGCAGATAATCTCTACTTCCTTCTAACCATTTTTCTCATCACACTACTCCCCCTTTGACATCAATGACAAAGATTGTCATTCGCTATCAGTGGAGTCCTGCTTGGATTCTTGTAACCGGTGGGTTACAATCTGAAAAATATCTGTCAAAACCAAATTTAAACCATTACTGAAAGATTTGTTGTCTTTTATTGCCTCTTGAGTTCTCTGCATTGTACCAGTGAGTATGTGCATTTTCTCTTCCAGTGTCTTCAGTCCGAGAACTAGAGCCTCAGATATTTCTTTTCTCAAAGAAATGAGGTAATCTAGTTTTGGACCAAGTCTACATTTCAAGTCCTTTGCTTTATCCTTTATTCTTTCTTTGTCCTTCTTTAACTTCTTGATTTTCTCTTCTTGCTCTGCAATCTTCTTCTCTATCTCCAAAAATGAATCCGATGTACCTATCAGATTGTCAACAATTTTGTAATTCTTATCTTGTGCTCTGGTGATTTCCTTTTCTGATCTTCTGTTAAAATATTTGTTTTACAAGAATCTCTATACAGTTTCTTGAAGTCAAAAATTATCTCTCCAAGTTCTGGTAATAATGTTTCCATTTTTTCCTTATTCTTCTTCATAATTTCCTCAAAGAATTTCTCTTTTTCTTTAATCATTCTCTCCTTAAATGTATCCTCATTTATTTGATCAGTCGTCAGTATGTTGTCGGTGATGAACTTAGACAATGTGTCTAGTTGACCTAAGGAATCCTTATTATCAACAATGCACTTTGGTGCTATTAATTTAAGAATGTGAATGGTATCATCAATAGCCTTATAGGCTTGTGCATTACATTCTGTGATCTTCTTTATTGAGTCCAATAAGACCTTTGTTACATTTGTAGGTCTGAATTTTTCCATAGAAGTACCAGATGTCTATCCAACTGTCTTCACAATAGCCATGCTACTGGTTGTGGTAATCACCTTACTTGATTCGACCTCTGGTAGGTTAGTCTGTGTTTGCATTTCTACAAACAAAGGTTTAGGCTTTTTTAGTTTGTGTCGGTGGCATTGTCTCGGTCTGAACCTGTACCTCAACTATTCCAGTTTCTCTATTTGTGTCTCAGAAGGTTTCTCTAAGCTTTCAACTGCCAGTTTTTCAGATGTAGTCTCATTTTGTACCTCTATAATTTCCTTTGTCGGTTCTTCTGATGTTTTGCCAGCTATATCTACCGGTTTCTCAGTGGTATCCTTTGTTGGTTGCTCTATCTGTGTAGGTTTTTCTATGCTTATCTCAACCTTTGTAGCTGGTGACTCAATAGTCACATCTGTCTTCTTGTCCTGAGTGGTTTCTTTGTCAACCACAACATTTACTTCTTGAGTATCAATATTCACAGTGTACAAAACTTCAGACTCATGATTTGTATCCTCTAATGGAGTCTCCATACTCTCAGTAGTCGGTTGACTGTCAGTAGTATCTACTGGTGGAGTATCTAAAGGAGGTGGGGTTACATTATCAGTTATTTTAAGGCTTGGAGGTCCACCTACCTTACCTTTCCCCTTGTCCCTATCCTTTTGATATACTTTAATAGTCTTTGGTCTAAGTAATTCTTCCTGTTTTTCTTTTTCTACAAAGAATATATCCCATGCATCTGTTGTTTCTTCAGAGACTTCTTTTACTCTTCCTACCATCAGTGCTACATGTCGGTGAGCAGTGGAGAATACTATCTAGTTTGCTTCACTTATTAGTTTATCTATTTCATCAATTGAGTTGACTGGATGTACTACAAGTAATTTCTCAATCTTGATTTTCTTGTCTAGCTCAACGATGGCTAACCTTCTAGCTTCTAATCTCCTATATAGATCATTTGGTATTTCATAAACAACTTCCATTAAAAATTTCTTATAAATATCTAAGTGTAAAATTACACTGTTCTCTATGCTTTCCTTGTCATCGCTGATAATGTGTTGTATATTTTGCTGATGTTCTTCAGCTTACCATCCTCTGTAATTTCACTCAAGAGTTTATCCAGTGGAGAAATATTTTGTTTTGCCTTCTTTTTCTTTGGAGTCATTTTCTTTACCGGAGGCCTAACTGCCTGTTGTTTTTGTCTGGTTCTCTTGGGTGCAGGTGAGGGTATCGGTGAGGGTTTTCTTTTCCTTTCTGCCCTTTTAAATACCACTGGTATATCACTCTCAGAAGAAGTTCCAAAAGTTGAAAGATGAGTTTCCAGTTGAAGTCCTTCTAACTCACTTTCCTTCATACCAGTTTGCTTCAAAACATCTTCCTTAATTGCTTTAACCTGTCGGGTTCCTTTTCTTACTGTTTCTTCGACCTTCTTAACCCTTTTCCTAGACTGAATACCACTCTCAATTGTTTCAGCATTTCCAAAAACTTCCTTAGTGGGTTCCTTTGGTGCTTCAAGGAGGGCTTTTGCATAAGTTTCAATAATATTGTCATCTATCTCATAGCCCATTTCAGTTACCCAAATAGTTCTAGGGACAATTGCCTCCATCCAGATTTCATCCTTTTTTATTACAAAACAAATTTCTTTCTGATACTTGTCCAGAATAGCTTGTGATAGTCTTATTCTAGTTTTCATTTGAGCCTTTAATGCTTGAAAGTATTCATTTAAGTTTTTCTCCCGGTTTTCTCCCATGTTGTTTAGTAGATCCAATAGTTGCTTTCCTATTGGAATGTCAAAGCCAAAATCTCTTGCACCAATACCAAGAACTTGTTTAGTTATGTACAACATTAGACAAACAAGAAAATTTTCAAATCTGAATGTTCCTTTCTTATCTCCTTTAATTTTCCCCAGATTGTCTATCAATTCGTCTTTGAGCCATTCACATATATCTATTCTAGCATTATTGTTGACCATGTCATAAGAACTCTTAATACATAGGCTAGAAACTGAGTTCAACCTATTTGCATGTGTAGCTTTGTAACCTAAGATCATACTGATAAATTTGACATTTATGTCCTTTACATCGTTTACCCTTATAGACCTTTTGTCGAATGTTGCACTGGTTAAATCCATCACTGTGTCATTTGAGACTCTCTTTGTTTTGTCAAGTCTGGTACCGGTGGAGGGTAACCTTGTTACTACCTTAATGGCTTCCTTTGTGATTTTATGGATTGAATCCAACCAGAAGAATTCACCATGAACCCTTCTTAACACAATCCTTATAATACCCTTGGGAAAATCTGGGACACTAAGGATTTCAGTAAAACCTAGGGTTTCCACTATCTTATGTTCCAGTTTGATATTGCTAGATTCATCACAAATCATAGTCCTATACATATTTTTGAGCTCATCATCACCTAATTCCTCTATATGATAATTTATATACATCCTAGGGTCTTTAGCATATACAACTCCCTTAGGAATTTGAGAAAATGCACCTATGCTATCATCTTTCTTCGCATTTTTAGGAACCAGTTTGAATACGGGTCTAGGGCGCTTAATAACCTCAACAACAATAGGGTTTGCAATAAGTTCAAGAGTGGATGAGGATGCCATGATTATAAATACCTTAATCTGCCTTAAGGATGAATTCTTTTATGAATTGCTTCACTTTTTCGCTAAGGATGCCTTCGCTCAAGAATTTTTGCACTCTCGAAGGTTTGAATGCTTGGTGAATGAAAAAGGAGCCAAAACACTTGCTTTATAATGTTTTTTCCTCCAACTACCACATTTAATGCTCACTGGTTAAGTCACAACTTAACTCATCTGCCGGTATAGAAGTAATTTCAACTTCTCACCATCAATTGAGGGAATAATAGCATGTTTTTCATTTTGTTGCTAAACCCTCAAGGATTTTCCTTTAGTTAGATGAAGAGTCTCCTGCCGGTGGAGTGTTACTCTATTCTACCAGTGGAGGAGTATTCCCATCAACATTCTGATCTGACTTTCTGATCCATTGTTTTGAGAATTCTTGTTTTACCTCTTCAACATTTTCTTTACCTTTCAAACTAGGACCTTTGTTATTTGCTGGTGGGGACTTGCTTCTACAGAATTTTGCAATATGTCCAATCTTGTTACAGGCATAACAAGTCACATTGTTCTTCTGAATAACTTTCCCATATCCTATGCCGGTATGTGTTTTGCATTGATTAGATAAGTGTCCAAATCTTCCACAAACATAACATCTTACATTCATTCTGCAATTTTCTGAATTATGACTGATGCTCTGCAAAAAGGATTAGAAAATCTGTTTGATGGCAACACACACAAGAGCACAAGAAACAAACGTTAGTGTTAGCAACAAAAGATTATCCTAAACAGGCATATCAAGAGAGATATTAAGCATGAAATAGAAAGCATATAAACATAAAATGAAATAGCTAATCAAGATGCTCATAGTTGCTCCTCCCTTGTTCCTCTCCTCTCCAAGTCCCAAATGAGTGTAGCTCTCAGCAGCTTTTTGCACTATGGATGCTTATGGAGGATTGAGATTTAATACTAAGCTTCAAATATGAAATGAAAAGCTAAATACTATGCTAGAGTAGATAGTGATGCTATGAAAAAGCTCTATGCTAATGCCAGTATAACAACAATACTCTAAAATGCTTCTCCTTTTGCTTGAGGAGAAGGGTTCTATTTATAGAAGAAATAGGGAAATGAAGGGTTAAGATTGAGCAATCTTAACAAGGGTTAGGATTGAAAGTTGGGGATCCATGTGCACAATTGGCACCAATAAAATGGTGACAAGTTTCAACATAGGATTGGGTTGAGAGAAGAGGTTGGAGGCATTAAAGGCCTGAGAAGACCTCATGGTTATCTAGAAGGCAAGGGTCAAGTCTAAATTAAGATTACCCACTGGATTAAGAGTTAATCCAAGGATAAACCTTTGTGCAAATGTTTAAGAGATAATCATGGTCAAAGCATTAATGGCCTGATGAGACCTTTGGGTTGGGTAGAGGTTGAGTCAAAACAAATGTTTTAACCATGTGGGAGGGTTTGAGGTAACCATTAATGGTTATTGGAGACTTTGGGGATTAAGTGGTTGAAGGTTGAAAGCCTTCAATGGTTATCAAAGACTTTGAGGGTTAATTTGTTGAACACACAAAGCATTAATTGCTTTTCAAAGACTTTGGAGTCTTTGAGAAGTGACTCCAATTTGCTTAGGAATGTGACAATATTTAGGGGATGGATTAGGCTAATTAGGAAGGGTTTAGAAGAATTTAGAAGGGGTTTAGGCATGCAAGTGGATTTTGTAGGAAAATGCAAGTGGGAGAAATTTTGGTATTTTCAATTAAAATAAAATCATTTATTTCAATTAAATGGTGTAATTTGCATTTGGATAAATATTCAAATAAATATTAATTTATTTAAATGAGAAAAATGAAGATAAAGCATTTAAAATGCTTGAAGACTTTGAGGGAAACCATTAAAGGCTTGAAGACTTTAAGGAAAACCATTAAAGTCTTAAGAAGACTATAGAAGGAAGCCATCAAGTTTGAAGACTTTAAAGCCATCAAGTTTGACTACTTTAAGGGAAACCATTAAAGGTTTCAAGTGGGTGAGGATAAATAGGATTTTAAATAAATAATTTATTTAAAATAGTTGTGCAACTTGCTTTTGTAGGAAAATACAAGTGGGTGGAGGATAAAGGTGATTTAAATAAATTATTTATTTAAAATAATTGTGCAATTTGCATTTGTAGGAAAATGCAAGTGGGTGGAGGATAAAGGTGATTTAAATAAATGTTAATTTATTTAAATGTGAGAGGTGGGATTTTGGAGGATTTAAATAAATATTAATTTATTTAAATGTGAGAGAAGATTTAATTAAATAAATATGATTTATTT
The DNA here is from genome assembly GCF_030272615.1 of Cryptomeria japonica. Taxonomy (NCBI): domain Eukaryota; kingdom Viridiplantae; phylum Streptophyta; class Pinopsida; order Cupressales; family Cupressaceae; genus Cryptomeria; species Cryptomeria japonica. The sequence continues at coordinate 258,291,343 of NC_081407.1, read as the reverse complement.
ATTTAATTAATGGTCTGAATTTGGTTAAGTGAATTAAATCAAATAAATTGAATAATTTATTTAATTAATAGGAGAAGAGGGTTAAGATGAATTAATTAAATATATTAATTTAATTAATTATTAATTGATGGTTAAATAATCAAATAAATATTAAATATTCATTTAATTAAGTGGACAGATTTATGTGACTACATTTGCCCCTCTTTGAGACGGTGCGGTTTATCGCGTCGTTTCAAAGAAAGAAAAATAGGTGTGAAGAAATGCCCCATCAAATGTAAATTTAATGGGTGGTATGCCCCCTCGAGAGATGGGCCGAATTTTATTTTGAAAAATCGGGCGATCTCTCGAAAAAGAATGCAAAGTGGAGGGGAGGTAGAATAGAAGAAATTAGAACTAATGATGAAAGAATGGGAGAAAATGGAGTGAATATGAAGAAACAACAAGCCAACGAGTACCCTGAGGTCATGCAAGAGATACATAGCAGATGTAGTGTGGGGTTTGGATTGATGCTATACAATTGATCAAAATTGTTTGGACAATCTGGTGCAATCGGTTTAATTGCCCCGGTCAAGTCAAAGCGTGACAGTTGATGTCAGTTGGTCGCTTGGACATGATAAAGTCTGAGTAAGTGAATCAAAGTGACCTGATGTGACTTAGACAATTGATGTAATTGCCCGATGAAGTCAAGGTATATGAAGCAAAATACTCATTGAGACGTAGACAATTGATGTAATTGTCCGTTGGATTGTGTTTGATTGGTTGATCAATTGATAGTGTGTGCATGTGATGGATGGCTGTGGGGAATCATGGCAGCCCCGTTGAGACTAGGTCATTATGATAAATGCCTGTTGTAGTCTAGGTTTTCCATAATCGATTACCTGTTGAGACCCGAAGATACTTGATCAGAGTATCTGTTGATAGTCTAGGTGTGTGGGAGTCGATGTATCTATGTAGACAGAGTAACTGGCTTAATTTTGTGGATGAGTGAGGATGGGAAGCGATGAAGGGATTAGGATGATGTTGATGATCAAGATAGGGAGGGTGAGGGGGGATTTGATGTTAGATAGAAGATATGGAGGACTAGGACCGAGTCCTATGGAAGAAGATGAGTAAAATAGAGTATGCATTATTATGACTACGTATGCATGATATGCCGCTATTATGAATGTATGGATGGATGGAATGCAACGAAATGCAATATATACAGATGAGATGGAATGACGATCCATGGTGCTTTATTTTTCATCATTGAGCTTTAAAATGTTGTAAGAAAATACAAGCAACTTGACATAAAGATTCAAGATGACCAGAGTATTTCTTACATGGATTTTGATATAGCAAGTTAATACAAGCAACTTGATATAATGGATCAAGTTGACCTGAGTATTGCTTGTGGAACAGACAAGGAATTATCTCCGTTCATGCATGACTTGGATCGTCCTCCTTGATCTTAGGCTGATCATATCCTGAGACAAGTGCATACCGTACTAAGAAATAAAACCTTTATCCAATTTGGATAGGGAGGAACCAAAGAATGAGCATTGTACCTGCAAACAAATAGTATATACATAAAGAATAAAAGAATATGGATCCTTGGTAATGGTTCATGCTCATATGGTCGAGGTATACGCTGTAGTCAGCAAGCCGTAGTGATCTATGATTGCATTTGGCATAAGATCACATAGCCTAGTGAACTTCCCACGTAGACACCATTAGTACATGCCCCAGAACTTCATCGGAAATAATGCGCAAACGATACAAAACAATGCTGAAAGATCCCGATACAGATAAACAAATGATTGTACTCATAAATCAACCAAGTATTTGATAGCTTAACATAATTTTCTTGTCAAAGAAAATGTCATCTTGTCTTTGTTTTGATAAGGAAGGATGCATCCTTGTTTTAAAGACGGGTTGGATTGTTGATGTCAATTGTTTTGGTTTGATTGATAAGTGGTCAGTGTGTGAGTAGTTGTCAATGTTTATTTTGTATCTGATCGGATAAATATGTACAAGGTGTTGCCATGTTTTTGTGTGATTTTTGATGGTTTTTCTGATGTTTTTTGGATTTTGTGAAACAATTTTGAATGTTTTTGGTATTTTGAGAGTCATTTTTGAATGTTTTTGATATTTTCTGATGATTGCCTGAATGAAGAGCTTAATGAATCATAAGACAATGTAGAATCCACTTCCATCAATAGGTTAAAGGCATTGCCCCCAGTTTTAGACATGACTATGAAAAAGCGGGATGCAAGATGTATGGAGTACTATCATAATTGCAGAGGAATAACAAGCCATGGTTGATGGATGGATGGATGTATGTATGAAGTAGATGTGATCGCCACAAGTCTGAAAGATAATGGAGCCATAGCCTTTACGAGTGGCGCCTGTTTGCCAGGTTTTCACCATCGTTCTTACCCAAGGTGCCACCGGAGTGGTTGTTCACCGTTTGGATGCATGATTTTTCTTTACTTTTTTTGAATGTTTTTGTATTTTCTTCAGGAATTTTCTGAATGTTTTTGGTATTTTTCTGATATGTAGGGGAGCCTGATGCTCTGTACACCTTAGGTATAAAACCGTTTGAGGTGCATGCTATTGATTGGGTCTGCGAGTGGTTCTCCATCTGATGTGGCCAACTGATATGCCCCGGACCCGAATACAGCAGTGACAACATATGGGCCCAACCAGTTTGATTCAAACTTGCCTTGATGTTCTCTGTTTGGTTGGTTGCGAGGATTTTCTCGAAGAACAAGATCACCTACCTCAAATGTACGAGATCTAACTCAGTGATTGTAGCTTCTACTCATGCGCTGCTGATAGGCTTTGAGGTGATTGTATGCAGCTTGTCGCTTCTCATCAAGTAACTCTAAGTCCTGCAGACGGGATACTCTATATGCTTCATCATCGATGAGATTGTGCAATGAAACCCGTAAGGATGGTATCTCGACCTCAATAGGTAAGATAGCTTCTGCACCATAGACCAATGAATAAGGAGTTGCACCTGTAGGGGTCCGAATGCTAGTTCGATATGCCCATAGCGCTGGATTTAGTTGAACATGCCAATCACGGCTGGCATCATTGACTGTCTTCTTTAGGATCCTCAATATATTTTTATTGGATGCTTCGGCCTGACCATTGCCTTGTGGGTAATAGGGAGTGGAAAAGCGGTGTTGGATATGAAATTTCTCACAAAGCTCACGGACATCCTGATTTTTGAAAGGAAGACCATTATCTGTGACAATGGACATGGGCACACCATACCGACAGATGATATAATTGAGGATGAATGAGGCGATCTGCTTGCCGGTGACTTGGGTAAGTGGAACAGCTTCGATCCACTTGGTGAAATATTCAGTGGCGGTAATAATGAATTTATGGCCATTGGATGAAGATGGATGGATTTTACCCACAAGATCAAGACCCCATTGACAAAAAGGCCATGGTGTTGTGATTGGTTGCAGTTCTTGAGCTGGTGCATGTATTAGGTCGCCATGAACTTGACATTTTTTGCACTTCCTAACAAAGTAGTAGGAATCCTTTTCCATAGATGGCCAATAGTATCCAGCTCGCATGATCTTCTTGGCTAGTGATGGACCACTTGAGTGAGTCCCGCAAATTCCTTCATGTACCTCTTCCAAAGCCTTTGTTATCTCACCTTGTTCCAGACATCGAAGGAGAGTACCATCAAGACCGCGTCGGTATAGGGTTTCGGCAATAATGGTATATCGAGCAGTTTGGCGAATGAAGGTTTTACGTTGATTATTTGATTGGTTGGGAGGAAGGGTGTGATCACGGAGATAGGTGTAGAACTCACCGTACCATGGGGATTCAGAACCAACAAGGCAACATATCATTTCAGATTCGGGGATATCATAAGCGGGGATCCAAAGTTGTTCTACCAAGAACTCGTAGCGTGTTGAATTCTGTGGAAGATCTAGTAGAGATGCGATGGTAGCCATAGCGTCAGCAGCTCGATTCTGATCTCTTGGTATCTGCTCAAAAGTGATAGTAGTAAATGATGTCTTTAGAGTGTCCACCATTTGCTTATATGGCATGAGTTTATCATCTTTGGTCTGATATTCATCTGTTGCTTGTCGAATGACTAGTTGGGAATCGCCATATACTTGTAGTTCTTGTAATTTCCATTGTACGGCTAACCTGAGTCCTGTGATCAAGGCCTCATACTCTGCTATGTTGTTTGTGCATGGAAATGTGAGCCTGTAAGACTTCGGGATGCTATCACCTTGAGGTGTGATAAACAGAATGCCTGCCCCCGAGCCGTGCCTAGTGTATGAACCATCAAAATATAGTTTCCATGGCTGTGCTTCTGTGATCATGAATATCTCTTCATCTGGAAAATTGGAAATGAGAGGATGATCGCCTATGAGTGGTGCATCGGCCAACTGATCTGCAATAACTTGCCCTTTGATAGCCTTACGGTCCACATACTCAATGTCGAATTCACTTAGAATCATTACCCATTTGGCCAAACGACCTGTCAATGCTGCTTTGCTGAGTAAATACTTGAGTGGATCAATTTTTGCGATGAGTTGTACCTTGTGTGTTAATAGATAGTGCCGCAATTTAGTGGCTGCTAAGATTACTGCTAGGCAAGCTCGCTCAATAGGTGTGTAATTGAGTTCATAGCCAACCAGTGTGCGAGAGATGTAGTATACAACACACTCTTTACCTTCTGCATTATGTTGTGCTAGTAGTACACCCAATGCTGTACTTGTTGCTGAGATATAGAGCAATAATGGTCTACTTGGATCTGGTGGCATCAACAATGGTGGATTCATGAGATAGTCTTTGAGTGACTGAAATGCTTGCTGGCATCTGTCATCCCACTGAAAGCGGATGTTCTTGTGTAGCAGGTGTGTGAATGGGTGACACTTATCGGCTAATTGTGCAATGAATCTGCGGATAGATTGAAGCCGCCCTTGTAATGTCCTTAGCTGACTGATATTCTTTGGAGGTGGCATGTCCATTATTGCCTTAACCTTTGCTGGATCGACCTCAATACCTTTGCTTGAGACAATGTATCCTAGAAGCTTCCCGGAGGTCACTCCGAAGACACATTTCTTTGGGTTGAGTCGAACATGGTATTGTTCCAGTCTATCAAAGATTTTATCTAAGATGTGAAGATGTCCTTCTCTAGTAAGTGATTTTGCTAGTAAATCATCCACATAATCTTCCATCATAGTATGCATCATGTCATGGAAGATGGTGGTCATTGCTCTTTGATAGGTCGCTCCTGCATTCTTTAGACCAAAAGGCATTACATTCCAGCAGTATGTGCCCCATGGACATGTGAAGGCTGTCTTATGTTGGTCCTCTGGTGCGATCTTTATTTGATTGTATCCTGAAAAGCCATCCATGAGTGAAAGCATGGCATGTCCTGCTGTTAGATCCACTATGATGTCGATATTTGGTAGGGGAAAGTCATCCTTAGGACATGCCTTATTCAGATCTCTGAAGTCAGTACAAATGCGGATGCCCCCTTTTGGTTTGCCGACTGGCACAATGTTGGAGATCCATTCTGCATAATCAATTGGTCTAATGAAACCAACATCCAGGAGTTTCTTGAGTTCTGTTTTGACTAGCACGACAATCTGAGGATGCATCTTACGAAGCTTCTGCTTGACAGGTTTGGCTCCTTTTGCTACTGTGAGATGATGCATGACTAAATCAGGATCAAGCCCAGGCATGTCTGCATATGACCATGCAAAGTTGATCTGACGCTGTTGGAAGAACTCTATAAATTGAGGTTGTTCCTCTGGAGTGAGAAGAGATGCCAGATGTATGATATGAGGGTTTTCAGGAGTCCCCACATTGTATTCTTTGGTCTCCTCAATGAGGATCGTTGATCGTTCCTGTTGTGTATTAGCAGGGAGAATGTCAAACCCTTCATCCTCAGGCGCCTCAGAGAGGTTTTCACCGTTGGATACGCTCTTTCTTTTTACTTTTGTTGGATCAAACAGTGCCACAGTGTGGTTTTCACTAGAAGATCCATGTTTTAATGTTATATTTTTGCAGCTAAAGGGTTTGGCATCCGCCCCGAAGTATGCTGCGCTATTAAGTTCAATGGCGAATCCAGCTTTGTGATCCCCGCTTGGTAGATTATCCCTTAATTCCAAAAAGTCAATGATAGCCTCATCGTTTTGGAAGAGGTCAAGACATGGGGGATTTGGTTGGTTCCATTCAATGAGTTTAGGGTGGACAATGGGCATTACGTCATCGATTAGGTTAAGTGCGGGAGATGTATCAGTGAGGGTTAAGACAGTGTGGTGAAGGTAGTTGATGGTACTTTCCCTGTCAGAATCAGGCATAGGATGAGACGTAGGGTCTATGGAAGATGTTTCCAGCTCAGGTACCCAAGTGGTCTTTATCTGTGCTTCTCCGTAAACAGGGATGTCTTTGCGGGGTGGAGGTGGTGATGTGTCTTCCTCATCTGAAGTGTTAAGTTGCACTGAATCGAATTCCCACTCATGTGAGTCGGTCTCTGAATCACTCTCCAGCATCCGATTGCTATACCATACTGGGATGTCTTTGGAGTTAAACACGGCAGGTGTGATTGGTTTATGTATCCTTGTAGTGATCGGTGTTGCCAGAATTGTGATGGGGTTTAATGGATTTGTCACTGGAAGTATCGGTAATGGTGACTCAGTGGCTTCTGCTGGAACTACTAGTGCCATAGATGCTGCTGCGGGTTCCAATATAGTTGCTGCTACAAATGGTGTTGCTGATAGGATTACTGGTTTGTTTGATGGGATGAGTGACATTGGTGATGGTGGAGTTTTGAGCCTTGAGGGGGCAGTGGGGATAGTGCTTGATGGTGCTTTGATTATGAAAGGTATCCTCTTTGCAGTAGGTGGGCAAAATGGTTTGCTGGGTTTTCCTTTGAATCTGAGTTTAGGAAGGATCTCTTTTTCAAAGCCAAGGCCTGTATTACCTTTGGGCTTGAATTCTGGTAGTAGAGGTTCGTGTCGTCCTTGTTTGCAGTATCCCAAAGCACTCTGACCATCATATCCCATTCTTTGCATAATGAGGAGGCCTTTGCCATATTGTTCCGTAGGAAGTGTAACTTGCGGTTTATCAGTGGTGATGGGATCCTTATAGATCCAGTCCGCTAGGTCCTCATCTTGTGTTTCTTCCTCTTGACTCTTTCCAAGGATGAAAGGCGTTAAGGCACATGCTGGCGTGATTAGTGGTTGCTGGAGCAACTGCTGTGGTTTACCATGTGTTCTAGGAGAAGTGGGCATTTGTCCCACACAAAAGAGCTGACTCAAGTTGTATTCTCCAGGACCTTCCTCTGCGACTTTCATTTTAAGCTTTTCTTGCTTGGGCATAGGGGTGTTCGAACTGGCAAGAGAGGCAGGATTTACATATGATGTGGAGGAAATGGCTTCCCTATTATTAGGAACAGTAATCTCTGGTTGATGGCTGATATTATGGCAAAATGCAAAGGGATTTGCATCGCCCAGGATTGTGATCTCGACCCCGTTATGTGGGAACTTGATACATTGATGGTAGGTAGATGGAATAGCTTGCATGGCATGTATCCAAGGTCTCCCTAATAATAGATTATATGGCAGAGGAAGGTCCAGAACCTGACAAATTATGTGTTTTACCACAGGGCCCACTCGGATGGGTAGTACCACAGCTCCTTTGGATGAACGCTCTGCATCATCATAGGCCTTGATGGTGATCTTCTTGCGAGGATCCACTGATTCTAGTGCATATCCCAATGCTGTGACCAACTGTAGTGTACAAATGTTTAGGCCTGCTCCATTATCTATCAAGACTCGCTTGATCCTGTGTTGGTTGACAAAGCCTTCAATGTGTAGCGAAGCATTATGAGGTTGTTGGAAAGAAGAGTTGTCGCTTTCAGAAAAAGTGAGACAAGGTGATGACTTTAGAGTTCCAACCATGGCTTGAAATTGGTCCGTGTTTAGGTTTGCAGGGACTGACGCCTCTTGGAGTGCGTGATCCAAGATTGTTTTATGAGAGGGTGACAGACGCAAAAGCTCCAAAATGGATATAAGTGCAGGGGTTTTGTCTAATTGTTCCACAAGATTGTATTGCTTCAGGACAGAGGTGGTGCCCTGTGGAGCTGCCTTTATGGTAACTTTGCCGCGACGTGTAACAACATTGCAATTTGAGGTGGGATTTTTGAAGGTTATAGTTGCAATTTGTTCACTGGCATCATATAGGTGATTTACAGTGTAGTTATACGCAGCCTGCGTATAGTCAGTGGTATCGGTGCCTCGCCTGGAAGTGGAAGGACCCCTTTGATCTTGTGATGGAAGTGGATTCTTGAACATCTGATGATCATTATTGGTTGTTTTTGGGTCATGCCCTTCAATTTCAATTTCTCCTCGGTCAATAAGATCCTGAATGAGATCTTTCAATCGGTGACAATTACTTGTCTTGTGTCCTCTTCCTTGATGGAACTCACAGTGTTCAGTATCTTTCCACCATGCTGGTTTGACTTGAGGCTCATAGTTTGATAGCTTAGGTAGAGTGACCAAATTTTGAGAGAGGAGTTGTCGCAACACTGTTTCAATGGGTTCCCCTAAGGGAGTGTATGTGCGTTTTTGTTTTTGTGGACGAGGTCTTGGTTCATCATGAGATGTGATGCGACCTTGATTAGGAGGACCATGTGTATTATTTTCAGGTGGAGGATTTTGTCCTGCAAACCGAACCATAGGTTGTGCATTTTGGACAGTCCTGGCATCCACAACTCCATCATTGACGATATTCTTATTCTTGTTCCAGAAGTTCGGTTTATCGCTATTGAAGCGCGGGCGAGGAGCATCTTTTGGTTCATTAAAGATTTTGATGAGTCCTTTTTTGATGAGTGCCCTTTCACATTTTATACCTTTGGTGATCATATCGTTAAAAGAATCTGTGTCTTTGACATCCAGGTGAAATTCCATTTCTTCGTTTAAGTTGGAAATGAAAATTTCCACTAGTTCTCGTTCAGGTAACTGAAGAGAACGTCTGCTAGACATTTGGCGCCATCGTTGCAGGAATACTGAGAATAATTCACCTGGTTTTTGTTTGGTGTTACATAGATCAGCCATGGTGATGTCGCGTTCAATATTATAAGAGTAATGAGATAGGAACTTCTGGATGAGTTCCTCAAATGTTCTTATGCCACCTGGTAGTTGGGAAAACCATGATGTGGTTGTTCCTCCCAAGCTTTGGGGAAAAAGGCGCATTAGGTATGTGTCCTCATAAGCGACTTCGAGACAAGCGGAATGAAATTCTCGGACATGATCACGGGGATCTCCCTTTCCTCTATATTTTTCGAATTTTGGTGTTTCGAACCCGCGTGGAAAGGGTGGCATATAAAGATTCCTATCAAACGGATAGGGACAGATGTCGTTAAGTGAGAATTGATTGGTCCTAACACCACTATGAAGTTGTTGGGCGAGATTCTCGACTTGTTGCCGCAACATCTCCATTTCATTTGGAGGAGGAGGTGGTGGGTTACCTCGAGGGATGTTATATCTGATGTGATTTCTACCTCTTTCCTCCTCATGGCGACTTTGTCTTTCTGATGCTTGTCTTAATTGGGCAAGATCAAAGTCTGAGGGGAGTTTGGCTCCTTCTTGAGCAAGTCTTAAGAAGTGAGCATCTGCGTTGCTCCTTAGTATTTCATCAAATAATCTGTTAAAATGAGGGTTATGCTGAACCCTTTCGATTGTTGAAGGAGTGGGTGTACCTGGGTTTTCATCATTCCCAGTTCCTCCAAGTGCTTCTTGAAATTCATTGAGGTTGTCCTCTTCTTCCTCAATTTCTATTTCTCGCTGCCTTGATCGTGATCGGGTTTGAGCCATTTTGTTTGCAAGTTTGTTTTGAAGTTGATTGAAGATGATGATGAGTTGGTGATGAAAGATTGATGATTGGTGATTTGTGTTGTATGGGGATCTCTAGCACTTTTAAGGTAGATGTAACCGAAATTCCTTTCTTTGAATTGCTTGTTTGTTTGATAAGTTTGGATGTGATAAGGTGTAGAGAAATCTGAGATGTGTTACAGATTTTGACTACCTAGCAATGAGAGGATTCACTCATGAACTAGTTTTAACCTGCGTAGATGTGTCTCTTAGGATGAGCTTATCCTAGATGTAGAAACAATCTAAAAGTGATGTGATGTGTTTGATTTCAAGCAATATCTAAAAAGGAATCTTGGGACAAGAACCTCTTAATGTTTTGAGAGTTGGGATGGATTGATGATGAAGTGATGATGTATGAGTGGGATGATGGATGAAAATGTTTTCAACTTTCAATAAAAACTTTGTGTCACAAATGGGACAAACTCTTCTTCTTCCCTTTCAGACGTTGGTGGCACTTCTCGAGCTGTGTTGTAGGTGATACAGATGTTTGGGAAGAAATTGGGATTAATCTTTCCTCCTTGATTTTTGTGATAACTCAGAGCTCTATATTGCATAAAAGCTCTATGGTTCAATGATTCTGAATCAAACTCGTTTGTTTTACCTTGAAGGTATAGACGCATGCGATGTAGAAAGACTCTATGGGAGACAAAGATTTGTCGATTGATATAGAAGAATTTCCTCCTTTTGATTAAAGCCTTTGAGCTTAGTGGTCTCCTTTTCAAGGTGATACTCTGATGACACTTCTTCTTTCGCAAGATGTGAAGAATGGTCATAAAAGTTGTGACTCTTTGTTTGTTTGCACTTTGTTTTTGGTATTTTTGGTTGTGTTGACAAATGTTGGATGAATACTTTGTTTTTGGGATTGATTTTCTGATTTTTCTTTGACAAGAAAACAAAGCAAGCACACAAACACAAGATTGTAGCCTCAAAGGCACAAATGAGTATGGGTCTAGATCAACCCAATCCTTGGACTTGTTTTTGACCCTTCCTTTAGATTTATTTTAAGGTGTATTTCCAAAGCCTGAAGTCGGCTCAATTCGCACTAGGTTTGTAAAACGAACACACTTCAAACACTTTTTATCCCTAAGGTCAAATGGCCAGTTGTGATAAATTTAGCCCACATCTTGATATTTCTTCGACTTTGGTACTACATACCTTATGAATCCCGCCATGGCAGGTAAGGATGTGATATACTAAGTCTTGCACGAGCATAACAAATAGATGATCCCTATGATGGGGGAGTCACCACTTTTATCAAGCCACAAGTGACTTTTCAAAAAGCTATGTTTCTACTCAAGGAAATATATATGGTGAGTATCTTGGGAGCAAAACCATCTATGCTCTTGCACTAAATTATACCTCAAATATCCTCAATCAATAGAACAGGTGGGCTACTACTTAAAGGTGTTTAGTCATGTTCGATGGCTTTGGACATAAGTTCATTCTGCAGTGACTCACTTAAGAGCCTTGTAACTGGTGGTGGGGCCCATTTGTCCTTTCAGCCAGTTACACTGTAGGAACAGCTATACCCAAGGCTACAGCTTTCGCTCTCACCTGATTTCTATAGCGGCTCGAAGGATTTACCGCTCGAGGTCGTTCCCAAGAGTATCGATCCCTTGGCAGGCCTCTCTTAAAAAGATAAAATGTGAGTGTTACTAACACTTTTCTCTTGCACCTAGGACCACGAAAGCCAAGGGAGAGGATAGTGTGTGTTAGAAGTAGGACCACTCGACCAACTCTTTGCACAAGTGTGCCAAGCACGAAAAACACCTGTTCTTTTTAATCTATCATTGCAATGTGATCTAACTATTTGGAGATGTTGCTCCAACAATCATGGTGTTCTTTTTAATTTTCAAAGGCAATTGTTTGAGTAAACTAGAATTTGAAAATCCTGGTCAACTTAATGAAAAACACGTTTGCATGAAGTAAGATTGCTTTAAAAATGAGACAAGTTGATTGTGAATTTTATTTGCACCAAAAATGGAAGTGTGGATTGTGAGTTTTATCTTGATGCAAGAAATAAAATTTTCCTTGTTGATTTTAAGCACCAAAACGAAGTTTGTTTCCTAACTTGCAAAAAAAAAATAAAGTTGTTTTTGTATAAGTTTGTGGTTCTTTTTACCTTTGAATAATGAAATTCTTTTTAAGAGCCCCAAACAAATGTGTGATTCTTTTTCAAAAGCCCAAATTTGAAATGTGAAGTTAATTTTAAACCAAAATAAAAAGTGAATTCATTTTTAAAACCAACTTCAAAAACAAGTTAGTAAAAAATATAAATCTACTCTTTAATCTAATTTAAATCTGCACAAAAGAGAAAAATAGTTAGTAAAATCTACCTATTTGGTGGGCTTCTACAAGCCTAAATTTTTTTTTTTTTTTTTGGTTACAAGGTGATTTGTACAACGTTTTGTTACAATAGCGCTAGTCTGCGTTTGAACAGAGGCACTATTTAACACAAACGTATTAAAAGAAAGGGAAAGACAGAGAAGGGAAAAGCACTGAAACAGGGGGAATAGCGCCAAAATAATGCCAAACGCACCAAAACAGTGTCAAAATCGCAACCTGTGTGACATTTTCAACATTCAAACATGTTATTGGTTAAAAAAAAAAATGATCTTTTTGGTGTTTGGATTCACGTCGGGTTCACCAAATGATGCTCTGCAAAAAGGATTAGAAAATCTGTTTGATGGCAACACACACAAGAGCACAAGAAACAAACGTTAGTGTTAGCAACAAAAGATTATCCTAAACAGGCATATCAAGAGAGATATTAAGCATGAAATAGAAAGCATATAAACATAAAATGAAATAGCTAATCAAGATGCTCATAGTTGCTCCTCCCTTGTTCCTCTCCTCTCCAAGTCCCAAATGAGTGTAGCTCTCAGCAGCTTTTTGCACTATGGATGCTTATGGAGGATTGAGATTTAATACTAAGCTTCAAATATGAAATGAAAAGCTAAATACTATGCTAGAGTAGATAGTGATGCTATGAAAAAGCTCTATGCTAATGCCAGTATAACAACAATACTCTAAAATGCTTCTCCTTTTGCTTGAGGAGAAGGGTTCTATTTATAGAAGAAATAGGGAAATGAAGGGTTAAGATTGAGCAATCTTAACAAAGGTTAGGATTGAAAGTTGGGGATCCATGTGCACAATTGGCACCAATAAAATGGTGACAAGTTTCAACATAGGATTGGGTTGAGAGAAGAGGTTGGAGGCATTAAAGGCTTGAGAAGACCTCATGGTTATCTAGAAGGCAAGGGTCAAGTCTAAATTAAGATTACCCACTGGATTAAGAGTTAATCCAAGGATAAACCTTTGTGCAAATGTTTAAGAGATAATCATGGTCAAAGCATTAATGGCCTGATGAGACCTTTGGGTTGGGTAGAGGTTGAGTCAAAACAAATGTTTTAACCATGTGGGAGGGTTTGAGGTAACCATTAATGGTTATTGGAGACTTTGGGGATTAAGTGGTTGAAGGCTGAAAGCCTTCAATGGTTATCAAAGACTTTGAGGGTTAATTTGTTGAACACACAAAGCATTAATTGCTTTTCAAAGACTTTGGAGTCTTTGAGAAGTGACTCCAATTTGCTTAGGAATGTGACAATATTTAGGGGATGGATTAGGCTAATTAGGAAGGGTTTAGAAGAATTTAGAAGGGGTTTAGGCATGCAAGTGGATTTTGTAGGAAAATGCAAGTGGGAGAAATTTTGGTATTTTCAATTAAAATAAAATCATTTATTTCAATTAAATGGTGTAATTTGCATTTGGATAAATATTCAAATAAATATTAATTTATTTAAATGAGAAAAATGAAGATAAAGCATTTAAAATGCTTGAAGACTTTGAGGGAAACCATTAAAGGCTTGAAGACTTTAAGGAAAACCATTAAAGTCTTAAGAAGACTATAGAAGGAAGCCATCAAGTTTGAAGACTTTAAAGCCATCAAGTTTGACTACTTTAAGGGAAACCATTAAAGGTTTCAAGTGGGTGAGGATAAATAGGATTTTAAATAAATAATTTATTTAAAATAGTTGTGCAACTTGCTTTTGTAGGAAAATACAAGTGGGTGGAGGATAAAGGTGATTTAAATAAATTATTTATTTAAAATAATTGTGCAATTTGCATTTGTAGGAAAATGCAAGTGGGTGGAGGATAAAGGTGATTTAAATAAATGTTAATTTATTTAAATGTGAGAGGTGGGATTTTGGAGGATTTAAATAAATATTAATTTATTTAAATGTGAGAGAAGATTTAATTAAATAAATATGATTTATTTATTTAATTAATGGTCTGAATTTGGTTAAGTGAATTAAATCAAATAAATTGAATAATTTATTTAATTAATAGGAGAAGAGGGTTAAGATGAATTAATTAAATATATTAATTTAATTAATTATTAATTGATGGTTAAATAATCAAATAAATATTAAATATTCATTTAATTAAGTGGACAGATTTATGTGACTACAATGACCAACTTTGTTGCATTTAGAATATTGACCGGTAGGTGTATTAGTGTTCTGATAATTTCTAGATCTACACTGATTTTCTCTATGACCATATTTTTTACAGTTAAAGCGTTTCCCATAAATTTGTAAGTATTAGGTTGTCTTACTGGTTTGCTATGATCATGATTGTTTACAGTACCAGAGCTTTCACCAATTTCAAAGCCAAGGCCATTTGTATCACCATTAGGTTTCTGATTCTTCAGCATGTCACCAAGTTCTTCTAAACTTTTCTTGAATTTCTCTTTGTGTTGATTTGTAACAGTCAATTCATTCTCCAAGATTCCTTTCTGTCTCATGAGTTCAGTTCTATCATTTTGTGTATGCATCAGAACTGTCTTCAACATATCATTTTCATGACTAAGTCTTCTGTTTTCATTTTCAACATCATTTAGTCTTCTAACCAAGTCTTCTTCATCTTTCTTTTTGTCTTCAATTTCTTTACAAAACCTCATAGTCATATCTTGGATCTCATTCTTTGTTGTAGTGATTTCTCATCTTAGCTTGTTTACCAGATCATTTAGAGTTTCCTTTTCATCTTCATCATTCTGCATCTTTTCACAAAGTTCTCTCCTTTTGTTCCTTGCAATAGTAAAATTCTCTTGAAGTGCTTGAATGATATCCTGAGCAACCTTCAGATCATCTTCAAGTTTGATATTCTTCACCTTTTCTGCATCATAGTCTGAAAGAGTTGTTTCCAATTGCTTTCTCAAGTTTTCCATCTCTACCGGTGTCAAGATATTCCTCAAGTTGTTAGGATTTTGAAAATAGAGGACCAATATTTGATACCAATTGTTAGGATTCCCAAAGATACTGAGAGGGGGGGTGAATTAGTATCTGACCAGTTGTAATATTTTCTTAACTTATAACATGAAAAACATATTAAAATTGTGTACCGGTAAAGCAAAAATAATGCAGCAAATAAGAACAAGAACCACAACATGAAAAGCACACCATAACACAATGTTTTAATGAGGAAACCTGGTGTGGGGAAAACCTCGGTGGGATTTGTAACCCACAATATTCGCTTACTGGCCAATAAGGGAATATTACTCTTACAATAGGGGCCTGCACATGCAGGAAGGCCAAGTGCCTAAAGCTCACTGCTCAATTACAAAGGAAGTCACACTGACTTATAAAAATGGATTATACTAATCCAATGTCTTATACTACTTTAGATTAGCATCTGCTATGCCAGATTCAGTACCGGTTTAAGTTCTGCTACATACATAAACCCTTAACCTATAATTTGCATATTAGGTCTGCTACCTTCTATTCAAATTTCACATCATCCCTCTACTACCATTTTTTAATGATCTACAATGATCTCATACATATATAGGTCATATTACAATCCGCCATGTTGGCTTACAAAATATTTTACAATTAATACCAAAATACATTAATACAAAAATTGCTATCAGCCAGGGTGTCGGTGTTCTATATGCCGGTGTAGAGTCTGTCGATGTTGGTGCCTACTGGTATCACATGATTGCAAGGTTGCCATCAATGACAATACCTTTAATCACCTACAATTTCTCATTGGAGTGTGCATTTTCCAACACTTTCTACATGTGCAGACTCCATATTGTACAGACATACTATCTACAGTTGTATCATTTGATTGTGGGTAAGGCTTCCCACCGCGGTTTTTCCCCTTACAGGGTTTCCACATACAAATATTTGTATTATGTGTTGTGGATATTATTGTCTTTCTGTTTCAGGCATTAATCTTTACCGGTACTGCAATTAACTGATAAAATTGTCTACCAGCATTAAGCATTAAGTTTTGGTTAAGTTAAATTTGGTTTGAGTTTATTAGACAACTGATTCAGCCCCCCCCTCTCAGTTGCCTCTGGGACCTAACAGGTCCATTATTGTTGTCAATTGACACCTCGCATGTTGTAAAGAAAAACATAACTAAGATGAGTCCTACTGAACTCATGATGATGACAACACAAAAATTAATGAAAGAGGGATCTACAAATAAAGGGATTATTGACCAATCTATTGCTATTTTACACAGACTAATACCAAAGTGCAAGATTGACGATGAAGAAAGCCCATCCAGAAAGATGAAGACAATTATTGAGCACATTTCAAAGGATTTTCAATCCTTGCAGCAGAATGCAAATAGGCAAGGAGTAGAGAGATTCACATAGGCTAAAAGAGTTGCATTTGATCAGGTGATTGAATTTGAGAAGAAGAAGATTGATGAAAAGTTGAAACTAATAGATAATTATTTGAAGCAGTGTACAAATATTTATAGGGTATTTTGTAACACAGATATACTTACAGTTAATGTGAATAAGAAGTTGAAAGAATTTCAGGAGAAAATTGCAAATATAGCTAATCCTTTTGATGGATTGACTTTATTGACTACATCCATTGATGGTCAAATTTTGATTTTGGAAGCCCAAATTTTTATTCTTGAGAAAGAAAAAGATAAAATCATAAGAAGAGCCAAAAGTTAGAGAGGTTTGGTGAGTCCTTGGTTGGATTCACTTAGTGTACATAAGAAGGAATGTATAGATATGGTTGGAAAGCCCACACCGACAGAGATAAGTGAGAAAGAGTCATTTGCACATATATTAAATGGACTTGTATCTATTTCTGGCACTTTCAAATCTAGTTGGGATACTTATCTTGAGCTATTGGAGAAGGCTTATCTGGAAATTTTAAAATTTGTTAAGCTTAGGTAAGATATTTTTGGGATATTCATTGTACAATTTGTTTTAGATCTTTGACATTCTTTTGAATTTTTGATGGCATTGATGTCAAAAGGGGAGTGATATAGATGTGAAAAATAAAAGAAGAAGTTGTATATATTATGATAGTATGGAGTATTTTGCATTGATGAATATTCATCTCAGGAGGAGCAGGCAGGATGAAAACAATAGATGAAACCTTGACCATTTTTCACATGAGTGTTGCCATCAATGCCAAAGGAGGAGATTATTGGGAATTGAAACTCAATTGGTTGGTTCAATATGTTGGCATTGATGACAACATGGTATTTTTTTCTAGCTTCATGTTTTGATTCAGTTGTGTATCGGCGGGCACTTCACAGACACTACATCAGCATTGACACCGACAGGATAGAAGGATTTCTTTGGCTACTAGCAATGCAAGCTGCCATGGTTTAGAATATGGTTATCGGTATTGGAAATCGACATCTATTGGATCCAAAATCAACAATTGTTTTTGATATTCATGCATTTATGTTATCTAGCCGACATGTAATTTGATATTGTAATAATCTTTGTAAGCCGACACAAAGCATGATAAGTTGTATAGGGTCTATAGGCCAGTTGGATTAGATCATTTTGATATATAGATAAGGTGATGGATATGTGGATGTGATATGATGTGAAATTTATCAGAGAGACTATGTATGTGAGGATATTTTTGTAAGGGTTATTCCAGTAAAGGGTTTAGGGAGTCAGACTGGAACAAACAAAGCTTAAACCAAAACTGTAAACTCGCATAGAAGATGCTATCTTAGCAGTTCAACACTTCTTTGGATTGTAGTATGGATTTATATGTAGTCAGTGAGGATCCTTTTGTGATTGAGCAATGTGCTCTAGGCTATAAGCCTTCCTGCAAGTGTAGGCCTCCTATATTTTGTAATATCTCTTCATATGGCTAGTGGATTGATATTGTGGGTCATAAATCCCACCATGGTTTTTTCTCTTTGAGGTTTTCCACATATAATTATATGTGTTATGGTTCTCATTTATGTGATTGTCTTATTGGTTGCTTTACTTCTTTCAATTTTGTATGTACTGATATACTAGTTGGTGTATGCATGTTTTATTAATGTTAAAATTGGACTTCCCATTATAACACCGATTCACCTCCCCTCTCAGTGTTATTGGATTCCAACAGAAGTTTCCTCTCATTTGAGAATAGCATGACAAAGTGGAGAATGGAAGGAGACTACATTCAAGAATTCATCATCAAGCATTCTTGAAGGCTGCATATTCTTCATCTATCCATTGGAGCAACATTACATCATTCATTTCCAAGCATGTCTGTGTGTTAGGGTTTGTCAATGTTCATGCCATTTCATACAACATATGTGATTACATCTAAGAAGCAAAGCATCATCATCATCTATTGCAGATATGAAGGTATACCTTTCCATCATTTATTTCAAGTATTTGCACTATTTCTTTCAAGGTTGATTCCAAACTGGGGTTTGAATTAGGCAAACCCTTATTCCCAACCCCTTTTCTTCTTTTGTGTACAGGAAGTAGGTGTGCAGCTATACTTCTGGAATTAATCTTTATTTGCAAAGACGAAAAAACCCTTTTCAACACATGAAAAGTTCGAAGGACCGATAGGAGGATGACTTGGTTTGAACACATGATCCCTAAAAATTTTGGCAGATTTCGTAGAGCAACTCCAATCATCACAAACTTCTCAGATCTAGGTGCATAACGAAATCCTGAATTTATAGCTCACTGTTTCCACTTACTTTGTCTTCAATTTCAGCACTTTACTTATTCAATTACAATGGAGGGTCAAACACATTCCAAACCCAATCAATCTACTTAGTATTCAACCCTTGTATCATTTAGGATTGGATCTAGTGGATTCATCCCCTCTTTTGAATGTAAAGTATCCCCAAGTGAAAATTGGCTTAGTGATTTCCCCCTTTCATGTGGTGCATTTGCTAAGCCCAAATTTTCTACTTTACATTTTGGTTAACCCGATGTGAACACCCTTAATTTTGATTTTTGTTTTCATATTTGAGTGTATGAAATTTAAAATTCAAATTTTTATTTACAAGCTTAATTTCCTTGCAATTTTCAAAAGTTTAGAGGTTAAATTCACAATAAACCCTAATTTTTAGATTCAAAATTAAGCTTTTGATTTGTCTAAATTGGGTTGATTGTTTTAGATCTAAGAACTCTTCAATTTTACAATTCAAGTTTTCATTTACATGTGCAATTTTCAAAAAAAAATTAAAATTAAGTGTTTAAATAAAAAAAACCTAATTTTTAATTTTAAAATTGAACTTGTCAGTTGTGTAGATCTTGAACTAATTTTCAAATGTGAGTCCTTGCTTCAATTTCAAAATTGACTTTCCCTCCTTACAACATTCAAATTTTCAAATTTAAATTTTCAAAATTAAGCGGTACAGACCCTAATTTTTAAATTAAATTAATCTTGTGCAATTTCAAATTTTATTTTAATAATTTAGTTGACTCGATTAAATCTAAAGCCTCTTGTTGTACTTCTAAACATCATAAAAGTTGTCCCATAAGTGTGCCTTTTTTTTTGTTTTATTATTTCAATTAATCATCTTCCCGAACATCCTAAGTATGTCCTGTTTCGGCCTTCAAGACTTATTTTCGCATATCTAGACATCTCCAATTCCCATATCCTTCTGGAATTTGCATTAAAATCACAATATCTTGCTTCCCTAAAAATTTGGTAAAAAGTTGGCCAGACCACCTACTTGGTCCTGAGTTTTTCTCCTCAAATTTTGGAAGCCCGTTTTGACTATATTTTACTACTCAATTCCAGATATTTGTGAAATTTTATTGATTTTAGGTCACCCTAAGGTCGAAAACAAATATGAATTTCAATATTTTCTATTTTCAATTTAAATTTTAAAATTAAGTGGTTGATTACAACAAAACCCTATTTTAAAAAAAAAATTAAATTGATTTCTTCAATATTTCAATATTTTAAATTTTATAATTAAGAGGTTAACTTTTGGACAACCCTAATTTTATATATAAATCTTCCCTCATTTCAATTTTCAATTTTAAAATTAAGAGGTTATTTTCACTAGGCCCTAATTTTGAAATTCAGTCTCTTTTGGATAATTTTCAGTTTCAATTTCCTAGGAGATTGCATTATTTCTCTTTATTATTTCAATCAATTTCTTCATTTAATTGAATAATTATTTTTCCTAGAATTTTGCATTATTCAATTATTCTGCAAGTTCCAATTTGAATTCTTAAATTTCAAAATTCAAATTTCAAAATTCAAAATTCAAAATTTCCCTCCTAGATCTCATTTGAATTACATAAATTTAGTGGTTGAATTTACAAAAACCCTAGTTTATAAGTTATCTTGTGGATTGCATCTAGATTCACTTCTTTTATTGCAAGTTTCCTTTTCTTAATTTGGAAAAAAATGTCAAATTTTTTTACAAGAGGAGGTTATTAAGTTGAAAGGATTTAAGATTTATGAAAATTTATGAGCTTACCAATAATTCCTCTCCCAAAATTTCTCTCCCTAAAGAGGACATATTGATGCAAGAAGATATTTTTAACACTTCTCTCAATGATCTCCCTATTTGGGATGAACTAGTGGAGGATGGCATAGATTATTCTCTTAATATGTTCCTCTCTCATGAGAATACCTTGGAGAAAGAGGATGATATTTTGGTAAAATAAGTTCAAATGACTGAGAATACTTTTGATAACACATCACCTTCTATTCATTTCAATAGCCTTCCTCCTAGAGATGAAGCATTAATTACATATGATAGTCTCTTTCCTATTGATTATCTTAATCACAAAGATGTCGTAGAGAAATAAGATGATGCTATTTCCCATAATTGTAATTCTCTCTCTCCCAAAAATGAAGAGCCTAACAAAGATCAAATCAATAAAATTCATATTGCTGAGAAATAAAAAAATCTTCCTGATTATCATGCAGTGCCTTACACATATAACAATTAGGTGTTTTCTTTAGATGAGACCATACAAATTGAAGCACAATATGATTTCTTAGTTCCTACAATCCTCTGTCTAATTCAAACAAATACACCATCTCCTACTACAGTAGTTCATAAAGAAGAAATCTTAGACGATGATTGGGGGTCCTTAGATTTCACACCTCTTTCTAGAAAATCTAAGATGCTGGAATTTGATACTCAAAATGTTTCTCCTAAATCATGTCTAGAAATTGATTGGGCCTCTTTAAACTTCAATCCAATTCTACCTAAGAGAAAACCCCCTCTTGATCCTGCACATGGCTACCATGGACAAGTTTTAGGGTGTGTACAACAAAGTCATAAAAGTCATGAGAAATCACAATTTTCTAGTGAAAATATAGGTTTCCAACCTCTTACTTTGTCAACAACTCCTCCTCCATTGTCTAGTGAATCTACACCTTCTCATTCCAATTTTGTGTTACAACAAGAAAATTTATTCTCCAATCTTTTCCATGCCAATTTATTCTCTCCTTTGCCCTAAAAGAATAAAGAAATACAAACAACATCTTGAAAGTTCTTCTTTTTGCAAGTATCATCAAATTCATGGCCATTCTACTAATAAGTGTTAGGCTTCCAAAGTAAAAATACAACATTATATTGATTCAGGCATAATAAAAATAACATCTGACTATAAATGGCATATTTATCCTTATCATTTCAAATAACATTCAAGTTCCTATTATGTTTCTCCTCACTATGTGACATTATTAGTCTACCTATTGGGGGCTCATTGTCATTCACAGTGGTACAATTTCAAGTGTAATCATATTTAGTGACCAACATAATAGTTTATTTATTCTTGTCTCTATGCTTGGGGGGGAAGAATATTATCTTTTCTCTTCCTAAGGTTTCACTATTTTCACTATGGATTGCATTATTCATAACTTGATGTCCTTTCTTGCATTGAGTTATCCTTCATGCGAGCACATGTGTGTTCCTTGGTTAGGACCTGTAGATAGTGAAAATTGTCATAAGTCTTCGACGATAGTTTTCACTAATTTTTTTTGTCTAAACTGATTAAATAATTTTAATTATTTAATTAGTGCTAATGTTTCTTCTTCTAATTTCTATAATTAAATAATTCTTAATTATTTGATTATTGTTCTTCTAAACTATTAATTAAATAATCTTCGTTATTTAATTAATATTCATCATTATCTCTTTCCAATCAATTAATCTTGATCTTAATTGACTAGTCCTAACTATTCTTCTTTGGTTAAATAATTCCCTAATTATTTAATCCCTTTATTCAAGCTAATTATTCTTCCATGATAAAATAATTATTTTAATTATTTAATCCCCTTTCTCCAATTGTTCTAATTAAATAAATTTTTAATTTATTTAATTAATATGTGTGGATGAAATAAATAAATTTTATTTATTTATGACCCCACTTATCTCTTCCACTTTCTAATTTATATCTCACTTATCTCTTCAACTTGCCAATTCTCCATTAGTCTTTTCCTCTCTTTCATTTTGGCATATTTTGTTGAAAATGAATAACTTAACTCTTTTCATTTCTATTTCGTCCTCAACATTGGAAATGCAATTTCCTTTTTATCATCAATTAACATGTCCTCTCATTTAATCTTCTCCATTGATTACTTTCAATCTCAAAACAATCTTAGCCATCCAGTGAATCTCAATTTTTTTTTATAAATTGAGATTTTTTCTCATTCATTTACAACCACACTTCGAGTATCCTTACACTGTCAATTTCAATTTTCTTTTTCCATCATATTTCCATAAATTTCTTTTAATACACTTTCTTTGTGGGTGAGAGCCACAAATATTTGGAGAAAGAACACCAATGGAAGAACAATGAAAGAGATATCTACATTTGGTTTGCATTCCTTTTGAATATTTCATCTTCATGCTTTCATTGAATGTGTTAGGATTACTTCTCATAGCATTTATCTTTGGGGTTGGCTATTGTTATGTTATGATTCCTTATGCCTAATTCCTACATCACATTTTCTAGTGAACCCGATGTGAGCATGCCAAATCTAACAATTCTACGAATTCATTTGCATGCAGGTTTTAGATGTTGATATATGTTTGCATGGAGGTTTTTTGAACTAATTTGTTGTCACATGCAAGTTATTTTAACTAATGTGTTCTTCCATGCAAGTTTTTGGTGCTAATATGTTATTGCATGCAGGTTTTTAGTGTTAATATGTTGTTCCATGCATATTTTTTTGAACTAATTTGTTGTTGCATGTAAGTTTTACATGAGGATCTATCATTACATGTGGGTTTTATGGATTGTAAATAGTGATTCACGTAGGATTTCTTAACAAGAATGAAATATGTTTGGTTTGATGTTTCTGGAGTATGTTTTGGTTAGTTGGTATTGATGTGATGATCGGATGCTATCATACACTAGAGTAAGCCTATACCGGTAAGGGGTTAAGGTTTTACCGGTAGATCTTTTATTGAGAATCTTTGACAAGATGCATAAGTGGTGTTGGTGCAGCTTCTAGATGGAATTCGGGATGCAGAAGGTGATCTTTGTTCGTGCCTTGACTGATTGGAGACATCGCTTTGGCGTGGTGAATCCATTTGGGTCTTGGTTATGGATCAGTATCATGTAACATGTTCTGTACACATTACTAAGATGATTTATGGATTGGTTAATGTTGTCTTGGTCTAAAGCCGACATGGCATATCATTGTAATGTGGATGTATGTAATGATCTTATTGTAATATTTTTTAGGTGTCTGACCTAATTGGTTTAGGCCTTAGGGTTTCTATAAATTGATGTAAGATCTCATTGTAGATCGTGAAAATGGTGGTCATGGTCATGGACTAAAATATCATATGCGAAGGAGATTTGGTCAATCATAGGTGATCAAATTGGGTTTATGTAAAAGGTCAAAGGCCTCCGATATTGAGCTTAACCGGGACTGTAATCATGCATAGTATATGCTATCATTGGTAGTTCATTCTTCTGGATTATTGTCCAATTATATTGAGGTGGTTATAACCTCTCTGTAGTCAATGAGACTCCTTTGTAATGAGCAGTACACTCTAGGTAGTGTGCCTTCCTGCATGTGTAGGCCTCTTATTGTATCACATACTTTCTGCAGAAGTATTATCTGACTATGGGTAGGCTTCCCACCATGGTTTTTCCCTATACTGGGTTTTCCATGTACAAATCATGGTGTTATGTGGTATGGTTGCATTGTGTTAATTCTTTGTTTGATGGGATGGGGTTTGGGATAGACTAGCCTAGTCTATGCTCCTGGATCCTTCCCTGGGATCACCTGGTGTTCTCTCCACACCCTAGGGTCTCTAGGACTTCCCTTTTTCTTGAGGAATCCCTTGACCTTGCCCAATCCACCCACCAATGAGCTACTATGCTGCTCCTAAGGTCTCACCTACTCATGAGACTCAAAACCCCTTACTATGGCTAATAAGGGCTAAGGTTTGTTTCACACTTTCCAAGGTCTTAGCAAGGTTTTTTCAGGTCTATTTCATGGTCTGTTCATCCATTCATGAGCCCCCAAGAGGTTTCAAGCCTTCCACCCCTTACCAATTTCACTATTTTGTGTTTTTGCTTACAAAACAGGGCTACAAGGATTAGGACCAATTAGGCCTCCTACCCGGTCCTTTAGGGCTTTCTCTCACAAATGATGCATACACAACCCTAACTCCCAAAATGGACTGCCATTCAATTGGAAAGTACTCAAGGATTTTCTAGGTTTTGGGCCTCCAAGTGGTCGTACAGAGCCTAGGGCAAATTTTGGGGTTTTTTTTTAAAGGTTTTGTGGTTTGCTTGGGTCACAGTGAAGGTTTTGTGTGTTAGCCACCATGTTTGGATTCGTGGAGGCTCCTCCTTCACACCAATGATGATTCTAACACTCCTCTACACCTCCTCCCAAGGATGTACTCTCCTCTATCCAACCTTGCTCTCCAAGACCTCTGCAATCTAACCTCTCCTAACCGGGCACTATCCAGTCTCGCCTAGGAGTAGGTCTTTTCTTGGCCTTCCTGCATTTTTAAGGGCGCTGCCTATTTTGCAATATGGTACAAGGTCTGCACTCTCATTCTTCATGGTTTCATGGTGGTTCCACAATGGGGAATGGAGTTATGTAGGCATTTACACAATCCTGTCCAAAACTGGACAATAAGAAGACAGTTTACAAACTATTCACAAACACACTCAATCTGCAAGTAAGAACCTAAAATAATTGCTTGAAATGAAAGTATTTACACCATGAAAAACATTCCACACAATTTTAGGCATATATCAATCCATTAACTTTGTTTTTTCCTTCATTCAAACTGACTGGTAACAGTTTTACAGTCTCAGTTTGATCTCTTTGCTAGGGCCGTACAATGTCTGACATCCAACCCATGAATTTAGGGTTTGCAAGTACTTATACTACCTTTGCCTTAGTCTGTGTACCCAAACTAGGGTTTTCCATGCTAACCTAAAGAACTTGACATTATGGTGGAAAAGTTGCTTGACAACTTTTAAAAGTTGTCATGTAACTTTTGAGCAACTTTCCCAATGTTGCTTTTTATGACTCCTAGACCCACATTGGGCCAACCTAAGGACACCACCATGTTATAAAGGACCCCTAAAAACTTCAAGGATACACATACCCTCCATTTTCAAGAAAATCACAATCTTGACTCATGACCCCTAAGATCTCCACTAGGACCCTAACTAGGACCTATGAGAACATGGCTCATTATTTTATGTATAATGGCTTCATAAGAAGCATAACAACAACAAAACAAGAAAGAGAAAGAGTTTGGAAGGGTGCTCTTGCACCATTGTTTCATTCTTAATTTTTATTACTTACCGGTATCTGTTTCTGCTATTTTTATATTCAATGTTTATGTTCTTCAGTTAAAGGTTATAAAGTGGTTTGATTAATATAATCTATTGGAAACTAATTCACCCCTCCCCTCTTAGTTGTCCATCGGTTATTCTAACAATTGGTATCAGAGCTTTGGTCCTATTTTGCAGAAGCTTAACCGCTTGAGGTAGATCCTATGGCAACTAATACTTCAAATCCACCGATAGCTATTTTCAGAAGAGAAATCCCTAAGCTTGATGGAACAAACTATGGGATATGGAAAATCCAAATGGAGACTCATCTTTGATATCTGGGCAAGTATATACACCTTATGATCCGGCATCTGGCAATCCTTCTCTTGCAGACTTGGACAAAAATATTGAAAATGATTTTAGAGCTAGAGAAACCCTCTTGTGTGCACTCACTGATCATGGGATTGACTGATAAATCATCTGCAAAGGTTATGTGGGATAAATTGCAAACTCTAAATGAAGGTGACCCTACTGTCAAAATTGGTAAACTTGATGGTTACCGAGTAAGATATGAGAACTTGAAGATGGAAGATAATGAAAGAATTGCTACATTTATGGAAATAGTAAATGAGATTGTCATAGGAATTCAATGTTGTGGAGGATCTTTGGGTGAAGATGAAATAGTTTCTGAAGTTTTGAGAGCCCTACCACTGTCTTACAATATGAAGGCTACTGCAATTAATTAATTGAGAACAATGGCAAACACTTCAGTTAATAGAGACATTCTAATTGGAAAATTATCTTCTTTTGAGCTTGAAGAATTTGGACCCTCTGGAGTTGTAAATTTTGAACCTTCTTTTCATGCATCATCATCTACCGGGACAAAAGTGATTGGAAAGCCCTATATGCAAAAGAATTGGAAGATATGAGGAAAGAGGGTGAATAGTTTGAGAAAGCTGAAGCATTATTTACTAGAAGAGTACCTAAAGGACCGACAATAAATAAGTATGAAGGAAAAGAACCTTTTAAATGTTTTGCATGTAATAGGATTGGTCATTTTGCATCTAGATGTCCTAAAAGGAATGCAATATTTGAAGAAAGAGTTAAGAAATCATTTAATCCTAATTAGAAAAAATATAGATTCAAGAAAAACAAACTATGCTACATAGTGGATGAGGAAGGAGTAAGTCCTAACTCAGAGGATGAACCGGTAGGAGACTTTGCTAGTGGATCTGGCAGTGAAAAGGAATGGGTGTTCTATGCTATAAAGGAAGATGGACCGGAACCAGTTATCAAGAATGAAGAAAAAGCCCTGGCAGCAAAATTTGAAGACAAGGATGAATGGGTAATTGATAGTGGATGCTCACATCATATGGCTAGAGATAAAAGAAAATTTATGTCCCTGCAAGAATATAGTGATAGTAAAGTTAGATTTGGGGATGACAAAGCATGTATGATCAAAGGTAGAGGTATTATTTCTCTAGATGGTAAGCACAATACTGATAATGTCTACTATATAGAAGGTTTAAAGCATAATCTTTTAAGTGTTGGTCAATTGGTGGATAAGGGATTCCAACTTCAGTTCAAAGATAGAAAATGCAAAATCATTAACAAAACTAGTTTGGAGATTGCAACCGATACTCAGAGTGGAGGTAATATCTTTCACTTGAACACCAGTGATAAGACATATTTGATTTCTCATATTGATGAGAGTTGGTTATGGCATAAGAGGTTGTGTCATGTTAATTTTGATTGTATTGTTAAGATCAGTTCAATAAAGGCAGTTAGAGATATACCTAAGATTATAAAGCCTCATAATCGGGTATGAAAGGAATGTCAATTGGGAAAGAAAGTTAGAACTTCTTTTAAGAGCATGGATGATAAATCTAATGATGTGCTTGATTTGATTCATACTGACTTATGTGGTCCAGCAAGGACCAGAATCTTTCAAGGTGATAGGTACTTCATGCTAATAATTGATGATTATTCTAGAATGATGTGTGTGACTTTTCTAAGGGAGAAGTCTGAAGATTTTGAGAAATTCAAGATCTTTAAAGCAAAGGTGGAAACAAAAACTAAATTGAAAATCAAATGTCTGAGATCATATCAAGGCGATGAGTTCACATCTCATGAATTTAACAGTTTTTGTGAGATAAATGGAATTAGGAGACACTTATTTGCACCTCGAACTCCTTAGAAGAATGGAGTAGTAGAAAGGAATAATAGAACCATTTTGGATGCAGCAAGAACCATAATGATAGAAGCCAAATTGCCTTGCATCTATTGGGGAGAAGCAGTGAGTACAATAGTCTACACACTCAATAGAGTTCATATCAAAGGTGAAACTGGTATGACTCCTTATGAATTATGGTTTGGACATACACCTACTCTTAAATATTTCAGAATTTTTGGACGTAAATGTTATATCAAAAGGGATGATTCAATTGGGAAGTTTGATCCTAGATGTTATGAAGGGATATTTCTTGGATATTCATTTCAGAGCAAAGCATAAAAATGTTATAACAAAAGATTGCAGAAAAATTGTGGAGAGCACAAATGTGACAGTAGATGAGCAATATAGAGATCAATCTATATCATATGATAGAGAACCGACAGTGGAAGTGATCATAACTAATCCGACAATGCCTCAACCAGTACAAGACACTAAGACAGTTACACCGATATAATCATAAAATTCAACTGTGATTGATGATCAGAATAGTCAACCTGAAGTTCAGAAGACACCAAAGTATGTAATATTAAATCATTCTAAAGATCAAATCATTAGAGAAAGGAACAAGGAAGTTATCACAAGAAGAAGATTGCAAAATGAAGAGGTATGTCTTATTTCTCAAATTAAATTGGCATTTGTTATTGATGTTAATATTATGGATGACTTCGTCATGTGTTGCATTATTTTTGTCATTGATGTCAACACTTATCTTTCTGGAGGTCTACATGTTGATTTGGCACTCTGGTTATATTGGTTTGTTGTTTAACCAACACATTGTGGTCTCGGTATGGATATTGGCTTATGCATAGTCACTAGTATATGTTTCACCATTAGCTCAGGAAGTTGATGATGACTTGTTACCATCTGGAGATCATTTGGTTATGTCAAAGATATGGATTAGATGTTTACATTTGGTGTTTTTCTTATTGGTCTGATCCGATTCACATATTTGCCTTAACCAGAAAATACGTCTAGGTTATGAACCGGTACAAGATACCATGTTCAAGATCAGCACAACATGTTTTGCAAATGGTTTATTGATTGGATAATGTGTAAATGTATTGAGGCTGACATATTGTATTGCATCAAGACTTATTTTGTAAATGTAATGTCTTTAGGAAGCCGACCTAATCATGAGGTCTTAGGTTTTGTATAAATAATTGTAAGATCTTATTTACAAGAGATATGCATACATGTTGAGATCATTATGAAGAGCGAAAGTAAGTAGATTGTAATGCCCCACCAGGAACCCTAAAGGATTGCAACACTACAAGGCAACTAAAGGGTGAAATAATTTTTTTTTAAGATTAAGTGAATTAATTATAACCTTGCACAAATAATAACACAAGCAGAAGTCTATCATGGACATCCTAAAGGGTTACCAATGAAGATTACTTCTAATTAAAACTACATCACAATATTAATCCAATTATCCATCTAAATTAGGGAAAATCAATTATGATAAATTAACTCAAATTCATAAACCATTTTCAAAGAGATAGGTTCAAAGAGTTACAACATATATGCTTTCAATGATCCATTTATACATAAGATGAAAGGTAACTGAAATACATACAATCCATTGAACTTTAAATTACAACATTCCATAAATTACATGGCTTCCATAGAACAATAGAGTACAAAGGTTACAAAGTTGCTGATACAATGACCACACGGGCCTCAAAGGTACAATATCAAGAGCATGAGTTGATACACGAAGCATGAACCAAGATACACCAGCGAAGCCAATCCTCCCATGAAGGTAAGAATAAGATATCTGATGGGAAGTGGCACTACCACCTGACCATGTGATCCCATAATGGAACCACCCCACCGTGCTAGGAGATAGCAGAAGACCCTCAAGCAAGCAATAAGATTAGTACAACAGTACACATGACTCTGCAGTTTACAAGTGACTCAACTCACAAAACACTAGTGACCCTAAAGAGAGTGTGTCATCACATGGCTTAAGATGGTTACCCTAGGTAGGTCTCCATAGGTTCCAGCCCCCATCTTGGGTTACCCTAGTAACCTCTCGTGAACCCCCGGCTCCATCTAAGCATCATGCGGACCCTACCAACCTTTCGTGAGGACAAGGCGATAGGTTTTCCATTCCAAGCCTTCCCAAACACCTTGAGCCTATACAAGCACTCAACCATGTGCGGGGTACATTATCTTAATTAATTTAATAACTACCCACCCCCTAATCAAGTTATTAGGTTATCACTTAATAGCTGACTTTCAAGGGGTTATCCTGCCATCCACTTTGGGTGCGGCCCCTTCCTGAAAGCCACTCTCTCTACTAGGACACTAACAGGATAGGACTCTCTATGAGAACTCTATGGTGAAACTAACAACCATATCTAATCCTGACATTACACAGGTGAAGGACTCACAGTCCCAAACCCAGGATTGACCATTAGGAACATAACACATAATGGCTCACATCCTCAAGGTTTAAACATCGACACCTGACTAAGGGGTAAACATCAATGACACAATGACAATTTTAACAATATTGCAATGACATTTAAACAACTAGACTGCAAATATTATCAACACAAGATCCTACACAAGCAATCTTTCTTTTAAAGAGTCAACAACATAAAATACTTGCAATAAAGATTTCTGGAAATAAAGAAATCACATCTATTTAACATAAAGAAATGGTGAAGTCACATGTCTAATAAGGTTGAGTTGGAACCACATTTAAAATTTTAAACCCCCAATCAATTGATTATGATTAAATTATAATTTACCCAAATCGACCATAACCAAGTCAACATTTACATCAAATTTAAACAGATATATAAAATAATATAAAATAATCCCAATATAATATATATTCATTGAATATAATATCATATGATTATATTACATTACTTATATAAAGAAAATTGATATTTAATTTAACCAATTTCACTTTTATTCCAAAAGTTAATAATAACTTCCATTTATTTTTATATATTTTCCAAAGTACAAAGAAAAAATAGAACTAATCACTAAATAGAAGTAATATTAATTAACATTAATATCATTATTACTAACAAATAACTTTAATATTATTATTTAATATTAAATAATATTAATATTATTATTATTATTCTTTTAAATAACAATAACATTATTATTTATTATTAAAAATAACATTAATTGTTATATTTTAACATTAATATATTATTTTTTTTAAGTTAAAAAAAATAAATAAATAAAAACAACAAGCTTCACATGGGGCCCAAGGCCTCCACAGCAGCAAGTGTTGCTGCCCCAAGCATGAGGTAGCAACGCTTGCTTCAACGTCAAGCTTGGGGATGCAGCAAGCTGTAGGGGAAGGGGTGCCTGGGCTGGGTTGAGCCTACCTCCCCGCCATCGCCCCAAACCCCTTTTTTTATTTTTAACTTAAATTTTTTTTTCTAAATAAAACTCAGATAATCAGCAGACACAATTGAAATACAGAGGTAAATCTCTATTAAAATAAAAATAATAAAACAATCCCCCATTAATTTTTTTTTAACAAAATTTAGAACAAATAGAGTGTTAATTTTAATCATTGGTAATAAATTTTTTTTACCAGCAATAAAACTTCTGTGACAAAACAGAGGTAGGAAGAAGTCTCCCAAATCAATCCAATTCATTCCTAAAATCAAATTGAACGGGAACAAGCTTGATCTCCATTCTCCAATTGAATTTTTTTGGCTCAAACAATAATGGACAAGAAGAAATCTAAAACATAATTTTTTTTTTTTTAATCTGGAAATTACCAGGAAGAAATTATTTGGGGGAAAAACTTGGCAAAATTTTGCCAGCATATCTCTACTCAAAAACACAAAAATAACCCAACTACAAACACCAGGAACAATGAATTTCTTGCATAAACAAAATGAAAAACATAATTTAAATTATGAAATTGCTTTGAGAGTTTGAGATTGAAATTTGATAACCAAATTGATGGGAATTTTTTTTTTTCCAACAATCTCATGACAAACAAAAATTCATAACCCAATACTTATAACACCAAACTTTTAACAACAGTCAGAAATTGGAAAGAAGCATTGATTTTTTTAAAAATAAACAAGAAGAATTCAACCAACCTCTGGAGTTCCCAAGAAGAAACTATGAGCTTCAACAGAATTCCAATCCAAATCAAAACCCAAAATCCTCCTTCCAAGAAATATTTCTAGAATTTTGTTTTCTCCTCCAAACAAGCATATGCTTCCAAAAATATTTACAAGGGTAAATAGGAAAAATATTTTAACCTAATCTTTTAGGTTGAAATATTTTTCTATTAAAAAAAACATTTAAATAAAAACAATTGACTTTTTTTTCCATATTCCTCCAAAAATAAATGAGAATTTCTTTTTTTTTGAAAAAAAATACATTTCTCACATTTAGAAATTTAATCAACTTTTCAACTAAAATAGAAATCAATAATTTAACTTTATTTTGTTTTTCTAAAAGCAATTAACTTTATTTATCTTACTTCTTCCATTTCATTTAGACATGATTACTTTTCCAAAATAAACAACTATAGATTTAAATCTAATAAATTAACCAAATAAGCTAGGTTCAAGACATAAAGGCATAATAATGAATAAATTGCTTATACCAACAATGAATGACAACTTAAACTTAAATAAATAATCGAACCACTATGGCATGCAAACCAAGGAAGTGCAAGAAGACTCGAAGGTCAAACAAAAGGGATGGACGACAGACTAACGACACTCACAAGAGTAGACTGAGGGTAAGAACTAGGGTCAACAGCTATCTCCTCCACTCCCATCGAACATATAAGGCACACTTAGACCTGTGAAGCCAGGTGGAGACGATACCTCGTACCTACCCAGTACTTGTACCTGCAATATCCTGCATCATCGAATCACACATGCATGCATATAAATATAGAATACACAGCATGCACACCGATGAAGGAGACTCACGACGTTCCCTGTCTCACCGAAATGAGTGAAGGAAAATCATGCCCTTGCATCTAATACAATCACAGACACGCAACATATCTATGACACATCGCCTAGATAAAGTAAGATGTCAATACAAAGCAATAATCCATGAAATATCACAAATCACCAGTACTGAAATACTGAAAATAACTCATACATCTAATATCCAGGTAAACATGAAATAATATCAAATACGTCTAAATAATGTTGAGCAATAAAGTGTCAACTGAATAGTAAACTACAACATAATATTAGTCTAATAAGTCCGATCAAGAAGGGGTACTACATTCTCCCCCCCGAAACTAGGCTTACTCCTGGAAGCCTAAAACAGATAAGAATAGAGCTCTCTCATCTTCGATGCATCCTCCCATGTCGCTAAGGTCTCATCATTTGGGTCCCATGGGACCCTTACCTGGTCGATGGTGTGACCCCTGAGGGTCAAATCCCGATGCTGAAGAATGCGCACGGGCTCCATGGAAAGCTGCCCGTCCTCGACTTGCAAAGCATTCCAATCAAGAACATGAGTCACATCTGGGTGATAAGGTCGAAGAACTAAAACATGAAAGACATCGTGGATGTGGGATAGACTCAGTGGCAAGGCAAGATGGTAGGCAATAGGTCCTATCCTCTCAAGGATCTCAAACAGGCCAACAAAATGAGGCACCAACTTAGAACCCTTTCCATAATGGATCAGACTCTTTCGCAGATGCACTCTCAAGAATACACGGTCGCCAATAGAAAACTAACGATCTACGTTGTGAGCATCTGCGTACTTCTTCTGCCTATCTTGTGCAGCTACCAAATGCTCACGAATCCGCTCTACCTGCTGCTCCATCTCTCGAAGAATATCCTGTCCTATAAGCACCTTGTCTTCTAACCGATCCAAACTCAACGGAGTATGGCAAGGATGACCATACAATGCCTGAAAGGGAGACATACCTATGGAGCTATGATATCCATTGTTATAAGAAAACTCCACTAGATAAATATAATCCTCCCAAGGCGACTACTGGTCCATAACATACATGTGAAGCAGGTCCTCTAAAACCTAATTCACACACTCAGTCTAACCATCTGTCTCTGGGTGATAAGCTGAATTGAAGTTCAACTGAGTCCCCAAAGCATGCTGAAGTGAGGTCCACAATGCTGAGGTAAAGACTGGATCTCTATCAAAGATTATCCGCCTCGGAATCCCATGCAATCTCACCACATCTTCCAAGAAGACACGAGCCACCACTGCTGCTATATAGGAAGCTCGGATAGGAACAAAATGAGCAACCTTTGTCAACCTATCAACAATGACCATGATGGCATCATGATGACGTGAAGAAACAGGTAACCCAACAATGAAATCCATGGAAATGATGTCCCATTTCCAATCCGGTACTATATTAGGCTATAAAAGCCCTGCCAGGTGCTGATGCTCCACCTTCACTCGCTGACATTCCAAACACTTCGACACAAAATCAGCAATGTCACATTTCTTGCCAGCCCAATGATAAATCTATCTAAGATCCGCATGCATCTTCTTGACACCTGGATGTGCTGAATAAGGTGCACGATGGGCCTTGGTCATGATCAAAGTGCGAAGACCCTCCAAAGGAGGTATGTAGATCCGGTCAAGATGATGAAGAAGGCCATCTGCCTCAAGGCTATAACTAGAAAACCTACCCTCTAAAGGCCTTCCGGACTCCAACACGGCTCTAACATCCTGATACCAAGAATCCTGAGGAAGAACTCCAAGAATTCTCTATCTCAAGTCCACTCCAAGGGACAATGCTGAAACTTCATGCCGCCTACGACTTAAAGCATCAGCCACTACATTCTCCTTCCCTTGAATATATTGGACCTCAAAATCATACTCGCAGAGGAATTCCATCCACCTTTGCTATCGAGCATTCAAGTTCGGCTACATGAAGGTATACTGCAAACTACGGTGATCACTATGCAGCTCAAACCGATGCCCTAACAGAAAGTGATGCCATCTAACTAATGCATGCACTACAACTGCCAACTCCAAATCATGAACTAGATAGTTCAACTCGTGGTCCTTGAGTTTGTGAGACTCATAGGCAACCACACGTCCATCCTACATAAGCACTGCACCTATACCTTCTAAAGAGGCATCTGTGCATACCATAAAATCTCTGGATGGATCAGGGACTGCCAAAATCAGAGCACTGACAAGGAGTTCCTTCAAGGCATGAAACACTGACTCACATTGCTCTGACCAAACAAACTTCTTCCCTTTCCTCTTAAGAGATGTAATCGAGTGACCTATTCAGGAAAAACCCTGAACAAAGTGATAGTAATATCCGGGCAAACCCATAAAACTCTGAACCTCTGAAACATTGGTCAGCACTGGCCAATCCACTATGGCTTGGATCTTTGAAGGATCCACGGGTACACCCTCTCCTGAAACCATATGACCAAGATAGTTCACCTCAGTTTGGAAGAAATCACCCTTCGCCAAATTGGCATAAAGCTGGTTCTCCCTCAAGCACTACAAAACTTGTCGTAGGTGACCCTCATTCTCTTCCATAGATCTAGAATAAATCAATATATCATCCAAGAACACAAGGACAAAATGATCCAGGTATGTGCGAAAAACCCCATTCATGAGGCACATGAAAATTGAAGGCGCATTTGTCAACCCAAATGGCACTCCTGTGAACTCATAGTGACCATAACAAGTGCGAAACGTTGTCTTATGAATGTCTACATCATGAATGTGCAATTGATGGTACCCAGATTTCAGATCAATCTTAGGGAACACCTTGGCTCCCTTCACTTGATCAAAAAGATCATCTATCTGAGGCAATGGATATCAATTCTAGATGGTTACCTTATTCAACTGTCGGTAATCAATTCATAACTGAAGAGAACCATCCTTCTTCTTTACGAAGATAACAGGCGCATCCCAAGGAGAGACACTAGGATGAATGAATCCCTTGGCCAACAATTCCTCCATCTGTAACTTCAACTCACTCAGCTCCTAAGTAGTCATCCGATATGGAGCTCTCGAGATAGGTTTTGCACCAAGAACCAAGTCAATGTGAAAGTATATGTCTCGCTTCAGAGGCATACCAGGAATCTCCAACGGAAACACATCAACAAACTCTTGAAGAATAGGGTGACCATCAAGAGCGATTTCTTGACTCTCTCCCTCATCCATATCCTCAAGAGTTACTACAAAAAGCTGACATCCTCTACGCATACACCGCTTAAGTTGCATAGCGGAAATCATACGTAAGGATATCGATCTCTGAACTCCAACGATCCCCACTTTCCTACCATGGTCATCTAAACACTCTATTGTCTTCTGACGACAGTCCACACGAGCACTGTGAGATGATAACCAATCCATCCCTAACACTACTCCATAGGATCCCAACGGAATGATTCAAAGGTCAACTAAAGTCACAAAGGGTCCTAGATCCAACTCACAACTAGGAACAAAGGCATCTACGAACACGCGCATCCCGGTAGCCAACTCTACTTGCCACCTATCCACCTGCTTAGCAGACATGAGTCCACACTGCTACACAATGGATGAAGAAATAAAAGAATCTGATGCACCGGAGTCAAAAAGCACTGAGATAGGGATATCACACAACACACCTGCAGCTTCAATAACTATCCCCTGATGCTCAGCCTGGTGGTCATCAACCACTGCAAACACTCTGTGGGATCTACCAGCATCCCCTACTATCTGCTCTGATGCTACTGGCCTCTGACTCCCCATCTAGTGGGAACATTGAGGATACGACGCGGCTATATGACCAAACTACCTTCAAGAGTAGCAAGCTCCTCTACTTAGTCCTCTACCTCTAGTCCATCCACTGGACTACTGAAAGCTTCCCCTACTAGGGGCCTGAGATGCACTCTGAGAAGACTATCCTGGAAAACCCTGTTTTCTCCTCTGCCAGTTCCTGTTCCTTCTATGATGAGGGTTGCCACCCTGCTAGCCCTGAGACTGTTTTGGTTTCAGCGGCTGCGGTTGCTGTTGCTGCTGCTGTTGTCCACCCTTAGCGGGTGCTTGAGGAGTCCTTAATGGTGCCGCTAACTGGGACTGATTCCCACTGAAAGGAACACTCCCTATCTAAACTCCCGACTGTCTACCATGCGCACGGATGAGGTTCTGCTCAACCAATCTGGCTTTCACCACCACTATCTCCACTGAAGCTGGCTCAAAAACTCTAACCCCTCCACTAATGCGGTTGTTAAAACCTCTCAAGAAATGTTGTACGAGAATAGCCCCATCATTTCCAATCCCGACATACTGTTTCAGCTCATAAAATCTATGCTCGAACTGGTCAACTGACATACCAAACTGCTGCAATGCGTAGAACTCATCTGCCCGAGTTTGCCTCCACTGCAGTGAGAGAAACCGTGCCCTAAATCTCTCCAAGAAAATCTCCCAAGAAACGGTGTTGATACTCAGACCAATTTTCTCCTCCTCTAACTTCCACCATATCAAAGCAAAATCATCGAGACGCATGATTGCATATCTCACTCGGGTGTTGCTACTATATGGGAACATAGTGAAACACCTATCCAAACTAATCAGCCAAGTCTCTGCCTTGAGACCTGTGCCTCAACCATCGAAGAAGGGAGGGTTGGTTCTCATAAGGTCCTTGATGTGACTCGAGGGATCTAAATCATGGCCAACTGGGACCTCCCTCCTCCTAGGAGACCTCTCTCTCTCTCTCTCTCTCTCTCTCTCTCTCTCTCTTTCTCTCCTCTAAAACATGCTGATGTGACTCCCCAACCTGAGCATGGATGGGCTGCTCACCCTTAGGCCTGGGGCCTAGCCTAGCTAGAACCTCCTGAAACATCTGCCTCAGCTCTTCCCTTTCAGGAACCTACTCTTCTACATGCAGTGATTCCTGATGCACTGACTGATCCTGCTCCACACTCACATGAGCAGGTGGTGGCGAAGGACTATGGCGGTCTAAACCTCAACCCCATCCCCCACCTCTACCTCTATTGCGGCCACCAACATGGCCAACTCCCTTAGCTTTCCTAACCATGACCAAAACTGCAAAAGAGAAAATGGTTCAGATCTATGACAAGGATAAAGCAAGGAAAATCCAAACACTAAGATCTACACACAAGGTCAAACTGAATGGGCTCACTACAATCCTAGAGTACCCAGTGTTGAAACCTGGCTTTGATACCAAATGTAATGCCCCGCCAGGAACCCTAAAGGATTGCAACACTACAAGGCAACTAAAGGGTGAAATAATTTTTTTTTTAAAGATTAAGTGAATTAATTATAACCTTGCACAAATAATAACACAAGAGGAAGTCTATCATGGACATCCTAAAGGGTTACCAATAAAGATTACTTCTAATTATTACTTCTAATTAAAACTACATCACAATATTAATCCAATTATCCATCTAAATTAGGGAAAATCAATTACGATAAATTAACTCAAATTCATAAACCATTTTCAAAGAGATAGGTTCAAAGAGTTACAACATATATGCTTTCAATGATCCATTTATACATAAGATGAAAGGTAACTAAAATACATACAATCCATTGAACTTTAAATTACAACATTGCATAAATTACATGGCTTCCATAAAACAATAAAGTACAAAGGTTACAAAGTTGCTGATACAATGACCACACGGGCCTCAAAGGTACAATATCAAGAGCATGAGTTGATACACGAAGCATGAACCAAGATACATCGACGAAGCCAATCCTCGCATGAAGGTAAGAACAAGATATCCGATGGGAAGTGGCACTACCACCTGACCATGTGATCCCATAATGGAACCACCCCACCATGCTAGGAGATAGCAGAAGACCCTCAAGCAAGCAATAAGATAAGTACAACAGTACACATGACTCCATAGTACACTAGTGACCCTAAAGAGAGAGTGTCATCACATGGCTTAAGATGGTTACCCTAGGTAGGTCTCCATAGGTCCCGACCCCCATCTTGGGTTATCCTGGTAACCTCTCCCAAACCCCTGGCTCCATCTAAGCATCATGCGGACCCTACCAGCCTTTCGTGAGGACAAGTCGGTAGGTTTGCCGTTCCAGGCCTTCCCAAACACCTTGAGCCTATACAAGCACTCAATAGTGTGCAGGGTACATTATCTTAATTAATTTAATAACTACCCACCCCTTAATCAAGTTTTTAGGTTATCACTTAATAGCTGACTTTCAAGGGGTTATCCTGCCATCCACTCTGGGTGCGGCCCCCGCCCGAAAGCCACTCTCTCTACTAGGACACTAACAGGATAGGACTCTCTATGAGAACTCTATGGCGAAACTGACAGCCATATCTAATCCTGACATTACACAGGTGAAGGACTCACAGTCCCAAACCCAGGATTGACCATTAGGAACATAACACATAATGGCTCACATCCTCAAGGTTTAAACATCGACACCTGACTAAGGGGTAAATATCAACGACATAATGATAATTTTAACAATATTGAAAGGACATTTAAACAACTAGACTGCAAATATTATTAACACAAGATCCTACACAAGCAATCTTTCTTTTAAGTAGTCAACAACATAAAATACTTGCAATAAAGATTTCTAGAAATAAAGAAATCGCATCTATTTAACATAAAGAAATGGTGAAGTTACATGTCTAATAAGGTTGAATTGGAACCACATTTAAAATTTTAAACCCCCAATCAATTGATTATGATTAAATTATAATTTACCCAAATCGACCATAACCAAGTCAACATTTACATCAAATTTAAACAGATATATAAAATAATATAAAATAATCCCAATATAATATATATTCATTGAATATAATATCATATGATTATATTACATTACTTATATAAAGAAAATTAATATTTAATTTAACCAATTTCACTTTTATTCCAAAAGTTAATAATAACTTCCATTTATTTTTATATATTTTCCAAAGTACAAAGAAAAAATAGAACTAATCACTAAATAGAAGTAATATTAATTAACATTAATATCATTATTACTAACAAATAACTTTAATATTATTATTTAATATTAAATAATATTAATATTATTATTATTATTCTTTTAAATAACAATAACATTATTAGTTATTATTAAAAATAACATTAATTATTATATTTTAACATTAATATATTATTTTTTTTAACTTAAAAATAAATAAATAAATAAAAACAACAAGTTTCACGTGGGGCCCAAGGCCTCCACGACAGCAAGTGTTGCTGCCCCAAGCATGAGGTAGCAGTGCTTGCTGCAACCTCAAGCTTGGGGATGCAACAAGCTGTAGGGGAAGGGGTGCGTGGGCTGGGTTGAGCCTACCTCCCCGCCACCGCCCCAAACCCCATTTTTTATTTTTAACTTAATTTTTTTTTTCTAAATAAAACTCAGATAATCAGCAGACACAATTGAAATACAGAGGTAAATCTCTATTAAAAGAAAAATAATAAAACAATCCCCCATTAATTTTTTTTTAACAAAATTTAGAACAAATAGAGTGTTAATTTTAATCACTGGTAATAAATGTTTTTTACCAGCAATAAAACTTCTGTGACAAAACAGAGGTAGGAAGAAGTCTCCCAAATCAATCCAATTCATTCCTAAAATCAAATTGAATGGGAACAAGCTTGATCTCCATTCTCCAATTGAATTTTTTTGGCTCAAACAAGAATGGACAAGAAGAAATCTAAAACATAATTTTTTTTTTTTTAATCTGGAAATTACCAGGAAGAAATTATTTGGGGGAAAAACTTGGCAAAATTTTGCCAGCATATCTCTACTCAAAAACACAAAAATAACCCAACTACAAACACCAGGAACAATGAATTTCTTGCATAAACAAAATGAAAAACATAATTTAAATTATGAAATTGCTTGGAGAGTTTGAGATTGAAATTTGATAACCAAATTGATGGGAATTTTTTTTTTTTTCAACAATCTCATGACAAACAAAAATTCATAACCCAATACTTATAAAACCAAACTTTTAACAACAGTCAGAAATTGGAAAGAAGCATTGATTTTTTTAAAAATAAACAAGAAGAGTTCAACCAACCTCTGGAGTTCCCAAGAAGAAACTGTGAGCTTCAACAAAATTCCAATCCAAATCAAAACCCAAAATCCTCCTTCCAAGAAATTTTTCTAGAATTTTGTTTTCTCCTCCAAACAAGCATATGCTTCCAAAAATATTTACAAGGGTAAATAGGAAAAATATTTTAACCTAATCTTTTAGGTTGAAATATTTTTCTATTAAAAAAAACATTTAAATAAAAACAATTGACTTTTTTTTCCATATTCCTCCAAAAATAAATGAGAATTTCTTTTTTTTTGAAAAAAAATACATTTCTCACATTTAGAAATTTAATCAACTTTTCAACTAAAATAGAAATCAATAATTTAACTTTATTTTGTTTTTCTAAAAGCAATTAACTTTATTTATCTTACTTCTTCCATTTCATTTAGACATGATTACTTTTCCAAAATAAACAACTATAGATTTAAATCTAATAAATTAACCAAATAAGCTAGGTTCAAGACATAAAGGCATAATAATGAATAAATTGCTTATACCAACAATGAATGACAACTTAAACTTAAATAAATAACCGAACCACTATGGCATGCAAACCAAGGAAGTGCAAGAAGACTCGAAGGTCGAACAAAAGGGATGGACGACAAACTGACGACACTCACAAGAGTAGACTGAGGGTAAGAACTAGGGTCAACAACTATCTCCTCCACTCCCATCGGACATATAAGGCACACTCAGACCTGTGAAGCCAGGTGGAGACGATACCTCATACCTACCTAGTACTTGTACCTGCAATATCCTGCATCATCGAATCACACATGCATGCATATAAATATAGAATACACAGCATGCACACCGATGAAGGAGACTCACGACGTTCCCTGTCTCACCGAAATGAGTGAAGGAAAATCATGCCCTTGCATCCAATACAATCACAGACACGCAACATATCTATGACACGTCGCCTAGATAAAGTAAGATGTCAATACAAAGCAATAATCCATGAAATACTACAGATCACCAATACTGAAATACTGAAAATAACTCATGCATCTAATATCCAGATAAACATGAAATAATATCAAATACGTCTGAATAATGACGAGCAATAAAGTGTCAACTGAATAGTAAACTACAACATAATATCAGTCTAATAAGTCCGATCGAGAAGGGGTACTACACAGATCCTTGTGTGAATCACACAGATATCATCGAAGGGTTGAAGGAAAGGTTATGAAGGTGTTTGGTCCTCATGCTCAGAGCTTAAAGTGGTACTGAATCCAACATTGAAGATGCTATATTGGAGCAGTATATTGATTATTGGGTTTAACAATCCAACTGTGTAGTCAGTGTGACTCCTATTTTGTGATTGAGTAGTGAGCTCTAAGCGGTTGGCCTTTCTGCATGTGCAAACCTCATTATTGTATTCACTTACTATCTACAGTAGTATCATCTGATTGTGGGTAAG
Source organism: Cryptomeria japonica (assembly GCF_030272615.1). NCBI lineage: Eukaryota > Viridiplantae > Streptophyta > Pinopsida > Cupressales > Cupressaceae > Cryptomeria > Cryptomeria japonica. The sequence continues at coordinate 258,248,734 of NC_081407.1, read as the reverse complement.
GTGTCCCACCGTGGTTTTTCCCCTTACAGGGTTTCCACGTCAAAATCTTTGTGTCATGTGTTGTGGATGTTGCTTTCTATTTCATGCATTAAGTTGTACCGATAATACTAGAACTATTAATTTGTTTATTGGCACCGAGTTTTAAGTTGGAATAATTGATTTTGGGTTATGATTTATTAACAACTGATTCACCCCCCCCCCCCCTCAGTTGTGCTTCTCGGTTCCTAATAATTGGTATCAAAGCCTAGTCTTCTTTTTGCAGAAGCCTAACAACTTGAGGAGATCCTATGACAACAAATATCTTTAGGAAGGATAGTCCTAAACTTGATGGAACTAACTATGGTATATGGAAGATCAGAATGGAAACACATATGAACTGCATTGGAAGAGATATATGGGATGTTACAAAGAATGGCTATGTTGCTCCTAATCTGAATAACCCTAATCCACCAACCTTGGCTAAAGACTTGGAGAATGATTTCAAAGTAAGAGAAGCACTTCTAAGAACATTATTAGATCAGTAAATCATGGGATTATCAGACAGATCTACTGCAAAAGCTATTTGGGATAAAATGGAAACATTGAATGAAGGAGATACCATTGTCAAAATTACAAAATTGGAATGTTACTAGGTCAAGTATGAGAATTTAAAAATGGAAGAGGATGAAAGAATTTCTGCATTTATGGAAAGAGTTAATGAAATTGTTTTAGGAATACAATGTTGTGGAGGATCTTTAAGTGAAGATGAAATTGTTTCTAAAGTTTTAAGAGCATTGCCACCAACTTACAAAATGAAAGTGACATCTATTAATGAGTTGAGAACAATGCCTAATACATCAATATCTAGAGATACTTTAGTTGGAGAACTTTCATCATTTGAGCTTGAAGAATTTGGTCTTGTTGCTACAGTCAAGATTGATATAGCCTTCAAATAATCATCATCATATGAAAAATATGATTGGAAAGCACTTTATGCAAAAGAACTTGAAGATATCAGAAGAGAAAATGAAGAACTTGAAGCACTATTTGCAAGGAAGATGCCTAAAGTTCCAGCAGGAAGTAAGTATGAAGGTAAAGCACCTTTCAAATATTTTAATTATAATAAAGTTAGTCATATGGCATCTAGGTGTCTTGATAGACATTCAAGACTAAGAGAGGAAGCAAAAAGAACATATAAACCTAACCCTGAATATCAAAGACAGATTTAAGAAAAACATAGATAAGTCATGTTACTACATGCAGATGAAGGTGTTACAGATGACTCTGATGAGGATCCAGCAGATAGTGGATGGGAATTTGTTGCAATAAAATAAGATCAATAAGAACCTATTGTCAATCTGGTAGATTAGGCATTAGCAGCAAAAATTGAAGAAAAGGATGAATGGATCATCGATAGTGGTTGCTCGCATCATATGACTGGTGATAAAAGAAATTTTTTATCATTTCGAGAATGTCATGGAGGTCTAGTAAGATTTGGAGATGACAAAGCTTGTTCAATCAAAGGAAGAGGCATTATAGCTTTGGATGGTAAGCACAATACCAACAATGTTTATTATGTTGAAGGTTTAAAGCATAATCTTTTGAGTGTTGGTCAATTAGTGGAAAAAGGATTTCAATTACAATTCAAGAATGGAAAATGCAAAATCATAAACAGAATTGGATTGGAGATTGCAACCGGTATTTAGACTAAAGGTAATATCTTTCATTTGAATACCAATGATAAGACATGTTTGATTGCTCAGATTGATGAAAGTTGGTTATGGAATAAAAGACTATGTCATGTGAATTTTGATTGCATTATAAAGATCAGTTCAACCAAGGCAGTAAGGGATTTACCTAAGATTGTGAATCCTCATAATTCGGTATGTAAGGAATGTCAAATGGGAAAGAAAGTTAGAACATAATTTACGAGCATTTCAAAGAAATCCAATAATATTCTTGATTTAATTCACATTGCTTTATGTGGTCCAGCAAGGACAAGAAGTCCTCAAGGTGATAGATACTTTATGCTAATAATTGATGATTATTCTAGAATGTGTTGGGTTACTTTTCTCAGGGAGAAATCAGAAGCTTTTGGAAGATTCAAGATATACAATGCAATGGTAGAGAATGAAACCAGCAAGAAAATCAAATGTTTGAGATCTAATCAAGGAGAAGAATTTACATCTAGGGAATTCAATGCATTCTGTGAAGAGAATGGAATCAAAAGACAACTATCAGCACCCCAGACACCCCAACAAAATGGAGTTATGGAAAGAAAGAACATAACTATACTGGATGCATCAAGAACCATGATGATCGAAGCAAATCTACCTCATACATACTAGAAAGAAGTAGTGAATACAACGGTCTATACTTTCAACAGAGTTCACATCAAAGGTGAAACCGGTAAGACCCCTTATGAACTATGGTTAGGTCATATTCCTACTCTTAAATATTTCAGAATATTTGGAAGCAAATGCTATATTAGGAGAGATGAGTCTATAGGAAAATTTGATCCTAGAAGTGATGAAGGAATATTTCTTGGTTACTCAACTAGAAGCAAGGCATATAGATGTTATAATAAAAGATTGCAAAAAATTAGTGGAAGTACTAATGTGAAGATAGATGAACACTTTAGAGGAGAATTAAGATCTATAGGTTTTGAACCAATAGTAGAAATAATTATAAATGAACCGGCACAAATTGCACCGGAATAGAATGAATAACCAGTCACACCGACATCATTAGAATACTCAATTATGACTAAAGAATAGCAACCTGTAAGTGGAAATCAGAATAAACCCAGGTATGTAAGATTGAATTATTTAGAAAATCAAATAATTGGAAATAAAAATCAAGGTGTTATGAAAAGAGGAAGATTGGCAAATGAAGAGGTATGTTTAATTTCTCAAGTTGAACCATGATTAGTTGTTGAAACATGTCAAGATAAACATTGGATAAAAACAATGGAAGATGAATTAGAACAAATTAAAAAGTATAATACTTGGACATTAGTTCCTCGACCTAAAGACAAAAATGTAATTGGAACTAAATGGGTATTTAGAAATAAACTTAATGAAGATGCTGAAGTAATCAAAAAGAAAGAAAGATTAGTTTGTAAAGGTTTTTCTCAGAAAGAAGGACTTGATTATAATGAAACCTTTGCATTACTAGCTAGAATTGAAGAAATAAGACTTTTTCTTGCATTTGCAGCTCACAAGAACCATAAATTTTATCAGATGGATGGAAAATGTGCATTTTTGAATGGAGATCTTGAAGAAGATGTTTACATTAAGCAACCTGATGGATTTTCATTAACAGATGATAATGATATGGTTTGCAGTTTAAGGAAAGCTTTATATGGATTGAAGCAAGCTCCCAGAGCTTGGTATGTTATACTGGATAAATATCTTCTAAAGCTTGGATACACAAAAGGTAACACTGATAGTAATTTCTATTACAAAATTACCAATGATGACATTTTGGTATTGAAGTATTTGTGGATGATATCATTTTTGGAGGAGAAGAAGGGTTATGTAGAGAATTTGCTAACAAGATGCAGGAAGAATTTGAAATGTCTATGATTAGAGAGATAAAAATTTTCCTAGGTTTGCAGATTTCTCAAATAGATAAAGGTATATTCATTTGTCAAATAAAATACTTGAAGCAACTCTTGAAGAAATTTGGAATGGAAAACACCAAACCGGTAAGCACTCTTATGACTACAACTTATAAATTGACATTAAAGGATGATTCAACTCCTAATAAATCCGACAAGGTACAAATCTATGATTGGAGGGTTACTGTGTTTGACACAAACCAGACTTGATATAATTTATGTGGTGTGTATTGTTTCAAGATTTCAAAGAAATCCTAAAGAAAATCATGAAACTGCAGTAAAAAGGAATTTTGGTACCTACAAGGCACAACAAATCTTGGTTTATGGTATCCTAAAGATGACAATTTTGAGTTATGTGCATATACAGATGCAAATTGGGCAAGAGATGTGGATGACATAAAGAGTACCATTGGTGGTGCATTCTTTCTTGGTAGAAGATTAATCTTATGGATCAGCAAGAAGTAGACTTGAACATCATTATCTAGAGTAGAAGCAGAATAGGTTGTAACAATAACTAATTGCACTCAGGTATTATGGATCAAGCAAATGTTGAAGGATATCAAGGTAAAATGCAATGAACTGATAATTATTCATTGTGATAACTCAGTAGTAATAGATATATCAAAGAATCCAGTATTTCACTCTAAAACAAAGCATGTTTCTATTAAGTATAATTTTCTGAAAGAAAATATTGAAGCAAATGAAGTGAGATTGGTTTATGTGAATACTAAAGAGAAAATTGCAGATATTTTCACAAATCCTTTGTCTAAGGAAACATTTGAATATCTCAGAGAGAAGCTTGGGGTAATCGCCCCACCGGCAGAGACTTGAATGATGAAGATTGGCATCAAACCGACAGGGACTAACATAAAATATTTTTTTGCTTTTGATGAAGGAGAGATACTGCTCAGGGGAAGTAGCTAGCTGTATGTTATGTTTTGATTCTTAACTACTTTGACATTTGATGTCAAAGCGGGAGAGATGTCTATGGAAAAAAATTGTACTTTGAAGATTAGGGAGAGATGTATTTTGGTTTTGGTACAAAACTTTGTATTGATCTATTTTGGGAGATAGTTGGTACTTGGCATTTAGTTGTTTTTCCATCTAGTGTTTCCATCAATGCCAAAGGGGGAGATTGTTGGTATTATGGATGACTTCATCATGTGTTGCATTGGTTTTGTCATTTATGTCAACACTTATCTTTCTAGAGGTCTACATTATTGATTTGGCACTCTGGTTATATTGGTTTGTTGTTGAACCAGTAAATTGTGGTCCTAGTATGGATATTGGCTTATGCATAGTCACCAGTATATGTTTCACCGATATCTTATATGTTCACTGGCAGCTCAGGAAGTTGATGATGACTTGTTATCATCTAGAGATCATTTGGTTATGTCAAAGACATGGATTAGATGTTTACATTTGGTGTTTTTCTTATTGGTCTGGTCGGGTTCACATATTTTCCTTAGCTGATAGATAGGTCTAGGTTATGAACCGATACAAGATATCATGTTCCAGATCAGCATGACACGTTTTGGAAATGGTTTATTGATTGGATAATGTGTAAATCTATTGAGACTAACATATTGTATTACATCAAGACTTATTTTGTAAATGTAATATCTTTAGGGAGCCGACCTAATCATGAGGTCTTAGGTTTTGTATAAATAATTGTAAGATCTTATTTGCAAGAGATATGCGTACATGTTGAGATCATTGTGAAGAGTGAAAGTAAGCATATCCTTGTGTGAACCATGTAGATATCATCTAAGGGTTGAAGGAAAGGTTATGAAGGTGTTTGGTCCTCATGCTCAGAGCTTAAACTAGTACTAAATCCATCTTTGAAGATGCTATATTGAAGCAGTACATTGATTATTGGATTTAACCATCCAATTGTGTAGTCAGTGTGACTCTTATTTTGTGATTGAGCATTGAGCTCTAGGGAGTTGGCCTTTCTGCATGTGCAGACCCCATTATTGTATTCACTTACTATTTGTAGTAGTATCATCTAATTGTGGGTAAGGATTCCCACCATGGTTTTCCCCTTACAGGGTTTACACATCAAAATATGTGTGTCATGTGTTGTGGATGTTGTTTTGTTTATGTTTCATGTATTAAGTTGTACCGGTAATACTATAGCTATTAATCTATTTACCAACACTGTGTTTTAAGTTGGAATAATTGATTTTGGGTTATAACTTATTGACACCTAATTCACCCCCCCTTTAAGTTGTCCTTCCCGGATCTTAACAATTGAAGCTTGTAAAGATAAATATTGGTTAAAGGCTATGGAAGATGAATTAGATCAAATAGAGAAGAATAAGACTTGTACTTTAGTTCCCCGACCTAAAAATAAGAATGTTATTGGAACTAAAAGGGTTTTTAAAAATAAAATAAATGAGGATGGTCAAGTTGTAAGAAACAAGGCTAGACTAGTTTGTAAAGGATATTCTCAAATGGAAGGAATTGATTATGGTGAGACATTTGCACCAGTAGCTAGAATTGAAGTTGTTAAACTATTTCTTGCCTATGCAACATACAAGAACTATAAGGTCTATCAAATGGATGTTAAATGTGCATTTTTGAATGGTGAACTTGAGGAAGAAGTATACATTGAGCAGCTTGATGGATTTTCATTGATAGATGACAAAGATATGTTTTGTAGGTTAAGGAAAGCATTATATGGATTGAAACAAGCTCCTAGAGCTTGGTATGCAAGGTTGGATAAATATCTTTTGAAGCTTGGTTTTACCAAAGGCGGTGTTGACAGTAATTTATATTACAAGATCATTGATGATGATATTCTGATTATTGAAGTATTTGTTGATGATATCATTTTTGGAGGTGAAGATAAATTTTGCATGGAATTCTCTAATAATATGAAGAATGAATTTGAAATATCTATGATTGGTGAGATGAGGATTTTCTTAGGTTTGTAGATTACTCAAAGTGACAAAGGCATTTTTATCTGTCAAACTAAGTATCTGAGGGAATTGTTGAAGAAGTTTGGTATGGATAATTCCAAATTGGTAAGTACTCCTATGGTGACAAGTGAGAAATTATCTATGAAAGACACATCTGCACCGATAAATTCGACAAGGTATAAGTGTATGATTGGTGGCTTGTTATATCTAACTCAGACTAGACCGGATATTATGAATGCAGTAAGTATTGTTTCAAAATATCAAAGTAATCCTAAAGAAAATCATGAATATTTAGCAAAGAGGATATTCCAGTTGTTGCAAGGAACAACAGAATATGGCTTATGGTACTCTAGAGATGATAACTTCACTTTATGTGCATATACAAATGGAGATTCGACAAGAGATACTGATGATAGGAAGAGCACTTTTGGTGGATCTTTCTTTCTTGGAAATAAATTGGTTTCACAGATCAGCAAAAAATAGTCATGCATTTCTTAATCTACTATCGAAGATGAGTATGTTGCAACAACAACTAATTTCACACAAGTCTTGTGGATGAAGCAAATGTTGAAGGATATAAAGGTAAATTGCAGTGAACTAGTAGTTCTCTATTGTTATAACTCTATAGCTATTGACATATCTAAGAATCTGGTATTTCACTCTAAGACTAAGCACATTTCAATAAAATTTAACTTTCTGAAGGAAAAGGTGGAGGAAAAGGAAGTCAAATTGGTTTATGTGAACACTAAAGAGCAGATTGCAGATATATTCACTAAATCGTTGTCTAAGGAATCATTTGAATATTTGAGAGACAGACTAGGGGTATCTACCCCTCCAATAAAAACTTAATTGATGGAGTAGAGCATTAGTCTGGTATGCATCATCAGCTTTATCCTTTGCTCTGGATTGATGTAGTAGTGCTACTACTTAGGGGGAGTAGTCAGCCTTGAGATTCATAGGATTTTGATTTTTATGTCATATCTTTGGCATTGATGTCAAAGGAGGAGAGTTATATATGAAAAATAATGTCATAATATGTCATATGGGAGACAAATTCAGACTAGTTTCAGATTGGACTGCACTCCTCAAGGGGGGTTGCTGGGATTTTTTAGTTTTTCATTGTTATATCTTTTATGAGAATTTTTTGGCATTTCTTGGCACTTAGATGTTTTCTTTTTCACATCTAGTGTTGCCATCAATGCCAAAGGGGGAGATTATCGACAATATACAGGAATTGATTATATATTGCATTGATGTTTTGTCATTAATGTCAACACTAGCTATTATAATTGGTTACCGATAGACAGATTTTGGTTGCCGGTAGAAGAACTAGTGTTACCGATAGAAGGGACTATCAGTTGGATACTACCGACATGTTTGGATAAATGGAATATGTGTGGTTTGATGTTTCTGGAGTATGTTTTGGTCAGCTGGTATTAATTTGATGATCGGATGCTATCATACACTCTAGTAAGCCTATACCGGTAAGGGTTTAAGGTTTTACCTGGCAGAGCTTTTACTGAGAATCTTTGACAGGATGCATAACTGGTGTTGGTGCGGCTTCTAGATGGAATTCACGATGCAGAAGATGGTCTTTGTTCATGCCTCGATTGATTGGAGACATTTCTTTAGCATGGTGAATCTATTTGGGTCTAGGTTATGGACTAGTATCATGTAACGTGTTCTCTACATGTTACCGGGATGATTTATGGATTGGTTAATGTTGTGTTGACCTAAATCTGACATGGCATATCATTGTAATGTGGGTGTATGTAATGATCTTATTGTAATATCTTTTAGGTGGCTGACCTAATTGGTTTAGGCCTTAGGGTTTGTATAAATTGATGTAAGATCTCATTGTAGATCGTGAAAGTGGTGGTAATGGTCATGGAATGAAATATCATATGCGAAGGAGATTTGGTCGATCATAGGTGATCGAATTGGGTTTATGTAAGAGGTCAAAGGCCTTCGATATTGAGCTTAACCAAGACTATAATCAAGCATAGTAGATGCTATCATTGGCAGTTCATTCTTCTGGATTGTTGTCCAATTATATTGAGGTGGTTATAACCTCTCTATAGTCAATGAGACTCCTTTGTAATGAGCAGTATGCTCTAGGCAGCGTGCCTTCCTGCATATGCAGGCCCCTTATTGTATCACTTACTTTTTGTAGAAGTATTATCTGACTGTGGGTAGGCTTCCCACCGTGGTTTTTTCCTTTACTAATTTTTCCACATACAAATCATGGTTTTATGTGGTATGGTTTCATTATGTTAATTCTCTATTTCATTCTTAAGTTTTATTGCTTACCAGTATTTGTTTCTTCTATTCCGGTATTCAATGTTTATGTGCTCCAATTAAAGGTTATAAAGTAGTTTCATTAATATAATCTATTGACAACTGATTCAACCCCCCTCTCAGTTGTCCACCGATTATTCTTACAACTGGTTGGTAGTTCTTGGCATTGGTTAGCTCTATCGATTGGTGATATTCAATGATTTGGTTAACTAATTTTGGTCTAGCTTATAGAAATAGTTCCTAACATGTTTAAGGCATTCTTGATCATGTTAATTGGTGGCTTCACATTGGCTGGCATGATGATTTGGTGGTCCTATTTGGATCCAGTTGGTTATTATGTGTTATTGCACTGAGGGTTTCTATCGGTTCGTGAAACGTGTTGGAGATTTCTCTTAACGTGATTTCCAGTAGATATAATTATTTGAGAATTTGAATTAGGTCCATTTTGTGTAATATAAATCATAATATTGGTTTGGTGGTATCATGTGATGTAGTTTTTTTAATTATAGGTTTATGGCTTAAAGTTTTAGCTAACCTTGGTATCATGGTTGATGATCTGTATTTATAGGCAACTTATTCATGTAATTTGCATAGGATGATATTGGTAAGGTTGTGTCTGCATTATCAAAGAGAGGTTTATGTGCGAACAAGATATATCATTCAATGAAGGTTTGAGAAAGTTTTTCTATCGTAGGGACTTTGCTTAAGCAAAACTATATCAAGCATTAGGAGATGCTACTTTCATAGTTCATATGCTCTGGATTGTAGTCTGATGATTTTGTAAGTCAGTGAGACTTCTTTTTGTGATGAGAAGTGAGCTCTGTTGGCATTATGTGAATCGGTATGTGGACATAATGACATTGTATGTTGTCATTGATGTCAATATGTTGAAGAGGTATGAACTATAATATGTGTGAACTAGTATAACACTATGAACCAACATTTGTGCCAAGTGAAGTGGTGTGCTTGTTCAAGATGAACCAACATATGGTTATGGGAACTGGCACATCGAAGCATTGTATGACTACCGGTTGGTAGTCTCAACTTCAGGGTTTCCGATTGAAGTGCTTCAAGCCTATATGGCTCAACCAGTGATCTTTGTGTGATGAGTTAGCGGTATAACAGAGAACAGATTGTGTTGCCATGTAAGCCCTGTGCGCATGAAGGACCTTGCATGAAGAAGACTTTCCCTATCCTCCTTGGGAATGTGCAAAGTTTGTTAAATGGTGATAATGCGTGATGGGTTATCAGCTGCCATGAAATCAGTGGATAATGGACGATGGAGAATGTCTTGAGATGGATTCAAGATTGTTGCATTTAATGCAATATGATCCAACAGTTAGGATTGAACCGTTTGAATTGCTTAACCTAACAGGTTTAGGGTTTAGGGTTTTTGCTACCGACCTGTCTGTTTCCTATAAGGTTGATGTTGTGTTTCTTTCAAAAGTTGTTAGCAAAAGTTGTATGTGTGTATCCAAGGGAAAAGATACGTGATTCTTGCCAGACCAAAGAAGAGAGGTGATACCTGCAAAGTGAATGTGCAGAAGGTGAAGAGGGGCCAAAACGGATCTGCATTAGCATTGAGTGCTGCTACCAGATCATTGTAATTCATGTTGATCTTTAACCACTTCAACAGTTGTGAAATCCATTAACAGGGTAGCCTTAACCGACTTGATACAAATCCCTTAACAGGGTAACTCGAAGTTATTGAGTTCTAAGAAGCTATAGAGCTCTGGAGATCCTTTAGCTATTGAGTTCTTGAAATCCTCTAACAAGGTAACCCTAACAAGGTTTAACCCTTAACCGGGTATTGTAGCCATCCCTTAACTGGGTGATCCCTAACAGGATCGGTTCCTAGCAGAACCTATTGTAATGTCTTTAACTGGACAAGGCTCCTAACAGAGCGAACTTCTAAAGAGTTCAAAAAGCAGCTTGTGGGTATTCATCCCCACCATGGTTTTTCCTAATTGGGTTTCCACGTGAAAATATGTGTGTCATGTGTGATGCTTTGTTACTACCTATTAAGCATATGATGGTTTTGTGTTTTATGCCTATCAATAAAACATATTGAACTAACTATTGTGAAGATATGATGATAGTTTACCTGTTCATAGATGAGGGTGTAATGGTACTATAGTATTGAGCTAAGAGGAAAGCTAAGTGAGTAACCAGTTTATGATTGTTTTAGTTGTTCTGGGTCTTACCAGTTGCACTTTGTTTCAACCAGTGTCACTATTTGACAGTCATTTGGAGTATTTGCTGTCAAACCGGTTTTGGACTGTATTTTTGTCTATACTGATTCACCCCCCCTCTTAGTATCGGTTTGGTATTATTCATTCATCATTGAGTTATCAATTGGTATTAGAGCATCCTCCAGGTCCTCTATGTTTTAAGCTTAACCGCTTGAGGTAAAGATCCCAGTCAAATGATGAAGAGGGAAGGTCCAAAGTTTAACAGGGAAAATTTCGGTATATGGAAAGATAGGATGAAGATATTCATCAAAAGCATGAGTGCTCAACACTAGAGTTATGTTGAGAATGTCTATGTTGTCCCTACCGATACTCTCACCGATGACCAAAAGAGAGAGATACAAGAAAATGGGCAAGTCATGCAAGCCCTTATTAGTAGTCTATCTGGCATTGAGTTTATTGATGTTCAGGACAAGGTAAATCCCAAAGAGGTATGGGATGCTCTTGAAAATATCTATGGTGGTGATGAACATGTAAAATAGGCTAAGGAAGAAAGCCTGGGAGGGAAGTTTGAAGATATGCGGATGGTTGAAGGTGAGACCATTTAGCAGTATGGAATAAGAATCAAAACTATTGTTGGAGAAATCAAGAGTGTAGGTGGTAAAATAGAAGATTCCACTGTGGTAAGCAAAGTCCTAAGATCCCTATTGCCGGTCTATGCAATAAGGGTTGTTTCTATTTAGGAGCTGAGATCAATAGACAAGACTAAGGTATCCTTGGACTCCATCATAGCCAAGTTGACAACCTATGAGCTTTATAGTTTTGATGGTAGTGTTCAAAAGACTGAATCAGCATTTAAAGCCTCTGCTATACCATCCAGAAAAGGAAAAGAAGCTAGCACTAGTGGTGAACCTAGACAGAGCAGAGAAATGAATGATGAGAAGATTCTGATGGAATTTGAATCTCTCCTTGCTAGGAAGCTTCCTAAAGGAACCGGTAAATAAAAATGTAAGCTACCTTTGAAATGCTTTTATTGTAACCAGATAGGACATATTGCTATAAACTATCCTAATGGTGATTACAAGGACAAACCAGAAAGGTTCAGGAAATTCAAAGGAGGACACCAAAGAAACTATTTTGTGGCAGTTGATGAAGGTGTCACAGATGAAGAATCTGAAGATGAAGAAAATGAAGATATTGTGTTTTTTGCTATCAAATAAGATATATCAGACAAGAAGGCTCTTGTCTCTTGGTTTGATAATTCCAATGAGTGGATCATTGACAATGGCTATTCTCACCAGATGACTGGTGACCGGAGCAAGTTTCTATCCTTGGAGAAGTATGACAAATATGTGGTTCTCTTTGGCAATGATGCACCATGCATGGTCAAAGGCAGAGGGTCCATCTCTCTGAATGGAAAGAGCAGTGCTGACAATGTGTATTGGGTTGATGGTCTTAGACACAACCTTCTAAGTGTTGCCCAGTTGAATGATATTGGCCTCACTCTAGAATTGAAGAATGGAGTTTGCAAAATCAAAGGAAACGATGGTGAATTGGTGGCCACTGGCATGCAAACCAAAGGTAACCTATTTCATTTGAATGCAAATATAAGTACATGTCTTATGGCTAAGTTTGATGATAGCTGGATATGGCATAGGAGACTCTCCCATGTAAACTTTGATAACATTGTGAAGGCTAGTAAGATCAAGGCAATTAGAGGGTTGCCAGTGCTGAGCAAACTGGATAATACCTTGTACATAGAGTGTCAATTGGGGAAAATGTCTTTCTCAACCTTTAAAGGTAAATCTTTCACTGCTGACAACTTGCTTGATCTTGTGCATATTGATTTGTGTGGTCCTATGAAAACTAGAAGTGTGCAGGGTGATAGGTACTTCATGATTCTCACTGATGACTACTCAAGAATGATGTGGATCACATTCTTGAAAGACAAGTCTAAAGCCTTTGTGAAGTTTAAAGCTTTCAGAGCATTAGTGGAGAAGCAAAGTGGTAAAAGGATCAAGTGTCTCAGAACTGATCAAGGAGGGGAATTCACTTCCGGTGAATTCAACATGTATTGTGAAGAATTTGGCATCAAGAGGCAACTGTCTACCTGCCAGACTCCACAATAGATTGGCCTAGCAGAGAGGAATAACCGGACTGTGGTTGAAGCAACTAGAACCATGTTGATTCAAGGAAAGGTAGATCACACCTTTTGGAGAGAAGTGGTGAGCACTGCAGTCTACACAATGAACCGGGTACTCATCAAGAAAGGTAAAGACAAAACTCCGTATGAGTATTGGACTGGTAAGACACCTGTGGTTAGCTACTTTAGGGTATTTGGTAGCAAACGTTACATCAAGAGGAGTGAACATCAGGGCAAATTTGAAGCTAAATGTGATGAGGGAATATTCTTAGGATATTCCACTAAGAGTAAAGCTCTCAAGTGTTACAACAATAGGACTCAGAGAATTATGGAAAGTATCAATGTAAGAGTTGATGAATCCTCTGAGAAAACTAAGGAAACTGACAGTGAGCAAGCTGTAAATGAACCGGTTGCAACCTTTTGGGAACAGGTTGTTAGTCAACCAAGTACCAGTAATAGTGTTCCTGAACTGGTGAATGCTGATACTGATGAAGATGAGGATGAAGAGGAAAAGCAAGAAGAACCAGTCAAGACCATTCCTTGATATGTCAAGCTAAATCATGATCCTAAGTAGATCATAGGAGATAAGGATGCAGGAATTATTACAAGAAGAAAGATCAAAGAAATCTCATGTATGATCTCTGAATTCGAGCCTAAATCATTCAAAGAGGCTCATAAAGATGAAGACTGGATCAAGGCAATGGAAAAGGAACTTGACTGGATAGAGAAAAATGGTACATGGTCCTTGGTACCCAGACCGGAGCACAAAAATGTCATTGGTACCAAATGAGTCTTTAGAAACAAGCTGAATGAGGATGGCATAGTGATTAGGAACAATGCCAGATTGTTGTGCAAAGGATATGCTCAGGAAGAAGGAGAAGACTATGGAGAAACCTTTGCTCCTGTAGCCAGATTGGAAGGAGTTCTTATGCTTCTTGCATATGCAGCTTTTAAAGGCTTCAAAGTATATCAAATGGATGTAAAATCTGCATTCCTAAATGGTGTACTTGAAGAGGAGGTGTATATTGAGCAACCAGATGGGTTTGCCCTATTTGAAGATAGTGACATGGTATGTAGGCTACATAAAGCCTTATATGGTCTAAAGAAAGCACCTAGGGCATGGTATGAGCACCTACATTCCCATGTTGTGAAGATTGGATTTGAGAGAACAAGTGAAGATAGCAATATCTACTCGAAGTCTGAAGGAGATCAGATCCTGATCTGTGAGGTATTTGTTGATGACATTATCTTTGGTGGTGATGACAAGATGAGTCATGAGTTTGCTGATGAGATGAAGGAAGAGTTTGGGATGTCACTCATAGGGGGACTACAGATTCAATAGATGAAGGATGGAATCAGCGGATTCTTAGGTATCGGAATGGAACTGTTGACTATGGATTGTGGTATCCATATAGTAAGGACTTCAGCTTGAAAGTGTTCACAGATGTTGATTGGGCTGGTAATGTAGATAACCAGAAGAGCACAACCGGTGGTGCATTCTTCCTTGGTGGTAGATTGATCTCATGGATGAGTAAAAAGAAGAGTTGTATCTATCAGTCTATAGTGGAAGCAGAGTATGTTGCAGCTTTCATGAACTGCACTCAGACAATTTGGATGAAGCATGTACTGAAAGGCTTCAAAATCCCTGTATCTGAACCAGTAAGTATATTCTGTGACAACACAAGTGCTATCAATATTTCAAAGAATCCGGTTTTACATTCTAGAACCAAGCACTTTGAGCTTAAGTATCATTTCTTGAGGGAAAAGGTTCAGAACAAAGAGATTGCACTGGAGCATGTGTCTAATAAGGATCAATTAGCAGACATATTCACCAAGCCTCTCCCAAAGACTACATTTACACACTTAAGAGGTGAATTAGGGGTACTGCCCCTTCAGGAGGTGAACTAAAGGTATATGCTTCACATCAGTCATGTATTGCATAGTCAAATCTTTCTTTAGGATTGATGTATTGAAGGATGCTACTCCTCAGGGGGGGCAGAATAATGGAACAGGGAAGCTTGTACCTCCACTTTGGCATTGTTGTCAAAGGGGGAGAAGATATAAAGTAGAGAAGATATCTGTAGAAATTGGGGGAGAAGATGTGAAGCAGAGAGATATCTTTGTATATTGCCATCAATGCCAAAGGAGGAGATTGTTGGCATTATGTGAACCGGTATGTGGACATAATGACATTGTATGTTGTCATTGATGTCAATATGTTGAAGAGGTATGAACTGGTATATGTGTGAACTGGTATAACATTATGAACTGACATTTGTGCCAAAGTGAAGTGGTGTGCTTGTTCAAGATGAACCGACATATGGTTATGGGAACTGGCACATGGAAGCATTGTATGGCTACCAGTTGGTAGTCTCAACTTCAGGGTTTCCGGTTGAAGTGCTTCAAGCCTGTATGGTTCAACCAGTGATCTTTGTGTGATGAGTTAGTAGTATAATGGAGAACAGATCATGTTGCCATGTAAGCCCTATGTGCGTGAAGGATCTTGCATGAAGAAGACTATCCCTATCCTCCTTGGGAATGTGCGAAGTTTGTTAAACGGTGATAACATGTGATGGGTTATCAGCCACCATGAAATCAGTGGATAATGGACAATGGAGAATGTCTTGAGATGGATTCAAGATTGTTGCATTTAATGCAGTATGATCCAATGGTTAGGATTGAACCATTTGAATTGCTTAACCTAACAGGTTTAGGGTTTAGGGTTTTTGCTACCGACCTGTCTATTTCCTATAAGGTTGATGTTGTGTTTCTTTCAAAAGTTGTTAGCAAAAGTTGTATGTGTGTATCCAAGGGAAGAGATATGTGATTCTTGCCAGACCAAAGGAGAGAGGAGATACCTGCAAAGTGAATGTGTAGAAGGTGAAGAGGAGCCAAAATGGATCTGCATTAGCATTGAGTGCTGCTACTAGATCATTGTAATTCCTGTTGATCTTTAACCACTTCAATAGTTGTGAAATCCCTTAATAGGGTAGCCTTAATCGGCTTGATACAAATCCCTTAATAGGGTAACTCAAAGTTATAGAGTTTTGAGAAGCTATAGAGCTCTGGAGATCCTTTTGCTATTGAGTTCTTGAAATCCTCTAACAAGGTAACCCTAACCGGGTTTAACCCTTAACCGGGTATTGTAGCCATCCCTTAACTGGGTGATCCCTAGCAGGATCGGTTCCTAGCAGAACCTATTGTAATGTCTTTAATCAGACAAGGCTCGTAACAGAGTAGACTTCTAAAGATTTCAAAATGTAGCTTGTGGGTATTCATCCCCACCATGGTTTTTCCTAGTTGGGTTTCCACGTGAAAATATGTGTGTCATGTGTGATGCTTTTATCTTGTGATGCTTTGTTACTGCCTGTTAAGCATATGATGGTTTTGTGTTTTATGCCTATCTATAAAACATATTGAACTAACTATTATGAAGATTTGATGATAGTTTACCTGTTCATACATGAGGGTGTAATGGTACTATAGTATTGAGCTAAGAGGAAAGCTAAGTGAGTAATCGGTTTATGATTGTTTTAGTTGTTCTGGGTCTTCCCGGTTGTACTCTATTTCAACTAGTGTCACTATTTGATAGTCATTTGGAGTATTTGCTATCAAACTGGTTTCAGACTCTATTTTTGTCTATATTGATTCAGCCCCCTCTCAGTACTAGTTTGGTACTATTCATTCATCATTGAGTTATCAAGCTCTAGGTGGTTGACCTGATTGCAAGTGCAATCCCCATTGTAATTATTTCACATACTACAGTAGAATTATTATCTAACTATGGGTAGGGTTTCCCACCATGGTTTTTCCCTTTATCAGGTTTTCCACATCAAAATATTGGTATTGTGTGTTATGTGATTTCATGCTTTATCTTTCACTATGTTGTTTATATTATGCTTTGGTAAATGGTTCATAATCTTCATTAATTTACCCCCCGCTCAGTTTTCTCCTGGTATCAAACTTCTAACAATTGGTATCAGAGAAAGGTCCTCTCTACAGAATCTTAACCACTTAAGGAGATCCGATGGCATCAACTTCTACATTTAATCCTTACCGGAAGGAGAGTCCCAGATTTGATGGTACAAATTACAATATATGGAAGGAGCGAATAAAGATTCATCTAAGATGTCTTGGACCTGAAGTTTGGGAGATAACCAAGAAAGGGTATACACCTAATGATCCTAATTTTGGAACTTTGACACCTCTTGATGAGCAGAAGAAAGTTGATAATTATGTTAGAGATAAAGAAGCTTTGTTAAGTGCCCTATCAAATGAGAAGTTGTTTAATGTCATAGAACTGTAAAATGCAAAGCAGATCTGGTTGAAGCTTGAAACTCTTTATGAAAGTGACCAAGCAGTAAAGATTGCAAAACTTGAAGGTTACCAGGTGAGATATGAAACTTTGAAAATGGAAGAAGATGAGAAGATAAATTCTTTCATGGATAGAGTGAATGATATTGTCATGGGAATCAAATGTTGCGGTGGAAATATTAATGAGGATGAGGTTGTTTCAAAAATTTTGAGAGTTCTACCTCCAGCTTACAAAATGAAGGCTACTGCAATAAATGAACTCTAGACAATGTCAAATACCCTTGTTACCAAAGATACATTACTTGGGAAAGTGATTGCTTTTGAACTTGAGGAACTTGGAGATCATAGTGCCACTAAAACTGAGACTGCATTTAGAGCTTCTACCTCTGATAAGAAGACAGACTGGAAGGAATTATATGCTAAAGAATTGGAAGACATTGAGAGAGAAGATAGAGAACTTGAAGAGTTGGAAGCCCTAATTGCTAGAAGAATCCCTAAAGGACCGATTGGAAGTAAGTATGAAGGAAAAGTTCCTTTTAAATGGGTTTTCATGCAATAAGATTGGTCATTTTTCTTCTAGATGTCCTAAAAGAGCTGCTAGGAATCAAGAAATATTTATGAGGAATTATAAACCTAAAATAGAATATCCAAGCAGACCTAGATTTAGAAGGAATAAGGATAAATCATGTTACTATGCCAGTGATGATGATTTTGGTATTAGTGATAATGATGATGATAAACTAGTTAGTGGACTCGGTAATGGAAGGTCCAGTAAAGATTGGGTATTTATTGCTATCAAGGATGATTCTTCGGAACTTGTCATTGATGCAAATCATTCTAAGGAGAAGGCTCTAGTTTCTAAAATTGAAGAGAAGGATGAATGGGTTATAGACAATGGTTGCTCACATCACATGACTGACGACAAGAGGAAATTCCTATCTCTCCAAGAATTTGATGGTGGACTAGTCATATTTGGAGACAAAAAGGCATGTAGGATCAAAGACTAATACTGACAATTTTTATTATGTTGAAGGTTTGAAGCATAATCTATTGAGTGTAGGTCAGATCGTGGATAGAGGATTTCATTTACAATTCAAAGATGGAAAGTGAAAGATTATCAATAGATCTGGTTTGGAAATTTCCTCTGAAACTTAGACCAAAGGAAACATATTTCATTTGAACTTCGGTGAGAAGGCTTACTTGATTGCTAAGATTGATGAAAGTTGGCTATGGCATAAGAGGATGTGTCACGTGAATTTTGATTGCATAGTGAAGATCAGTTCAACACAGGTTGCCAAATATTTGCCTAAGATTATTAAGCCTTATGAATTATGGTTTAGTCATACTCCCACTGTTAGATATTTCAGAATTTTTGGAAGTAAATGCTATATTAGAAGAGATGATGCACTAGGGAAATTTGATCCTACATGTGATGAAGGAATATTTTTGGGTTATTCTACTAAGAGTAAAGCATATAGATGTTATAAAAAAATATTGAATAGGATAATGGAAAGCATAAATGTCAAAGTGGATGAGCAAGGAGGTAATAATCAGGTCCTGGATCATATGACTATGGACCAAAAGATGAGATTGTCAGATTAGAACCGACTATGCAAAAATCAATTTAGAGAATTGATCTAGTTTCTCTAGTAACATCAAAAAATTCTACAATGATTGTTGATGATCTGAAAGAGTCACAAAGTCAAGAAAATCTTAAGACTCCCAAGTATGTGAAGTTGAATCATTCTAAAGATCGGATCATTAGAGATAAGAGGAAAGGTGTGATGACAAGAAGAAGTGATGCAAAGCCCTACCCACACACCTAAGGACAAGCTAAAACAAGGTTAGACTTATGACCCCCATATTATTACAAGGGTCTTGCAAGGAAGGGCTCCACACCTTGGATGAAACTACACACAAGTTCACTAGGCTTGGGCCTACTCAAGATGAGTAAATGCCTCAATACCTACCCTACACCATCCCATGACACCCTGATCCTTAGGGCTTAGGATTTGGTTCATTTACAACCATTAGAAACTAGTCCAAACATTGATTTTAAGATTTGGCTCCAATTCCTTATACCTCCTTTAGAAACCTACCCCCTAGGCTTGTAGCCCTATTCGGCGATAAAATGGATCTTAACTCCAAAATGTTCCACATTCCCATATAAAAATGTTACCATTTAAAACACCCTTTTGGAAGTTTTATTGATTCCCAAAATGGTTTGACCAGGTCTGCAATTACAAGGTCTAATCCCTTTAGAGGCCAAGAGACCGAATAAGGGCAATTAGGCCTATTTTACAAAGCAAATACCAATCAATGAACTCAAAATGGAAAAAAAATATATGGGAATGTGGGTGATGGTGAGTAACCTCCAATTCCATGGTTACATCCTTGGAATCAACCGCTATGACATTTTATGATGACTGTCCTGAATCTTGTCCTAGGTAGTCGCATAGAGATGCCTACCTAATTTTCCTCCTTTCTCATCACAACCAAGTTTCCCCTACAACTACCCATGAAAAATATAATTTTCCAAAGGAAGAGTCTTCTAGCAGACTATAATACAAGATAAGGCCATGTTTATCCAAAACCGTCTCCAAACCCTCAATTTCTGGGTTGCAGTTAGAAGAATGGAGGGTTCTCACTAGTCCATAACAATTAGGACCTCAGACCACCACCAAAAAAATAATATTTTATTTCTCTATCTACTCCATGGATGGTGTGGTTCAAATCAATCCGTACAGGCACGTGCAACTCCTGCAAACTCAGAATTTCTGGGAAAACTACAATATTTTGTGTTTTATTGCTTCACAAACTCCAATTACAACAACACCAACCTTGGGAATCATGTCCACAAGGATTATAAAACTATCCAATGGTTTCCAACAAAATTTGGATTAGGTTGGAGCCATTGAAAGGCTTCCCCAACTGTAATTTAAAAAGTTGCACTTTTGCACTCAAAAGTTGCAATTTTGCAATTTTGCACAAAATGTTGTCATACTTGCTAAGGTTGGAATCCACACACTTGGATCAACCAAACACTCCTAAAACATGTCAAAAATGTATCAAACACACAAATAAACCATATAATACCCCTATTGACCACATTGTCCCAATTGGCTTATCAAATTGCCTAATTGGTGACATGGGCTTACATGGTGGGGTTTATTGCATACATGAAACACAAGACACACTAAGAGACTCTGATGATCCTAGTCTTCATCCTTAGTGTCATTATTTGAGTTTTAATGAGGTTCCCCTACACCATACTCCCCGAGAGAAGAGAACTCAAGCCCACTTGAGATCAGAGTTTGTAGATCTACACCATGGCTGGAAATTTGCTCATTTGTCATCCAAATTGCCTTAGAGTTTGGTTTGTCCTGCCAAGCCACCAATTAATCAATGTAATCCTTGTTCCTTTTCTTCTTTGTGACTCTAGTGTCTAAAAATTTTCTCAACTTAGATGATTCATGCCTTGGAATGTCATTGTCTCTTGCAAACTGCATTGGCTCCTCCCCTTCATTGTCACTACCTTTGAAAAGTGTAAGATCACACACATTAAAAATGGATGATAATCCAAGATCAGGAGGAAGTTGGATTTCATAGGCATTTTGTCCACATTTCTTCAATATCTGACATGCTCCAATCTTCCTCTGCATGAGCTTGGTGTATTTTCCTTTTGGGAGTCTCTCCTTCTTCAAATGTACCCATACCAAATCCCCAACACCAAACTATACATCTCTCTTTTTCTTATTAGCATAAGCCTTATACTTCACTGCAGACTATTGGAGATGAGACTTCACTTGGTCATGCACCTCTTTGATGGTTGATGCAAAAGATTCACCATCTACACTAATGGGCTCTTCCTTGGGTAAATCCCTTAACTCCAATAGCCCCCTTGGGTGGATGTCATAAACAATCTGGAAAGGAGACTTCCCTGTGCTCCTATTGATAGTATCATTGTAAGAGAACTCTACCTATGACAGTATACTATCCCATTTTTCTCTCCACATTGCCTTGTCAAACACCTTAATAGGTTTCCCAATGACCTATTGACAACTTCAGTTTGCCCATCCGTTTGAGGATGGTAGGCTTGTTGTTCATCAAAACTGATTAACCCAAGTACACCTGCAATTGATCTATGAAGTAGCCAATTCAATCTATGAATAACCTTAGGGCTTGGACAACATAACATAGGACCCTAATTGATCCTCCTGCACTTCAGGTTCTACTAGACCTAGGGGGGACACCCTTTTGATGCATTAAATACAACAGTTACAGACATATGACTGCATCAACAATAAGCAGATAGATAATTCCACAAACTCACCCAATTTATAAACACACTATAGATTGGCTAAATCTATATAAACCTTAGATGAAACAGAGCTTGGAATGACAAAACACAACCCCTAAACACAAAGGGAAAAAGATGTCTTTAAAATTATAAAGCTGAAACTATCCCCAAATCTACAAAACCAGTGCCTTATTCATTGGGCAACAGAGTCACACACAGAACTGCAAAAGTGTATCCTAGCCACAAATTGGTTCTCCTTAAACAATATTCCTACACTAATACCTTATACTAATGCATTACTCAATTTATTCACAAAATTATCAAATCTGGGACACATTCCATTGTTCATGACTAATTATAGAGTTTAAAACCTTCATTGAAGGATACCTATGAACAATCACACAATCTCCTTGAAATTGACAAATTTCATCCTCCTTAAGGATTCAATTCATAATAATGAAATACATACACAGAGACAATAATGTGGGAAATTTACTCATGCCTGACACAAGTAAGACCTGCAACTAGAAAACATCTCCAAGACTACAATGTTATCTCTTTACCTTGAAACAAACCAAAAAATTTTACACATTTGGGTCAAGAAGTTCATAATTGGAAGCCTTGAAATCTGGAGCACTTCCTCCAAAATTATGGAACCTTTAAAACGAGAAGAAAAAAAGAATAAGAAGGAGAGGGGAAAAGATTAGGTCTGCAACCGAAATTGCCAAGTGTCTCTTTTCTAATTAAATTTCAATCCCTTCCCCCTTCCCATGGTAACTGCTCTTGCAATATCCCATATTTGTTAAAAATAATTTCATGATTCAATTCCTCATCCTGAGAGCTTTCCGGTGATATATGATACTTTCTATTTTGGGCAAAAATGGACCTCGGGGCGAATTAATCCTCAATATGTGGACATCATTTAAATTTTTGGATTTTCTATATAGTTTTCAACTATATATTTAACTTGATTTTAACTTTGATTTTTGGCCTGACGCCCCGCCACGTTGCAGTCTCTGATTCGCCGATAGGGTCCACTGGGTGCCACCTCAGATGACACCTCATCAATCCACCACCTCATTGCCTCATGTATGCCACCCATCTGCTTACTTGTCGGCCACATCATCACCACCTCAGTGACACCTCAGCAGGACCCGCGAGCTGGACCTCCACCTATCTTTCACCATTTTGTGATGGCTTAACTGGCATGCATCTTTAGGCTCCGAAATCATGTGGGCCATCAAATCATCTTGAACCTGCACGGTCTTTAACACTTCATTTTTCGCACATGCTTTTCACTATTTTGCAAAGCTTAACTGGTGATCATCTTTCCTTTCACAAAATCATGCCAGCCATTGGTTCTCCTAAACTTGCTTGATCTTTAACTCTTTTCGCTATTTCACGAACCTTAACCGACGAGTATCTTCGGCTTGTGAATCAACGTCGATTGTCGATTTCCTGAAACTTGCTTGCTGGTTAAGTCATTTGTTCTCTGCAAAACTCACCTTCCTCGAGATCTGTGCCTGTGTGGGGTCCACTTGGTCACCACTTGTCGGCCTCCTTGGTCACCTCAGGAAGCACACCCACACACGTGGGGTCCATCTGGGCACAACCGACACCTTGTGTCAAAAGCCTCTTGAGGCTTTGACACTATGGATATGTAAAGCCTTGCTTATAAATATTAAAATATCTCAATGCCCAGGCAATGTGGGATAAATACTCAAGCCTGGGACTGCACTTTTGAAGAGTTTTCTAAGACTTTAATGGCTCCTCTTCCTCATCCACCATGCATAGGGGCTTCATTGGTTTCCATGATAGCTTCTATTTGCCACGTTTTTGCTTGGAGTTTAAAACCTTTTCTAATTTCATGTTCCACGCAGGAGGATTACTGGCAAAATCGTGTGGAGCTGCATATTACATTTTCCATTGGTTTTTATTGCCCGAGTCAACCATGTGAGAGGGAAAATTGATTTCAAAACTACCACTTGCATTTGCATAAACCTCTGCAAATTTCCTTTCCTTTCCTCACACATGAAGGGAGGATGCTGCTGTTTGCATTTGAGATTGCATTTGCTAGAGTTTATGATGCCCTTCTCCATCTTCAACGTGCTATTGCATTCAAAGACTATGCTTGAAGATCCACACAGAGGGATATTTTCATGCTTTAAACTGTCGATTGCAATTTCTAAGTAGTATTTTCAACTGCTGCACATTGCCCATTGGTTTTCAATGCTGAAGTCTAAACTCGAGGCAACTGCACCTCACATCATTGCATTAGCTTGGGGTTTCTATGCCTCTTCAACAAGCTCACACAGAGGGAGAATAGGGAGGCATTTGCTACTGGAGTTCAAAAACCTCACACCATGTAAGCCAAATACCAGTCCATGCAAGGGTTGCCAAACTAGTGTTTGTTGAAACCATGCTCCATACACCACGCAGAGACTAAACTGCTGATTGCATTTACTTATTTTTCAACGCTGTCGTTACATGCATTTAGTCTGAGTTTTATATTTCCTTACATGCCACATGGGAGAGGAGAGCACGTGAGGGGAAATGGACTGCTGTCTTTGCCATTGGATTTCAACACTGCCTCTCCTCGGCCATATCCAACAGGTCTGCCAATAACATTTGTATGAAGTCTCTGCTGCTGAAAATTAATGCCTCCCTTAACACGTCCAGTTCAATAAGCTTTGGTTCCAAAACACTTTCCATTTTTCTTCAAACTTCTGCAATAGAGCTCTTGCATACTTATATATATATGTCCCTGGGAGATTGCATGCCATTGCATTCCTAAAAAACAAGTCTCACATCTTCACATATTTCATGAACACTATATGCAATTCCTGAACCCACTACTCTAGAGTAAACTGCAATAAGAAGATTCATGTCAAATCCAATCGCTCACGCTGAAAGAAGTCAAAGAATTTAAAGAATGATGATGGTGATGTGAAGAACAACGCATGGAAAATTGCATTGCCATGAAATAAGAACAGTTCGCCATTAAAATTAATGCACAAGCATGAGCCAGGTCGGGCCCCAAAGTGGGTCCAACTAAAAAAAATTCGTTTTCATGCAACTGACCTTCAAAATGCCTCATGAACCTTAAAAATACCTCGGGAATCAATCGGCACCATTTTCGGATCATCAAACTGAGTTTTGCAGCTTTCAGGCACTTGCGCCACATTTTCGCATTTAATCGTGAAGACGTAATTTTCAAACTAGTCAAAACACCTTTCTGGACCTCGCCATCTGACAAGCATGTACTCTGATATACAAGAATGAACTCTACCAAATGGTTTCTCAAGATGAATCCCGAGTGAAGAGCTATTAATCATCAAAAATGACCAACTGGCTTTGTCGGCACTGCGGACCTGATGAAGTCAATGCGCAGGCAACTCATGATGCCTTTCTTAAAAATATCAAACGATCTCCGTAGACCCTCAAATCTGAGACATAGGTACCTTGAAGTACATATAAAAACTTAGAATACTCAGTTAGACCAAAAGGATGACTGGGTGCAAATGGTGCGCTCATGAAAATAGCTACACTAACTGATATAGCAATTTAGGCCAGTAATAATGTCTCTTTATAAGGTCTAGGGTCTTGTCAAGGCCAGAATTACTTGCCATATCTCCACAATGCTTCTCCCTAATGATAGTCAACCACATGGAACACTTAGGGATACACAATTGCACTTATTTAAATAACAATCCATCTTGTATCAAAAATTTAGAAAACTCAATATGATACCTCTCACAAAAGGTTTCTTATACCTCGTATACCTCTCCAAAGTCTTCATTAGCATCATACATACTATTCAAGGAATCAATGCCAACACTCTCCATCTTGATTTGGTTGATAGTTAAGACCCTCTTGCTCAAAGCATCTGCAACTTTGTTCTTGACTCCCTTCTTGTGTTTGAGGGTGAAGGTGAAGGCTTGTAGGGTCTCTACCCACTTCATGTGTTAGTGGTTTAGCTTCTCTTGGCTATTTATGAAATTGAGTGCCTGATTATCAATAAAAACTATGAACTCCTTAGGCAATAAATAGTGCCTCCACTTCTTCAAATATTGTACTAGAGAATACATCTCCAAGTCATAAGATGAGTATCTTTTCTTGGCATCATTTAGATTTTCACTAAAAAAAACAATAGGCCTTCCTTCCTAACTAAGCACTACCTCAATAGCCATGTGGCTTGCATCACATTCCACTTGAAATATCTTGTTGAATTCTGGTAAGGCAAGGACTAGTTGTTCTGCAACCTTCTTCTTCAATGTTTCAAATGAATCATCTGCCTCTTTGGTCCAACTGAACCTACACTTTTGTCCTCCCTTTATGGTGTCAAGCATGGGTGGACAAACATGACTAAATCCACTTATGAACTTCATAGAAAAAGTTGCTAAACCATGGAAGCTCTGAACATTATTCACAGTCTTAGGTGTTGGCCAAGATAGTATAGCACTCACCTTCTCTTGGTCCATTTTCAACTCACCTTGTGAGATTAGAAAACCCAAGTAGATGATCTCCTCCCGCATGAACCAACAACTATCCAAATTGATCATTAGTTGCTCTTCATGTAACCTTTTGAGAACCATATCTATGTGTTTAAGGTTTTCTTCCCTTGTGTGACTGAAGATAAAGATATCATCTAGGTATACTATGACAAATTTTCCTATGAATTCCACCAAGACTTCATTCATCAACCTCATAAAGGTACTAGGGGCATTGGACAACCCAAATGGCATGAATTTCCACTTATACAACCCCTCATTGGTTTTAAAAGTTGTTTGCTATTCATCCCTTGGCCTTATTCTAATCTGATGGTATTCACTTTTTAGATCCATTTTGGTGAAATACTTAGCACTCCACAAGCAATCAAGCAAATCCTCTATCCTAGGGATTGGCAACCTATACCTTATAGTTATCTTGTTGATGGTCGTTGAATCTGTACAAAGCCTCCAAGTTCCTTATTTCTTGGGTGCAAGGACAACAGGTGTTGAACATGGGCTTAAGCTCTTGCCAATCAGTCTTGATTCAAGAAACTCTTCAATATGTCTTGCCATTTCTACATTCTGGTATGGGGTGAGTTTGTAGGTTGTTTTGTTTGGGAGAGTAGATCCAAGGATCAGATCTATGCAATGACTTATGTCTCTCACCAGTAGTAGGGATCTTGGTATTCCATCTGAGATGATTCCTTGATGCTTATCAAGCAATTTTCTGACTACAGGGTCTATGTGCTTCTGTCCTCCTTCTTTCTCTTATGTAAACTTCTATTTCCTTGTCACCTTGGGGCTAGGCATGAGAGCATAGCAAACTACACCTTTCTATACAATCTCCTTCATGAACTATTTTCCTTCTATCATCAACACCTTGGAATCCTTCCCTTTTGATTCCATCTCTTCCTCTATCAGAGGTAAGAGTTCTATCACCTTACCATCCTTGGTGATTGAGTAAGTGTTTCTCAACCCATCATGGTGAGCTTTCAAGTCATACTGCCATGGTCTCCCAAACAAGAGATGACATGCATCCATCTTGGCTATATCAAATAGAAATCTATCCTTGTATGATCCAATCTGAAACTCCACCCAAGCCTACTATTCTACCACTACTTGTTGGCCTTGGGTGAGCCATGAGACCTTGTAGGGGAAAGGATGAGGCAACTTTCTAAGTTTAATCTTGTCTACCATTTCAAGTGATACAAAATTTTTCAGTGAATCTGGAGTCTATCAAGACCTTGCATACCTTTCTCCTACCTTGCAAGTGGTTTTGAAAAGAGATTTCCTTTGTGTAGGCTCCTTGTCAGGTACCTTCATGGTCGTTACTACTCTCCTCATCATCAGAGCCTCTCCTCTTTCAAGATAGCCATAGCTATCAGGAGCATTAACACTTTGATAAGTGTTTTCACTTGCCACACTTTGACAATCAGATTCTTGCACCAAATTGCTTCTCCTTTCTCCCATGGAGCTAGAAGCCTTCTCTGGACACTTATTGGCCATGTGCCCTTCTTGGTTGTAGTTATAGCACCTAGAATGTCCTCTTCATTGGGATCTTCCTCTAGAGGGTGGTCTTCTACCCCTAAAGTTCCCTCTTGGGTTGTAGCCCCCTCCTTGGTTGTAACTTATCTCTCCTCTATTGCCTTCTTGGTTAGAGTCACCCTGGTATCCAAAACCATTTCCTCTACCTCTGAAAGGGCCCCTTTCCCCTCTTTGTTGTCTCGCTTTACCTCTGCCATTTTGTTCTTGCCTTCTCTTCAACTTCTCCTCCACCTTGAGTGCCAATTGAAAGCACTTTTGGACTATCTCTAGGGTGTGGAGATTCAAATCTTCTTGGATTGTAAATCTCAACCCATTGAGATATCTTGCCACCTTCTCATCTTCACTCTCTTTCACCTTGGTTATCACACACAACTTCATGAAATCCTCGGTATAGGAACTCACGTCCATCTCCTTTTGTTTCAAATTTTGTCTCCTCCTATGTAATTGGATATTGTAGTCCATTAAGACATAGTCTTCTTTCACCAAAGCCATCATCTTCTTCCATATAGCCACTCTTCTCTTTCCCTCTTTCACCCACTCATCTTGGATGAAAGTCTACCAAGTTAGTGTAGTCCCTTTCATGGATTGGGCCATCTTCACCCTCTGGTGCTTTGGTATGTCTTCACTTTCAAAAAAATTGTCCAAGGATTCTGTCCACTCCATCACTGCATGAGGCTCCATCTTGCCTACAAATACTAGCAGATCCATCTGATGAATAATGATGAACAATAAATACCCAATAGGTACTAAGAGTGGGGGGGGGGTGAATCAGTATAGACAAAAAATTCTCCAACAACTTAACTGCAAAGACTATACTAACTGGCAAATAGTATCACCAACCTAAACCACACCAACCTAAACCAAGACAATACTGATAAAACACAGTAAGACTATAAAAGACATAAACCGGTAACATTTAGAACTTCTCAAAACCTAATATCTCATCTCAACTTCACCCATATGCTTAAGTAGGTAATACATTATAAGTACAATGACCATTAGATCAGCATGCATTACCACTTAACAACAAATACTAAATCATCACATGAAAAAGCATCACACATAACACACTAATTTTTCACATGGAAACCTAATTGGGAAAAACTATGGTGGGGATGAATACCCACAAGTTGTTCTTGAACTCTTCTGAAGTCTGCTCTATTACGAGCCTAGTCCAGTTAAAGACTTTACAACAGGTTCTGCTAGGAACCGATCCTACTAGGGATCACCCGATTAAGGGATGGCTAAATACTCGGTCAGAGGTTAAAACCTTGTTAAAGGTTACCTCGCAAGAGGATTTGAAGAACTCAATGATTTTGAGTCACCTTGTTAAAGGATTTACAAAAATCTTGTTAAAGCTACCGGGTAAATGGATTTTCCAATTGTTGAAATGGTTAGAAGTCAATAGGTAATACACTGATCTGATAACAACACTCAATGCCAAGGAAGATCCACTTCAGTTCCTTTACATCTGCAATCACACTCTACAGATCTCTACTCACTTCTCCAGTCTGGCAAGAATTACCTCACATACATTCATTTGCCAATAACTTCAAATGAAAATCATCATCGAACTTATAGACAACAATTAGGTTGATAGTAAAAACCTAAAACCCTAAGCATCTGGGTTAACAATACAGTCGGACCAATTCTGACCATTTAATCACATTACATAGGCTAAAACAATCTTGAACAAATCTCAAGACATTTTGCATCATCTGTTCTTCATCACTTTTGGAAGCTGATAACCCATCACATGCTCTCCATTGTTTACTAAGATTTTTCACATTCCCGAGGTAGATAGAATCAATCTTCTCGTGCAAGATCTATTGGCATTTTTGATGATTATGTTGTGATTGTCATTGATGGACACACACTTTCTATGAGATAACTTTTTGAATGTATGAATTATGCTCAACCGGTATTTTTTCCAAACTGGTATTATGTTGTAGTCTTTAGACTATCAATGTTTTGTAGAAAGTGTTTACCGATCTCAAGTGGCATGAAGATCTCAAGCGGCATGAAGACCTCAAGCGGTTCAAGGATCTCAATCAGAATGAAGAAAAGGAACTAGAAGTGGCAGTTATCATTTTCCCAGTCTTCATTTTTGTCAAACCGGTAATCTGTTTAATAGTTAAACCAGTATTACTCTGAGTTACCAGCCGGTAATCGGTAAAGTTGTATAAACTGGTAATACTCTATGATGCAATATATTTTTGTGATGAGTTACCATCCACCGACACTTGGACGGTGATTTTGTGTCTTGTTACCAAATGTGTCTAGATACAATGAATGTAGGAACTTGCAATGTAATCCTATTAGACCAACATGAAATCAGATTCCTTTTAAGGACATCATGTCTAGGGTTTTAGTGTATGTAGTTGTTAGGGTTTTTGGTGGTTGATGAGTTCTTGTATGTACGATCTTAATAGAGAAGATCAAGTTTGTGTGCTGTAACATAGTGTGGATTTATTGAAGACTAAAGTAATGCTGAAATACATTAGCAATGAGCTACCATGGAGCTAACCAAGAAGACTATGCCATTCACTAGATCATTCACTATTTGATTACTCACATCTTTGATAAGTCAGAAACCCTTAACCGGGTAGGCCCAGAAAAGCCTTTGTAAATCCTCTAACAAGGTGATTCTTATCTGTGGGTCTGAAATCCTCTCACAAGGTAGTCTTTAATCAAACTTATCTCCTAATAGAGATTGAGATTCCTAATAGGATCTGTTCTAGTAAAGAATATTGTATGACCTTAACCGGTCTGACCTTAACCAGTCTAGTTACTATTCTGCAGATAGTTACTTGTGAGTTACATCTCACCATGGTTTTTCCCATTTGGGTTTCCACGTCAAAATCTCTTATGTTATGGTGATTGTGCTTTTGTGGGTGAATGTCGTACTTGATGTTTGGTTTGCATTTGTGTTAAACGGTTTGTTAGTTAAACTGTTGTACAGGTTTACTGCTAGACTGATAAAGTGTTTGAGTTCAGTATTTTTTGGTATACTAATTCACCCCCCCTCTTAGTATTCATCAGTTGGTATCAGAGCCAACCTTTCTATAAGTCTAACCACTTGGAAAGAGATATGGGGGAATACACTATGCGCGAACTTACTCATCAACTCACTCAGACTGAGCAAGCCTATGATGAACTTAAAGTCAAATATAAGGCCTCTCAGGCAAAAAGAAGAGAGCATGCTGAAAAATTGATGGAGCTAACTAAAAATAGTTCTTCTGATGAAGCGGACATGGAAGCCCTAGTTCAAGAAGTTGAAAAACTGAATGAGTCCAATGCCAACCTAAGAAGGGAACTTGAAGGACTAACTATCAAAATGTGTTAAGAGCTTGAGAATCGGAGGAAAGCTGAAGATCTGGTAAAAGACAAAGATCATGAGATATCCAAGTTGAAGCAAGAGATCATTTCACTTACCGCTCATCTTCATGAAAATAAAATGGAAAAGGAAGAAATGCAAGGTGAACTACACATGGGTGTTTATGAGAATGCAACCTTAAAGGAATCCAATGTTTCTATTACCAAAGAACTTACTGAGTCAAAGGAAATACTTGCCAAATTCAATAAGAGCACTATCAAGCTAGAGCAAAAGCTTGAATCAGCTAAACCGGTAAAGAATACCAATGGACTTGGTTTTTCTGATTATGAGGAAGGTGAGACCTCTGGAACAAAAGATGGAGCATCAAAGAAGCAACTGACACCAAAGGATAAAGGTAAGAAAAAGTTCAAACCTATTTGCTTTAATTGTCTCAAGGAAGGACACACTGCTAATGTATGTAGAAGTAAGGCTTATAATAATTTTCCTTATTTTCTAAACGATGAGCCTAGACCCAATAGATTCAATGGTAATTGTTATGCATGCAACAAGTTTGGGCATAGAGCATTTGAATGGAGGTCTGTCATGTACAACAGTGGAAGGTATCCTCAAAGGAGTCAAGGAGTTTTTTTTGAACCCTCTAGAACCGGAACCCAAACCGGTTTAATACCTATAATCATCAGTCAGGAAGCAGTGGCTATCAAGCATCAACTAGATGGAGTGCAACCTATTTGATCTGTCATGGTAGTGGTCACACTGCTGTAACATGTAGAAGGAAGAATGGAAACATGAATAATGGACCTTGGAGAGCACCTGGAATGATTTGCTATCATTGCAACAAACCGGGTCATACAATAAGATTTTGTAGAATGAGAAAGAATATATCGGATGATATACCGGTCACTCCAGAAGGAAAGATAGATGTTGAAACTGTTCAAGTGGACATGAAGAAAACCTAGAAGAAGAAGCCAGAAGAAGTGATTCAAGAAGAACCAATTTCTGCACCTAGTGTGGAAGATACTGAACTGGCAAACTAAGCATCAGAAAATCTTAGGGGGAGAAAACAGTGAAATGTTTCAAACCCTAGTTTCCACTGGTAAAAGACCTTAACCAATATGTGATACCTATCAACTGGCAGAAGACTGGAAATGGTAAAAGGAAAATTAGGGTTTATGCCCTAATAATGGAGCATTTATTATGGTAGGTGAAGAACTTGTTTAAAAGGATTTTTCAAGTCATTTTTCACTTATCAGTTCTCGAGCTAAGAATTTTTTAAGCACTGAGCGACGAAAAGCGATTTGGATTGCAATTTGAAGAATTTTCAAAACCTTGAAGAAGAATCAGAAGCTAATATCAATCGGTCAAGTGTAGAACACAAAGCGGTATTTTAGCAACCAAAGGAGTGTGTGGCAAAGTATAATTTCCAAGCCCTAAATTTTGATTTACAAAGGTATTTTTCAAATTTCTCTGTTTATCATGACTTCCGCATCATACTCTAGCTCTAGTGCACCCGTTGATTCAATAGACTTCATTCAACAGAATGCAAAATACAATGCACTATCTCAAATACTCGTTGGTGTTATAGTGGAGGAAGGCATTTCCAATTACATTGACTGTAAAATTGAAGACTTAGGATCTCTTATAATCCATTCTCAGTTGAGTTTGTTCTGCTAGAAGGACAAGAAGATTAAACTAAAATTTAGCATCCTAGAAAAGAAGAAGATTCACAATGCAATCTATTTCCTTGAAGAGTTTTTAGATGATCACATCCACATCATTCTGAGTAGAGTGCATAGTGATAAAATGTACTTAGAGCGGATGCATGACATCACACTGGAAGCGATTCATACCATCACCAGTTTCTGTAACGTCGCTGAAGTGCCAGCCCTAAGCAAGATCAACAAGATGGAAATGACCAAGCTCACAGATTCTGTGAGCGACCAATGAGGAATGACCATCAATCCCATCAAGGATGATCTGGTCAGATATGCCTGCATGCTAATAGGTTATCGGACATTTAATGCTAGCAGGATCAACTTTGTCTCTACTACAACAGTAAATGCTACCTACAAGATGATCATGGAAGATGCATCATTTGATTTATGCTCCTGTATGCAAAGGCAACTTCTGGTGAACTTGAAGTTGATTAAACAAGACAATGCCTTGAGATTTAAGTTTGGACAACTATTGGTTGGGTTGTTCTTCTACTTCCAAGGTTACTTCCTAGGAGTCGGAGATATTCAGTGGTCTGTCGACCAACCAGTTACAAAGAAAATCAAGGAAAGCCTTCAAGCGGTTGGAACCAGTTATCCAGAAGTTCTGAACAAATACTTTGATGAGTTCAGACGTAAAATGAGCCAAAGAGTGAGAATATCAGGTGATATTGTCAAGAAATATGAAGATGACATCTGCTTCACCATCAAAGTTGATGAGTGCATAATGGAGGCGGTTGAGCCTAGACAGGAAGAAGTGGAACCCATGGGATATGAGGTAATGTATGTCATGCTAGATGGGTATGCCTCTACCCTACTCTCCTCGCCCCTTGATCCAAAGGCAAAGAGAACTAGTACCTATTTGGAAAGGGTTACATTGGTTGAAGAACCGTCAGTAAAGAAGGAAAAGGTAGTGCCTTTAGTATTGGCATCGGTTACTACAGCAAGTCCCAAAGTGACCAAGCAGTCACTAGCAAAGAAGAAACTAGAAGCTACACCTGCCAAAGTCTTTTAGAGGAAGTGAAAGACAAAAGACAACATACCAGACTCAGAGGACACTATGTCTGAAGAATAGTCTAAGAAGACTAGGCAAACGAGGAAAAAGACAAAGAATGAACCGGCAACATCTGCACTGGTAAATATTGATATTTCCTCCTACAAACCTTTGACACATTGTCAAAGAACTATTAAGAATATTAGAAGAAAAGTGCTTGGTGATTTGAAAGAGTGCTTTGATGATTTTAATGATGATGAAAAGGAAGAAGTTGAATAGGAAGTCATTAATTATTTATGTATTAATGACCGGTGGCCATCATAAATTAAATCTGAGACACCTGATTCTTTATTAAATTCTTTAGATAACAAATGGTGCATTGCCATAGAGAAGGAACGGGAAGTAAGAGAGGAAGTATTTGCACAATACTTTCCTGATGTACCTAAAACAGAACTTTATGAAGTGGTGGAAAGATATAAGGGCATGTTCTTCATGAGAAGAAGGAGACTCCTATTGCTAGAAGGAAAAGTCCTGGAAGTGGTAAAAGATACCCACTCCCTTGCTCAATCTTCTCTAAAGTTGCACCAAGTGGCAGAAGCCAACATGAAAGCTGAGCAAGAACCAGAAATCAATCAACCAGATGAAGCGTATGACAGTGAAGGAGTATCGGTCACTAATCAAATGGAACCCATTGATGTTGATGCCTTGAACGATGAATATGTTACTCCGGGTACACCAACTAAAGCAACAGGAAGAAGGAAAGAAGAAATAGGCAGATGAAGAGGAAAAGAGAAAAGAAGAAGAAAAGAGGAAACAGGAAGAGGACAGGAGGAAAGAAGAAGAAAATAAGAGACAAGAGAAGGAAATGGAAAAGAAATGGAAGGAAGAAGAAAAGAGACAAGAGGAAGAGAAGAAGAAGAAGGAAGCAGAGAAGGAAGAAGAAAAGAAACATGCAAAGGAGAAGAGAAAGGAAGAGGAGAAGAGGAAGTAGGAAGAGGAGAAGAGAAAAGAAGAGGAGAAGAAGAAGAAGGATGAGGATGAAGTGAAGCGGAAAGAAGAAAAAGAAAAAAGAAAAACAGAGGAAGAGGAGAAAAAGAAGGCAGAAGAAGACAAGCTAAGAGTGGAAGAGAAGGAGGAAGAGGTGCAGAGCACTCAAGTGGAGACTCCAAAGGCAACTGGTAGTCAAGCAAAACCAGTTGACATTACCATTCCTATTGATCTCCAATCTATAAATGAACCGGAGTTGTTGCATAGCATTAAGCTTACTCAAGAACACCTGGAGGTGAGAAGGAGGAAGAAGGAGAAAGACCTGATCCAAGCTATGGTGGACACTCTTATTGGTTTGATACCTAGTACCAACCTCCCTAGTACCAATTCCTCTCTAGCCCAACTAAAACTCTTATGCATAGTTGTGGAGGACCAGGTACAAAGCCTAGAAGAGGTTGCTGAAGTGAATGCTAAGAAGGAGCATCAAAAGGCTTTGAACACTGCCTTGGTGAAAAAGTTACATGAGCTCTGGTCTGATTTGCAGAAGGCATAGAAGGACATTAGAGATGCAATGGATGAGGGGAAATTACTACTTAGTAAGATATGTCAACCCCATCTATTCTGTGATTATGTACTTGCTCAGAAAGACAAACTGCAAACTAATTTGTAGACATTCATAAGCACCTTCAAGACATCATATGATTCCTTTACCACTTATGGGAAAACCGTTCACCAGTTTCAATTTTAGGCTGCAAGAATTGATTTAGAGATCAGCAACCAGACCAGGGATTTGCAGGAACTACAACTAGTTCTACTACCAAGATTGCAAATACTTTAGAAGTGCTATCTCAATCTAGATGCCTTGACGGTTACTCAAGAGATGAGTACCTTGGATGCCATGGAGGAATAGGTATCCCAGATGCAAATGGAGAGTGAGGTTGCTACCTCATTACTTGATTCATGGTCCTTATCCATGAAGCAATTTATGCAGGATTTTAAATCTTGTTTTGACAAGTTTCACTCATTATAGTCATAAACATTTATTTAGCTAATAGAAAGAGGGGATTGTTCAGCTGTATTTTGTTATTGTTGGCAAAGGGAGAGAAGTATTTTGGTATTTCAATTTTTTTTTTTATGTATGCTATGTATACTCTCTTGTTTATCTCTGTAAGGAAGTAGTATATATTGTATTTTCTGTAAAAGGATAGTGTATATGCTTAGGGGGAGTAATTTTGATTATGGCATTTTTTTTGTGAAACACTTAGATGTCAAAAATTTTCCTAAGTGTTGCCATCAATGCCAAAGGGGGAGATTGTTGGCATTTTTGATGATTATGTTGAGATTGTCATTGATGGACATAGACTTGCTATGAGATCACTTTTTGAATGTATGAATTATGCTCAACCGGTATTTGTTCCAAACTAGTATTATGTTGTAGTCTTTAGACTATTGGTGTTTTGCAGAAAGTGTTTACCGATCTCAAGCAGCATGAAGATCTCAAGTGGCATGAAGACCTCAAGTGGTTCGAGGATCTCAAGCCGAATGACTAAAATAAACTAGAAGTGGCAGTTATCATTTTCCTAGTCTTCATTTTTGTCAAACCGGTAATTTTTCTAATAGTTAAACCGGTATTACTCTGAGTTACCAATCGATAATCGTTAAAGTTGTATAAACTGGTAATACTCTGTGATGAGTTACCAACCGATATATTTTTGTGATGAGTTACCATCCACCGACACTTTGACGGTGATTTTGTGTCATGTTACCAAATGTGTCTAGATATAATGAACCTAGGAACTTGCAATGTAATCCTATTGGACCAACATGAAATTAGATTCCTTTTAAGGACATCATGTCTAGGGTTTTAGTGTGTGTATTTGTTAGGGTTTTTGGTAGTTGATGAGTTCTTGTATGTGCAATCTTAATAGAGAAGATCAAGTCAGTCTGCTGTAATAGAGTGTGGATTTACTGAAGGCTGAAGTAATGTTGAAATGCATTAACAATGAGCTACCATGGATCTAACCAAGCACACTATGCCATTCACTAGATCATTCACTTGTTGATTACTCACATCTTTGACAAGTCAGAAACCCTTAACTGGGTAGGCCTAGAAAAGCCTTTGTAAATCCTCTAATAAGGTGATTCACATTTGTGGGTCTGAAATCCTCTCACAAGGTAGTCTTTAATCGGACTTATCTCCTAACAGAGATTGAGATTCCTACTAGGATTTGTTCTGGTCAAGAACATTGTATGACCTTAACCGGTCTGGTTACTATTCTGCAGATAGTTACTTGTGAGTTTCATCTCACCGTGGTTTTTCCCATTTGGGTTTCCACATCAAAATATCTTGTGTTATGGTGATTGTGCTTCTGTGGGTGAATGCCTTACTTGTTGTTCGGTTTGCATTTGTGTTAACCGGTTTGTTAGTTAAACTGTTATATCGGTTTACTGCTAGACTGATAAAGTGTTTGAGTTCAGTATTTTTTGGTATACTAATTGAACCCCCCTCTTAGTATTCATCAAGATCCTCAAAGCAATCCTTCACATGCACAAGGCTGACATTGCAACATGATCTATTCTTCATTTCAATGCTAACTCATCACAGGATGTCATCGGTCGAATCACATAGACTTGGAATGCATCAGCCAGAAACCTTGAAGCTGAGACTACCAACCAGTAGTCATATCAAGTGAAACCCCGATACAAATTTTGCATATACCGGTTCACTTACTAGTTTACTTACTTCAACATACCAATTCACACTTCATCATACCAGTTCACACTTCAGCATATTGACATCAATGACAACATATATTATCGTCATGTCATCAAACTCTGCACATATGCCAACAATCTCCCCCTTTGGCATTGATGGCAATACACAAAGATATCTCTACATCTTCTTGCATATTATATGTCTTCAATACTATAGATTGTAGGTCCCGGGGACAATTGAGAGGGGGGGGGGGGGGTGAATCAGTTGTCTAATAAATTCAGACCAAAATCTTACTAACCAACTTAATGCTTAATACCAGTAAGACAGTTAATTGTGCCGGTAAACAATCTTAACAAGAAATGCTATACCGATAAGAATTAATGTATGAAACATAAGCACAAAGTCAATCACAACTCATGACACAAATATTTGTACGTGGAAACCCTGTAAGGGGAAAAACCACTGTGGGAAACCTTACCCACAATCAGATGATACTACTGTAGATAGTAAGTGTACAAAGAGGGGTTTGCACATGCAGAAAGGCCAATAGCCTAGAGCTCACTGCTCAAACACAAATGGGAGTCACACTGACTACAGTTGGATGGTTAAATCCAATGAGAATGTACTGCACAAAATAGCATCTTCATATGCTGGATTCAGTACCGGTGTAATGCTGATATGCTTCTACAAAAACCTAGCTTCACCTTCAAATGATGTCTTCATGTATACCTCTGCTTAATCTCACATATACCTTCTTATGATTCTTTTTCGCATTCCACACTTGATCTCACAAATAAGATCTTACATTTATACCATACCCTAAGACCAATTTTAGTAGGTTGGCTCTACAAGATATTACAATAAAACATTTTACAAATAATACAATATCCAATGCAATAACCGATTGAACATGTCAGCTTAATGCATTTACAACAATAATAAATCATCTCCATAGCGTGCCATGCTGATCTGGAAAAGATAAACCTACCAGTGTAACCCTAGATAACCTGGACCTATTTGCTAGTAAAGGCAAATATGCAAATAAGAATATACCAATGATATTACTTCAAGGAAAAGTGTCCACATGATGTCTTTGACATTACCAAGTGTCTTCCATGTCATTGCAGGTACCGGTGAACATTATATCCTGTCGGTTAACCATATACCGGTGATTGTTGAACAGTTTACTGATTGCTAGTGAATGTTGCTGGATCTCCAAAGTAGGTGTATTTAGTAGGTGTTGACATCAATGACAAAACCATACCAAAATACCAACACAGATATCTTCTCTACTTCACATCTTCTCCCCCTTTGACAACAATGCCAAAGTGGAGGCACAAGCTTCCATGTTCCACTATACTGCTCCCCTTGAGGACTAGCATCCTTCAACATATCAATCCTGAAAATATTTGACAATGCAATACCTGACTGATGTGGAGCACATACCTTTAGTCACCTCTTGAAGGGGCAACACCCCTAATTCACCTCTTAAATAGGTAAATGTAGCCTTCGGTAGAGGCATGGTGAATATATCTGCTAACTACTCCTTATTGGAAACATGTTCCAATACAACCTCTTTGTTCTGAACTTTCTCCCTCAAGAAATCATACTTAGCTCAAAGTGCTTGGTTCTAGCATGCAATACCGGATTCTTGGAAATATTAATTGCACTTGTGTTATCACAAAATATACTCACCAGTTCCAATACAAGGACTTTGAAACCACTTAATACATGCTTCATCCAAATTGTCTGAATACAGTTCATAAATGTTGCTACATATTATGCTTCTACTATGGATTGAGAGATACAACTCTGCTTCTTGCTCATCCATGAGACTATTCTACCACCAAGAAAGAATGCACCACTGATTGTGCTCTTCTGGTCATCCATATTACTAGCCCAACTGGCATCGATAAACACTTTGAGATTGAAATCATTATTGTATGGATACCACAATCCATAATCTATAGTTCCCTTCATGTATCTAAGAATCAACTTGACTTCTACCAAGTGGGATTCTCCTGGACTTTTCTGAAAACATGCAGCAATGCCCACTGCATGTGCAATGTCTGAACTTTTGTGTACTACATAGTGCAACTTACCAATCATTGACCGGTATTCCTTCTCATTCACCAATACTGAATCATCTTCTTTTGACAATTACCAACCGGTCATCATCGGTGTACCAACCGGTTTATTGTCTTCCATGCCAAAGGTCTTCAACACCTCTTTGACATACTTGGACCGAGTGATAAAGATACCATATTTCATTTGTTGAATTTGTAGTCTAATGAAGAACTTAATCTCTCTGATTAGTGACATATCAAATTCCTTCTTCATTTCATCTGCAAACTCATGGCTCATCTTATCATCTCCACCAAAAATTATGTCATTAACAAACACTTCACAGATCACAATCCTATCTCCTTCTGACTTCAGATAGATATTACTATCTTCACTTGTTCTTTCAAATCCAATCTTCACAAGATGAGAGTGTAAATGTTCATACAATGCTCTAGGTGCTTGCTTCAATCCATACAAAGCTTTATGTAGCCTACACACCATATCACTATCTTTTGATAGGGAAAACCCATCTGGTTTCTCTATATACACTTCTTCTTCAAATATTCCATCCAGGAATGCAGATTTTACATCCATCTGATACATTTTGAATCCCTTGAAGGTTGCATATGCAAGTAGCATTCAAACTCCTCCCAATCTAGCTACTAGAGCAAAGGTTTCTCCATAGTCTTCTCCTTCTTCTTGAGAATATCCCTTACATACCAATCTTGCTTTGTTTCTTGCCACTATGCCATCTTCATTGAGCTTGTTTCTAAAAACCCATTTGGTGCCAATAACATTTTTGTACTTAGGTCTGGGTACCAAAGACCATGCACCATTCTTTTCTATCTGGTCAAGTTCCTCTTCTATAGCCTTAATCCAGTCTTCATCTTTGTGTGCCTCTTTAAATGTTTTGGGCTCAAATTCAAAAATCATGCAAGAATTCTCTCTGACCTTTCTTCTTGTAAGTATTCCTGCATCCTTATCCCCTATGATTTTCTTTGGATCATGATGCACCTTTACATACCTAGGAATGATCTTAGTTGATTCCTCTTACTTTTCCTCTTCATCCTCATCTTCATCTACATCTACCACAACATCTACTGGTGTAGGAGCAGTGTTACTTGTACTTGGTTGTTTTGCAACTAGTTCCCAGAAGGTTACACCTGGTTCATCTACTACTTGCTCGCTGCCAGTTTCCTTAGGTTTTTCAGAGGTTTCATGAACTCTAACATTGATAATTTCAAAAATTCTCTGAGTCCTATTGTTAAAACACTTGAGAGCTTTGCTCTTGGTGGAATACCCTAGGAATATTCCCTCATCACATTTTGCATCAAACTTGCTCTGGTGTTCACTTCTCTTGATATAACACTTGCTACCAAATACTCTAAACTAGCTTACTACTGGAGTCTTACCGGTCCAATACTCATAAGGATTTTTATCCTTAGCTTTCTTGATGAGTACACGGTCCATAGTGTAGACTGCAATGCTCACTGCTTCTCTCCAAAAAGTGTGAGCAACCTTCCCTTGAATCAACATCATTCTGGCTGCTTCAACTACAATCCGGTTGTTCCTTTCTACTAGGCCATTCTACTATGGAG
Source organism: Cryptomeria japonica (assembly GCF_030272615.1). Classification (NCBI taxonomy): domain Eukaryota; kingdom Viridiplantae; phylum Streptophyta; class Pinopsida; order Cupressales; family Cupressaceae; genus Cryptomeria; species Cryptomeria japonica. Next base: position 258,207,525 of record NC_081407.1, on the reverse strand, counting down.
TCTGGGGGGCAGACAGTTGCCTCTTGATGTCATTCTCTTCAGATTACTTATTGAATTCATAAGAAGTGAACTCACCTCCTTGGTTGGTTCTAAGGCATTTAATCCTCTTACCGCTTTCCTTTTCAACTAGTGCTCTGAAGGCTTTAAACTTTCCAAAAGCTTCAAACTTGTCTTTCAAGAATGTGACCCACATCATTCTTGAGAAATCATCAGTAAGAATCATAAAGTACCTATCTCCCTGAACACTCCTAGTTTTCATAGGACCACACAAATCAGTATGCACAAGATCAAGTAAATTACCTGCTGTGAAAGATTTACCTTTGAAGGTTGAGGAAGACATTTTCCCTAGTTGACATTCTCTGCACAAAGGATTCTCCAGTTTGTTCAGCACAGGCAATCCTCTAATTGCCTTGATCTTACTGGCCTTCACAATATTATCAAAATTTACATGACAAAATCTCCTATGCCATATCCAGCTGTCATCAAACTTAGCCATTAGAGATTGACTGATATTTGTATTTAACTGAAATAATTTACCTCTAGTCTACATACCAGTCTCCATCAGTTCACCACTCTTTCCTTTCATTTTGCACACTCCACCTTTGAATTCTAGAGTGAGTCCTTTATCATTCAGCTAGACAACACTCAAAAGGTTATTTATGGTGCATCATTACCAAATCGGACTACACCTCCATTGTACTCTTCCAAAGACAGAAAATTTTTTTGGTCACCAATCATATGGTGAGAACATCCACTATCAATAACCCACTCATTAGAATTATCAAAATGGGAGACAAGAGCCTTCTTGTCTAACACATCTTCCTTAACTGCTAAAACCACTATGTCTTCGCTTTCCTCATCTTCTGATTCATCATCAGTGACACCTTCATCGACTGTAACAAGATAGTTTCTCCTATTTCCTCCTTTGAACTTTTTAAACTTCTCTGGTTTGTCCTTATTATCACTATTAGGCTAGTTGACAGCAATGTGTCCTATCCTATTACAAGAAAAACATTTCAAAGGGAGTTTACCTTTGTATTTTATAGTTCCCTTAGGAAGTCTCTTGGCAAGAAGAGCTTCAAACTCCATTAGGATCTCGTCATCATCCATATCTCTGCTTTGTCTAGGTTTATAGCTGGTACCAACTTCTTTTCCCTTTCTAGATGGTGCAACAGATGCTCTAAAGGCCGATTCAGTCTTCAGAACATTACCATCATAACCATTTAGTTTATATGTGGTTAACTTAGCAATGATGGAGTCTAGAGATACCTTTTTCTTGTCAATAGATCTCAACTCCTGAATAGCGGTAACCCTTATTGCATAGATCGGTAACAAGGATCTCAAAACTTTGCTAACAATAGTGGGATCATCCATTGTACCTCCTGCACTCTTGATGTCTCCAACAACAGTTTTAATTCTTATCCTATATTGTTGAATGGTCTCTCCTTCAACCATCCACATGTCTTCAAATTTTCCTCTAAGGCTTTCTTCCTTAACTTGCTTCACATGCTCATCACTACCATAGATAGTCTCCAGAGTATCCCATACATATTTGGGATTGTCTTTATCTTGAACATCTATAAACTCAATATCAGATAGACTACTGATAAGAGCTTCCATGACTTGCCTATTCTCCTGAATCTCGCTTCTTTGATCATCAGTGAGAGTACCGGTAGGGACAACATAAGTATTCTCAACATAGTTCCAATGTTGAGCACCCATGCTTTTAATGTAGATCTTCATTCTATCCTTCCATATCTTAAAGTTATCTCTGTTGAATTTAGGACCTTCCCTCTTCATCATTAGAATAGGATCTTTTCCTCAAGTGGTTAAGCTTATAGCACCAAGGACCTAGAGGACTCTCTGATACCAACTGATGAATAATGATGAACAACAAATACCCAAAAGGTACTGAGAGGGGGGGGGGGGTGAATCAGTATGCACAAAAATTACTCCAAGAACTTAACTGCAAAGATTGTACTAACTGGCAAACAACATCACCAACCTAAACCAAGACAATACTTGTAAAACATAGTAAGACTTTAAAAGACATAAATCGATAACACTTACAACTTCTCAAAACCTAATATCTCATCTCAACTTCACCCATATGCTTAAGCATGTAATACATCAGAAGTACAATGACCATTAGATCAACATGCATTACCGCTTAACAGAAAACACTAAACCATCACATGAAAAAGCATCACACATAACACACTGGTTTTTCACATGGAAACCCAACTGGGAAAAACCACGGTGGGGATGAATACCTACAAGTTGTTCTTGAACTCTTTTGAAGTCTGCTCTATTAAGAGCCTAGTTTGGTTAAAGACTTTACAACAGGTTCTGCTAGGGATCACCCGGTTAGAGGTTAAAACCCTGTAAAAGGTTACCTCGCAAGAGGATTTGAAGAAATCAATGATTTTGAGTCACCTTGTTAAAGGATTTACAAAAATCCTATTAAAGCTACCCGGTAAAGGGATTTTCCAACTGCCGAACTGGTTAGAAGTCAACAGGTAATACACTGATCTGATAACAACACTCAATGTCAAGGCAAATCCACTTCAGTTCCTTTACATCTACAATCAAACTCTATAGATCTCTACTCACTTCTCCGGTCTTGCAAGAATTACCTCACATATATTCATTTGCCAACAACTTCAAATGAAAATCATCATCAACCTTATAGATAATAATTAGGTTGGTGGCCAAAACCTAAAACCCTAAGCATCTACGTTAACAATACAGTTGGACCAATCCTGACCGTTTAATCACATTACATAGGGTAAAACAATCTTGAACAAATCTCAAGATGTTCTGCATCGTCCATTATTCACCACTTCTGGAAGCTGATAACCCATTACGGACTCTCCACTGTTTACTAAGATTTTACACATTCCCGAGGTAGATAGAATCAATCTTCTCATGTAAGATCCTTAAGGAAATCCTTCACATGCACAAGGCTGACATGGCAATGCAATCTATTCTTCATTTCAATGCTAACTCATCACAGGATGTCATCAGTCGAATCACACAGACTTGGAATGCATTAGCTGGAAACCCTAAAGTTGAGACTACCAGCTGGTAGTCATATCAAGCGTAACCCCGATACAAAATTTGTATATACCTGTTCACTTGCCAGTTTACTTACTTCAACATATCGGTTCACACTTCATCATACTAGTTCACACTTCAGCATATTGACATCAATGACAACATACATTATCATCATGTCATCAAACTCTGCACATATGCCAACACCATCTTCACATCCATTTTTCTTCTCTCCATGGACTTGAGTACACTCATCAGGGGCCTCTGGTCTACAGGAACCTCAAACTCTACCTTCCTAGGGATCTCCTCTTCATTCCCTTCTTCTCCAGAGTCTCTCTCTCCTCTCTCCATTCTATCCTTCAACTAGTCCATCTCATTTCTTAAGGCCTGATTCTCAGCCTTGACTGTTCTGCTCTTTTACATCTACTTCTTCACCAAGACATTCAAATCAACATTGGTTATTCTTGAAGGTACATCTTGGGATCCCTCTTCTTCTAAAATTTTGTCTTCTCCTTCTATCAGAATAACACTCCTATGCTTTGATACTACTTGATGCAGAGCTCTACCCACACACCTAAGGATAAGCCCAAACAAGGTTAGACTTATGACCCCCAAATTATTATAAGGGTACTACAAAGAAGGGCTCCACACCTTGGATGAAACTACACACAAGTTCACTAGGCTTGGGCCTACTCAAGATGAGTAAATGCCTCATTACCTACCCTACACCATCCCATGACACCCTGCTCCTTAGAGCTTAGGATTTGGCTCATTTATGGCCATTAGAAATTGGTCCAAACATTGATTTTGAGATTTGGCTCCAATTCCTTATACCTCCTTTAGAAACCTACCCCCTAGGCTTGTAGCCCTATTTGGGGATAAAATGGATCTTAACTCCCTAAATGTTGCACATGCCCATAAAAAAAGTTACCATTTCAAACACCCTTTTAGGAGTTTCATTCATCCCCAAAATGGTTTGACAAGGTCTGATCCCTTTAGAGGCCGAGAGATCCCTTTTGCTAAGGTTGGAATCCACACAATTGGATCAACCAAACACTCCTAAAACATGTCAAAAACCTATCAAACACACAACTAAACCATATACTACCCCTATTGACTACATTGTCCCAACTGGCTTATTAAATTGCCTAATTGGTGACATGGGCTTACATGGTGGGGTTTATTGTATACATGAAACACAAGACACACTAAGATACTCTAATGATCCTAGTCTTCATCCTTAGATTCATGATTTGAGTGTTGATGAGGTGCCCTTGCACCAAGAAGGTTAGTTGTTGAATAAGTATGTTTAATTTCTCAAATTGAACTGAAATCATTTATTGAAGGAAGTAAAGATAAGAATTGGATGAGATCTATGGAAGAAGAATAAAATTAGATAGAAAAGAATAAAACATGAGAAATGGTTCTTAGGACTAAAGATAAAAAATTTATTGGAACCTGTAGACAGCTAAAAATGGTCAACGCTTGCGGAATCATACTTTAACATTTGTGCATTGCCTCATTTTAGGTTTTTGCATCGCATTAACATTTTCTCCTATGTCATGCACTTGATCTTTAGCATTTGTGAGCATCGAGTCCTTCTTCTTCATCTGTCTCGCTTTCGAATTTGGTCTTGTCGACAACAATCTTCAGTCATGATTTTGGTTGATCTTTGTCCTTGTCAATCTTGTCATATTGCGATCGATTCGTCATCAATCCTTGTCCTTTTCAATCATGTCAATTTGGTCAATTTGTCATTGATTTTTGTCAACCAATCTCAATCAAATCATTTATCAATCCAAAATCATGATCGAATCGATATCAATTATCCTTTGTCAAGACCTAATTGTCATCTTTGCATTTCTAATTCATCTTCCAAGGTTTTATGATTTATTCATTTAATCTTGTTTGGCATTTTCCCTCTTGGTTAAATAATTTATTTATTTATCCTAAGTCTTCTTGTCACAATTAAATGTTTATTTAATTGGCTAATTAATTCCTCCTATTTTTGTAAATTAATTAATTAATGAGAAATTATTAATTAATTTACCTAATTTGCATCAATTTCCTAATTTCCAAGTCATCATTTCTAACTTAATTTTCTAATTTCTCCTAAATTCCTAAATGTCTATTTCTATTTCAAAATCTTGTCATAAATCCTTGCATAGCAATTTGTCATAAATTGTCATAAATTGTCATAAAATCCTTGCATAGCAATTTGTCATACACATGTCATAATTTTGCTATTCTTGATTTGAATTTCCATTTGAATCACTATCATGCTAATTTGATCTTTTTCTCCAATTTCTCTATAAATTGGATGAATTTCTTCAATCAAGATCCCCAATTGATCACATTTTTGAATCCCCTAATCAGACTATTGAATTTCTAATCACTTTGTCAAATCACGCTTCTAGTATTCTTGTGTCAATGTCAATCTTGCTTTCTCAATTAGGTTTATGCACTTGAAGGTGAGATCTACAACAAAACTATTTGGAGAAGAAAGAAGAACAATGGAGCCACATGAAGGGAACATCTGGTTTGCATAATCTTTTTAAATGTTTTATCTTTGTCTCTATTGAATGTGTTTAGGATAGATCATTACAATGAGTGCTTTTGTGATTGAGCTAATTGATTAATGTTTATCTTGTTTGTCATGATTTCCTATTTCCTAACGTACATTAATTGGTGAACCCGATGTGAACACTAACCATCTAACCTCTTTATGGTGTTTTTGAGTGCTTTCAAGTTGATTTGCAGGCCAAAAACCCCAAAACAGGGTCGTGCAGGGTTTTCTGGAGACTTCTGCACCTGTGTGAAGCAACCTGCACCTATGTTAAGCATTTTGCACTTATGTTAGAGACATTTTGCGCTTGTGTTATGAGTTTTGCGCCTATGTCATGGGTTCTACGCCTGTGTAAAGTCCAGAACAGAGGTAAAAATGCAGTATTTTACTTGAAATTTGTTTAGTTTTTGCATTCTATTTTCTGTGTTTTGGATTTTGGTACTAATTATCTGTGTAGAATCTTGGCATATGCATGGCAAAGACAACAAATCAAACTACTAACATGTGTTATGCAGAATCGATAGTCAAAGACAACAAATCAAACTTCTAACTTGGGTTTTGTAGGTTGCCTTAGAGAAACAACTAAACTTGGTGTTTGTTATTAATGTCTTAGGCACCTAGTGATTTCTAATAGGTTGGAATGAACATGTTTTTGCTTTGATTGTTGAGAGCGACATTGGAGTAGGAGAGTATGCTCTCATCCTTTTAGGGTGATCAGAAATCCAGATCTTCGATACCATGCTTTTGTCTTTGATTGTGTGTCTCCTTTAGAGGGCCTGCCTTCCCGACCACTTTGCTTTTGCAAGCAAGTGATAATCGTGAGAAGGGAACGACCCAAAGTGAGTACAGCTAGAATTCCTTGGCATTCTAACTCACTATAAAAAAATACCCAATGAGCAAAAGCTTTGAAGGAAGTGTTATGTGGGAATTGCAATTACTTGGGAAGTGATGACCCTTGAACTCTTTCTCATATCAACATCTAAGTAGGGCCTCTTGGTCTAAATCGTGCTTGCACGACTACATTTGTTTAGTATCTTGATGGGCTTAATGTCTCAATCACGCTTGCGTGACATCAAGGAGTAACGCTTAACAGGAATCCTTACTACACACCTTGTTTTTAGAGGCCAAAAACCCTTCTAGTTGCTTGAGAAGGACAAGTTCGGATACTTGGAAGAGATACTAAGTTCGCCATGGGGAGATTTCCATGGGGACTGATGCTTGGCTGCCCTGAGAAGTGAGTGCTGTGGAGGGGAGCCCGTGGGGTCAAGCATCTATGTATTCTCCTTGAATCTCATAATGAGTCTACCTCTCAAGTACCTAATGTCTTTGCCTACCATAAGAAATGTGGAAATGAGCATGATTGTCTTGAGTCTAAGTTGCAATATCTTGTATTCTTTGCTTGTCAAAAGTTGAATTGCATCCCATTTCAAAAAGCAAAACAAATTGATTCAAAACATAAGATTAAACACAAGAGACATTCATCCAACAAAAGTTTATCAATATTCAAAACTCATCTTCAAGCATGATTAGCAAACATTGTTCAAGATCTTGTCTCAAGAAGCATGTCACTTACATTTAGGTTCATCCTAGGTTTGCATTTTTGCAAAGTCATTGTCAAGTACCAAGGTTAGGTTTCATCTAAGTCATACTCCTTTGCATATCAATAAGGGTCATCCATTTGCATATGTCCTCTTGCATTAAAGTCATACCATTGTCATACATTGCATACCCTAGGTCTCTTCATCAAGTTTAGGTCATTTGCATAGTAATTTTCCCTTTGCATATAGTGCCAAAACTAGGTTTTGCCATACTTGAGTAATCCAAATCTTTGATAAACCCTAAGTCATTGTTAAGAAGTCTAGACCTTATCAAATCTTTTGTCCTTTTGTCATCAATATCATTTCGTCAAACCTAGCTTAGTATCCAAGCATATAGGGGAGACTTTGTCATTTTGTCCTTTTGTCACTTAAGTCCTTTTGTCCTTTGAGGTCTAGATATCATTCCAATTTCCTAAGGGTCCCTCTCTTAGATTTGCATTCAAAAAGTTTGTCAAAATCTTCAAAACAACCAAAAACATAGATTGCATTTTCATCTATTCAAGTTTGCATTTAGTTGCATATCATACATTATCTTTGAAAATTCCAAAAACATTGCATTTGCACAAGTGACATGCCTGTTGAGACAAGATCAAAATCTAAAAAGATGGGCAAACCAATGTATCAACCCATGGACAACATAGCAAATTCACAGTTTCAAACTAGTCAAATAGTACAAATTGAAGGTTCATCAAACACATCTCTACCACCATATGGAACGGTTCAACTTGGGCCACCTCCATTATATGAACCAGTGTTTGTACCTATGAAACCAGGACATGGGAGTGTTCCACCAACTCCAAGAGGAAGTGTGCCTTTCAATTTGAATCAACCACACCTGCAACATGACATTCAAACTCAAACATTATATATAGAACAAAATCTCTCACAAGGATTTGGTTCAGATCAAGGCATTCAACAAGAAATGAATCCAAATGTCCAACCAGATTCTTCATCCAATTCTGATACTTCTGATGATGTTGACATGTTCCTTCAAGATCCAAAGATAACAAAAAAGATGGATAAGTTCTTGAACAAGGTCTTTAAGATGTTTCCACAAAAGTATCTTAACATGATGAGTAATGTGACATCTTCAAGTGACCAAATCAATGTGCAAGAACAACAAAGCGGGGAGTTGTTAAGTTTTTCCCTGCATCCAAATCAAGAAAATGCACAACAAGCAACTCAACCTACATTGATGAGTAAACGTGCTTCAAAGGTATTGATAGTGACTATTCCTCAAAAGTCACCATTTGAGACAATAAATAATCCACTATTCAACACAACACCTGTAACACAAGATCAAATGAAGAACACCCAAATATTGATAGTTGTCCCTCAACAAGAAGTGGTTCCTTACATGCATAAAGTGGGATCAAAATCTAAGATGCAGGAAAGCTTCACAACTGGAATGCCTAATGTCACCAATGTCCAAAATAATTCCACGATGCAACAAAGTTCTTATGTCCCGTTGAGTTCAATATCTTTGCCAAATACTATTGCGACAAATCCTTTGATAATGGTGACACAAAGAGCTACAGATAGTGGTTTGTACCAACAATAATTGTTGCAACAATTGAGTAATATACAAAAGGTACAATCGAATGTGCAAACAAGTAATGTGCAACAACAACAATTTCGCATTCGACAACAAATTGCAGCACCTTCCGCACCATTACAATTTAATGCAAACTTGCAACCATCACAATGGATTGGACAAACAACACAGGAAGTTAATGCAAGTGCTATACCCCATCCTAAGGAGAAGCAACGAAAAGCACCTAAACAAAGTTTTTTACAAATGATGGGATATAGACCATGACAAAAATTGGCACAAAGTCAACAAATTCCGATCCGTCAGCCTCAACACCAACATGTGCCACAATATGTGCCAAGGCAAACAAGCAATCCTACTTTACAACCGCAATTGGTGCCTGTGCAATATCAGCAACCTACTCAATTGCAATATCAACCTAGGCTCCAAGAAGCACAACAACAAGGTCAATATCAAGGCATAGCACAACTGCAGCAACAAGCGATGTACCAAGAACTTTATATGCCGGAAACACCAAAAACGACCATTTCAGAGTATCAACAACTGATCGGAAATGCGATGTATCGACAAAGGATACCAACTGGGATTAATGATGGACCTCTAAATTCTGATACAATTGCACAACAACTTGAGAAGTTGCAATGAAAAGTTGACGCATTAGAAACTAAAGGAACAAAGAAGTTGTATACAGATCAAGATTTATGTCCTAATCCTTTTGACAAGAGTGTATACATGCCTCCATTCCCTAAGCATTTTGAGGCACCTAATTTTGAGAAATATAAAGGGAATGGAAATCCAAAAGATCACATTCGAGCATTTTTCGCATCATGTACTGAGGTAAGCTATGGAGAGACGTATTTAATGCACTTATTTGCATGAAGTCTCATGGGACAAGCTATGGATTGGTATTCACATCTGCCAGGAAATATAAAGACTTGGTCTGAATTGGCTCAAAAGTTTTTATCTCATTTTGCGTTCAACATCGACAGTGATGTGACCATGTCAGATTTATGCAACACCAAGCAAAAGCAAGGTGAATCATTAGTGACTTTCTTGCAACGATGGCGAAGCTTGTATATTCGTTCTTCTCTTGATATACCCAAAGAATAACAAGTGAATTTGGTCCCAGAAATGATGTATGAGCTAAAATTGAAAAGTCCCAATACTATAGAGAAACTCATTAAGAAAGGAATGAGCATTGAAACGGCTCTGGTAGCTAAAGGAATTATCAAGCTCAATAAAGACAATGACAACACCAATTATTCAGGGGATAGAAACAGATTTTGGTATAAGAACAAGAATGTCACTAATGATGGAGTTGTTGATGCAAGAGCGGTGAATGCAAATCAACCCCCATTCATGATCAAGAAATTGAGTGTTCCTAATATGTCAACTATGGAACAAAATCAAGCACCAATGAGCAATGTTACTCAACAGCCGCAATACCAACAACATGCTCAACAACAGCATACTCAACAATATAACCAACAACAAGGCCAACAACAAAATCAGCAGCGCAAACCCTTCCGATCGTGGGATGGGCCTCCTCGGCAATTTACGCCATTGGGAGAGCCTATTGAATCAATAATGAGACAATTGATACAAGAAAAATTTATTAAGCTACCAGATATCAAGGCAGAACCAATAGTAAAACCGCATTGGTGGAATGATAATGCGTACTGTGAATATCATCGGTCCAAAGGACACAAAACTGCATCCTATTTTCAATTGAAACACATGATTCAAGATTTATTAGAGCAAGGAGTAATTGAGGTAGATCCACCCCATCTGACCTCTAACACTGATCATACTATTTTCAAAACTCCTTTGCTTGATCATGACAAGGGTAAAGCATCTTCTTCCAACTCTACCCAAACGGCCAATTATGCAAATACTGGTTATAATAATGTCATTAATTGTTTTCACGCATCAAATGAGTATGTTTCTACCCTGAGAATAAAGGGACAAGATTCTTCTTGCACAGTCACCACTTGTCGATCCAAAATAGTCCTGAAAGGAGCTCCTGCAGCTCCTCCCAAGCCAACTCCTGCAAGTCAGTTTAATCTTTTGGATCATCTAGGAAAGACACCTGCACAAATATCAATCCTTGAGTTATTGAAAATGTCTCCCATGCATCGTACAATCCTAGATAAAGCTTTAATTGAGTCCATTGTCCCGACAGATATTGATGTTGACCAGTTTCAAGCCCGGATTGGACATTTAGCTATTTCCCAAAATGTCGCATTTTCTGACAATGATATCTCACCTGATAAGCTCCCTCACAATGATCCTTTACACCTTGAAGTCTTTGTTCATAACTGCAAAATCCGATGAGTCTTGATAGATGGTAGAGCAGGTCTTAATATTTGTACTTTGAGAGTAGTTATTGGCCTTGGATATACAAAAAATGACATTGATGCTTCTAAAAGAATAACAATCAAAGCATATGATGATGTTGAGCGCCCATCCAAAGGGATAATTACATTGCCTATCAGAGTTGGTCCAGTGACAGAAAACACTTTCCTACAAGTCCTCGACCTTGATCTCCCTTATAATATGATCCTTGGTCGTCCATGGATTCATGCAATGAAAGTGGTTCCATCCACCTATCATCAATGTTTAAAATATCCTTACAATGGAACTGAGATAACAATTCTGGGAGATCCTAATCCATTCCAATTTTGTGCTACGCTAAAGGATACCCCTTAGCAGCAAGTCCCAGTCAATAGAGAGGCCAAATCACATAGCTATGTGGATCCTAATCAATTGTTAGATGGTGTCAAAGGAAAATTGAAGATACAAGACCAAGGATGTGGAGAATATTCAATGGATCAGACATTCCTCATCAGGAATTTGCCAATATCTCCAAAATCATATGGCAAACCGCATTTATTGCAAAAAGAACCTAAGGTCATTATTCAATATCAGCCTCCTACTACATTTACAAGATGGGGAGAACTTGACAAGGAAACTATAGAGGATGATGTCATAGATTCGCTTTATAAAGATCCAACTGAGACCCCACCTGTCAGATTGCTAGTGGAACGATATGGCAAAGGATTTACTATGCTGCAAAAGAAAGGATATGATGGTTGCAGTGGCTTAGGCCTGAACAACAATGGAAGGCTAGAACCTGTCATATCCAAGAGATGACCTCCAACTTTAGGGTTAGGTTTTGTACCGTTGTGAATTGGTTCCACATCTACCAAAGTGCCCACGTGTAGAAAAGGGCGTGATTCTAACGATGAAATAACACCTGAGGATACCCGACCCGAGACTAATTCCAATAAATGGGAGTGGAGATCTTTTTCTTCTAGCTCCTATGCCCTCAATAATATTTTCATTGACCCCGATAATTTGCCTATGGAAGACAAACATGAAATAACTCCTCTTCCTAAAACCTGTCCTCATGCTTGGATAGAGAAATTTTGGGATCCAAGCTCCGAATCTGATACAAGCAGTTCGGATAGTGACACTACAGATGTTCATATCTTTACCATATCATCCCTCTCTCTCCTTACAACTGATGATGACATGCCCCTCATCTATCCCCAGCTTATCCAACATGACCAACAAGAACTGCTCACATTGGACTATTTTCAAAATGATGAAGCAATTGCAGAATTCCTTGGACTACGGGAAGGCATACCACAAGGTGATCATAAGGTAGGATTTGCTATTGAACTAGATTCCATGGTATATTTTGGGGAGTCAACTCTCTCTTCTAGTCATCAAAATGAAAAAAGAAAAGAAATAGTAAAAAATCAAAAGAATAGATCTTTGGGTGAAAACCATAAGGCACTCTCTGATCATACAAAAGTCAAAATAAAAGACATACCTGCGGGTGAAAACCTCTCTAAGGCGCCCAAAGGTGGAAGAGTGGACATACCCCTATCAAGTCAGGAAAAATCAACATTGCTTGTGGAAATGACCGAGGAAATCAATTTGGGCACACCTGACAACCCTAAGGTCATTCATTTTGCCGCTTCTCTCTCACAACAGGAAAAGATAGATTTTGTCAATTTCTTTCTTGAGAAGAAGATCAGCTTTGCATGGTCCTATGCAGATATGCCTAGCCTTGATCTAGAATTGGTTCTTCATCATTTACCACTAAAACCTGATGCTAAGCCTGTCAAACAAAAACTTAGAAAGATGCATCCTCAGGTGGCTCTTTTGGTCAAAGTAGAACTAAAAAAATTGCTAGATGTGGGCTTCATTAGACCCATTGATTATGTAGATTGGATTTCAAATTTAGTACCAGTTAGAAAAGTAACTGGGGGCATCAGAATCTGCACAGATTTTAGGGATCTCAATAAAGCATGCCCTAAAGATGATTTTCCATTGCCAAACATAGACATCATAGTGGACATGACGGCTGGATATGAGATGCTTTCATTGATGGATGGTTTCTCTGGCTATAACCAAATTCGCATTGCTCCTGAAGATCAGCATAAGACAACATTCACCTGTGCTTGGGGTACCTACTATTGGAATGTGATGCCCTTCGGTCTTAAAAATGCAGGTGCAACATATCAAAGAGCAATGACGATAATTTTTCATGATTTCATGCACACTTTGATGGAGGACCATGTTGATGACTTGTTATGCAAATCTGTCACCAGAGATAGGCATCTGGCCATCCTGGGCCCAATCTTTGACCGAATGGAGACTTACAAACTCAGGCTCAATCCAAAGAAGTGTCTTTGGTGTTACAGCTGGCAAGTTACTAGGATACATTATTTCTCACCGAGGCATTGAGGTCGAACTTGCCAAAGTCAAAGCAATAATGGATATGCCTCCACCTTCAAATCTCCAGCAATTAAGAAGTCTACAAGGAAAGCTCCAGTCAATCTGTCGCTTCATAGCTCAGTTGGCCGAAAAATATCATCCATTCCAACATCTATTGCATAAAGGTGTCACTTTCAAATGGACTGAGCAATGTCAATCAGCCTTTCAAGATCTTAAAGAATATTTGTTGTCGCCACCTATTCTAATGCCTCTGATAGACGGAAAGCCATTTTTATTGTATATTTCTGCAACTGAAACGGCATTAGGAGTTCTCTTGGCCCAACAAGATGAGAACGGCAAAGAGTGAGCCATTTACTATATCAGCCGGACATTGGTAGGCTATGAGCTAAATTATTTGACTATTGAAAGGGCATGCTTAGCAGTGGTATTTGCAACGTAGAAACTCCGACATTATATGCTGAGCCATCGAACATTATTGGTTGCAAAAATTGATCCCTTAAAATATTTGCTTAGCCGAGCAGCTTTGACGGGTCGTCTAGCAAAATGGGTCATGATTCTCAGTGAATTTGACATTGAGTATACAGAGCGAAAGGCGATAAAAGGACAAGTCATAGCAAATCAACTTGCAGAGGCTCCTATTTCTGATGATCATCCCATGTTGACCGAGTTTCCAGATGAATCAGTCTTTGCTTTCACATCCTCTAATGAATGGAAGTTATACTTTGATGAGTCCCATACTAAGTTTGGATCCGGAGCAGGCATCTTGTTTGTCACCCCTCAAGGTGACGCTATTCCAAAGTCCTACAGAATAACTTTCCACTGCACCAATAACATTGCAGATTATGAAGCACTGGTTACAGGACTCTGAGTAGCAGTCCACTGGAACATCACGCATTTGCAAGTCTATGGAGATTCTCAATTAGTCATCCGACAAGTAAATGATGACTACGAAACAAAAGATGAAAAGCTTATTCCCTATAAGCATATGGTAGATTTCTTCAAGACCAAATTCACGGCTATCCATTTTAGTCAAGTTCCAAGAATGCAAAACAAGTCGGCAGATGCAATGGCTATGATTGCCTCCATGTTAAATATGCCAAACAATATGGACAAATGTGAATTTTTAGTTGAACAATTGCTGATTCCTTCTATTGACATTTCGACGGTGGATGTGATGTGCGTTCTTGTTGGTCCCAACTCCCTATGGTACAATGACGTATATCAATATTTGAAATCCCAAACCTTACCACCCAACCTTTCCGCTAACCAACGCCGAGCCTTTATTCGACAGACAGCCAAATATGTCATCATCACCGACACCCTTTACCGCCGTTCCTTTGACCATACCCTCCTCAGATGTTTGGATTCTGACGAAGCACAAACAGCTTTACATGAGGTTCATGATGGTATATGTGGGGGCCATTTCAATGGTCTAAGCTTAGCCAAAAAGTTGATTCGTGCTGGGTATTATTGGCCCACTCTGGAAAAAGATGTTCATGATTTTGTTAAGAAGTGCTACAAATGCCAGATTCATGGAAACTACATTAATGCACCAGCCCAAGAGCTTCATTCTGTCATATCTCCATGGCCCTTTTCTCAATGGGGATTGGATCTTATTAGCAAGATTCACCCGACATCTACAAATGGACACAAGTTCATCATTACAGCCACAGAGTATTTTACAAAATGGATCGAGGCTATCCCCATAACCTATATCACGGGTGTCCAAATTTCAAAATTCTTGCTGAATTATATCATATGCCAGTATGGGGTTCCCCTTGCCATAGTCATAGATAATGGTCGTCCCTTCAAGAATAAAGATGTCAAGGAACTTTGTGAAAAATTTCATATCCAACACCATTTCTCCAATCCATACTATCCACAGGGGAATGGTCAAGTCGAAGCATCAAATAAAACCATTATCAAGATCCTGAAGAAGGTTGTCAATGATGCTAGTCGAGATTGGCATGTACAGTTGAATCCAGCACTATGGGCCTATCGCACTTCTATCCGCACACCTACTGGCGCCACACCTTATTCCTTGGTGTATGGTGCAGAAGCTATTTTACCTTTGGAGGTGGAGATTCCTTCCTTGCGTGTTTCCTTGCAACATCTAATTGATGACGAGACACACAAAGTTTCTCGGCTGCATCAGCTTGAGATGTTAGATGAGAAACGTTAGACGGCTCTGACACATTTGCAAGCATATCAAAACTATCTCTGTCGCTCTTATAATAAAAAGGTCAAATGGTGACACTTCAAAGTGGGAGACCTAGTTTTAAAGGCAAACCCTAAGAATGCACAGTCTACTGACATTATCAAAGGTAAATTTGAACCTAATTGGGTTGGTCCTTTCATAGTAACTGCAGCATATGGCTCGGGGGCATATCAGCTTGCTACCCCAGAAGGTGAACCTCTGTCTGATCCTATAAACAGCATGCATCTCCGCAAGTACTGGGCATAATTTTCTATCAGTACTTCTTCAAATATGATCCTGAAAAAATACAAACAAAAAAATGGAAAAAACACAAAAAATACAAAAAAATGAAAAAAGAAAAAAAATACAAAAAAATGAAAAAAAAAGAGAAAAAAGAAAAAGAGCAAAAAGAGCAAAGAAAAATGATTTGCCCTCTAGTGAAAACCTGGCAAACAGGCGCTTAGGGCAAGTACCTTGGTGAAAACCTGGCAAACAGGCGCCATGTGTAAAATGAGATCGTTGCTCCGTCATCTATCATGACCTCTCAGCTATGCTTTTTCTCGGCTGGTTTCTCACGTCTATCTTTGTCTTGACCCAATGTCCTATTCCAGGCCTGTTATTGGTCAACATCATTATCTTGCATATTCTAGTTGCTTGTACATATGTTTTGGTCTCGGTCTATGCATGTCCTTCAGATGCGCATTGGGTGTTTTTCCCTTGTCATGATCGATCACTGGAACGTTTGCATTTAAAAATGTCCTGAAAAAAGATCATAAAAAAAATTGAAAAATGTCCTGAAAAAAGATCATAAAAAAAATTGAAAAATGTCCTGAAATAAGATCATAAAAATCGAATAATGTCCTGAAAAAAATATCTAAAAATTGAAAAAATGAAAATCCCTAAAAATCATAAAATGTCCTGAAAAAAATGAACACAAAAAAAAAAACATTTCAAAACATTAAAATCCAAAAACATGCATTTTGTCAATAAAGGATCTCTTTTTGTGAATAAGACAGATCCCTGAGCATCCATCCAACAACTTGCAATTAAACGTTGTGCTTTAATGAAATCATGCGTTAACAGATGAACCTTTTCAATCAAACCAGACATTCAAACTGATCGCACTTGTCATGTCAATCAACCACAAACTTTATTCGTCCTTGGCACACTATCATGGGTCTTATACAGGGTGTGGTATACTCAAAACCAGACTATGTCCTGTCTTAGGCAGGGTACCACATTCCCTGAAACCAGATAGCATGATCGTCCTATCAGCACTTTCAACTTTTGACAACGAAGATCAAGATGTTTGTTTGATTTGTTGGAATTTGTGCATCTTATCTTTTTACTGATTTATCTTTGGCTTCGATCATGTTCCTATGTTGCTCGATGATGTCAGTGAGTGATTTAGAGTGACCGGGATGGTTCATGGTCCTTTTCTTTTTGGTTGTGATTGTTGTTTGTCTGTGATGTGTCTGTCTTTTGCAAAAAGGGTTGCATTCCAGCTCTGGCCTTCAATGCCATGATGCTATGCATCCATTTTGCCATATCAAATAAAGGTTCTCACCTACTTATGTGCATTTGTGAAAGCAAGTTTTCCTTCATCTCTAACTGTCCTCTATCTAATTTCTGCTTACTAACATTTCTTCCGTCAGTCTTGTCAATCTGTTTGCTCCTATCATTTTCTATCATTCTTATCGATCAATTGGCCTCTTTTCTGGACATTTCCGGCCAATTCCTCGAGGGGGCATGCATATGTCATTATCATTGTCTGGGGCATTTTCATTACTGTTCTTTGAAACAATGCTTAAAATCGCATTGTCTCAAAGAGGGGCAAAATGTAGACACCTAAAAATGGTCAATGCTTGCGGAATCATACTTTAACATTTGCGCATTGCCTCATTTTAGGTTTTTGCATCGCATTAACATTTTCTCCTATGTCACGCACTTGGTCTTTATCATTTGCGAGCATCGAGTCCTTCTTCTTCATTTGTCTTGCTTTTGAATTTGGTCTTATCGACAACAATCTTCAGTCATGATTTTGGTCGATCTTTGTCCTTGTCAATCTTGTCATATTGCGATCGATTCGTCATCGATCCTTGTCCTTTTCAATCATGTCAATTTGGTCAATTTGTCATTGATTTTTGTCAACCAATCTCAATCAAATCATTTATCAATCCAAAATCATGATCGAATCGATATCAATTATCCTTTGTCAAGACCTAATTGTCATCTTTGCATTTCTAATTCATCTTCCAAGGTTTTATGATTTATTCATTTAATCTTGTTTGGCATTTTCCCTCTTGGTTAAATAATTTATTTATTTATCCTAAGTCTTCTTGTCACAATTAAATGTTTATTTAATTGGCTAATTAATTCCTCCTATTTTTGTAAATTAATTAATTAATGAGAAATTATTAATTAATTTACCTAATTTGCATCAATTTCCTAATTTCCAAGTCATCATTTCTAACTTAATTTTCTAATTTCTCCTAAATTCCTAAATGTCTATTTCTATTTCAAAATCTTGTCATAAATCCTTGCATAGCAATTTGTCATAAATTGTCATAAAATCCTTGCATAGCAATTTGTCATACACATGTCATAATTTTGCTATTCTTGATTTGAATTTCCATTCGAATCACTATCATGCTAATTTGATCTTTTTCTCCAATTTCTCTATAAATTGGATGAATTTCTTCAATCAAGATCCCCAATTGATCGCATTTTTGAATCCCCTAATCAGACTATTGAATTTCTAATCACTTTGTCAAATCACGCTTCTAGTATTCTTGTGTCAATGTCAATCTTGCTTTCTCAATTAGGTTTATGCACTTGAAGGTGAGATCTACAACAAAACTATTTGGAGAAGAAAAAAGAACAATGGAGCCGCATGAAGGGAACATCTAGTTTGCATAATCTTTTTAAATGTTTTATCTTTATGTCTCTATTGAATGTGTTTAGGATAGATCATTACAATGAGTGCTTTTGTGATTGAGCTAATTGATTAATGTTTATCTTGTTTGTGATGATTTCCTAATTCCTAACTTACAGAACCAAATGGGTTTTTGAGGAATAAATTAAATGAGGATGGTTAGGTTGTAAGAAAAAAGGATAGATTGGTTTGCAAAGGATATTCATAGGAATAAGGAGTTGATTATGATGAAACTTATGCTTCGGTTGCAAGGATTGAAGCGGTAAGACTATTTCTTTCCCATGTTGCATACAAGAACTATAAGGTATATTAGATGGATGTTAAATGTGCATTTCTAAATGGAGATCTTGAGGAGGAATTCTATATTGAGCAACCTCATGTATTTTCATTATCAGAGGACAAGGACATGGTTTGTAGATTGAAGAAAGCTTTATATGGATTGAAACAAGCAGCTAGAGCATGGTATGCTAGATTAGATAAATATCTTTCAAAGCTTGGTTTTAGAAAAGGTAATGCTGATAGTAACTTATATTATAAGATTGAGCATGATAACATATTGATTATTGAAGTCTTTGTTGATGATATCATTTTTGGAGGAGAAGAAAGTTTATGCATGAAATTTGCTGATGATATGAAGAATGAATTTGAAATGTCTATGATTGGAGAGATGAAATTTTTCTTAGATTTGCAGATTACTCAAACTGATAAAGTTATTTTTATTTATCAAACTAAGTATGTGAAGGAATCGTTAAAGAAATATTGCCTTGAAAATTCAAAACCTGTTGGTACTCCTATGATAACCGGTTGCAAATTAACTAAGGAAGATGGATCCCCTATAGTGAACCCATCTAGATACAAATCAATGATTAGTGGATTAATGTACTTAACTCAGACTAGACCGGATATAATGAATGTTATTTTCATTGCTTCTATATTTAAGTTTGATCCAAGATCAAGTCATGATATTGATGTTAAAAGAATATTTAGATATTTGGTAGGAACAATAGAGTATGGGTTATGATATTCAAAGGATGATGATTTCATATTATGTGGCTATACAGTCTCAAATTGGGCAGGAGATGTGGATGAAAAGAAGAGAACTACAGGTGGTGCATTCTTCCTTGGGAAGAAGTTGGCTTCATGGCTCAACAAGAAACAATCATGCACTTCATTATCTACTTCTGAAGCTGAATATGTAGCTGCTACAACTGATTGCACTCAAATTTTATGGATGAAGCAAATGTTGAAGGACATAAGGGTAAGTTATAATGAGCCTATTGTTATTCATTGTGATCATATTGCTACTATTAATATGTCAAATAATCTAGTATTTCATTGCAAATCAAAACACATTTCTATAAGGTATAATTTCTTGAAGGAAAAAGTTGAAGCAAAGGAAGTCAAATTAGTTTATGTACCTACTAAGGAATAGATTTTAGATATTATAATGAAACCATATCCTAAAGAAACTTTTGAATATCTCAGAGATCAGTTGGGGGTCACCACCCATCTGGAAGAGACTTAGAGATGCAGGGATGGATCAATCCGGCGAGCTTATAAAAAACATCTTCTAATGCGGGTTGATGGGATGATGTTGTTTCTCAGAGGGAGTAGTTAGTTGTTTGGCTTAGTATTTTGGTTTTGCATCAGCCCTTTGTCATTGATGACAAAGGGGGATTTAGTATTCATGTAAAAAAACTTATAATCTTAGGGGGAGAGATATTTTGTTGGTTCTTGATTGTTTGGGGAGATTGTTGTCATTCCTTGGAACTTGGATTTTTTTCACATACAGTGTTGGCATCAATGCCAAAGGGGGAGATTGCTGGCAATATGTTGAAATTTCTTATGTGTTGTCATTAATGTCAAAACTATGCTCCGATTGGATATTGTTCTTTCCCGATTGGTTCCTAGTCCCGATTGGACTTGGTTATCAGTGATTCTGATCTGGTATGATCAGATTGGTTGTTTTCATTTTGGATGGTAAATCAGGTTGGTTATATGCTTGTCATATTCAATTGGTTCGTGATTTGATGCTCCAGAAGCTATCATTTATGTTACCGATTGGTATTTCTTGGTACCGGTTAGCTTTATCGGTTGGTGATATTCGATGATTTGGTTAACTTATTTTGGTCTAGCTTATAGAAATGGTTCCTAACATGATGAAGGCATTCTTGATCATGTCCTAATTGTTTGGTGGATTTGAATTGGCTGGCATGATGATTTGGTGGTCCAATTTGGATCCAGTTGGTTATTCTATGTTATTGCACTTTGGGTTTCTACCAATTGCTGAAACGTGTTGGAGATTGGTCTTAACGTGATTTCCGACGGATATAATTATTTGGGAATTTATTAGGTCCATGCTATGTAATGTAAATCATAATATTGGTCTAGTGGTATCATGTGATGTAATTTTTTTAATTATAGGTTTATGGATTTAGGGTTTAGTCGACCTTGTTATCAAGGTTGATTATTTGTATTTATAGGTGACTTATTCATGCAATTTGGATAGGATGATATCGATAAGGTTGTGTCTACATTATCAGAGAGAGGTTTATGTGCGAATAAGATATATCATTCAACAAAGGTTTGATAAGGTTTTAGTATTGTAGGGCAGACATCTATGCTTAACCGGAACCGTATCAAGCATTAGGAGATGTTACTTTCATAGTTTATTTTCTCCAGATTGTAGTCTAATGATTTTGTAAGTCAGTGAGACTTCTTTTGTGAGGAGTAGTGAGCTCTAGGTGGTTGGATTGATTGCAAGTACAATCCCCATTGTAATTATTTTATATATTGTTGTAGAAGTATTATCTAACTATGGGTAGGGTTTCCCACCATGGTTTTTCCCTTTATTGGGTTTTCTATGTCAAAATATTGGTGTTATGTGTTATTTGCTTTCATGATTTATCTTTAACTATGATGTTTATAAATTATGCTCTGGTAAATGGTTCATAATTTACATTAATTTCTTATACTTGTGGAATAATGATTCATCCCCCCCCCTCTTAGTTTTCTCTCAATATCAGAGATTCTAACACATTGAACAAAAACTGAAGAATAGTGAGAAGTCTAGACCCCAAATGATGAAAATGTTTCAAAAATTTCAAGGTCTAAATCCAAACATTGAGCCAATTGATGTAAAATCTCTCATTGAAGTATCAAACATACCATCTCTCATTGCACAAATAGAGATGATGAAACAATTTCAAGCAACAAGCACAAACTTCAACCAACTCTCAAATGAAACCTCATTTGACCAAGTCCCAAGTCAAATGTCATTTGATCAAATTTTGTTCAATAAAATCTTTAACCAACAACCAATGATCCAACAATAACCAATTCTCCAATAACAACCAATTATCCAACAAACAATGATCCAAAATATCCAACCAACACAATCAATGGCACAATTTCAACAACATGATCAACCAAATACACAATGTCCACAATTAATTCAACAAACTGTGGAGTATCAACAAAAAACTCAAAGGAAAAATCAATATCAACAACTACAACCAAAAATTCAAAAATAAAAGATGCAACTCACATCAAACCAATTTTCAAATAGGTCAAATCAATTCAACCAAAACCCAATTTAAAATCAAAACGTAACACCAAAACAAAAACAAATCACTTTCAAACAAGTCCAAAATCCAAACCCAATCATGTCAAAACCTCGTAAGGATTCAAATGTGTCTACAAAGAAAGGTGGATCTATTACAAAGCTCTTTAAGAAAGTTGTAATTGATTTTTCTGAGAAAGATCAAAATCATGCACCTATGTCTAGCAATGGCTCATCCCCCCATAAGAAAATTGACTCTCAAGTGGCATCTATTCCTACACCTTTTTAAAATTTGCAAGAACCTCCCATATCATCCTCATCAAATGATACATCAAATAATGCATCCTCCCAAGGGTTGTCTGTAACAAAAATACACAATAATCTATATCTTTATACCAATCCCTTGTACTATTCAGAAATGTCAGATCTAATACCCCCAAAGTAATAGCCATATTACAAATGAACTTTGTAACTCTTCTACAAATCTCTCTATCAGATCTTGTATCCAGTCCACTATTGGTTCTTTGTTCACCCACTCACTACTATAGCTTTATATCCTGCTACAACCTTACCGGTTCATCCTCTTCTCCTTCTTTGTCGGTTCTTCTCTTTGTTGGTTCTCTTTGCTACACTACTGCTCTCCACGAGTACTACACTTTATGAGTTCTATGCTTACCTTCACTGCAATCTTTTGTAACTCTTCTCTATCGATTTGGTCACTATCGGTTCACTCCTCTGTTAGACTCAATGGCTGACTACCGATTGCCTCACTATTGCCAGTTGAACCCTTCAACCCAATTCTCTCTCTCACTTAGTTGCTCCTCTAATAGTTGATGAGCACTTGACTGATTTCTTCTCACATGTAGCAACACTCTCTCATCCAGCAGTAGCCTTCAACAATTTAGGCTTGTATATTTATAAATTGGTTTTCTCACCAAAAGCCAACTCAAATTTTGGGAAGTTAGGGTTTCCTCATCGACCTTGAGGAAAACCAAATCTAATCAGATATAATCACTTAGATTGATGAACTGTAACTCATCAATCAATCTCGCCATTATCGTGCCTTCCAAAACACACCTTCCTTATTTAGCAATCTCCTTTTAACCTGTCAGTTGATTTCTTGGTCGGTCACCAAGAATGGGTTTGCAGTTCCTGTCACCTACCTCAATCTGGTCAAACAGACTATGCTAGATCTTTGTTGTCCACCTGATCTCGAGCCACAAACCTCTATTGTACATCTCGTGAATCACACAGTTGACATAAATGTCGACCTGTCACCATCTACCTCACTACATGACACTTCACTGACTCAATGTTTTGACTTGTGCATGCATGCCACCTCACCTCCACATTCCTCTTATTTTAGCATCCACCTTTTCTAGATCATCTATGTCAGTATTTATGAGTTCACCAACCAATTCCATTATTAGGTTCATCTACCAGCTTACTAATGTTGTCGATTAAACCCTTAATCAGTATGCCATCAACCTTACACCTTTCTTCTCTTCTAATGGAACACTCAATCAATCAATATATTTTCTAACCTTCCTTATGCACATCCTCATCATATGTGAGTCTTTTACATCTACACTTTGATAGTATTACCGGTGGACATACTTACCAGTAAACACCTTGATAAAACCATGTCATCAACCTTCAACAAACTCTAACCTCAAACTAGCAATTGTCCTCTATTTGTAGCTACTCAGCCTTGCCTTCTTCATCATTATCTCAAGCCATATCTCAACCGGTTTATCAAGGTGAAAAACCCATCACTCTTCATCTATCTTGGAAACTCATCATGCCTTCTTTGTCGGTCCAGTGCATAACTCTTGAGGCATCCAGTGTGAGCCTTCAAACACCTACCTTTAACTTTGATGGTATGATGAAAGAATAAGTATCCGATAGAATACTGAGAGGGGGGGGTGAATTGGTATACTGAAAAATTGATACAAAGTTCCCAAACTCAAAATCTATCAAACAAAGTAAACATATCTCAGTCAAGATCAATATTCATAAAAATACTTGACATTAACCGGTTTAACTGTTTAGACAACTTTAATAGTAAATAACTTCAATCTTGTGAATATAAACAATGCTTAACCATAACTCAACATAATCATCTTTCAATGCTTCTACTTAACATGCCTTATCAGAGATTAACCAAATCAACAAATAAGATCACAACCACAAAAGCATTCACCACTTGATACAAATATTTATACGTGGAAAACCGAAATAGGTAAAAACCACTATGAGATGAGACTCACAAGGATAGCTATCTGAACTCTTTCAAAGTTCACCATGTTAGGAGCCAAAGCTTGTTAGAGCTTTACAATAAGTCCTGTTAAGAACTTATTCCAGTTAGGAATCACTCGGTTAAGGGATTTACATGACTATCTGTTAAGAACTTATTCCAAAAAGTACTATTCCAAAAACTTATTCCAAAATGCTCCACCGATAGTACTTTTTGGAATAAGTTCTTAGTCTATTTACTGGTTGCAATCAATTCACCTTTGTTGTCAAAGATTTTGCATATTCCATTTTTGAACTCCAGTGGGTATCCTCTATCATTAAGTTGTGCCACACTTACCAGATTGTGCTTTAGGCCTTCAATCCAATAGACATCGTTAGCACTGCTTTTCCCATTAAGAGAAATAGCTCCCTTACCTTTAATCATACAGGGTGAGTGTGAGGCCCTACCCCGATCCATCCTATCTCTTCAGCTATTTTCATTTTGAAACTATTTTAGATGCTAGTTTTGACACACTATGGATAGAGAACTTTACATGGTCCCATGATTTTGGTAACATTGATATATATGGATGCTTCATTTCTATGCCTTGTGGATTATAGAATATTATATGATTCTAGATTAGGGTAATATTGTGATGATGCAGGTTATTATCTGAATTTCAGAATTTGTTATAATGTTAGAAAAATGTTTGCATATCTTGTAGATGGATCAAATTTTGAGGATTATAATAAATTGCTTTGATTTGTGATAAATGCCTTTGCAGAATGAATGTATTGTATTCTGATTATGTGTTATATATTATATGAGGTTATTTGGGAAGTACTAATTCTTTTATTGAGATGTGCAGGAAATTATCCATGTGGCCATGGAAATATTACGGAGAATCAAGCCTAGGCCAATGTGCGTTAGTAAAACCAGGGGTTGTCTATTTGGAGAGACAACACCCCGTATGTACTGTATTTTATTCGTAAATGTAAAATGTTGCATGAGTGTAAATGGTATTTATTGGATTGTTTAAATTGTTTAAGGGACAATTGCCATGTGTGTATTGTGATGTGGAATTATTTTGTAGTGTCACTTGACACCTATGTAGTATGTTGTGTTGGCAATTTGTCATGTCACCTTTTTGAGAGTTTTATTTTTTGTTAATTGTTATATCTCCTAATTATCCTTGAAGGAACCAAGAAATCTAGGTTAGAGAGCCACAAGGAAGGTCAACTCAGAGTTGACCCGTAGGTTAACTTCAGGTGGACTTTCTAAAGGTCAAATCAACTCCTAGAGTCAATTTTAGAGCTTTTCTATTAGGCCTCATGGGGTACCTATGGGTGAAGGCCAAAATTGGCCATGTGTCTTTCCCTTAGGACTTGTTTAACCACCCAAAAAAGTGGTTTTCCCAAGATGGACGAATTCCATCTATAGGAGTGCCATCCTTGGTAGGATAACCTTCTTGGAGATAGTAATCCCTCTTCCCCATTCCATTTCCCTTCTCTAGACACCTAGGTTAGGGAGTGTGTAAGACCTAGGGAAGACCAATCCAATGGGGGATCCCTCACTCTATCCAAGAGGTTGGAAGGAGTGAGAGAGGCCTTCTTAGGCTAAGAATGGAAGCTTAGTGAGCTAATCACCCACTCTCCATCCTTGGAGATTTTTGGAAAAACTTTGAAGGAAAAAAAAAAAAACCAGTTTTAGGATAGAGGAATTTGGGGGCCAAGAAATTGAAGAAAGTTGTGTGGATTGGGCAGCTCATCTCCAACTAAGTCTAACATACCTATTGGTAGATTAAGGTTGGTTGTATTCTCTTTGTTTATGTTGTTTAAATTGTTCCTTCTTTTGAAAGAAATGCTTGTGAAAAGAGTTGTGTATATGTAGATTGTTGTAAAAAAAAAAGAGAAATGTAAGTTTCATTTTTATGTTTTTTTTGTTGTTGTTTATGTGTTCTTGCTTTGGGAGTGCCCAAGATCTCCTATTCTTGGGGGAGTAGGATGATCTTGGGGTGGAATAAGCATGAAAGCCTTGGGTGAGAGGCTCTCCCTAAGGAGAGTGATCTCAAGGGTGTCCTTTGTGACCCTTGCTGCATAGCCTTGTGTATGCATTTGGGGGTCATAAGGGGAGAGAATATGGCTTTGAGCCTTTGGGGGGGCATAAGGTGTGTGGGATGAATCTGTTGTGTATTTTGTGTTGCCATGAGGTGGCTTGGGTTGTATTTTGGTTGCAGTCTCCCCAATGGTACTTGGTCCACTTCCACTCGTAGATTGATCATCACAAAATGTGGTGAAAGTGTAGCTTGGGATGGGAAGGTGTATGTTTGAGTATCTGCCCTATTGTTGTGTTGTATGCTTGCCTGTAACTTGTCTAGAACTTGATTCTCCTAGCTCGGGGGTGGCTTCTGGTAAGCCTAGGCTGGGAGGTGAGCATCCCATGGTCACAGTCCTAAAATTTTACATGCAGGTTGCTTGGGAAAAGGACTAGGAGTTGCAGTTTGTTTGGTTGTAGATGTTTCAGACTCAGATTTTAATTTAAATGCAGAAAAGCAAAGAAAGGAATGTAACTTTATGATTTGTAGCAAAAAAAAAAGAAAATGTATATGTAAATATAGGGCTTAAATTGATTCTTTTTCTGTTTAAATAAATGTATTCTTTTATTCACTGTGTAAAGATTAAGAAAGAGAAGACTGTTTAGATTTATCACCCATTTTTATATATGGGTTATTGTAACTTATCATTCTGGAAAACAATGTAATTTTTATTTATATTTTGATGTCTATTGTGTTGCTGTAGACTACATCTAAATCTAGTCTGTTCACTTATTTATTTACTGCAATATTAAAGAAAAGAAAGAAAAATGCATTAGGTTTCATTATTTACTTGCATAATTTAGATTACTATTGTTTTATGACTGTTAAAAAAAAAAAAACAGAGAACTAGTATTTTCTTTTGCATTGTTGTAGAAAGTATGATGTATGACTATAAAAAAGGAAAAAAAAAGAAAAAAGAAAAATAAGTTATTCATAATGCTATTAAAAGACAAAAATCAGAATGTTTAGATGTTAAAACCTCAAACAATATAAGGGTTTCTAGCCCTATTGTCTTATCATTCATTGAATATATCTGTAAATATATAGGTATATATATATATTGAAAATATATATACATTTATATATATATATATATATATATATATATATATATATATTCCCTTATGTGTTTATTCCTGCATTTTACCCCTGTGTATCCCTGTTACAAAAAAATATATATATAAAGTATTGCATACTGCTGTGTTAAAAATAAATCAGAATAATCTTCCTAATCCTAACCCTATATATATATATATATATATATATATATCCCTGCGTGGGAGAAATATATGTATAAACTTGAAACATGACAATGGAGATATACAAAAACATATATAAAAATATGTATATTGATTTGTAAATATATATATATATATATATATATATATTTATATTTACCTAATGATAAATTTAAAAAAAAAAAAAACAAGAAATATCATAAAAAAATAGGGGATCGTAGCACTAGCCGAACCACTGTGTGTAAACACAGTGGACGGCTCTCGGGCCTTGCCACTGTGTTTACCCACAGTGGACGGCACGGGAAAGGCCGAGCCACTGTGTGTAAACATAGTGGACGGCGCTCGGGCCGCGCCACTGTGCTTACCCACAGTGGATGGCACGGGAGGTGCCGCCACTGTGTGTAAGCACAATGGACGGTCCGCGGCCGCCACTGTGCTTATACACAGTGGACGGAACCGCCGTCATTGTGTATAAACACAGTGGCGTCCGGGAGAGCCCCGCGCCGCCTTCTCCACTCATCCCCCCTCTGCGAAAAACCTCTGCCATGCCACGGCCGCCGTGCCCTAATTTCGTCCGTACCTGCAAACACATACACATACTCCTAAAACAATGAATAAAAAAAGGGGTTTAATAAACCCTAACCCATTTCGGGTTAGGGCATAAAATAATAAAAAAATGAAACAAAGAGGGAATATATAGAAATGCAACCCTAACCCAATTTTGGGTTAGGGTTAGCATTTTAGGATTAAGGGAATCCTTTATTTAAAAAGAATTTTAAATTAAAGATGGGAAATTAAAATTGGAGTTTTAAAATTTGATTTTAATATATAATTGAGGTTGTTTTAATAATTGAATTATTAGATGTCTTTTTATTCTTTAGGGAATTAAAATTTTAATATAGTAAAATTAAAGGGGTTTAAAAATGAAGAATTATTATAGTTGGATACACCATACATTAAATCGATTAATTTATTTAATTAATCAATACATTTTCCTCAACTCATTTGTGCGTTAGGTTATATTGTCAATGGGGAAAATTTAAAAAAAAGGGAATTGTAGATTAATTTTATGAACCATAGGCCTTTGTGCCGAGTGGGCCAAATAATTAAAACACCAAAATTAAGAGGATAGGAAAATTAGAATTGGCTTTAGCTTATTGTCAGTCTTAGTGGGCAATGACCTTATAGAAATTTGAACCCTCAGCGGTTGGATTTAAATAATAAATTTTGCATGTGCATCAATTAATTATTGGTATTCTCATTTTATGAATGCGAATGATTAAACTCACGAAGATAACCAATTAACCTTTGTTTTTAATTAGCGACAACTTGAGTTAGGTAATTGAGCTAGCCAATAATCCGTGATACTAATTTAATCTCCTCTAAACTAGTCGCTCGTTCGAGTTGGTTAATTAACCCAACCTTAGTAAGTAAATGTATTTACATCCTAGATAAGACAAAACTCTAATAAAGTTAATATTATTATTAGGATATATTGCAAGTTCTTGATGTCAAAAAAAAATTTGTTGTTCCGTTTTTGTGACCTAAAGTTTGGGCACGACATTCTGGTATCAGAGCAAGGTTTCCGACACTAGGAACCTTTCTCCATTAAGTTTCGCTCTAATTATCTAAATTAATCAAAAATTTTCTTAAAAAGAAAATATAAATATAAATATATGAAAACTAAATTATTTAATTAATTGTTTATTTATTTTATCTTTGTTTCTCCTTAGGATGCCTCTGACTATGCGACAAGCTCGCAAGCGCGGAAGGGGTCCTAGGCGTACAAGTATGGCACGCGAGGATGTTGCTAGGGAGGAACCGGTTCCAGATGGGAACCCGAAAGCACCTCTTGAACCACCGGTTGACCCTAACCGAGACATCTTGCTAGCTCTTCAGAACTTGATTGGGATAGTGCAGGACAGGCTTCCAACAGTGGACTGTCATGCAGACAATCAAAACTCAGGGAGTCATAGGTCAGTAGAGAGGGAACAGAGTAGGAGTCCACCTCCTAATTCCATAGAGGGCGAGGCAGAGCATGAGCCAGAGTCCATTCACCTGCCCGAACCCCCTCCAATAGTAGCACCTGTGTACTTTGAAAGAGCACGTCATGAACCAGGAGACCTGATTAGAGAGGTTTTACGCCTCCAGCCACTATCTTTTGGAGGAACTACTGACGGAGTAGAGGTTGAGGCATGGCTTTTGAGCCTAGATCGCTGCTTCACATTGTGATCTTATGAAAGCAATCTGAAGGCACGAGTTGCAGTCCACCTTCTGAGATCGACAGCCTCCACATGGTGGAAGCAAGAGGAATTCAAGTGCGGACTCACTGCAGATACCATCACATGGGAAATCTTCATAGAGAGGTTCAGAGAGAGGTACTTGTCAGAGCACTTCAGGCAGTGTAGGATCGATGAGTTCCACGACCTCCAGCAGAAGGGTCTCTCAGTGACCCAGTACGAGAGTAAGTTTATTGAGCTCCTTCCTTATGTAGATTACCTGAAGGACGAGAAGCTGCTCGTCAACCATTTTGTCAGGGGACTTAACGCTGGGATAGAAGGGCTAGTGAGGATGGCCGCTCCAGGAAGCCTTCGAGTTGCCATAGAGAAGGCCCTTATAGCCGAGGAGATTCAGATCAGGCCACAGGACATGAGGGATCGGTTCCAGAACCGAAACCCAGCTCCCCAGCCTTTCAGGTTTCAGAAACCCCATTGGAAGGGCAACCACAGAAATGTTTCGGGGTCCTATAAGCCCCCTCCTCCACAACACTCATAGCAGAGTCAGAGACAGAGGCCACCTTAGGGACAGCAGGGCTCCAAGCCCAAGCAGTGGCAGTCACAGGGTCCCAGGCGTGACCAGAGAGCACAGGGTACATACACACCCCCGACACAGGCCCTACAGGGGTGGGTATAGTGGTTCTAGCCGGATAGGTGGGCATCCTTTTTCTAGGCCTCAGGGCGCATAGTTTCAGGCATGCGGTGCTTGCTTCACGTGTGGTGCCATGGGGCACATGGCGAGAGAGTGTCCACAGGGACAGATAGCAGGGAATCAGAGGATGGCAACATCAGAGCCTACAGTTGGGGACATGGGCAAGTCCCATAGGGTCTTCGCAGCGGTTGACAACCGCCAGGCAGAGCACCAGGCCACAGTCATTGAGGCTGCAAGTAAGGTCAGAGGTAGTAGTATTTCTATATTATTTGACTCAAGAGGGACTGACTCCTTTATATCTCCATTGGTTGTGGAGCGTTGCGGGCTAGTGGCAGTAAGGCAAAGTGTCAGCTGGGAAGTGGAGTTAGCTTCAGGGGCTAGAGTGTCAGTGGATTCAGAGGTTAGGGGATGTCCGCTCCAGATTGGTAATACCACCACCTTAGTAGACCTTAGAGTTACACCACTTGGATCTTATGGCATGGATTGGCTTTACGCCCATAGAGCCAAGATGGATTGTCGCTTGAAAAAGGTCAAGTGTGAGGATGATCATGGTGCTCCCATAGTAATCACTGGGATTCAGAGACCTGTGTCTCTTCGTATGATATCTGCTATGCAGCTTAAGCGGAGCATGCGGAAGGGATGCCAGTTGTTTGCTATCACAATCAGTGACCGAGAGGAAGAAAATGGGAAGGAGCCTTCGATAGATGATCATCCCATCCTTGAGGCATTTGCAGATGTGTTTCCTAATGAGGTACCCGGTATGCCGCCCAGCAGAGAGATTGACTTCCATATAGATTTGGTACCAGGAGCCGAGCCAGTTTCGAGAGTACCTTATAGGATGACCACTCATGAGCTTAATGAGCTCAAGATGCAGCTAGAGGAACTCTTAGAGAAGGGTCACATTCATCCTAGTGTCTCCCCTTGGGGCGCACTAGTCATCTTCGTGAAGAAGAAGGATGGATCCCTTCGGTTGTGCATGGATTACAGGCAACTGAATAAAGTAACCATCAAGAACCACTATCCCTTGCCAAGGATTGATGACTTGTTTGATCAGCTTCAGGGTGCTAAAGTGTTTTCCAAAATAGACCTGAAGTCAAGATATCATCAGTTGAGGATTGTGGAAAGTGATATCCACAAGACCGCGTTTCACACCAGATATGGCCACTATGAGTTCACTATGGTCCCATTCGGTCTTACGAATGCTCCAGCTGTATTCATGAGTCTCATGAATGGGGTATTCCACACCTTCCTCGACAGATTTGTGATAGTGTTCCTTGACGACATATTGATCTATTCCCGAAATGAGCAGGAGCATGAGGAGCATTTGAGGCAGGTTTTGCAGTGTTTGAGGGACAACCAGTTGTTCAGCAGTTTGTCGAAGTGTGCTTTCTTTAGATCAGAGGTCAAGTACCTAGGGCATGTTATATCCGGTGATGGGATCTCAGTTGACCCATCAAAGATTAGAGCCATCATGGATTGGCCGGTGCCTACCAGTGTGACAGAGGTCAGGAGCTTCATGGGTTTGGCAGGGTACTATAGATGCTTTGTTGAGGGATTTTCCAGAGTTGCACACCCCATCACATCCCTCCAGCGAAAAGGGAAGAAATTCGAGTGGACAGAGAAGTGTGAGAGGGCTTTTCAGGATCTAAAAAGGGCACTTACTAGTGCACCTATTCTTATTGTGCCAGACCCCACGGCTGACTTCATGGTATGCACGGATGCTTCCTTAGATGGATTGGGAGCAGTTCTTATGTAGGAGGGTAGGGTTATAGCATACGAGTATAGGAAGCTTAAGACTCACGAGCTTAACTACCCTATGCACGACCTAGAGCTTGCAGCAGTTGTACATGCACTTGTGAGGTGGAGACACTTCCTTTTAGGTCATCACTTCGAGCTTCATTCGGACCATCAGAGTTTGCAGTACATCTTCACCCAGCCTAACCTTAATGCACGTCAGAGGAGATGGATGGAGTTCCTTTGTGAGTATGATTTTGATGTTCATTACATCAAAGGAAAGGAGAATGTGGTCACAGATGCCCTAAGTAGGAGACGACATGAGGTTTACACCATATCCATGAGCACAGATTTGAGAGACCGTATTTTGCAGCGATTGCCAGAGGATGATTGGTATCTAGAGGTTTGTCAGAGGATCCGAACTCAGAAGGCCCTGGAAGGGAAGTTTGTGGACTACTCTTTGGAGTCCGATGGTTTATTACACCACAGAGGGAACATCTATGTACCCTCTCCTGGGGGTTTGCGAGATTTCATTATCATGGAGGCTCATAGAGCTCCTTATGCAGCGCATCCCGGGGTTAAGAAGATGCATGCTGACTTGAGGCAATTATATCATTGGCCAGGAATGCGGCAGCTTATCGCCGAGTTAGTAGCCCGATGCCTTGAGTGTCAGAGAGTCAAGGTGGAGCACCGCCATCCAGGTGGGTTACTCCAGTCCCATGCTATACCAGAGTGGAAGTGGGATACTATATCCATGGACTTCATCATTGGTCTTCCTATGTCATCTCGTCGCCATGATGCTATCTTGGTGACAGTTGACAAATTGACCAAAGTAGCCCACTTCTCACCAGTCCGGACTACCTTCACGGCTCCAGCAGTGGCACAGGTGTTCTTGCGAGACATTGTTAGGCTTCATGGTGTCCCACGCAAGATTATTTCTGATAGAGATTCTCTCTTTACTTCTTCCTTTTGGAAGGCATTACAGGCAGCATTGGGCACCAAGCTCAACTTCAGCACAGCCTATCATCTAGAGACAGATGGATAGACAGAGTGGGTTAACTAGGTGTTAGAGGATATGCTCCGCATGTACGTCATGGATCATCAGACCCGATGGGAGGAGTACCTGCATTTAGTAGAATTTGCCTATAATAATGGGCATCACACTTCTTTGGGGATGCCACCTTTTTAGGCTTTGTACGGCAGACCATGCAGGACACCTTTGAGTTGGGACCGTATTAAGGATAGAGTGGCCCTAGGCGCTGAGATGGTCCGTGATATGGAGCAGCAGGTAATCCTGATTAGACAGTGCCTTAGAGAGGCACAGGATAGGTAGAAGAAATATGCAGATGCAAAGAGGATAGACCGGAGTTACATGGTTGGGGACAGAGTTTTCCTGAGAGTGCGACCGCATAAGAGTCCGATCCGCTATGGAAAGGGTTCTAAGCTCACACCTCGCTTTGTCGGACCTTCCGAGATCTTTGAGAGGATAGGACCAGTTGCTTATCGCCTAGCTTTGCCACCTAGCCTGTCACGCATCCACGATGTATTTCATGTGTCAGTTTTGAGAAAATATATCTACGATGAGTCTCATATTTTAGATTGGGATGCCTTACAGGTGGAGTCGGATGGGCAGCTAGCCTTGGAGCCCATTCGCATTTTGGCTCGCCGGATGTTGGCCCTTCGAGGTCGAGAGCTGGACCAGGTTAGGGTCCAGTGGGATTGCTATGATGAGGTCAGAGCTTCATGGGAGGATGCAGCACGTATGAGATCACAGTACCCTCATCTTTTTGATGAACTCCAGGAGGACGTTCATGCCTAGAGGGGGAGGGTGTGAGGCCCTACCCCGATCCATCCTATCTCTTCAGCTATTTTCATTTTGAAACTATTTTAGATGCTAGTTTTGACACACTATGGATAGAGAACTTTACATGGTCCCATGATTTTGGTAACATTGATATATATGGATGCTTCATTTCTATGCCTTGTGGATTATAGAATATTATATGATTCTAGATTAGGGTAATATTGTGATGATGCAGGTTATTATCTGAATTTCAGAATTTGTTATAATGTTAGAAAAATGTTTGCATATCTTGTAGATGGATCAAATTTTGAGGATTATAATAAATTGCTTTGATTTGTGATAAATGCCTTTGCAGAATGAATGTATTGTATTCTGATTATGTGTTATATATTATATGAGGTTATTTGGGAAGTACTAATGCTTTAATTGAGATGTGCAGGAAATTATCCATGTGGCCATGGAAATATTATGGAGAATCAAGCCTAGGCCAATGTGCGTTAGTAAAACCAGGGGTTGTCTATTTGGAGAGACAACACCCCGTATGTACTGTATTTTATTCGTAAATGTAAAATGTTGCATGAGTGTAAATGGTATTTATTGGATTGTTTAAATTGTTTAAGGGACAATTGCCATGTGTGTATTGTGATGTGGAATTATTTTGTAGTGTCACTTGACACCTATGTAGTATGTTGTGTTGGCAATTTGTCATGTCACCTTTTTGAAAGTTTTATTTTTTGTTAATTGTTATATCTCCTAATTATCCTTGAAGGAACCAAGAAATCTAGGTTAGAGAGCCACAAGGAAGGTCAACTCAGAGTTGACCCGTAGGTTAACTTCAGGTGGACTTTCTAAAGGTCAAATCAACTCCTAGAGTCAATTTTAGAGCTTTTCTATTAGGCCTCATGGGGTACCTATGGGTGAAGGCCAAAATTGGCCATGTGTCTTTCCCTTAGGACTTGTTTAACCACCCAAAAAAGTGGTTTTCCCAAGATGGACGAATTCCATCTATAGGAGTGCCATCCTTGGTAGGATAACCTTCTTGGAGATAGTAATCCCTCTTCCCCATTCCATTTCCCTTCTCTAGACACCTAGGTTAGGGAGTGTGTAAGACCTAGGGAAGACCAATCCAATGGGGGATCCCTCACTCTATCCAAGAGGTTGGAAGGAGTGAGAGAGGCCTTCTTAGGCTAAGAATGGAAGCTTAGTGAGCTAATCACCCACTCTCCATCCTTGGAGATTTTTGGAAAAACTTTGAAGGAAAAAAAAAAAAAACCAGTTTTAGGATAGAGGAATTTGGGGGCCAAGAAATTGGAGAAAGTTGTGTGGATTGGGCAGCTCATCTCCAACTAAGTCTAACATAAGTATTGGCAGATTAAGGTTGGTTGTATTCTCTTTGTTTATGTTGTTTAAATTGTTCCTTCTTTTGAAAGAAATGTTTGTGAAAAGAGTTGTGTATATGTAGATTGTTGTAAAAAAAAAAGAGAAATGTAAGTTTCATTTTTATGTTTTTTTTGTTGTTGTTTATGTGTTCTTGCTTTGGGAGTGTCCAAGATCTCCTATTCTTGGGGGAGTAGGATGATCTTGGGGTGGAATAAGCATGAAAGCCTTGGGTGAGAGGCTCTCCTTAAGGAGAGTGATCTCAAGGGTGTCCTTTGTGACCCTTGATGCATAGCCTTGTGTATGCATTTCGGGGTCATAAGGGGAGAGAATATGGCTTTGAGCCTTTGGGGGGGCATAAGGTGTGTGGGATGAATCTATTTTGTATTTTGTGTTGCCATGAGGTGGCTTGGGTTGTATTTTGGCTGCAGTCTCCCCAATGGTACTTGGTCCACTTCCACCCGTAGATTGATCATCACAAAATGTGGTGAAAGTGTAGCTTGGGATGGGAAGGTGTATGTTTGAGTATCTGCCCTATTGTTGTGTTGTATGCTTGCTTGTAACCTGTCTAGAACTTGATTCTCCTAGCTCGGGGGTGGCTTCTGGTAAGCCTAGGCTGGGAGGTGAGCATCCCATGGTCACAGTCCTAAAATTTTACATGCAGGTTGCTTGAGAAAAGGACTAGGAGTTGCAGTTTGTTTGGTTGCAGATGTTTCAGACTCAGATTTTTATTTAAATGCAGAAAAGCAAAGAAAGGAATGTAACTTTATGATTTGTAGCAAAAAAAAAAAGAAAATGTATATGTAAATATAGGGCTTAAATTGATTCTTTTTCTGTTTAAATAAATGTATTCTTTTATTCACTGTGTAAAGATTAAGAAATAGAAGACTGTTTAGATTTGTCACCCATTTTTATATATGGGTTATTGTAACTTATCATTCTGGAAAACAATGTAATTTTTATTTATATTTTGATGTCTATTGTGTTGCTGTAGACTACATCTAAATCTGGTCTATTCACTTATTTATTTACTGCAATATTAAAGAAAAGAAAGAAAAATGCATTAGGTTTCATTATTTACTTGCATAATTTAGATTACTGTTATTTTATGACTGTTAACAAAAAAAAAATAGAAAACTAGTATTTTCTTTTGCATTGCTGTAGAAAGTATGATGTATGACTATAAAAAAGGAAAAAATAAAAAAATAAAAAAATAAGTTATTCATAATGCTATTAAAAGACAAAAATCAGAATGTTTAGATGTTAAAACCTCAAACAATATAAGGGTTTCCAGCCCTATTGTCTTATCATTCATTGAATATATCTGTAAATATATAAGTATATATATATATTGAAAATATATATACATTTATATATATATATATATATATATATATATATATATATATATATATATATATATATATATATATTCCCTTATGTGTTTATTCCTGCAACAAAAAGAGGAGACATATTTTGCCCCTGTGTATCCCTATTACAAAAAAATATATATATAAAGTATTGCATACTGCTGTGTTAAAAATAAATTAGAATAATCTTCCTAATCCTAACCCTACATATATATATATATATATATATATATATTATATATATATATATATATATCCCTACGTGGGAGAAATATATGTATAAACTTGAAACATGACAATGGAGATATACAAAAACATATATAAAAATATGTATATTGATTTGTATATATATATATATATATATATTTACCTAATGATAAATTTAAAAAAAAAGAAAAGAAGAAATATCATAAAAAAATAGGGGATCGTAGCACTGGCCGAACCACTGTGTGTAAACACAGTGGACGGCACGGGAAAGGCCGAGCCACTGTGTGTAAACACAGTGGACGTCGCTCGGGCCGCGCCACTGTCCTTACCCACAGTGGACGGCACGAGAGGTGCCGCCACTGTGTGTAAGCACAGTGGATGGTCCACGGCCGCCACTGTGCTTATACACAGTGGACGGCACCGCCATCACTGTGTATAAACACAGTTGCGTCCGGGAGAGCCCTGCGCCGCCTCCTCCACTCATCCCCCCTGTGCGAAAAACCTCCGCCATGCCACGGCCGCTGTGCCCTAATTTCGTCCGTACCTGCAAACACATACACATACTCCTAAACCAATGAATAAAAAAAGGGGTTTAATAAACCCTAACCCATTTCGGGTTAGGGCATAAAATAATAAAAAAATGAAACAAAGAGGGAATATATAGAAATGCAACCCTAACCCAATTTTGGGTTAGGGTTAGCATTTTAGGATTAAGGGAATCCTTTATTTAAAAAGAATTTTAAATTAAAGATGGGAAATTAAAATTGGAGTTTTAAAATTTGATTTTAATATATAATTGAGGTTGTTTTAATAATTGAATTATTATATGTCTTTTTATTCTTTAGGGAATTAAAATTTTAATATAGTAAAATTAAAGGGGTTTAAAAATGAAGAATCATTATAGTTGGATACACCATACATTAAATCGATTAATTTATTTAATTAATCAATACATTTTCCTCAACTCATTTGGGCGTTAGGTTATATTGTCAATGGGGAAAATTTAAAAAAAAGGGAATTGTAGATTAATTTTATGAACCATAGGCCTTTGTGCCGAGTGGGCCAAATAATTAAAACACCAAAATTAAGAGGATAGGAAAATTAGAATTGGCTTTAGCTTATTGTCAGTCTTAGTGGGCAATGACCTTATAGAAATTCGAACCCTCAGCGGTTGGATTTAAATAATAAATTTTGCATGTGCATCAATTAATTATTGGTATTCTCATTTTATGAATGGGAATGATTAAACTCACGAAGATAACCAATTAACCTTTGTTTTTAATTAGCGACAACTTGAGTTAGGTAATTGAGCTAGCCAATAATCCGTGATACTAATTTAATCTCCTCTAAACTAGTCGCTCGTTCGAGTTGGTTAATTAACCCAACCTTAGTAAGTAAATGTATTTACATCCTAGATAAGACAAAACTCTAATAAAGTTAATATTATTATTAGGATATATTGCAAGTTCTTGATGTCAAAAAAAAATTTGTTGTTCCGTTTTTGTGACCTAAAGTTTGGGCACGACATTCTGGTATCAGAGCAAGGTTTCCGACACTAGGAACCTTTCTCCATTACGTTTCGCTCTAATTATCTAAATTAATCAAATATTTTCTTAAAAAGAAAATAAAAATATAAATATATGAAAACTAAATTATTTAATTAATTGTTTATTTATTTTATCTTTGTTTCTCCTTAGGATGCCTCCGACTACGCGACAAGCTCACAAGCACGGAAGGGGTCCTAGGCATACACGTATGGCACGCGAGGATGTTGCTAGGGAGGAACCGGTTCCAGAAGGGAACCCGAAAGCACCTCCTGAACCACCGGTTGACCCTAACCGAGACATCTTGCTAGCTCTTCAGAACTTGATTGGGATAGTGCAGGACAGGCTTCCAGCAGTGGACCGTCATGCAGACAATCAGAACTCATGGAGTCATAGGTCATTAGAGAGGGAATGGAGTAGGAGTCCACCTCCTAATTCCATAGAGGGCGAGGCAGAGCATGAGCCAGAGTCCGTTCACCTGCCTGAACCCCCTCCAGTAGCAGCACCTATGTACTTTGAAAGAGCACGTCAGGAACCAGGAGACCTGATTAGAGAGGTTTTATGCCTCCAGCCACCATCTTTTGGAGGAACTACTGACGGAGTAGAGGATGAGGCATGGCTTTTGAGCCTAGATCGGTGCTTTGCATTGTGATCTTATGAAAGCAATCTGAAGGCACGAGTTGCAGTCCACCTTCTGAGATCGACAGCCTCCACATGGTGGAAGCAAGAGGAATTCAAGTGCAGACTCACTGCAGATACCATCACATGGGAAATCTTCACAGAGAGGTTCAGAGAGAGGTACTTGTTAGAGCACTTCAGGCAGTGTAGGATCGATGAGTTCCACGACCTCGAGCAGAAGGGTCTCTCAGTGACCCAGTACGAGAGTAAGTTTATTGAGCTCCTTCCTTATGTAGATTACCTAAAGGACGAGAAGCTGCTCATCAACCATTTTGTCAGGGGACTTAATGTTGGGATAGAAGGGCCAACGAGGATGGCCGCTCCAGGAAGCCTTCGAGTTGCCATAGAGAAGGCCCTTATAGCCGAGGAGATTCAGATCAGGCCACAGGACACGAGGGATCGGTTCCAGAACCAAAACCCAGCTCCCCAGCCTTTCGGGTTTCAGAAACCCCATTGGAAGGGCAACCACAGAAATGTTTCGGGGTCTTATAAACCCCCTCCTCCATAGCAGTCATAGCAGAGTCAGAGATAGAGGCCACCTTAGGGACAGCAGGGCTCCAGGCCCAAGCAGTGGCAGTCATAGGGTCCCAGGCGTGACCAGAGAGCACAGGGTACATACACACCCCCAGCACGGGCTCAGCAGTCCTCCAGGGTTGGGTATAGTGGTTCTAGTCGGATAGGTGGGCATCCTTTTTCTAGGCCTCAGGGTGCACAGTTTCAGGCACGCGGTGCTTGCTTCACGTGTGGAGCCATGGGGCACATGGCGAGAGAGTGTCCACAGGGACAGATGGCAGGGAATCAGAGGATGGCAACATCAGAGCCTACAGTTGGGGACATGGGCAAGTCCCATAGGGTCTTCGCAGCGGTTGACAATCGCCAGGCAGAGCACCAGGCCATAGTCATCGAGGCTGCAGGTAAGGTCAGAGGTAGTAGTATTTCTATATTATTTGACTCAGGAGCGACTGACTCCTTTATATCTCCATTGGTTGTGGAGCGTTGCGGGCTAGTGGCAGTAAGGCAAAGTGTCAGCTGGGAAGTGGAGTTAGCTTCAGGGGCTAGAGTGTCAGTGGATTCAGAGGTTAGGGGATGTCCGCTCCAGATTGGTAATACCACCACCTTAGTAGACCTTAGAGTTACACCACTCGGATCTTATGGCATCGTACTTGGCATGGATTGGCTTTACGCCCATAGAGCCAAGATGGATTGTCGCTTGAAAAATGTCGAGTGTGAGGATGATCATGGTGCTCCCATAGTAATCACTGGGATTCAGAGACCCATGTCTCTTCATATGATATCCGCTATGCAGCTTAAACAGAGCATGCAGAAGGGATGCCAGTTGTTTGCTATCACAATCAGTGATCGAGAGGAATAAAATGAGAAGGAGCCTTCCATAGATGATCACCCCATCCTTGAGGCATTTGCAGATGTGTTTCCTGATGAGCTACCCAGTATGCCGCCCAGCAGAGAGATTGACTTCCATATAGATTTGGTACCAGGAGCCGAGCCAGTTTCGCGAGCACCTTATAGGATGACCACTCATGAGCTTAATGAGCTCAAGATGCAGCTAGAGGAACTCTTAGAGAAGGGTCACATTCATCCTAGCGTCTCCCCTTGGGGCGCACTAGTCATCTTTGTGAAGAAGAAGGACGGATCCCTTCGGTTGTGCATGGATTATAGGCAACTAAATAAAGTAACCATCAAGAACCGCTATCCCTTGCCAAGGATTGATGACTTGTTTGATCAGCTTCAGGGTGCTAAAGTGTTTTCCAAAATCGACCTGAAGTCAGGATATCATCAGTTGAGGATTGTGGAAAGTGATATCCACAAGACCGCGTTTCGCACCTGGTTAAGGGATTTATAAATATTCCTTATTAGAAGCACAATACCATATTAGGAGTAACCTCGCTGGAGGATTTAAGAATCCAAGCTAATGGACCACCTTGTTAGAGGATTTAATGAGTGACCAATCTTGTTAGAGTAACTTTTGCTATAATTGTTAGAAAACAATAGGTTTTCTTGATCTGTCTAAATAGCACTACATTTGCTTGATCAGATCCTTCTATAACCTTCAGTCTCCCTTTACTCAAAGAGTAGATCCATCCATCAGTTTGGCAACAACACACTCAATAGGTTTTCTACCAACCTTTCCAACAACCTTAACAAACAACTTTATCAACCTTAAATAGAAATCAATTAGGTCGATAAAACAACAAAAACCTAATTCTCATCGTCGAGATTACAAACAAGTTGATACAATCTTGACCGTTAGAAATTATGACAATCTCTTCACATTCTTCGAGACAATTTCAACCACTCCATGATCATCGCTCTATTGGACTTTGTAACTCATCACTCATTGTGCATTAGATGCAATCCACTTTGAATATCTCCTTAATTAAATGATCACACGTGTCTCCATCATTACGGCTTATCAAATAATAAACCATCAAACTTGGTTGGTTGGGGTTTAACAACTGATAGGGTTTTACCGGTAACATTACATAGAAAGGTTTAACCCTTTATACCAATTCACTAGTTTACAACATGTTCCACAAATCCCTTCTTACCGGTTACTAGCCAATATCAAAATCAACAATATTAGCAATAACATGAATACCATTTACCAGTTCAATTGACATCAATGCCAACATATCATTAATGAAATCTTGATGTAAAATACCAACAAACTCAAAATGCCAACAAACCC
The DNA here is from genome assembly GCF_030272615.1 of Cryptomeria japonica. Classification (NCBI taxonomy): domain Eukaryota; kingdom Viridiplantae; phylum Streptophyta; class Pinopsida; order Cupressales; family Cupressaceae; genus Cryptomeria; species Cryptomeria japonica. Next base: position 258,165,391 of record NC_081407.1, on the reverse strand, counting down.
TTATGTCTTATCTAATAGAACTATGATGCACACTTTGCATAATAGGAGATAAGCTCCACTTACCAATGGGACTGGATCCTTTTCATCTACATCCTGTAATGCACTCATATGGCATCTCTATTTGTGTAGCATATCTTCAAACAAGCACATGTGATCCAGCTGGGCACACTCATTGTTAGTCTTCTCTTAACATGGTGACTACATCTTTATCTGGTGGGATTCCTACTGTTCTGCATCCACACAACATAGTGGTGATCTGTACATCCTTCTACTCTCGTGTTGATGTTATTTAGGTAACATTTTTCCTCTTCATCACAATAAACATCCAAGAATATTTCTTACCCTCCTTGTACATTGATCATAGGCTTGTCGATTGGAAACTACTCACTATCAACACATCACTTACCAGTTGATATACTTTCCTTACTGGTGATATGCAATACTAGGTGACATCAAAGATATCACATTTGGTATGCATCAATGATAGTGTTTCACATACATCTCTTATATTGGTAGCCTTCCTATACCAGTTGACATCAATGACAACACAATGCTAATAATGTTGGTAGAGATCTTTGATGAATTGCATAAGTGGTGTTGGTACAACTTCTAGTGGAGTTTTAGGATGTTGGTGATCATGTTCGAGACTTGGTGGATGGAGATCATTGTTGAAGCATGTGGACCTATACTGGGTCCTGGTTGATCTAGGTTATGGATAAACTTTAATGTAATGTGTGGATAGGGCCTATTGATGTATTATGTGTTGATATTATTTGTTTGGTCTAAGACCGACATGGTTTGTAATTATGTAATTGGTTTATTGTCTTGTGATCGACCTGATTATTTATGGTCAAGGGTTTACATATATAGATGTAAGATCTCATTGTAGATCATCATGGTTTTTGTTAGAGGTCATGGTCAAGGAATGTAATTTGCAAATAATGTAATATCATTCAAGGAGAGGAGTTGGTCGATCATTGAAGATTGAGTTGGGTTTATGTAAGAGGATTTAGTCCTCCAGTATTGAGCTTAATTGTAATTGTACTCAATCATAGGAGATGATATCTTTTGTAGTTCAACACTTCTCTAGACTATAATCTAGATTTGTATGTAGTCAGTGAGTCTCCTTTTGTGATGAGCAATGTGCTCTAGGTTGGTGGCCTTCCTACAAGCGCAGGACCCTCAATTGTAATTTACATACTTACTGCAAAAATATTATCTGATTGTGGGTAGGCTTCCTACCATGGTTTTTCTTATTAGGATAACCGGTGAACAACTGAGAGGGGAGGGGGTGAATCAGTTGTTAACAAATTATATCAATTAATCCACTTTACAACCTTATACCAGAGCACATAAATATTACGTATTGGAATAGCAGAAACAAATACCGATAAGTGATAAAACTTAAGAATAAAACATAGAACTAACACAATGCAACCATACCACATAACACCATGATTTGTAAGTGGAAAACCCAAAAAGGGAAAAACCACGGTGGGAAGCCTACCCACAATCAGATGATACAATAAGGGGCCCGCACATGTAGGAAGGAACACTGCCTAGAGCATACTACTCATTACAAAAGAGTCTCACTGACTACAGAGAGGTTATAACCACCTCAAGATAATTGGACAATAATCTAGTAGAGTGAATTGCTAGAGATAGCATCTACCATGCCTGATTACAGTCTTGGTTAAGCTCAATATTAGAGGCCTTTGACCTCTTTCTTAAAACCAATTCGATCACCTATGATTGACCAAATCTCCTTCACATATGATATTACATTTCATAACCATGATACATGATCTACAATGAGATCTTACATCAATTTATATCAACCCTAAGGCCTAAACTAATTAGGTCGGCCACCTAAAAGATATTACAATAAGATCATTACATACATCCATATTACAATGATATGCCATGTTGACTTAAGACCAAAACAATAATAACTAATCCTTAAATCATCCCAGTAACATGTAGAGAACACATTAACATGATACTAGTCCATAACCTAGATAGGTACTAGACCTGTTCTGGGTCCACCACGCCAAAGCAATGTCTTCAAGCAGTTGAAGCACGATCAAAGAACATCTTCAGCATCTTGAAATCTACCTAAAAGCTGCACCAACACCACTTATGCATTCTGTCAATAATTCTTAGTAAAAGCTCTAATGGTTAAACCTTAAACCCATGCTAGTAACACAAGATCTTCTACCAGTAACCAAAACCTGTCTGTCGGTAACAGATAGTGCCGGTAAAAACCATAACAACTAGTGTTTACATCAATGACAAAACATCAATGCAACACATAATCAATTCGTCCATAATGCCAACAATCTCCCCCTTTGGCATTGATGGCAACACTAGATGTGAAAATTATCTAAGTACCAAGAAATTCAAAACAAGTCTCCCCCTATGGAAGAGAACCAACAATCTTCCAAATATCAATAACTCTCCCCCTGTGAATAATATCTTTGTAAAGTTCTGAATTTTTTTTTCACATCACTATCTCTCCCCCTTTGACATCAATGCTAGAAATGTAACAAAAATATCAAAGCAAGAATGTAAGCCTCTGAATCTCAAAGCTAACTACTCCCCCTGAGTAGTAGCACCATACATTAGTGCCAAAATGAATAGTATCTCTTATAATACATGTTAGACTGATGCCAAACCATATCAATCAAGTCTCTACCAAAGGGGTAGAAACCCCTAACCTGTCTCTCAAATACTCAAATGATTCCTTAAATGTTTTAGTGAATATATCTGCAATCTGCTCTTTAGTGTTCACATAAACCAATTTGACTTCCTTTTCTTCCACCTTGTCCTTCAGAAAGTTATATTTTATTGATGTGTTTAGTCTTAGAGTAAAATATTGGATTCTTAGACATGTCAATAGCTACAGAGTTATCACAATAGATAGCTACCGATTCACTATAATTTACCTTGATATCCTTCAACATTTGCTTCATCCACAATACTTGAGTACAATTGGTTGCTGCTACAACATACTCAACTTCTGCAATAGATAAAGAAATGCATGACTATTTTTCATTGATCCATGAAACCAATTTCTTTCCAAGAAAGAAATCTCCGCCAGAAGTGCTCTTCCTATCATTAGTATCACCTGCCCAATCTGAATCTGTATATGCACATAAAGTGAAGTCATCATCTTTGGAATACCACAACCAATATTATGTTGTTCCTTGCAAATACTAGAATATCCTCTTTACTGTACATTCATGATTTTATTTAGGATTACTTTGATATCTTGAAACAATACTTAGTGCATTCATAATATCTAGTCTATTCTGAGTTAGATATAACAAGACACCAATCATAGACTTATACCTTGTCGGATTTAGCGGTGCTGATGTGTCTTTGATAGATAATTTCTCACTTCTCACCATAGGAGTACTTATCGGTTTGGAATTATCCATACCAAACTTCTTCAACAATTCCCTTAGATACTTAGTTTGATAGATAAAAATGCCTTTGTCAGTTTGAGTAATCTACAAACCTAAGAAAAATATCATCTCACCAATCACAAACATTTCAAATTCATTCTTCATATTGTTAGAGAATTCCATGCATAATTTATCTTCACCTCCAAAAATGATATCATCAACAAATACTTCAATAATTAGAATATCATCATCAATGATCTTATAATATAATATACTATCAGCACTACCTTTAGTAAAACCAAGCTTCAAAGATATTTATCCAACCTTGCATACTAAGCTCTAGGAGCTTGTTTCAATCCATATAAAGCTTTCTTCAATCTGCAAACCATATTTTTATCATCTGTCAATGAAAATCCATCAAGCTTCTCAATGTATACCTCTTCCTCAAGTTCACCATTCAAAAATTCATATTTGACATCCATTTGATATACCTTATAGTTCTTCTAAGCTGCATAAGCAAGAAATAGTCTAATATCTTCAATTCTAGCTACAAGTGCAAATGTTTCACCATAATCAATTCCTTCCATTAGAGAATATCCTTTACAAATCAGTCCAGCCTTGTTTCTTACAACTTGACCATCCTCATTCCATTTATTCTTAAAAACCCATTTAGTTCCAATAATATTCTTATTTTTAGGCCAAGGAACTAAAGTCCAAGTCTCATTCTTCTCTATCTAATATAATTCATCTTTCATAGCCTTCAACAAATGTTTATCTTTTCAAGCTTCAATAATAGATGTCAATTAAATTTGAGAAATAAGACATACCTCTTCATTTTCTAGTCTCCTTCTTTTCATAACTCCCTTGTTCCTATCTCCAATGATTTGATCTTCATAATGTTTTAACCTTACATACCTTGGTGTCTTTTGAACTTCAGGTTCACTGATTTGATCATCAGTCATAGTTGAATTTTTTGATTGTGCTGGTGTAACTGTCTTAGTGTCTTGTACCTGTTGAGGCATTGCCAGTTCAGTTATGATAATTTCCACTACCAGTTCCCTATCATATGATATAGATTGATTTTTGTATTGCTCATCCACTTTCACATTTGTGCTCTCCACAATTTTCTGCAATCTTTTGTTATAAGATCTATATGATTTGATTTGAATTGAATAACCAAGAAATATCCCTTCATCACATCTAGGATCAAACTTTCAAATTGAATCATCCCTTTTGATATAACATTTACTTCCAAAAATTCTGAAATATTTAACAGTAGGTGTATGTTCATACCATAGTTCATAAGGGGTCTTACTGGTTTCACCTTTGATGTGAACTCTGTTGAATGTGTAGACTGTTGTAGTCACTACTTCTCTCCAGTAGATGTGAGGCAATTTGGCTTCTATCATCATAGTTCTTGCTGCATCCAAAATGGTTATGTTCTTTCTTTCCACAACTCCATTCTACTGAGGAGTCCTAGGTGTAGATAACTGTCTCCTAATTCCATTTGTCTCACAATAGCTATTAAATTCATGAGAAGTGAACTCACCGCCATGATCTTATCGTAGATATTTTATTTTCAATCCATTTTATGTTTCTACCTTAGCATAAAGATCTTGAATTTTTCAAAAGCTTTATACTTCTCCCTAAGAAAAGTCACCCACATCATTCTAGAATAGTCATCAATTATTAGCATGAAATACTTATCACCTTGAAAGCTTCTAGTCCTTGCTAGACCACATAAATCAGTGTAAATCAAATCAAGCACATCATTAAATTTATCATGTATGCTCTTAAAATAAGTTCTAACTTGCTTTCCCAATTGACATTCCTTACATGCCAGATTATGAGGCTTCATAATCTTAGGTATATCTCTAACTGCCTTTGTTGAACTGATCTTAACAATACAATCAAAATTAACATGACACAACCTCTTATTCCATAACCAACTCTCATCAATATGAGTAATCAAACATGTCTTATTACCTATGTTCAAGTGAAAGATATTACCTCCAGTCTGAATACTGGTTGCAATCTCCAAACTAGTTTTGTTAATGATTTTGCATTTTCTATCTTTATACTAAAGTTGGAAACCCTTGTCCACTGATTGAACAACACTCAAAACAATTATGCTTTAAACTTTCTACATAATAGACATTATCAGTATTATGCTTGCCATCCAAAGAAATAATACCTCTAACTTTGATCATACATTCTTTGTCATCTCCAAATCTGACTTGACTACCATTGTATTCTTGTAGGGACAAAAAATTTCTTTGATCTCCAGTCATATGATATGAGCATCCACTATTAGTTACCCATTCATCCTTGTCTTCAATTTTTGCTGCCAGGGCCTTTTCTTCATTCTCTAAAGCCAGTGTCGGTTCATCTTCCTTTAAAACATAGAACATGCATTCGTTTCCATTATCGAATCCACAAGTAGATTTTGCTGCCTATTCATCCTCGGAGTCATCACTTACTCCTTCCTCATCTGGTATGTAGCATTGTATGATTTTCTTGAATCTATATCTATTTTGATTAGGCTTAAACGATTTCTTAACTCTCTCTTCAAATCTTGCATTCCTTTCAGGACATCTAGATGCAAAATGACCAATCTTATTATATGCAAAACATTTAAAAGGTGTTTTTCCTTCATACTTACTTCCTGTTGGTCCTTTAGGTACTCTTCTAGAAAATAAGGCTTCAAGTTGCTCAAATTATTCATCCTCTTTCATTATATCTTCCAATTCTTTTGCATATAAGGCTTTCCAATCACTCTTGCTGGTAGATGTTGATGCATGAAAAGAAGGTTCAAATTTTGTAGCTCCAGAAGATCCAAATTCTTCAAGCTCAAATAGAGATAATTTCCCAATCAGAATGTCTCAGTTAACTGAAGTGTTTCCCATTGTTCTTAGCTCATTACTTGTAGCTGCCTTCATCTTGTAAGATAGTGGAAGGGATATCAATACTTTGGAAACTATTTCATTTTCACTTAGAGATCTTCCACAACATTGAATTCCCATGACAATCTCATTAACTCTTTCCATAAATACAACAATTATTTCATTATCTTTCATCTTCAAGTTTTCATACCTTACCTGGTAACCATCAAGTTTAGCAATTTTTATAGTAGGATCACCTTCATTCAAAGTTTTTAATTTATCCCACATAACCTTTTCCAATGATTTATCAGTTAATCTGATGATTTGTTGATCAATAAGTGCACACAAGAGGGCTTCTCTAGCTCTGCAATCATTTTCAATATTCTTGTCCAAGTCAGCAAGAGTAGGATTGCCAGATGTCGGATCATAAGGTGTATATCCTTTCTCAGTGATCTCCCAAATATCCTTGCCAAGACATCTAAGATGAGTCTCCATTCGGATTTTTCATATCATGTTAGGGATTTCTCTTCTGAAAATAGTTGTCGGTAGATTAGAAGTATTAGCTGCCATAGTATCTACCTCAAGCGGTTAAGATTCTACAAAAGAGGAACAAATATATGATACCAATTGTTAGGATAACCGATGAACAATGGAGAGTAGGGGGGTGAATCATTTGTTAATAGATTATATCAATTAATCCACTTTACAACCTTAAACTAGAGCACATAAATATTAAGTACCAGAATAGCAGAAATAGATACCAGTAAGCAATAAAATCTAAGAATAAAATAAAGAACTAACACAATGCAACCATACCACATAACACCATGATTTGTGCGTGGAAAACCCAGAAAGGGAAAAACCATGGTGGGAATCCTACCCACAATCAGATGATACTTCTGCAAAAAGTATGTGATACAATAAGAGGTCTATACATATAGGAAGGAACAATGCCTAGAGCATACGGCTCATTAAAAAAGAGTCTCACTGACTACAGAGAGGTTATAACCACCTCAAGATAATTGGACAACAATCCAATAGAATGAAATTCCAGAGATAACATCTACCATGTCTGATTACAGTCCCGATTAAGCTCAATACCGGAGGCCTTTGACCTCTTCCTTAAACCCAATTCAATCACCTATGATTGATCAAATCTCCTTCGCATATGATATTACATTTCATGACCATGATAAATGATCTATAATGAGATCTTACATCAATTTATATCAACCCTAAGGCCTAAACCAATTAGGTTGGCCACCTAAAATATATTACAATAAGATCATTACATACATCCATATTACAATGATATGCTATCTTAGCTTAAGACCAAAATAATAATAACCAATCCATAAATTATCCTGGTAATGTGTGGAGAACATGTTAACATGATATTGGTCCATAACCTAGATAGGTATCAGACCTATTCTGGGTCCACCACACCAAAACAATGTCTTCAAGCATTTGAAGCATGATCAAAGAACATCTTCAGCATCCTAAAATCCATCTAGAAGCCGCACCAATACCACTTATTCATCCTGTCAAGAATTCTCAGTAAAAGCTCTGCCAGTTAAACCTTAAAACCATGCCGGTAACACAAGATCTTATGCCAGTAACCAAAACCTGTCTGCTAGTAGCAGCTTGTGCTAGTAACCAACCATAATAGCTAGTGTTCACATCAATGACAAAACATCAATGCAACACATAATCAATTCATCCATAATGCCAACATTTCCCTTTACCGGGTTTTCCACGTATAAATCTTGGTGTTATGTGGATGGTATTTATTCTGTGATTATTGTTTATGCTTAATTGGTTTATCTGCTATTTCACTATTAATGTTTTGGGTTCCTGTATTAAATTTAAATTGCTAATGGTTCTGGTAATCTATGACAATTAATTCACCTCCCCCTCTCAGTTGTCTTCCAGTTATTTGAACTATCTAACATCTATCTTCACAAGCTCGGTTTGTAGTAGTAGGCTCATTTCCATAGAGATTCTTCAGTCTATCCCATAAGCTTTTTTTCATTCTACATCTATCCACCTATGAGGAGATATCATTTGATAACCCACAAAGTATTTCCTTCATTGTTGCATCATTGCACTGGTTTCTTCTTTTTGCATTAGAATCGGTGGGAGGACTGACTTTACTAGGGCAGCCATTTACAACAGACATCCACACATTAAACCCTAGGGAGGACAAGTAGAGTTCCATTCTACAACTCCAAATGGTATAGTTTGAACCATCAAATACCAGAGGAGGGATTGACACTAAATAGACCATTATGTCCATAAGCCAAAATCTACCCAAGCTAGAGAAATCTTGTCATACTAGGAACCTAGGCTCTTATACCAATTGTTAGACACAATATACCACTGAGAGGGGAGTGAATAAGTGGTTTACAAACTTCTTTTCCCTTAAAATCCTAAGTGTGTATATCATTTAACATACTAAAGCCAATATAAACTACCAGTATGATAAGGAGGGATTACTAATTTCTTGGTCGATCACCAAGAATGGTTTCATGGTTCCCTTCACCGTCCTCGATCTAGTCAAATAGTCTATTTTCGATCTTTTTTGTTTGTCTGACCTCAAGCCACAAACCTCTATTGCACATACCATTAATCATGGAGTTGACATAATTGTCGACCTGTCACCATCTACCTTTCCACCTAACACTTCACCGACTCAACATGCCGACCTGTGCATGCATGCCATTTCACCTCCACATGTTCCTTGTATCGACATCCACCTTTGTTGGATCATGTGTGTCGGTATCGATGGGATCACCAACCAACTCCATTACCAATTTTATCTACCACCTCACTAGCCCTGTCGGTTAAACCCTTAATCGGTCTGTCATTAAACTTGCACCTTTCTTATATTTCGGTGGAACACTAAATTGATTAGCATATTTGCTAACCTACCTTATGCACATCCTCATCATATGGGAGTCTTCTACATCTGCACTTTGATAACATTATCGATGGACATACTTATCAGTAAACACCTTGATGACACCATGCCATCAACCTTCAACAATCTCTAACATCAAACTGGCAATTATCCTCTATCTATAGCTACTTAGCCTTGCCTTCTTCATCATCATCTCGAGCCATATCTCAATTGGTTTTTCAAGGTGACAAACCCATCTCTCTTCATCTATCCTGACAACTCATCATGCCTTCTTTATCACTCCAGTGCATAACTCTGATTTCATGTACTTGAGACATCCTTTTGTTTCATTGGTAGATCTGGTGTGAGCCTTCAAACAACTGCCTTTAACTTTTCTTTCTTATCTCACAAAACTATGAGGCACACTTTGTATAATAGGAGATTATTGGCATTGAGTTGTCATTGATGTCAACTGGTATTGCAAGTAGGATAATGGTAGAAGTATGTCAAACCAGTATGAAGAAGAATGAACCAACATAAGAAAGATTAACATGAAGGCTTGTCAACTGGCATGGTGGAAGACAAGTAGTTATTGGGACTATCAGTGACTTGACTGGTATGAGGTGAGATGCATGTGTGTGTTAGTATGTTGAGTGATAACCGATAGAACATAAACCAGTTTGGAGGTTGGCTACCTATTTATGATGAAGAGGCAGAATGTTAAAATGATCACAAACCACCAGAGGTGAAGATGTGCTACCTGTGTAGTGTGCACTATAGGTTAGTAGGAGGAGAAGGTCTCACCGGTAAAGGCTTGTGCCAGTATGAGTTTGATAAATGTTCAAGTGCAAACCAACCTTATGTCAGTGAGCTGAGTGTATGATCGATATGATGCCATGTGGAGCAAAGGTGGCAAGCATGTAGAGGTTGGTAAAGTTTAAATCAACATGGTTGTTGAAACAACTAGACAACATTAATGAAACAACCACAAATCATAAGATGATAGCAGATTGATGCGGCTCGAGGCAGAAAGAGTGACAAAGAAATATCAAGGAGTTGTTGGCTCGTGGATCAAAGAAAAGAAATCAGACTACAAGAGGATCTCGAGAAGGAAATAGTTAGGTCATAAATAAGTCGATAGATTTCAAGGCCGAGGATCATGCTCTGGATTGCTATCTTTAGCAAATATGCATTGGATAATGGAAAATGTGTATAGATGAATTGCTCAAGTACATGTGATTGATCCAAGGCAGGTTGGATTGGATCTGATGCAGATTTGGTTGGAAGAAGGAAACCCTAACCGCCCTCAGTTTGAATTGATTCTTGGTAGGAAAGCTTAATTTTAAGTACGATGACTTGAGACTGTGATTGTTGTTGCTGTAGAGTGAAGGAAAGTGTGAAATCAATGTCTAAGAGCTAAATAGATAAACACTTTATGTGTTTATTAGTAAAGACTAAACTGGTAAGGAAAAGCGGGGTAAACTAATGTAAGGAACAAATAGGTGGAGTGTGCATTGAACATAGAGGTGACAAACCAAAAAAATATGTACCTGATAAAGAGTGATCAAGTGTGAGTTGAAGAGAAAAGATATAGTGAGAAGGGACTTAGAAAAGTTATCACCAAAGCAAAGTTGCAGAGTGGGTGGAGAGAATACAGATCGGTAAGGTTGAAACTGATAGAGCAAAATATTGTAAGGTTACAAAACTTCATTTGCAATAGTGATTTCATTTGTATAACTGAGTTTTATACTTTTTTCACTAAGTTGGAGCTTAGTGTAGGGTGTTGGTCTCAAAATGAGAAAACCAAGTTCACCTACAAACCATCTATGAGAAATCCAATCTCAATCAATGAAAAAGCTTCGGGGCTTGGACAACATTAACATAGGATCCTAATGATCCTCCTACACTTCAGGTTCTACAAGACCTAGGGGGGGACACCCTTTGATGCATAAAATACAACCAATGACAGACATATGGCATCAACAAAAGCAGATAAATCTCATAGGGATCACCAATAAGGAGGTTACTATAGATGGGCTAGAGCTACATTGACATCTCAACAAGATTGGAGCATGAGATAGATGGAACATCTAAAACTACAAACATGAAAGAAAATGGATACTTGATATTTTAAAATCTCTGAGAATCCCCAGAATCTGCAAGACGAATGCCTTATCCAAGGGCATGGAGTCATACATCAAACTATAAATAGAAACTTCTATTACAAATATAATTTATTGAAAAAGATTATCCCTGTATTAATGCCTGACATTAATACATTCTAAACTCAAACAGAAGATCATACATATCTAGACATTATCCTTAATTCAAAAATGATTTCTCATAGAATTTATACCCTTCCTTGAAGAGTACCTAAGAACACCCATTACACTCCCACTTTGAGAGGACAAACCAAAACTCTTGAAGATTGGATTCATTGAAAATAAGAGAAGGCTTAGAGACAATCCAATAAAATGTATATATGCCTTACATATTAATGGCATTTTGATGATGTTTTGATTGTCATTGATGGAGACACACTTTCTTGATGTATGAGTTATGCTCAACCGGTAATCGCTCCAACTGGTAATGTGTATTATTGAATGTATAGTCTTTAGACTATCAGTGTTTTGTAGAAAATGGTTTACCGGTCACAGATTAACTGAAGAGCTCAAGTGGTGTGGAGACCCCAATCGGTTCGAGGATCACAAGCGGTACGAAGGACCCAAGCAGTAGTTAACTTTTGATCGGAACACTATGATCTACTAGTCTTCATTTTTGACAACTGGTAATTGGTATATTGTACCAACCGGTATTTCTATAATGTGTGATGAGTTATCATCCACCGACACTTTGGCGGTGATTTTGTGTCGTGTTACCAAATATATCCTGATGCACTGAACCTAGGAACTTGTAGTCTAATTCTATTGGACTGACATGAAATCAGTTTCCTTTATAAGGACATCATGTCTAGGGTTTACACGTATGAGATAGAGTATGAGAGATAGAATAGAAGAGGTTATGTGCGATCATTGAAGTGAAGATTAGGTTTGTGTGAAGAGATAAAGTGTGAAGATATTGAAGACTGAAGTAATGCTAAAATGTATTAACAATGAGCTATCAAGGATGTAATTAAGTAGATTGTGCTATTAGCTAGATCACTCACTTGTTGATTACTCACATCTTCGACAAGTCTGAAACCCTCAACCGGGTAGGAACAACAAAGCCTTTTTAAATCCTCTAACAAGGTGGTTCACAACTGTGGATATGAGATCCTTTAACAAGACTTATCTCCTAACAGAGATCTAGATTCCTAATAGGATCTGTTCTAGTGAAGAACATTGTATGACCTTAACCGATCTAACCTTAACCAATCTGGTTTCTATTCTACAAATAGTTACTTGTGAGTTTCTACTCACTGTGGCTTTTCCCATTTGGATTTCCATGTCAAACATCTTGTGTTATGGCGGTTTTTCTCTTGTGGGTGAATGCTTTGTTTTCTATTTGGTTTGCATTTATCTTAACCGGTTTATTAGAGAATTTGTTGTATCAGTTATCTGCTAAACTATTTAAAAGTTTGTTTACAATATTTTTTGGTATAATAATTCACCCCCCCCTCTTAGTATTCATCACATATATGTGACTTGCAATAGAAAACATCTACAACAAGAAGATACTCTATTCTTGAAAAGGAACATTGTATTACAAATTTGGCAAAAAGCTCAGAATTGGAAACTAAGATTTAGGAGCCTTGCTCACAAAAGTTTGGAACCCTTACAAAATGAGAAGACCCTCGAATAAGAAGGTAGGGAGGACAAAATCAGATTTCAATTTCTAACAACGGCAACTACCCTATCTTTCAGCATTAATTGATTCACACAACTTGGCTTGTAGAACATCCAATCTCTCTGACTAAAAAATCTAATCTGAGATCCTGAGGCAACTACCCCAAAAAAACTTTTTATGGGCTACACTTTACTACAAAATTAGATTTCTTGGATCGAGAGCTTTCCAACAATATATAACACTTATATATCGGGCAAAAAGTAAATCCCTCAACCACCAATCTTTCTGCAGGTCTGCCATTAATTTTCTGCCTACTCACCATAGTTAGAAATTATATTTTAAATCTTTGAATATTTCTGTGCAGATCTCTACCATGCATCTCCACCATGTGGAACCATCTGGTTCATTTCGAGGCCCATATCCTACCACCTCAGCACCACCTGGGTTCACCACTGGAATGAAGCTCTTTGTTTCTTCCTCGGCTTGCTTGTTCTTTATTTCCTTTGGACTGCTCTCCTTCTTTATCAGGCCCCATCGCTTAGTCGCCAAGTTGTGGCTATTAGCCATCGAGCAACTTCATGTTGAGACTTGGCAACAACCGTTGATCTCCCTTGGATCACCATTGATCTATCATGACTTGCCCGGCCTTTACTTTGCCTAAGCAGCTCCCTCTATCACTTTCTCTTCTGGCAGGCCTGACACATGTCACATCCTGACTTGCCTTTGGATCCATCTACCCACCACCTTGGAATTGCCACTGGACTTGGGCCCACCTTGACTCTTCTTATACTCCCACTATGTGGCACATCCAAATTCACCCTGAGCCTACTTGGACTGCCACCTCATCTGCCACCTGGTTAGTCGCTATGTCCTATGTGATAACAATCGGGCACTTTCACATGGTGGTATAGCGATGGTTGTAGATCTTCCCTCAAGTTTCTCAATCCTTAACGCCTGGGCCACTTTCCTTTTAGCGCACATTCTTTATCACCAAGTTGATTGGGATAGTTGGTGAGCACTTTCGCATCACGACATGGTGACAACCGTTAGATCATCTCACCCGACTATCAGATCTCCTTAACCCACTAGGACTTTATCTTCTCTGAATGGCTCTTGCCTATGCCACAATATCACCACTTGGCATCTCTAGATTCACTTTGAGATCTTCCTCGACTCCACCTGTCTAGTCAGGCCTACCACTTATCAACCTTTGGTTCACCACCTAACCCACCCAGACCGCCAAGTCATCTCCACCAGACCCACCAGTTCCTTTGGCTTGTTTGGTATCAACCTTTCAGCCAAATTGCCTCTTCAGCTAGCCATCGTTTTGTCTCATCGAAACCACAGTTTCATCGATGCCTTCACTTTTTGATGGAACCAGTTGATGTTTCCTCGATGCACCCTTATCAATGGAACCAAACATTTAGTGAACTGCTTTCACATCTCATCGACACCTTAGTTTCATCGAAACCCTTCATTTCGATGAAACTGATGCCTTCAATGAGTCCACTTTGAATTTATCAAAACCAAGTTTTGCTTGACATTCATCTGCCATCTGTTCTGCCACATGGCTCCTTTTGATTGGCTCCAAAGTCTACAACTGGGCACCACCTATTGCGAGGGTATTCATTCTAAGCTCTCCACTTCAACACCTTAGCATGACCTCCACTAACCATCATAATGAACCACCTGCCTTAACCGCTTGCATTAACTGCTAGCCATGATTCACTACTAGTGGTTTGTCACCAAGTCATAGTTGTTAACAATCGAGCATTTTCATCCTGTGGTATAGCGACCGTTGTCCAATCTTATACAACTTGCTCGTTATTTAATTTCCCCTTTTGCTGCAAAATTAGGCTACTCTGAGATGCATGCGCACGTGGGGGCCCACCACCTCCTTGATCGGCCATTTGCCAAAAGCCCGTAAGCTTTGACACTAAGGATGCATGTGGTTGTGCATTTAAATATTAAAACTCTCCTCCTGTAGCCAATGTGGGATAAATGGTTCTTCACCTTGGCGACTGAAATTTCTTCCTTGGACTATGCAGAGAGGATGGTTCTGGTCTGGGCCTGGACTATACACCTACCATTGCATTATTTATAAAGCTTAGATGCCTCCCCAAACACTTATGAATATTTATTTTCCTGAACTGCTTGCATTAACTATCAACCATGGTTCACCACTGGTGGTTTGTCGTCATGTCACGGTGAATAACTATCAAGAACTTTTGGGTTGCGGTATAGTGACAACCGTGAGATCAATAGGAACTTGCTCAATCTTTAGGAAACCCAACAGATACATATGAAGAGACATAAGATAGGCAAAATTAAAAGTTATCAAAACCCGCCTAGGCCTAGACTTAAAAGGGGCCCCTCTTGACGACGCAGAGACCCTTCCACTTAAGTGGAAAAATAATGAGCAAAGACTTTTAGCGAAAAAAAGGGACATTTTGAACCTTGAACCTTGAAGCAATTGCAGATGGTTCAAAACTGACTCAACGCATTCACACTTGCTTATTTAAAGAACATTACAAAGCCACGACACAAGTAGGAGAAGCGATTGAACCTTGAACCTTGAACCAAAAAGGTTCAAGGGTTCAAGTAAAATATGAATTACAACAATGTGCTACAAAGGATTAATTTAATCTAAATGTTTTCATGAAAAACAAAAAACCTAAACCCTCAGAACCACATACTTGCAGGCAAAGGTCAAATTATGAATTTTGACAGACTCCAATAGCTAAAAGGCAAGATTTTCAACATATTTAAAATAGTGATAAAAGATTCATCAAGTGCCATTAGAAAGTGCAGAGCAGAATTTTAAATTGGGCCACTCAAAATCTCAAAAAATTTATAGGTCCCAACACAGGGGTTGTAGCTCCTTTAGGTTGTAGCCTATAAATTGTGCAGGGGTTGGTGCTCCTTTGAGTTGGTGCTCATAAATTAGGGGTTGGCGCTCCTTGGGTTGGTGCCCTAAATATTGTAATCAAAGATTCATTGTGAAGCTAGATTGGAGCAGAAGATCTCCAACAACTATTCTCATCGAGGTTTTTCCCACATTGGGTTTTCCTCGTATATATCTTGTGTTGTGTGATGCTTTCTTGTGCATGTGTTATGTTAATTTTTTAGCAAGTTATTTCACACACCTTGCATGCACTATTTGAGCTACCAATTAACACTCAATTTTTTTTATATATTATCAATATCTCCTTGTTGAAGAAAAAAGTATTTAGATCACTGAGTCAACCCCCTCTTAGTGATCCATTGTGTCCAACAATTGGTATCAGAGCCTAGGTACCCTATTTTTGTTAAAGAATTCTCTAGCTTGGGTAGATCATGTCAAGTGTTCACAATGGAAACAAATGAATCTACCTCCTCAAAAGCCCCTATGTTTGATGGTGTCAACTATGCTTTTTGGAGTAGAAGAATGGAAACTTATTTGTCCTCTCTAGGTTGTGAATGGGTATACAGTCCCTAATAATCCCCCTATTCATCCAAATGCTAAGAGGGAATATGAGAACATTGCTAAAGCTAAGAATGCCATTCTTAGTGGGTTGTCTGATAATGAGTTTGTTAAAGTCATGCACTTATCCTCTGCCAAAGAAACTTGGGATAAGTTGTAGAAGATATTTGAAGTCGATGCTAAAGTCAAGGAATCCAAGTTGCAGACATTGAGAGCACATCTTGAGGGGTTGAAGATGACAGATGAAGATAAGATTGCTGACTATCTCCAAAGGGTTGATAAAATAACAAACACCATTAGAGGTCTTTGAGAAGAAATAAAAGATGAGGTGGTAGTGAAGAAAGCACTTAGATGTATTACATCCAAGTATGATACAAAGGTGTCAACAATAGAAGAAGGAAAAGATCTAAAAGTCTTTACAATGGATGAGTTGTATGGCTCTAACTGCTTATGAGATGAGGACTATTGGTACTAATGTTGTGAAGAAAGAAGCTACATTCAAGACATCAAAAAAGGGAAAGAAGAATTTTCTCATGATGCAACCGGTGAAGCATCTGATGACATCATGGCAAACTTTGTCAGAAAACTCAAGACAGGTTCAGGCAAATACAAAGGCAAACTGCCTTTGAAATGTTTCAACTGTGGAAAGATTGGATATTTTGCTGATAAATTTTCTTATGGTGATAAGTATGAAGAAGATCAATAAAGTGGTAGCAGATCATATAGTAAGGATAGGAAGAAGAATGTCTACCAGCATGATAGAAGAGGCTACTAGAAGCAAAGCAGTCTTTACACACATAAAAATTATACCATAGATGAGGAAAGTGCCTCAGATGACTGCTACAATGGAGTTGAAGTCAAAGCAAACCTTTTCATGACTCAAGAGGTTCTGGTACTTGAAGAAGCAGAAGAGGAAGAGAAAGAAGGAGAAGTAGATCTTGAAGCAGTGCTCATTAGTGCCTTAGATGAGCTAAAGAAAACACGAAGAGACTTAAAGAAGGTAAAAAGGGTTGCAGCTGAAGAACAAGAGTTGCTCAAGAAAACTATTGCAGATCTAAAACTCCAATTGGAAGAGGCCAAGAGGATGTGTGAAGCTAGTAGTACTGGTTTGAGTGAAAGGAAAAGGAATATTAGAATCTGGAAGAAGAAATAGTGAAACTCTAGGACTTAGAGAAAAGTCAGGAAGAAATAAAAGTGAGAAGGAAATATGAAGGCAACACTAAAACCCTGGACAAGATGTTGAGAAAATAGAAGCAATCTAAAGATAATGGTGGCTTAGGTTTTCAAGAAGGTCAAAGTTCAAACAACAAAGACACATCTGATAAGGAGATACAATTCACTTCTTCAAATGAAGGTGAAGAGAAGAAGGCATTTATGGTAAGAAAGGATACTGGCAAGAAGACATATGCAGATGCTGCTAGAAACTGCCACACAAACCGATACACTCAATCAATGAACTGGAGACCATACTCAATGCACCAACATGCAGATCCAAGGAGAAATGCAAGTATCGATCATGAAGGATTCACAAGAGTTAGCAGCATGAAAGGAAGATCCTTAGTGAGGCAGTCATTTGCAGGTTCAAGACAACCTAATTGAGATGTTCAAAATTTTCATGGTGACTATCAGTGGTGTAATAAGTTCGGTCATAGAATTGCAGATTGTAGGAAAATGAATGTCAACCCTAGTTTTGAGAGTAAAAACTCATTTGATCCATTTTAAAGTACACATGTCACATGTTATAATTGCAATGAGTTTGGTCACAGGAGTTATGAATGTAGGAGTAATATGCAAATGTCCTACAAGAATGAATTGAGTACATCTTATAGTGCTAATGTGAAATGTTATAAGTGTCAAAATTTTGGTTACATAGTAAGATTGTGTAAACTAAGAAACAACAAGAAAAATAAAATAGTACAGGATGAGAAGTTAGAAACAAAACTAGAACACAAAGTGATAGAAAAGGAAAAGAAAGAAGAGAAACCGGTTTGGGTAGAGAAGGAGAAAAACAAGACAGAGTCCATCCTGATTGTGCAAACTGCTTTACATGCTGAAAGGAGGAATTTATGGGTAGTTGATAGTGGCTGCTCAAATCACATGATCGGAGATAAGAAAAAGTTCATCAAGCTTGATGATTGGAATGGTGGTTCAGTCCAGTTTGGTGACAACTCCTCCATCAAGATCAAAGGTCAGGGTACACTGAATATTGATGGAAAGCTCAAGGCTCATGATGTGTACTATGCGGAAGGATTGAAGCATAATCTACTGAGTGTAAGTCAGATGTGTGACAAAGGGTACAAGTTTTTATTTGACTCTACCAGTTGTTAGATAAGAAAGCAGAGTACCGATCAGGTGGTAGAAGAAGGAAAGAGAATAAAGGGTAATGTCTACAATCTGAAGGAATGCTATGAGTCCTAATGCATGAAGGGATAGGTTGATGAAAGCTGGTTGTGGCACTGAAGATTAAGCCATGTGAATTTTGATAATCTAGTTAAAATGAGCAAGAACCGGTATGTGAGAAACATACCTCAGATCATTAAACCAAAAAGCACATTTTGTGATGAATGTGTCAGAGGTAAGAAATCAAAGGTCATCTTTAAAACAAAGGAATATAACACCTCAAGACCTTTGCAGCTGATACATACAGACTTATGTGGGCCAACAAGGATGAGATTTGGTAGGAGAAAGGTATTTTATGTTGTTCATAGATGATTCAATATTTTCAGGAAGATGGTAGAAAATGAAAGTGGATAATGGGTAAAATGCTTAAGATCAAATCGGGGTAGAGAATTTTCTTCAAATGAGTTTGTTGACTACTTTGAGAAACATGGAATCTGATGACAATATTCAGCTGCAAGGACACCTCAACAAAATGGGATGGTAGAGAGGAAAAATAGGACAATGAAGGAGATGGCTAGGACTATGTTGAATGAGGCCAACATACCAGATACGTATTAGAAGGAAATAGCTCATACTGCAGTCTACACATTAAACTGGGTATAGTTAAGAGTGAACAATAGAATGACTCCTTATGAGTTATGATATGAGAGGAAACCATCACTCAAGCACTTCAGAGTGTTTGGAAGTAAATGTTTCATCAAGAGAGATGTTGATGGATTAGGAATTTTTAATTCCCAGAGTGATGAAGTAATTTTTTTGGGATACTCAACCAACAATATGTTAGGTCCCGGAGACAACTGAGAGGGAGGGGGGGTGAATTAGTTGTCTAATAAATTTAAACTAAAAATAACTTAATCAAATTTTTGCTTAATACTAGTGAAATAGTATTTTAAATCAGTGGACAGTTTTATCAAATAATTGTAATACCGATAAATATTAATGCATGAAACAAAAAGAAAAAGTCATCCACAACACATAACACCAATATTTGTACGTGGAAACCCTATAAGGGGAAAAACAATGGTGGGAAACCTCACCCACAATCAGATGATACTACTGGAGATAGTAAGTATATACAAATGGGGTCTGCACATGCACAAAGGCCAAGCGCCTAGAGCTCACTGCTCAAACACAAAATAGGAGTCACACTGACTACAATTGGATTGTTAAATCCAATAAGGATGTACTACTCAAAATAACATCTTCATATGCTAGATTCAGTACTGGTGTAGTTCTGATATGCTTTCACAAAACCTTCCTTCACCTTCAAAAGATGTCTGCATGTATAGCTCTACTTATTCTTGCATATACCTTCACACAAATCTTCTTCACATTCCCTCCTTGATCTTACAAATAATATCTTACATTTATATCATAACCTAAGACCAATTTTAGTAGGTCGGCTCTACAAGATATTACAATAAAATCATTTTACAAATAAATTAATGCTCGATGCAATAACCAATTCAACATGTCATCTTAATGCATTTACAACAACAATAAGTCATCTCCATAATGTGCCATGTTGATCTAGAAAAGATAAACCCATCGGTGTATAACCTGGACCTATTTGCTTGTAACAACAAATATGCAAATATGAATATACCAATAAACAAAACTCCAAGACATGGTGTCTACACAATGTCTTCGACATAACCAAGTGTTTTCCATGCCCTTTCAAGTGCCGGTGATCATTATATCCTTCCGGTGTACCAGATACCAATGATTGTGCATAAGTCACTTGCTGGTGAATGTTGTTGATTCTCCAAAGTGCCAGAGTTGATAAGTGTTTAGTAGGTGTTGACATCAATGAAAAAACCCTACCAAAATACCAACAATCTCCCCCTTTGGCATTGATGGCAACACAAGATGGAAAAACCATCAAATTGCCAAAACAAAAATGCCAAATACCAAAAGCCAACAATCTCCCAAAAAGAGATCATGACTAGAAATCAAAATACAAATATAGAGAGTAATAATCTCTCCCAAATAACAATCTCTCCCACTAGGAGAAATATGTTTTTTCCTTGTGTTTTTCCATACCAATCTCTCCCCCTTTGACATCAAATGCCAAAGTAAAAAAAATACCAACCAATTTAGTATACCAACTACTCCCCCTGAGAAGTAGCTACCTCATCAAAGCTGGAGTAAAAGATTTCTCTGTTAATTCTATCGGTTGATGAAAAACATCAACTTCCTAAGTCTCTACCGATGTGGGTATGACCCCAAGATGGTCTCTAAGATATTCAAAATTCTCCTTAGGCAGAGGTTTAGTGAAGATATCTGCAATCTTCTCTTTAGTATTCACATAAACCAGTTTTATTTCCTTTGCTTCAACATTTTCCCTTAGAAAATTCAGTTTGATGGAAACATGTTTGGTTTTAGAATGTAGTACCGGATTCTTAGATATATCAATTACTGTAGTATTATCACAATAGATAGTTATAGGTTCCTTGCATTTTACCTTTATGTATTTCAACATTTTCTTAAGCCATAGTACTTGTGTATAGTTAGGTTCTGATTCTGTTGTTGATAAAGATATACAACTTTGTTTCTTACTCAACCAAGAAACTAGTCTGCTTCCAAGAAAGAATGCTCTGCCGGTGGTGCTTTTTCTATCATCCACATCTCATACCCAATTTGCATCTGTGTATGCACATAATTCAAAGTTTTCATCTCTAGGATACCATAATCCAAGATCTATAGTGCCTTGTAAGTACTAGAAAATCCTTTTTACTATTGATTCATGATTTTCTCTGGGATTAATTTAAAATCTTGAAACAATACATAATGCATTCATGATATCAGGTCTGGTTTGTGTCAAATATAGTAAACCTCCTATCATAGATTTGTATCTAGTTGGATTAATAGGTGTAGATTCATCCCTTAGTGATAGTTTGTCATTTGTAGTCATAGGTGTGCTTACCGGTTTAGACTTCTCCATCCCAAATATCTTTAGTAACTACTTTAAGTATTTGGATTGACTCAAGAATATACCTTTATCAGTCTATGAAATCTGCAATCCTAAAAAGAATTTTATTTCTCCAATCATAGTACTTTCAAATTCTTGCTGCATTTCAATAGAAAATTCTTTACATAATCCATCTTCTCCTCCAAAGATTATATCATCAACAAAAACCTCTATAACCAAGATGTCATCATTAGTCACTTTATAATATAAGTTGTTGTCTGCATTACCTTTAGAAAAACCAATTTTCAAAAGATACTTATCCAATCTTGCATACCAAGCTCTTGGAGCTTGCTTCAACCCATACAATGCTTTCCTTAACCTACAAACCATATCTTTGTTTTCTGTCAGAGAAAATCCATCAGGTTGTTCAATGTAAACTTCTTCTTCAAGATCTCCATTAAAAAATGCACATTTAATATCCATTTGATATACTTTGTAGTTCTTGTGTGCTACAAAAGCCAAAAATAATCTGATTGCCTCAATTCTGGCTACCAGTGCAAAGGTTTCATTGTAATAAATTCCTTCTTTCTAAGAATATCCCTTACACACTAGTCCTGCTTTATTTCTGATAACCTTACCATCTTCATTAAGTTTGTTTCTGAATACCCATTTGGTTCCAATTACATTTTTATCTTTAGGTCGGGGAACTAATGTCCAAGTGTTATTCTTCTCAATTTGTTATAATTCTTCTTCCATAGCTTTAATCCAATATTTATCTTCACATGCCTCATTAACGGATGATGGTTCAATTTGAGAAATAAGACATACCTCTTCATTTGCCAATTTTCCTCTTGTCATAACTCCTTTATACTTGTTTCCAATTATCTGATCTTCAAAATGATTCAGTCTTACATACCAGGGTGTCTTTGTTTGTTGTTGTTCCTCAGTTACTGTGGAATTTTCAGATGATACCGGTGTAACTGGATCTTCATTTTGTACCGGTGGATTCAGTTTAGGTTCATTTGTTATAATTTCTATTGTCGGTTCAGAATCTATACACCTTGAGGTTCCTCTAAATTGTTCATCAATCTTCACATTTGTATTTTCAACAATTTTCTGCAATCTTTTGTTAAAACATATATATGCTTTACTCTTAGATGAATAACCAAGAAATATTCCTTCATCACTTCTAGGATCAAATTTCCCAATGTACTCATCTCTTCTAATATAGCATTTACTTCCAAAAATTCTGAAATATTTAAGAGTAGGAGTAATACCAAACCATAGTTCATGAGGGGTGTTACCGGTTTCACCTTTAGGTGAACTCACAAAGGTGGTTCCCACTTTTTGCTACGTCCTGATTTTTGCTGAAATCATACTTTTTAAAAAATATATGATAATTTAAGCTTTAAGAGGTCCCATTTGAAGTAATTAATTGAAGAGACTTAAATCAAAGGCTCTTAGATCAAAATTTATTGGATAAAACCTCTCTACTTCTAAATCATACTTGCAATGGAGTCTCCTTTGCATCTATCAAATGTTGATAAAAAACCAATTTTACATTAGCTTTTGGGGGGTCAAATTAATTCATTTAAAAGGTTTTTTTTTATAAGTATTTAGTCCTTATTATAAGCTTTCCAAATAGTATAACTTCTAATATATTTAATTTCATTAATATATTTTTATTTTATTTCTTATGAATGTAGGTTTTTCACCAAACATGAACTTCTTTGTTCAATGCATTGGGAAAAATAGTAAAATAATTCAAAAAATTTCTGAAAAATATCTATGCACTAGGTATTGGTGTTTTCTTTCCAACAAAAAAAGAAAATTGAATTTTGATATATATAGAACAAGTTATGTGTTCAAACGTACACCTATATCTAAATTATAATTAGTTGAACATCAAAACTTAATAAAATAAAAAATATTCAACATATCACTATCAAACCAAGTGCATGCCCTAGGTATTTATGTTACAAACCAAAATTCAAAAGAATTAAGTTTTTATCATTTATAGAAAAAAAATTATGCGTTTTGGGATACACATCACTCTTAAAAAATGTTGTTTGTTGTAAACAACTTTTTTTTGAGGGAGATGGAAAAATCAATAAAATTTTATTCAAACAAATTTGCAAAAAATATATTTAGAATCTACAAATGAGATGTTAAAAATCACTAGTTTATATCATCTTCAAATTCTTAACAGTTTAAAAGTTATAGGTGTCAGAAAGTGAAGGTTTTTTTGAAAATATTCATCTAAGTGTCAAAGTTGGTCAAAAAGTGGGAACTAGTATTGTGAGTTCACCCCTTTGATGTGAACTTTGTTGAATGTATAGACTATTGTATTTATTGCCTCTCTCCAATATACATGTGGTAGGTTTTCTTCTGATAACATACTTCTTATTGCATCCAAGATAGTTCTATTTTTCTTTTCAACAACTCCATTCTGGTGTGGTGTCCGAGGTGCTAATAGTTGTCTTCTGATTCCATTTACTTCACAGAATGCATTAAATTCCTTAGATGTAAATTCTCCTCCTTGCTCTGATCTTAGACATTTATTTTCTTAGCGGTTTCATTTTCTACCATTGCTTTGAATAGTTTGAACTTTCCAAGTGCTTCTGATTTTTCTTTGAGAAAAGTAACCCAACACATTCTAGAATAGTCATCAATGATTAGCATAAAATATCTATCACCTTGTAAGCTTTTAGTTCTAGCCGGACCACATAAATCAGTATGAATTAAATCAAGAGCATTATTGGATTTTTCTGGAATACTTTTGAAGCTAGCTCTAACTTGTTTTCCAAATTGACATTCCTTACATACTGTATTGTGAGGTTTGACAATTTTAGGTAAATCTCTAACTGCCTTAGTAGTACTAATTTTCACCATGCAATCAAAGTTTACATGACAGATCCTCTTATGTCATAGCCAACTTTCATCAATATGTGCAATCAAGCATGTATTTTCACTATTATTCAAATGAAAGATATTACCTCTAGTCTGATTACCGGTTGCAATTTCCAAACCAGTTCTATTCATGATTTTTCATTTTCCATTTTTGAATTGTAACTGAGATCCTTTCTTAACTAATTGACCAACACTCAAAAGATTATTCTTTAAACCTTCAACATAGTAAACATTGTCAGTGTTATGCTTACCATCAAGAGATATTGTACCCTTACCTTTTATCAAACAAGCTTTGTTGTCTCCAAATCTCAGTAAGCCTCCATTGTATTCTTGAAAGTTCAAGAATTTACCTTTATCTCTTCTCATATGATGTGAGCATCCTGAATCAATGATCCACTCATCCTTTACTTCAATTTTAGCTACCAAGGCCTGCTCTACTGGTTGGACTGTAGGTGCTAGTTGATCTTCTATTATAGCAACAAAAACCCATTAATTATCTATCGGATCCTCATCAGAATCATCAGTCACTCCTTCATTAACAAGATAACAAGATTTGTTTTTATTCTTCTTAAATCTGTATCTCTGATATTCAGGGTTAGGCTTGTATGTTCTTCTAGCTTCTTCTCTTAGTCTATCATGTCTATCAAGGCATCTTGAGGTGATATGACCAATCTTATTATAGTTAAAACATTTAAAGGGTGCTTTACCTTCATACTTACTTCCAACTGGACCTTTAGGCATTTTCCTTTCAAATAGTGCTTCAAGTTCCTCAAGTTCTTCATTTTCTTTCCTACTTTCTTCAAGTTCTATTGCATAAAAGGCTTTCCAATCAGATTTGTCAAATGATGATACAGATGATGTTGATTCTTTAAAGGCTAAATTTGTCTTTACAGTAGCAACAGGACCAAATTTCTCAATTTCAAAGGCTGAAAGTTTTCCAATCAATGTATCTCTAGTTACTGATGTGTTAGGCATTGTTCTTAATTCATTTATAGTAGTAACCTTCATTTTATATGCCGGTGGCAATCCTCTTAAAACTTTTGAAACAATTTTATCCTCACTTAAGGTTCCTCCACAACATTTAATACCCAAAACAATTTCATTAACTCTTTCCATAAAACCAGAAATCCTTTCATCTTCTTCCATTTTCAGATTTTTATACCTGACCTGGAAGCTTTCAAGTTTACAATTTTGACTGTGGAATCTCCTTCATTCAGTGTTTCCAGATGATCCCAAATAGCTTTAGTAGTAGACCTATCTAATAGTCCCATGATTTGTTGATCTGTTAATGCATTCAAAAGTGCTTCTCTTGCTTTGCAATCATTTACCTCATCTTAGTCAAGTTAGGAGGATTAGACTGACTTTGAGTAGGAGTAGTATCACCATTCTTTGTAACATCCTAGATGTCTTTTCCAATATAATTTAGATGTGTCTTCATTCTGATCTTCCATATGCCATACTTGGTTCCATCAAGTTTAGGACTATCCTTCCTGAAATAGTTAGTAGACATTGGATCTCCTCAAGCTGTTAAACTTCTGCAAAAGAGGACTAGGCTCTTATACCAATTGTTAGGTCCCAAAGACAACTGAGAGTGGGGGGTGAATCAGTTGTCTAATAAATTTAAACCAAAAACAACTTAATCAACTTTCTGCTTAATACCGATGAAACAGTCTTTTATACTAGCGGACAGTTTTATCAGATAATTGTAATACCGGTAAATATTAATGCATGAAACAAAAAGACAAAGTCATCCACAACACATAACACCAATATTTGTATGTGGAAACCTTGTAAGTGGAAAAACAACAGTGGGAAACCTTACCCACAATTAGATGATACTACTGCAGATAGTAAGAATATACAAATGGGGTCTGCACATGCAGAAAGGCCAAGCGCCTAGAGCTCACTGCTCAAACACAAAATAGGAGTCACACTGACTACCATTGGATGGTTAAATCCAATAAGGATGTACTCCTCAAAATAGCATCTTCATATGCTAGATTCAGTACCGGTGTAGTTCTGATATGCTTTCACAAAACCTTCCTTCACCTTCAAATGATGTTTGCGTGTATATCTCTGCTTATTCTCGCATATACCTTCACACAAATCTTCTTCGCATTCCCTCCTTGATCTTACAAATAATATCTTATATTTATATCATAACCTAAGACCAATTTTAGTAGGTTGGCTCTACAAGATATTACAATAAAATCATTTTACAAATATATTTATCCCTGATGCAATAACTGATTCAACATGTCAGCTTAATGCATTTACAACAACAATAAGTCATCTCCATAGCGTGCCATGCTGATATGGAAAAGATAAACCTGTCGGTGTATAACCTGGACCTATTTGTTGGTAACAACAAATATGCAAATATGAATATACCAATAAACAAAACTTCAAGACATGGTGTCTACATGATGTCTTCAACATAACCAAGTGTTTTCCATGCCCTTTCAAGTGTCAGTGATCATTATATCCTATCGGTGTACCAGATACTGATGACTATGCATAAGTCACTTGCTTGCCGGTGAATGTTGTTGATTCTCCAAAGTGCCAGAGTTGATAAGTGTTTAGTAGGTGTTGACATCAATGACAAAACAATACCAAAATACCAACATAGTAAAGCCTACAAATGCTACAACAAGAGATTGAGAAGGGTGTTTGAGAGTGTAAATATGAGAATAGATGAAGACACACATAGAGGAAAATCTACACCAACACCTTACATTGATGAATCAGATATTGAATATGAGGATGCACCAAACAAGATCCCCAACTGGTATGTGTAGAAGAATCATCCAGAAGAACAGATCATAGGAGATAGGAATGAAGGTGTGCAGACTAGAAGGAGATTAGCCACTGAAAGTGAGCAGGTAAATTTCTACCTCGTGATTGAAGTAGAGCCCAAAATTTTTGATGATGCTAGCAAAATCGAGAAGTGGGTAGATGCCATGGATGGAGAATTGAGACAAACTGAGAAACATCAAACTTAGGAACTTGTTCCTAGACTAGCAAACAAGAATGTCATAGGTACCAAATGGGTCTACCAGAACAAGATGAATGAAGAAGGTAAGATAGTCCGGTATAAAGCAAGGTTAGTTTGCAAAGGGTATGCTCAAGTGGAAGGTATTGATTTGTAAGAAACCTTTGCACTGGTCGCTAGATTAGAGGCAATACAAATGTCTGTAGCCTTCTTAGCCTATAAGGGATATAAAGTGTATCAGATGGATGTAAAATTTTATTTTCTCAAAGGTAATCTTGAAGAAGAGGTATACATGGAATAGCTGGAAGGCTACTTATTGCATGAAGATGAGAGTTTTGTATGCCGGTTGAAGAAAGCCCTGTATGGTTTGAAGCAGGCTCCCCAAGCATGGTATTCCAAATTAGACAAATACTTGAAGGAGCAAGGATTCCAAAAAGGGAATCCAGACAACAACTTGTATGTCAAGGTAAATGGAGACCACATGATTATAGTTGTTGTATATGTGGATGATATTATTTTTGGTGGAGACAAGGGCATCATGTGCATAGAATTTGCAGATCAGATGATGACCAAATTTGAGATGTCCATGATGGGTGAGTTGTCCTATTTTCTTGGTTTGCAGATCTCAGAGTAGGAGAAAGGAATCTTCATCTCCCAAATCAAGTATGCTAAAGACATGCTGAAAAAATTTCAAATGGAGGAGAGAACACCAGTAAGTACTCCCATGGTAACCGATTGTAAGTTGAACAAACTAGATGAGTCCTCAGATTGGTAGTCTGTTATATCTAACAGCATCTAGACTAGATATTGTACAAGTTATTTGTATGGTAGCAAGATTCCAAGCTACTCCTAGATAGTCTCACCAACATGCAGTCAGAAGAATATTTAGGTATCTGCGAGGAACTATCAGCTATGGTTTGTGGTATCCAAAGAAAGGAGACTTCTCTTTGTAGGATTATACTGATGTAGATTGGGCAACAAGTATTGATGACCAAAAAGTACAAGTGGAGGTGCTTTCTACTTAAGAGACTAGTTAGTATCATGGCATAGTAAGAAGAAAGATTTAGTGTCGTTATCTACTATTGAGGCAGAGTATATAGAAGCTTCTACATATTGTTCACAAGTCTTATGGATGAAGTAGACACTGAAAGACATATAAGTGGATATACCAAAACCTATTCCAATCTAGAGTGATAACTCAATTGCAATCAACATCTCCAAGAATCCAGTAATGCACTCTAGAACAAAATAGATAAATCAAGAATCCAGTATCAACTTATTTATGACCCAGCTATTTCCTTCTCGAGATCCTCTTGCAGTCTTTATTTATGACCCAGCTATTTCCTTCTCGAGATCCAATCAGTTTTTTCTATATATTACCGATATCTCCCTGTTGAAGAAAAAAGTGTTTAGATAATTGATTCACCATCCTCTCAATGATCCATTGTATCCAACAAAGATAAGCTCCACTTACTGGTGGGAGTGGATCCTTATCATCTACATCTTGCAATTCACTCATGTGGCTTCCCTGTATGTGTAGCATATCTTCAAATAGGCACATGTGATCTGGTTGGGCACACTCACTGTCAGTCTTCTCTTCATATGGTGACTGCATCTTTATCTGGTGAGATTCCTATTGTTTAGCATCCAAACAACATAATGGAGACCTATACATCCTTCTCCTCCCATGTTGATGTGATTTAGGTAGCATTATGCCTCTTCATCACAATCAACATCCAAGAATCTTTCTCACCCTACTTGTACACTGGTCATAGGCTTGTTAGTTGGCAACTACTCGTTATCAACACATCACTTACCAGTTGACATCCTTTCCTTATCGGTGACCTGCAATACTAGGTGACCTCAAAGATATCACATCTGCTATGTATCAATGACAGTGTTGCACATACATCTCTTATATCAGTAGCCATCCTATACCGATTGACATCAATGACAACATAATGCCAATAACAACAAGATTGGACACATAGCTAAGTTATGTAGAAGAAAAGATCCACTCGTTAACAATGATGGACCAAATGATAAAGGGAAAGAAAAGGTTAATGAAATCTGACAAGATCATATCAAGAAATGGGTCAAGATGTCAGATGATCAATCAGTAGATGGGAATGCTCTAGGTACTTAAGTGATAGAGGAGATTGCTCCTGCACCGATAGGAAGCTCATCCGATAATGGAGGCAAATGCCTTAGGGGTAGGAAAAATTCATGAAAATATTGCTTAAGCCTCAAGAAGGAGTTCTAGAAGATGTTCTAGACATTGGAAAAATTTAATCCGATATGGAGATGTTCAATCGAGATCTAGTATGTTCCACCAGAAGTCATTCATATCAATGACAGATTAGGGTTTCTTGAAGGTTAAAAGGTTGAATCCACTTCATTTTTTATCACCCTTCATTCAAAGTGATTGAGAGAGATACAAAGTGAGTCTAAGGTGATTCAGTGTGATCAGATATCTTCTTCAACAATTCCACTAACAATCGGAAGAGTTCTCTAGGGTTTCACCAACAACCATTTCTCAGGTAATTATTGAAATCATCTTTCATCACTAAAGAGAGATCATCCTCTACACCTACCTTCATTACAAATCCTATTATTGATGAGGTTAAGGATAGTCCTAGGCCATTTTTCAAGCAATGTCTGCATATTGCCACCTTGGATGATTCAGTAGGTGCATTTTCCCATGCTCTAGAAGAAGTTGTCTATGTGGAAGATGTCAGAGCATACATTCACTACCACATTGAGGATCTAGGTACCAGTAACATCAAGAGCATGTATATAAGTGAGTTGATGGGAGACTCCAGAAAGATCAAGCCTGAGTATAAGCACATTGAGGATCTAGGGTTTACTAGCATTCTGGATATCCCTAAATTCGAAGATGAGATTATTAGATATGTATTGCGTAGAGTTCATGGAGAGGTCATAAGGTTGGACAGACCTTATAAGATCATAAAGGAGGCCATTAGGGCCATCAAAAAAGATTTCAAATGATCAGGTTGACAAACTCACTGATGTAACTTTAGACTGATGATCAGCGAGGGTCAGTACCATCATTGATAGAGACATCAGATTTGGTAGCATGATCATTGAGTATAAGCTAACTCTATCCAATTGTCTCAATTCTATTTCTAGATCCTGCACATATGCCTCACATAAGATTATGAGGGAAAATGAGAAGATGGGTCTATGTGGACAGATGTTAGATGAGTTGTTAATTAATATTGGAAAGATAAAAGGAGAGAAAAAGGGGACATTCTGGTATGGGAATCTTATTGTCTTCTTGATGCTATTTTTCATTATTGAAACTCCCAGTTTTGGGAAGAGACAGTGGGCATTTGATGTCCCGGTCAGAAGACAACTGAAGCAATCTATTGCTAGTTTGGCTAGTCAGCGAGATGATAAGGTTTGGGGTTATTTCAAGGCATATCAAAAGGCAATGAAATCTAGAGAGAGGGTTCCTAAACAAATTGTTGAGAAATACTCAACTGAGATCTTCTTTATGGTGAAAAAGGATGAAACCTTAATGGAAACAATCAAACCAAGAAGAGATGAGATATGAGGTTGATGTTTAGGTTCTAGATGCTTATGCCAAAATGTTAATTGATTCTCCTATTGATGAGATTGAAAAATCCTTTGGTACTGCAAAATAGAAGAATCAAGACGTTCAAATTGAATTGGTACTGCATAAAATATCTCTCACCTTGTAAGCTTTTAGTTTTGGCTGGACCACATAAATCAGTATGAATTAAATCAAGAGCATTATTGGATTTTTCTAGAATACTTTTGAAGCTAGCTCTAACTTGTTTTCCAAATTGACATTCCTTACATACTGTATTGTGAGGTTTGACAATTTTAGGTAAATCTCTAACTGCCTTAGTAGTACTGATTTTCACCATGCAATCAAAGTTTACATTACAGAGTCTCTTATGTCATAGCCAACTTTCATCAATATGTGCAATCAAGCATGTATTTTCACTATTATTCAAATGAAAGATATTACCTCTAGTCTGATTACCGGTTGCAATTTCCAAACCAATTCTATGCATGATTTTTCATTTTCCATTTTTGAGTTGTAACTGAGATCCTTTCTCAACTAATTGACCAACACTCAAAAGATTATGCTTTAAACCTTCAACATAGTAAACATTGTCAGTGTTATGCTTACCATCAAGAGATATTGTACCCTTAACTTTTATCAAACAAGCTTTGTCATCTCCAAATCTCACTAAGCCTCCATTGTATTCTTGAAAGTTCAAGAATTTACCTTTATCTCATGTCATTTGATGTGAGCATCCTGAATCAATGATCCACTCATCCTTTACTTCAATTTTAGCTGCCAAGGCCTACTCTATTGGTTGGACTATAGGTGCTGGTTGATCTTCTGTTATAGCAACAAAAACCCATCCATTATCTGTCAGATCCTCATCAAAATCATCAGTCACTCCTTCATCAACAAGATAACAAGATTTGTCTTTATTCTTCTTAAATCTGTATCTCTGATGTTCAGGTTTAGGCTTGTATGTTCTTCTAGCTTCTTCTCTTAGTCTAGCATGTCTATCAGGGCATCTTGAGGCGATATGACCAATCTTATTATAGTTAAAACATTTAAAGGGTGCTTTACCTTCATACTTACTTCCAACTGGACCTTTAGGCATTTTCCTTGCAAATAGTGCTTCAAGTTCTTCATTTTCTTTCCTACTTTCTTCAAGTTCTCTTGCATAAAAGGCTTTCCAATCAGATTTGTCAAATGATGATATAGATGATGTTGATGCTTTAAAGGCTAAATCTGTCCTTACAGTAGCAACAGGACCAAATTTCTCAATTTCAAAAGCTAAAATTTTTGCAATCAATGTATCTCTAGTTACTGATGTGTTAGGCATTGTTCTTAATTCATTTATAGTAGTAACCTTCATTTTATATGCCGGTGGAAATCCTCTTTAAACTTTTGAAGCAATTTTATCCTCACTTAAGGTTCCTCTGCAACATTTAATACCCAAAACAATTTCATTAACTCTTTCCATAAAACCAGAAATCCTTTCATCTTCTTCCATTTTCAGATTTTTATACCTGACCTAGAAGCTTTCAAGTTTAGCAATTTTGACTGTGGAATCTCCTTTATTTAGTGTTTCTAGATGATCCCAAATAGCTTTAGTAGTAGACCTATCTGATAGTCCCATGATTTGTTGATCTATTAATGCACTCAAAAGTGCTTCTCTTGCTTTCCAATCATTTACCTCATCTTTAGTCAAGTCAGGAGAGTTAGACTGACTTTGAGTAGAAGTAGTATAGCCATTCTTTGTAACATCCTAGATGTCTTTACCAATGTAATTTAGATGTGTCTCCTTTTTGATCTTCCATATGCCATAGTTGGTTCCATCAAGTTTAAGACTGTCCTTCCTGAAATAGTTAGTAGACATTGGATCTTCTCAAGCTGTTAAACTTCTGCAAAAGAGGACTAGGCTCTTATACCTATTGTTAGGTCCCAAAGACAACTGAGAGGTGCGGGTGAATCAATTGTCTAATAAATTTAAACTAAAAACAACTTAATCAACTTTCTGCTTAATACCGATGAAACAGTCTTTTATACCAGTAGACAGTTTTATCAAATAATTGTAATACTGGTAAATATTAATGCATGAGATAAAAAGACAAAGTCATCCACAACACAACACCAATATTTGTATGTAGAAACCCTTTAAGGGGAAAAACAATGGTGGGAAACCTTACCCACAATCAGATGATACTACTGCAGATAGTAAGAGTATACAAACAGGGTCTGCACATGCAGAAAGGCCAAGCGCCTAGAGCTCACTGCTCAAACACAAAATAGGAGTCACACTGACTACCATTGGATGGTTAAATCCAATAAGGATGTACTGCTCAAAATAGCATCTTCATATGCTGGATTCAGTACCGATGTAGTTCTGATATGCTTTCACAAAACCTTCCTTCACCTTCAAATGGTGTCTGCGTGTATAGCTCTTCTTATTCTCACATATACCTTCAAACAAATCTTCTTCGCATTCCCTCCTTGATCTTACAAATACTATCTTACATTTATATCATAACCTAAGACTAATTTTAGTAAGTCGGCTTTACAAGATATTACAATAAAATCATTTTACAAATAAATTAATGCCCGATGCAATAACCGATTCAACATGTCAGCTTAATGCATTTACAACAACAATAAGTCATCTCCATAGTGTCCCATGCTGATCTGGAAAAGATAAACCTGTCAGTGTATAACCTGGACCTATTTGTCGGTAACAACAAATATGCAAATATGAATATACCAATAAACAAAACTTCAAGACATGGTGTCTACATGATGTCTTCAACATAACCGAGTGTTTTCCATGCCCTTTCAAGTGTCGGTGATCATTATATCCTATCGGTGTACCAGATACTGGTGACTGTGCATAAGTCACTTGCTTGCCGATGAATGTTGTTGATTCTCCAAAGTGCCAGAGTTGATAAGTGTTTAGTAGGTGTTGACATCAATGACAAAACCATACCAAAATGCCAACACAGTAAAGCCTACAAATGCTACAACAAGAGATTGAGAAGGGTGTTTGAGAGTGTAAATATGAGAATAGATGAAGACACACATAGAGGAAAATCTACACCAGCACCTTACATTGATGAATTAGATATTGAATGTGAAGAATAATATGACAATGGACCAATAGAAGATGCACCAAACAAGATCCCTGACTGGTATGTGTAGAAGAATCATCCAGAAGAACAGATCATAGGAGATAGGAATGAAGGTGTGCAGACCAGAAGGAGATTAGCCAGGGAAAGTGAGCAGGTAAATTTCTACCTCATGACTGAAGTAGAGCCCAAAATTTTTGATGATGCTAGCAAAATTGAGAAGTACGTAGATGCTATGGATGAAGAATTGAGACAAACTAAGAAAAATCAAACTTAGTAACTTGTTCCTAGACTAGCAAACAAGAATGTCATAGGTACCAAATGGGTCTACCAGAACAAGATGAATGAAGAAGGTAAGATAGTCTGGTATAATTCAAGGTTAGTTTGCAAAGGGTATGCTCAAGTGGAAGGCATTGATTTTGAAGAACCCTTTGCATTAGTCGCTAGATTAGAGGCAATACAAATTTTTTTAGCCTTCTCAGCCTATAAGGGATATAAAGTGTATCGGATGGATGTAAAATTTTATTTTCTCAAAGGTAATCTTCAAGAAGAGGTATGTATGGAATAGCTGGAAGGGTACTTATTGCATGAAGATGAGAGTTTTGTATGTCAGTTGAAGAAAGCCTTGTATGGTTTGAAGCAGGCTCCCCAAGCATGGTATTCCCAATTAGACAAATACTTGAAGGAGCAAGGATTCCAAAAAGGGTATCCAGACAACAATGTGTATTTCAAGGTAAATGGAGACCACATGATTATAGTTGTTGTATATGTGGATGATATTATCTTTGGTGGAGACAAGGACATCATGTGCATAGAATTTGTAGATCAGATGATGACCAAATTTGAGATGTCCATGATGGGTGAGTTGTCCTATTTTCTTGGTTTGCAGATCTCACAATAGGAGAAAGGAATCTTCTTCTCCCAAATCAAGTATGCTAAAGACATGCTGAAAAAATTTCAAATGGAGGAGAGAAAACTAGTAAGTACTCCCATGGTAACCGGTTGTAAGTTGAACAAACTAGATGAGTCCTTAGAAGTTGAGAATACACTATATAGTTCTATGATTGGTAGTCTATTATATCTAACAACATCTAGACTATATATTGTACAAGTTATTTGTATGGTAGAAAGATTCCAAGCTACTCCTAGACAGTCTCACCAACATGCAGTCAGAAGAATATTCAGGTATCTCCAAGGAACTATTAGTTATGGTTTGTGGTATCCAAAGAAAGGAGACTTCTGTTTGTAGGATTATACTGATGCAGATTGGGGAAGAAGTATTGATGACCAGAAAAGTACAAGTGGAGGTGCTTTCTACTTAAGAGACTAGTTAGTATCATGGCATAGTAAGGAGAAAGATTCAGTGTCGTTATCTACCATTGAGGCAAAGTATATAGAAGCTTATACATATTGTTCACAAGTCCTATGGATGAAGTAGACACTGAAAGACATATAAGTGGAGATACTGAAACCTATTCCAATCTAGTGTGATAACTCAAGTGCAATCAACATCTCCAAGAATCAGTAATGCACTCAAGAACAAAAAAAATAACTCAAGAATCCAGTATCGACTTATTTATGACCCAGCTATTTCTTTCTCGAGATCCTCTTGCAGTCTTTATTTATGATCCAGCTATTTCCTTCTTGAGAAAAAAGTGTTTAGATAATTGATTCACCCTCATTTCAATGATCCATTGTATCAAAAAAAGATAATCTCCACTTATCGGTGGGAGTGGATCCTTGTCATCTGCATGTTACAATGCGCTCATGTGGCTTCCCTATATGTGTAGCATATCTTCAAATAGGCACATGTGATCCAGTTGGGCACACTCACTATCAGTCTTCTCTTCATATGGTGACTGCATCTTTATCTGGTGAGATTCCTATTGTTTAGCATCCAGACAACATAATGGAGACCTATACATCCCTCTCCTCCCATGTTGACATGATTTAGGTAGCATTCTGCCTCTTCATCACAATCAACATCCAAGAATCTTTCTCACCCTACTTGTACACTGGTCATAGGCTTGTTAGTTGGCAACTACTCATTATCAACACATCACTTACCAGTTGACATCCTTTCCTTATCAGTGACCTCCAATACTAGGTGACCTCAAAGATATTACATCTGGTATGTATCAATGACAGTGCTACACATACATCTCTTATACCAGTAGCCATCCTATACTGGTTGACATCAATGACAACACAATGCGAATAACAATAAGATTGGACACATAGCTAAGTTATGTAGAAGAAAAGATCCACTCGTTAACAATGATGGACCAAATGATAAAGGGAAAGAAAAGGTTCATGAAATCTGACAAGATCATATCAAGAAATGGGTCAAGATGTCAGATGATCAATCAGTAGATGGGAATGTTCCAGTTACTTAAGCGATAGAGGAGATTGCTCCTGCACCGGTAGGAAGCTCATCCGATAATGGAGGCAAATGACTTAGGGGTAGGAAAAATTCATGAAAATATTGCTTAAGCCTCAAGAAGGAGTTCTAGAAGATGTTCTAGACATTGGAAAAATTTAATCCGATATGGAGATGTTCAATCAAGATCTGGTATGTTCCACTAGAAGTCATTCATATCAATGATAGATTAGGGTTTCTTGAAGGTTAAAAGGTTGAATCCACTTCATTTTTTATCAACTTTCATTCAAAGTGATTGAGAGAGATACAAAGCGAGTCTAAGGTGATTTAGTGTGATCAAATATCTTCTTCAATGATTCTACTAACAATCGGAAGAGTTCTCTAGGGTTTCACCAACAACCATTTCTCAGGTACTTATTGAAATCATCTTTCATCACTAAAGCGAGATCATCCTCTACACCTACCTTCATTGCAAATCCTATTATTGATGAGGTTAAGGATAGTCCTAGGCCATTTTTCAAGCAATGTCTACATATTGCCACCTTGGATGATTCGGTAGGTGCATTTTCTCGTGCTCTAGAAGAAGTTGTCTATGTGGAAGATGTCAGAGCAAACATTCACTACCACATTGAGCTTCTGGGTACCAGTAACATCAAGAGCATGTATATAAGTGAGTTGATGGGAGACTTCGAAAAGATCAAGCTTGAAAATAAGCACTTTGAGGATCTAGGGTTTACTAGCATTCTGGATATCCCTAAATTTGAAGATGAGATTATTAGATATGTATTGAGCAGAGTTCATGGAGAGGTCATTAGGTTGGACAGACCTTATAAGATCATGAAGGAGGCCATTAGGGCCATCAAAAAAGATTTCAAATGATCATGTTAACAAACTCACTGATGTAACTTTAGATTGATGATCAATGAGGGTCAGTACCATCACTGATAGAGACATCAGATTTGGCAGCATGATCATTGAGTATAAGGTAACTCTATCCAATTGTCTCAATTCTATTTCTAGATCCTGCATATATGTCGCACATAAGATTATGAGGGAAAATGAGAAGATGGATCTATGTGGACGGATGTTAGATGAGTTGTTAATTAATATTGGAAAGATCAAAGGAGAGAAAAAGGGGACATTCCAGTATGGGAATCTTATTGTCTGCTTGATGCTATTTTTCATTAATGAAACTCCCAGTTTTGGGAAGAGACAGTGGGCATTTGATGTCCCGATCAGAAGACAACTAAAGCAATCTATTGCTAGTTTGGCTAGTCAGCAAGATGATAAGGTTTGGGGTTATTTCAAGGCATTTCAAAAGGCAATGAAATCTAGAGAGAGGGTTCCTAAACAAATTGTTGAGAAATACTCAACCGAGATCTTCTTTATGGTGAAAAAGGATGAAACCTTAATGGAAACAATCAAACCCAGAAGAGATGAGATATGAGGTTGATGTTCAGGTTCTAGATGCTTATGCCAAAATGTTAATTGATGCTCCTATTGATGAGACTGAAAAATCCTTTGGTACTACAAAATAGAAGAATCAAGAGGTTCAAATTGAATTGAATTGAAAGAAGAGGGAGAAACAACAAGGAAAGGCAAGAAAATTTGTTGAACAAGTATCTTAGGACATCAAGGCCTTAATGGATGTTCTTCTGGAAAAAGGAAGGAAGAGGAAAGAGCTTGAAATCTTCATTGAGCCTATTCCATCAGACTATAGAACTGAAGATGACACACCTTTAGCATTTAAGAGGGTATTGAGGAAGAAAGGTGAGGAGTCTAATGAGGAAGCAAGGAAGAAATTGGTAAGGAAGGTCACAATCAAGGTATCGACAAGAAAACCTAAAAAGAAAAGAGATCCAAAGGAAACACCTTTTGCACCACTCGGTACTGGCAGAAGAAAGAAGATGGATGACACAAACCTTGCTATTGTATTTGATAATGTAACTATAATCCCACCCAAGACTTGTGAAAAATTGGTAGATGAAATCAATAAGGATGGTATGTCAAAAAACGTACAATTCTATTATGAGCACCTAGATGATTATGAGTAGAGAGAAATTGAGGAAGCAGTTTTTTTGTATCTGGATATATTTAAGAAAGATTTGTTAGAAATTCATAAGCAAATACTAGCACAACTATATGACAACCAAGATGCTAGGATATTATCAGCTATGGAGGAGGATAAGTGCATAAAATTTCAAGAATTATTAACTACTTGTGGATCTATTACACTAAATGAGTTGGATATGACACTTGAAGTTACAGATAGAACAATCTTTTGAAGCAAGAACAAGATAGTTAGTCTTATGTTAGGTAGGATTAATGAAATAATCACTGAAACCCACAAGGCATGGGTTCAATTCTTTATTGACAACCCTGGTTTCTATACTTCACCAAAAGGTAAAACAGACACTACTGACATCCCAGTTGAAGGGAAAGCAAAGGTATAGTGGGTACCCCACCTCCAATTTTGAAAGATAGGAAGGCATTGGATGTAGAGCCCCCAGTACAATATAATGTACAGGACATAGAGGTGATACCGACAAATGTAGAGATACCGGTAGATTCACAAAGTGTACAAGTTGCTAATGTTGAGGACAATAGTCCTCTAGATCAGAATGTACAGGTTAAGGACATAGTTCATAAAGAGGAATCGACAATAAATGATTCTGAACCAAGTGGCGAAGCCACCGGTGCAAAAGAGGATTTTATTAAAGTTAATAAACGATCAAAGGAGAAGGGAGAGGAATCTGGTAGGGAGCACATAATTGTTGTCAATTGACACCTCCCAAGTAGAGCAGAAGAGCATAACTGAGTTCAGTTCTACTAAGATCATGATGATGGTTGCTCAGAAGATGATGAAGGAAGGATTAGTGGACAAAGGAATTATCAATCAATCAATTCCAATTTTGCATAGACTTGTCCCAGAGTGCCATTTTGACAAAGGAGAAAACCCATTCAGCAAGTTCAAAATAATTACTGAGCATATTTCTAAGGATTTTCAGTCACTGCA
Organism: Cryptomeria japonica; assembly: GCF_030272615.1. Lineage (NCBI taxonomy): Eukaryota > Viridiplantae > Streptophyta > Pinopsida > Cupressales > Cupressaceae > Cryptomeria > Cryptomeria japonica. The sequence continues at coordinate 258,125,670 of NC_081407.1, read as the reverse complement.
ACATATATCTAACAAACAAGCATTGGAGAGATTCACACAAGCTAAGAGAGCTACTTTTGATCAAATGATTGAATCAGAGAAGAAAGAGGTTTCTGGTAAACTGAATTTAATTGATAATTCTTTAAGGCAATGTACTAATATATACAGAGTGTGTTGTAACAGTGGATTACATACTGTAGATATAGATAAAAGGATTAAGGATTCTCTGAAGAAAATTGTAGGTATAGTCAATTATTTTGATGACTCCAATTATTTCACTATATCTATTGATGGACAAATTTAAGTATTAGAAGCTCAAGTTTCAGCTCTTGAAATGGAAAAATACAAAATTATTAGGAGAGCTAAAGGGCTCAGAGGATTCGTGAGTCCTCGGTTGGACTCCTTGAGTGTACATAAGAAGGAATGCATTGATATGGTTGGTAAGCCCATATCGGTAAAGCTTAAAGAGACATATTCCTATGCTCATATGGTTAATGGACTTGAATCAATATCCGACACATTCAAATCTGATTGGGACACTTATATAGAGATTTTGGAGAAAGCCTATCTAGAAATTTTCAAGTATATTCAACTCTGGTAAGATGTTTTGGGACATATTCTTTGTACAAACTTTCATTCTTCATCCCAGTTTTTGGTATTTTTTTTTGGAATTGATGTCAAAATGGGAGGTATAGGTGAAAAACATATTCATGACATGAGGAGATATGGAGTATTTGTACTGATCATGATCACAGATGAATATTCAACTTAGGGGGAGCAGTCTTAGGGTGAAACCGACAGATGGAAATCATTATCATTTTTCACATGAGTGTTGTCATCAATACCAAAGGGGGATATTGTTGGCAATTGACACTCATTTGATTGGTTTCATATGTTTTCATTGATGGCAACATGTTCCGTCTTCATTCTTTGTTTTGATTGTTCATCGACATACACTTCATCGACATCAACACCAGTACCGGTAGGTATCTTCACCGATAGGAAGGATTCTATGGGTACCGACATTGAAGGCCAACATGACTTACAAATAGGATACCTGTATAGGAGGCCAACATCATTAGGAGATCCAAAAATAGGCAATTCATTTTGATATTTATGTATATATGTAATGAGTCGACATGTATATTCATTTTAGAATTATATGTGTAAGTCGACATGACTCATGAAGAATTGTAAGGGTATATAGGTCACTTGATTAAATCATTTTGTGATATGATGTTATGATATTAGAGATGATTGTAATTGAGGATGTTGTAATGCAAAGGTTATTCTGGTAAGGGTTTAGGGTTTCAGAATCGGAACAGTTGGAGGTTGAACCGGAACTCAATCAGGCATAGCAAATGCATTAAATGAGTTCAGTTTTATGTTTTCTTATTCAAAGTGATTATAGTCAGTGAGACTCCTTTGTGTTCAGCAGTGTGTTCTAGGTTGTAAGCCTTCCTACATGTGCAAGCCCCCATATTATGTAATATCTTTTCATATGGCCAGTGAATTGATATTGTGGGTCACAAATCCCACCGTGGTTTTTCCTCTTTGAGGTTTTCCATGTATAATTATTTGTATTATGGTATTCATTTGTGTGATTGGCTTATTGATTTCTTTACTTCTTTTAGTTTTATATGTATCATTTTACTGGTTGGTGAATGCATGTTATAATAAGGTTAAAATTGAATATTCTGGTGGAACACTAATTCACCCCCCCCCCTCTCAGTTTTCTTGGATTCCAACAGTCTCCTAATTATTCTGATTTTTAGGTTCCTGCACCTCTCCACCAGCATTAGCAACATCCAAATTAATAGTGTCTATCAAATCATTCTGCTTCAGTTTGAATAGGATTTAGAAAAATGTGTTGACCATCATCATATCTGCAAGCTCTGATATCTTTTTCAAAGTTCTCATCAACCTTCACATTTTTACTTTCCACCATCTTTCCCAATCTCTTATTGCAGCACCGGTAGGCTTTTCTCTTTGTTGAATGTCCCAAGAAAAATCCTTCATCACTTCTAGCATCAAACTTCCTATATCCTCATCTCTCCTAATATAACACTTGCTACCAAAAATTCTGAAATATCTCACATTAGGAACATGACCAAATCATATCTCATAAGGATTCTTACCGATATCATCTTTTATATGAACTTGATTGAATATGTAACAATAGTGCTAATAGATTCCTATGTTTTGCTTGATGGAACCCAGGAGGAAATGGAGGGAACAATGCAAGCAGGGGGAAATTTGAAAACTGGAAATGGAGGGAACATTGAGAATGGATCCTCTGGTTCTGATTCCACTGCAGCTCAAGGACAAGCGATAGATGATGAGGATGGGAGACAGGATGAGGACCCACAGCTACGGGACCCACCTCCTGACCACAAAAAGATGATAGATTTGCAAGAATCGAGCCCTAAGGCAGTGAAAGTTGACTCAGAAAAGATCAAGGAGGTGCAAGCTTCCAAACCCTAAAGCAGTCTTTTTGCAAGGAAAGCAACTAGAAAACTGACTGGTAGATTGCCTTTCCCCTTTGTGAAAAATATATCTGATATTAAAATGGGTAAACTTGTTATTGAGGTTCCTGATTTGGTTATCAATCATAGTATCTCTTTAATGGATTTCTCTCTAGTGGGAAAGTTTGTTGGACCACGACCCAATATTGAGGATGTTAGGTCTTTTGTTAAGAGAAAATGGAGAATGAAAGGTCAGGTTGATGTCTCCCCCTGTCTAGAGGATTTTTTGTTTTCTCATTCTCTTGTGGGGAAGATATGGAAGCAGCATTAAGCGGTGGCCCCTAGCTATTTGGTAAATCTTCTTTATCTATTAGAAAATGGTCTCCTAACATGGAACTCAATGACTCTTTCTTTGAATCTGCTCCGGTCTGGGTAAGGCTACCAGGACTGCCGATGGAATTTTGGGTGGAGGATGTTTTCTTAGGTTTTGCTAACTCCTTTGGGGAGCTTGTTGTAATAGATCCAATGACTGCATCTCGCAAAAGATTGGTTTATGCGCGCATTTGTGTCAATATTTCATAGAAGATGGACCTTCCTAGCACTATTGATATAAGTTCATAACTTGGATTATGGGAACAGACAATAGAGTTTGAATCACTCACCTTTGTGTGCTTTTCTTGCAAAAAAGTTGGTCACTACGCTAAGGCTTTCCCTAGCAACCCTAAAAAACCTGTGATGATAAACACCCACAAACAAGTTTGGAAAGAAAACAATAATAATAAAGAAGGTAACAAATTGGAAGGAAAAAGAGGAAGTTCTGTTAATATACCAGAACCATCAGAAGGAGATAGAAATGACCCTTCTAAGAATCCCCCTTTGAAGGAGAATAAAAAGAATGAAATTAGGGAGTTTGAGATCAAAATAGTCAATACTTTTGAGGCTCTACAGACACAGGAGAAGGAGAATGATATCAGTGAAGAGACACTTGAAGATGGTGAGATTGAGAATATCACCGATTCTCATCATGAGGTCCTCCAAGCTTCTATATCAAAAAAAGATGAACAGTGCCTAGATGAATTTGAAGGACATGAAATTAAACTTGGAAGGAGTAACAAGTTTGGATCGCCCCAGGTTAATTTAAATGCGTTATTCCAGAATATTGGAGTTGATACGCCCACATCATCCCAGAAAAGAGGGGAACCATGGAGTAATATGCAAGATGAGCCTAGAGAGGACCAAGAAGAAAACATAAAAGGGAATGAGAAAAAAAATAAAAAATAAGAAGGCAGGAGGCCTTAATGCAGTGAAAACCAGGACTAGGTCCAAGGTTGATTTTGGTGCTTCAAAATCCCCACCAGGACGTAAAACTATGAAATGGCATAGGGACCAGGAGAGCAAGAAAAACATAGCTGATGGAAGGCAACAAACTATAAAGGAATCCTGCCCTCAGGTTTCCAAATGAAGGTAATATCATGGAATATTAGAGGCCTAAATGGTCTCAATAAACAGGATATATTTTGGAATCTTATTCGAGATCAAAATTTGGATATTATCCTGGTTCAAGAAACCAAAATGAGTAAAGAGAAAGTGGACAACTTAAACTTATTTAAGAATGGAGGGGTCTATGGCAGCAGCTTGAATGGGGCATCTGGGGGGGTTGCGATTTTTTGGAACAAGAAAACCATCTTTGGAGAAATGATTGATGAAGATGGCAACATAATATCCCTGAAAGCTAAAATTGTCTATGAAGGAAAGGAATGTGTGATTACCAATATCTATGCCCCTAACTCCAAATCTGCTAGAAGCAAATTTTGGGATAAAATCCAGCAAAAAAAGGAAGATCCTTCCCTACGAGCAGCTGGGTTGTGATGGGAGATTTCAATACTCCTTTGCAAGGCATTGATAAATCTGGGGGAACTCAAGCACAACCGGACAACAAATCTGACTTGATGGACTTTATCAATTCTAGTGCTCTCATTGATATGGATCTCAATGGGGCATCCTACATCTAGTCTAACCGAAGGGATGGTGAAGACCTCATTCAAGTAAGACTTGATAGATCCCTTGTCACTAATGATTGGATTCTTTCTCATAGATGCTCCCTGTCTATTATTAATAGAATTGGTTCAGATAATTATCCCATTACTTTTGTTGCTGAGAATTTTAAGAATAATCAGAGTTTCCCTTTTTGGTTTGAAAAGATGTGGATTTCCCACCCTTATCTTGAAAAATCTATTGCCAACTGGTGGAATATTGATGTGAATGGAACTGCCATGTATAAAGTTGCTAAAAAACTTAAAAATATCAAAGTCAACATTAAGATATGGAACAAGAAGGTCTTTGGTGATATTTTTAATTCAAAGAAAAAACTGAAGGAGGAACTAGAACAGATCCAAAATTCAATATAGAAAGATGGCTATAAAAAGTATTCTAAAGCCATGGAAGATGATGTTTTAGGCAAACTCCACAATATCATCTTTAGGGAGGAAATCTATTGGAGGCAGAGATCTAGGGTGATTTGGTTGGAGGCTAGGGATAGAAACACTAAATTTTTCCACATGACTTCTCTAAAACATAAAGCTGCGAACATAATTTTCAGATTAATTGTTGAGGATAAAACTCTTCTTAATAAGGATGAAATTAGGGATGAAGCTGTCAGTTTCTTCAATCAGCTCCTCACCAGGAACAAGGACATTGATTATACCCAACAACATAATTTGGTTAATATCATCCCAAGATCATCAATCCTATTCAGAATAAGGCCCTCTCTGCTATACCTTCTGCTGGAGAAATTAAAAAAGCTATCTTTTCATTTCAAGGGGATAAAGCTTCGGGTCCTAATGGATTCCCTATGTTTTTATTCCAGGAATTCTAGCATATTGTGGGAGAAGACACGGTTAATGCGGTTAAAGAATGTTTTGGCTCTAGAAGAATCCTTAAGGAACTCAATTCCATGTTTATTGCCTTAATTCCTAAAGTTGCTGGGGCGGATTCAATGGGAAAATTTAGACCAATAAGTCTATGTAACTCTTTCTATAAGATCATTTCAAAAGTTTTGACTACTAGAATTTTGGCAGTACTCCCCTTCATCATCTCTGAGGAGAAGAAAGGTTTTGTTCCTGGCAGGCGGATTTTGGACTCTATCATTCTTGTGCATGAGAATATTCATTTCCTCAATGCTGCTAAAAAAGAAGGATTTTTGATAAAGTTGGATCTAGCGAAGGCTTATGATAGAGTGGATTGGCATGTCCTTTTTCAGAATCATGGAGGCTTTTGGATTTGATGAGAAGATAACCAAAATTATCATAGAGTTGATAACCACTCCTATGTTTTCAATTCTTATTAATGGATCTCCTACAAAATTCTTTAAATCGCCAAGGGGGCTCAGACAAGGAGATCCCATATCTCCTATACTTTTCACCATTTTGGCGAAGAGTATGAGCAGATTGATACATAATTTTAAAGTGAATAAAATCATCAAAGGCCTTCAACCTTCCTCTGCTAATGTTTTTTGTTCTCATCAACAGTTTGTTGATGATACTATCCTCATGGGATAATCTTTTGTTGGGGAGGCTGATGCCTTCAAAACCACTCTTAATTCTTATACTTCAGCTACTGGCCAGCAAGTCAATTGGGAAAAATCAATTATATACTTCATGAACACTTTGGTCATAAGACAACAAAGAATTGCCAAAATTATTGGTTGCAAGGTGGACATGCTCCCTTCCACCTACTTGGGTCTTCCCTTGGATTTAGTTCCCCCAAACTCCTTCTAGAATATGCTTATTGACAAACTCAACAAAAAACTTGCTGGGTGGAAAGGTGCCATTTTATCTCAGGTTGGGAAATTTCAGCTCCTTCAAGCTACACTCCAGAACCTCCATGTTTATGCTCTCAGCTTATTTGGTATTCTGGCTAAATATGCTAAAGCATTGGAAAGAATCTAGAAGAGATTTCTATGGTCAGGAGTTGAAGAAAAAAAGAGGATATCCTTGGTTGCTTGGGACAAAGTTTGTAAACCAAAGAACAAAGGAGGGCTGGGGATTAAAGCTCTAAAAACCTTTAATAAAGCTCTTCTAGCAAAACAATTATGGAGAGCTTATGATACCAAGAAAGATTGGAATCAAATCTAGTTTGACAAATATATTCAAAATCAGCCTATCTAGGGGGTCCTTAATTCTGAAGACATCCCTATTGGATCCTTCATTTGGAATAGTATTATCAAATCCATAAAAGTGGCCAAAGCTGGAGCTAGATGGGTCCTTGGAAAAGGTGACAAAATAAGGTTTTGGGAGGATCCTTGGATGAAGAGTGAAGCTCTTTTTGATCAAGGCAATAGTCAATTTATTGAGGAATGTAAAAGGAGGTTTGGACTTATGGTGTGTGACTACTGGAAGGAGAACAAATGGGTGAGGCATGATGTTATACATGCTGGAATTTCTCTGCTCCAGAAGGAGTTGTTGTCCTTTTCTCTTAACAAAGACTATGATGATGTTTTTCTCTGGAAAAGTAATCCTAGAGGTGAATTTATGGTTGCTTTTGCCTACAAAAACACTTTTTCTCAGACCACTAATCCCATTTGGAGTAAACTTTGGAACAACATTCTGATCCCTAAAGTCAATATGTTCTTTTGGCTTGCTACTCATAATAGGACCCTTACTATTGATAATTTGGTCTGAAGAGGCTTTAAATTCCCTAATAGGTGTGAGCTTTGCCAGAAAGAGGAAGAATTAGTTGATCATCTTTTTTTTCACTACTCTTTTACATGGGAAATTTGGAGTAAGTTATGGGAGAAATGGAAAGTAGATTGGGTTATGAACAAGAGTCTCAAAAATATTATCTAGCAATGGAATTTCCCCACCAAATGCCAGCTTATCAAGAACCTTTGGTCCTTGACCCTACCCATGACTTGCTAGGGTATTTGAAAAAAGAGAAATAATAGAATATTTAGGGAAGCTAAGTGCACCTCTCAAGTGGTCTTTGAAAATATTTGCAGGGCTATAAAAGAGAACCTCAATATTCCTCATAGGAATAATAAGCAATGGTTTGCTACTGATATGAATGAAATGGAAAAAGGTATCCTCACTGAATGGAACCTAATACACAAAGTCTGCAGATTTGACAATAAGAACATGATAGATAATATTGTTTGGCGTTTTCCTGATCATGATTGGATAAAGGTGAATTTCGATGGGGCGGCTAAAGGCAACCCTGGGAAGTCTGGTGGTGGAGGAGTTATCAGAATTGCTCAAGGAATCTACATTGTAGCTATTGCTTCTCCTTTTGGGGTCCAAAATAATCATGTGGTTGAAGCTCTAGCCATGCTAAAAAGCCTCTAGCTTGCTCAAGGATTCAAATTTAAAAAAATTTGGTTGGAAGGGGATTCCCTAAATATCATCCAGACCCTCAAAGGTACAAGCTCTATCTCTTGGAATATTACTAACTTAGTTGAAAGTGCTAAAAAATTATTAAATAACTATGTTAGTATTATTATATCTCTTACCTAAGAGAAGGCAATAAGGTAGCAGATATCTTAGCTAATGAAGGGGTCAATTTAGAGGAGGATGTTAAATATATGGGAGAAACTAATTGTAAAAGGGATGTTAGAGAGCAATTATTTTTTTATCACATTAATGGGTCAAGTTAATATCATGATTATCTTTTGGGGAACGGATTCTAAAGACAGATTTTGGGGTAAGATTAACTATCAGTTAATGATTGCCTTTTGGCATCATTTCTATAATCATATGTGTGAGGAGGATTATAATAATAAATGTTAGTTTTGTGCAACCATTAACATAAGCTTCAAAACCATGAAAGAGACTCTTCTCTGTAACTCCATAATTTTATACAAGAATTTGGGGTTACACCTATGGATTGTGAATTACATCTTTGGGTTTTTCTACTTGTTGTTCAAAATGGGTGGTAATTTAAATAGGAATGAGCCCCCAGGATGCAAAAACTAGAAGAGTGAATGAAAAGTTTGGAGAAGGCTTCATAGATATGGCTTTACTGACTATATGGAAAAGCTTCATGGAAGCATAAATTTGGTGTCATATGGTTTTGCTAGAGGCTGGAATAACAATAGAGTCACCTTTTTTGGGGAGATATGAAAAATTGATGAGGAGCTGGTTGCAGAGGTCACGGGTCTTCAGAAGGAGGGTACTAAATTCTATAGAGACTGGAAGTATGTAGCCGAAGCATTCAAAAACTTCCCGAAATTGGAGGATGAGAAGGGCAAGCTTGTTAAGAAAGACAACATCTCCTACTACATTGCCCAGCAGGTAAAACCCTTTTGGAAAAAAGTTTTAAGGGTTTTAATGGAGTTTCTCACTGTTGATGATAGATTTACTAAAATCTATAACTATCATTTTGCAATTCTTAACCACTTTTGTCATGGGGCTAAAATTTCCCTGCCTTATTACTTAGCATCCTCTTTCAATGAGAGTCTAGCTCATCATGCTAAAAAACCTAATTCTTACCCTATAGCCCATCAGGGGCTCATATTGCTCATTTATGAATATCTGAAGGAAAAGGCTAGGGCTACCAAAGATGATCCGCTGATCACTAATGCACATATTTCTGAGAGCTGCAAAGATTCTGATTCAGATGAGGATCAACCTAATGCCCCCGCCCACAAAAAAGGAGAGCTGATTTAGATAATGTGGAAACAGAGGTACACTGTGATGTGGAGGAACAAAAGGGGAAGGATATTGAGACAAAAATGGAGAGTGAGAAGGATGAGAATGTTGATGAAGAGGAAGAAGAGGGAAACTCTGAAAAATCCTCACTCTAACCCTATGGGCTCGGATAGTAGGAATGTCGCTCTGAAATCTAAGGAGGAAGACAACCCTAACTTTGTGGGCACTAAGCAGGGTAGGGATTCTTCGAACAATATTTTGAATACTACTCATAACTGTACTCTGGAATCCTTCAACTTCCAGAAATGGGTTGTTGACAATATTACTAGTATGCAAAGTAAATAGAGGGATTTGGAAAATAAGATAAATAATTTGATTAAGGATACAAATTCTAGGAAAAAGAATGAGGAGACGGAAACCAGTGAAACCGAGGAGGAAATCGAGATGGAGGATTGGCTGGAAAAAGGCTTGATCAAAGGGGATCTAAAACATCAGGACGATGTTATCAGAATTTTGAAAGAACAGACTGAGGAGGATAAAGACAATATCAATACCCATGTTGCCCACACTGAAAAGGCTCTGAAAAGTTTCATGAATCATAGTCTTCAGGTCCTAAAAGTTTTGTCACAGAATATGAATGCTCTAGTGGATCATTTGGAGAGGAAAAATCAAGATAAGAATTTGGTAATCATTGAAAATGTACCAACTTCTAGCTCCACTCATCAGATTTCCAAGCAAAGGACTAGGCAGAATACTACTAAGATGGAGACCAAATCGAAAGATATCCAGCTGAGATAGGAGAGAAATAACCTGAGGGAAGCGGCCAAGGTGATGATTGGTGCAGGAGCACCTAGGCCAACCTACAAAACCATGAAGACAATGAAGATACCAGGAAGGTTTTATGAAGCAAATCAAGTTGTTTGGAGAGTTTTGGAGCCAATCATGGCTTTTGAAAGCAATAAATCATATGTAATGTATAAAAGTCCTAAAGGTCCTGATAAAGGCCTAAGGATCAAAATGCTATGTAATTGGGCAAATGATGCCTAGGAGTCTAGATAGGTTGATAAGGGTTTAATATGCTTTAAATGATCATATCATGATTAAATCCCATTGATTTGATAGGTTTTAGTTGGTTAGAAGAATTAAAAATAAAGTTTAAATTCAAAAACTTGACTTCCAACAGCTAGTTCTAGTTTTGGTGGGAATTAAGTTTTGGAGTTGTTTAAGCATTTTAATCACTCTAATCAATTGGAGATCGGTTGGAGTTGGTTGGGGAAGGTCTTATAAAGTCCCTAACATCATTTTTGTGTGGTTGGATGACGCTGGTATGGACTTGTATAGACTGTCTCAAAGGATGGATGCAAAATAACATGTAAAATAGTTTAATAACCCATGATTGATAGGAAGGAGTGAAGAGTGCAGGTGTACACCATGAAAGTTGCATGAAAGTTGAAGAAAAGTGACTGACAATGAGTGAAAATGAAGGCTAGGGTGTAGCAGCAGAGAATCTACTTGACCCAGGGGGTATTTTATGCATTTAAGTGTCTAGAAACACCATTGTAAAGGTGTTTGAACTTTTGTTGAGCCTCACAAATGAATGGAGGTGGGATTTCTAGAAAGCCCTAGTTGTAAGGTTGATTTAGTGAGGTTTTTGGAGTTTGGGTATTTAGGAATGCAACTGAACCTTAATACCTTGAAAATCCTTGGTTTGGCATCATAATTAGATATTTTATGGAATAATTAGACCTGAGGATGAATTTGAATCATAGTTCCTTAACAAAACAGGCCAAATTAGCCCTCACAGTGACTAGGGACAACAGTTTTTTGAGTGATTTGTTCCAAAACAATCATAGGCAATATTTTGGGTGTTGATAGAGGTTGATATTGGGTATCTAAATAAGTCATAACATTGGTTGGTGTTTTGGGAAATGTGTGTGAAAAGAGCCAAAAACAGTCCAGCAGGCTACTAGGAGACTAGGCCTAGTGAAGGGCTAGATTTGGGTTTTTGTATCAGTTGATGAGTTGAGGGTTTGAAAACCTTAGAGACATGTTACTTGAAGTTATTTGATGTGTGTAGAGGTGGAGGAAACACTTGATTAAGGTGAAGACAAGTTTTGAGCCTATTGAGGCACTTTGTGCATTTGAAACACCATAGGAGTGTTGGGGTTTGGGTCCATATTCCATTCTAGTTTACAAGATTGCAACTAAATCCTCCATCCTCTGCATCAAGTGGTATCAGAGCATCAGTAAAAGATCTGGTGCAGGTTTGTTCAAGTTAGTTATGGGACCTACGAATCAGTTGGCAAGAGAATTAAAAGAATTGAAGGAAATCCTAGAAAGGGAAAGAAGGGAAAGAAGGGAACAAGAAGCAGCAAGAGAGCAGGCTAAGGCAAGAGAAGAAAGACAATGAAGAAGGGAGAGAGAAGCTATGAAATCAAGGATAGATAACCTTGAGAGGAATAGAAGAAGAGAAGAGAAAGACAACCTAGAAGGCAATAATGAAGAAGAAGTGAATGAGATAGCAGATCAAGAGCAACGAACAAATGACATAGAGGACCCTGAAGAAAAGAGATTTGTTAGATTGTTGAAGGCTGTACAAGGTAGTGGAGGTAAGAGTCATATTGATTTGCCTATCTATCAGGGGAAGATGGCTAGTGAAGATGTGTAAGGATGGCTTGATGCCTTAGATAACCATTTTGAGTTTGAAGAAATGGAAGAGGAGAAGAAAGTGAAATTTGCAAAGACTAAGTTGAGAGGTAAAGCATTGACATCGTTGACTAGTTTTCAGAATGATAGGATGGCAAGAGGATTAACAAAAGTGTCTACATGGTCAAGAATGAAAAGTTTGATGAAAGAGCAGTTCCTACCATTTGATTATACCATTCATGTGAAGAGGATGAGACAGAATCTGAAACAAAAAGAGATGGATGTAATGGCTTACACTGAGAAATTTCACAAGCTCAGTATCAGAGGAGGTTATGAGGAAGAAGATGAAAAGGTAGCCAGATATATCAATGGCTTGAGATTTAACTTACAAGATGAGATTGGTATACAAATACCAAAAACAATAGGTGAATGTTATCAGTTGGCAATTAGAGCAGAAGAGAAGGTGAAAAGAAAACAAGAAAGATCAGGTAATGGTGGAAGAGGAGGCATTTCTAATAGAGGAAGAGGTAATAGAGATCAAGGGCAAGGTAGCAATGAGAAAGACAAAGAAAGTTTTTCAGAACCAAGAGGAGGATACAACCATAGAGGTGGTAGATTTGGAAGAGAAAGTGGAATCTTTATAGGTAAGTGTTTTCATTACAATGAGATTGGGTACCAATCATTCAGATGTCCTAAGTGGATTGAATGTGAACAAGGTAGAGATAGAAGAGTGAATATGGTACAAGAAGATGAGAAGAAAGAAGAATCAAAGAGAGCAGACCCTATCCTTGAAGGTGACTCCATGATGGTAAGGCAAGGTGAGAAACTTCAGCAAGAACCAAAGGTAACAATCTTCAACTACTTGTTTATGTAAAGGAAAGATATGTAAGGTAATCATTGATTCAGGATCACATAGTAATCTTGTGTCTCTTGATATGATAACCAAGTTAGGAATTGTACCATTTGACCATCCTAATCCCTACAAGGCCACTTGGGTTACCCAACAGCAGCATGTAGAGGTTAGTTTGAAGGCTTATGTGAATTTTTCTATTGGTCCATATCAAGATAAGGTATTATGTGATGTGGTTCCTATGACTGGTGCACATTTGATATTAGGAAGACCATGGCAACATAGTAGAAAAACACTACATGATGTTTTTGATAACACATATTTGGTTCATAAAGATGGTCAAAAATATAAGTTGAATCCTTTACCTTTGGGGGTCTTGAAAGAGCATCCTATAATATGTTTTGGGGAGAATTTACCAATGATAAGGCAGGTTGAAAAATAAGAAGATACTGGTTGGAAGGAAGATGTTAATTTGTAGCAGACTATGAGGAAGAATAGTCCTCTTCATGATGATTTATGGGATTTATCTTTTGTGCAAATGGTTCAATCAAATGTCCTATTGTTGAGCAGGGATATGTGAGTGTGAAAGAGAAGTTGCAGGTACAGCAAGTGGATCAGAGAAAAGCAGACGTACAGATTGGTTATGAGCAGCAATGTCCTAAACAAGAGCGGCAAAATACATGTTTTTTTTCTAATCTAGTGTGTGATGTGACTACAGGTTTGAGAAGCAGAAAGAAGGTGACTTTTGGGGATTATTTCAGCCCTCAATCAGGATTTGTAAGGAGCCAACAACAATCTGATGTTTGGAAGCAACAACATCACTCTTGGGACAAGAGTATTTTAATTGGTGGGGAGTATGGTGCAGGAGCACCCAGGCCAACCTACAAAACCATGAAGACAATGAAGATACCAGTAAGGTTTTATGAAGCAAATCAAGTTGATTGGAGAGTTTTGGAGCCAATCATGGATTTTGAAAGCAATAAATCATATGTAATGTATAAAAGTCCTAAAGGTCCTGATAAAGGCCTAAGGACCAAAATGCTATGTAATTGGGCAAATGATGCCTAGGAGTCTAGACAGGTTGAATAAGGGTCTAATATGCTTTAAATGATCATATCATGATTAAATCCCATTGATTTGATAGGTTTTAGTTGGTTAGAAGCATTAAAAATAAAGTTTAAATTCAAAAACTTGACTTCCAACAGCTAGTTCTAGTTTTGGTGGGAATTAAGTTTTGGAGTTGTTTAAGCATTTTAATCACTCTAATAAATTGGAGATCAGTTGGAGTTGGTTGGGGAAGGTCTTATAAAGTCCCTAACATCATTTTTGTGTGGTTGGATGATGTTGGTACGGACCTGTACGGACTGTCTCAAAAAATTAATAAAAAAACTCTTTATTTGCTGTCAAATCCTTATTTTTTTATGCTTTCTTTGCATTGAAAGGCTAAGGGATCATCATTGCTGTACATTGGGGGTTTATTGGTTATTCTTTTGATGTATTGAGTGCATTTTTGAAGTCTTTCAAGTATCATATTTTTGTTTATTGCTGACTGTCCTAGAAAAGACAGTGATTTTTCACTAATTTATGAATTTCCAAGCATGTAAGGATCCATCCTATGAATGTACAGGTCTGATTCACATAGGATGGATGCAAAATAACATGTAAAATAGTTTAATAACCCATGATTGATAGGAAGGAGTGAAGAGTGCAGGTGTACACCATGAAAGTTGCATGAAAGTTGAAGAAAAGTGACTGAAAATGAGTGAAAATGAAGGCTAGGGTGTAGCAGCAAAGAATCTACTTGAACCAGGGGGGTATTTTATGCATTTAAGTGTCTAGAAACACCATTGTAAAGGTGTTTGAACTTTTGTTGAGCCTCACAAATGACTGGAGGTGGGATTTCTAGAAAGCCCTAGTTGTAAGGTTGATTTAGTGAGGTTTTTGGAGTTTGGGTATTTAGGAATGCAACTGAACCTTAATACCTTGAAAATCCTTGGTTTGGCATCATAATTAGATACTATATGGAATATTTAGACCTAAGGATGAATTTCAAGCATAGTTCCTTAACAAAACTGGCCAAATTAGCCCTCACAGTGACTAGGGACAGCAGTTTTTTGAGTGATTTGTTCCAAAACAATCATAGGCAATATTTTGGGTGTTGATAGAGGTTGATATTGGGTATCTAAATCAGTCATAACATTGTTTTGTGTTTTGGGAAATGTGTGTGAAAAGAGCCAAAAACAGTCCAGCAGGCTACTAGGAGACTAGGCCTAGTAAAAGGCTAGATTTGGGTTTTTGTATCAGTTGATGAGTTGAGGGTTTGAAAACCTTAGAGACATATTACTTGAAGTTATTTGATGTGTGTGGAGGTGGAGGAAACACTTGATTAAGGTGAAGACAAGTTTTGAGCCTATTGAGGCACTTTGTGCATTTGAAACACCATAGGAGTGTTGGGGTTTGGGTGCATATTCCATTCTAGTTTACAAGATTGCAACTAAATCCTCCATCCTCTACATCAAGTGGTATCAGAGAATCAGTAAAAGATCTGGTGCAGGTTTGTTCAAGTTAGTTATGGGACCTAAGAATCAGTTGGCAAGAGAATTAAAAGAATTGAAGGAAATCCTAGAAAGGGAAAGAAGGGAAAGAAGGGAACAAGAAGCAGCAAGAGAGAAGGCTAAGGCAAGAGAAGAAAGACAATGAAGAAGGGAGAGAAAAGATATGAAATCAAGGATAGATAACCTTAAGAGGAATAGAAGAAGAGAAGAGAAAGACAACCTAGAAGGCAATGATGAAGAAGAAGTGAATGAGATAGCAGATCAAGAGCAACGAACAAATGACATAGAGGAGCCTGAAGAAAAGAGATTTGTTAGATTGTTGAAGGCTGTACAAGGTAGTGGAGGTAAGAGTCATATTGATTTGTCTATCTATCAGGGGAAGATGGCTAGTGAAGATGTGTTAGGATGGCTTGATGCCTTAGATAACCATTTTGAGTTTGAAGAAATGGAAGAGGAGAAGAAAGTGAAATTTGCAAAGACTAAGTTGAGAGGTAAAGCATTGACATGGTTGACTAGTTTTCAGAATGATAGGATGGCAAGAGGATTAACAAAAGTGTCTACATGGTCAAGAATGAAAAGTTTGATGAAAGAGAAGTTCCTACCATTTGATTATACCATTCATGTGAAGAGGATGAGACAGAATCTGAAACAAAAAGAGATGGATGTAATGGCTTACACTGAGAAATTTCACAAGCTCAGTATCAAAGGAGGTTATGAGGAAGAAGATGAAAAGGTAGCCAGATATATCAATGGCTTGAGATTTACCTTACAAGATGAGATTGGTATACAAATACCAAAAACAATAGGTGAATGTTATTAGTTGGAAATTAGAGCAGAAGAGAAGGTGAAAAGAAAACAAGAAAGATCAGGTAATGGTGGAAGAGGAGGCATTTCTAATAGAGGAAGAGGTAATAGAGATCAAGGGCAAGGTAGCAATGAGAAAGACAAAGAAAGTTTTTCAGAACCAAGAGGAGGATACAACCATAGAGGTGGTAGATTTGGAAGAGGAAGTGGAATCTTTACAGGTAAGTGTTTTCATTGTAATGAGATTGGGCACCAATCATTCAGATGTCCTAAGTGGATTGAATGTGAACAAGGCAGAGATAGAAGAGTGAATATGGTACAAGAAGATGAGAAGAAAGAAGAATTATAGAGAGAAGACCCTGTCCTTGAAGGTGACTTCTTGATGGTAAGGCAAGGTGAGAAACTTTAGCAAGAACCAAAGGTAACAATCTTCAGAACTACTTGTTTATGTAAAGGAAAGATATGTAAGGTAATCATTGATTCAGGATCACATAGTAATCTTGTGTCTCTTGATATGATAACCAAGTAAGGAATTGTACCATTTGACCATCTGAATCCCTACAAGGCCACTTGGGTTACCCAACAGTAGCATGTAGAGGTTAGTTTGAAGGCTTATGTCAATTTTTCTATTGGTCCATATCAGGATAAGGTACTATGTGATGTGGTTCCTATGACTTGTGCACATTTGATATTAGGAAGACCATGGCAACATAGTAGAAGAACACTAAATGATGGTTTTGATAACACATATTTGGTTCATAAAGATGGCTAGAAATATAAGTTGAATCCTTTACCTTTGGGGGTCTTGAAAGAGCATCCTATAATATGTTTTGGGGAGCATTTACCAATGATAAGGCAGGTTGAAAAACAAGAAGATACTGGTTGGAAGGAAGATGTTAATTTGTAGTAGACTATGAGGAAGAATAGTCCTCTTCATGATGATTTATGGGATTTATCTTTTGTGCAAATTGGTTCAATCAAATTTCCTATTGTTGAGCAGGGATATGTGAGTGTGAAAGAGAAGTTTTAGGTATAGCAAGTGGATCAGAGAAGAGCAGATGTACAGATTGGTTATGAGCAGCAATGTCCTAAACAAGAGTAGCAAAATACATGTTTTGTTTCTAATCTAATGTGTGATGTGACTACAGGTTTGAGAAGCAAAAAGAAGGTGAATTTTGGGGATTATTTCAGCCCTCAATAGGGATTTGTAAGGAGCCAATAGTAATCTGATGTTTGGAAGCAACAGCATCACTCTTGGGACAAGAGTATTTTAATTGGTGGGGAGTATGGTGCAGGAGCACCCAGGCCAACCTACAAAACCATGAAGACAATGAAGATACCAGGAAGGTTTTATGAAGCAAATAAAGTTGATTGGAGAGTTTTGGAGCCAATCACGGCTTTTGAAAGCAATAAATCATATGTAATGTATAAAAGTCCTAAAAGTCTTGAGAAAGGCCTAAGGACCAAAATGCTATGTAATTGGGCAAATGATGCCTAGGAGTCTAGATAGGTTGAATAAGGGTCTAATATGCTTTAAATGATCATATCATGATTAAATCCCATTGATTTGATAGGTTTTAGTTGGTTAGAAGCATTAAAAATAAAGTTTAAATTCAAAAACTTGACTTCCAACAGCTAGTTCCAGTTTTGGTGGGAATTAAGTTTTGGAGTTGTTTAAGCATTTTAATCACTCTAATCAATTGGAGATCGGTTGGAGTTTGTTGGGGAAGGTATTATAAATTCCCTAACATCATTTTTGTGTGGTTGGATGATTCTGGTATGGACTTGTACGGACTGTCTCAAAAAATTAATAAAAAAACTCTTTATTTGTTGTCAAATCCTTGTTTTTTCATGCTTTCTTTGCATTGAAAGGCTAAGGGATCATCATTGCTGTACATTGGGGGTTTATTGGTTATTCCTTTGATGTATTGAGTGAATTTTTGAAGTCTTGAAAGTATCATATTTTTATTTATTGCTGACTGTCCCAGAAAAGACAGGGATTTTTCACTAATTTGTGAATTTCCAAGCATGTAAGGATCCATCCTATGAATGTATGGGTCTGATTCTCATATGATGGATGCCAAATAACATGTACAATAGTTTACTAACCCATGATTGATAGTAAGGAGTGAAGAGTGTAGGTGTACACCATGAAAGTTGCATGAAAGCTGAAGAAAAGTGACTAAAAATGAGTGAAAATGAAGGCTAGGGTGTAGCAGCAGAGAATCTACTTGAACAAGGGGGGTATTTTATGCATTGAAATGTCTAAACACAACATTGTGAAGGTGTTTGAACTTTTTTTGAGCCTCAGAAGTGACTGGAGGTGGGATTTCTAGAAAGCCCTAGTTGTAAGGTTGATTTAGTGAGGTTTTTGGAGTTTGGGTATTTAGGAATGCAACTGAACCTTAATACCTTGAAAATACTTCGTTTGGAATCATAATTAGATATTGTACAGAAGGGTTAGACCTAAGGATGAATTTGAAGGGTAGTTCCTTAACAAAACAAGCCTAATTAGCCCTCACGGTGACTAGGGACAACAATTTTTTGAGTGATTTGTTCCAAAACAATCATAGGCAATATTTTGGGTGTTGATAGAGGTTGATATTTGGTATCTAAATCAGTAATAACATTGGTTTGTGTTTTGGGAAATGTGTGTGAAAAGAGCCAAAAATAGTCCAATAGGCTACTAGGAGACTAGGCCTAGTGAAGGGCTAGATTTGGGTTTTTGTATTAGTTGATGAGTTGAGGGTTTGAAAACCTTAGAGACATGTTACTTGAAGTTATTTGATGTGTGTGGAGGTGGAGGAAACACTTGATTAAGTTGAAGACAAGTTTTGAGCCTATTGAGGCACTTTGTGCATTTGAAACACCATAGGAGTGTTGGGGTTTGGGTCCATATTCCATTCTAGTTTACAAGATTGCAACTAAATCCTCCATCCTCTGCATCAAGTGGTATCAGAGCATCAGTAAAAGATCTGGTGCAGGTTTGTTCAAGTTAGTTATGGGACCTAAGAATCAGTTGGCAAGAGAATTAAAAGAATCATAATTAGATATTGTACAGAAGGGTTAGACCTAAGGATGAATTTGAAGGGTAGTTCCTTAACAAAACAAGCCTAATTAGCCCTCACGGTGACTAGGGACAACAATTTTTTGAGTGATTTGTTCCAAAACAATCATAGGCAATATTTTGGGTGTTGATAGAGGTTGATATTTGGTATCTAAATCAGTCATAACATTGGTTTGTGTTTTGGGAAATGTGTGTGAAAAGAGCCAAAAACAGTCCAATAGGCTACTAGGAGACTAGGCCTAGTGAAGGGCTAGATTTGGGTTTTTGTATTAGAGACATGTTATTTGAAGTTATTTGATGTGTGTGGAGGTGGAGGAAATACCTTAGAGACATGTTATTTGAAGTTATTTGATATGTGTGGAGGTGGAGGAAATACCTGATTAAGGTGAAGACAAGTTTTGAGCCTATTGAGGCACTTTGAGCATTTGAAACACCATAGGAGTGTTGGGGTTTGGGTCCATATTCCATTCTAGTTTACAAGATTGAAACTAAATCCTCCATCCTCTACATCAATGATGCTTTTGGTTCAAAATGGTGAGGATTCTATAAAATTATTCAATTGATATGTAATGCTGGGTTTGGGAGGCCAAATTCTTGTTGGCTCCTTGCTGTCTTTTTGTCTTTGATGTTGGTTTTTGTGCTGGTCTTTTGCAGCTATTTTGTCTTGTTTCTTTAATGCTCATCTTTCTTCATACGACAGTGCTAATAGCTTCTCTCTAGTAGATCTTTGGAACATTCCCTTCAATTAGCATAGTCCTTGCAACATCCAAGATTGTCTTGTTCTTCCTTTCAATAACTCCATTCTGCTAAGGGGTTCTAGGAGCTGATAATTATCTTATAATCCCATACTTATCACAAAATGAATCAAACTCACCAAAATAGAGTTCTCCTCCTCCATCAGATCTTAGAAATTTCACCTTCAGTCCTGTCTCAGTCTCAACCTTTTCTTTGAATATCTTGAATTTACCTAATGCTTTTGATTTTTTCTTCAAAAGACAACTCACATTGTTGTGCTCTATGAAGTGTACCTGTACCTGCAAACACAATACACTCAATAAATCATTACAAGCAATGGTTATTAAATTGAAACAATGAAAGACAAAACCATAGCTAATCGACTTATTGCCTCCTAGTAAATGCGAGTATGAAAAATGCTCTCAGATCTGTTTATGCAAATTCCAGTGACTTGACTACACTTAGATGGAGGATTTGAATGAAGAAAATGCATGATCTAGCAAGAACAACATGATTAAGCTACACGAATGATTGATCTAGCATGATTAAGCTAAGATTTAAGCTAAAATTGAGCATTATAACATTACTAAAACTGATAAACTATAAGATAGATGCCTATAATAATAATGCATAAGATGAGAATGAGATAGGATCAAATGATATACAAGAATGATATGAAATTGGGACATGAAATTAGGACATTAAATTGATTTGGGACATGAAAATTGGGACCCTTTGAGCTCCAAAATGAGGTCTATTTATAGGATTTTCCAAGGCTAGGGGTGATGTGGCAAGAATCAATGGTCAAGATTGAACTGAAGATATCAATGGTTAAATTGGAGGAGGATGGCAAAGGGGGTTGGATTATAGAGAACATTTGTCATCTCTATGGTGACAAGTGTCAATAGGATTCTAGAAGGGTTGGATGAAAGGGAACACTTAGTGAAAAGTGTCACAAAGGTTCTAGAAGATGTTGGATGAAAGGGGACATGGTGGTAGGTAGAATGGGTTAGGTTTAGGAATGGTTAGGTTTAAGAGTGGTAGAAGCTAGGAGAATTTGAAATTAAAAATTCAAATAATAGGAAGAGGCTAATTAATCTCAACAACTCATGATTTTGATTTGTTTTAATTAATTTGGGGATTTAGAAGAAATGATTTTGGATGAGGGAATTAATTAATTTGAATTAATTAATTAAACGGGTGAAATGAACCTATTAAATAAATCCTTAGATTTATTAATAAGTAGATGAGTGAGAGATTTAATCAAATTGCTTAGTGAATTCAATTAAATTGGGAAGGAGAGATTAATTAAATAATTGCTTATTTAATTAATTATCTTCAGACTATTTTTAGGTGTATACATTTTTCTCCTCTTTGAAGCGAGGTGTGATGATGCATTGATTCAAAGAATAATCTCATTTTGATGATGGTGTTGATTTGATAGGATGCCGCAGCTCTTGATTGCTAAATTCCAGTATGATGATGTCTCCTTGGGAGATCAATTGAGATAATTGATCTTTGGAGTTTTTGCGAGATTGATATCCAGATAGATTTGATTTGATTTCTACAACTGTGTTTTGATGAAAATGCAAGTTCTTCGATTTGCTTGATTGCTTAGATGGGTAAGATTGAAAAATCTTGATTGATTAGATTTAGTCTGGTTTCAGGAAGGATTCATCCTGTATAAGACAATGATGATCAAAGTGTCTGGTTTCAGGAAGGATTCATCTTGTATAAGACATGATCAGAATGTCTAGTTTCAGGAAGGATACATCATGTATAAGACATGAATCAGAATCAGATCATCTGGTTTCAGGAAGGATTCATCCTATATAAGATGTGATAGAATTGATTAGGTTTGATTTATTGTTTTGATTTGATAAGGTTGATAGATAAAGAACTGACATTTTGTTGATATCAAGTTGTTGAAATATTTGGATATGCTGATTGTTAATTCTGTTGAGGCAGATGGCATAAGATTTTTGCTGGGTTGATAATATCATGAGAGAGATATGAGTCATTATTCTGATTGTGTATACACTTGTGATGATGCTTTGATGATTCCTGCGATAGATTTAACCTTGGATAAAAGGAGCCTTTATGATCACATGCAAGAATGAAATGCAAGCTAAAATGCAATGGAATGCAAAGCTATGACCGGTCTAGTCACTGGATTATTTTGCATTTTTGTCATCATTGAGCTTTTTGAAATGTGGGAAGTGAGTGCAAACATCGATGGTATAATTAAACCATGATGACCTGAGCATTACTTTCCTGGATTTTGATATAGCAAGTTAACACAAGCATCGAGGTATATTTGAACCAAGATGACCTGAGTGTTGTTTGCATAAAATAGGCAGTATTAATCATTTCAATACGTAAATTGGAAATGTCTTCAATGATACTTCGATGATCATGTCCCGAGACAAAATTTTTTCACATTAGTGATTAATTTTCAGACATCAGACAAGAAAAATATCATGTTTCTTCCTTGTTCCTCTAGTCAATGACATCGTGGAGTCACTCAGAAATCATGATAGCGAAAAGCAATATACAAAAATTTGAACAATCATGTTACAATCATCATTCAAAAAGATATTATCCATTGAAAAGTGTGTGATGTGCTTAAATTGACTTCGTGATAGCTTGATATTTGATAGTTTGATCTTGTGTTCAATGTTGGATGTGTCTCAATTTTCGCTTGTTAAGAGTTGTCTAACTGTTTGTTCTACTTGTTTGATTAAGCTCAAAATGATCCAAAGTTTTACCCCAGCTAGGTGTAGGATTATGCCCCAAGACTAGAAACAAAGTCGTAATGATATATCCAATGATCCAAACCATGGTAAGAAGCCACCTGGGATGCCTGCGTATGTACAAAGGCTTATGATGCATATGGATAGTGCTAATGGAAGAATGAATGCAAGTGGAACGAATGCATGAACTAATAGATGGAAGAGCTAGCTGACAGATAGCACTTGTTTGCTAGGTTTTCACCATCTACTTTTATTGCACTTTTTCTGATATTTGATTTTTTTTGGATTTTCTGCTTTTTCACTATTTTTGATTTTTTTTTTCTCTTTTTTTTTTTTTTATTTCCTAATTTTTTCACTGTTTTTTATTTTTCTGATTTTTCATTGTTTTTTATTTTTTCTTATTTTTCACTTTTTTTTTATTTTTTTTATTTTTCAGACATAGAATTTCTTCAGGTGCATGCTATTGATAGGTTCCTCGAGCTGATCTTCATCCTGTGTTGATAGTTGATATGCTCCTGGCCCAAATACTGTTGTGACCACAAATGAACCTAACTAGTTTGGTTCAAATTTGCCTTTCTTTTCTCAATCTGCCTAGTTGCGTGGATTTTCTTTTAGCACTAGTTCTCCCACTTGAAAGATTCAGGGTTTGACCTTGTGATTATAACTTTGGCACAATCTTTGCTAATATACCTTTAGATGATCAAAGGCATTTTGTCTACATTCATGGATCAGTTCTAACTCCTGGAGTCTAGATACTCTATGTTCTTCATATGGGATGAGACCTTTTAGTGATACACGTAGAGAAGGTATCTCTACTTTGATTGGCAATATGGCTTCTGATCCACATACAAGAGAGAAAGGTGTGGCACCTATCGGTGTGTGGATACTAGTGTGGTAAGCCTAGAGAGTAGGGTTTAGTTGAATATGCCAATCTTTCCCAACATCATTCACTATCTTTTTGAGGATCTTCATAATAGTTTTGTTAGATGCTTCTGCCTATCCATTTCCCTATGGATAATATGGTGTGGAGAATCTGTGCTAGATTTTGAACTTCTCACATAGCTCTTATACATCTTGATTCTTGAATGGTCATTGGTATTCCATAGCGACAGATGATATAGTTTAAGATAAATGCAACAATTTGTTCTCCTATGATGTTTATGAGAGGTACCTCTTCAATCCATTTTGTAAAATATTTAGTAGCTACAAGGATGAATTTGTGTCCATTAGATGAGGAAGGATTTATCTTTCCTACTAGATCAAGTCCCCATTGAGAAAAAGGCCAAGATCTTGCTAAAGGATGTAGTTCTTATGCTGGTGCATGGATCAAGTTCCCATGGATTTGACATTGTTTGCATGTTCTTGCTATCTTAAAAGAATCTCGTTCCATAGTCGGCCAATAATAGCCCAAGCGTATGAGTTTTTTCGAAAGGGTAAGACCACTTGAATGAGTGCCACAAATGTCGTTATGGACTTCATGTAAGGCCTTCTCAGATTCTTCTTGTTCAAGACATCTTAAGAGAGTACCATCTAGACCTCGTTTATATAGGGTATCTACAACAAGAGTAAAATGGGAGGATTGGTGAATAAAGTTTCTCTTTTGGTTTTTTGATAAGTCGGGAGATAAGGTGTTGTCTTTCAGGTATGTGTAAGTTTGGCCATAGTGGGAGGAATCATGTCCAATAAGTTGACAGATGGCTTGGGAATTAGGACAATTAAAGGCAGGATGAAACAACTCTTCAACTAGGAATTCATAATGTTGTTGATTTTCCTATGTTTGCAATAGAGAAGCAAGTGTAGCCATGGCATCTGTTGCTTTGTTGTCATTTCTTGGAATCTGCTCAAAATTTATTTTTGCAAAGTACATCTTGAAATCATCCACCATCTTTTTGTAAGGCATGAGTTTATCATCTTTTGTTTGATAGTCATCATTAATTTGATTAATGACAAGCTGAGAGTCTCCAAAGACTTGAAGTTTTTTAATATTCCATTCTACTACCATTTTGATAAATAGAACGCCCGCTCCTGATTTATGTTGTGTTCCTTTATTGATGCTTGCTCTTGATCCATAATGTGTTCCATTATTGATGCTTGCTCTTGATCCATGATGTGTTCCATTATTGATGCTTGCTCCTGGACAAATATTTGGGTGATGCATTGTAAGATATGGATCAAACCCTACAACATCTGTATATGAACAAGTAAAATTGACTTGCCTTCTTTTGAATGGTTTAAAATATTTCTGCCTTGTTGGTTCTAATAGAGAAGTTGTTGGATGTAGATCAGTTGTGCCAATGATAGTTGCCTTTGCTGGTGCTATTATGATAGATAACTTCTCTTGATAACATTCAAGTAAGGTGTCAAATCTCCCATCTTCCAACACCTTGAGGAGGTTTTCACCATTAGATGCATCCTTTGGTTTTACATTTTTTTTGATCTAATGTTGCCAATGAATGGTTTTCAGCATTAGACCTGATGTTGTTTTCTTGATTTTCACTTTTGCGACTAGGAGATTTAACACCCACTTGACTAGAAGATACGTTAGTGGAATCCCTGGTGAAAGTTGTTGCGGGTTTGATTTCATCAAGATATAAGGATATGGCCTAGTCATTTGGAAAGGTATCAATAGTAGTATGTCCTTCATTTTCCTAGTCCATAGGTTTAGGATAGCTTAAGGATAAATGATCTTTAGGTTGAATTGTTTCAAAGATATTAGGGGTCATGATAGAGATGTCAGAGCTTTCGATATGTATGTCAATGTCTAGGATGGTACTCTCATCAGAATGACCTCATATAAGAAAATCCTGATCATCCTCAGTTAAGTCCATGTCAGTCGAATGTGATTCTGATTCAAGTAGGCTAGTTCCTAATGTTTTTTCTACATACGTGTGAACTACATCAAATTCTACATCTGCTTCTTCTCTTTCAATTTCAAGTTGCTCTTGTTTGCTTTTCCCTGATAGAAAATATTCTCCATTTCCCCGATCTTTTAGCTGAATTTGTTCTTCCATGTTTGACAAAATTGATGCAAATGATTGTTCCTTGGATTGTGTGCTTGAAGCTGCTACCTCTCTGTTATGTAGAACAATGACCTCTTGAGCTGATCTCTGATTATTACAACACTGCAATGGATTTGAGTCTGTTGATATTGTGATTTCCTGTCCATTGTATGGAAATTTGACACATTGATGATATGTTGATGTAACAGCTTGCAAGTCATGTATCTATCATCTCCACAAGAGTATGATATATGGTAGGTCCAAGTCTAAAACTTGGCATGCTATGTCCTTTTGTAAGGGTCCCACTGTGATGGGTAATATCACCATTCCTTTTGATGAATGCTCTTCTTCACCAGTTGTTTTGATTTTTATCCTTTTTCGGGGATCAACTGCATCTTCTGAATATCCTAGAGCATGAACAAGACTCAAAGAGCAAATGTTCAAGCTAGCTCCCCCATCTATTAGGACATGTTTAACAAGCATTCTATGAATGAGAACTTCAATTTTCAAGGAAGTGTTATGAGGATTTTGCAATGAATTAATGCTTGGATATGAAGGAGATGAGCTTTGAATAGGATCATCTGAAATAGGCTTGATGGCAATCCCAGATATCGCTTGGGGAACTTTAGCTTTGGATACATTATTTGGCAAGGATTCTTTGGAAGATTCTTGCAAGCTTTTAAGAGATGTAGGAATAGATTCCTTTGGAGAGTCAATTTTCTTATGGATGGATGGATCATTATTAGACATGGGTGCATGATTTTGATCTTCTTTAGCCAAATCCTTTAGGGATCTCTTTAAGAGGTGCATAAAAGAGCCACCTTTCTTCTGAGATGTGTTTGAATCCTTGTGAGGTTTTAACATAGTTGGATTTTGATTCTGAACTTGTTTGATTTCTCTGATATGCTAGTTTGTTATGTCTTCTTCTTGTGTTTTGCTTTGGTATGTCATGTTGTTCTGATTTTTCAGTTATTTCAAATGTTTCAACGATCTTATGTCTCTGTGCTCTAATCAAAATGGGCATTGTGTTTGATATTGTGCTAAGATTTGATTGTTTAAAGGTTGTTTTGATAAGTGATCAATAGTCAATTTCAAGGCCATAGAGTGATATGACACTAAAAGAGGATTCAAGTGTTTAAAGGTTTGCAAGTTTTTTGATCTTCGGTTTAGGAGTGCAATGATGGTGATTTGATAAGAACCAGGTCTAGTATGAATGATGTATCCTATGACGTGGGACAAGATTATCCTGACTAAACGTTTCTGTAGACACCTAAAAATGGTCAACGCTTGCGGGATCATACTTTAACATTTGCGCATTGCCTCATATTAGGTTTTTGCGTCGCATTAACATTTCTCCTATGATTTGCACTTGGTCTTTATCATTTGCGAACATCGAGTCATTCTTCTACATTCTTCATTTATCTCGCTCTTGAATTTGGTCTTGTCGACAACACTATCCAGTCATGATTTTAATCGATCTTATCCTATTGCATCAATGTCCGTGCTTATTTGTCATCATTTTGGACATCGTCAATCCTAATTAGGGTTTTGTCCTCTTATCAATCTTGTCGATTTATCATCAATCCTTATCATCAATTTTTCAATCTTGTCGTTTTAACGATTGATTTGTCATCGGTCGTTGTCATGTTCGATCTTGTCATTTTGTGATCAATTCGTCATTGATCGTGGTCATTTTCAATCCTGTCATTTTGCAATCTATTTATCATCGATTCTTTTCCTCTTGTCAATCTTGTCATTTTGCGATCGATTTGTCATCGATCATTGTCTGTCTCAAATATGTCAATTTGGATCAATTTGTCATTTTTCCTCGTCAATTGGCGCATTTTATCAATTAAAACATTTATCACATTGGTCATTTATCAATCCAAAATCAAATCAAATCGAGTCAATTATCTTTCATCAAGACCTAACTCATCTTCTAGGGTTTCGTGATTTAATCATTTAACCTTGTGTGTGTCATTTCTTCCTTTACGATTAATAAATTATTTATTTATCCTAAGTCTTCTCATTGCAATTAAATGTTCATTTAATTGGCTAATTATTCCTCTTTGTGACTTAATTAATAAATGACAAATTATTAATTAATTTACCTAATTTCTTAATTCCTAAATTCTTAATTTCCTAATTTCTTAATTTTCTAATTCCTAATTTCAATTTCCTCCTATTTCTCTCCTAAATTCATGGAAATGACATGTCAATTTGTCATAAATTTGTCATAATTGACAATCAATCAATTTTGACATAGAAGTTGTCATAATTTGTCATAAATTATCAATCAACAAATTTTGCATAGAAAGTGCATAATTTGTCATAATTTGTCATAATTGACATAATTGATTTGCAATTTCCATTTGAATTGAATCATGCTAATCTTGTCTTTTTCTCCAATTTCTCTATAAATTGGATGATCTTCATCAATCAAGGCTAATAATTGGTAATCAGACTATCGAATTTACGCTTCTAGTACTCTTGATCAAAAATCTCGTCTACTTGCTTTCAATTGTGTGTATGCACTAGTAGGTGAGATCCACAACAAACCATTTGAAGAGGAAAGAAGAACAATGGAGCCGCATGAAGGAGCATTCAAATCTGCTATTGGTTTGCATATGTCTTTGCTTTTGAATGTTTCTGTTTCATGTCTCTATTGAGTGTTGTTTAGGATAGATCATTGCAATGAATGCATTTGTGATCGAGCTATTATGTTTATCTTGTTTTGTGATGATTTCCTATTTCCTAATGTACATTAATTGGTGAACCCGACGTGAACACTAACCTTCTAACCTCTTTATGGTGTTTTGAGTGCTCTTAAGTTGATTTGCAGGCCAAAAAACTCAAAAACAGGGTCGTGCAGGGTTTTCTGGAGACTTCTGCGCTTGTGTCCTGCATCCTGCACCTGTGTTGAGCATTCTGTGCCTGTGTTGAAGACATTCTGCACTTGTGTCCTGCATTCTGCGCCTGTGTCATGGGTTCTGTGCCTGTGTAAAGTCCAGAACAGGGGTAAAAATGCAGTGTTTTATTTGAAATTTGTTTAGTTTTTGCATTCTATTTTCTGTGTTTTGGATTTTGGTACTAATTATCTGTGTAGAATCTTGGCATATGCATGGCAAAGACAATAAATCAAACTACTAACATGTGTTATGCAGAATCGATAGTCAAAGACAACAAATCAAACTTCTAACTTGGGTTTTTGCAGGTTGCCTTCGAGAAACAACTAAACTTGGTGTTTGTTATTAATGTTTTAGGCACCTAGTGATTTCTAATAGGTTGGAATGAACATGTTTTTGCTTTGATTGTTGAGTGTGACATTGGAGTAAGAGAGTATGCTCTCATCCTTTTAGGGTGATCAGAAATCCAGATCTTCGATACCATGCTTTTGTCTTTGATTGTGTGTCTCCTTTAGAGGGCCTGCCTTCCCGACCACTTTGCTTTTGCAAGCAAGTGATAATCGTGAGAAGGGAATGACCCAAAGTGAGTATGGCTATAATACCTTGGCATTCTAACTCACTATAAACAAATACCCAATGAGCGAAAGCTTTGAAGGAAGTGTTACATGGGAATTGCAGTTACTTGGGAAGTGATGACCCTTGAACTCTTTCTCATATCAACATCTAAGTAGGGCCTCTTGGTCTAAATCGTGCTTGCGCGACTACATTTGTTTGGTATCTTGATGGGCTTAATGTCTCAATCACGCTTGTACGACATCAAGGAGTAACGCTTAACAGAAATCCTTACTACACACCTTGATTTTAGAGGCCAAAAAACCCTTCTAGTTGCTTGAGAAGGACAAGTTCGGATACTTGGAAGAGATACTAAGTTCGCCATGGGGAGATTTCCACGGGGACTGATGCTTGGCTGCCCTGAGAAGTGAGTGCCGTGGAGGGGAGCCCGTGGGGTCAAGCATCTATGTATTCTCCTTGAATCCCATAACAAGTCTACCTCTCAAGTACCTAATGTCCTTGCCTACCATAAGAAATGTGTGAGTGAGCATGATTGTCTTGAGTCTAAGTTGAAATATCTTGTCTTCTTTGCTTGTCAAAAGTTGAATTGCATCTCATTTCAAAAGCAAGACAAATTGATTCAAAACAAGGCTAAACACAAGAACATTTCATCCAACAAAGTTCAAAACACCTTCAAACATGGTTGTCAAACATTGTTCAAAATCTTGTCTCAACATTCATGTCACTTAGATTTAGGTTCATCCTAGGTTGCATTTTACAAAGTTCATTGTCAAGTACCAAGGTTAGGTTTCACCTAAGTCATACTCCTTTGCATATCAATAAGGGTCATCCATTTGCATGTGTCCTCTTGCATTAAAGTCATACCATTGTCATACATTGCATACCCTAAGTCTCTTCATTAAGTTTAGGTCATTATCATATCATATTAGGGTTACTTGCATAGTAATTGTCCCTTAGCATATAGTGCCAAAACTAGGTTTTGTCATACTTGAGTAATCCAAATCTTTGATAAACCCTAAGTCATTGTTAAGAAGTCTAGACCTTGTCAAACCTTTTCTTTTTATGTCATTATTGTCATTTGGTCAAACCTAGCTTAGTATCCAAGCATATAGGGGAGACATTGTCATTTTGTCCTTTGAGGTCTAGACATCATTTCAATTTCCTAAGGGTCTCATTTTTAGAATTGTATTCATGAGTTTGTCAAAATATCGAAAAACAACCAAAAACATAGGTTGCATTCTTGCCATAGATTGCATGCTCGTCTATCTAGTTTGCATTTAGTTGCATAGCATACATTATCCTTGAAAAATTCCAAAATATTGCATGTGCATAGTGACATGTCTATTGAAAGAAGGTTCCAAGCACCAATGATGCAACAAAGTTTGACGTATCAACCGACGATGCAATTGAATTTTAATCCAAGGCAATCACAATTCTATCCAACCCAACAACAAAGCAGCATTGGTCAAACTTATCATGATGATGTAAATGTCCAAATACAAAAACTAGAGGAGAAACTAGCTCAAGAAAATGAGATATTGGAACAAAAAGTGAAAAACATTGTGAAGAATAGATCACAAATGTCCAAAATATTTTGAAAACTTCCAAGTCAAAATCCAAAGATTGAGCCAATTGATGTAAGATCTCTTCTTGAACGATCAGACATACCAGCTCTCCTCTCCCAAATAGAGATGATGAAACAGTTTCAAGAAAAGAGCCAACAACATTATGTGCCTTCACAACAAGAACAAGAAAGTGTTTACTATCAATCAGATTTTCAACCAACACAACCAATGGTCCAATTTCAACAATATGTCCAACCAACTATACAATGTCCACAACTAGTTCAACCAATGGTGGAATATCAACAAGTTCAATCAACATATCAATGTCAACAACTACAATCACAAATTCAAAAACAAAGCTTGCAACATGCACCAAGCCAAATTTTGAACATGTCAAACCAATTTGATCAACATCTAGTTCAAAATCAAAACATGACATCAAACCAAATTCTTTCCAAACAAGTTCAAATTCCAGATACAACTATGTCAAAACCTCGAAAGAAAGGTGGCTTTATTGCAATGCTCTTAAGGAAATTACCAAGTGAGTTCCTTGAGGAAGATCAAGATAATACAACTATGTCTAGCAATGCCTCATCCCCCCATAAACAAATTGACTCTCCAGTGGCATCTATCCCTACACCTCTAGAAGTTTCACAAGAACCTTCTATATTGTCCTCATCAAACAATACACCTAAGGATGCAATTATCCAAGAGCTATCCATAATTGATTGCCACGATAATCCAAATCATGATGCACATCCTTGTCATGTTTCAGAAATACAAGACCCAATGCCACCATGCACTTTATTGCCATTACCTATTTTAGAGGACCCCATTCAAAGTCACTCTTCCTCATATTCAAGCATTGATTCCTTGCCAGAATCCATCACAAATGTTCAAAGTGCATTACCTTCATGCCAAATCATTGATTCCTCATCAGAATCCTCCATGCATATCAAAAGTCCAACCTCATGTCAAGAGGATAATTTAGAGCATGAAGAAACGTGTCCTAAAGAAGATCAAGAGCAAGATCCTGAAACCTTATCATCCCATCCAATTGTTGACCAGGATCCCATTTCCCTAGACACTCGCAATGATTCCCCTATTCTTGTCCATCCTATCCAAAGTCCTATTGACACTCCATTCCCCAAGCAAGATCAAGATATCCCAGTTCATCCTTTCCCAAACGATCCCCTTCCATTTCATGAAAACAATGTCCTTTCAAATCCCATTGGCATTCCACTTTCTAAGAAAGATCAAGATATCCCTTCCATCCTTTCTGATGATCCCATTAAAAGTCAAGAGCAAAGCACCTTTAAAGAGGATTCCAATGATCTTTCTCCTTGTCAAGATCAAATTATTTCTTTAAATCCTCCACAAGATCTTTTTGTTCCTCCATCTCCTTGTCTTAATGCTCCATATACACTCCAAGATCGCATTTCTTTTGATGATCCCATTATTTCTCCAATTCCATCTCTTGAAGAGCCTGTCATTGAGCCATGTCCACTACACAATCCTAGTCCCCCTCATGATCCTAATTCCCCTCATGATTCTAACGTGTCAGTGCAAGATGTTCATGAACCCTCGACATGCATAATGGGTTCTTCCACTTTGGTGAAATCTGATCCACTTCAAGATCTCATTATTTCTCTCATATCATATCCACCTCATAATGGACTCGCGTCTTCTTCCCAAAGAAAAGAGTATCCTATAAGTCAAGATATTCATAAAGGAAAAGGAGTAGATCTCCATAAGCAAGAATCCCTTCATGCGGAAGAAAATCTTCAAGGTCATGTCTACACAACTCACTCTCAAGACATTGGTATCCCTCCATCAAAATCAAAACATATCCCTTCCCTGTCATACCTTCCATCCATCTTAGGTCCTTATATCCCTTCATCCTCTATGCAAGTTCAGCAAAGGCACACATCCTTGAGTAAATTTCATCAATCCAAAAGAACTCCATTTCATTCATATCCATCCATGCATTCATTTCCCCCTCCAAGCAATTTGGATGCCGAGTATAAAAGTCATAAGTCTAGCAATCCACATGTATTCAAGGATCAACATGTCCAATATAATCGACATGCCAAAACAAAGAACAATATGATCTATAGAGAAAAAAATATATCCAAAAGGCCACAAAGGCCCACTGAGCAAAATAAAGCAAAGTCAAAATATATATGGGTTCCTAAATCCCTTGTGCAAGCAATGCACTCCAAGGAACCACAAAAGCATGAAAAATCCAAAACCATGTGGATCCCTAAGCAGCTCCTTGAAGCACAAAAGCCTAAAGAAAAATCCAACTTAGCATCCAAAGTTGCTATTCCTCCATCCAAACCTCTCAAATTTGTTCCTCTATCACTTCCTTCTTCCATTTTGGGTCCTTATGTCCCAAAATCCCAAGCTATTCCTCCATCAAAATCTCCATATCCAAAACCCACTCTTCCTCCATCAGTCCATCACCCCTCAGGGTGTGTGCCAATGTCGATCTTGCCAACATTTCTGTCCACTGAAGCCCAGTTCTTCCAATACCCTATCCATTATCCAATGCATATTTTCCATCCTTCCATCCCTTTGGTCCCATCCTTTGCATAAATCCTAGCCTTAGTTTCATCTCTTTTTCCATGTCCTTATCCTACCAACGTCTTTGAGCATACTTTTAAAAGTCATGGTCCATTTATTTCAAGGCTACTCTCCAAACAAAAAGACGCTTGAGTCCTTCTTCCATCCCCTATCATGTGTCCATCTTCTATTGAAAAAGTCAAAAATAAAATAAAAAAGTGAAAAAAAGAAAAAGAAAAAAAAAGTAAAGCAAAAATAATTCGTCCACTGGTGAAAACCTGGCAAACAGGTGCCTTGGGCAAGTACCATGATGAAAACCTGGCAAACAGGCGTCATGCATAATCTATGAACTTCTTGCACACCACACTTGGGGGCAGGTTTTATCCTATCATATCCTTTTGTCCTTCATTGTTCCATTATCCTATCATATCATGTCATACTCCTCCATATCCTTTTGCGCTTCATTATCCTATCGAACCCCTGTCATTACCCTTCATATCCTATTGTCCCTCATGTCCAGTTTCCCTTTCCACCTTTGATCTTGACAAGGCTGAGGATCTTCATGAGCATCATGCATCTTGTTTGCAGCTTTTAGTCCATCTTAGCTTTTGGTATTTATCCATTTGCTTATTATAACCTTTCATCCATATTCCCTATTTTATTGCAACTTTCTGCCACTATCCCATATCCTACCTCGACCTTCAGTCCATGTCCCTTATCCATTCTTGGTCTTGCTTATCCTATCCAT
Organism: Cryptomeria japonica; assembly: GCF_030272615.1. Classification (NCBI taxonomy): domain Eukaryota; kingdom Viridiplantae; phylum Streptophyta; class Pinopsida; order Cupressales; family Cupressaceae; genus Cryptomeria; species Cryptomeria japonica. The sequence continues at coordinate 258,091,819 of NC_081407.1, read as the reverse complement.
ATCTTATCACTATCCATACACTCTTTTTCATTCCTTGATCTTGATCTGACATAAGGACGCGAAATGCAAAACATAGTTTCAAAAACCTCTTGACATGTCCCTCATGCCATGTCACTACTTTACATTGTCATATCCAGTCTCTTGTCCCATCACGCCATAGCCCTTGAAAATTGCATCCGCATTGTCTCCATGATAAAAGGCCTTTGTCTTCCCTCTATCCACCATCATTTCAGCAAGCCTCTTTATTCGCCTGTCATATTCCTTTCCTTGCTAGACACTGGGGGCAAAATCATAAAAAACATTTAAAATGTCCTGAAAAAATCTTCCAAAAACATTTAAAAATGTCCTAAAAAAAAATCTCATAAAAATTCAAAAATGTCCTGAAAAAATCTTCCAAAAACATTTAAAAACGTCCTGAAATAATTCACAAAAAAAAAAATTGAAAAATGTCCTGAAAAAATCTCTAAAAAATCATATAATGTCCTGAAAAAACTCCCTAAAAAAATCGACTAAAGTCCTGAAGAAATATCTAAAAATTGAAAAAAGGAAAATCCCTAAAAATCATAAAAAGTCCCGAAAAAATGAACACATAAACATTTCAAAAACATTAAAATCCAAAAACAAGCATTTTGCAATAAATGATACCTTGGTGCATAGACTGATCACTAAGCATCCATCCAATGACTCGTAATCAATCCAACACTGTGCTTTAATAAAATCATGCATAAACAGATGAACCTCTTCAATCAAACCAGACATTCAAACTGATCAAAATTGTCATATCAATCAACCTCAAAATCATTTGTCCTTGTCTCTACTATCATGGGTCTTATACAGGGTGTGGTATACTCGAAACCAGACTGTGTCCTATCTTAGACAGGGTACCACATGTCCTAAAACCAGACAGCATGATCGTCCTATCAACACTTTCAACTTTTGACAATGAAGATCAAGGTGTTTGTTTGATTTGTTGGAATTTGTGCATCTTATCTTTTTATTTGATTTATCTTTGGCTTCGGTCATGTTCCTATGTTGCTCGATGATGTCATTGAGTGATTTAGAGTGACCGGGATGGTTCATGGTCCTTTTCTTTTTGGTTGTGATTATTGTTTGTTTGCGATGTGTCTGTCTTTTGCAAAAAAGGGTTGCATTTCAGCTCTGGCCTTCAATGCCATGATGCTACGCATCCATTTTTCTACATTAAATAAAGGTTCTCACCTACAAAGTGCAATACTGAAAGCAAGTATTTCTTCTTCTCTACCTGTCCTTTGTCTAATTTCTGCTTACTAACATTTCTTCGGTCAGTCTTGGCAGTCTGTTCGAACCTATTGTCTTCTATCATTCTTATCGATCAATTGGCCTCTTTTCTGGATGTTTCTGGCCAATTCCTCGAGGGGGCATGCATATGTCATTGTCATTGTCTGGGGCATTTTCATTACTATTCTTTGAAACAACGCTTAAAATCGCATTGTCTCAAAGAGGGGCAAAATGTAGACACCTAAAAATGGTCAACGCTTGCGGGATCATACTTTAACATTTGCGCATTGCCTCATTTTAGGTTTTTGCGTTGCATTAACATTTCTCCTATGATTTGCACTTGGTCTTTATCATTTGCGAACATCGAGTCATTCTTCTACATTCTTCATTTATCTCGCTCTCGAATTTGGTCTTGTCGACAACACTATCCAGTCATGATTTTAATCGATCTTATCCCATTGCATCAATGTGCGTGCTTATTTGTCATCATTTTGGACATCGTCAATCCTAATTAGGGTTTTGTCCTCTTATCAATCTTGTCGATTTATCATCAATCCTTATCATCAATTTTTCAATCTTGTTGTTTTAACAATTGATTTGTCATCGGTCGTTGTCATGTTCGATCTTGTCATTTTGCGATCAATTCGTCATTGATCGTGGTCATTTTCAATCCTGTCATTTTGCAATCTATTTATCATCGATTCTTGTCCTCTTGTCATTTTGCGATTGATTTGTCATCGATCGTTGTCTATCTCAAATATGTCAATTTGGATCAATTTGTCATTGTTCCTCGTCAATTGGCGCATTTTATCAATTAAAACATTTATCACATTGGTCATTTATCAATCCAAAATCAAATCAAATCGAGTCAATTATCTTTCATCAAGACCTAACTCATCTTCTAGGGTTTCGTGATTTAATCATTTAACCTTGTGTGTGTCATTTCTTCCTTTAGGATTAATAAATTATTTATTTATCCTAAGTCTTCTCATTGCAATTAAATGTTCATTTAATTGGCTAATTATTCCTCTTTGTGAATTAATTAATAAATGGCAAATTATTAATTAATTTACCTAATTTCTTAATTCCTAAATTCTTAATTTCCTAATTTCTTAATTTTCTAATTCCTAATTTCAATTTCCTCCTATTTCTCTCCTAAATTCATGGAAATGACATGTCAATTTGTCATAAATTTGTCATAATTGACAATCAATCAATTTTGACATAGAAGTTGTCATAATTTGTCATAAATTATCAATCAACAAATTTTGCATAGAAAGTGCATAATTTGTCATAATTTGTCATAATTGACATAATTGATTTGCAATTTCCATTTGAATTGAATCATGCTAATCTTGTCTTTTTCTCCAATTTCTCTATAAATTGGACGATCTTCATCAATCTAGGCTAATAATTGGTAATCAGACTATCGAATTTACGCTTCTAGTACTCTTGATCAAAAATCCCGTCTACTTGCTTTCAATTGTGTGTGCACTTGTAGGTGAGATCCACAACCAAACCATTTGAAGAGGAAAGAAGGACAATGGAGCCGCATGAAGAAGCATTCAAATCTGCTATTGGTTTGCATATGTCTTTGCTTTTGAATGTTTTTATTTCATGTCTCTATTGAATGTGTCTTAGGATAGATTCATTGCAATGAATGCATTTTTGATTGAGCTATTATGTTTATCTTGTTTTGTGATGATTTCCTATTTCCTAACGTACAGTTTCAGTTTCGTGATAAAGGATGATTGATCCTGATGAGAAACTATGTTTGAATGATCAGTTTATCAAAGAGGGTGATAATGCACTTTGAGATGTTTAGATTTTGAACTTGTTGGGGGTGAGCACTTGAAAATCTTGAGGTGTATATTTTCTAGAGTTTGATTTTGATGGGTGATAACTTGACCAAGCAAACCAAGCAAACAATTTAAGCACAGATTGACGGAATACAGGTGTTTATGCTTACTGCAAATTGATTAGGAAGAAATGATAAATCTGAAATAGGCATGTAAGACATAGTTCTGGACTGACAGATGCAGAGTTTCGTATGATAGATTATGCAGCATAGAACAACAAGAGATACAAAATAGAATGACAGACTAGTGACTTCATGTGTAAAGAAGTGTTTCATATGACATAGAACCTTGACTCGTACGATAGAAGATCAAGCAGTACAATAGAATATCTTGACTCGTACGATAGGTATTTTAATAGGTGTAAAAAGTGTTTGTTTGTTTGAGTTTTGACCACTGAATTTTGATGTTTTACTTTGGTTTTCCAGTTTTAAGTGTCTGATTTTTTAATTTAGGGATGAATACATAGCAAACACATGATGTGATACATGACTCTCAATCAAGCTAAACTCTAAGGAAGTTGGCTGAGAATGAAAACCTTTGCTTGATGACTTACGTACACACCTAATGGATAATCAGAATACGATCGCTGAGTCTCACGCAATGGATTCTCAATGCCGTATTATCCGACTCCAAATGCTAATGGGGGCACGATATGGCAAGTGCCTTGGGAGAGTTACTATCTCTCTTTCTTAAAGATTATCACCCTTTTGGATGTGAACCGGGTAGCTTCTATTTTAACCAGCACTAGTAAGGGATATGTTCAATGCGTCGGGGTATAAACTCAATTGAGAGGTCTCCCAGCCTTGAAAACCAAGGTTTGATATACCCAAAGGTACGAAGGAGAGCTATTCCGGAGCATTGCCATTTCTTTGATTTTCATCAAAAACACATTTATTTTATAGTGGGTTGGATTACTTGGCGTTAGCCATTCCCACTTAGGTCATTTCCCTCTCACTGGCCTTAAGGGCTAAGAGTTAATAACTCCTCGGGAGGGCAGGCCTGCTAAAGAGATGCACTAATGAAAGCAAAAAGATGAGTCTAGCTTTCTGATCACCTAAGAAAGGTGAGAGCATACTCGCCTATCATCAAAGACACATAAGACATGATAGTTCATTGTTTAGCCCAAATTGAAGTGTGCCCAAAAATCTTAAAGAATACACAAAGTTCTTGTTGAATCCTTAGGCAACCTACAAAATAGATCCATTAGTAGTCATGATTGTGTTTTGAATTTGTCTTTGACAAGCGTATCTTTGACAAGTGTCCTACAGAAAAGAGTTAGGCTGCAAACATCTCATAGACATAACAAGATTAGCATTAGTGATCCAAACTATGAAATTTTCAGAAAAAAACTATATGAAATTTTAGCCTAACTTCAAATAGGCACAACTTTCTGCTCAGGACTCAAAATTACGAATCGTTTAACTTGTTGGAAAGGTCTCCAAGAGTTGTAGATGAGATTTTGAAAAAGCATACACTAGTTATGTTGGCGCTTTCAAGGGCTAAAACTGACTAGAAGGCCTTCAAAAATGTAAATTACCAATGTATAGACAAACTTGAAAATTCTAATTTGCATTTTTTCAAAAAATCACAAAACCAGAGACTCGTATGACATGCTTTATCAGTTAGTACAACAAAACTTTAGATTTTGTACTATAATATAAACAGACTCATATGACATAAGATTTTGAAGCCAGAAATTCATACGAAACAAAATTAGCTCTAGTACGATAGTGAAAATCAACTCATACGATATAGGAATGAGCTAGAACGAATAAAGAATTTTCAATGTAAAAGCTCGTACAAGTCAAAATTATGCCTAGTACGAGTCAGGATGAAGTGTCATCCTGGGCTAAAAGGTAGTTCATATGAGTTGGAAAATAAACTCGTACGACATTCTGATTCTAACCTAGTAGACATGAAATTTGTTGAAGCTTGAGAGGCCGAAAATGATGATTTCTGCCTGACGGTGGGCACCAAAATGTCATGCTCTGTGAAATGTACCTTACCTACAAACACAATGCACTCAATAAATCATTACAAGCAATGGTTAGTAAATTGAAACAATGAAAGACAAAACCATAGCTAATCGACTTATTGCCTCCTAGTAAATGCGAGTATGAAAAATGCTCTCAAATCTATTTATGCAAATTCTAGTGACTTGACTACACTTAGATGGAGGATTTGAATGAAGAAAATGCATGATCTAGCAAGAATAGCATGATTAAGCTACATGAATGATTGATCTCGCATGATTAAGCTAAGATTTAAGCTAAAATTGACCATGATAACATTGCTAAAACTGATAAACTATAAGGTAGATGCCTATAATAATAATGCATAAGATGAGAATGAGATGGGATCAAATGATATGAAATAATGATATGAAATTGGGACATGAAATTAGGACATGAAATTGAATTGGGACATGAAAATTGGGACCCTTTGAGCTCCAAAATGAGGTCTATTTATAGGATTTTCCAAGGCTAGGGGTGATGTGACAAGAATCAACGGTCAAGATTGATTTGAAGATGTCAATGGTTAAATTGGAGGAGGATGGCAAAGGGGGTTGGATTAAAGGGAACATTTGTTATCTCTATGGTGACAAGTGTCAATAGGATTCTAGAAGGGTTGGATGAAAGGGAACACTTAGTGACAAGTGTCACAAAGGTTCTAGAAGATGTTGGATGAAAGGGGACATGGTGGTAGGTAGAATGGGTTAGGTTTAGGAATGGTTAGGTTTAAGAGTGGCAGAAGTTAGGAGAATTTGAATTTAAAAATTCAAATAATAGGAAAAGGCTAATTAATCTCAACAACTCATGATTTTGATTTGTTTTAATTAATTTGGGGATTTAGAAGAAATGATTTTGGATGAGGGAATTAATTAATTAAAGGGGTGAAATGAACCTATTAAATAAATCCTTAGATTTATTAATAAGTATATGAGTGAGAGATTTAATCAAATTGCTTAGTGAATTCAATTAAATTGGGAAGGAGAGATTAATTAAATAATTGCTTATTTAATTAATTATCTTTAGACCATTTTTAGGTGTATATACACATCATTCTAGTGTAATCATCCAACATAAAGTATTTATCACCCTACACACTTCTAAAATTTGTAGGTCCACATAGGTCAATGTGCACAAGATATAGCAATCCATTAGATGTATACTACTTTCTCTTGAAATAAATCTTTGTTTTCTTACCTAACAGACATTCTTTGCATAATGGATTAGTAGGCTTAATAATTTTAGGAAGATCTCTAACAACTTGTGTAGAATTAATCTTAATCATTGAATCAAAGTTAACATGACACATTCTCCTATGCCACAACCAACTTTCATCAATCTGAGAAATCAAGAAACTTTTCTCACCAGCATCCAAGTGAAAAATATTACCTTTAGTCTTAGTTCTAGATGCAATCTCTATACTAGAGGCATTTAGGATCTTACATTTACCATTCTTGAATTGTAAATCATAACCTTTGTCAACCATCTATCCAACACTCAAAATATTATGCTTCAAAGCTTCAACATATAGAACATCATCAGTATTATTCTTACCATCAAAGGAAATAGAACCTTTACCATAGATAACACAGGCTTTGTCATCTCCAAATCTTACTATTCCACCATCATACCTTTCCATACTCACAAATTTTCTTTTATTACTAGTCATATGATGTGAATAACTGCTATCAATCACCCATTCATATTTTTCTTCAACTTTAGAAGTTAAATCTTTCTCCTCAATAGTGCAGTTACTGGAACTGGTCCATCTTCTTTGATAGCAATAAACACAACTTCATCTCTTTCTGATTCTTCATCTGTAACTCCTTCATCAACATCATAGTATCAGTTCTTCTTATTCTTATACTTACTATTAGTCTTGTAAGGGTTGTCATACCTCACATTTTCTCATATCTATAATTTCTATCATATTTAGCCATTTTCTCTGGGCATCTAGAAGCAAAATGTCCCATCTTATTGCAAGAGAAAAAAATTAAGGGCAATTTTCCATCATACTTACCATCTCCTTTATGCAGTATCTAGGTAATCAATGCTTCAAGCTCATCTAATTCTCTTTCTTTCTCTTCCATTTCTCTTTTCTCTCTTTCACATGACCTGGATATTCTGCATTCATCAAGATCACACTTCTATTTTCTGGATATAAATTCTCTAAACACTTTCTCTGAATTTCCATGTGATTCACCAAATTCAGTTAGTTCAAATGCAACAATCTTTCCAACCAACATATCTCTTGTTACAGTAGTCACACTCTAGATCTCATCAATAGAAACTACCTTATGTTTGTAAGTAGGACACAAGGATCTCAACACCTTAGCAAAAATTTTATCTTGTTCAAGGGTTCCACCGACACATTTGATACCTAGGACAAGATCATTTACTTTAGTCATGAAAGTGTTTATGTTCACATCTTCTCCCATCTTTAGCATCTCATACTTCCCTTTCAAACTCTGCAACTTAGCAACTTTTACTTGTTTATCTCCTTCATACAGGGTTTCAAGCTTCTCCCAGATATCATGTGTTGTCTGAAGTCCCATTACATTAGTCATTTTTGAATTAGTCATGGTGCTCAACAATGCTTCCTTCACTCTAATGTTATTTTCATCTTCCTTGATCTCATCAGGGGTAACCAGTCCATTCTGAGGAACATAGTAGGAATTCTTAGTAATATTCCAATAATCTTCTCCAAGACATCTCAAGTGCACCTCCATATAGTTTTTCAATATAGCATAGTTACTTCCATCAAATCTAAGACTCTCCTTCTTAAAGATAACACTTCCACTTCCATTTTTCATCTTGGATCTCCCCAAGTTGTTAAGATTCTTCTCAAGGATCTACCTCTGATACCAATTGTTGGCAACACCAATGAAGGAAAACTAAGAGGGGGACAGTGAATAAGTTTTCACCAGATCTCAAACTTAACCACAAATACAAATCTCATAAATTGCAGCAATAACAAAGATAAGAAAATTGAAAGCATAACACACAACACCAAGATTTAGACATGGAAAAACCATTTAAGAGAAAAACCACAGTGAGAACCTACCCACAATAAGATGATACTTTACAGTAGTATGTAAAAATATTATAATGGGGAATGCACATGCATTCAGGCACACTACCTAGAGCTCACTACTCAAAATATGATAAACTAGAAGGCTACAACCTTCAAGGAAAGTTCACTACTTTACAAGGAAGTTTCACTGACCTACAAAAGATTTGGACCACAATCTAGAAAGAATGAACTGAAAGAATAACATCTCCAAATGCCTGATAACAATTTTGGTTAAGCACAATTGTCTACTCTACAACACCAATATCTACTCAATCACAATACCGAAGGATGAATCACTTGTTTACACATACATCACTCTTTGATAATGTAGACATAACCATGATTCTCAATTTACATGACAATATCACCTATTTATACAAATCATCAACCATGACAACAAGGTCGACTAAACCCTTAACTCACAATTACAAAATTACATCACACAATACAAAGATCAACCATCAGACCAATATAATGATATACATGACATAACATGGACCTAAATCAAATTCCCAAATTCCCATCACCATCGGTAATCACACGAAGATCAACCGCAACACACTACACTACCAAGAAAACCACATAACATGAATAACATTTCAACAAAATCACCAAGAAATTGCACAAAAATCAATGTGAATCATCAAGAAAAACATGACACAATTAGGAAACACTAGCAAGAACATTAGAATCATCAGTAACAACTATACCAACACCACTTATCAAATCTTCATCGATCAACATCTGAACCTCAATAATACTCAAACAACAACAACTGTCATGAAGAAAAGATAACTTGTAGGGCACCAAATCATGAACTATCTGAAATGAAGATACAAAATAACATCCCAAACAATATCTCAAAAGATCAGCTCAAGATCTGATCACACTGTAATATACCAAAAGAAATACTGAACTCTGTAAAGCATTGATTGGATAAACAAAATACATAACCAGATCATCTAATATGGTCAATTAAGCTTTCTGGATCACCAAACCAATACAAAAGAATATAATGATACTACAAATACTCCATATACCAAACCATGATCCTAATAAACCAATCTGCAATCACCAGAGTAGGAATATGTTGACATCAATGACAACAACATATCCTAGTAGCAACAATGGCCAACAATAATGTCATCAACATAAACAATAACAATCAACAATAAAACATTAAACGTTTCTCTACAAATTTCCCACTCCTTTCAAGTTTGAATCTACCCTACACATGGTTTTCCTTTTGGGGGTCTCACCTTGTGCACCACATGAGACCATACTTTTTTGTAGTTTCTTAGTCCGTGTTTTAGGTGATGAAGTGTATGACAAGTGTAGTTGATATTTTTTTATCTGTTAGAATCACTTGTCTATGTTGTCATTGATGTCAATCTGGTGGTTCAAATTTATGTGGAAGATAGGTGTGTTTGAAGTAGATGATATAGGCTATTGTATTATTACTATGAAATTTTTTGGTGCTTTGGAAGTTTGTGCAGTAATCAAGAATATTTGAGATTTGTAGAAGTATGGATTGCTTGATATTTCATGCTTTTGTGTTGTGCATTTGGTATTATAATATTCTTATATGTGTCTATGTTATTTTTTCTTGACAGCTGTTGTTGTGCTCTAGAAATGTGTTTCTGATCATGATGTTTCTTGGTGTGATTTGTTCTTGGATGTTCTATCTTTTGGTCTAGTGATTGTGGCATTTGGTAATGTGTTGTTGCATTGTGATGTGGTCTACTTTTTATTCCTTTCCACCACGAGAATACTTAGTGTAGACCAATTTTTGAATTATGAATTATTATCTCCTTTGGTTGACTTGAATAATATATTTTAGAGATTAGTATATATAAAGATCACTTGTAATAAAAAATAATATCAATGAAGAAGGTTTAGTAGAAGGAAGTTGATTGTAAAAGGAAGATCTATCTCTAGCAATGAAAGGTTGGTGATCAGTGTTGTTTTTTGTTGATGCTTCTTGGTACCAGTGGTAGTGAGCCTAAGGTTTCTTTCAGTATTGTATCAAAGTGGCATTTGTGCCTCTTGTGGTAGATTCTTTCTTTCTTCCTCTAGGTGGTGAGCCCTCCTCCTTTTTCTAGCAGTGACCCCATCTGCAGTGAGCAATCTTGGTAGTGAGCCATCTTGTAAAAATTGCCTTATTTGATGTCACCCTTACAAGTGTTTTTATATTGAGAACTAACATTCTTTGTGGTTTTTTCCCTTATTGGGTTTTCCATATCATATCTGGTGTCTCTTGTGTGTGTTATTTTCATGACATTATCTATTTATGGTTATGCATCTTAAATCTATATTTTTTGGATCTATTTATGTGAATAAGTTAATAAGTTTTATTGGATAACCAATTCACTCCCCCTCTTAGTTATCTGGAATATTAAACAATTGGTATCAAAGCTTTGGTTCCTAGATAGTGAGATTAACTACTCGAGGAGATCTGATGGCACATAAATTGACTATTCCTATCTTTGAAGGATGCGACTATATTTTTTGGAAAATAAAGATGTGAGGATATTTGGTTTCTCTAAGTTACAAGACCTAGAAGGCTATGGACACTAGGGATTCAACACCGGTGATTGGTCCTAATACACCAGATGAAATTGAAGCTTATGGATAAAATGTGTGAGCAAGGTATGATATCTTTAGTGCTTTATCTCAAACTAAATTATTGAAGGTTGTTACTTTAGACACTACTTATGAAGTTTGGGAAAGGTTGAAAAATATTTATGAGGGAAATGAAAGAGTCAAGCTATCCAAGATGAAAAATGCTTAAGGCACTCATGAGAATTTGAGAATGGAAGAAGGTGAAGGTGTTGTGAGCTATTTTTAGAAGGTTGATAGTGTTGTGAATCAAATCAGAGATCTTGGTGGTGTTTTGGATGAGAAATATGTGATACAGAATATCATGAGAATCTTATCAGAAAGCTACAGTGACAAGATATCAACTATTGAGGAAACCTATGATCCAACAAAATTCACTAGAAAATAATTGTTCAACACCTTGACTGCATTTGAGATGAGGAAAATTGGTAGAGACAAAGAAAAATCAGAAATGGTCTTTAAAGAATCAAAAGTTGCAGATGAAGATTAGATGATGAGATCTTAGATGAAATGGAAGCAAACTTTGTAAGAAAACTAAAAATAGGAACTGGCAAGTATAAATATATGTTACCCCTTAAATGCTTTAAATATGTAAAGATTGGTCATTATGCATCTAGATGTCTGGAAAGAGGATCAAAACAAAAGTTTAAGGATAACAAAGGAAACTTCAGTAAGAAAGCCTACTATGTTAGAGATGATGCTAGCATTTATGATGATTATTCAGATTATGAGGATGGTAATTGTTTTTTCATGGTAGAGAATGATGGACCTAAATTTAATAACTCTAAGATTATTGAAATTGTTGCTTCAACATTGCATGTTAGGCGAGATAGAAATGAATGGTTGATTGATAATGGATGTGTTAGGATTCCCACAGATACTGAGAGGGGGGGTGAATCAGTATCTAATTGGTGTACAAAATTTCTTACCTTAAAACATGTAGAACATATTATAACAGTGTACTGGTATGCAAGAAATAATGCAATAAATAGAATCAAAAACATCCACATGAAAATCACACCATGACACAAGGATTTAATGAGGGAAAAACCTTGGTGGGATTTGTGACCCACAATATCCACTTACTGGCCAATAAGAGAATATTACTTACAATAGGGGCCTGCACATGCAGGAAGGCCAACTGCCTAGAGCTCACTGCTCAATGGGAAGTCTCACTGAATTACAATGTGGATTATACAAATCCAATATCTTGTACTTCTTTACAATAGCATCTATAATGCCTTATTCAGTACCGGTTGCTGCTCTGCTTCTTACATAAACCCTTTAACCTATATTTCACATAATAGGTCTGCCTTAATATTTCACATACATCATTTTCTTCATTTTCTCCCTTACCAAATGTCTACAATGATCTCTTTTATATATAAGAGTCATTTTACAACATGCCAAGTCAGCTTGCAAAGTTTTTACAATAATAAACAAAATATAATATAACAAAATCCTATTGGCCTCTGTGCCGGTGCTGGTGTCCTAAGTGTCGGTGTAGAGTTTGATCATTGATGCCGGTGCACTAACTTGTCGGTGTAATGCCTTGTTAGTATAATGTCTTGCCAGTGCCATAGGATTGTAAGGTTGCCATCAATGAAAAAACCTTCAATCACCTACAATGTCTCATTGGAGTGTGCATATGCCAACAATCTCCCCCTTTGGCATTGATGGCAACACTCGTGAGAAATTTCAAAAGTGTATCCAAAAATGTGAAGTCCAAAAATGTTACCAAAAATGTGTGCTTCCCTTGAGCATATGATTCCTGTGATATTTGAATTTTCTCATCCCACTACCCCTCCTTTGGCATCAATGACAAAGGTTGTCAAGATGTCAGTAGAGTTTGTAGTTTCAACCTTGTTACTAGGTAGTTACAATTTGAAATAGATCCGCCAAAATCAACTTTATACTCTCCATAAAATTTTTACTATCTCTTATTGTTGTCTATGTTCTCTTAACTGTATTGGTGAGATGTTGCAAATGCTCTGCTGGTGTTTTCTATCCTTGTATCAGTGCCTCAGATACTTCCTTCCGTAATGATGCTAAATAGTCCAATCTTGGACTCAGTTTTAATCTTAGATTCTTTGCCTTATTCACTATTCTCTCTTTTTCTCTTTCCAATTTAAGTAATTCTTCCTCAAAATTTGTTATCTTCTATTCAAAATCTGATAATGTATCAGGTGAGTTAACAAAATTATCTGCAAGTTTATTGATTTCATCATGTACCTTGTTCATCTTCTTATCTATATCTATAGTTAAAAGGTTTATCTTATAGGTGTCTTTGTACAGAGTTTTGTACTCTTTTAATAAATTACACATTTCCGATAGAAGTGTGTCAAAATCTTTAGTACACTTCTTTATCTACTCATCAAAGAATCTTTGTTTTTCAATTTCTACTTTGTCCTTCAATGTCTCTTCCTTTATTTTCTCAATGTTCTCTGTGATATATTTACACAAGGTATCAAGTTGTCCTAAAGAATCTTTATTGTCTATATTATAGTTAGGAGCAATTACCTTCAAAATTGGTATGGTGTCATCAATTGCCTTATAAGCTTGTGAGCTGCAATCTATTATCTTTTTAATTGAATCCAATAGTACCTCAATCACATTAGTTTATTTGTAGCCTGATGATGAACCTACATTCTGAGCACCGCCAGTGGAAGTAACCAAGCTTGTATTGACCTCTGGTAGGTCTATTTGTGTTTGTATTTCCCTAAGAAATGGTTTTTCTACTTCTCCAGTTGCCAGTGGCATTGTTTCCTTATGAACCTGTTCCTATTTTTGTTGTTGTTCCTATTCAGGAGCCTTTAGCTTTGTTGGTTTCTCTATTTGTTGCATTATCTCAATCTGAGTCTGAGTCTCTACCTTTTTCTCTTTGTCATCTACCAATTTCTCCTATGTGTTATCAGTTTGCTCAGCTACCAGAGTCTCACTAGCCATTTCAGTCTTATTAGTTTTGTCTACCACAATGTTGATCTTTTGAGTATCAACATCCACTATATATAAGACTTCAGGATTAGGATTAACATCCTCTTCATCCATACTTTCAACTGCCGGTTAATCTATTGTAGCTATTGTTTTTACCAGTGGAGTAATAAAAGGAGGTGGGGGTAAGTTGTCTTTAACCTTGATACTGGGTGGTCCACCAACTTTACCTTTACCCTTATCTCTTTCTTTTTGATATACCTGTATAGGTTTGTGACTCATGTATTCTTCTTGTTTTTCTTTTTCCACTAGGAAAATGTCCCTTGCATTTTCTGTCTCCTTAGTCACCTCATTAACTCTTCCAACCATTAAGGCAATGTGCCAGTGTGCAGTAGAAAATACTGACTAGTTGGCTTGAGCAATTAAGTCGTCAATTTATTTGGGTGAATTCATCGAATATACGGCAAGTAGCTTTTCTATCTTTATTTTTTTGTCAAGTTCTACTATTGCTTGTCTCCTTGCTTCCAGTCTTTTAAATAGTTCATCTAGAATTTCATCTACTACTTCCATCAAAAATTTCTTATACATATCCATATGCAATATAACACTATTTTCTACTTGTTTTTTTTCATCAGCTGTTAGAGTGTCATATAGTTTCTCTATATTCTTCAATTTCCCTTCCTCTATAATTTCATTCAACAGTATGTCAAGAGGGGCCAAGTCCTTGTTTGTCCTCTTCTTCTTTTTGGGTGTCATTTTCTTCTTCTTTGGTTTAGCCTTTCTTACCAGAGATCTCACTGCTTGTTGTTTTTGTCTTGTACTCCTAGGTGAGGGTGTGGTTGTTGGTGATGGATCTCTTTTCCTTACAACTCTCTTGAAAGTTGTAGGCATGTCATTCTCTGAAGATGTACTTACTAGTGATAGGTGAGTTTTAGGTTGTGGAGCTGCTAACTCATCCTCTGTTATACCGGTTTGTTCCATAACTTTATCCTTGATCTCCTTTGCTTGCCTAGAACCTTTTCTTACAACTACCTCAACCTTTTTCACTCTTTTCTTAGATTGTATTTGGCTTTCAATAGTTTCTACACTACCAAATATTTCTTCATTAGGTTCTTTAGGGGCTTCCAGAAGTGCTTTAGTATAAGTTTCAATTATATGATCATCTATTTCGTAGCCCATCTCTGTTACCCAAACAGTCCTAGGGATGACTGCTTCCATCCAGATTTTATCCTTCTTGATTACAAAGCATATTTCATCCTTATATTTGTCAACAATCTTTTGTGATAATCTGATTCTTTTCTTCATTTTGGCCTTTAGTGCTTGAAAGAAATCATGGATATTGTTTTCCTTATCTTCTCCCATATTATTGAATAGTTCTATTAACTATTTACCTACCGGTATATCATATCCAAGTTCTTTGTAGCCTATATCGGGAACCTATTTGGTTATATGTAGCATCAGACATACTAACAGATTTCCAAATTTAAAAGTTCCTTTCTTGTCCTTCTTAATCTTGCCTCAGTTGTCAATTAATTCGTCCTTCAACCACTCACATACATCAATCTTTGCATCATTTGTAGCCCTATCATAAGCACTCTTAATGCATAAACTTGAAACTGAATTGAGTCTATTTGCATGAGTAGCTTTATATCCTAATATCATGCTAATAAATCTCACATTAATATCTGTTACATCATTTACTCTTAAGGACCTTTTGTCAGATGTTGCACCAGTTAGGTTTGTAACTAGGTCATTGGATACTTTCTTAGTTTTGTCTGGCCTTTTACTGGTGGTCGGTAACCCTGTGACAGCTTTCATAACTTCCTTGGTGATTTTGTGAATTGCATCTAACTAGAAAAATTCACCATGTACCCTACTTAAGACTATCCTAATCATATCTCTGTAAATCCTAGGGTTTCAATGATCTTGTGTTCATCTTTTACATTTCTAGATTCATCACATATGACAGTTTTAAACATGGTTTTAATCTCTTCATCTCCTAGTTCCTCAATGTTACAATGAATGTAAATTCTGGGGTCTTCAGCATAAACAACTCCCTTAGGAATTTGAGAAAAAGCACCTAAGGTATCATCTTTCTTTGCTACCTCAGGAACTAATTGAAATATGGGCCTAGATCTTTTTATAACTTCGACAATAGTATGGTTTGCTATATATTCAATTGTAGAGGTGGATGCCATGATAAAATACCTTTTACTGCCTTTAGGATGGATGATTGCTTGAAGTGTTCTTGCCTCTTACTCGAAATGCCTTAGCTCAGAATCTTCGTGCTCTTCGTAGGTTTGAAATCTTGGTGAAATGAAATGGAGCCAAAACCTCAAATTTATAGTGTCTTTTCACCATCTACCATATTAAATGTATGCCAGTTTAGTATTCACTTAACATTGTCTGTCGGTAATAAGTAATTTCCAACTTCTCATCTCTAACCGAGGGAATAATAGCACATGTGTCATTAGATTGCCAAACCCTCAAGGAAAATTTATTCAATTTGATGAAGAACTTCTTGTCGGTGGAGCATTGCTCTATCCTGCCAGTGAAGCATTGATTGGTTCTACCGATGGAGGAGTATTCCCAATATTTAGATCAGTTTTTCTAATCCATTATTTTGAGAATTCTTGCTTAACCTCTTCAACTTTTTCTTTACCTTTCAAGCTAGAACTTTTGTTGTCTTTTGGTGATCCTTTACTTCTATAGAATTTAGCAATATGCCCAATCTTGTTACATGCATAACAAGTTACATTATTCTTCTGAATAGCTTTCCCATAACCTATGCTGGTTTGTGTTCTGTATTGATTAGATAAATGTCCAAATCTTCCACAAACATAACATCTCACATTCATTCTGCAATTTTCAGAGTTGTGAACAACTTTGTTGCATTTTGAACATTGACCAGTGGGTGTGTTGATATTCTAATAATTTCTAGATCTACATTCATTTTCTCTATGACCATACTTATTATAGTTAAAGCATTTTCCATTGAATTTATAAGCATTAGGTTGTCTTACCGGTTTGTTGTGATCCTGAGTATTTGCAGTACCGGAGCTTTCACCAACTTCAAAGCCAATTCCAGAAGTGTCACCTTTAGGTTTTTGATTCTTCAGTAAGGTGCCAAGTTCCTCTGAGCTTTTATTGAATTTTTCTTTATGTTGATTTGCAGTTTCTAGTTCTCTTTCTAAGACTTCTTTCTATCTCATCAGTTCATTTGAGTCATTCTGAGTGTGCATCAGATCTATCTTCAACATGTCATTTTCATAGCTAAGTCTTGTGTTCTCATTTGCTGCATCATTTAGTCTTCTGGTCAATTCTTCTTCATTCTTCTTCCTATCCTCAATCTCTTTACAAAATCTCATAGTCATATCCTACATCTCATTCTTTGTTGTCATGTTCTCTTGTTTCAGCTTGCTTATCTGATCATTAAGTGATTCCTTTTCATCATTCTCATTTTGCAGCTTTTCACAAAGTTCTCTTCTCTTATTTCTTGCAACACTAAGATTCTCTTGATGTGCCTGAATGATATCCTGAGCTACCTTTAGATCATCTTCTAGTTTAATATTTTTCAATTTCTCTGCATCATAGTCTGAGAGAGCTACTTCAAGTTGCTTCATTAGATTTTCCATCATTACCACTATCAAGATCTTCCTCAAGATGTTAGGCTTCTGAAAATAGAGGACCAAGCTCTGATATCAATTGTTAGGATTCCCACAGATACTAAGAGGGGGGGGGTGAATCAGTATCTAACCGGTGTACAAAATTTCTTACCTTAAAAAATGCAGAACATATTATAACAATGTACCGATATGCAAGAAATAATGCAATAAATAGAATAAAAAACATCCACATGAAAAGCACACCATGACACAAGGATTTAACAAGGAAACCCGGTGTGGGGAAAACCTCGGTGGGATTTGTGACCCACAATATCCACTTACTGGCCAATAAGAGAATATTACTTACAATAGGGGCCTGCACATGCAGGAAGGCCAACTGCCTAGAGCTCACTGCTCAATGGGAAGTCTCACTGACTTACAATGTGGATTATACAAATCCAATATCTTGTACTACTTTACAATAACATCTATAATGCTTGATTCAGTACCGGTTAACGCTCTGCTTCTTACATAAACCCTTTAACCTATATTTCGCATAATAGGTCTGCCTTAATACTTCGCATACATCATTTTCTTCACTTTCTCCCTTACTTACCAAATGTCTACAATGATCTCTTTTATATATAAGAGTCATTTTACAACATGCCAAGTCAGCTTACAAAGTTTTTACAATAATAAACAAAATATAATATAACAAAATCTCGTCGGCCTCTGTGCCGGTATACTTCCTTTCTTTGTGTCAGTGCCGGTGTCCTGAGTGCCGGTGTAGAGTCTGATTGTTGATGCCGGTGCACTAACTTGTTGGTGTAATTCCTTGTCGGTATAATGTCTTGCTGGTGCCATAGGATTGTAAGGTTTCCATCAATGACAAAACCTTCAATCACCTACAATGTGTCATTGGAGTGTGCATATGCCAACAGGATGTTCAAATCATCTTACTGGTGACAAAAGTAAGTTTGTAAAGCTTGAAAAATATGATGGTAGTTATGTTAGTAGCAACAAAGAAGGAAGACTGGGAGGGGGGGTGAATCAGTCTTCACTAGATTAGCAAACTCAATCACAAAAACAAATCTGATAAATTATAGCAATAATAAAGATAAGAAAATTAACAACACAACACCAAGATTTTGATGTGGAAAACTCGATTAAGGGAAAAAAATGATGGGAACCTACCCACAGTAAGATGATACTCTACAGTAGTATGCAAAAATATTACAATGGGGAATGCATAGGCATTTAAGCACATTGCCTAGAGATCACTACTCAAATATAATGGCCTGAAAGGCTACAAACCTCAAGGAAGTCTCACTGACTTACAATAATATTCTAACTACAATCCAGAAGGGATGAACTGAAAGAATAGCATCTTCAAATGCCTGATTACAGTTCTGGTTAAGCACAAATGTTATCATAAGATCTTCCCAACCTATAATCACCAGAGAAAATCATAGGAATATGTTGACATGAATGACAACAACATATCCTAACAACAGTAATGACCAACAATATCCAACAATCTCCCCCTTTGGCATTAATGGCAACATATGAATGTGAAAAATAGTCAATGCAAAGAAAGAAGATATCTCTAGCTAACTCCTCCTAAGATCAGGATAGATAAATCAATTTTTCACATGATCTCTCTCCCCCTTTGAAAAAAATGCCAAAGTTATCAAAACAGATAACTAAAACCTCTCTCCCCAAAATAGAAAGATGAATCACATGAATCTATCCCTCTAAAACACAGGCTACTCCACCAGAGGAGCAACACCAACTGACCAATCTGAATAAAAGGATAAGACTATGAAGTCCACTGGATTGATGTAACTCAATGCATTTAGTTCTCATTAGGAGGGGTGGAAAACCCTAACTTGTATGTCAAATAGACAAATATATCTATAGGAATGTTAGGATTAATGATATTCCTAAAGATACTAAGAGGGGGGGGTGAATCAGTATCTAACCGGTTTACAAAATATTTAACCTTATTAAAAATTTTGCATTCCAAAACAATGTGTCGGTAAATAAGAATTAATGCAATAAATAGGAACAGTAAAGACAACATAGAAAACACACCATAACACAAGATTCTTAATGAGGAAACTCAATGTGGGAAAAAACTCGGTGGGATTTGTGACCCACAATATTCACTCTAGCCAATGAATAAATATTACTTACAATGAGGGGCCTACACATGTAGGAAAGCCAACTGCCTAGAGCTCACTGCTCAATAAGAGTCACACTGACTACAAAAGTGGATTATGAAATCCAATAAAATGTACTGCTTCAAAGTAGCATCAACTATGCCAGGTTCAGTACCAGTTTAAGCTCATACAATAACCAAAAACCTTCGCTATCACTTATATCACCTTATACATAATTCACAACTCTTATTCATACCTTATTCCAAATGACCTATGAGATCTCATACATATATATGAGTCTTTTACAATATGCCTTATCGGATTTTAAAAAGATAATTATAATTAAATATAATAAACAAAAGTTTATTCCCTGTCGGCTGGGGTGCTGGTATGCATTGTAGCCACTATCGGTGAAGTGTCTATCAGTGCATGTAGATGTCTATGCCAATGTTGGTGCCTGCATTTACCATATGAGTGCCAGAAGGTTGCCAGATGATTGCCAGATGGTTTCCAGTAGGTTGCCATCAATTACAACACCATCATTCTCATAAGAGTGTAGAATGCCAACAATCTCCCCCTTTGGCATTGATGGCAACACTCATGAGAAAAATCCAAAAATCGTTTCCAAAAAGTGAAGTCCAAAAATTTACCAAAAATATGTGCTCCCCCTGAGCACATGATCTCCTCTAATTTAACATTTTTCTTTGTCCACTACTCCCCCTTTGACATCAATGACAAAGGTTGTCAAAAATTATCAAATGAGTGCAAAAATGTCACCTCAAAGTTTGTAACCGGTTGGTTACAATCTGAAATATGTCTGCCAAAACCAAATTTAAGCTCTACATGAATCTGTTGTTGTCATTCAAGGTTACCTAAGTCTATTGGATCGTATTGATGAGATGATGCATATGCTCCTCTAGTGATATTTCTCCTTGAAGTAATTCCTTAGAGATCTCATTTCTCAGAGAGATAAGATTCTCCAACTTGGGACCAAGTTTATACTTAAGCTCTCTGGCATTTGCCTTAATCCTTGCTTTTTCTTTATCAAATTTCTCCAATTTCTCCTCAAATCCTGCTATTTCTTGCTCAATAACTGATATAGGTTCGGAAGAACCAATTATGTTATCTGTTATATCATCTATTTCCTTATGTACTCTACTTATTTTCTTTTCAATGTCCTTTGTTAACAAATGTGGCTTACATGTTTCTCTGTACAACTCCTTATATTCCAAAATTGTAGTATTGTCGGTAAAAGTGTGTTTATATGTTTTGTGCACTTCTTTATTGTATCCTCAAAGAATTTTTCCTTTTCCTTTTCAATTTTCTCTTTGAAGGTGTCCTCATTCACCTTATCAACTATTATTACATTGTCGGTAATGAATTTGGATAATGTGTCCAACTGACCTAAAGAATCCTTTACATGATCTATATTACATTTTGGTGCAATCATCTTAAGAATTGGTATTGTATCATCAATTGCCTTATAGGCCAATGCATTACAGTCAATTATCTTCTTGATAGAGTACAGGAGTACCTCAGTCACATTGGTAGGCTTGAATTCACTTAATGAAGTACTAGATGTCTGACCAACTGTCTTAATTACCTCAGTGCTTCCAACATTAGTAGCCAATTTTGTTTTTTTATCCTCTGGTGGATTAGTCAGAGTTTGCATTTCAACTAGCAATGGTTTGGGTTTCTTAGTGATTACCGGTTTCACTATCTCAATATGTACCTGTGCCTCTCTTGGTGTCTCTGTGTGTTTCTCTGTCGGTTTCTCTATGTGCTCAATGGTTGGTATCTCTATCTCAATAGGTTTCTTAGTGTTAGCATCAATACCATCAGTACTTATTCTAGTATCCAATGGTTGTTTAGTTTGGAGTGTTTTCTCTGTTTGCTCTATTTGAATCTCAACCTTAACATTCTCTATCAGTTTCTCAACAATGTTACCAATTTTAGCAATGTTATCCTTTACCTCTGTGTTTTCCTTATCCACAACAATGTTCACTTCCTGAGTATCCACATTCATGGTGAATAGAATTTTTGATTCAGGGTTAGTGTCATCATTTGTTATACCTATATTGTCAGTAACCGGTGGATCATCAGAATGTATCGGTGCAGTATCCAAGGGTGGTGGTAAGTTGTCAGTTATCTTTATGTTTGGTATTCCACCAGCTTTACTTTTCCCTTTGTCCTTATCCTTCTGATAGACTTTGAATGTTTTATTTTGCTTGTTCAATTCTTTTTGTTTTTCCTTTTCAACAAAAAAGATATCCCATTTATCAGTCATTTCCTTTGCAATATTATTAACTCTACCAACCATCAAACTCACTTGTCAGTCACCACTAGCAAAAACTGATCTGTTAGCTTCACATATTAGGTCATCAATTTCCTCTTTAGAGTTAACTGGATGTACAACTAGAAGTTTTTCAATTTTAAGTTTCTTGTCTAACTCCATTACTGCAATCCTCTTTGCATCTAACCTCCTATATAGTTCATTTGGCAAGTCATCTACAACTTCAATTAATAATTTCTTGTATATGTCTAGATGTAGAATTATACTATTTTCAACACTTTCCTTTTCTAAATCAGTGAATGTGTTATACAATTTGCTCACATTTGCCAAATTACCGTCATCATTTATTTCATTTAACAAATTATCCAATGGTGGTATAACCTATTTCTATTTTTTCTTGGGTGTAAGTTTCTTTGTCAGTTGCCTTGCTGCTTGTTGTTTCTTTCTCAAGGTTCTTGTTTTCTTGGGTGGAGGAGAGGGTATCGGTGAGGCTTTTCTCTTCCTATCAACTCTCTTGAATTCCACAGGTATCTCATTGTTAGATGATGTTCCAACCAGTGAGATGTGTGCCTCTAGTTGTAGTCCTTCTAGTTCACTTGCCTTTATACCAGTAATGTTCATAACATTTTATTTTATTTCCTTTACCTGCTTAGAAGCATCTCTTATGTATTTCTCTCTTTTCTTCCTTTTCTTCATTGTTTTTACATTTGTTTCAATTGTTTCTGCACTACCAAAAACTTCTTTTGATGGTTCTCTAGGTGCATCTAATAAGGCTTTTGCATAAGTTTCAACAATGTTCAGATCTACCTAATAACCCATTTTTGTTACCCATACAGTCCTAGGTAATACAACTTCCATCCATGTTTCATCTTTCTTAATTAAAAAATAGATTTCCTTATCATATTTATCTACTACACTCTGTGGTAGTCTTTCTCTTGTTTTCATTTTGGTTTGGAAAGCTTTGAAATACTCAGTTATATTGTTTTTCTTAGCAGTACCCATGCTGGTGAAAGATTCTTGCGATTGTTTTCCTACCAGTATGTCATATCCAAAGTCCTTTTGTCCAATATTGGGGATCTCTTTTGTGAAATACAATATAAGGCATACTAAGAGATTACCAAAATGGAATGTCCCTTTCTTATCACCTTTTATCTTATTCAAGTTATCAATTAGTTCATCCTTCAGCCATTCATACACATCTATTTTTGCATTATTGTTTACCATTTCATAAGCACTGTTAATGAAAAGACTAGAAACCGAGTTAAGTATGTTTGCATGAGTAGTTTTGTAGCCAAGTATCATACTTATGAATCTCACATTGATGTCCTTGATGTCATTTACTCTTAGAGATCTACTATCAGATGTTGCTTCAGTTAAGGTCATGACTTTGTTATTAGGAACCTTCTTAGTTTTGTCTAGTCTGCTACCAGTTGAGGGTAAACTTGTTACTGCCCTAATTGCTTGCCGGGTGAATTTGCAGATTGAATCTAACCAAAGAAATTCTCCATGTGCCCTACTTAGGACAATTCTCACAACTTCCTCTAGAAATTCAGGGATGTTCAAGATTTCCACAAAACCTAAAGTCTCAATAATCTTGTGCTCAGGTTTGACAATGCCATTTTCATCGCAAACTATGGTTCTAAACATCTTTAACAACTCCTCAGAACCTAGTTCCTCAATATTTCAGTGAATATATAACCTAGGGTCTTTAGCATAAGCTAGACCTTTAGGAATCTTTGAAAATGTGCCTATGGAATCATCTTGCTTAGCTATCTTGGGAATAATTTTGACTACGGGCCTAGAGCATTTTATATTTTCTAGGATAGTAGTGATGAATACTAAGAGGGGGGGGTGAATTAGTATGCCAAAAATCTTTGCACTAAAACACTTACACAGTCTAGAGATAAACTGGTAAAGCAATCTGACAATCAAACCGGTTATCACACATACAAACCAAAATGTGAATAAACCATTCACCCACAAAAGCAATACAACCATAACACAAGATATTTGACGTGGAAACCTAACTGGGAAAAACCACCGTGAGATGGAACTCACAAGTCACTATCTGCAGAATAGAAACCAGACCGGTTAAGGTCAGATCAGTTAAGGTCTTACAATGTTCTTCACCAGAACATATCCTGTTAAGAATCTCAATCTCTATTAGGAGATAAGTCTGATTAAAGACTACCTTGTTAGAGGATTTTAGATTCACATGTGTGAACCACCTTGTTAGAGGATTTTACAAAGGCTTTGAGGCCTACCCGGTTAAGGGCTACAAACTTGTCAAAGATGTGAGTAATCAACAAGTGTTTGATCTATCTACTAGCACAAACTGCTTGGTTAGATCCAGTATGCTCACAGCTAATGCATTCTAGCATTACTTCAGTCTTCTCTATCTCACTCTGAGTTACAACTCGATCTCCTCTCATAAGATTTCTCTACTCTTTCACCTTAAACCCTAGCTCAACATAAACCCTATTTGCAGCTCTTTCAACAACTTTTAAAACCCTAGACATGATGTCCTTTTAAAGGAATCTGATTTCATGTCGGTCCAATAGGATTACATTACAATTTCTTAGGTTCAGTGAATCTAGACATACTCAGTAACACGACACAAGAATCACCGTCAATGTGTCATCACCGTCAAACAATCGGTGGGTTGGTAACTCATCACAAAATGCCGGTTGGTAACTCATCACAAAATGTTATCGGTTCATACAAAATGCTGGTTGTCGGTTTGACAAAAATGCCAGTTGCCGGTTTGACAAAAATGAAGACTGGTAAGAATGTATTGTGCCACTTTGCTTCCTTGTACCGCTTGTGATCTGCGAACCGCTTGGGGTCGACATGCCGCTTCAGATTGGGAAAACACATTCTACAAAATCACTACTAGTCTAAAGACAAGAGTACAACATACCGGTTGGAACAAATACTGGTTGAGCATGAGCTCATACATATAAAGGGGATATCAATACAAGTGTGTGTCCATCAATGACAATCACAACATAAACATCAAAAATGCCAACAATCTCCCCCTTTGGCATTGATGGCAACACTTAGGAAAATAAAATTTTGACATCTAAGTGTTTTACAACAAAAGCTTGCCACTAAAAAAATTGCTCCCCCTAAGCATATACACTATCCCTTAATCAACAGAGTGTATAGCAATTTTGCATTCAAAGCATAATCATCAGAGCATATAGCATATATCACAGCATATATCAAAATTTTAAAAAAAAACTTCTGCATCTGATATACCAAAATTTCAAAATTTAAGACCATCAAAATTTTAATTAAAACCATGTACTTCTCCCCCTTTGCCAACAATGACAAAGTACCACAGCAAAAACCTGTTTCCATATATATAAAAGAGTTTATGACAATAATGAATAATACTTGTCAAAAATCGCTTTGTAGTCCTGCAAAAATTGTTTCATGGAGAGAGACCAAGACTCAAGTAGGGAGGTCACCACTTCCTTCTCTGTCTGCATTTGTGATACTTGTTCCTCCATGGCCTCTATTGTGCTCAGTTCTTGGGTGACTGTCAGTGCTTCCAGGTTCAGATAGCATTTCTGAAGAATTTGTAGTCGTGGAAGTAATACCAGTTGAAGTTCCTGCAAATCCCTAGATCTTGTGCTGATCTCTTGCTCTATCTTGGCTGACTGGATCTGGAACTGGTGAACGGTTTTCCCATATGCTGCAAAGGAGTCATAAGGAGTCTTGAATGTGCTTAAGTAGGACTATAAGTCCATTTGAGGCTGTTGCTTCTTAGCTAGCACATCATCACAAAACAGATGAGGTTGACTAATTTTGCTAAGTAGCAAGTTTCCCTCATCCAAAGTACTCCTTATGTCCTTTTGATCCTTTGACAGTTCAGTCCTAAGCTCATTTAGTTTCTTCACCAGAGCAACATTAAGAACCTTTTGGTGCTCTTTCTTTACATTGGCCTTAGTTGCTTCTTCTAGGCTCTGCACCTGATCATCCACTATAGTACACAAAAGTTTGAGTTGTGCTAGTGATGAATCAGTGTCAGGAAGATTAGTACCGGGGATTAAACCGGTGAGCATGTCTACAACTGCCTGAATGATGTCTTGTTCCTTTTTCCTATGGATTATCTCAAGGTTCTCTTGAGAAACCTTGATGCTCTACATAAGTTCCGAATCACTTGCAGATTGGAGATCCATAGGACTAGAGAGCTCAACCGGTGAGGGTTGACTTCCGGTTGCCTTCGGAGTCTCCACCTAAGAGCTTTTTGCTGCTTCACATTCCTTGGCTTCTTCAACTTTCTTCTTTTCCGCTTCTCTTCTCTTCTCTTCTTCCTTGTCTTCTTCTACCTTTTTCTTCTCCTCTACTCTCCTCTTCTGCTCTTCCTTTTCTTCTTCTTCCCTCTTCTTCTTCTCTTCCTCTTCCTTTTTCTTCTTTTCTTCCTCTTCCTTCTTCGTTTCTTCCTCTTCCTTCTTCCTCTTCTCCTCTTCTTTCTTCTTCTTTTCTTCTTCTTCCTTCTTCCTCTTTTCTTCCTTGTCCTCTTCTTCTTTCTTTTTCCTTTCTTCTTCTTGCTTCTTTTTCTCTTCATATTTTCTTTTCTGCTCTTCCTCTTTCTTTTTCTCTTCCTCCTTTCTCTATTTCTCATCTTCATCCTTCTTCTTTTTCTCTTCTTCTTTGTCTTTTGCCGCTTGCTATGTGTCCACAACTTGTTCACCACCCTGATTGGCTTGTTACCCCTGTTCAGTTCCCTGAGTGACATCTTCTATATCTAGGGCATCGACATCTATGGTGTTGATTGGTTCCTCCACCAGGTTTCCTTCCTCATCAAAAACTTCATCCAGTTTGGAAATAACCGGTTCCTTTTCCGATTGGAGGTTGGCCATTCAAGATTTGTGTGAACTGATAGCATGGGCCATGTGTTGATGTGTATCCTTTTCTACATCATCAAATCTCCCTTCCAACAACCAGAGTCTTCTTCTCCTTGTGAAGAAGAGACCTTTATTTTGATCTAATACATCAAATAATTCTGAGTTTGAGAGTTCGGGGAAGTAGTGTGCAAAAAATTTCTCCCTAATCTCTTGTTCCTTTTCAATGGCAATGCGCCATCTGTTATGCAATGCTTTATACAATGAATCTAGTGTCTGAGACTTAATCTCTGATGGTGACCGGTCATTTCTACATAAATAAAGAATACTCTCCTGCAGTACTTCATCTTTTTCCTCACTATTGAAATCATCATAATAATCAATTAAATCATGAAGTAACTTTCTCCTAATATTCTTTACTATTCTTTGACAATGTGTCAAAGGTTTGTAAGAGGAGATATCTATATTTACCAGTGCGGATGTTGCCGGTTCATTCTTCTTCACCTTCTTGGTCTATCTAGCCTTCTTTGGCTGTTCATCAGACTCAGTTTCTTCGAAGTCCAGTTCATTTGCCTTAGTCTTCCTCTTTCTTTCAAAGACTTTTTCCGGTGTTGCCTCTGATTTCTTCTTTGCCGGTGACTGCTTGGTCACTTTTGGAGTCTCAGTGGTAGCTGGTGCTGATGCCGCAGGCACTGCCTTAGCTCTCTTGGCTGCCGGTTCTTTTCCCTTCTTCACCGATGGTTCTTCAACTGGTGTGATCCTCTCCAAGTAGGTTCTGGTTCGCTTCGCCTTTGGATCAAGAGGCAAGGCAATAAGGGTTGAAGCATACCCTTCCAGCATGTCATACATGACTTCATAGCCCATAGGCTCCACTTCCTCCATTCTAGGTTCAACAGCCTCCATTAGACATTTGTTCACCTGAATAGTGAAATAGATGTCATCTTCATACTTCTTCACTATGTCACCTAAGATTCGCATCCTTTGACTCATTTTTCTTTTGAACTCATCAAAGTATTTGTTCAAGATCTCAAGGTAGCCGGTTCCAATAGCTTGCACACTTTCCTTTATCTGCTTGGTTACCGATTGGTTAGGGGACCACTGGACATCTCCTACACCCAGAAAGTAGCCTTGGAAGTAGAAAAACAATCCTACTAGTAGTTGTCCAAATTTAAATCTTAGTGAATTGTCCTTTTTGATTGCCTTGAGATTTGACAGGAGTTGCCTTTGCATACTGGTGCATAAGTCAAATGATTTATCCTCTATAATCATCTAGTAAGCGGCATTTACCGCTGCAGTAGATATAGAATTAATCCTGCTGGCTAAGAATGTCCTAGAGCCTACCACCATGCAGGCGTATTTTACCAGTTCATCCTTGATAGAATTAACTGTCATACCTCGTGAATCACTTGTCGAACCGGTGAGCTTGGTCATTTCCATTTTGCTTACAGTTCTCAAGGCTGGTACTTCCCCTATGTTGCAGAAACCGGTGACTGCATGAATTGCCTCAGGCATGATATCATGCATTCTCTCTAGGTACATCTTGTCACCATGGACTCTGCTCAAGATGATTCTGATGTGATCCTCTGTGAAGTCTTCCAAAAAATACACTGCATTGTGGAGTTTCTTCTTCTCTAAGATACTAAACTCCGGTTTGATCCTTTTATCCTTTCCGCAAAATAGACCTAATTGAGTGTGAATGGCCAAGGACCCTATGTCTTCTATCTTGCAATCAATATAGTCAAAAATTCCTTCTTCGACTATGACTCTAGCTAGGACTTGTGACAAAGCATTATACTTGGATTTCCTCTTTCAAACGCAAATTTAGGACTTCCTGATTCTGCTTTGCTTCACTCTCTGTCGGATGCCAAATCACTGCTTTGAGTTCTCCACTGCCGATTGCAAACTATACTTGAATCTCCTTCAAATCTCTCCAATTCCTCAAGATCTAAGCTCAAAACACCTTCTTTTTTCTCTGCACTTGAAAACTTTTCTTCGCTCGAAAAACAGATAGTGAGAAATGATTTGAAAATTGCATTTATACATGTCTCTCACCTACCATCATTAATGCTCCTATATTAGGGCATAAAACCTAATTTGCCTTTTTACCATTTCTGATCTTCTACCAGGCGATAGGTGTAGCATATTGGTTAAGGTCTTTTACCAGTGTTAACTAGGGGTTCAAAAACATTTTGCCATTTGCTCCCCCTAAGCCTTTGAGGCTTAGTTTGCCAGTTCAGATATTTCCACACTAGGTACAGAAACCGGTTCCTCCTCAAATAATACTAGTTTCTTCTTCCATACTTTCTTCATGTCTTCTTGAACTATTTCAACATCTATTTCTCCTTCCTAAGTGACTGGTATATCATCAGATATACTTTTTTTGATTCTGTAGAATCTTGCAATGTGACCCAGTTTGTTGCAGTGATAGCAAACAAGTCTAGGTGTTCTCCAAGGTCCATTGTACATGTTTCCATTCTTCCTTCTACATGTTGCAGCAGTGTGACCATGACCATGACAGATCATACAACTTTCTCTCCATCCGGTTGCCGCTTGATGACCACCGCTTCTTGACTGATGGTTGAGGACATTAAAACGGTTGTGGTTCCAGTTCATATAAGATTTAGGACCAGTTCCTTTGGTCCTCTAAGGATATCTTCTAGTGTTATCCATTACAGACTTGCATTCAAATGCTCTATGCCCAAACTTGTTGCATGCATAACAATGACCATTGAACTTATTGGATCTAGGTATATTGTTGATAAAATAAGGAAAATTATTGTAGGCTTTGCTCTTACACACATTGGCAGTGTGTCCTTCTTTAAGACAGTTAAAGCAAACAGGTTTGAATTTTTGCTTACCTTTTCCTTTGAGTGTCGGTTGCTTCTTTGATGCTTCAGCATTTATCCTTGAGGATTCTCCTTCCTCATGTTTAGAGAAACCAAGACCATTGGTATTCTTTGCCGGTCTAGATGATTCAAGCTTTTTCTCTAGCCTGACTGTACTTTTGCCAAACTTAGCTAGTATTTCCTTTGATTCAAAGAGTTCTTTGGAAATAGCAGTGTTTGTCTCCATAAGACTTGCATTTTCTGAGATGGCAATGTTCAGTTCTCCTTGTATGTCTTCTTTCTCTATTTTTCTCTCATGAAGGTGAGCAGTTAGTGCACTAATCTCTTGTTTCAACTTGGAGATCTCATGATCTTTGTCTTTTACCAGATCTTCAACCTTTCTCCAGTTCTCAAGTTCTTGACTAAACCGAATAGTCAGCCCTTCCAACTCCTTTCTCAAATTAGAGTTTGAATTATTTAGCTTATTCACTTTAGCAATCATAGCTTCCATGTTAGCTTCATCTTCAGAACTACTTTCAGATAGTTCCATCGGCCTCTCTGCATGTTCTCTTCTTTTTGCTTGAGATGCCTTGTATATGACCATAAGATCATCATAGGCTTGCTCAGACTTAGTGAGCCGTTGAGTAAGTTCCCTCAATGTGTATTCTCCCATATCTCTTTCCAAGTGGTTAAACTTATAGAAAGGTTGGCTCTGATACCAATTGATGAATACTAAGAGGGGGGGGGGGGTGAATTAGTATGCCAAAAATATTTGCACTAAAACACTTACACGGTCTAGAGATAAACTAGTAAAGTAGTCTGACAATCAAACCGGTTATCACACATACAAACCAAAATGCGAATAAACCATTCACCCACAAAAGCAATACAACCATAACATAAGATATTTGACATGGAAACCCAACTAGGAAAAACCATGGTGAGATGGAACTCACAAGTCACTATCTGCAGAATAGAAACCAGATCGGTTAAGGTCTTACAATGTTCTTCACCCGAATAGATCCTGTTAAGAATCTCAATCTCTATTAGGAGATAAGTTCGATTAAAGACTACTTTGTTAGAGGATTTTAGATTCACATGTGTGAACCACCTTGTTAGAGGATTTTACAAAGGCTTTGAGGCCTACCCAGTTAAGGGCTACAAACTTGTCAAAGATGTGAGTAATCAACAAGTGTTTGATCTATCTACTAGCACAAACTACTTGGTTAGATCCAGTATGCTCATAGCTAATGCATTCCAACATTACTTCAGTCTTCTCTATCTCACTCTGAGTTACAACTCAATCTCCTCTCATAAGATCACTCTACTCTTTCACCTTAAACCCTAGCTCAACATAAACCCTATTCACAGCTCTTTCAACAACTTTTAAAACCCTAGACATGATGTCCTTTTAAAGGAATCTGATTTCATGTCGGTCCAATAGGATTACGTTACAATTTCCTAGGTTCAGTGAATCTAGACATACTCAATAACATGACACAAGAATCATCGTCAATGTGTCGACACCATCAAACAAAATGCCAGTTGGTAACTCATCACAAAATGTTACAGGTTCATACAAAATGCTCGTTGCTAGTTTGACAAAAATGCCAGTTGCCAGTTTGACAAAAATGTTGGTTACCAGTTTGACAAAAATGAAGACTGGTAAGAATGTGTTGTGCTGCTTTGCTTCCTTGTACCACTTGTGATCTGCGAACTGCTTGGGGTCGACATGATGCTTCAGACCGGGAAAACACATTCTGCAAAATCACTACTACTCAAAAGACTAGAGTACAACATACCGGTTGGAACAAATACCGGTTGAGCATGAGCTCATACATATAAAGGGGATCTCAATACAAGTGTGCATCCATCAATGACAATCACAACATAAACATAAAAAATGCCAACAAGTAGGGTTTGCAATAAATTCAGGAGCAGAAGAAGAAGCCATTTGAAAAATACCTTTAGCTGCCTGATAATGTTTGAATGCTTGAAAGAAATCGCTTCACAGCTTTGCCTTGAATGCCTTTTCTCAGATTTCATACTCTCTGCTAATTTAAATGCTTGGTGAATCAAAAATGAGGAATAACCGATGATTTATAATGACTTTTCCTTCAACAAGCATATAAAATGCTCATCGGTTAAGTGAAAACTTAACACATCTACCGGTAGAGAAGAAATCTATCTTCTCACCATCAACTGAGGGTAATATTCAACTTGCTGCAATACCCCCAAAGGGTTACTTCTCAGTGGGATGAAGAATCTCCTATCAGTGGAGTAATACTTTGATCTACCGGTGACGAGATAGTCTCATCAACATTTTGATCTGTCTCCCTAATCCATTGTTTTGAAAATTATTGCTTTACCTCATCTACCTTTTCTTTGCCTTTCAAACTAGGTCCTTTATTATTTGCCGATGAAGTCTTGCTTCTATAAAATTTTGCAATATGTCCAATTTTGTTACAAGCATAACAAGTCACATTATTCTTTTGAATAACTTTTCCATATCCTATGCCAGTTTGTGTTCTGTATTGATTAGATAAGTGCCCAAACCTTCCACAAACATAACATCTCACATTCATTATGCAGTTTTTTGAATTATGACCAACTTTGTTACATTTGGAACATTGACCGGTGGGTGTATTAATATTCTAATTGTTTCTGAATCTACACTAATTTTCTATATGACCATACTTGTTACAGTCAAAGCATTTCCCATTAAATTTGTAAGCATTAGGTTGTCTTATGGGTTTACCGTGATCATGATTGTTTGCAGTATTGGAACTTTCACCAACTTCAAATCCAAGTCCATTAGTATCTCCATTAGGTTTCTGACTTTTTAGCATATCATCAAGTTCCTCTGAACTTTTCTTGAATTTCTCTTTGTGTTGATTTGCAGTAGCCATCTCATTTTCCAGAATTCCCATTTGTCTCATAAGTTCAGTTTTATCATGTTGGATGTGAATCAGATTGGTTTTCAACATATCATTTTCATGACTGAGTCTTAGATTTTTATTTCCAGCATCATTGAGTCTCCTAGTCAAGTCATCTTCATTCTTCTTCCCGTCTTCAATGTATTTACAAAATCTCATAGTCATATCTTTCATTTCATTCCTCATAGTATTGTTTTCTTGTCTCAATTTGTTCACAAGTTCATTAAGAGTTTCCTTTTCATCATTATCACTCTGCATCTTCTCATGAAGTTCTTTTCTTTTATTTCTAGCTATAGTAAGATTCTCCTAAAGTCCTTCAATGAATTCTTATGCAGTCCTTAAATCATCTTCAAGTTTGATATTCTTCAACTTCTCTGAATCATAGTCTACAAGAGCTCCTTCCAATTGCTTTCTTAAGTTCTCCATCTGTACCGGTGTCAGAATCTTCCTCGAGTTGTTAGGCTTTTGAAAATAGAGGACCGGGCTCTGATACCAATTATTAGGATTAATGATAGTCCTAAAGATACTGAGAGGGGGGGGGGTGAATCAGTATCTAACTGGTTTACATAATATTTAACCTTATTAAGAATTTTGCATTCCAAAATAGTGTACCAGTAAATAAGAATTAATGCAATAAATAGGAACAATAAATACATCATAGAAAACACACCATAACACAATATGTTTAATGAGGAAACCTTGGTGGGACTTGTGACCCACAATATTCACTCACTGGCCAATGAATAAATATTACTTACAATGAGGGGCCTGCACATGCAGGAAGGCTAACTGCCTAGATCTCACTCTTCAATAAGAGTCACACTAACTACAAAAGTGGATTATGAAATCCAATACAATTAAGTGCTTCAAAGTAGCATCAACTATGCCAGGTTTAGTACCGGTTTAAGCTCATACAATAACCAAAAACCTTTGTTGTCACTTATATCACCTTATACATAATTCACAACTCTTATTCATACCTTATTCTGAATGACCTATAAGATCTCATACATATATATGAGTCTTTTACAATACGCCTTGTCAGATTTACAAAAGATAATTATAATTAAATACAATAAATAAAAGTTTAGTCCTTGTCGGCTGGGGTGTCAGTATGCATTGTAGCTGCTGTCGGTGCATGTAGATATCTATTTCAGTTCCTATCGGTGGCTTTACCAGATGAGTGCCAGAAGGTTGCTAGATGGTTGCCAGTAGGTTGCCATCAATGAAAACACCATCATTCTCATAAGAGTGTATAATGCCAACAAGGAAAAGGCTTAGTTTAAATATCAGCAATTTGTTCCTTTGTAGATGCATACTCCAACTTCACCTACTCTTCACTGACTTTCTCTCTCAAGTAATGATATTGGATTGATACATTCTTAGTCTTTGAATATTGCACCAGATTCTTTGACATGTCAATAGCACTAGAATTATCACAGTATATGATAGTAGGCTCATCATATATAACTGATATCTTTCAACATGTGCTTCATCTAAACTACCTAAGTACAATTACTAGTAGCAACAATGTACTATTTCCCAAAAAGAATTATCCATCAATAGTGCTCTTTTGGTTATCAACATCACCAGCCCAATCTGCATCACTGTAGGCACATAGAATGAAATCATCATTCCTTAGATACCATAAACCATCATCCACAGTCCCCTTTAGATATCTGAACATCTTAACAACAATGACATGACTCTCTTTTGGATCAGCATGATATCTAGCAGCCATGCACACAGTATTCATAATGTTCGACCTATTGTGAGTAAGATATAGCAATCCACCAATCATAGATTTGTACAACTTTGATTAGCTTTTGGAGATTCATCATTCTTAGACAATTTACAGCTAGTCACCATAGGAGTTCCAATCGGTTTTGAGTCATCTAACCCAAACTTATTAAGCAATTCCTTCACATACTTAGTTTGAGATATAAATATACCTTTTTTAGTCTGTGAAACCTACAAACCTAAAAAAAATTCATCTCATGAGTCATAGACATTTCAAATTATTTCTGCATATCACTGACAAAATTCATGCTCAAGTCATCATCACCTCCAAAGATAATATCATCAACAAAGACTTCAACAATTGAGATGTTATCATTCTCAATCTTAAAGTATAGAAAGAAAAAGGAAGAAAATATTGTTGTATCCTTAAAGAACAAGTTTTAAGAATATGGCAGGATGGTTCATGAAAATGATATGTTGAGAAATGATTTGGTACAATCCTAGAGTAATGAGAAAGATCTTGAGAGACAAATGACAATACTAAGAGAAGATCTAACTGCTGCAAGTGAGTACAAAGAAAAATTTGAGATCAGCTCAGCATAGCTTGATGAGTTATTGAAGAGATAGAGGCAAATTGGAGATTCTAGTGGACTTGGATTTGAGCAAGCACAAAGTTCTGGTACTGCTAATGAAGATCAAAACTGTAAGGAAATGATAAGACAATTCAATGCTTGTAAATTCAATGGTAGATATTTTGTTTGCAATAGATTTGGTCACATGGCTAGCCAATGTAGAAATAGAGAAAATCAGAACCATGATTCTGCTCTTGGTAAATGTTTTATATGCAATAAGTTTGGTCATAAGACAAAAGATTATAGATTGAATGTTAAATTCTATACTTGTGGAAATTTTGGACATATGGCTAATCAATATAGGTCAAGCAATTTCACCGATTTTAGCAAAGCAATTCAAAAGAACAATGTTACATGTTATGCACACATTGAAGTTGGACATATTGCTAAGTTCTGTAGAAGCATGAATCCATCAGTTAGTAATGGAGAATCAAATGAAAAAGGGAAAGAGAAGGTTAATGAAATATAGCATAATCACACTCAGAGATGGGTTAGGAAGACTAAAGAAGAATCATCAAATGGGAATGTCTTGGTTACTTATCTGGTAGACGAAGCTGCTCCTGCACCGGCAGTGAGCTCATCTAGTAACAAAGTCAGATGCCTTAGGGGTAGCTAAAATTCATGAATATGATGCATATGCCCCGGAAAGAGGTTTTGGAAGTTGTTCCAGATATTGGAGAGGATTATCCAGCATGGATATGTTCTAAGAAAGATCTAGTATCTTTCACTGGTAGCCATTTATGTCAATGGAAGATTAGGGTTTTTGTCAAAGGATAAAAGGTCAAATACACTTCATTATTAATCACCCTAGATTCAGAGTGATTTCAGAGTTATTCAAAGTGACTAAGTGCGACCAGAGGCTATTCAGAGGCAATCATATTTCTTCTTGAGCGACTTCATCGGTGTGTGGAAGAACTTGTTGAAGGTTTTCAATGAAGGCAATCTAAAGGTATTTTTCTTGAAACATGGATGCGAGATCATCTATTGTTCCTATTTTTGTTTCAAATCCAACTATAGTGGAGGTTAAGGACCACCCCAAGCCAATTTTCAAGCGGTATCCACATGTGGCTACCTAGGAAGATTTGGTTGGAGTGTTTTCTCGCATTCTGGAAGGAGTTGTGTATGTAGGGGATGTTAGGGCATACATTAACTATCATATAGAGGACTTAGGAACTTCATAGATCAAGGGGATGTATATGAATTAACTAATGGGAGAATCTAGAAAGATTAAACTAGCATATCAATACATTGAAGATCTAGGGTTTACAGATATTCTAGATATTCTGGATTTTGAGGATGAAATAATTAGATATGTACTGAGTAGAGTACATTGTGAATTCATATGGCTGGACAGACCTTATAAAATCATTAAGGAAGCCATCCAGGCAATTGTTGGTTTGTCATCGATAGGACAAAATCTAGATAAGAAAGTGTCAAACTACTTTGTGAGGAAGTTAACTGGTGCTACATTTGACAAGAGATCCATGAAAGTGAGCACTATCACAGACACTGACATCAAATTTGGAAGCATGGTTATAGGATAAAAGGTAACTCAGTCAAACCGATTGAATTCTATTTCTAGTTCATGTATTTTGGCTGCATATAAGATGATGAGAGAAAATGTAAACTTAGATCTTTGTGGTTGGATTCTTGAAGAGTTATTGATCAGCTTAGGAAAGAATAAGGGTGAGAAGAAGGGCACTTTTTGGTATGGGAATTTTTTAGTTTGCTTGATGTTATACTTGTTGAATGATACACCCAATTTTGATAGGAAGCAATGGGCTTTTGACATTCCAATAGGAAGACAGTTAAAACAATCATTTGCTGCATTAGGAAGTCAAAGAGATGATAAGATATTGGGTTATTTCAAGGCATTTAAAAAATGTATGAGGTATATGATAAGAATATCTGAGCATATAGTAGAGAAATACTCTACCAACATATGTTTCATGGTTAAGAAGGATATGACTCTCATAGAGGAAGCCAAGCCACGAAAGATTTGGATAAAGGAAATGGGCTATGAGGTAGATGCTTAATCCTTGCTGCCTATGCAAAAATTCTGATTGATGCAGAAATTGATGAGGTAGAGAAGCTCTATGGAACTGCACAACAGAAGACTCTAGAGGCTAAAATAGGCTTCAACCGGAAGAAAAGGAAAAAAACAAGAAGGAAAAGCAAGAAAATTTGTATAGGAGGTCTCAAAGGACATAAAGGCACTTATTGATGTTGTCCTGAAGAAAGGGAGAAAGAGGAAGGATCCAGAAGTTCATATTGAACTTGTTACTGCAGATTCTGAATCAG
This sequence comes from Cryptomeria japonica, assembly GCF_030272615.1. NCBI lineage: Eukaryota > Viridiplantae > Streptophyta > Pinopsida > Cupressales > Cupressaceae > Cryptomeria > Cryptomeria japonica. The sequence goes on along the minus strand of NC_081407.1, from coordinate 258,054,724 downwards.
AGGATGATACATCATTAGCCTTCAAGATGATTGTTAGGAAGAAACCAAAAGAACCTAAGGTAGAAGCAAAGAAGCAACCAGTTAGGAAGGTCACAATCAAGTTACTGACTCAAAAGCAAGCACCTAAAGCTACACCTACAGCTGCATCTAGTACTACCAAGAGGAGAAAGAAGAGTGGCATTGATTTAGCAATTGAAACTTGTAATGTAACTATCATACCACCTAAAACTTGTGCAAAAATTGTTGATGAAATTACTAAAGATGGCATGTTGAAGAATGTTAAATTTTATTATGAAAACTTAGAATTTGATGAGTAGAGAGAGGTAGAGGAAGCAATTCTATTGTATTTGGATATCTATAAGAAAGCCTTAATAGAGATAGAAAATCAAATACTGGCTAAGTTAAATAACATGTTAGATGCTAGAAGGTTATCTGCTATGCAAGAGGATAAACACATTAAAATACAATAACTTTTATCTATCTCTATTAATATAGCTCTAGATGAGATGGAAAAAACAATTGAGGCTGCAAATAGAGAGGTTTTCAATAGAAAACATAGGATAAGTAGTCTGATAATAGAAAGAGAATGAAATAATAAAGGAAACTCAGAAGGCATAGATTAAATTTTTGGGAGATCACAGAGGATTCTTTACTTCACCAAAGACCAAGAGTGACACTGTAGATACATTGGTTGAAGGTAAAGGAAAAGATATCATGGGTACTTCACCCTCAGTTTTGAAAAATATCAAGATAGTGGAAATTGAGCCACCGACTAACACAAATGTATGGACAAACACTGAAACATTGGTTAATATAGAGAAAATTATACAAGATACTAACATTAAGGACAATTGTCCTTTGGATACTAATGTACAGGTCGAGGATATTGTTCCTATAGAGGAATCGACACTTTCACAGACTGCACCAAGTGGCGAAGCCACCGATGCAAATGATGAGGTAATAAAGGATAAAACATCAGAGGACAAAATAGGGGAATCTGGTAGGGTACTAGTTGGGAGCCCATCATTATTGAAAATTGACACTTCTTAAGTTGAAAAGAAAACCATCACAGAGATGAGTCCCACAAAACTAATTATGATGGCTACTCAAAAACTAATGAAGGAGGGAACCACAAATAAGGGGATTATAGATCAATCAATCAGGAATCACAAACAAGGGGATTATAGATCAATCACTCACTATTCTACATAGATTATTCTTGGAGTGTAAGATTGAAAATGGAGCAAGCCCTTCCAACAAGCTTAAGGTAATCACTGAGAACATATCAAAAGACTTTTTATCCTTACAACAAATATCAAACCGACAAGCACTTGAAAGATTCACTCGAGCTAAGAGAGCTGCTTTTGATCAGACTATTGAGACAAAGAAGGAAAATATTGAGAAGTTAATTCTAATTGAAAATTATTTGTAACAATGTACTAATATATAGGGTATGTTGCAATACTGAAATACTTACAGCAAATGTAGATAAAAAAATAAAAGAGATACAAGAGAAAATTGCTAGTATTGCTAACTCTTTTGATGGATTAATTTCACTGACAACATCAATTGATGGACAAATTTTGACTTTGGAGAATCAAATTTTTGTTCTTGAAAAGGAAAGAGATAAAATAATTTAGAGAGCTAGAAGTTTGAGAGGTTTGGTGAGTCCAAGATTGGATTCACTCTGTGTACATAAGAAGGAATGCATGGATATGTTGGGAAAGCCCACACCATCAGAGGTAAATGAAAAAGAATCTTTTGTAGATTTATTCAGTGGTCTTGTATCTATTTTCGACACATTCAAAACTAGCTAGGATACATATGTGGAATTAATAGAGAAAGCTTATCCAAAAATTTTGAAATTGGTCAAGCTCCGATAAGACATTTTTGAAGGTATTCAATGTACAATTCTTATTCTTTGACATTCTTTTTATAATTTTTGGGCATTGATGTCAAAGGGGGATTAGTATAGATGTGAAAAATAATAAAGAGTTGCATACATTAGGGGGAGTTATAGAGTTTTTGGAAATATGGAGTATTTTGCATATTCAGCTCAGGGGGAGCAGGGTAGGATGAAATCGATAGATGAAACCATAATTACTTTTTCACATGAGTGTTGCCATCAATGCCAAAGGGGGAGATTGTTGGCAATTGAAACTCTATTGGTTGGTTTCACTATGTTTTCATTGATGGCAACATGATTTTTTGTTTTGACTTCATATGGTGTACTGATAGGCACTTCATAGATTCTACACCGACACCGACACCGGTAGGACATAAAGATTTCTTTGTTCACCAACAATACAGGCCTACATGGTATAGTAAAGGTTATCGGTATTGGAGGCTGACATATCTTGGATCCGACATCAATAATTTGTTTTAATGTTTATTCATCTATGTTATCTGGCTAACATATAATCTGATATTGTATATATCTTTGTAAGCCAACATAAGGCATAAAATGTATAGGGTATATAGGTCAGATTGATTAGATCTTTTTAAGAGTGACAAGGAATGGATATTTAAATGAAATGTAATGTGAAATTATTCAAAGAGACTATGTATGTGAGGAATTTATTGTAAGGCTTATTTTAGTAAAAGGGTTTAGCGTTTCAACCGAAATAGACAGAGCTTAAACCAGAACTGTATTTTGGCATAGAAGATGCTATCTTAGTAGTTCACACTTCTTCAAATGTTGTCTAGAATTGTATGTAGTCAGTGAGGCTCCTATTATGATTGAGCAATGTTCTCTAGGTTGTAAGCCTTCCTGCAAGTGCATGCCCATCATATATTATAATATCTCTTCATATGGCTAGTGGATTGATATTGTGGGTCAAAAATCCCACCGTGGTTTTTCCTCATTTAGGTTTTCCACATATAAATCTATGTGTTATGGTTCTCATTTATGTGTTTGTCTTATTGGTTGCTTTACTTCTTTCAATTCTATTTATACCGGTATACCGGTTGGTGTATGAATGTTTTGTTAAGGCTAAAATCTACTATTTCGGTATAACACTGATTCACCCCTCCTCTCAATGTTATTGGTTCCAACAGTCTTATGGGTTGGATATTATTTGTTTGGTCTTTGGATGACATGTTTTATAATTATGTAATTGTTTTACTATCTGGTGGCCTACCTTATTGTTTGTGGTCAAGGGTTTGTATATATATGATGTAAGATCTCATTATAGATCATATATGTGTAAGGAATATGGATATGTAAGGAGCAAATAATGTAATAATCATTCACGCAGTGGATTTGGTAAATCATTGGTGATCAAGTTGGGTTTATGTAAGAGGATTTATTCTTTCGGTATTGAGCTTAACCAGAACTGTACTCTGGCATAGGAGATGCTATCATTGTAGTTCATTCATTCTTCTGGATTATAGTCTAGATTTTTATGTAGTCAGTGAGAATCCTTTTGTAATGAGTAGTGTGCTCTAGGCTCTTAGCCTTCCTGCAAGTTCAGACCCCTCTATTTGTAATCACATACTTACTATAGAAGTATTACCTGACTGTGGGTAGGCTTCCCACTATGGTTTTTCCCTTTACCAGGTTTTCCACGTACAAATCTTGGCATCATGTGGATGGCATTTATTATCTAATTGTTTCTTGTGCTTAATTGGTATATTTTATATTCTAGTAATTATTTTATGTTGGCATGTTTTGATGTTTATGTTGTGATTGTCATTGATGGACACACGCATTGAGATCCTCTTTATATGTATGAGTTAGAGCACAACCGGTATTTGTTCCAACTGGTATGTTGTAGGTATGTTGTATTATAGTCCTTAGACTATTGATGTTTTTTAGAATGTGTTTCCCGGTCTGAAGCGGCATGTTGACCTCAAGTGGTACGAGGGATTAAAGTGGCATAACACATTTCTACCAGTCTTCATTTTTGTCAAACCGGCAACCAACATTTTGTATGAATCGGTAGTACTTTGTGATGAGTTACCACCCACCGATTGTTTGACGGTGCTGACACTATAGTGATGCTTTTTGTGACATATTACCTAGTATGTCTAGGTTCATTGAACCTAGGAAATTGTAATGTAATCCTATTGGACCGACATGAAATCAGTTTCCTTTATAAGGACATCATGTCTAGGGTTTTAGGTTGGTGTTGTTGTTGTTGCGATAGTTGATATTGCGGCTAGGGTTTAAGGTGGTTGAGGAGTTGGAGAGATTATGAATGTCTAGAAGACTAAAGTAATGCAATAGTGCATTAAGAACAAGATATCAAGGATCTAACTGAGCAGTCTGTGCTATTAGCTAGATCAAACACTTATTGATTACTTACATCTTTGACAAGTTTGTAGCCCTTAACTGAGTAGGCCCAAAAGCCTCTTGAAAATCCTCTAACAAGGTGGTTCACATCTGTGAGTCTAAAATCCTCTAACAAGGTAGTCTTTAATTGGACTTGTCTCCTAACAAAGATTGAGATTCCTAACAGGATCTATTCTGGTAAAGAATGTTGTAAGACCTTAACCGGTCTGGTTCCTATTTTGCAGATAGTGACTTGTGAGTTCCATCTCACTGTGGTTTTTCCCATTTGGGTTTCCACGTCAAAATATCTTGTGTTATGGTGTTTGTGCTTCTGTGGGTAAATGCATTATTAGCTATTTGGTTTGCATGTTTGTTAACTATTTTGTCTGTTAAATTGTTTTACCAATTTACTGCTAGTCTTGTAAAGTGTTTTAGTGCGAAGATTTTTGGCATACTAATTCACCCCCCGCTCTTAGTATTCATCAATTGGTATAAGATCCAACCTTTCTATAAGTTTAACCACTTGGAAAGAGATATGGCGGAATACACCCTGAGGGAACTTACTCAACGACTCACTTAGTCTGAGCAAGCCTATGATGATCTTATGGTCAAATACAAGGCATCTCAAGCAAAAGGAGAGAACATGCAGAAAAGCTAACGGAGCTATCTGAAAATAGTTCTGCAGATGAAGTAGATATGGAAGCCCTAATTGTAGAAGTAAATAAGTTGAATGAATCAAACTCCAACCTGAGAAAGGAGTTGGAAGGACTGACTATCCAGATGTGTCAAGAGCTTGAGAACCGAAGAAAAGCTAAGACCTAGTGAAAGAAAGAGATTTTGAGATCTCCAAGTTGAAACAAGAGATGAGTGCCCTAAATGCTCAACTCCATGAAAGCAAGGTGGAAAAGGAAGACATGCAAGGAGAACTAAACACTGCCATCTCTGAGAATGAAAACCTGTTGGAAACAAATGCTGCTATTTCCAAAGAACTCTCTAAGTCAAAGGAAATACTTGCTAAGTTCAGCAAAACTATTGTCAAGCTAGACCAAAAGCTTGAATTTGCCAAACTGATCAAGAATACCAATGGACCTAGTTAATCCGATCATGAGGAAGGAGAGACCTCTAGTACAAATGTTGGAACATCAAAGAAACAACCGACATCAAAGGATAAAGGTAAGCAAAAGTTTAAACCTGTTTGTTTCAACTGTCTTAAAGAAGGACATACTGCTAATGTGTGTAGGAGTAAGGCTTACAACAATTTTCCTTATTTCCTAAATGATAAGCCTATACCCTATAGATTTGATGGTATTTATTATGCATGCAACAAGTATGGGCATAGAGCATTTGAGTGTAAGTCTGTTATGAATAACATTGGAAGATATCCTCAGAGGACCCAAAGAGTTGGCCCTGAAGCTTTTGTGAACCGGAATCACAACCAGTTTAATACCTTCAATCATCAGCCAAGAAGCAATGGTTATCAAGCGGCAACTAGATAGAGAGAAAATTGTATGATTTGTCATGGTCATGGTCATACTGCTGCAACATGTAGAAGGAAGAATGGAAACATGAACAATGGACCTTGGAGAGCACCTGGATTGGTTTTCTATCACTACAACAAACCGGGTCACATTGCTAGATTTTGTAGATCAAGAAAGAGCATATTTGATGATATACCGGTCACTTTGGAAGGAGACATTGATGTTGACACCGTTCAAGAGGATATGAACAAAACTTGGAAGAAGAAACCAGCAGTGTTACAAGAGGAATTGGTTTCTACACCTAGTGTGGAAATCACAGAACTGGCAAACTAAGCTTCAGAAAAGCTTAGGGGGAGAAAACAGCAAAATGTTTCGAACCCCCGGTTTTCACCAGTAAAAGACCTTAACCGGTATGTTATACCTATCATTTGACAGAAGACTGGAAATGGTAAAAAGGCAAAATTAGGGTTTATGCCCTAATGGAGGAGCATTAATGATGGTAGGTGAGGAATATGTTTAAAAGAATTATTCAAATCATTTCTCACTATCAGTTTTCGAGCGAAGAAATTTTTTTCAAAGAGCAGAGCGACAAAAAGGTGATTTGAGCAGAGATTTGGAGAAATTGAGAAACCGCGAAGGAGATTCAAATTCAAACTGGAAACGGTCAAGTGGAGAACACAAAGTGGTGATTCAACAACCGACGGAGTGTGAAGTAAAGGAGAATCTGCAAGCCCTAATTTCATGTGTTTCAAAAGGTATTTCTTGAGTTCTTAAGGTTTCTATCATGGCTTCCATATCTCATACCAGTTCTAGTGCATCTGTCAAGTCTGCAAATTTTATTCAACGGAAGTCCAAGTATAATGCCCTATCACAAGTTCTGGCTGGTGTGATAGTAGAAGAGGGAATCTCTAACTACATAGAATGCAAAATAGAAGACCTAGGGTCTCTAGCTATCCACACCCAATTAGATTTATTTTGCGGCAAAGATAAGAAGATCAAACTAGAATTTAATATTTTGGAGAAGAAAAAGCTCCACAATGTTGTTTACTTCCTGGAAGATTTCACAGAAGATCATATAAGGATCATTCTGAGAAGAGTCCATGGTGATAAGATGTACCTGGAGAGAACACATGACATCACACCATAGGCAATTCATGCAGTCACCAGATTCTACAACACCGAGGAAGTGCCAGCCCTAAGAACAATAAGCAAAACTGAAATGGCCAAGCTCACCGATTCAATGAGCGACTCATGAGGCATGACAGTAAATCCTATCAAGGATGATATGGTGAAGTATGTGTGTATGGTGATTGGATATCAGACATTCTCAACTAGTAGGATTAACTCTGTATCTGCTATAGTGATAAATGTCGCTTACCAGATGATAAAGGAGGATGCATCATTTGATCTGTGCACCAGTATGCAGAGACAACTCCTATTGAATCTAAAGGCGATCAAATAGGATAATGCACTTAGGTTCAAGTTTGGACAACTACTGGTAGTGTTGTTCTTCTATTTCCAAGGCTACTTCCCAGGAGTAGGAGACATTCAGTGGTCTGGTGACGAGCTGGTAGCCAAGAAAATCAAGGAAAGCATTGAAGCACTTGGAACCGGTTACCCTGATATTGTAAACAAGCACTTTGATGAGTTCAGAAGGAAGATGAGCCAAAGAGTGAGGATATCAGGAGACATCATCAAGAAATATGAAGATGATATCTACTTCACCATCCAAGTAGATAAATCCATAATGGAGTCCATTGAGCCTAGACAGGAAGAAGTGGAGCCAATGGGCTATGAGGTGATGTACGATATGCTGGAAGGGTATGCCTCTACCCTTATTGCCTCACCACTTGATCCTAAGGTGAAGAGAACCAGCACCTACCTAGAGAGGATAGCACCGGATGAGGAACCACCAGCAGTGAAAGAGAAAGAACCAGTAGTGAAGAAGGCAAAGGCAGTGCCTACAGCATCAGCATCGATTACTACTGCAACTCCAAAAGTGAACAAGCGGTCACCAGCCAAGAAGAAACTAGAAGCTGCATTGGCTAAAGTGTTCCAGAGAAAGAGGAAGACAAGGAACACCTTTCCAGACTCAGAGGAAACTATGTCTAAGGAAAAGCCAAAGAAAACACATCAAGCAAAGAAGAAGACCAAGAATGAACCGACATCTTCTACACCAGTAAATATAGATATCTCCTCCTATAAACCTTTGACACATTGTCAAAGAACAATAAATAATATTAGGAGAAAAGTGTTAAATGATTTACTTGAGTGTTTTGATGACTTCAATGAGGATGAAAAGGAAGCGGTTGAAAAGGAAATAATTTAGTATCTGTGTAGTAATGACCAGTCACCCTTAGAGATTAAGTCTCAGACACTGGATTCTTTATATATGTCATTAGATAATAGATGACACATTGCCATGGAGAAAGAACAAGAAATTAGAGAGAAGGTTTTTGCACAATACTTTCCTAACCTGTCAAATTTTGAATTATATGATGTTATTGATCTAAATAAGGGACTCTTCTTCACTAGAATTAGAAGACTCTGGCTATTAGAAGGTAGAGTTGTTGATGTCGAAAAAGACACCCATCTATTTATGCAAACCATTTTCCAGACTCACAAAGCATATATGGCCAATCGACAAGCAGAAGAAGAACCGACTATATCCAGACTAGATGAAGTATTTGATGATGAAGGCAATCTGATCATTGAACCAATCGACACCATTGATGTTGATGCTCTGGACATTGAGGATGACACTCAGGAAACACCATCTGAGGCAATAGGACAAAAGTAACAGGCTAAATAGGTTGATAAGCAAGCCGAGGACAGCCAGGAAGTAGCAAAGGAAGAGGTAGAGTAGAGGAAAAAGGATGAAGAAGAGAAGCAAAAGAAGAAGGAAGAAGAGAAAAAGAAGAAAGATGAAGAGGAAAAGAAGAAGAAAGATGAAGAAGAGAAGAAGCAGAAAGATGAAGAGGAGAAAAAGAGGAGAAAAAGAAGAATGATGAAGAGGAGAAGAAGAAGAAAAATAAAGAGGAGAAGTAGAAGAAGGATGAAGAGGAGAAAAAGAAGCAAGAAGATGAAAAGAAAAAGAAAGAAGAGGAGGATAAGGAATAGGAGAAAAAGAAGGAAACAGAGAGGAAGAAGAAGGAAAAAGAAGATAAGGAACAAGAGAAGAAGAAGGAAGCAGAAAAGAAAAAGGTTGAGGAGGACAAGGAAGCAGAGAAGAGGAGAGAAGCAGAGAAGAAGAAAGTGGAAGAGGACAAGATAGGAGAAGCGGCAAAGAGCACCCAAATGGAGACTCCGAAGGCAACCGGGAGTCAACCCAAACTGGCTGACTTCTCTAGTCCTATAGATCTCCAGTTTGCAAGTGAAATAGAGCTAATATAGAGTATCAAGGTAGCTCAAGAGCACCTTGAAATCATTCGACGGAAGGAGGAGCAGGATGTAATCCAAGAAGCTGTGGATATGCTTACCGGTTTGATACCCAGTACAAATCTTCCAAACACTGATTCATCACTAGCTAGACTAAAGCTCCTATGCACAGTACTAGATGATCAGGTGCAGAGCTTTGAAGAGGCAGCATAGGCTAATGTCAAGAAGGAGCATCAAAAGGCTCTTAATATAGCTCTGGTGAAAAAGTTGAATGAGCTCCGGACTGAACTGAAGAAAGAACAAAAGGATATAAGGGACACTCTAGATGAGGGGAATATGCTACCCAACAAAATCTATCAACCCCATCTATTCTATGATGATGTACTAGCTCAGAAGCAAAAACTTGAATAGGACTTGTAGTCCTACTTGAGCACATTCAAGCCACCTTATGATTCCTTCACAACTTATGGGCAAACCGTTCACCGGTTTCATATCCAATCAGCAAAAATGGAGCAAGAGATTAGCACTCGGTCTAGAGATTTGCAAGAGCTTCAACTGGTTATACTCCCATGATTGCAAATTCTTTAGAAGTGCTATCTGAACTTGGATACCTTAACTATTACATAGGAAATGAGCACAATTGATGCTATCGAAGAATAGGTCTCCCAGATGCAGACAGAGCAAGAAGTAGCCACCTCCCTACTTGAGTCCTAGTCTCTGTCGATGAAACAATTCTTGCAGGACTTTAAATCTGTTTTTGACAAGTATCATTCCTTGTTGTCATAAACTTTTATTATTTTTAATATCAAATGAAAACAGGGTTGTTCAGCTGTACTTTGTCATTGTGGCAAAGGGGGAGAAGAATTCTATTAGGAGAACTATCTGGTAATCAAATTTTGATTATACGCTCTGTATATCTCAATGTTTATGCTCTATACACAAAATTGTTATACATTGTATTGTTAAGGGGATAGTGTATATGCTTAGGGGGAGCAATTTTGCTAATGACATGATTTTGTTGTAAAACACTTAGATGTCAAAATTTTATTTTCCTAAGTGTTGCCATCAATGCCAAAGGGGGAGATTGTTGGCATTTTTTGATGTTTATGTTGTGATTATCATTGATGGACACACACTTGCATTGAGATCCTCTTTATATGTATGAGTTAGAGCACAACCGATATTTTTTCCAACTGGTATGTTGTATTATAGTCCTTAGACTATTGATGTTTTGCAGAATGTGTTTCCCGGTCTGAAGTGGCATGTTGACCTCAAGCGGTACAAAGGATTAAAGTGGCATAACCCATTTCTACCAGTCTTCATTTTTGTCAAACTGGCAACCGACATTTTGTATGAACCAGTAGTACTTTGTAATGAGTTACCACCCACCGATTGTTTGATGGTGCCGACATTGTAGTGATGCTTTTTGTGACGTATTACATAGTATGTCCAGGTTCATTGAACCTAGGAAATTGTAATGTAATCCCACTAATACATTTAGCCTAAAATTCTGACAGAGGTTTCCGATGGAGAAGGTATATTGTGATCAAACTTGATTTTTTTTTGAAAAAATGCCTGATTTCATCGGAATTCTGATGATAATGCAATATTTGGTTTCGATGGAGAAGGAATTGACAATGACATTTGGGTTTTTTTAGAAAAATCGCCTATGTTCGTCAAAATTCTAACAACCACATGCATTACTTAAAAAAAGAGAAGACCAAGTCATTTCATAAATCCCGCCTCTCATTCGTCCTGCCTCTGTAGCGAACCTGTGGGTTTAATCGTGGTGGGGAAGATCATTGGTGTGACAAACACGGCCGCAATGGGAAATGGGGGCATGAAGTGCCATGGGCACAAAGTGCCAAGGGCTGGCACATAACCAGCAAGGACGACCACAAGGGAGCCCAAAATGGGCTATGTAAACGTCGACGCCTGGGCCTCCATCAACAACAATAAGAGCTACGGATGGAGGAAGAAGTTCACCCGCAAAAAAAGCTACGGATAAAGGAAGAAGTTCACCCACAATAAGAGCTTCCTCTATGCTGTATATCTGACGTCACTACCATGTCAGGCTGGAAGTGGCAATGGAGTATGATTCGGTGGAAGTGGAGGCAGACACTAGCCGACATTGATCAATCAGTCACTGGTAATTGGAGACATTATTTTAAATGGTATGAAAAATTTCCAACTATGCCTAGATAGATCCTACTTTGGTTTTTAGGAAGCCATTGGACTGAAGTTGATTGCGTCTTTTGGTGTTAGATAATTTTTATTTTCCTCATTGTAGGGAAGATAGGTTGTGTACTTCATATTTTAATGATTATCTTGAAGGAGATCGGATGTGTGGTGGACATTTATTTCAAATTATTATTGTCCTATATCATGTTTATGTTAAAATATGAATTTGTAGATGCATGTAATGGTGCAATCTTTCAGTAGTAGATGTTGTTGTGGACAAATCTTTTACATATGTTTATTGTTCTATTCCAGTCTATATGAGAATTATGTAATTGTTAAAATATTCCCATAAATAACAAAAAGATCTTTTGAAAAGTTTATTAAATATTTAATGATGTTGGAAGTGTTATTGGGTTTTTGGTTTAGAGGTGAATGAGTCTATTTGGGATCAAGTATTTTGACGAGGCTAAGAGCAAGGCCCTAATATCAAAATAGTTCAAAATAGAGGAAGCTTGGATCACAACTCCAAGTGATTTGGCAAAATGATTAACCCTGAATTCTAGGCTCTTGATAGGTTTTTATCCTAAGATTTGTGCTCCAATATCAAGTAGATAAATGAATTTTATGGTTCTTTTCCTTTAGCATTGAGTATTCACCATTCCCATCATTATGTTCCATGAAATGATATCTCTTTGAGGCATTATGTCAAACAGCTCACCCGCTTTGCGAATGCTTCCACATTTTGCAAACATATATACCACACTATCAAATCTCTATCCATCTTCGCTAGCTTCAACCACAACTATTCGCGTAAGTGTCCCTTCCCAGTTGAGCGAACGAGTGCCTACCTAAAGGCCCTCCCAAGGTATCTTAGTTCATGTTGTCTCAGGGCATATTAGGGGATCACAATGGGGATCACAATAGGGAACATGCAGGTAGGGGCCATCCCCCAATGAACATGAAGGAGGGAGGTGGACATAGTTTCCTATGGGTTTAATCGCTGTAGGATGTAGGAATGGTTTAATTGCTGCAGAAAAAAGGTAGGGTATAATCAACAAATTCATTGTTATACATATTCAAATATTTAGATTCAAATTTTATTATATATTTATCAGATTAATTGGCAATAGCAAAGATGGTGAATGGTTTCTGTAATATGATATGATCGATTTAAAAGAAGAATATCTTACAAGACCTAAACCGTTGAACAATCCGACAATTGTGTATTATTTAAACACTGCATTTTAAATAATGAACAATATAGTTAGCCTGAAACATATTAACACTACTTTCCATATTTAAAATATATCCTAATTAAGGGGATGGATGACCTAAATCTATGTGATCGAGTGCCATTATGTAAAATATATCCTAATTATGGATGCTGGTATATATGGTAGTGATAGAAAATCCCTGTTGCAGAACCATGAGAGCAATGTGTAGTGATCAAGTGCTATTTTTTCTTGGTGTTTTGGAGGGGAGCATAAGTGTACCGTTAGGAAGGTGGTATAAAATGGAAGCTGAGAGGTATAAGTTTATGAGGTGTGGGTTAGGATAAGATAGGGAGGTAAGTGATGAAGGATGTAATGGTAAAAGAGTAAGTTAGGATATGTTAGGGGTTTGGAAGGTAGGAAAGTGAATGGGGGGAGATAAAAGGATGCAAAGGATGGAATGGGGTTAGGTAGGTGAAGTAAAAGTAAGTGTGTATGAGGTTAAGGGGTAGGATATGATGTAGGAAAGTGAAGGAGGTTAAGATAGGGGATATGAAATGTAGATGGAAGGTAATAATGATAGGAAGTGAGGTAAAGGTTATGAGGTGTGGGTTAGAAAATAGGGTGTAGGAAATGGAAGGAAGGGTCATATCACTTTGAGAGTTTTCACCAAGATGAGTAGCCCAAGTATGGACCTCAAATCTTACAAGCCATGAGGATCCACTTGTAGTAGAGGAGCATATACTTGCATCTTGGGAGTTTATTAGGAGTTCGGCTTGAATTTGGGAAATACATATAGAGGAGATAGAATATTGATCAATACACATTACCTAGCCTCATCATGCATAAATACAAGAGGTATAGACTATAGCAAGCACATATCATGAGCCAAAGGATCATGTTCGAGAGTTGGTTCATCTCCAATCCTCTACATTTTTAAGATCCACAAATGGGGTTGAGGATAAGTCTTGTTTACTAATTAGTTTGGACTTATGCTTTGGGTTGCATCTATATGTGAGCAACCTAAAGGCATAATTTTCAATGCAATTTTTGAGAGGACTTGCTTCCACCTTGTGGTTCTGGGAGGATAAAATGCACCAACTCACATTGGAAACCCTCTCCAGATACCATTTTGGAGTGCTTCAAAGTGTGATCTATTTCAAAATATTTTTGACAGAGATGCATAGATGAGTTTCACAATTTACATAATAAGGTTTCATAGTGGCTCAACATGAGAGTTAGTTTTTGGAGTTCTTGTAGTTTGTAGATTACATTCAAGACAAGTTACTTGTCAATTATTTCATTAGGGGTGGAAAGCCCAAAATTTTAGTTTTCCTACACATGGCCAATCCAAATGACTTTAGGGTTGCTATGGCAAAGTCTCTTATGGAAAAGGAGGTACATGGGAGGACACAAGAGGCATGAGAGAAGTTTGTAACCTTGATTAAGGGACTAAAGTTTCCATAGGCCTCCCCATCTTTCAAAGGATAATTTAGACTTACTATATGATTTACAAAGAAAAACCCAATAGTATCAATATTAGGGACATAGGTCTACTAGAGCATAGTAGGGGCCATAGGGTAGTCACATTTGACCATCATAGACACAAGGATATTTTAGGTATGAGAGACTATAGGGCTATCAAGCTAGGCCTTCTATGACTCAACAACCTTTTAGGGGAGAATCTAGTGTTTTTAGTAATTAGGGTCTTCTAATTATGGTGGGGCCTAGCCAACATAGGGTTAAATGAGAGGCACATGTTATGTATATGTTAGACAGAGAGTGCCAACAAGGTTTTAGAGTAGGTGGACACCATGCTAGGATGTCAAAGTAGATAGTTGATATGTGGGTCTTTACCCTCCCAACCACTCAACATATACCACCATGGGTCTTTACCCTCCCAAACACACAAAGGTCAAAGGAAGATTCGCTGCTGCAACACTCACTTTTTTTGACAGTCTCAAGCACTTAGGACAGTCACTCCTTTCATGGCCATTCTTCTTCACACAACACTCTCTAACATTAATTATGATGATAGTGTACCTCCTTAAACCTTCCACCAACACCTAACTCAATACTAAACTCTTTCCCAATCTTGCTAATGGACTAATTAACTCAATTCACTATGAAATTGTGATGGTCAATGCAAGGTTTAGGATAGTAGTAATTAGGATCTTCTAATTATTGTGGGGTCTAGCCAACATAGGGTTATATGAGATAGGCGTAAGTTCAATAGTGATTTCTCCTCTACAACCTTTGCTAGTCTGTGCGAAAATGAGAGCTTGACAGCATTCTTTCGCTTTTAGCTAGCTAAATTTTTCAAGAATTTTATCTCTAGATTTAATATTTCTTTTCTTGCATGAATCTATTAATTTTGAGATAACAAATCTTGCCTTCATGAATTGATCCTAGTTTATCCCTTTAACCCTAATTAATTTATTTAGAGTGTTTAGTTCCATTTTAATCCTTTCTTTTACAATTAAATATTATTAAAAAATTGTATTATTGTTTCAGATTTTGTGGATATTTAGGAGACACAAATAAAATATAAATGTAATCATTCCATATTTTTGTAGGAGATATTGGAATGAGACTAATAGAAAGAGTAGTAAACATGCGTCACAATGAGCACTTTAGAATAAATCTAAACATTATAAGGAAGAGTAGCTTGGAAAAATAGAAGCGTAATTTATTTTCCAATATGCAAGATTATTACTTGGGAAAGAATCTTGAAAGAGGATTGAAAAGATTCCTTGAGCTAACATTGTCTCACTTATCCAAAATTATGAGGAAGGATTCATTAATGAAATGGTCATTAACAAGATGGGGAGGATAATAATTAGGAAGAGATAGATTTCACATGCTACTAGGTGACTAGATTGGAGAGAAACTAGAGGCAAATCATTTAGCTTGGCCATGACACAAAGTCTTAGAATAGATGCCAACCTTGGTGAATGGAATGAAAATCCCAAAAAATTAATGAGTGGTGAGACAAGTAGAGGCATCTATAAATTTTGTTTTGAATAAAATAAAGAAAAAATGGGACTAAAACCAATGGAAATGCACATGGAAAGGATATGATGAAAATCAAAATAAATAGTTTGAAGATAATATTAGTTAACTAAAGGATACTCCACTTGATTATTTGGTATATCATAACTATTTTGACAAATTTTTAAACCATTAGAGGTACCTTTTGCTTCTGTAGATGAGGCATTCATTCATGTTGAAGTTGTGATAGCTTATTTGCCTCTTTATAGACAACAAATTATCCATACAAATTATCATATATACTTGTAACCTCCATCCCAAACCACCTATTTCACTCTTCTTCCTTTGTGTACCTCTTTTATTCTTCCATTACCTCTTTGATTACCTAAATTCAATCCAAAACATAGTGTATATAGCATCAAAAAAATTCCATATTTGATTAATATTATCCACAACATATCGAAAAGACAAATACCACACTTACTGTGTCATCAACCAAAAATAATTTACTTACACATTCAAAGAGTTCAATAATGGAAAAACATCCATGCGGTGCTCTACACATGTCCTTGAAGGTTCAAGAAATACTTATCCTCTATTGGTCCAAACTTTAAATCACTTTCCATGCATGAAAATAATTGCAACCATACACAATTTCCCACCCAATAGATTCTCTCAAACTAGTTTACTATCTTAACATAGGGTCAAGGAAAAGCGGGCCAAAATAGGAATCCAAGTGTCTTAAAAGCCTTCAAGACCATAGTGGCGAGGATTGAATTTCTTTCTTTAGTGGTATCTTTCTCTAGATTAATTAGTTGGGGATTCTATTAGGACCTTTTCCTAATTAAAAAAAAAAATATAGATTACATCCCTAAATATTGCATTCATAATAGAATAAATTTCTGCAATATTGAGACTAAATTCATAATAGATTTATAGTGATGAATAAAGAAATATTTAAGATTATCAAAAAATTGATGTTTTCTTTCTCCCAACCGTCATTGGATATTGGGTGATCTTTGAGGCATTATGTCAAATAGTTCATGTGCCTTATCTAAGCTTACGTATTTTGCATGCATGTGTACCTGGGCAGTTGCACTACAACATCTATACTCACTAATCACATTTGGTTGGAAGTTTCTAAATCCATTCCAAACACATCTTGTGCATATCCTACAATCATAGCATTCCATTAGATCATGTTTCTTTGATGCATCTCACTAAATAGTTCATGTGCTTTCATGTCTATACTTCCAGATTTTCCAAACATGTCAAACAGAGCATTTCCAACTGTAAGCATCTGATATTAATTGCCCTTACCTTTTGCTTTGATGGAAGCCCATACTCTATTCCAAAGCTCCCATTTTGGCACAGGTAGAGAGTACGTTGGCAAATAAAACTGATCGAAATGGAAATCTATTTGTTGCATTGACTACATTGTGAGGACGCTTATGTATTTCATCGACAGCATAAAGCAGGAAAGAACATGATAATATCTCCTTGAGGAGGTATTCTATGACAACTGTGAGGTAGATGAGAGTATCTTATGCCATTTGCTTTGTTATATGCAGTCAAATGCGAGAACACTGTTTGAATTCAAATGCTAATGGTGATTGTCTTTTTAACTGAAACAGATGGGAATGGACGTCAAGGGAAGGAATGGGCCCACAACACACCTAAGAAGTCAAAGCTTAGTGTGTGTTGTTTAAGGCTGCCCCCTTAAGACATCATAATTGATTGGCTCTTCACTCCTAAGACCTTCAAAAGTCTTTAATGGCTTCATTGAGTCCTTTTGTCTTCCAAATGTACCTGCACCAACTTGAATTCTCCTTCAATGCTTGATTGCCTGCTCACTTGGAATTGAATTGATTTTATAACTAAGAGATCACTTGAATTGTAGGTAGACCCCTTCAAATGATAGGGTAGGCTTCCTTTTATACCTTATATATGTCTTGAAAGCATTTTATCTTGATGGCTTTAAATTAAAGTACTTTCTCTTCTATCTGGTATTGGTGGAGCAAAGGTTGCATTGCATCGTCCTAGTATACATATTTCTGTAGATACAACACAAGTTAAATGTATCCCAGGTCAATTCAAAGCAACCTCTGCTCCAGAGATCACCAAAAAATAGAGAAAGAACTTTAATTTAATGCCATCAGGATAAAAGTCTTTAATCAAGATAGATAAATGGTATGCAACTGGATCTATTTGGAATGCATTACCCAAACACTGCAATCGATCAATCACCT
This sequence comes from Cryptomeria japonica, assembly GCF_030272615.1. NCBI lineage: Eukaryota > Viridiplantae > Streptophyta > Pinopsida > Cupressales > Cupressaceae > Cryptomeria > Cryptomeria japonica. Next base: position 258,036,963 of record NC_081407.1, on the reverse strand, counting down.
TTGAAAAGAAAGTGGTATGATGAAATATTTAGACATAAAATAGATGAAATGCACTCCATACTACGGCTACATAATATTTTGGTTGATGATATTTTTAAAATAGTAAAGGAAGGTGTATGGAACAACCAAATTCTGATCATTATAAACAATGAATATTTTAAGATCCTTTTATGATATGTAAGTTGAGAATATTTTATGAAAGGTCCCTAAATGAATACACTTTAAACTGATTTTAATATACCTTGAAGTGTGCAATATGGAAGGTTTGTATTCTTAATCTCCTCCCCATTTCTTAATTTAAAAGATGATATCTTTATTAAATATCTTTATTAACTTGATTTCTCCTTCAATTCTTTATGAATGCTTGATTGCATGTTCACTTGGAATTGAATTGATTTTATAATTAAGAGATCACTTGAATTGTAGGTAAACCCCTTCAAATGACAGGGTAGGCTTCCTTTTACACCTAATATATGTCTTGAAAGCATTTTATCATGATGGCTTTAAATTAAAGTACTTTCTCTTCTATCTAGTATTGGTGGAGCAGAGGTTGCATTGCATCATCCTAGGATACATATTTCCACAGATACAACACAAGTTAAATGTATCCTAGGTCGATGCAAAGCAACCTCTTCTCTAGAGATCACCAAAAAATAGAGAAAGAACTTTAATTTAATGCCATCAGGATAAAATTCTTTAATCAAGACAGATAAAATTTGAGTTTGATTGTCATCATTTACTTTGCCAAATTCTTCACACGTAACTCCTGAATCAATTTCCTACTCACAGGAATTTTATTATGTCTCAAATATAGGGAAATAGAAGGCTTCAAATAGAAAACTTGAACATGCAACTAAATCCATTGACTAACCAGAAGAACAAAATTAAGAAACGGTTTGATCATCTAAGAGATGTTGTAGACTTGCAACTCACCAGCTAAGTTTTTGTGGGTAAGAATTTTTTTTGTTTTGGTAATGGTTGTGGTGTTTATAGGGAGACATTTACAAATTTATATCTATTTTCACTATTTAATGGTTTATGGGTTTGTAATGGTAATTTAATGTTCTTTCATATTTTTGTATATATTCTTTATAATAGCCTATTATATTGATTTGTTCTATTATGCATAATGGTGTGGGTCAGACGACTTTGTCGTCGGTGCATGAAAGCATTGAACGAGTTCTACTTTTAAAAATTACATGAAACATTTTTAATTTATTTGATTCAGTGTTATTTGCAAAAAATGATTATCAATGATGTTTCCTTTCTCCAAGAATTGTCTAGGATCTTTCCATCAGATAATATGTAACATCGAATGACTAAATCTTTTCATTACAAATTCTTATTTTATTTAATTATTATCTGAGTGTGAATTTAAATTTATATCTATACGAAAGCATAACATACAAGTTGAAGAGTCATGTGCAAGCAAATTTCCTAAAAGAAAGCAAGCAGGCATTATCTTGAATGCCATGGAAACAAGCTCATCAACTGCCTAGAAGAGAGAAATTGGAGAATGGCAGAGGAAAGTGTTTAAGGGTGATAAATAGATAGATAGTATGCAATACAAACAAACAATGTCTGGAGTGTCTGATGTGACGTCTCTAATTTATGTCCGAAGGGACTTACTGGTTTTGGAGTTCCTGTGAAACCTATTGGGCCACGCTTGGAGGAAATCAATGTGTTCATGCAAGGAGCACCTTTTTTCTATTATGAGAATGATACTTTTGCACCGAGGGATATTTGGAAGTCAATATCCAAAAATTTCTATAGTGTGGAACCAGAGTTGGCAGACTCGAAGTAATTTTCAGCTTTCAGAAGACCAAGAGGTTATGTATACAATATCCCAATAGAAGGGAAATTTCAAGCATTACCTCTCCCCCCCATGACTATTCAAGAAGCACTTCCTCAGACAAAGGACTATTGGCCTCCATGGGATCAAAGAAAAAAATTGAAGCATAGACTCTAGACGATGTGGTGGTGTCCTTCATGAAGAACTCTGCACTATAATTGAAAATTCATGAGGAAAACTACAAGATAGTGAAGAGAAATACAATCTTGAAAAGTGGGAAGAATGGATCTTGGTTTGGGTGGGGCCAAGTCAGGTGGCTCCTCTAGAGGTTGACGAGATAGAAATCATCTTAGGATTTGAAAAAGATCACACTCGTGGAACTTCGTGTGCGAGTGATTGATTGTGGTGTTTGGGTAATGCATTCCAGATAGATACAGCTGCATTCCAAATGGGAAATGTCTTGATTAAAGACTTTTATCCTGATGGCATGCAACTATATCTATTTGGAATGCATTACCCAAGCACCGCAATCGATCACTCGCACATGAAGTTCCACGAGTGTGATCTTTTTCAAATCCTAATATGATTTCTATCTAGTCAACCTCTAGAGGAGCCACCTAACTTGGCCCCACCCAAACCAAGATCCATTCTTCCCACTTTTCAAGATTGTATTTCTCTTCACTATCTTGCAATTTCCCTCATGAATTTTTAATTATAGTGTAGAGTTCTTCACGAAGGACACCACCACATCGTCTAGAGTCTATGCTTTAATTTTTTTCTTTGATCCCATGGAGGCCAATAGTCCTTTGTTTGAGGAAGTGCTTACTAAATAGTCATGGGGGGAGAGGTAATTCTTGAAATTGCTCTTCTATTGGGAGATTGTGTACATAACCTCTTGGTCTTCTGAAAGTTGACAATTATACTTCGAGTCCACCAACTCTTGTTCCACACTATAGAAATTTTTGGATATTGACTTCCAAATATCCTTCGGTGCAAAACCATCATTCTCATAATAGAAAAAAGGTGCTCCTTGCATGAACACATTGATTTCCTCCAAAGCATGGCCCAATAGGTTTCGTAGGAACTTCAAAACTAGTTAGTTCCTCTGGATATAAATTAGAGACGTCACATTAGACACTCTAGACATTGTTTGTTTGTATTACATACTCTCTATCTATTTATCACCCTTTAACACTTTCCTCTTCTTTTCTCCAATTGCTCTCTTCTAGGTAGCTGATGAGCTTGTTTCTATGTCATTCAAGATAATGCCTGCTTGCTTTCTTTTAGGAAATTTTCTTGCACATGACTCTAAAGCTTGTATGTTCTGCTTCTGTACAGATATAAATTTTAATTCACGCTCAGATAATAATTAAATTAAATAAGCATTTGTAAAGAAAAAATTTAGTCATTCAATGTTACATATTATCTGACAGAAAGATCCTAGACAATTCTTAGAGAAAGGAAACATCATTGATAATCATTTTTTGCAAATAACACTGAATCAAATAAATTAAAATGTTTAATGCAATTTTTAAAAATAGAACTCGTTCAATGCTTTCATTCACCAACGACAAAGCCATTTGACCCACATCATCTCTCACTGTCGGAATTCCGACGACAACTAATGGAACATCTAACGAGGATGTTGTATATCCGACGTCACTACCATGTCAGATGATCGTCGAGGAAAAATCATAACATCTGTCATAAATTCGATAGAAATGGCATCATCAGAAATTCTGACGATGAGTTTTCGATGGTAAAGTTTGTCAGAAGACCAATGTTTGGTCATTGTAAATCCGACAATTAGCCATCAAAAATTAGGCCCAAATGTACTAGTGTCCTATTGGACCGACATGAAATCAGTTTCCTTTATAAGGACATGATGTCTAGGGTTTGTGGTTGTTGTTGTTGTTGTTGTTGCGATAGTCGATATTGCGGCTAGGGTTTAAGGTGGTTGAGGAGTTGGAGAGATTATGAATGTGTAGAAGACTGAAGTAAGACAATAGTGCATTAAGAACAAGCTATCAAGGATCTAACCAAGCAGTCTGTGCTATTAGCTAGATCAAACACTTGTTGATTACTTACATCTTTGACAAGTTTGTAGCCCTTAACCAGGTAGGCCCAAAAGCCTCTTGAAAATCCTCTAACAAGGTGGTTCACATCTGTGAGTCTAAAATCCTCTAGCAAGGTAGTCTTTAATCAGATTTGTCTCCTAATAGAGATTGAGATTCCTAACAGGATCTATTCAGGTAAAGAATGTTGTAAGACCTTAACCGGTCTGACCTTAACCGATCTAGTTCCTATTCTACAGATAGTGACTTGTGAGTTCCATCTCACCATGGTTTTTCTCATTTGGCTTTCCACGTGAAAATATCTTGTGTTATGGTGTTTGTGCTTCTATGGGTAAATGCATTATTAGCTAATTGGTTTGCATGTTTGTTACTAGTTTGTCTGTTAAATTTTACCAATTTATTGCTAGTCTTGTAAAGTGTTTTAGTGCGAAGATTTTTGGCATACTAATTCACCCCCCCCTCTTAGTATTCATCATTTTATACATTCCAGTATTGATATTTTGGGTTTTGGTATTAAAGTTTTAATTGCTTAAGGTTCCGATAATCTGAGACAAATGATTCACCCCCCCTCTTAGTTGTCTTTGAGTTATTTGAACTATCTAACACACCAGTTGATAGAAATCACCAAAAAACTCACACAACAATCAATATGGATCATAAAAAAAATAGGACACGACTAGGAAATACCATCAAGCACACTAGAATCATCATCAACCACTACACCAACACTACTTATCAAATCTTCATTGATCAACATCAAAAATCTCAAGAACATAACCAATCAGTAACTGTCACAATGAAAGATAACTTACAGAGCACCAAATTAGGAACCATCTAAAGTGAAGATACACAAGACCATCCAAGACAATATCCCAAAGTCCCAGCATGAGATCTGATCACACGAGAATACACTGGAGGAATTATCCGACTTTGTAAAATAGTGATCAACAAAACCAACTAGAAAACTGGATTAGAAGATCTTCCCAATCTCATCGGAATAAATCATAGGAATATGTTGACATCAATGACAACAACATATCCTAGCAGCATAAATGAATAACCATATCCAACAACTCCAACAATCTCACCTTTTGGCATTGATGGCAACATGTGAATGTGAAAAACAATCAATGCAAAGAAAGAAGATATCACCAACAAACTCCCCCTAAGATCAAGATAGATAATATAGTTTTTTGCATAACCTCTCTCCCCCTTTGACAACAATACCAAAGATATTCAAAATAGAAAATCAGATTCTCTCCCAAAATAGAAACATGAATCTCTCTCCCCCTAGGACACACAACCAAATCAATGGACTACTTCAACAGAGGAGTAGCATCAACACACCAATCCAAATAAAAGGATAAGGCTCTAAAATTCCCCAAATCTATGCAACTCAATGCATCTAGTTCTCATCAGGAGGGGTGGATACTACTAACTTGTAACTTGTCTCTCAAATAGACAAATGTATTTGTTGGTATTTTGGTATGGTTTTGTCATTGATGTGAACACCTACTAAAAATGAGCACTTTGGAGATGCAGCAACATTCACTAGCAAACAAGTAAACTGTGCAACAGTTACTGGTATATGGTTCACCGGTAGGATATATTGTTCACTGATACCTGGAATGATATGGAAGACACTTGGTAATGATGAAGACATCGTGTGGACACTTTGTTTTGAAGGATTGATCATTGGTATATTCATATTTGCATATTTGCTTTTACTGGCAAATAGGTCCAGGTTATCTAGGGTTACACTGACAGATTTATCTTTTCCAGATTAGCATGGCACACTATGGAGATGATTTATTATTGATGTAAATGCATTAAGCTGACATGTTTAATCAGTTATTGCATCAGATATTATATTGTTTTTATTGTAATATCTTATAGAGCTGACCTACTAAAATTGGTCTTAGGGTATGGTATAAATGTAAGATCTTATTTGTAAGATCAAGTGTGGAATGTGAAAAAGAATTGAGTGAAGGTATATGTGAGATCAAGCAGGGATATACACGAAGACATCATTTGAAGGTGAATTTAGGTTTTTGTAGAAGCATATCAGCATTACATCGATACTGAATCCAACATATGAAGATGCTATTTTGTGTAGTACATTCTTATTGGATTTAACCATCCAACTGTAGTCAGTGTGACTCCCATTTTGTGATTGAGTAGTGAGCTCTAGGCTATTGGCCTTTCTGCATGTGCAGATGCCATTTATGTACACTTACTATTTGCAGTAGTATCATCTGATTGTGGGTAAGGTTTCCCATTATGTTTTTTCCCCTTACAAGGTTTCCACATACAAATATTGGTGTTATGTGTTGTGGATGACTTTATGTTTATGTTTCATGCATTAATCCTTACCGGTATAGGAATTTACTTTTAACACTGTCTACCGGCATATAGAACTGGTTTACCAGTATTAAGCATTAAGTTGGTTAATTAGTTTTTTGTTTGAATTTATTAGACAACTGATTCACCCCCCCCCCCCTCTCAGTTGTCTCTAGGACCTAACAATTGGTATCAGAGCCTAGTCCTCTTTTGTAGAAGTTTAACAACTTGAGGAGATCCAATGTCTACTAATTATTTCAGGAAGGACAGTCATAAACTTGATGGAACCAGCTATGGGATATGGAAGATCAGAATGGAGACACATTTGAATTGCATTGGTAAAGACATCTGGGAAGTTACTAAGAATGGTTATACTTTTGCTGTAGTTGGTCCGACTGCTCCAATTACCTTAGCTAAGATGAAGAAAATGACTGCAAAGCAAGAGAAGAACTTTTGAGCACATTATCAGATCAACAAATCATGGGATTATCAGATAGGTCTACTGCTAAAGCTATTTGGGATCATTTGGAAACACTGAATGAAGGAGATTCCATGGTCAAGATTGCAAAACTTGAAAGCTTCCGAGTCAGGTATGAAAATCTGAAAAATGGAAGAAGATGAAAGGATTTCTGCTTTTATGGAAAGAGTAAATGAAATTGTTTTGGGTATTAAATGTTGTGGAGGAACCTTGAGTGAATATGAAATTGTTTCAAAAATCTTAAGAGGTTCACCACTGGAATATAAAAAGAAGGTTACAACTATAAATGAGTTGAGAACAATACCTAATACATCAGTAACTAGGGATACATTGATTGGAAAACTTTCAGCCTTTGAAATTAAGGAATTTGGTCTTGTTGCTACTATAAAAACTGATTTAGCCTTTAAAGCATCAACATCATCTACTCCATCATTTGACAAATCAGACTGGAGAGCCTTTTATGCAAGAGAACTTGAAGAATCTAGAAAGGAGAATGAAGAGCTTGAAGAACTTGAAGCACTATTTGCAAGGAAAATGCCAAAAGGTCCAATTGGAAGTAACTATGAAGGTAAAGCACCCTTTAAATGTTTTAACTACAATAAGATTGGTCATATGGCTTCAAGATGCCCTGATAGACATGCTAGACTAAGAGAAGAAGCTAGAAGAACATATAAGCCTAATCCAGAATATCAGATATATAGATTTAAGAAGAACAAAGACAAATCTTGTTTCATTGCTAATGAAGGTGTGACTGATGATTCTGATGAGGATCCAACAGACAATGGATGGGTTTTTGTTGCTATAACAGAAGATCAGCTGGCACCTACTGCTCAACCAGTAGAACAAGGCCTAGCAGCTAAAGTTGAAACAAAGGATGAATGGATCATTGACTTAGGATGCTCACATCATATGACTGGAGACAAAGGTAAATTCTTGAACTTTCAAGAATACAATGGAGGTTTAGTAATATTTGGAGATGACAAAGCCTGTTCAATCAAAGGTAAGGGTTCAATATCTCTTGATGGTAAGCATAACACTGACAATGTCTACTATGTTAAAGGATTGAAGCATAATCTTTTAAGTGTTGGACAATTAGTTGAGAAGGGATTTTAGTTGCAATTTAAAAATGGAAAATGTAAAATCATGAATAGAACTGGTTTGGAAATTACAACCAGTAATCAGACTAGAGGCAATATCTTTCATTTGAATAACAGTGAAAAGGCCTTCTTAATTGCACATATAGATGAAAGTTGGTTATGGCATAAGAGACTATGTCATGTAAACTTTGATTGCATGGTAAGAATTAGTACTTCTAAGGCAGTTAGAGATCTACCTAAAATTGTGAAACCTCATAATACAATTTGTAAGGAATGCAAATTTGGAAAACAAGTTAGAGCTAGTTTCAAAAGTATTCCAGAAAAATCAAATAATGCTCTTGATTTAATTCACACTGATTTATGTGGTCTAGCTAGAACTAGAAGCTTACAAGGTGATAGATATTTCATGCTAATTATTGATGATTACTCTAGAATGTCTTGGGTTACTTTTCTCATAGAGAAATCAGAAGCACTTGGGAAGTTCAAACTATTCAAAGAAATGGTTGAAAATGAAACCAGTAAGAAAATCAAATGTTTAAGATCGGATCAAGGAGGAGAATTCACATCTAAGGACTTTAATACATTTTGTGAAGTGAATGGAATCAGAAGACGGTTATCAACACCTCAGACACCATAGTAGAATGGATTTGTTGAAAGGAAAAACAGAACTATCTTGGATGCAGCTAGAAGTATGTTATCAAAAGAAAATCTACCACATGTGTATTAGAGAGAGGCAGTTAGCACTGCTGTCTATACATTCAACAAAGTTCACATCAAAGGTGAAACTGGTAAGACCCCTCATGAACTATGGTTTGGTAATACTACTACTCTTAAGTATTTCAGAATTTTTGGAAGTAAATGTTATATTAGAAGAGATGAGTATATTGGCAAATTTGATCCTAGAAGTGATGAAGGAATATTTCTTGGTTATTCATCTAAGAGAAAGGCATATAGATGTTTTAATAAGAGATTGCAGAAAATTGTTGAGAGTACAAATGTAAAGATTGATGAACAATTCAGAGGAACTTCAAGGTATATAGACTTTGAATCGGCAACAAAAATTGTGACAAATGAACCTATACTGAATCCATCGGTACAGAATGAAGATCCAGTTACCCCGGTATCATTAGAAGATTCCACAATAATTTAAGGACAACAGCAAACTAAGACACCCCGGTATGTAAGATTGAATCATTCTGAAGATCAGATAATTGGAAAAAAATTTAAGGGAGTTATGACAAGAGGAAGATTGGAAAATGAAGAGGTATGTCTTATTTCTCAAATTGAACCATCATCTATCAATGAGGCATCTGAAGATAAATTTTGGATTAAAGCTATGGAAGAAGAATTAGGACAAATTGAGAAAAATAATACTTGGACATTAGTTCCCTGGCCTAAAGATAAAAATGTAATTGGAACCAAATGGGTATTTAGAAACAAACTTAATGAAGATGGTAAGGTTGTCAGAAATAAAGCAAGACTAGTGTGTAAGGGATATTCTCAAAAAGGAGTTGATGACAATGAAACCTTTGCACCGGTAGCCAGAATTGAGGCAGTTAGATTATTTTTGGCTTTTGCAGCTCACAAGGATTACAAAGTTTATTAAATGGATATCAAATGTGCATTTTTGAATGGAGATCTTGAAGAAGAAGTATATATTGAACAACCTGATGGATTTTATTTGACATATGACAATGATATGGTTTGCAGGTTAAGAAAAGCTCTGTATGGATTGAGACAAGCCCCAAGAGCTTGGTATGCAAGGTTGGATAAGTATCTTTTGAAGATTGGTTTTACTAAAGGAAATGTAGATAGCAATTTATATTACAAAATAACTAATGATGACATCTTGATTATTGAAGTATTTGTTGATGATATAATCTTTGGAGGAGAAGATGGATTATGTAAGGAATTTTCTCTTGAAATACAACAAGAATTTGAAATGTCTATGATTGGAGAAATAAAATTCTTTTGAGGTTTGCAAATTTCTTAGACTGATAAAGGTATATTTTTGAGTCAGTCCAAGTACTTGAAAGAATTACTAAAGAAATTTGGGATGGAGAACTCTAAACCGGTAAGCACACCTATGACTAAAAATGACAAATTATCTCAAAGGGATGAATCTACACCTGTTAATCCAACTAGATACAAATCTATGATAGGAGGTTTACTGTATTTGACACAAACCAGGCCTGATATTATGAATGCAGTATGTATTGTTTCTAGATTTCAGAGTAATCCTAGGGAAAATCATGAATCAGCAGTAAAAAGGATTTTCCGGTACCTACAAGGCACAACAAATTTTGGATTATGGTATCCTAAAGATGAAAATTTTGACCTATATGCATACATAGATGCAAATTGGGCAGGAGATGTGGATGATAGAAAGAGCACCACTAGAGGAGCATTCTTTCTTGGAAAGAGATTAGTTTCTTGGTTGAGTAAGAAACAAAGTTGTACATCTTTATCAATAGCAGAATCAGAATATGTTGCAGCAGCAACTAACTATACATAGGTACTATGGCTTAAGCAAATGTTGAAAGACATAAAGGTAAAATGCAAGGAACCTATTACTATATACTGTGATAACACTGCAACAATTGATATATCTAAGAATTCGGTATTACATTCTAAAACTAAACATGTTTCTATCAAACTGAATTTTCTAAGGGAAAAAGTTGAAGAAAAGGAGATAAAACTAGTTTATGTGAATACTAAAGAACAACTTGCAGATATTTTCACAAAACCTTTGCCTAAGGAGACTTTTGAATATCTCAGAGTTTAGCTTGGAGTCATACCACCACTGGTAGAGACTTAGACAGTTGATGATTGTCATCAACTAGCAGAATTAAAAAGACAAATCTTTTATTTTGGTATTTGATGAGGAAGCTACTTCTCAGGGGGAGTAGTTGGTATTTTGTATAAACTTGACTTTGGCATTTGATGTCAAAGGGGGGGAGATATCTATGGAAAAACACATTATCTTTTTGGGGAGAGATTTTTTTTTTTGAAAAACACATTTAAGGAAGAGATTGGTATTGAAAATAATCTTTGGAAAAACACATGTTGCTCCCAAGGGGAGAAATGGAGATTGTTGTTTTTGTATTTGGCATTTCTGTTTTGGCACTTTGATGGTTTTTCCATCTTGTGTTGCCATCAATGCCAAAGGGGGAGATTGTTTGTATTTTGGTATGGTTTTGTCATTGATGTCAACACCTACTGAAAACAAGCACTTTGGAGATCCAGCAACATTCTCCAGCAAACAAATAAACTGTGCAATAGTTATTGGTATATGGTTCACTGGCAGAATATATTGTTCACCGGTACCTGGAATGATATGGAAGACACTTGGTAATAATGAAGATATCATGTGGACACTTTGTTTTGAAGGATTGATCATCGGTATATTCATATTTGCATATTTGCTTTTACCGGCAAATAGGTCCAGGTTATCTAGGGTTACACCGATAGATTTATCTTTTCCAGATTAGCATGGCACACTATGGAGATAATTTATTATTGATGTAAATGCATTAAGCCGACATGTTTAATCGGTTATTGCATCATATATTATATTGTTTGTAAAATGTTTTTATTGTAATATCTTGTAGAGCCGACCTACTAAAATTGGTCTTAGGGTATGGTATAAATGTAAGATCTTATTTGTAAGATCAAGTGTGGAATGCGAAAAAGAATTGAGTGAAGCTATATGCGAGATCAAGTAGGGATATACACAAAGACATCATTTGAAGGTGAAGTTAGGTTTTTGTAGAAGCATATCAGAATTACACCAGTATTGAATCCATCATATGAAGATGCCATTTTGTGCAGTACATTCTTATTGGATTTAACCATCCAACTGTAGTCAGTGTGACTCCCATTTTGTGATTGAATAGTGAGCTCTAGGTTGTTGGCCTTTCTACATGTGTAGACCCCATTTATGTACACTTACTATCTATAGTAGTATCATCTAATTGTGGGTAAGGTTTCCCACCATGGTTTTTCCTGTTACAAGGTTTACACATACAAATATTCGTGTTATGTGTTGTGGATGACTTTATGTTTCTGTTTCATGCATTAATCCTTACTGGTATAGCAATTTACTGTTAACACTATCTACCGACATATAGAACTGGTTTACCGGTATTAAGCATTAAGTTGGTTAATTAGTTTTTGGTTTGAATTTATTAGACAACTAATTCACCCCCCCCCCCCTCTCAGTTATCTTCGGGACCTAATAGTATTTGTGGGCAAAGGCTTAGTGAAAATATCATAAATTTGTTCCTTTGTAGATACTTATTCTAGCTTCACCTTCTCTTCACTGACTTGCTCTCTTAATTAATTATATTTGATTTATATATACTTAATCTTTGAATGTTGTACTGGATTCTTTGACATGTTTATTACACTTGAATTATCACAGTAAATGACAGTAGGTTCATCATGAATCTCTAATATCTTTCAACATTTGCTTCATCCAAACTATCTAAGTGTAATTACTAGCAGCAACAATATACTCAACTTCAACAATAGATAAAGATATTGAATCTTGTTTCTTACTTGCCCATGAAACCAACTTTCTTCATAAAAAGAATGCTCCACTGATAGTAATCTTCCAGTCATCAACATCACCAACCCAATCTGCATCAGTGTAGGCACACAAGATGAAATCATCATTCTTTGGATACCATAAACCATAATCTATAGTTCCCTTTAGATATTTGAATATCCTCTTAATAGTAGTGACATGACTCTCCTTCAGATCAGCTTGATATCTAGCAACCATACACACAACAAGCATAATATTAGGCCTAGTCTGAGTAAGATATAGTAGTCCACCAACCATCGATGTATACAAACTCTAATTAGCTTTAGTAGATTCATCATTTTTGGACAATTTACAGCTAGTCACCATAGGAGTTCCAACCGGTTTGGAATCATCTAGTCCAAAAAATTTCAATAGTTCCTTCACATAGTTAGTTTGAGATATAAAGATACCTTTTCTTGTCTGTGCAATCTACAAACCTAAGAAAAACTTCATCTCACCAATCATAGACATCTCAAATTCTTTCTGCATATCACTACCAAACTTCAAACTCATATCGTCATCACCACCAAAAATAATGTCATCAAGAAAGACTTCAACAATAAGAATGTTATCATTTTCAATCTTAAAGTACAGATTACTATCAGCAACACCTTTAGAAAATCACAATTTCGACAAGTATTTGTCTAATCTACCATACCAGGCTCTAGGAGCTTGTTTCAATCCAGAAAATGCTTTCTCCAACTTACATACCATGTCTCCATCAGGTTTCTCAATGTAAACCTCTTCCTCTAGATCACCATTCAAAAATACAAATTTGACATCCATGTGATATATCTTCAAATCTTTATAAGCAACATAAATAAGTAACAGTCTAACTATTGGCATTGTGTTGTCATTGATGTCAACCTGTATGGGATGTCAACTGGTATACAAGTTGATGTCACCAATAAGAAAGTAGGAGTATTTGAGATTATTGGTATGTTGATGTCAATCGATAAGTATGTCAACCAGTAAGCAAGAAAAGAGACAAGGTTGAAGACTGCCACCAATAAACAATGAAGACCCCTAACTGTGGTTCATAGTTTATTAAGTGCATGTTAGATAGTTCAAATAACCAAAAGACAACTGAGAGGGGAGAGTGAATCAGTTATCATAGATTACTAGAATATTTAGCAATTAAAAATTTGATTCCAGAAACCAAAACATTAATACCAGAATAGAAGTTAAACCAATTAAGCATAAACAATAATCAGAAAATAAATACCATCCACATGACATCAATATTTGTATGTAGAAAACCTGATAAAGGGAAAAACCATGGTGGGAAGCCTACCCACAATCAGATTATACTTCTGTAGTAAGTATGTAAATTACAATTAAGGGGCCTGCACTTGCAGGAAGGCCAACAACCTAGAGTGCACTACTCATCACAAAAGGAGTCTCACTGACTACATAGAAATCCAAACTACAATCCGAAAGAATGAATGAACTACAAAGATAACATCTCCTATGCCTGAGTATAGTTTCGATTAAGCTCAATACCAAAGGATTGAATCCTCTTACATAAACCCAATTCAACCTCCAATGATCGAAGAAATCTTCTTCTTGAATGACATTAAATTATTTGCACATTACATATCCATATCCCATCCCATGACCATGATCTACAATGAGGTCTTACATCATATATATACAAACCCTCAACCAGAAACAATCAGGTCGACTACTAGACAATAAACCAATTACATAATTATAAAACATGTCAGTCTTAGACCAAAAAAATAATATTCAACCCATAGGACATCCTAGAAACACATTGAGAGGTCCAATCCACACATTACATTAAGTCAGTCCATAACCTAGATCAAACGGGACCCAATATAGGTCCACATGCTAAAGAAATGATCTCAATCCACCAAGTCTCTAACATGATCACCATCAGCATGTTGAATCTCCACCAGAAGTTGCACCAGCACCACTTATGCATATCATCAAAGATATTCATCAAAGCTCTACCAGTGAAACCCTTGTCAGAACCACAAATCAAGCTTCCAAGTAAACAGGATAGCATCTGATCACCAGACCAAAACTAGCTAACTTAATACGAACATGAGTATCATGAATAAGACAATTCCATTACCAAATCATACTGGAGCATACTGGATCATACCGGATCCAATCAAACCAGAAACCATGCATCCTACCGGGACCCCAAGGGTTTCGATAAAGCATCCAAAACATCTAGTGTTGACATCAATGACAAAACATCAATGCAACACATAATCAATTCCTCCAAATGGTCAACAATCTCCCCCTTTGGCATTGATGGCAACACTAGATGTGAAAAACATCTAAGTATGAAGAAATGTCAAACAAGTCTCCCCCAATGGAAAACAACCAACAATCTCACACATAAAGATATAGCAATGAAGTATTAAAAAAACAAAACTCCCCCTATGAATGATATCTCTGTAAAGATCTGTATTAGCACATATATTTCTACCCCTAATGTATAGAACTCCTTAGGTTTTTCACATCATTATCTCTCTCCCTTTGACATCAATGCTAGAAATTTGACAAAAATATCAAAGAAAAAATAAAAAACCACTGAAACACAAGGCTAACTACTCCCCCTGAGCAGTACCATCCCTACATCAATGTTGGAATGAATGATATATTTGATAATTCATACTGGATTGATTCCAAAACACATCAATCAATTCTTTATCGGAGGGGCAGAAACCCCTAACCTGTCTCTCAAGTACTCAAATTCTTCTCTGGGAAAAGGTTTAGTGAAAATATCTGCAATCTTCTCTTTAGTGTTCACATAAACTAGTCTAACTTCATTTTCTTCCACCTTGTTGAACACAATATACCACTAAGAGGGGGGTGAATCAGTGGTTCCTAATCTTTTCCCTTGTAAAGCTACCTCAAAATACTAATTGTTGTCCTAATATTTAAACAATCAAACTGGTAAGACAAAAGAGAATATCAAAAGGGACAATCACACAATTGCAACCCACAACACTAGATGTACAAGGAAAACCCAATATGAGAAAAAAAATTGATGAGAAATGCTGCTGCAGACTACTGCTCCAATCCAACCTCACAAATGAAACACTAAATTATAAAGATTTAGGGCACCAACCCAAGGAGCACCAACCCAAGGAGCACAAACCCCTCCACCAACCTCTAACTTGGTGATGTATATTGAAATACAATTTTGATATAGTTATAGCTTCTTGTTGCAAATGATTTCTACAACTCTTGACCAAATAGGTCTTTGTCGGTCAACAATCTTCTTCTTCTTTACTAGATCTTACACTACCGGTTAACAAATTGCTTTCTACTTCTTGGCCTCTCAACACACTATGTCACATTGTGATGCCTTCTTGATCAATCATAGCTCACTGGTTAGCTCAATTGTTAGACCTGCTACAGTTTACCAGTACTCTATCACAATTGGTTAAACCGTCTCACTGGTTTTCTTGCACACTCACTCTACAAATTTCTTAGAATAAATTCTAAGAGAGATGATCCTTCTCTGCACTCAAGCTCTTTTCACTCTTATTCTTCTCCTCAAGCATCAATCATTTCTATTTTAAGCTTATCTATTTATCAGCATGGATTCCTACCAAGAACACATTCAATCACTATCATGTTAGGTTTTACCTTCTCCAACTTGATCTGAATCCGATTTGATTTGATATGCTTTTCTAGGGATAAGATCTTCATGACATCGATCAATCACCAGCAAAGCTTCACATTCCAATGTGCCTTTTCTAAATCTAGAGGTCTACACCATGCTTTTCTCCTTTTCTTTATCATTCTCCATTAATGGCTTTGTTGTTTCCTTCACCAAACAAGTCTGAAGATCAAATCTTCTTGCAGGATTAGTTCAACGGCTTTTCCCACTTGCCTTCCTCGAGCTGCAATCCTCTGGCATCCTCTATGACTTGTGGGTTCCTCATAAAAGCTGACCTGCTTGCAGATTTTTTACGTCGATGCACACTCCATCAACCTATACAATCCCTCCACTTGGTATCCAGCTATCATTCTTGTCGATATAGACCTTTGCTTGGATTCCTATATCGGTTTGACATTCTTTGTCGACCAAGGTAGACTACCGGTTTAGTTCATCTTACTGGTACAATCTTCATCCTATTTTATGCCTTACTAGTAAGCCTGGTTTACCGGTAGAAGACAGAAGTCATGTGTACCAGTAGCCTTCCTTCTGTCTACTCACTCCCATGTGTATTTCCATCATATCGGTCACTACTTCTTACTTACTGGTGACCTTTCCAAACTGGTTGACATCAATGACAACTTAATGCCAATAATGCCAACAACCTCCCCCTTTGGCATTGATGTCAACTTATTGCAAGACACTTCATACTGATATATTTCTCCCCCTTTCACACAATGACAAAGGGTATTATACACTCCCCCTTTGATCCATACCAAGCTCTCTCTTGGAAGCTACCAATGATTGCAGTCGATACTGAGATGTGGTTCAAGAGTTATAGATGTTGTTATGAACTCCCCTTGAACCATATCAAACCTTCCTTTCTTAAGTGCATAAGGTAGATGACACAACTCCCAACTTGTGTCGTAGGTACTCAAAGGTGTTTACCGATAATGGTATGGTGAAAATGTCTGCTACTTGTTCTCCAGTAGGGAATAATCCATTCTTACTTCCTATCCTTCAACCTTCTCTTTGAGAAAATGATACTTGATAGTGTGTCGACTTGAATTTCATCCTTAGAATGTTACCTGTAATAAGTTAGTTTCACAAAATATAAATGGAAATGCTACAGGAAATCCAAACTCAACCAATGAAACTACATGAAGTACATATGAAATAAAATACTAATATTACCTTCATGGCTTATGTCTCATTGTGTACTAACTCCACTGTTCTTGGTTGCAGATGGTGTGCTCTCTGACAATGCACTGTTGGCTTCCAAGATGGCATATGAAGAATGGACTGATAACTTGTAGTTAACTGATACTATGATATGCAAATACTACATGATTATGCTAAAATGATTATACTATATGATAATTGCTATTGCTATTTGCTATTTGCTTCAAAAACTCACAGATGCATATGATTAATTTGAAGACTAACTCTCTCTCAACTGAAGCTCTTGATCTTATACACTTTGAGAGGATGAGATGATGTGGCTTAAATCAACAGTCCTGATCAGATCTGCAAATTTGAATGGCTATGTGCAAAGGTGAAGGTTGAGAGAAAGGGGGAAGGAGAAGACAAGTATCACTCATCTCACCTTGACTGGGTTGCTAATTGAGAGAATCTAGGGATGGTTGGAGGAAATTTAGGCATGATAGGGCAAGTGGACTCAAGTCCTTCCTAAGATGTAGGGATGTTGGAGAGAATATAGGAAATGGTTATGAAATATGTGTATGTACACAATATTTATTTTTAGATAAATGATAAATTAATATTTAAGAAATATTAATTTCCTTAGCCACATGTTTGATGAATTGGCAAAGGGAAGATGAAGTGGAGATGGAGGGTGAGTTGGAAAAGGGATTAAATAATTTAGGAATTATTTAATATTTGAGACTATAGGATAGGAGAATAACTATTAAATATTGGATATTTAATTGATTGGAGAGGATAATTAAATATTAGATATTTAATTAATTAGAAGAATAGGATAGATGAATTAATTAATAAAATATTAATTAATAGAAAGACATGAAAATGAATTAAATAAATTAATCTTTTCAAATTAACTATTTAATAGAAGAATAATTATTAAATAAGTATAAAATATTTATTTAATTGCTCATAGCCAATTTTTATGTGTATACATTTTGCCCCTCTTTGAAATGATGTCGAGACAACATTGTTTCAAAGATTAAATCAAGTCTCAATAATGCACTTGATAGAGATAAAAATCCTGATTTTGTGCCCCAGATATTGATTTTTGGATATTGATTTGATGATGATGCCCCCTCGAGAGATCGTTTGTGCATTAAAGACATAGATGATCTCTCGATAGAGGAAGAATGTTATATGAAAGATAGATGAGTGAATAGATTGCAGATTGATCAAATGAATTAGATTGATAAGATTGATTGGATTGAGATCAAGTCTGATTTCAAGAAGGACACATCCTGTATAAGACAAAAGATGATCAAAATGTCTGGTTTCAGAAAAGATACATCCTATATAAGACATGATAGATGATCAAAATGTCTGGTTTCAGGAAAGATACATCTTGTATAAGACTTGATAGATGATAGTTGAATGAATGATGAAGATATTAAATTGAATAATGATTCCATTGGATGATGATGTTGGTGCAGGTGTTGTAGGTGATCCAGTTGTTAGACCCACAGGCTCGAGAGGCAGTCATGATTCTTGACTTGATTTGTATTGATGAGGCACTTTTATTTTGATCTGATATCATTGTATACTTAGACTTTTATTGTTTTATGATGACCTATATGCAGACATGGACTCTATATGATGATGATCTTTATTATGCATGTTACTCTATTTGATGATAATGATGCTTTGATTATATGGATGCAATGATAAATGCTTTTGTTAATTTTTTATTTTCATGACCTTGGATGCAAAATGAAAATGAATTCTATCTTAAATGATGCAAATGCAATGATCTATATGGAATGCAAGTGAATGATTGATTTTCTTTTGATTTATGATGATGCAAATGATCAATATGAAAATGTTTTTGAGTTTTTATTTAATGTTTATAATGATTATGAATCTAAGTGTAAATATGCAACTAAATGATCATAAATGAAATGATAATGTAAACTATAATGATGATACACTATATGAGGAATGAAATGCACTTAATTGAATGCAAACTAATGAAATTGTTGAAATGCAACTAAATGAAATGGATAATGATTTAAAATGATTCTGAAATGAATACACCTATAATGAGAAAATGCAAATTTGTTTTTGTTTGTCCAAGTATACTCAATCATGATTTATGACCATTGATCTGTTAATGAAATGAAATGCTTATAATGCAACTGACAAATGAATGTGTATAATGCAACTGACAATGAGCTAACTAAAAATTGTATTGCCATTCTTCATATGCGATCTTGTAACAGTGCTTGATTTCATCATTGAGCTTTAAATGTTGTAAGAAAATACAAGCAATTTGACATAATGATCCAAGATGACCTGAGTATTCCTTACATGGATTTTGATATAGCAAGTTAATACAAGCAACTTGATATAATGGATCAAGTTGACCTAAGTATTTCTTGCAGAACAAACAAGGATTATCCCCTTTCATGCATGACTTGGAATGTCCTCCTTGATCTTTTGCCGATTATATCCTGAGACAAGTTCATTGTAGTAAGAGATAAACCATAGACAACAACCAAAGAAAATAATCATGCCCCATCATAGCTTCTCTAGTCATGGACATCCTTGAGTCACATAGAGTACATGATTAACAATAAAATCAATATATAAACACTGAATCTTGTATGTCATTCACATGTTCTTATGGTCATTAACTGATATAATCATATTGATGAATGATCTTTGATAATCCTTTTTTACTTCTTAGTTGATTCTTCAATTTCTGAGTTGCATGATTTAGTTGTTGATGAAATGCCTTTCTTTTTGTTGCTTTGTTGCTCGTTATCTATTTCAAAATCCTAGGTGTTTTTGGTTTTTCTAAATTTTTTGAATGTTTTGGATTTTTCAAAGATTTCAAAAGATCACCTTAGCAAAAAGGAATCAGGATATTGCCCCTAGTGGAAACAAAAATTTATTATGGATGTATGAATTGATCAAGAACCAAACCATGGTGGGATACAAATGCAGATTGATTGATTCTGATAAGGTCCAAGACGGTGACTACGACAAGTATGTCAAAGATTGATAATTGTTGGTAAGTTGCATATTTCTTGCTAAATGGTTTAGAGCAATGGATGCAAAAGATGAAATGGATAAGGTAAGATAGATGGAAGTGATAGATATGATAGGATGGAGTGGATAGGTGCGCAAAGTGATCTCATAGATGGAGGAACTCAATTTTTAGATAGCGCCTGTTTACCAGGTTTTCACCATTTGTTTTTATTGCACATTTTGATTTGTTTTCATTTTTTTTATCTTTCCTGATTTTTGAGAGATGAAACATGTCCTATCATCAATTGATAAAGATAAGACTACCCAAAACAAAATACAACAATCATACTGATCTATGTCATTGTTTTGATTTGTTTGAAGATTGATAAGAATGTCTGGTTTCAAAGAGTGAGTACCCCATGTAAGACCAATCTATTTGGTTTTGAGTGTACCTATCGCTGTATAAGACACATTGATGTTGATAGATTTTGAGTGATGAATTGATTAAAAAGACATGTGATCAGTTTAATTGCAGTATTTGATAGTTTTCCTATTGTTGATTTGATGGATGGGCCATCCGCTCATGCATTGATTTTCAATTTTGTTCTTTTTTTTTAGTTTTTGGATATTTTTTATTTTTTGAGCTTTTTGGATTAGAAGAAAGATGTATTTGGTTTCCCCAATGTATATCAAGACAAGGAATGGATGAATTGTTGAACTGAAGATGAATAGGTGAAAGATGAAGGTAGCTTATGAGGAGACACGTCAAGAGATTTTTTCTAAAATCATGTTTTTGTCCTTAGTTTTGATCAAGATCAAGGATGGAAAAGGGGATGTGGATAGGAGAAACAAGATCATAGATAGTGATAGATGATGGAAGAAATGAATAGTTAGGATAGATGGTATAGATTAGCATGAAGCAAGATCGTAGATAGCAATGGATGAAGTTAGATAGAGTAATGAATACTAGAGGAAGGATAATGGGAGATGTGGTATGAAGAATAGAGTGGATGAAACTTTGACCCCAAGTATAGAGGTCTTCGTTTGTAAAGAGGTGATATATAAGATTGTCACGGTATTTAGCACCACCTTAATAAAGGTTCCTGAACTTTTCAAAGATAGAGACCCAACCCACACTTAGAACCTCTGAAAAATTCAACTAAACATATCTAGCAACTAGGAAATAGACTCAAAAGGGAAGAAGAATCCCAAACTAGATCAAGGTACTTAGTCTTTGATTACCCATGTGTGTGTAATTGGGTTCATTCTGGCTCATATGATCATTGTAATCTTCAGAATCCAACATGGCTAGCTACATGAGTTACCTTGACTTCAAAAGCATTCTGGACAGAGCCTCACTGCCAAAAAAAATCCATAGCTCCAATGAGATTATCACTGTAATATCACAAATATTATTCCATTACCAGCCAGGCATCCATAGCCCTGATGGAGTTACTCGCATTTTCCCATAGCCAAGATTTTGATATTTCATTTTTTTTATTTTAGATATTCCTTTTCCTAATCATGCTTTGGATCTTTTGATATTGTCTTTTTCTTTTCTTATTTTGATTGCATTGGCTTGTAAGTAATGAAACTTACATAGGTTTGATAATTACAGTGGCGCTGAAGCAAGATTTTAGATTTTTCACTAGCCATGTCTTCGACTAAGAGATCACAATGATTTAGAGCAATTGATTAAGTGTACGAGATATAGTAATCAAAAAGATGTCGGTACCAAGATATGATAAGTGGTTCTTTTCAGGATTGAGTGTGTATCCCAACCAAAAGATAATGTTAAAGAGGAACAACCTTGGATTCTTAAGTGTATCATGAATAGATATCTAGGAAATGAACTGAACATGATATTCAAGCATGGGAAAGCATGTGACAAAATGACACAAATGCCTATTTCACAGATGATGAATTTATGCAAAGGATTGAATGAAAGGGATGGAAGGATAGAAAAGATGTGTTGGATAATAGATAGAATGTTTGAAGACTTGTGTGAGGATAGATGGAAATGCATTCAAGATGAGTGTTGGTACACAACTTGAGAAGTGATGAATATATGGAGGATAATTGAATTTTGGGACATAAGAACCCAAAATAGATGAAGGAAATGATGGAAGAATAGTTTTGAAAAGATGTTTAGATAGTTGTTTGAAACAAGTTCAAAGATGTGTTGCTTTGTTGATCTTTCTTATGGATCATTCAAGGTGATGGAATGGTGGATGGAGGGAAGTAAGGACCCAAGATGGATGGAAGGGATAGAGAGTTTGACTTTGGAATGAAAGGACCTAAAATGGATTTGGAGGATGAAGAGTTTAACTTTGGAACGAAAGGACCTAAAACGGATTTGGAGGATAAAGAGATTGAATTTGGAATGAAAGGACCTAAAATGGATTTGGAGGATGAAGAGTTTGACTTTGGAATGAAAGGACCTAAAATGGATTTGGAGGATGAAGAGTTTTCTTGATCTTGACTTGGAGTAGGATCAGTTGAGTTTGTGTTTTCCACTTGATTTTGAATAAGATTAGTGAAGGATATGGAAGGGATATCATGCTCTTTCTTAGGAGGTGGATGTTGAATGGGACTCTACTCTTGAGATAAAATGGGATCATCATGGATGGAATACCAAAATTTTAGGGGATCATCATAAGATTCTTGGTTGGTAGGATCTTGATAAAAAATGGGATTAGATTGGAGAGCCATGATATCTTGATCTTGATTTAGGCTAGGACTGATTTCCTTTGAATAAGCTTCTTCTTTTTCAAACGACAAGGGATGGTTACATGAGTGATCAAAGTTTCAATTTAGATAGATTGATGTTGTTGATTTGATGGATACTTCATTTCAGATACTCAAGCTTACTAGTCGAATAGAGGGTTTGTTTGATAGGCCCCTATGACAAAATACATCAAATGATATGGATAAAGTCTTTCGATATGGAAACTTGATTTGACTAATCTTGAATACCTAGCTAGGTATTGTTGTCGTTGAGATAGTTGGATGATAAACTCTTGATCACTTGGTTTGATACTCCCCTAATCTTGTTGGATGAAAGTCTTTGTACTACCCTTTTGATCAATTTTTTGTTTCAGCAATTTGTTGGATTTTTGCTCACTCGTAGATGATAATTTTTTTTAATTTTTTACCATTCGGAACATGTTAAAAACATGGAAGACACAATGTCTAATAAACAAAATGCACAAGCAAGTACAATTCCTATGGCAGGCTGAGACAATAATTGTTGAATCTCACATGGGGTTTCCCCTAAGGCTATGCTATTCAAAGCAGATATTTAGATGCTTGACACCACTGGCTCCACCCTCAGCACTCACTTCTTTGGGGCAGCCAAGCACCAGTTTCCATGAAAACTCCTCATGGCAAACTTTATATCTCTACTAAGAACCGTATGTATGTGAGCCGCTTCAAAGGTCCAACCTCCTACGGCAACAACTAGAAGGATTTTGGAAACTAGTACAAGTGGTTTTTAGTAAAGGCTTCCAGTCATGTGGCCATACATGCGACACTTTCAGCTCTGTAAATACAGAAGGTTCCCAGCCTATAGAGGTTACGCTCCATAGGGTTTATGGGGAAACATAGTGTTGGTATGAACTTATCAACACATGTTGTTTGGGACTTTGTCACAAACACGATTTATTTATAGTGGATTGGAAGAACTTAGTATTAGCCCGTTTCCACTTTAGGTTGTTCCCTTCTCACTGGCCTCCTCAAGGAAGTTCGAGAAGGCAGGCCCTCTAAAGGTTTTAATTGCTTGAAAGTAAAGAAAGCATAAAAGAGTGGGTTTGGCTTTTTGGTCCCCCAATTAAGGGGAGAACATATACATACCACTTTCGAGATATGAAATATAAGTGTTCTTTTTAATCCTTTCAAAGCAATTGTTGGCTAAGTCCCATTTGGAGATGTTGCTCCAACAAGCATGGTGTTTATTTTAGCCCCACATAGCAAATGATTTTCTAAACTAGGAATTGGAAATCTTGGTCAACAAAATGAAAATCGTTGCAAAAAGTAACTTTCTTTGTAAAAATGGACAAGTTGATTGTTCTTTTTAACTTGCCAAAAAATAAGATTGATTGTGCTTTTTACCTTTGCAAGAAAATGAAAGATTGTTGTTCTTTTTAGAGCCCAAAATCTGAGGTGTGTATCCCAACTTTGCAAGAAAGTAAATGTTTGATTTGTTGTTCTTTTTACCTTGCAAATGTGATTATTTTTAGAGCCCCAAAACAAGTGAGGTACTTTTTAGAACACCAAATTGAAAAATGAAGTTCTTTTTACCCAAAAGGAAGTATGAGTTCTTTTTAACCAACTTTGAAAAAGCTAGAAATGAAATCACTAAATCCTAACTTAACTCCTCCAAATCTACAATAAACTGTTAGAAACCTACAATAAAAAAAGAAGTTAGTGAAAATAAAAAACCTTAGGTGGGCTTCCACAAGACTAATTTTGAATCATGGTTACAAATTTTTCACTCTTGATCCTGAAATGCCTTGAAATTTGACTAAGTCTGAAATTTGGAGAATCTTCCAAAAACTAGATTTTGCATTATAACTCCTAGAGGTCTCAAACCCCTCTCAAACATCCTGACAATATATATGGAATATAACTTAAAGTATAAGTGAGAAATATTATATTCCATATATATTACCCTTACACAAGCCTAATTTCAAGATTTGATTAAAAATTTTGCACTTTGTTTCAAATGCGCTAAACTATCTGTCAAATGCGCTAACCTATGTCACAAAAGCGCTAACCTGTGATGCAAATGCGCTAACCTGTGATGCAAATTTGTAGGTTTTCAGACAAAAGTGCTAACCTATGATGCAAATGCATAGATTTTTAGACAAAAGTGCTAACCTACATGATATATACGCTAACCTAAGATGCAAATGCGCTAACCTATCGAACAAAAGCGCTGTCAGAATTCAGACGTGTGTGAATCTGCATTACAAATGCATTAATTTTATTTTTGCAAGATTTTTGAAGGTATATGCGAGGTCCATCCCTATGGTGGGCACCAAAATGTGTCGACTTGAATTTCATCCTTAGAATGTTACCTGTAATAAGTTAGGTTCACAAAATACAAATGAAAATGCTATAGGAAATCCAAACTCAACCAATGAAACTACATGAAGTACATATGAAATAAAATACTAATATTACCTTCATGGCTTATGTCTCATTATGTCCTAACTCCATTGTTCTTGGTTGCAGATGGTGTGCTCTCAGACAATGCACTGTTGGCTTTGAAGATGGCATATGAAGAATGGATTGATAACTTGTAGTTAACTGATACTATGATATGCAAATACTACATGATTATGCTAAAATGATTATGCTATATGATAATTGCTATTGCTATTTTTTATTTGCTTCAAAAACTCACAGATGCATATGATTAATTTGAAGACTAACTCTCTCTCAACTGAAGCTCTTGATCTTATATACTTTGAGAGGATGAGCTGATGTGGCTTAAATCAATGGTCCTGATTAGATCTGCAGATTTGAATGGCTATGAGAAAAGGTGAAGGTTGAGAGAAAGGGGGAAGGAGAAGACAAGTGTCACTCATCTCACCTTGACTGGGTTGCTGACTAAGAGAATCTAAGGATGGTTGGAGGAAATTTAGGCATGATAGGGCAAGTGGACTCAAGTCCTTCCTAAGATGTAGGGATGTTGGAGAGAATATAGGAAATGGTTATGAAATATGTGTACATATACAATATTTATTTGGAGATAAATGATAAATTAATATTTAAGAAATATTAATTTCCTTAGCCACATGTTTGATGAGTTGGCAAAGGGAAGATGAAGTGGAGATGGAGGGTGAGTTGGAAAAGGGATTAAATAATTTAGGAATTATTTAATATTTGAGACTATAGGATAGGAGAATAACTATTAAATATTGGATATTTAATTGATTGGAGAGGATAATTAAATATTAGATATTTAATTAACTTGGTTAAAAGAATAATTAAATATTAGATATTTAATTAATTAGAAGAATAGGATAGATGAATTAATTAATAAAATATTAATTAATAGAGAGACATGAAAATGAATTAAATAAATTAATCTTTTCAAATTAACTATTTAATAGAAGAATAATTATTAAATAAATATAAAATATTTATTTAATTGCTCATAGCCAATTTTTATGTGTATACAGATAGCAATGTGCTTTGTTCTGGAATTCATCACAAGATTCTTTTCTATGTTGATTGCACTCAAATTATCACACCGGATGAGAATAGGATCAATGATGTCCACCTATATGTCTTTTAAGGTCTGCTTCATCCAAAGCACCTGAGAGCAACAACAATGTATTTTGCTTCAACAATTAATAGAGAGACTAAGTCCTGCTTCTTTCTATGCCATGAGACCAACCGGTCACCCAGGAAGAATGCACCACCACTTGTGATCTTCCAGTCATCAATGCAACCTGCCCAATCAACATCAATGTATGCTTCCAAGATGAATTCCCCTTGTTTAGGGTACCACAATCCATAATTGAGTGTTCCTTCAAGGTACCTAGATATTCTTCTTACAACATTCATTTGTGACTCCTTAGGTGCATCTTGGAATTTGGCAACCATCTACATTGCTTGTACAAAATCTAGTCTAGAAGTTGTTAGATACAATAGGCTGCCAATCATGGATCTATACAATGTCTGATCCACCACTGGTGATTCATCATTCTTTCTTAATTTCCTTCCGATCACGATGGGGGTATTTACCAGTTTACAATCCTCCAGTTGAAATTTCTTCAACATATGCTTTGCATACTTAGTTTGTGAGATAAAGATTTCCTTATCTTGTTGTAATATCTGCAAACCAAGGAAGTATGTCAATTCACCAAGCATTGACATCTCAAATTTTGACTACATCTGATCAACAATTTCTATGCATAGGGTGTGCTTATTTCCTCCAAAAATAATATCATCTACATACAAAACCACAATGATCATGTGGTTTCCATCTTTCTTTATGTATAAATTATTGTCAACACTCCTTTTTTTAAATCCTTGCTCCTTCAGGTATTGATCCAATCTTGAATACCATGCTCTAGGAGCTTGATTTAAGCCATACAAAGCCTTCTTCAACTAGCACACACAGGTTTCATCATCATGTAGTAGAAACCCTTCCGGTTGCTCCATGTACACTTCTTCCAAATTTCCATTTAGGAAGGCATATTTTACATCCATCTGATATACTTTATAACCCTTGTAGGCAAAAAAGGCTAGAAACATCCTAATTGCTTCTAATCTAGCAACCTGGTGCAAATGTTTCTTAAAAGTCAATTCCCTCTACCTGAGAGTATCCTTTACACAACATTCTAGCTTTATGCCTAACAATTTTACCTTCTTCATTTATCTTATTCCGGTAGACCAATTTGGTGCCAATTATGTTCTTGTCTTCTAGTCTAGGGACTAATTCCCAAGTCTTATTCTTCTCAATCTGTTGCAGTTCTTCTTCCATGGCAGTCATCCATTCTTGTATTTTTCTGACCTCATTGAATGTTTTAGGTTCTTCTTCTAGACTGCACACCATCACTCTTATTTTCTAGAGTTTTTTTTTTCGTGTGATTCATCTGTACATATAGGTTGGGAGCCTTCTTGGATGCTTCTTTTGGTTCATTGTCTGACTAAGCTTCGTCACCTTCATCATCAAAATCATCATACTGGTTCACCTATGAGTGACTTCTTTTGGGCATATCATCATCAACTTTTACATGCACACTCTCAATGACTCTTCTTAGTCTTTTGTTGTAGCATCTATAGGCCTTGCTATTTGATGATTAACCAAGGAAGATTCCTTCATCACCCCTGGAATCAAAAATACCTAGACCATCCATGTCTCTCTTGATAAAACACTTGCTTTGAAATACTTTGAAGTATTTGAGTGACGGTTTCTGGTCATACCATAACTCATAAGGTGGCATTTTGTTGTTTGTTCTTAGTTGGACCCAATTCAAGGTATATGCAACAGTATGAACAACTTCCTTCAAATATGTGTCTGGAAGACTAGCCTCATTTCACATGGTTCTAGCCATCTCCTTAATTGTATTGTTCTTCCTTTCTACCATACCATTTTGCTATGGTGTCCTAGGGGCTGAGTGATAGGGAGAAACCCACAAGAAGACCAATTAAAGCTAAGTATAGACTTCTTGTTAAGAGACTCCTTCAAATGAGAGAGGAAAGGTTTTGGTTTTCTAGATAAGGCCCACTTTCAATGTTCACAAGATTCACTCAACCTAGAACTTCCTCCTTGAGTTTTTCCCATCATTTGTTCATACACTTGCTCAACTCAAACTACCATGCTCACTTACTCAACACTTACTCAAATAATTACTATAGGTCTAAATGCCAAATATAGAAACTCTGATCATACTAAGGTGTTGGGAGGTTTCCTTGAGTGTTTTCAAATGGTTTCCAATGGTTCTTCAAGACCATTCAACATTGCACGAATCGGGTTCACACTTTTTGCAAAACAAGGCTAAAAAGGGCTACTAGCCGAGTAGGGCTAATTTAGGTGAAATTTGCTCATATTGTCCAACGATGGAAAAAGAAACCATGGATCTTGATTGGGATGGTCTATTTAAGGTCCTATCTCATAGATTTTTCAATTTTTAAGCCTTGAGATGGTCAAATAGTGATTATCCACATTTATAGCCATAAAAGTAGGGTTTCAAGAGGGTTTTCAAGCTTGCATTGGCAGTTACACAACTCCTTCAAAAACCAAGGCCTAAATCTGACCATTGGGCTCTACCACACCTTTGAGATCATTGATAAAACAATTTCCAATTGTCATTTTGCCAAACAATTGGCAAACAAACTCTAAATGAGCAAAATACACTGTCAAATCACTGTTTTTTCTGATTTTTCACAATTGTCCCTACATAACAGCTGATTAGGAGTACACCTAGAACACCACCATTGCAAACAGATGCTACCAAACAAGTTTTCAACTCTGCTACAACATCAAGAATCATTTTCCAATACAAAAAGCATTCATAGAGCAAATTTTGTAACAAAAACCATTATATTTCCCAAAACAGGGAGTTCCCTGCCCCTCACAAACAGTGACACTTTATCATGCAAAATGGATAAATTTTGGTGCTCTAATCCCTTCAAAATGCTTCATGGGATAGGTGCAGACCTCTGTCCATGTCTTGTTTCAATATCTGGTGCTTAGAACCCAAATTCTGAGCATAAAGGAAGAATACTAGCCAAGTTAGACAACTTGCCTAATAAGTGCTCAAACTCATCTTCTCCATCATGACTGACAGTAAAAACTTAAAATACAATATGTACAAAGGTCCAATTTCATCTCCAAGGTTCATTTTTTCTTGGTTACCCATGGAGACAAAGTGTTTCAATCCATTTTCTTCAAAACCCCAGTTCAGGGCAGTGAACTGGCAAAAACTAAAATATTTTATTTGATAAACCAAAAAATAGTAAAAACCCTAGCACAAAAAATGAAAAAACTTCATACAACCATGACAGAAACTCCCATGAAAGAACAGTATGGAAATATTGCTCTGTATGGACTGTTACAATAGATTAAGCTTAAAAAGCATGAAAAACAGTCATATTTCATTAATTTCCTCTTGCTAATACAAGGCCAACCTCTTTACAATGTTTGAAGTGTTCTTATATAGGCACACCCAAACCATTTCAACCATTATGGCATCCATAACTACCTTGTAGAGTGATTTTACAACTTTTCTCACTTTTTGTCAAAATGTTGCTTGACAACATTGGCAATTTTTGACTCTTAGTGCATTTTTGACCTACAAGACAAATATCTTCCATCTAACCATTTGAGAAGGTGTCAAATCAATAAATACACTTACTCGAATTCCTTTCTAGGCTTGTTACAAGGTTTTGAGCATATTTTCACTATGGCTTACAAGGCACTATGGGCCAAAACTGGAAAGAAAACTTGAGAAAAACTATCTAAACAACTCTAAGAAAAACCTAAACCATAATGAAACCTAAAACACACACTTGGACTCCTAAAATAGTACTTTATTCAATTCTTGATCCCATCAGGATCAAACAAGTCAAAATTATCAAGGTGCTCCTGCACCATACTCCCCAAAAATGAAAAAGTTCCAAGTCTATTTGGAAATGATACCTAAAAAACATATAGGCTTCATCTTGACCTTTGGCATGTACTTGTCTTCGACTTCATCATGCATGGCCAACTAAAAAGTTCCTTCCTTCATCTTCACTCTAGCCCTTGCTACAAAAATCAACATCCACCATAGTTGTAGCTAGTCACAAGGTGTAAAGGACACCATCAACTGCCATTCCAGTAAACTCTTAGTCCAAGAACAATTCATGAATAGATATGAGAAATCTCAATGAACTTCATCTCAAAGTGAGGAGAAGTGCTCATTTGTGGGGACCAATATAGGTGATTGGTGTCATCTATTAGTCACCTAGGATAGAGCATTGCTGCCATAAAGGTCATGACACCTTCATAAAGACAAATACCAATCGGATAATGTTCATGCATGTAGACCTCTGTAGCAACATAATTATCAGTAACAACTATCTTTGTATCCTTCTTGTCAATAACCTTCTCAAGTGCATGTGACCCTTTTACCATGTCTTCTTCTTGTCCAACCTACTCAACAACTCCGTCATCAGGATAAAGACTATGTGTTTCAGTCACATTGGTCTCTATCCCTTGGTCATTCTCAAGAACCTTTGCCATATAAGGTTCCTCTTCAACTCTTTGCTACTCACTCTTCACTTTAGCATGCATCTGCTGCTCAAAGTCATTGAATGGACTATCTACCTCTTCAACTTCACCTTCTATGGTACTTGGGGTCACTTCTTCCTATAAACCTCCATTGTGTACTTCTTCAACATCTATTTCTTCAACATCTTCCTCCTGGTGATTCTTATGCTCAGGGAAAGCTATTCTCTCAACCAACCCTAGACCTCTCGGTATACGCCATGTAGGATCATCTTCTTCCCTCATAGAGTTCAAGGTAAAATTTATGCCATCCTTAGAGAATTGATAAACATTCCTATAAGCATCATAGATAGTGCAATTGTCATATTTCCATGCTCTTCCCAAAATCAAATGGCAATCTCTCAAGGGCATAATATCACATTCCACCATCTTATAGCAAGGACCAATATTGAAATGAATAACAAACTTCTCTAAGACATCAACCCAATGATCATCACTCAAACCAAATTCTCTGTAAGGTGACTCATATGGTATCCTTGGTAGATTCAGCTTTTCCACCATTTCTATGGAGACTACGTTGTCAAGAGAACCACTGTCAACTACAACTTTACATACTTTACCCTTGCATTTTCACTTGGTTCTGAAAATGGCTTGTCTTGGATCATATCTACTCTCCATGTTGTTAGGAACTTCTATCTTCAACTCTCACAACTCACACCTAACTGCAAGTATCTACTTCCTTACTTTGATACCAATCTGATAGGGAGAAACCCACAGGAGGACCAATTAAAGCTAAGTATAGACTTCTTGTTAAGAGACTCCTTCAAATGAGAGAGGAAAGGTTTTGGTTTTCTAGATAAGGCCCACTTTCAATGTTCACAAGCTTCACTCAACCCAAAAATTCCTCCTTGAGTTCTTCCCATCATTTTTTCATACACTTGCTCAACTCAAACTACTATGCTCACTTACTCAACACTTACTCAAACAATTACTATAGGTCTAAATCCCAAATATAGAAACTTTGATCATACTGAGTTGTTGGGAGGTTTCCTTGAGTTTTTTCAAATGGTTTCCAATGGTTCTTCAAGACCATTCAACCTTGCACAAATCGGGTTCACACTTTTTGCAAAACAGGGCTAAAACAGGCTACTAGCCGAGTAAGGCTAATTTAGGTGAAATTTGTTCATACTATCCAATGATGGTAAAAGAAACCATGGATCTTGATTGGTATGGTCTTTTTAAGGTCCTAGCTCATATATTTTTCAAGTTTTAAGCCTTGAGATGGTCAAATAGTGACTATCCACATTAATAGCCATAAAAGTAGGGTTTCAAGAGGGTTTCCAAGCTTGCGTTGGTAGTTACACAACTCCTTCATAAAACAAGGCCTAAAACTGACCATTGGGCACTACCACACCTTAGAGATCACTGATCAAACAATTTCCACTTGTCATTTTGCCAAACACTTGGCAAACGTCAAATCACTATTTTTTTTATTTTTCACAGTTGTGTAGGTCCCAGGGACAACTGAGAGGGGGGGGGGTGAATTAGTTGTCTAATAAATTCAAACTAAAATCTTACTAACCAACTTATTGCTTGATACTGATAAGACAGTTAATTGTGCCGGTAAACAATGTTAATAGGAAATGTTGTACCAGTAAGAATTAATGCATGAAACATAAGCACAAAGTCAACCACAACACATGACACAAATATTTGTACATGGAAACCCTATAAGGGGAAAAACCATGGTGGGAAACCTTACCCACAATCAGATGATGCTACTATAGATAGTAAGTGTACAAGAGGGGTCTGCACATGCAAAAAGGCCAACAGCCTAGAGCTCACTGCTCAAACACAAATGGGAGTCACACTGACTACAGTTGGATGGTTAAATCCAATGAGAATGTACTGCACAAAATAGCATCTTCATATGCTGGATTCAGTACCGGTGTAATGCTGATATGCTTTTACAAAAACCTAGCTTCACCTTCAAATGATGTCTTCGTGTATACCTCTACTTAATCTCACATATACCTTCTTATAATTCTTTTTCGCATTCCACACTTGATCTTACAAATAAGATCTTACATTTATACCATACCCTAAGACCAATTTTAGTAGGTCGGCTCTACAAGATATTACAATAAAACATTTTACAAATAATACAATATCTGATGCAATAACTGATTGAACATGTCAGCTTAATGCATTTACAACAATAATAAATCATCTCCATAGCGTGCCATGCTGATCTGGAAAAGATAAACCTGCCGGTGTAACCCTAGATAACCTGGACCTATTTGCCGGTAAAGGCAAATATGCAAATAAGAATATACCAATGATATTACTTCAAGGAAAAGTGTCCACATGATGTCTTCAACATTACTAAGTGTCTTCCATGTCATTGCATGTACCAGTGTACATTATATCCTGTCGGTTAACCATATACCGGTGATTGTTGAACATTTTACTGATTGTCGGTGAATGTTGCTGGATCTCCAAAGTAGGCGTATTTAGTAGGTGTTGACATCAATGACAAAACCATACCAAAATACCAACAATCTCCCCCTTTGGCATTAATGGCAACACAAGATGGAAAAACCATCAAAGTGCCAAAATAGAAATGCCAAGTACAAAAACCAATTCTCCCTCTGGGAGTAATATGTGTTTACCCAAAGATTTATTTTCAATATCAATCTCTCATACCAATCTCTCCTCAAAAAGATAATGCATTTTTCCATATATCTCTCCCCAATGTTTTTCCATATATCTCTCCCCCTTTGACATCAAATGCCAAAGTCACAAAAAGGTCAAGTTCATACAAAATACCAATCAATTCAATATACCAACTATTCCCCGTGAGAAGTAGCTTTCTCATCAAATACTGGAATAAAAGATTTGTCCATTTAATTCTGTCGGTTGATGACAATCATCAACTGTCTAAGTCTCTACCGGTGGAGGTAAGACTCCGAGCTGATCTCTGAGATACTCAAAAGTTTCCCTAGGCAAAGGTTTTGTAAAAATATCTGCAAGTTGTTCTTTAGTATTCACATAAACCAGTTTTATTTCCTTTTCTTCAACTTTTACCCTTAGAAAATTTAGTTTGATAGAAACATGTTTTGTATTAGAATGTATTACTGGATTCTTAGATATATCAATTGCTGCAGTGTTATCACAATATATAGTAATAGGTTCCTTGCATTTTACATTTATGTCTTTCAACATTTGCTTAAGCCAAAGTACCTGTGTATAGTTTGTTGCTACTGCAACATATTCTGATTCTACTGTTGATAAAGATGTACAACTTTGTTTCTTACTTAACCAAGAAACTAATCTCTTTCCAAGAAAGAATGCTCCTCCAGTGGTGCTCTTTCTATCATCCACATCTCCTGCCCAATTTGCATCTGTGTATGCATATAGATCAAAATTTTCATCTTTAGGATACCATAATCCAAGATTTGTTGTGCCTTGTAAGTACCAAAAAAATCCTTTTTACTACTGATTCATGATTTTCCTTGGGATTACTCTGAAATCTAGAAACTATACATACTGCATTCATAATATTAGGTTTGGTTTGTGTCAAATACATTAAACCTCCTATCATAGATTTGTATCTAGTTGGATTAATAGGTGTAGATTCATCCCTTTGAGATAATTTGTCATTTGTAGTCATAGGTGTGCTTACCTGTTTAGAGTTCTCCATCCCAAATTTCTTGAGTAGTTCTTTCAAGTACTTAGATTGACTCAAAAATATGCCTTTATCAGTCTGTAAAATCTGCAATCCTAAAAATAATTTTATTTCTCCAATCATAGACATTTCAAATTCATGCTGCATTTGAAGAGAGAATTCTTTGCATAATCCATCTTCTCCTCCAAAGATTATATCATCAACAAATACTTCCATAATCAAAATGTCATCATTAGTTACTTTGTAATATAAATTGTTGTCTGCATTTCCTTTAGTAAAACCAATTTTTAAGAGATACTTATCCAATCTTGCATACCAGGCTCTTGGAGCTTGTTTTAGTCCATACAGAGCTTTTCTTAATCTGCAAACCATATCATTGTTATATGTCAAAAAAAATCCATCAGGTTGTTCAATATAAACTTCTTCTTCAAGATCTCCATTCAAAAATGCACATTTAATATCCATTTGATAAACTTTGTAATCCTTGTGAGCTGCAAAGGCTAAGAATAATCTAACTGCTTCAATTCTGGCTACCGGTGCAAAGGTTTCATTGTAATCAACTCCTTCTTTCTGAGAATATCCCTTACACACTAGTCTTGCTTTATTCCTGACAACCTTACCATCTTCATTGAGTTTGTTTCTAAATACCCATTTGGTTCCAATTACATTTTTATTTTCAGGCCGGGGAACTAATGTCCAAGTATTATTTTTCTCAATTTGTCCTAATTCTTCTTCCATAGCTTTAATCCAAAATTTATCTTCACATGCCTCATTGATAGATAATGGTTCAATTTGAGAAATAAGACATACCTCTTCATTTGCCAATCTTCCTCTTGTCATGACTCCTTTAAATTTGCTTCCAATTATCTGATCTTCAGAATGATTCAGTCTTACATACCAGGGTGTCTTAGTCTGTTGTTGTTCTTCAATTACTATGGTATCCTCTGATGATACCGGAGTAACTAGGTCATCAATCTGTACCAGTGGATTTACTGTTCGTTCATTTGTCATAATTTTTGTTACCGGTTTAGAGTCTATATACCTTGAGGTTCCTCTGAATTGTTCATCAATCTTTACATTTGTACTCTCAACAATTTTCTGTAATCTTTTATTAAAACATCTATAAGCTTTACTCTTAGATGAATAACCAAGAAATATTCCTTCATCACTTCTAGGATCAAACTTGCCAATATACTCATCTCTTCTAATATAACATTTACTTCCAAAAATTCTGAAATACTTAAGAGTAGGAGTATTACCAAACCATAGTTCATGAGGGGTCTTACCGGTTTCACCTTTGATGTGAACTTTGTTGAATGTATAGACAGCAGTGCTTACTGCCTCTCTCCAGTACACATGTGGTAGATTTGCTTCTGATAACATACTTCTTGTTGCATCCAAAATAGTTATGTTTTTCCTTTCAACAACTCCATTCTATTGTGGTGTCCGAGGTGCTGATAATTGTCTTTTGATTCCATTCACTTCACAAAATGTATTAAAATCTCTAGATGTGAATTCTGCTCCTTGATCTGATCTTAAACATTTAATTTTCTTACCGGTTTCATTTTCAACCATTGGTTTGAATAGTTTGAACTTCCCAAGTGCTTTTGATTTTTCCCTGAGAAAAGTAACCCAACACATTCTAGAATAATCATCAATAATTAGCATGAAATATCTATCACCTTGTAAGCTTTTAGTTCTAGCCGGACCACATAAATCAGTGTGAATTAAATCAAGAGCATTATTGGATTTTTCTGGAATACTTTTGAAACTAGCTCTAACCTATTTTCCGAATTGACATTCCTTGCAAATTGTATTATGAGGTTTCACAATTTTAGGTAGATCTCTAACTGCCTTAGAAGTACTGATTTTTACCATGCAATCAAAATTTACATGACATAGTCTTTTATGCCATAGCCAACTTTCATCTATATGAGCAATTAAGCATGCTTTTTCACTGTTATTCAAATGAAAGATATTAACTCTAGTCTGATTACCAGTTGCAATTTCCAAACCAGTTCTATTCATGATTTTGCATTTTCCATTTTTAAATTGTAACTGAAAACCTTTCTCAACTAATTGACCAACACTTAAAAGATTATGTTTTAATCCTTCAACATAGTAAACATTGTCAGTGTTATGTTTACCATCAAGAGATATTGAACCCTTACCTTTGATTGAATAGGCTTTGTCATCTCCGAATCTTACTAAACCTCCATTGTATTCTTGAAAGTTCAAGAATTTGCCTTTGTCTCCAGTCATGTGATGTGAGCATCCTGAGTCAATAATCCATTCATCCTTTGATTCAACTTTAGCAGCTAGGGCTTGTTCTACCAGTGGAGCAATAGGTACCAGTTGATCTTCTGTTATAGCAACAAAGACCCATCTGTTGTCTGCTGGATCCTCATCAGAATCATCAGTCACACCTTCATCAGCAATGTAACAAGATTTATCTTTGTTTTTCTTAAATCTGTATCTCTGATATTTAGGATTAGGTTTGTATGTCCTTCTAGCTTCTTCTCTTAGTCTAGCATGTCTATCAGGGCATCTTGAAGCCATATGACCAATCTTATTGCAATTGAAACATTTAAAGGGTGCTTTACCTTCATACTTACTTCCAATTGGACCTTTTGGCATTTTTCTTGCAAATAGTGCTTCAAGTTCTTCAAGCTCTTCATTCTCCTTTCTGGTTTCTTCAAGTTCTCTTGCATAAAAGGCTCTCCAATCTGATTTGTCAAAAGATGGAGTAGATGATGTTGATGCTTTGAAGGCCAAATCAGTTTTTATAGCAATAGGACCAAATTCCTCTATTTCAAAAGCTGAAAGTTTTCCGATCAATGTATCCCTAGTTATTGATGTATTAGACATTATTCTCAGCTCATTAATAGCAGGAACCTTCATTTTATATGTCGGTGACAAACTTCTTAATATTTTTGAAACAATCTCATCTTCACTCAAGGTTCCTCCACAACATTTGATACCTAAAACAATTTCATTTACTCTTTCCATAAAGGCAGAAATTCTTTCATCTTCTTCCATTTTCAGATGTTCATACCTGACTCGGAAGCTTTCAAGTTTTGCAATTTTGACTGTGGAATCCCCTTCATTCAATGTTTCCAAATGATCCCAAATAGATTTTGCAGTAGATCTATCTGATAATCCCATGATTTGTTGATCTGATAATGCGCTCAAAAGTGCTTCTCTTGCTTTGCAATCATTTTCTTCATCTTTACCTAGAGTAATAGGAGCAGGCTGACCAGCTACAACAGCAGTATAACCATTCTTAGTAACCTCCTATATGTCTTTACCAATGCAATTTAGATCTATCTCCATTCTGATTTTCCATATTCCATAGTTGGTTCCATCAAGTTTAGGACTATTTTTCCTAAAATAATTAGTAGACATTGGATCTCCTCAAGTTGTTAAACTTCTGCAAAAAGAGGACTAGGCTCTGATACCAATTGTAGGTCCTGGGGACAATTGAGAGGGGGGGGTGAATCAGTTGTCTAATAAATTCAAACCAAAATCTTACTAACCAACTTATTGCTTAATACCGGTAAGACAGTTAATTTTGCCGGTAAACAATATTAACAGGAAATGTTGTACCAGTAAGAATTAATGCATGAAACATAAGCACAAAGTCAACCATAGGACATGACACAAATATTTGTACGTGGAAACCCTGTAAGGGGAAAAACCACTGTGGGAAACCTTACCCACAATCAGATGATACTACTGCAGATAGTAAGTGTACAAGAGGGGTCTGCACATGCAGAAAGGCCAACAGCCTAGAGCTCACTGCTCAAACACAAATGGGAGTCACACTAACTACAGTTGGATGGTTAAATCCAATGAGAATGTACTACACAAAATAGCATATTCATATGCTAGATTCAGTATCGGTGTAATGCTGATATGCTTTTACAAAAACCTAGCTTCACCTTCAAATGATGTCTTTGTGTATACCTCTGCTTAATCTCGCATATACCTTCTTATAATTCTTTTTTGCATTCCACACTTGATCTTACAAATAAGATCTTACATTTATACCATACCCTAAGACCAATTTTAGTAGGTCAGCTCTACAAGATATTACAATAAAACATTTTACAAATAATACAATATCCGATGCAATAACCAATTGAACATGTCGGCTTAATGCATTTACAACAATAATAAATCATCTCCATAGTGTGCCATGCTGATCTGGAAAAGATAAACCTACTGGTGTAACCCTAGATAACCTGGACCTATTTGCCGGTAAAGGCAAATATGCAAATAAGAATATACCAATGATATTACTTCAAGGAAAAGTGTCCACATGATGTCTTTGACATTACCAATTGTCTTCCATGTCATTGCATGTACCAGTGTACATTATATCCTACCGGTTAACCATATACCGGTGATTGTTGAACAGTTTACTGATTGCCGGTGAATGTTGCTGGATCTCCAAAGTAGGTGTATTTAGCAGTTGTTGACATCAATGACAAAACCATACAAAAATACCAACAAGTTGTCCCTACATAACAACTAATTAGAAGTACACCTAGAACACCACCATTGCAAATAGATGCTACCAAACAAGTTTTCAACTCTGCTACAACATCAAGAATCATTTTCCAATACAAAAAGCATTCATAGAGAAAATTTTGTAACAAAAACCATTATATTTCCCAAAGTAGGGAGTTCCTTGCCCTTCACAAACAGTGACACTTTATAATTCAAAATGGATAAAGTTTGCTGCTCCAATCCCTTAAAAATGCTTCATGGGATAGGTGCAGACCTCTATCCATATCTTGTTTGAATATCTAGTGCTTAGAACCCAAATTTTGAGCATAAAGGAAGAATACTAGCCTAGTTAGACAACTTCCCTAATAAGTGCTCAAACTCATCTTTTCCATCATGATTGAAAGAAAAAACTTAAAATACAATATGTACAAAGGTCCAACCTTGTCTCCAAGGTTCATTTTTGCTTGGTTACCCATGGAGACAAAGTGTTTGAATTTATTTTCTTCAAAACCCTACTTCAGTGCAACGAACTGGCAAATACTAAAAGATTTTATTTGATAAACCAAAACATAGTAAAAACCCTAACACAAATAATGAAAAACCTTCATACAACCATGATACAAACTCCTATGAAAGAATAGTATGGAAATATTGCTCTGTACAGACTGTTACAACAGATTAAGTTTAAAAAGCATGAAAAACAATCATATTTCATTAATTTCCTCTTGCTAATACAAGGCCAACCTCTTTAAAATATTTGAAGTGTCCTTATATAGGCACACCCAAACCATTTCAACCATTATGGCATCCATAACTATGTTGTAGAGTGATTTTACAACTTTTCTCACTTTTTGTCAAAATGTTGCTTGACAACATTGGCAATTTTTGACTCTTAGTGCATTTTTGACCTACAAGACAAATATCTTCCACCTAACTATTTGAGAAGGTGTAAAATCAATAAATACACCTACTCCAATTCCTTTCTAGGCTTGTTACAAGGTTTTGAGCATATTTTCACTATAATGCCATTTTTGGCTTACAAGGCACTATGGGCCAAAATTGTAAAGAAAACTTGAGAAAAACTATCTAAACAACTCTAAGATAAACCTAAACCATAATGAAACCTAAAAAACACACTTGGACTCTTAGAATAGTCCTTTATTTAGTTCTAGATCCCATCAGGATCAAACAAGCCAAAATTGTGAAGGTGCTCTTGCACCATACTCCCCAAAATTAAAAAAGTTCCAAGTCCACTTGGAAATGATACGTGCAAAACAAATGACACTTAAAAAACATATAGGCTTCATCTTGACCTTTGGCATGTACTTGTCTTTGGCTTCATCATGCATGGCTAACTAAAAAGTTCCTTCCTTCATCTTCACTCTAGGCCTTGCTGCAAAAATCAACATCCACCATAGTTGTAGCTGGTCACATGGTGTAAAGGACACCATCAACTGCCATTCTAGTAAACTCTCAGTCCAAGAACAATTCCATGATTACATATGAGAAATCTCAATGAACTTCATCTCAAAGTGAGGAGAAGTGCTCATTTGTTGGGACCAATATAGGTGCTTGGTGTCATCCATCAGTAACCTAGGATAGAGCATTGCTCCCATAAAGGTCATGACACCTTCATAAAGACAAATACTAATTGGATAGTGTTCATGCATGTAGGCCTCTATAGCAATATAATGATCAGTAACAACTATCTATGTATCCTTCTTGTCAATAGGCTTCTCAAGTGCATGTGACCCTTGTACCATGTCTTCTTCTTGTCCAACCTGCTCAACAACTCCATCATCAGGATAAAGACTATGTGTTTCAGCCACATTGGTCTCTATCCCTTGCTCATCCTCAAGAACCTTTT
The DNA here is from genome assembly GCF_030272615.1 of Cryptomeria japonica. Classification (NCBI taxonomy): domain Eukaryota; kingdom Viridiplantae; phylum Streptophyta; class Pinopsida; order Cupressales; family Cupressaceae; genus Cryptomeria; species Cryptomeria japonica. The sequence continues at coordinate 257,995,960 of NC_081407.1, read as the reverse complement.
CCATATAAGGTTCCTCTTCAACTCTTTTCTGCTCACTCTTCACTTCAACATGCATCTGCTACTCAAAGTCACTGAATGGACTATCTGCCTCTTCAACTTCACCTTCTATGGTACTTGGGGTCACTTCTTCCTATAAACCTCCATTGTGTACTTCTTCAACATCTTCCTCTTGGTGATTCTTACACTCAGGGAAAGCTATTCTCTCAACCAAATCCTAGACCTCTTGGTATACGCCATGTAGGATCATCTTCTTCCCTCATAGAGTTCAAGGTAAAAGTTATGCCATCCTTAGAGAATTGATAAATATTCATATAAGCATCATACATAGTGCAATTGTCATATTGCCATGCTCTTGCCAAAATCAAATGCCAATCTCTCAAGGGAATAATATCACATTACACCATCTTATAGTAAGGACCAATATTGAAACGAACAACGGACTTCTCTAAGACATCAACCCAATGATCATCACTCAAACCAAATTCTCTGTAAGGTGACTCATGTGGTATCCTTGGTAGATTCATCTTTTCCACCATTTCTATGGAGACTACGTTGTCAAGAGAACCACTGTCAACTACAACTTTACATACTTTACCCTTGCATTTGTTGGTATTTTTTATGATTATGTTGTGATTTTCATTGATGGACACACACTTGCATTGAGATCATTTTTGTATGTATGAGTTATGCTCAACCGGCAATTGTTACAACTGGTATGATGCATTATAGTCTTTAGACTATTGGTGTTTTGCAGAAAGTGATTACCGATCTAAAGCAGTATGTAGACCCCAAGAGGTTCAAGGATCTCAAGCGGTATGAAGGACCAAAGCGGTAGAATACATATTTGCCAGTCTTCATTCTATCAAACCGGCAACCGACATTTTGTGATAAGTTACCATCCATCGATTGTTTGATGGTGTTGACACTTTAGCAGTGCTTTTTGTGTTGTGTTACCAGATATGTCTAGATGCATTGAACCTAGTAAATTGTAATGTAATCCTATTGGACCAACATGAAATCAGATTCCTTTATAAGGACATCATGTCTAGGGTTTTAGGTTGTTGATAATGCTGTTGTTGAAAAAGTTGATATTGCGGCTAGGGTTTAAGGTGGTCAAGGAGTTAGAGAGAGTATGAATGTGTAGAAGATTGAAGTAATACTGGAATGCATTAGGATAGAGCTATCAAGGATCTAACCAAGCAGTTTGTGCTATTAGCTAGATCAATCACTTGTTGATTACTCACATCTTCGACAAGTCTGTTGCCCTTAACTGGGTAAGCCCAAAAGCCTTTTGTAAATCCTCTAACAAGGTGGTTCACATATGTGGATCTAAAATACTCTAGCAAGGTAGTCTTTAATCAGACTTATCTCCTAATAGAGATTGAGATTCCTAACAGGATCTGTTCTGGTAAAGAGGTTTGACCTTAATCGGTTTGACCTTAACCAGTCTGGTTCCTATTTTGCAGATAGTTACTTGTGAGTTCCATCTCACCGTGGTTTTTCCCATTTGGGTTTCCACGTCAAAATCTCTTGTGTTATGGTGTTTTTGCTTCTATGGGTGAATGCATTATTAGCTATTTGGTTTGCATGTGTGTTAACTAGTTTGTCTGCTAAACTATTTTACCAGTTTACTATTAGTCTTGCAAAGTGTTTAAGTGCAAAGATTTTTGGCATACTAATTAACCCCCCCTGCTTAGTATTCATCAATTGGTATCAGAGCCTACCTTTCTATAAGTTTAACCACTTGGAAAGAGATATGGGGGAATACACATTGAGGGAACTTACTCATCGGCTCACTCAGTCTGAGCAAGCCTATGATGATCTTATGGTCAAATACAAGGCATCTCAAGAAAAAAGGAGAGAACATGCAAAAAAGATGATGGAGCTATCTGAAAATAGTTCCTCTGATGAAGTGAACATGGAAGCCTTGATTCAAGTAGTTGAAAAGCTGAATGATTCCAATTCCAATCTATGAAAAGAATTGGAAGGACTGACTATTTGAATGTGTCAAGAGCTTCAGAACTGGAGGAAAGCTGAAGATCTAGTCAAAGACAAAGATCATGAAAACTCCAAGCTAAAGCAAGAGATCAGTGCCCTAACTGCTCAACTCCATGCGAGCAAAATGGAAAAGGAAGACATGCAAGGAGAACTGAACATTGCCATCTCTGAGAGAGAAAACTTGATGGAAACAAATGCTACTATTTCCAAAGAACTCTCTGAGTCAAAGGAAATACTTGCTAAGTTCAACAAGAGTACTGTCAAGCTAGAGAAAAAGCTTGAGTCTGCCAAACCTGTCAAGAATACTGATGGACTTGGTTATTCTGGTCATGAGGAAGGTGAGACCTTTGGTACAAATGCTGGAGCACCAAAGAAACAACTGACATCAAAGGATAAAGGTTAGCAAAAGTTTAAACCTATTTGCTTTAACTGTCTTAAAGAAGCACATACTACCAATGTGTGTAGGAGTAAGGCTTACAATAATTTTCCTTATTTCCTAAATGATAAGCCAAGATCCTATAGATTCAATGGTAACTGTTATGCATGCAACAAGTTTGGGCATAGAGCATCTGAATGCGAGTCTCTTATGAATAACACTGGAAGATATCCTCAGAGGACTCAAGGAGTTGGTCCTAAACCTTTTGTGAAATAGAATCACAACCGGTTTAATGTCTTCAATCATCAGCCAAGAAGTGGTGGCCATCAAGCGGCAACTGGATGGAGAGAAAACTATATGGTCTATCATGGTCATGGTCACACTGCTACAACATGCAGGAGGAAGAACGACAACATGAATAATGGACCTTGGAGAGCACCTGGATTGGTCTGCTATCACTGCAACAAACCGGGTCACATTACCAGATTCTGTAGATCAAAAAAGAACATATCTGATGATATACCGGTCACTCTAGAAGGAAACATTGATGTTGACACTGTTCAAGCGGACATGAACAAAACTTGGAAGAAGAAACCAGTGGTGTTACAAGAGGAACCGGTTTCTGCACCTAGTGTGGAAATCACGGAACCGGCAAACTAAGCTTCAGAAAAGCTTAGGGGGAGCAAATGGTGAAATGTTTCGAACCCCCGGTTTACACCGGTAAAAGACCTTAACTAGTATGCGATACCTATCAATAGGTAGAAGATCGGAAATGGTAAAAGGCAAATTAGGGTTTACACCCTAATGATGGAGAATTAATTGCGGTAGGTGAGGAATATGTTTAAAAGGATTTTTCAAATCATTTCTCACTATTAGTTTTTGAAGTGAAGGAGGTTTTCGAGTGCATAGCGATGAAAAAGCGATTTGTGTTGAGATTTTGAGAAATTAAGAAACTGCGAAGGAGATTCAAATTCAAATTGCAAACAGCCAAGTGAAAAATGCAAAGCGGTGATTTTGCAACTAATGGAGTGTGAAGTGAAGGAGAATCTGAAAGCCCTAAATTCACGTGTTTCAAAAGGTATTTCTCGAGTTTTTTAAGTTTCTATCATGGCTTCCACATCTCATACTAGTTCTAGTGCATCTGTCAAGTCTGCAAGTTTTATTCAATGCAAGTCTAAGTATAATGCCCAATCACAAGTTCCGGCTGGTGTTATAGTAGAAGAAGGGATTTATGATTACATAGATTGCAAGATTGAAGACCTAGGGTCTCTAGCTATCCACTCCCAGCTAGGTTTGTTCTGTGGACAAGATAAAAAGATCAAACTGAAATATAATATCTTGGAGAAGAAGAAGCTACACAATGCTGTTTATTTCCTAGAGGATTTCACAGATGATCACATTAGGATCATTCTAAGCAGATTTCATGGTGACAAGATGTACCTGGAAAGAATGCATGAGATAACACCACAAGTAATTCATGTTGTCACAAGTTTCTACAATACAAGGGAAGTGCCAGCCCTAAGGATGGTAAGCAAAATTGAAATGTCCATGCTCACTGGTTTAGTGAGCGACTCATGAGGTATGACCGTCAATTCTATCAAGGACGATCTGGTGAAGTATGCATGTATGGTGATTGGATACCGGACATTCTCAACCAGCAGAATTAACTTTGTATCTACTGCAATGGTAAATGTCGCTTACCATATGATCAAGGAGGGTGCATCATTTGACCTATGCATTGGTATGCAAAGGCAACTCCTATTGAATCTAAAATCTATCAAACAGGATAATGCATTAAGGTTCAAGTTTGGACAACTACTGGTTGGGCTATTCTTTTACTTCCAAGGCTACTTTCCAAGAGTAGGTGATGTCCAATGGTCTGCTAATCAACCAGTAACCAAGAAAATCAAGGAAAGCATTCAAGTAGTTGGAACCGATTACCCTGAAGTTCTGAACAAGTACTTTGATGAGTTCAGACACAAAATGAGTCAGAGGGTGAGAATATTAGGGGATATTGTCAAGAAATATGAAGATCATATTTGTTTCACCATTAAAGTGGATCAATGCATAATGGATGTTGTTGAGCCCAGACATGAGGAAGTGGAGCCTATGGGCTATGAGGTAATGAATGATATGCTGGAAGGGTATGCCTCTACCCTTATTGCCTCACCGCTTGATGAAAAGGCAAGGAGAACTGACACCTACCTAGAAAGGGTAACACCAGTTGAGGAAACCTTAGCAAAGAAAGGAAAAGAACCTTCAGTAAAGAAGGCAAAAGTAGTGCCCTCAGCATCAGCACTGGCTACTGCAGCCACTCCTAAAGTGACCAAGCAGTCACCGGCTAAAAAGAAACCAAAAGAAGCACCTGCTAAATTCTTTGAGAGAAAGAGGAAGGCAAGGAATGCCTCTCCAGACTCAAAAGAAACTGTGTCTAAGGAAAAACCCAAGAAGACTCGTCAAGCAAAGAAAAAGACAAAGAATGAACTGGCATCATCAGCATCGGTAAATATTGACATCTCCTCCTACAAACCTTTGACACATTGTCAAAGAACTATCAAAAACATTAGGAGAAAAGTGTTGAATGATTTGATTGATTGCTTTGATGAATTTAATGATGATGAAAAGGAAGCTGTAGAAAAAGAAATTATTTAGTATTTATGTCTTAATGACCGGTCGCCTTCAGAAATTAGAGCTGAGACACTGGATTCTTTGTATAAATCCTTAGACAATAAATGGCACATTGCCATAGAGCAGGAAGAGGAAATGAGAGAAAAAGTTTTTGCTAAACATTTTCCTAATGTATCAAATTTGGAACTTGTAGACACCTAAAAATGGTCAATGCTTGCGGAGTCATACTTTACCATTTGCGCATTGCCTCATTTTAGGTTTTTGCGTCGCATTAGCATTTCTCCTATGTCACGCACTTGTTTTTTATCATTTGCGAGCATCAAGTCATTCTTCTACATTCTTCATTTATCTCGCTCTCGAATTTGGTCTTGTCGACAATACTATCCAATCATGATTTTGATCAATTTTATCCTGTCGCATCAATGTGCGTACTCATTTGTCATCATTTTGGACATCGTCAATCCTAATTAGAGTTTTGTCCTCCTGTCAATCTTGCGATCGATTTGTCATCGATCGTTGTCCTCTTATCAAACTTGTCATCTAGCGATTGATTTATCATCAATCATTGTCATTATCAATCTTGTCATTTTGCGATCGATTTGTCATCAATCATGGTCATTTTCAATATTGTCATTTTACAATCTATTTTTGTCATCGATTCTTGTCAACTTGTCAATCTTGTCATTTTGTGATCGATTTGTCATCGATCATTGTTTGTCTCAATTATGTCAATTTGGATAAATTTGTCATTGTTCCTCATCAATTGGCGCATTTTCTCAATCAAATCATTTATCACATTGGTCATTTATCAATTTAAAATCATGATCGAGTCAATTATCTTTCATCAAGACATAATTCATCTTCTAGGGTTTCGTGATTTCATCATTTAACCTGGTTTGTCATTTCTTCCTCTAGGATTAATAAATTATTTATTTATCCTAAGTCTTCTTGTCACAATTAAATGTTCATTTAATTGGCTAATTATTCCTCTTTGTGAATTAATTAATAAATGACAAATTATTAATTAATTTACCTAATTTCTAATTTCCTATTTTCCATCAATTTCTAATTTCTAATTTCTTAATTCCTAAATTCCTCATTTTCTAATTTCTTAATTTTTTTCTAATTCCTAATTTCAATTTCCTCCTATTTCTCTCCTAAATTCATGGAAATGACATAGAAATTTGTCATAAATTGTCATAAATCCTTGCATAGAAATTTGTCATAAATTGTCATAAATCTTTGCATAGAAATTTTTCATAAATTGTCATAAATCCTTGCATAGCAATTTGTCATACACATGTCAGAATTTTTCTATTCTTGATTTGAATTTCCATTCGAATCACTATCATGCTAATTTGATCTTTTTCTCCAATTTCTCTATAAATTGGATGAATTTCTTCAATCAATCCCCTAATCAGATTATTGAATTTCTAATCACTTTGTCAAATCACGCTTCTAGTATTCTTGTGTCAATGTCAATCTTGCTTTCTCAATTAGGTTTATGCACTTGAAGGTGAGATCTACAACAAAACTATTTTGAGAAGAAAGAAGAACAATGGAGCCGCATGAAGGGAACATCTAGTTTGCATAATCTTTTTACATGTTTTATCTTTATGTCTCTATTGAGTGTTGTTTAGGATAGATCATTGCAATGAGTGCTTTTGTGATTGAGCTAATGGTTTGTCAATTGGTGAACCCAACGTGAACACTAACCATCTAACCTCTTTATGGTGTTTTTGAGTGCTTTCAAGTTGATTTGCAGGCCAAAAAACCCAAAAACAGGGTCGTGCAAGGTTTTCTGGAGACTTCTGCGCCTGTGTGAAGCAACCTGCGCCTGTGTTGAGCATTTTGTGCCTATGTTGAAGACATTCTGCACCTGTGTCCTACATTCTGTGCCTGTGTCAAGACTTCTGCGCCTGTGTAAAGTCTAGAAACAGAGGTAAAAGATAGTGTTTTTCACTTGCAAGTTGTTTTCTTTTGCATTCTGTTTCTGCTTTTTTTGGTTTTGATGGTACTAATTCTCTGTGCAGAACCTTGGCATACGCATGGCATAGACAACAAATGAAACTACAAACATGTCTCATGCAGAATCGATAGGCGAAGAATAAACACCTCAAACTTCTAACTTGGGTTTTGCAGGTTGCCTTGGAGAAACAACTAAACTTGGTGTTTGTCATTAATGTTTTAGGCACCTAGTGATTTCTAGATGGGTTGAAATGAACATGTTTTTGCTTTGATTGTTGAGTGTGACATTGGAGTAGGAGAGTATGCTCTCATCCTTCTTAGGGTGATCAGAAATCCAGATCTTCGATACCATGCTCGTGTCTTTGATTGTGTGTCTCCTTTAGAGGGCCTGCCTTCCCGACCATTTGCTTTTGCAAGCAAGTGATAATCATGAGAAGGGAATGACCCAAAGTGAGTATGGCTAGAATACCTTGGCATTCTAACTCACTATAAACAAATACCTGATGAGCAAAAGCTCTGAAGGAAAGGTTACGTGGGAATTGCAGTTACTTGGGAAGTGATGACCCTTGAACTCTTTCTCATATCAACATCTAAGTAGGGCCTCTTGGTCTAAATCATTCTTGCACGACTAAATTTGTTAGGTATCTTGATGGGATTAATGTCTCAATCACGCTTGCGTGACATCAAGGAGTAATGCTTAATAGAAATCCTTACTAAACACCTTGTATTTAGAGGCCAAAAACCTTTCTAGTTGCTTGAGAAGGACAAGTTCGGATACTTGGAAGAGATACTAAGTTCGCCATGGGGAGATTTCCATGGGGACTGATGCTTGGCTGCCCTAAGAAGTGAGTGCTGTGGAGGGGAGCCCGTGGGGTCAAGCATCTATGTATTCTCCTTGAATCCCATTATGAGTCTACCTCTCAAGTACCTAATGTCTTTGCCTACCATAAGAAATGTGTGAATGAGCATGATTGTCTTGAGTCTAAGTTGCAATATCTTGTATTCTTTGCTTGTCAAAAGTTGAATTGCATCCCATTTCAAAAGCAAAAACAAATTGATTCAAAACATAAGATTAAACACAAGAGACATTCATACAACAAAAGTTTATCAAGATTCAAAACTCATCTTCAAACATGGTTAGCAAACATTGTTCAACATCTTATCTCAACAAGCATGTCACTCACATTTAGGTTCATCCTAGGTTGCATTTTGCAAAGTTCATTATCAAGTACCAAGGTTAGGTTTCACCTAAGTCATACTCTTTTCAATAAAAGTCATCCATTTGCATATGTCCTCTTGCATTAAAGTCACATCATTGTCATACATTGCATACCTTAGGTCTCTTCATTAAGCTTAGGTCATTATCATATCATATTAAGGTCATTTGCATACTAATTGTCCCTTTGCATATAGTGTCAAAACTAAGTTTTGCCATACTTGAGTAATCAAAATCTTTGATAAACCCTAAGTCATTGTTAGGAGATCTAGACCTTATTAAATCTTTTGTCCTTTTGTCATCAATATCATTTGGTCAAACCTAGCTTAGTATCCAAGCATATAGGGGAGACTTTGTCATTTTGTCCTTTTGTCACTTAAGTCCTTTTGTCCTTTGAGGTCTAGATATCATTCCAATTTCCTAAGGGTCCCTCTCTTAGATTTGCATTCAAAAAGTTTGTCAAAATCTTCAAAAACAACCAAAAACATAGTTTGCATTTAGTTGCATAGCATATATTATCCTTGAAAAAATTCCAAAAACATTGCATTTGCATAAGTGACATGCCTGTTGAAACAAGATCAAAATCTAAAAAGATGGGCGAACCAATGTATCAACCCATGGACAACATAGCAAATTCGTAGTTTCAAACTAGTCAAATAGTACAAATTGAAGGATCATCAAACACATCTCTACCACCATATGGAATGGTTCAACTTGGACCACCTCCATTATATGAACCAGTGTTTGTACCTATGAAACTAGGACATGGGAGTGTTCCACCAACTCCAAGAGGAAGTGCGCCTTTCAATTTGAATCAACCACAACTGCAACATGACATTCAAACTCAAACATTATATGAAGAACAAACTCTCTCACAAGGATTTGGTTCAGATCAAGGCATTCAACAAGAAACGAATCCAAATGTCCAACCAGATTCTTCATCTAATTCCGATACTTCTAATGATCTTGACATGTTCCTTCAAGATCCGAAGATAACAAAAAAGATGGATAAGTTCTTGAACAAGGTCTTTAAGATGTTTCCACAAAAGTATCTTAACATGATGAGTAATGTGACATCTTCAAGTGAATAAATCAATGTGCAAGAACAACAAAGCGGGTAGTTGTTAAGTTTTTCCCTGCATCCAAATGAATAAAATGCACAACAAGCAACTCAACCTACATTGATGAGTAAACGTGCTTCAAAGGCATTAACAGTGACTATTCCTCAAAAGTCACCATTTGAGACAATAAATAATCCACTATTCAACACGACACCTGTAACACAAGATCAAATGAAGAACACCCAAATATTGACAGCTGTCCCTCAACAAGAAGTGGTTCCTTACATGCATAAAGTGGGATCAAAATCTAAGATACAGGAAAGCTTCACAACTGGAATGCCTAATGTCACCAATGTCCAAAATAATTCCACGATGCAACAAAGTTCTTATGTCCCGTTAAGTTCAATATCTTTTTCGAACACTATTGCAACAAATCCTTCGATAATGGCGACACAAAGAGCTATAGATAGTGGTTTGCACCAACAAAAATTGACTAATATACAAAAGGTACAATCGAATGTGCAAACAAGTAATGTGCATCAACAACAAGTTCGCATTCGGCAACAAATTGCAGCGCCTTCGGCACCATTACAAGTTAATGCAAACTTGCAACCATCACAATGGATTGGACAAACAACACAGCAAGTTAATGCAAGTGCTATACCCCATCCTAAGGAGAACCAACAAAAAGCACTTAAACAAAGTTTTTTACAAATGATGGGATATACACCATGACAACAATTGGCACAAAGTCAGCAAAATCCGATCCGTCAGCCTCAACACCAACATGTGCCACAATATATGCTTTAATTGTTATTCTTTTAGAAGCATCAATGTCATTTTTTGTATATCCAAGGCCAATAACCACTCTCAAAGTACAAATATTAAGACCTGCTCCGCCATCTATCAAGACTCATCGGATTTTGCAGTTATGAACAAAGACTTCAAGGTGTAAAGGATCATTGTGGTGGAGGTTATCAGGTGAGATATCATTGTCAGAAAAGGCGACATTTTGGGAAACAGCTAAATGTCCAATCCGGGTTTGAAACTGGTCAACATCAATATCTATCGGGACAGTGGACTCAATTAAAGCTTTATCCAGGACTGCACGATGCATGGGGGACATTTTTAATAGCTCAAGGATTGATATTTGGGCAGGTGTCTTTCCTAGATGATCCAAAAGATTATACTGGCTTGCAGGAGCTCCTTTCAGGACTATCTTGGATCGACGAGTGGTGACTGCACAAGAAGAATCTTGTCCCTTTATTCTCAGGGTAGAAACATACTCAGTTGATGCGTGAAAACAATTAATGACATTATTATAACCAGTATTTGCATAATTGGCCGTTTGGGTAGAGTTGGAAGAAGACGCTTTACCCTTGTCATGATCAAGCAAAGGAGATTTGAAAATAGTATGATCAGTGTTAGAGGTCGGATGGGGTGGATCTACCTCAATTACTCCTTGCTCTAATAAATCTTGAATCATGTGTTTCAATTGAAAACATGATACAGTTTTGTGTCCTTTGGACCGATGATATTCACAGTACGCATTATCATTCCACCAATGCGGTTTTACCGCTGGTTCTGCCTTGATATCTGGTAGCTTAATAAATTTTTCTTGTATCAATTGTCTCATTACTGATTCAATAGGCTCTCCCAATGGCGTAAATTACCGAGGAGGCCCATCCCGCGATCGGAAGGGTTTGCGCTGCTGGTTTTGTTTGTTGGCCTTGTTGTTGGTTATATTGTTGAGTATGCTGTTGTTGAGCATGTTGTTGGTATTGCGGCTGTTGAGTAACATTTCTCATTGGTGCTTTATTTTGTTCCATAGTTGACATATTAGGAACACTCAATTTCTTGATCATGAAAGGGGGTTGATTTGCATTCACCGCTCTTGCATCAACAACTCCATCATTAGTGACATTCTTGTTCTTATACCAAAATCTATTTCTATCCCCCGAATAATTGGTGCTATCATTGTCTTTATTGAGTTTGATAATTCCTTTAGTTATGAGAGCCGTTTCAATGCTCATTCCCTTCTTAATGAGTTTCTCTATAGTACTGGGACTTTTCAATTTTAGCTCATACATCATTTTTGGGACCAAATTCTGGATAAACAGATTCACTTGTTGTTCTTCAGGTATATCAAGAGAAGAACAACTATACAAGATTCGCCATCGTTGCAAGAAAGTCAATAATGATTCACCTTTCTTTTGCTTGGTGTTGCATAAATCTGACATGGTCACATCACTGTCGATGTTGAATGCAAAATGAGATAAAAACTTTTGAGCCAATTCAGACCAAGTCTTTATATTTCTTGGCAGATGTGAATACCAATCCATAGCTTTTCCCGTGAGACTTCGTGCAAATAAGCACATTAAATACGTCTCTTCATAGCTTACCTCAGTACATGCCGCGAAAAATGCTCAAATGTGATCTTTTGGATTGCCATTCCCTTTATATTTCTCAAAATTAGGTGCCTCAAAATGCTTAGGGAATGGAGGCATGTGTACACTCTTGTCAAATGGATTAGGACATAAATCTTGATCTGTATACAACTTCTTTGTTCCTTTAGTTTCTAATGCCTCAACTTTTCGTTGCAACTTCTCAAGTTGTTGCGCAATTGTATCAGAATTTAGAGGTCCATCATTAATCCCAGTTGGTATCCTTTGTCGATATATCGCATTTCCAATCGGTTGTTGATACTCTGAAATGGTCGTTTTTGGTGTTTCCGGCATATAAAAGTCTTGGTATATCGCTTGTTGTTGTGGTTGTGCTATACCTTGATATTGACCATGTTGTTGTGTTTCTTGGAGCCTAGGTTGATATTGCACAGGTGCCAATTGCGGTTGTAAAGTAGGATAGCTTGTTTGCCTTGGCACATATTGTGGCACATGTTGGTGTTGAGGGTGACGGATCGGAATTTGTTGACTTTGTGCCAATTGTTGTCGTGGTGTATATCCCATCATTAGTAAAAAACTTTGTTTAGGTTCTTTTCATTGCTTCTCCTTAGGATGGGGTATAGCACTTGCATTAACTTGCTATGTTGTTTGTCCAATCCATTGTGATGGTTGCAAGTTTGCATTAACTTGTAATGGTGCCGAAGGCGCTGCAATTTGTTGCCGAATGCGAACTTGTTGTTGTTGCACATTACTTGTTTGCACATTCGATTGTACCTTTTGTATATTACTCAATTGTTGTTGGTGCAAACCACTATCTGTAGCTCTTTGTGTCACCATTATCGAAGGATTTGTCGCAATAGTGTTTGGCAAAGATATTGAACTTAACGGGACATAAGAACTTTGTTGCATCGTGGAATTATTTTGGACATTGGTGACATTAGGCATTCCAGTTGTGAAGCTGTCCTGCATCTTAGATTTTGATCCCACTTTATGCATGTAAGGAACCACTTCTTGTTGAGGGACAGCTATCAATATTTGGGTGTTCTTCATTTGATCTTGTGTTACAGGCGTCGTGTTGAATAGTGGATTATTTATTGTCTCAAATGGTGACTTTTGAGGAATAGTCACTGTCAATGCCTTTGAAGCACGTTTACTCATCAATGTAGGTTGAGTTGCTTGTTGTGCATTTTCTTCATTTGGCTGCAGGGAAAAACTTAACAACTCCCTGCTTTGTTGTTCTTGCACATTGATTTGGTCACTTGAGATGTCACATTACTCATCATGTTAAGATACTTTTGTGGAAACATCTTAAAGACCTTGTTCAAGAACTTATCCATCTTTTTTGTTATCTTCGGATCTTGAAGGAACATGTCAACATCATCAGAAGTATCGGAATCAGATGAAGAATCTAGTTGGACATTTGGATTCGTTTCTTGTTGAATGCCTTGATCTGAACGAAATCCTTGTGAGAGAGTTTGTTCTTCATATAATGTTTGAGTTTGAATGTCATGTTGCAGTTGTGGTTGATTCAAATTGAAAGGCGCACTTCCTCTTGGAGTTGGTGGAACACTCCCATGTCCTAGTTTCATAGGGACAAACACTGGTTCATATAATCGAGGTGGTCCAAGTTGAACCATTCCATATGGTGGTAGAGATGTGTTTGATGATCCTTCAATTTGTACTGTTTGACTAGTTTGAAACTGCGAATTTGCTATGTTGTCCATGGGTTGATACATTGGTTCGCCCATCTTTTTAGATTTTGATCTTGTTTCAACAGGCATGTCACTTATGCAAATTCAATGTTTTTGGAATTTTTTCAAGGATAATATATGCTATGCAACTAAATGCAAACTATGTTTTTGGTTGTTTTTGAAGATTTTGACAAACTTTTTGAATGCAAATCTAAGAGAGGGACCCTTAGGAAATTGGAATGATATCTAGAACTCAAAGGACAAAAGGACTTAAGTGACAAAAGGAGAAAATGACAAAGTCTCCCCTATATGCTTGGATACTAAGCTAGGTTTGACCAAATGATATTGATGACAAAAGGACAAAAGATTTAATAAGGTCTAGATCTCCTAACAATGACTTAGGGTTTATCAAAGATTTGGATTACTCAAGTATGACAAAACTTAGTTTTGACACTATATGCAAAGGGACAATTACTATGCAAATGACCTTAATATGATATGATAATGACCTAAGCTTAATGAAGAGACCTAAGGTATGCAATGTATGACAATGATATGACTTTAATGCAAGAGGACATATGCAAATGGATGACTTTTATTGAAAAGAGTATGACTTAGGTGAAACCTTACCTTGGTACTTGATAATGAACTATGCAAAATGCAACCTAGGATGAACCTAAATGTAAGTGACATGCTTGTTGAGATAAGATTTTGAACAATGTTTGCTAACCATGTTTGAAGATGAGTTTTGAATCTTGATAAACTTTTGTTGGATGAATGTCTCTTGTGTTTAATCTTATGTTTTGAATCAATTTGTTTTTGCTTTTGAAATGGGATGCAATTCAACTTTTGACAAGCAAAGAATACAAGATATTGCAACTTAGACTCAAGACAATCATGCTCATTCACACATTTCTTATGGTAGGCAAAGACATTAGGTACTTGAGAGGTAGACTCATTATGGGATTCAAGGAGAATACATAGATGCTTGACCCCACGGGATCCCCTCCACAGCACTCACTTCTCAGGGCAGCCAAGCATCAGTCCCCATGGAAATCTCCCCATGGCGAACTTAGTATCTCTTCCAAGTATCCGAACTTGTCCTTCTCAAGCAACTAGAAACGTTTTTGGTGTCTAAATACAAGGTGTTTAGTAAGGATTTATGTTAAGCGTTACTCCTTGATGTCACGCAAGCGTGATTAAGACATTAAGCCCATCCAGATACCAAACAAATGTAGTCGCGCAAACACAATTTAGACCAATAGGCCCTACTTAGATGTTGATATGAGAAAGAGTGCAAGGTTCATCACTTCCCAAGTAACTGCAATTCCCACGTAACACTTCCTTCAAAGCTTTCGCTCATCGGGTATTTTTTTATAGTGAGTTAGAATGCCAAGGAATTCTAGCCGTACTTACTTTGGGTCATTCCCTTCTCACGATTATCACTTGCTTGCAAAAGCAAAGTGGTCGGGAAGGCAGGCCCTCTAAAGGAGACACACAATCAAAGACAAAAGCATGGTATCAAAGATCTGGATTTCTGATCACCCTAAAAGGATGAGAGCATACTCTCCTACTCCAATGTCACACTCAACAATCAAAGCAAAAACATGTTCATTCCAACCTATTAGAAATCACTAGGTGTCTAAAATATTAATGACAAACACCAAGTTTAGTTGTTTCTCCAAGGCAACCTGCAAAACCCAAGTTAGAAGTTTGAGGTGTTTATTCTTTGACTATCGATTTTGCATAAAACATGTTAGTAGTTTCATTTGTTTTCTTCGCCATGCGTATGCCAAGATGCTGCATAGATAATTAGTACCAAAAACCAAAAAGCAGAAAACAGAATGCAAAAAAAAACAATTTTCAAGTAAAACACTGCATTTTTACCCCTGTTCTGGATTTTACACAGGCACAGAACTCAAGACACAGGCGCAGAATGCAGGACACAAGCACTGAATGTCTTCAACACAGGCGCAGAATGCTCAACATAGGCACAGGTTGCTTCATGTTGGGTTCACCAATTAATGTACGCTAGGAAATTAGGAATCATCACAAGCAAGATAAATATTAACCATTAGCTCAATCACAAAAGCACTCATTGCAATGATCTATCCTAAACAACACTCAATAGAGACATAAAGATAAAACATGTAAAAAGATTATGCAAAGCAAATGTTCCCTTCATGCAGCTCCATTGTTCTTCTTTCTTCTCGAAATAGTTTTGTTGTAGATCTCACCTTCAAGTGCATAAACCTAATTGAGAAAGCAAGATTGACATTGACACAAGAATACTAGAAGCGTGATTTGACAAAGTGATTAGAAATTCAATAATCTGATTAGGGGATTGATTGAAGAAATTCATCCAATTTATAGAGAAATTGGAGAAAAAGATCAAATTAACATGATAGTGATTTGAATGGAAATTCAAATCAAGAATAGCAAAATTATGACATGTGTATGACAAATTGCTATGCAAGGATTTATGACAATTTATGACAAATTTCTATGCAAAGATTTATGACAATTTATGACAAATTTCTATGCAAGGATTTATGACAATTTATGACAAATTTCTATGTCATTTCCGTGAATTTAGGAGAGAAATAGGAGGAAATTGAAATTAGGAATTAGAAAATTAAGAAATTAGAAAAAGAGGAATTAGGAAAATAAGAAAAATTAGAAAAATGAGGAATTTAGGAAATAAGAAATTGATGGAAATTAGAAATTAGGTAAATTAATTAATAATTTGTCATTTATTAATTAATTCACAAAGAGGAATAATTAGCCAATTAAATGAACATTTAATTGTGACAAGAAGACTTAGGATAAATAAATAATTTATTAATCCTAGAGGAAGAAATGACAAACCAGGTTAAATGATGAAATCACGAAACCCTAGAAGATGAATTAGGTCTTGATGAAAGATAATTGACTCGATCATGATTTTAAATTGATAAATGACCAATGTGATGAATGATTTGATTGAGAAAATGTGCCAATTGATGAGGAACAATGACAAATTGATCCAAATTGACATAATTGAGACAAACAACGATTGATGACAAATCGATCATAAAATGACAAGATTGACAAGTTGACAAGAATCGATGACAAAAATAGATTGCAAAATGACAATATTGAAAATGACCATGATTGATGACAAATCGATCACAAAATGACAAGATTGATAATGACAACGACCGATGACAAATCGATCATTAAACAACAAGATTGAAAATGATAAGGATTGATGATAAATCGATCGCCAGATGACAAGATTGATAAGAGGACAACGATCGATGACAAGACGATCGCAAGATTGACAGGAGGACAACACCCTAATTAGGATTGACGATGTCCAAAATGATGACAAATGAGTACGCACATTGATGCGATAGGATAAAATTGATCAAAATCATGACTGGATAGTGTTGTTGACAAGACCAAATTCGAGAGCGAGATAAATGAAGAATGCAGAAGAATGACTCGATGCTCGCAAATGATAAAAAAAAAGTGTGTGACATAGGAGAAAAGTTAATGCGACGCAAAAACCTAAAATGAGGCAATGCGCAAATGTTAAAGTATGACTCCGCAAGTGTTGACCATTTTTAGGTGTCTACATTTTGCCCCTCTTTGAGACAATGCGATTTTAAGCATTGTTTCAAAGAACTTAATGAAAATGCCCCAGACAATGATAATGACATATGCGTGCCCCCTCGAGGAATTGGCCGGAAACATGTAGAAAATAGGCCAATTGATCGATAAGAATGATAGGATCGATTGGACTGACAATCGGAGATCGGATGCATGAAGGACAAGCAATTGAAGATGCAAAGGACCGCAACCAACATAAGATGGAGAGGGTGCACGTCCATCTATGCACTGACAAAGATCGATAAATGAGACCAAGAGAGGGAAAATTGGCTCATTCGCACTAGACAAAGAGGAGGATTTGTTGCTCTGGACAAGAACACTTGCAGAGAGATGGCGAACATTCCAATGGTGGATCACCTCGGGGAACATGTACACACATTCAGATGACCAGACGATGCAGGAGCAGCGGTATGGATCTCAAATACCCATGTTTTCAATTTCATGAATTTTAATTGCTTGCGGGACAGTGCGGGGCCCACAGGGGATGCCGAAAAGGATTCCTACGCTTGTGTAGGGCGAATCCTACACTTGTGTGGGGTCTTCGGTGCTTGTGTAGGGAGAAACAGGCACAGGTTACCTAACACAGGCATAGGTTACCTTACACAGGCGCAAGTGTGTAATGCAAACCCTAATTTTGGTCAAAATGACATGCAAATGATCCGGAAAGGGGGGACAAGGATAGGATAGGTCAGATTAGATGAAAAACACCCTGATTAGACATGAAAATGAGGAAATGCAACCTATAGGAGCGAACCCTAATACTGACAAAATGTGCCCCAATTTGTGATGCAGAGTCAACAGTATCCATTGATCACACGGGAGAACCGACCTGACTGCTTCATGCTATGAAATAGACTCAGGAGCACAGAGAGAGATACCTTAGTAGGACTTGGGATATACTATGTCACATTCATGCCCGAGATTAGGGCAAACATAGGACTGCTTACTGCATTGGCAAAGCGATGGCATTCAGAGACTTCCTCATTCCATCTAGCGACTGTAGAGGCGACGGTGACACTGGAGGATGTATGGCGTATCCTCCACATTCTAATTCATGGAGAGATGATAGAGTATGACCCAGTGATAGGGAGAGACGCATTGTGCAGATTGTTTGAGTGCGATGCAGATGATCTGGATATTGCCGAGAGGGAGATTGGCTAGGAGACTATGGCATCAGAGTATGATCGACAATACGTGGTGATAGCCGTGGTGATAGCATGTCTACTAGTAGGAGACAGACGAGGACATGGATTCCCTATTGGATGGGGAAGAGTGCTAGAGCGGATGGCGACAGAGGGGACGGTGTATGCATGGGGACCATGTGTACTGGCTATGCTCTATTTTCAGTTGCATCAGATAGCATATCAGGGAGTGCAGACTTTGAGCTGTGGAGTTACATTGCTACAGGTATGGGCATTTGAGCACATATCCATATGTCGACTGATTATAGATAGATAGGTAGTACCACACCGACCATATGTGTATTGCTATGGGAGAGCACTAAGACAGGGTCCTTTTGGATACATATTATATTGGCGACATGAGCTAGACCGACTGAGAGAGTTCATATGGAGGTCGTATCGTGATTGCCCAAGATGGTCAGATGACAGTGATGAGCTACCATATTGTAGATAGGAGAGGTACCTGATTGGGTGACCAGTGAATCGCCAGAGAGTGATTGAGTTGTACCTGCCAGAGAGAGTCAGACGATAGTTTGGAGAGAGGCAGGATGTACCTAGGAGGACTGCACACTTTGCCCAATCTCACAGAGAGATGAGTCAGTGGGGGAGTATGATTCAGCCACACACAGCATATGCGGACTTCTCACAGCTACAACAGAGATAGTGGGATTGGAGATCAGATGTGATGGACGTTGGGACGACAGATGAGTATGATAGATGGTTTGCATGATGGCGGCCAGTGCCATTGATAGATCTAGATATTCCAGTACCGAGGCATCAGGAGGACTTCCGACTCACAGGAGAGGAGGAGGGAGATGATGAGGATGAGGAGGATGAGGACGGGGATGAGGATGATGGGGATGATGAGGACAGAGATGAGGATGGTGGGGATGATGAGGATGAGCCAGATTCAGGCGAGCATGAGGCATTACAGGACATACCCATAGAGCCGGAGACAGCTAGGACAGAGGAGATGGAGATGTGCAGGGCTACCATAGCGAGTCAGCAAGATCACATTGTGACATTGGAGAGATAGTAGGATCAGTTCAGAGTGGAGATAGCCAGGCTCATACCATCTCGAGATACAGCAGTTGCTCAGGCACAGCGAGAGGAACAGAGAGTCACTGAGTACATTGGGTCGATTCGGGATGCTAGTGCACGCGAGATGGCACAGATGCTGGTAGAGACCAAAGAGGAGATACGCCATTGGAGGACACTATATGAGAGTGCAGTTCCACCAGAGCAGAGAGCACCTTCATATCAGGCACGATCGAGGACAGAGAGCAGGGCACGCTCTCGGAGGTCATTGAGCAGCATGGGGGTGAGTGGACCTATGAGACCACCACAGCTAAGACCAGGGGGGACATCATCTGTTAGACATGGCAGGGATGAGGAGGATAGAGGGAGAACCCAGTGACAGAGGTACATGCTTCTTAGACAGACAGTAGACATTATGTAGTTTGACATTTTGTAGTCAGCCTGCGGACCATACTTAGGACAGACAGTCCGATTTTGTACTCCGATATTATTATGACATATGATATGATATGCATCGATATAATGGGATGCAATATGTTATGACTGATGTTATTTTTCCATGTATGGATGACTTATGCACTATTTATGTACCATTGTGGAATATGTATGGATATGTTTTTGTTTATTTGTTTTTGATGCATTGATAATATGAATTGGATAAAATGCGTGATGTGATGTTTGATGTAATGCAAATGTACTAACCAAATGGATGCAGGATGCAGCATATGTGTGTGGGGAAATCGAAGCACTAGACCAAACTGAATATCCGAACTGATGGAAGAAATGTTAGTAAGAAGAAAATGAGACAGAAGACAGTTAAAGATGAAGAAAAAATTGCTTTCAGTAATGCACTTTGTAGGTGAGAACCTTTATTTTTATATAGCAAAATGGATGCGTAGCATCATGGCATTGAAGGCTAGAGCTGAAATGCAACCCTTTTTGCAAAAGACAGCCACATCACAGACAAACAACAAATCACAACAAAAAGAAAAGGACCATGATCCATCCCGGTCACTCTAAATCACTCAGTGACATCATCGAGCAACATAGGAGCATGATCAAAGATAAAATAAATCAGTAAAAAGATAAGATGCACAAATTCCAACAAATCAAACAAACATCTTGATCTTCATTGTCAGAAGTTGAAAGTGCTGAAAGGACTATCATGCTATCTGGTTTCAGGACATGCGGGACCCTGTCTAAGACAAGACATAGTCTGGTTTCGAGTATACCACACCCTGTATAAGACCCATGATAGTAGAGACAAGGACAAATGATATTGATGGTAACGTTCGATTGATAAGACAATTTTGATCAGTTTGAATGTCTGGTTTGATGGAAAAAGTTCATCTATTTATGCATGATTTCATTAAAGCACACCATTGGATTGCGAGTTGTTGGATGTATGCTTAGCGATCTGTCTATGCACAAAGAGTATATTTATTGACAAAATGCTTGGTTTTGGATTTTAATGTTTTGAAAATTTTTTGTTCATTTTTTTTAGGACTTTATTTGATTGATTTTTTTAATTTTTTTTTGGATTATTTTAGGACGTTATTCAATTTTTTTAGGGATTATTTCAGGACATTTTTTTGATTTTTTTGAGATTTTTTCAGGACATTTTTAAATGTTTTTGAGATTTTTTCAGGACATTTTTAAATGCAAAAGTTCCAATGAGCGATCATGACAAGGGAAACACACCCAATGTGCATCTGAAGGACATGCATAGACTGGGACCAAAACATATGTACAAGCAACCAGAATATGCAAGACAATGATGTTGACCAATAACAGGCCTAGAATAGGACATTGGGTCAAGACAAAGATAGACGTGAGAAACCGGCCGAGAAAAAGCATAGCTTAGAGGTCATGATAGATGACGGAGCAACGATCTCATTTTACACATGGCGCCTGTTTGCCAGGTTTTCACCAAGGTACTTGCCCTAAGCGCTTGTTTGCCATGTTTTCACTAGAGGGCGAATCATTTTTGTTTGCTCTTTTTGCTCTTTTTCTTTTTTCATTTTTTTTTTTGTATTTTTTCTCTTTTTGATTTTTTTATATTTTTTTCTCTTTTTTCATTTTTTTGTATTTTTTCAGGATCATATTTGAAGAAGTACTGATAGAAAATTATGCCTAGTACTTGCAAAGATGCATGTTGTTTATAGGATCGGACAAAGGTTCACCTTCCAGGGTAGCAAGCTGATATGCCCCTGAGCCATATGCTGCAGTTACTATGAAAGGACCAACCCAATTAGGTTCAAATTTACCTTTGATGATGTCAGTAGACTGTGCATTCTTAGGGTTTGCCTTTAAAACCAGGTCTCCCACTTCGAAGTGTCGCCCTTTGACCTTCTTATTATAAGAGCGACGGAGACGGTTTTGATATGCTTGCAAATGTGTCAGAGCTGTCTGACGTTTCTCATCTAACATCTCAAGCTGATGCAATCGAGAGACTCAGTGTGTCTCGTCATCAATCAGATGTTGCAAGGAAACACGCAAGGAAGGAATCTCCACTTCCAAGGGTAAAATAGCTTCCGCACCATACACCAAGGAATAAGGTGTGGCACCAGTAGGTGTGCGGATAGAAGTGCGGTAGGCCCATAGTGCTGGATTTAGCTATACATGCCAATCTTGACCAGCGTCATTGACAACCTTCTTCAAGATCTTGATAATGGTTTTATTTGATGCTTCGGCTTCACCATTCCCCTGTGGATAGTATGGACTAGAGAAACGGTGTTGGATATAAAATTTTTCACAAAGTTCCTTGACATCTTTATTCTTGAAGGGACGACCATTATCTGTGACAATGGCAAGGGGAACCCCATACCGACATATGATATAATTCAGAAAGAATTTTGAAATTTGGACACCCGTGATATAGGTCATGGGGATAGCCTCGATCCATTTTGTAATATACTCTGTGGTTGTAATGATGAACTTGTGTCCATTTGCAGAGGTCGGGTGAATCTTGCCAATAAGATCCAATCCCCATTGAGAAAAAGGCCACGAAGATATGACAGAATGAAGCTCTTGGGCTGGTGCATGAATGTAGTTTCCATGAATCTGGCATTTGTAGCACTTCTTAACAAAATCATGAACATCTTTTTCCAGAGTGGGCCAATAATACCCAGCACGAATCAACTTTTTGGCTAAGCTTAGACCATTGAAATGGCCCCCACATATACCATCGTGAACCTCGTGTAAAGCCATTTGTGCTTCGTCAGAATCCAAACACCTGAGGAGGGTATGGTCAAAGGAATGGCGGTAAAGGGTGTCGGCGATGATGACATATTTGGCTGTCTGTCGAATAAAGGCTCGGCATTGGTTAGCGGAAAGGTTGGGTGGTAAGGTTTGGGATTTCAAATATTGATATATGTCATTGTACCATGGGGAGTTGGGACCAACAAGAACGCACATCACATGCACCGTCAGAATGCCAATAGAAGGAACCAGTAATTGTTCAACTAAAAATTCACATTTGTCCATATTGTTTGGCATATTTAACATGGAGGCAATCGTAGCCATTGCATCTGCCGACTTATTTTGCATTCTTGGAACTTGGTCTTGAAGAAATCTACCATATGCTTATAGGGAATAAGCTTTTCATCTTTTGTTTCGTAGTCATCATTTACTTGTCGGATGTCTAATTGAGAATCTCCATACACTTGCAAATGCGTGATGTTCCAGTGGACTACTACTCGGAGTCTTGTAACCAGTGCTTCATACTCTGCAATGTTATTGGTACAGTGGAAAGTTATTCTGTAGGACTTTGGAATAGTGTCACCTTGAGGGGTGACAAACAAGATGCCTGCTCCAGACCCGAACTTGGTATGGGACCCATCAAAGTATAACTTCCATTCATTAGAGGATGTGAAAGAAAAGACTGATTCATCTGGAAAATCGGTCAACATGGGATGATCATCAGAAATAGGAGCCTGTGCAAGTTGATCTGCTATGACTTGTCCTTTTATGGCCTTTCGCTCCATATACTCAATGTCAAATTCAATGAGAATCATGACCCATTTTGCTAGGCAACCCATCAAAGCTGCTCAACTAAGCAAATATTTTAAGGGATCAATTTTTTCGACCAACAATGTTCGGTGGCTTAGCATATAATGTCAGAGTTTATGCATTATAAACACCACTGCTAAGCATGCCCTTTCAATAGTTGAATAATTTAGCTCATAGCCTACCAGTGTCTGGCTGATATAGTAAATGGCTCACTCTTTGTCATTGTCATCTTGTTGGGCCAAGAGAACTCCTAATGCTGTTTCAGTTGCAGAAATATACAATAAAAATGGCTTTCCGTCTATCGGAGGCATTAGAATAGGTGGTGACAGCAAATATTCTTTAAGAGCTTGAAAGGCTGATTGACATTGCTCAGTCCATTTGAAAGCGACACCTTTATGCAATAGATGCTGGAATGGATGACCTTTGTCGACCAACTGAGCTATGAAGTGGCGGATTGACTGGAGCTTTCCTTGCAGACTTCTTAATTGCCGGAGATTTGAAGGTGGAGGCATATCCATTATTGCTTTGACTTTGGCAGGGTCGACCTCAATGCCTCGGTGAGAAACAATGTATCCTAGTAACTTTCCAGCTGTGACACCAAAGACACACTTCTTTGGATTGAGCCTAAGTTTGTAGGTCTCCATTCAGTCAAAGATCAGGCCTAGGATGGCCAGATAACTATCTCTAGTGATAGATTTGTATAACAAGTCATCAATATAGTCCTCCATCAGAGTGTGCATGAAATCATGAAAAATTGTCGTCATTGATCTTTGATATGTTGCACCTACATTTTTAAGACCGAAGGGCATCACGTTCCAACAGTAGGTACCGCAAGCATAGGTGAATGCTGTCTTATGCTGATCTTCAAGAGCAATGTGAATTTGGTTATAGCCGAAGAAACCATCCATTAATGAAAGCATCTCATATCTAGCCATCATGTCCACTATGATGTCTATGTTTGGCAATGGAAAATCATCTTTAGGGCATGCTTTATTGAGATCCCTAAAATCTGTGTAGATTCTGATGCCCCCAGTTACTTTGCTAACTGGTACTAAATTTGAAATCTAGTCTGCATAATCAATGGGTCTGATGAAGCCCACATCTAGCAATTTTTTTAGTTCCACTTTGACCAAAAGAGCCACCTGAGGATGCATCTTTCTAAGTTTCTGTTTGATAGGCTTGGCATCAACTTTTAGTGGCAAATGATGAAGAACCAATTCTGGATCAAGGCCAGGCATATTTGCATAGGACCATGCAAAGCTGATCTTCTTCTCAAGAAAGAAATTGACAAAATCTATCTTTTCTTCTTGTGAGAGAGAAGCGGAAAAATGAATGACCTTAGGGTTGTCAGGTGTACCCAAATTGATTTCCTCGGTCATTTCCACAAGAAATGTTGATTTGTCCTGACTTGATAGGGGTATTTCCACTCTTCCACTTTTGGGCGCGTCAGAGAGGTTTTCACCCGCAGGTACGTCTTTTATTTTGACTTTTGTATGATCAGAGAGTGCCTTACGGTTTTCACCCAAAGATCTATTCTTTTGATTTTTTACTATTTCTTTTCTTTTTTCATTTTGATGACTGGAAGAGGGAGTCGACTCCCCAAAATATGCTGTGGAATCCAGGTCAATAGCAAATCCTACCTTATGATCACCTTGTGGTATGCCTTCCCGTAGTCCAAGGAATTCTGCAATTGCTTCGTCATTTTGAAAATAGTCCAATGTGAGCGGTTCTTGTTGGTCATGTTGGATAAGCTGGGGGTAGATGAGGGGCATGTCATCATCAGTTGTAAGGAGAGAGAGGGCTGATATGGTAAAGATATGAACATCTGTGGTGTCACTATCCAAACTGTTGGTATCGGATTCGAAGCTTGGATCCCAAAATGTCTCTATCCAAGCATGAGGACATGTTTTAGGAAGCAGAGTTATTTCATGTTTGTCTTCCATAGGCAAATTATCAGGGTCAATGAAAATATTGTCGAGGGAATAGGAGCTAGAAGAAAAAGAACTCCACTCCCATTCATTGGAATCAGTCTCAAGTCAGGTATCCTCAGGTGTTATTTCATTGACAGAATCATGCCCTTTTCGACACGTGGGCACTTTGGTAGATGTGGATCCAATTTGCAATGGCACAAAACCTAACCCTAAAGTTGGAGGTCACCTCTTGGGTATGACAGGTTCTAGCCTTCCATTGTTGTTCAGGCCTAAGCCACTGCACCCATCATATCCTTTCTTTTGCAGCATAGTAAATCCTTTGCCATATCGTTCCACCAGCAATTTGACAGGTGGGGTCTCAGTTGGATCTTTATAAAGCCAATCTATGACATCATCATCTACAGTTTCTTTGTCAAGTTCTCCCCATCTTGTAAATGTAGTGGGAGGCTGATATTGAATAATGACCTTAGGTTCCTTTTGCAATAAATGCGGTTTGCCATATGATTTTGGAGATATTGGCAAATTCCCGATGAGGAATGTCTGATCCATTGAATATTCTCCACATCCTTGGTCTTGTATCTTCAATTTTCCTTTGACAGCATCTAACAATTGATTAGGATCCACATAGCTATGTGATTTGGCCTCTCTATTGACTGGGACTTGCTGCTGAGGGGTATCCTTTAGAGTAGCACAAAATTGGAATGGATTAGGATCTCCCGAAATTGTTATCTCAGTTCCATTGTAAGGATATTTTAAACATTGATGATAGGTGGATGGAACTGCTTTCATTGCATGGATCCATGGACAGCCAAGGATCATATTATAAGGGAGATCAAGGTCGAGGACTTGCAGGAAAGTGTTTTCTGTCACTGGACCAACTCTGATAGGCAATGTAATTATCCCTTTGGATGGGTGCTCAGCATCATCATATGCTTTGATTTTTATTCTTTTAGAAGCATCAATGTCATTTTCTGTATATCCAAGGCCAATGACCACTCTCAAGGTACAAATATTAAGACCTGCTCCGCCATCTATCAAGACTTGTCAGATTTTGCAATTATGAACAAAGACTTCAAGGTGTAAAGGATCATTGTGAGGGAGCTTATCAGGTGAGATATCATTGTCAGAAAAGGCAACATTTTGGGAAACAGCTAAATGTTCAATTCGGGCTTGAAACTGGTCAACATCAATATCTGTCAGGACAGTGGACTCAATTAAAGCTTTATCCAGGACTGCATGATGCATGGGGGACATTTTTAATAGCTCAAGGATTGATATTTGGTCAGGTGTCTTTCCTAGATGATCCAAAAGATTATACTGGCTTGCAGGAGTTGGTTTGGGAGGAGCTGCAGGAGCTCCTTTCAGGACTATCTTGGATCAACGAGTGGTGACTGCACAAGAAGGATCTTGTCCCTTTATTCTCAGGGTAGAAACATACTCAGTTGATGCATGAAAACAATTAATGACATTATTATAACCAGTATTTGCATAATTGGCCATTTGGGTAGAGTTGGAAGAAGACGCTTTACCCTTGTCATGATCAAGCAAAGGAGTTTTGAAAATAGTATGATCAGTGTTAGAGGTCGGATGGGGTGGATCTACCTCACTTACTC
Organism: Cryptomeria japonica; assembly: GCF_030272615.1. Classification (NCBI taxonomy): domain Eukaryota; kingdom Viridiplantae; phylum Streptophyta; class Pinopsida; order Cupressales; family Cupressaceae; genus Cryptomeria; species Cryptomeria japonica. The sequence goes on along the minus strand of NC_081407.1, from coordinate 257,969,192 downwards.
CTTGCTCTAATAAATCTTGAATCATGTGTTTCAATTGAAAACATGATGCAGTTTTGTGTCCTTTGGATTGATGATATTCACAGTAGGCATTATCATTCCACCAATGCGGTTTTATCGCTGGTTCTGCCTTGATATCTGGTAGCTTAATAAATTTTTCTTGTATCAATTGTCTCATTACTAATTCAATAGGCTCTCCCAATGGCGTAAATTATCGAGGACGCCCATCCCGCGATCAGAAGGGTTTACGTTGCTGGTTTTGTTGTTGGCCTTGTTGTTGGTTATACTGTTGAGTATGCTATTGTTGAGCATGTTGTTGGTATTGCGGCTGTTGAGTAACATTGCTCATTGGTGCTTGATTTTGTTCCATAGTTGACATATTAGGAACACTCAATTTCTTGATCATGAATGGGGGTTGATTTGCATTCACCGCTCTTGCATCAACAACTCCATCATTAGTGACATTCTTGTTCTTATACCAAAATCTGTTTCTATCCCCCGAATAATTGGTGTTGTCATTGTCTTTATTGAGCTTGATAATTCCTTTAGCTACCAGAGCCGTTTCAATGCTCATTCCCTTCTTAATGAGTTTCTCTATAGTACTGGGACTTTTCAATTTTAGCTCATACATCATTTCTGGGACCAAATTCTGGATAAACAGATTCACTTGTTGTTCTTCGGGTATATCAAGAGAAGAACAACTATACAAGCTTCACCATCGTTGCAAGAAAGTCACTAATGATTCACCTTGCTTTTTCTTGGTGCTGCATAAATCTGACATGGTCACATCACTATCGATGTTGAATGCAAAATGAGATAAAAACTTTTGAGCCAATTCAGACCAAGTCTTTATATTTCCTGGTAGATGTGAATACCAATCCATAGCTTGTCCCGTGAGACTTCGTGCAAATAAGCACATTAAATACGTCTCTTCATAGCTTACCTCAGTACATGCCATAAAAAATGCTCAAATGTGATCTTTTGGATTGCCATTCCCTTTATATTTCTCAAAATTAGGTGCCTCAAAATGCTTAGGGAATGGAAGCATGTGTACACTCTTGTCAAATGGATTAGGACATAAATCTTGATCTGTATACAACTTCTTTGTTCCTTTAGTTTCTAAAGCGTCAACTTTTTGTTGCAACTTCTCAAATTGTTGCGCAATTGTATCAGAATTTAGAGGTCCATCATTAATCCTAGTTTGTATCCTTTGTCGATACATCGCATTTCCGATCGGTTGTTGATACTTTGAAATGGCTGTTTTTGGTGTTTCCGGCATATAAAGTTCTTGGTACATCGCTTGTTGCTGCGGTTGTACTATGCCTTGATATTGACCTTGTTGTTGTGCTTCTTGGAGCGTAGGTTGATATTGCAATTGAGTAGGTTGTTGATATTGCACAGGTGCCAATTGCGGTTGTAAAGTAGGATAGCTTGTTTGCCTTGGCACATATTGCAGCACATGATGGTGTTGAGGCTGACGGATCGGAATTTGTTGACTTTGTGCCAATTGTTGTCGTGGTGTATATCCCATCATTTGTAAACAAGTTTGTTTAGGTGCTTTTTGTTGCTTCTCCTTAGGATGGGGTATAGCACTTGCATTAACTTGCTGTGTTGTTTGTCCAATCCATTATGATGGTTGCAAGTTTGCATTAACTTGTAATGGTGCCGAAGGCGCTGCAATTTGTTGCCGAATGAGAACTTGTTGTTGTTGCACATTACTTTTTTGCACATTTGATTGTACCTTTTGTATATTACTCAATTGTTGTTGGTGCAAACCACTATCTGTAGCTCTTTGTGTTGCCATTATCGAAGGATTTGTCGCAATAGTGTTCCGCAAAGATATTGAACTTAACGGGACATAAGAACTTTGTTGCATCGTGGAATTATTTTGGACATTGGTGACATTAGGCATTCCAGTTGTGAAGCTTTCCTGCATCTTAGATTTTGATCCCACTTTATGCATGCAAGGAACCACTTCTTGTTGAGGGATAGCTGTCAATATTTGGGTGTTCTTCATTTGATCTTGTGTTACAGGTGTCATGTTGAATAGTGGATTATTTATTGTCTCAAATGGTGACTTTTGAGGAATAGTCACTGTCAATGCCTTTGAAGCATGTTTACTCATCAATGTAGGTTGAGTTGCTTGTTGTGCATTTTCTTCATTTGGATGCAGGGAAAAACCTAACAACTCCCCGCTTTTTTGTTCTTGCACATTGATTTGGTCACTTGAAGATGTCATATTACTCATCATGTTAAGATACTTTTGTGGAAACATCTTAAAGACCTTGTTCAAGAACTTATCCATCTTTTTTGTTATCTTCGGATCTTGAAGGAACATGTCAACATCATCAGAAGTATTGGAATCAGATGAAGTATCTGGTTGGACATTTGGATTCGTTTCTTGTTGAATGCCTTAATCTGAACCAAATCCTTGTGAGAGAGTTTGTTCTTCATATAATGTTTGAGTTTGAATGTCATGTTGCAGTTGTGGTTGATTCAAATTGAAAGGCGCACTTCCTCTTGGAGTTGGTGGAACACTCCCATGTCCTAGTTTCATAGGTACAAACACTGGTTCATATAATGGAGGTGGTCCAAGTTGAACCGTTCCATATGGTGGTAGAGATGTGTTTGATGATCCTTCAATTTGTACTGTTTGACTAGTTTGAAACTGCGAATTTGCTATTTTGTCCATGGGTTGATACATTGGTTCGCCCATCTTTTTAGATTTTGATCTTGTTTCAACAGGCATGTCACTTATGCAAATGCAATGTTTTTGGAATTTTTTCAAGGATAATATATGCAATGCAACTAAATGCAAACTATGTTTTTGGTTGTTTTTGAAGATTTTGACAAACTTTTTGAATGCAAATCTAAGAGAGGGACCCTTAGGAAATTGGAATGATATCTAGACCTCAAAGGACAAAAGGACTTAAGTGACAAAAGGATAAAATGACAAAGTCTCCCCTATATGCTTGGATACTAAGCTAGGTTTGACCAAATGATATTGATGACAAAAGGACAAAAGATTTAATAAGGTCTAGATCTCCTAACAATGACTTAGGGTTTATCAAAGATTTGGATTACTCAAGTATGGCAAAAGTTAGTTTTGACACTATATGCAAAGGGACAATTACTATGCAAATGACCTTAATATGATATGATAATGACCTAAGCTTAATGAAGAGACCTAAGGTATGCAATGTATGACAATGATATGACTTTAATGCAAGAGGACATATGCAAATGGATGACTTTTATTGAAAAGAGTGTGACTTAGGTGAAACCTAACCTTGGTACTTGATAATGAACTTTGCAAAATGCAACCTAGGATGAACCTAAATGTAAGTGACATGCTTGTTGAGATAAGATTTTGAACATTGTTTGCTAACCATGTTTGAAGATGAGTTTTGAATCTTGATAAACTTTTGTTGGATGAATGTCTCTTGTGTTTAATCTTATGTTTTGAATCAATTTGTTTTTGCTTTTGAAATGGGATGCAATTCAACTTTTGACAAGCAAAGAATACAAGATATTGCAACTTAGACTCAAGACAATCATGCTCATTCACACATTTCTTATGGTAGGCAAAGACATTAGGTACTTGAGAGGTAGACTCATTTCTCAGGGCAGCCAAGCATCAGTCCCCATGGAAATTTCCCCATGGCGAACTTAGTATCTCTTCCAAGTATCTGAACTTGTCCTTCTCAAGCAACTAGAAAGGTTTTTGGCCTCTAAATACAAGGTGTTTAGTAAGGATTTCTGTTAAGCGTTACTCCTTGATGTCACGCATGTGTGATTGAGACATTAAGCCCATCAAGATACCAAACAAATGTAGTCATGCAAGCATGATTTAGACCAAGAGGCCCTATTTAGATGTTGATATGAGAAAGAGTTCAAGGGTCATCACTTCCCAAGTAACTGCAATTCCCACGTAACCTTTCCTTCAAAGCTTTTGCTCATTAGGTATTTGTTTATAGTGAGTTAGAATGCCAAGGTATTCTAGCCGTACTCACTTTCGGTCATTCCCTTCTCACGATTATCACTTGCTTGCAAAAGCAAATGGTCGGGAAGGCAAGCCCTCTAAAGGAGACACACAATCAAAGACATGAGCATGGTATTGAAGATCTGGATTTCTGATCACCCTAAGAAGGATGAGAGCATACTCTCCTACTCCAATGTCACACTCAACAATCAAAGCAGAAACATGTTCATTCCAACCTATCTAGAAATCACTAGGTGCCTAAAACATTAATGACAAACACCAAGTTTAGTTGTTTCTCCAAGGGAACCTGGAAAACCCAAGTTAGAAGTTTGAGGTGTTTATTCTTCGACTATCGATTCTGCATGAGACATGTTAGTAGTTTCATTTGTTGTCTTTGCCATGCGTATGCCAAGGTTCTGCATAGAGAATTTGTACCAACAAAACCAAAAAAAGCAGAAATAGAATGCAAAAGAAAACAACTTGCAAGTGAAAAACACTATCTTTTACCTCTATTTCTGGACTTTACACAGGCGCAGAAGTCTTGACACAGGCGCAGAATGCAGGACACAGGTGCAGAATGTCTTCAACATAGGCACAGAATGCTGATCACAGGTGCAGGTTGCTTCACATAGGCACAGAAGTCTCCAGAAAACCCTACACGACCCTGTTTTTGGGTTTTTTGGCCTGCAAATCAACTTGAAAGCACTCAAAAACACCATAAAGAGGTTAGATGGTTAGTGTTCACGTCGGGTTCACCAATTGACAAACCATTAGCTCAATCACAAAAGCACTCATTGCAATGATTTATCCTAAACAACACTCAATAGAGACATAAAGATAAAACATGTAAAAAGATTATGCAAACCAGATGTTCCCTTCATGCGGCTCCATTGTTCTTCTTTCTTCTCGAAATAGTTTTGTTGTAGATCTCACCTTCAAGTGCATAAACCTAATTGAGAAAGCAAGATTGACATTGACACAAGAATACTAGAAGCATGATTTGACAAAGTGATTAGAAATTCAATAATCTGATTAGGGGATTGATTGAAGAAATTCATCCAATTTATAAAGAAATTGGAGAAAAAGATCAAATTAGCATGATAGTGATTCGAATGGAAATTCAAATCAAGAATAGCAAAATTATGACATGTGTATGAAAAATTGCTATGCAAGGATTTATGACAATTTATGACAAATTTCTATGCAAAGATTTATGACAATTTATGACAAATTTCTATGCAAGGATTTATGACAATTTATGACAAATTTCTATGTCATTTCCATGAATTTAGGAGAGAAATAGGAGGAAATTGAAATTAGGAATTAGAAAAAAATTAAGAAATTAGAAAATGAGGAATTTAGGAATTAAGAAATTAGAAATTAGAAATTGATGGAAAATAGGAAATTAGAAATTAGGTAAATTAATTAATAATTTGTCATTTATTAATTAATTCACAAAGAGGAATAATTAGCCAATTAAATGAACATTTAATTGTGACAAGAAGACTTAGGATAAATAAATAATTTATTAATCCTAGAGGAAGAAATGACAAACCAGGTTAAATGATGAAATCACGAAACCCTAGAAGATGAATTAGGTCTTGATGAAAGATAATTGACTCGATCATGATTTTAAATTGATAAATGACCAATGTGATAAATGATTTGATTGAGAAAATGCGCCAATTGACGAGGAACAATGACAAATGAAAATGTGTTGATTGATTTGATTGATTGCTTTGATGAATTTAATGATGATGAAAAGGAAGCGGTAGAAAAAGAAATTATTTAGTATTTATGTCTTAATGACCGGTCGCCTTCAGAAATTAGAGCTGAGACACTGGATTCTTTGTATAAATCCTTAGACAATAAATGGCACATTGCCATAGAGCAGGAATAGGAAATGAGAGAAAAAGTTTTTGCTAAACATTTTCCTAATGTATCAAATTTGGAACTATTCGAAGTAATGAACAAATACAAAGGCCTCTTTTTCATGAGAAGAAGAAGATTCCTGTTACTAGAAGGGAAGGGTAAAGAAGTGCTCAATAATACACACACTCTTGCCCTGAAGATGCACTGAGTGGCTGAAGCCAATAGGAAGGCTGATCAAGAATTGGCAATAACTAAACCGGATGAAGTGTTTGATGATGAAGGAAATCCGATTACTAAACCGATCGACACTATTGATGTCGATTCTCTAGATGGAGAAGATATTGCTTAGGGTACACCATCGAAAGCAACAGGAAAGGCTAAACAGGAAATAGAGGACAAAAAGGAGGAAGCAAAGAAGCAAGCGAAGGAGAAGAAGAAGAAGAATGGAGAGGAGAAGAAGAAGAAGAATGAAGAGGAGAAGAAGAAAAAGGATGAAGAGGAGAAGAAGAAGAAGGACGAAGAGGAGAAGAAGAAAAAGGATGAAGAAGAAAAGAAGAAGAAGGATAAAGAGGAGAAGAAGAAGAAGGAAGAAGATGAGGAGAAACGAAAATAGGAAGAGAAGAGAAAAGAAGAAGAGAAGAAAAGAAAAGAAGAGGATGAAGAGAAGAAGAAACAAGAAGATGCAAGGAAGAAGAAAGAGGAAGAGGATGAGAAGAAGAGAAAGGAAGAGGAAAACCAGAAGGAAGTAGAAAAGAAGAAGGAAGAGGAAGGTAAGGTAGAGAAGATAAGGAAGGAAGCAGAAAAGAAGAAAGTAGAGGAGGAAAAGGAAGAGGAAAAGAGAAAAGAAGCAGAGAAGAAGAAGGCATAGGAGAATAAGGAAGCTGAATTGGCAAAGAGCACACAGATGGAGACACCTAAGGCAACCGATAGTCAAGCCAAACCGGTTGACCTTACTAGTCCTATTGACCTCTAGTCTGCAAGTGAAATGGAGCTGATGCAGAGCATCAAAGTTGCCCAAGAATGGCTTGAAAACATATGGAGGAAGAAGAAGCAGGATGTAATTCAAGCGGTTGTGGACACTCTTACCGGTTTGATACCCGATACTAACCTTCTCAACACTGAATTATCACTGGCTAAACTTAAGCTCCTATGCATAGTAGTGGATGATCAAGTGTAGAGCCTAAAAGAGGCAGTAGAGGCAAATGTCAAGAAAGAGCATCAAAAAGCTCTTAATACAGCTCTGGTAAAGAAGTTGAATGAGCTCCGGTCTAAACTACGAAAAGAACAAAAGGATATAAGGGACGCTCTAGATGAGGGGAATCTGCTACTCGGCAAGATTTGCCAACCCCATTTGTTCTATGATGATGTGCTAGCTCAGAAGAAAAAGCTTCAAATAGACTTGCAATCCTACATGAGCACATTCAAGCCGCCTTATGATTCCTTTACAACTTATGGGCAAACTGTTCACCGGTTTCACATCTAGTCAGCAAAAATGGAGCAAGAGATCAGCACCTAGTCTAGAGATTTGTAGGAGCTATAACTTGTTCTACTCCCACCATTGCAAATTCTTCAGAAGTGCTATCTAAACTTGGATGCCTTAATAGGGACACAGGAGATGAGCACAATTGATTCCATGGAAGAACAGGTCTCCCAAATGCAGACAAAGAAAGAAGTAGCCACCTCCCTACTTGAGTCCTGGTCTTTATCGATGAAACAATTATTGCAAGACTTTAAATCTGTTTTTGACAAGTATTATTCCTTATTGTCATAAACTTTGTCATAAACTTTTATTATTTTAATATCAATGAAAACAGGGTTGTTCAGCTGTACTTTGTCATTGTTGGCAAAGGGGGAGAAGAATTCTATTTGGGAGAAGTATAGGGGAGAAGTATCTAGTAATCAAAATTTTGATATATGCTCTGAATATCTCAATGTTTATGCTCTATATGCAAAATTGTTATACATTGTATTGTCAAAGGGATAGTGTATATGCTTAGGGGGAGCAATTTTGCTAATGGCATGATTTTGTTGTAAAACACTTAGATGTTAAAATTTTATTTTCCTAAGTGTTTCCATCAATGCCAAAGGGGGAGATTGTTGGCATTTTTGATGATTATGTTGTGATTGTCATTGATGGACACACACTTGCATTGAGATCATTTTTGTATGTATGAGTTATGCTCAACCGAAAATTGTTCCAACTGGTATGATGCATAATAGTCCTTAGACTATTGGTGTTTTGTAGAAAGTGATTACCGATCTGAAGTGGTATGTAGACCCCAAGCGGTTCGAGGATCTCAAGTGGTACGAAGGACCAAAGTAGTAGAATACATATTTGCCAGTCTTCATTTTGTCAAACCGGCAACCGACATTTTGCTTGAACTGGTATTTTGTATGAACCGGTAATACTCTATGATGAGTTACCAACTCGCATTTTGTGATAAGTTACCATCCACTAATTGTTTGATGGTGCTGACACTTTAGCAGTGCTTTTTGTGTCATGTTACCAGATATGTCTAGATGCATTGAACCTAGGAAATTATAATGTAATCTTATTGGACCGACATGAAATCAGATTCCTTTATAAGGACATCATGTCTAGGGTTTTAGGTTGTTGATAATGTTGTTGTTGAAAAAGTTGATATTGCGGCTAGGGTTTAAGGTGGTTGAGGAGTTAGAGAGAGTAAGAATGTGTAGAAGACTGAAGTAATGTTGGAATGCATTAGGAATGAGCTATCAAGGATCTAACCAAGCAGTCTGTGCTATTAGCTAGATCAATCACTTGTTGATTACTCACATCTTTGACAAGTCTATTGCCCTTAACTGGGTAGGCCCAAAAGCCTTTTCTAAATCCTCTAACAAGGTGGTTCACATCTGTGGATCTAAAATCCTCTAGCAAGGTAGTCTTTAATTGGACTTATCTCCTAAGAGAGATTGAGATTCCTAACAGGATCTGTTCTCATAAAGAACATTGTAAGACCTTAACCAGTTTGGTTCCTATTCTACAGATAGTTACTTGTGAGTTCCATCTCACCGTGGTTTTTCCCATTTCCATGTCAAAATCTCTTGTGTTATGGTTTTTTTTCTTCTGTGGGTGAATGCATTATTAGCTATTTCATTTGCATGTGTGTTAACTGGTTTGTCTGCTAAATTGTTTTACCAGTTTACTGTCAGTCTTGCAAAGTGTTTAAGTGCAAATATTTCTAGCATACTAATTCACCCCCCCTCTTAGTATTCATCAGCATTTGCACTCGGTTCTTAAAATGGATTGTCTTGGATCATATCTACTCTCCTTGTTGTTAGGAACTTCTTTCTTCAATTCTCACAAATCACAACTAACTGCAAGGATCTACTTCCTTGCTCTGATACCAATTTGATAGGGAGAAACCCACAAGAGGACCAATTAAAGCTAAGTATAGACTTCTTGTTAAGAGAATCCTTCAAATGAGAGAGGAAAGGTTTTGGTTTTCTATATAAGGCCCACTTTTAATGTTCACAAGCTTCACTCAACCCAAAACTTCTTCCTTGAGTTCTTCCCATCATTTGTTCATACACTTGCTCAACTCAAACTACCATGCTCACTTACTCAACACTTACTCAAACCGTTACTATAGGTTTAAACCCTAAATATAGAAACTCTGATCATACTGAGATGTTGGGAGGTTTCCTTGAGTGTTTTCAAATGGTTTCCAATGGTTCTTCAAGACCATTCAACCTTGCACAAATCGGGTTCACACTTTTTGCAAAACAGGGCTAAAAAGGGCTACTAGCCGAGTAGGGCTAATTTAGGTGAAATTTGTTCATATTGTCCAATGATGGAAAAAGAAACCATGGATCTTGATTGGGATGGTCTATTTAAGGTCCTAGCTCATATATTTTTCAAGTTTTAAGCCTTGAGTTGGTTAAATAGTGACTGTCCACATTTATAGCCATAAAAATAGGGTTTCAAGAGGGTTTTCAAGCTTGCATTGGTAGTTACACAACTCCTTCATAAACCAAAGCCTAAAACTAACCATTGGGATCTACCACACCTTGGAGATCATTGATCAAACAATTGCCACTTGTTATTTTTCCAAACACTTTTCAAACAAACTCTAAATGAGCAAAATACACTGTCAAATCACTGTTTTTTCTGATTTTTCACAGTTGTCCCTACATAACAGCTGATTAGGAGTACACCTGGAACACCACCATTGCAAATAGATTATACCAAAAAAAAATTCAACTCTTCTACAACATCAATAATCATTTTCCAATACAAAAAGCATTCATAGAGCAAATTTTGTAACAAAAACCATTATATTTCCCAAAATAGGGAGTTCCCTGCCCTTCACAAACAATGACACTTTATAATGAAAAATGGATAAATTTTGGTGCTCCAATCCCTTAAAAATGATTCATGGGATAGCTGCAGACCTCTGTCCATGTCTTGTTTCAAATATGGTGCATAGAACCCAAATTTTGAGCATAAAGGAAGAATACTAGCCAAGTTAGACAACTTGCCTAATAAGTGCTCAAACTCATCTTTTCCATCATGACTGATAGAAAAAAAATAAAATACAATATGTACAAAGGTCCAAATTGGTCTCCAAGGTTCATTTTTTCTTTGTTACCCATGGAGACAAAGTGTTTCAATCCATTTTCTTCAAAACCCCAGTTCAGGGTAGTGAATTGGCAAAAACTAAAATATTTTATTTGATAAACCTAAACATAGTAAAAAACCTAACACAAAGAATGAAAAACCTTCATAAAACCATGACAAAAACTCCCATGAAAGAACAGTATCGAAATATTTCTCTGTATGGACTGTTACAACATATTAAGCTTAAAAAGATTGAGAAACAGTCATATTTCATTAATTTCCTCTTGCTAATACAAGGCCAACCTATTTACAATGTTTGAAGTGTCCTTATATAGGCACACCCAAACCATTTCAACCATTATGGAATCCATAACTACCTTGTAGAGTGATTTTACAACTTTTCTCACTTTTTGTCAAAATGTTGCTTGACAACATTGGCAATTTTTGACTCTTAGTGCATTTTTGACCTACAAGACAAATATCTTCCACCTAACCATTTGAGAAGGTATAAAATAAATAAATACACCTACTCCAATTCTTCTCTAGGCTTGTTACAAGTTTTTGAGCATATTTTCACTATAATGCCATTTTTATCCTACAAGGCACTATGGGCCAAAAATGGAAAGAAAAATTGAGAAAAACTATCTAAACAACTCTAAGATAAACCTAAACCATAATAAAACCTAAAACACAAACTTGGACTCTTACAATAGTCCTTTATTCAATTCTTGATCTTGTCAGGATCAAACAAGCCAAAATTGTGAAGGTGCTCCTGCACCACTGAGCATTGCCTTCTAATTCCATATTTTTCACAACAATCTTCAAATTAATTTGATGTGAACTCTCCACCCCAGTCAGATCTTAGACATTTTTGTTAGACACAATTCACCACTGAGAGGGGGAGGGGGTGAATTAGTGGTTCTCAAATATTTTCCCATTAGCAATCCTATGTGAGCATAGATCTAACTCAATGCAGACTTACCAGTTAGTGGGGAGACCAACACAAATGAAATCACACAAGGGACATCACATAACACTAGCATATACAAGGAAAACCCAAGATGGGAAAATCCTCAGTGAGCAATACTGCTAGAGTCTACTTCTCCAATCTAGCCTCACAATGAAAACACAGTTACAAAGTTTAGGGCTCCAACCCAAGGAGCACCAACCCTTGACTTTAGGGCACCAACCTAAGGAGCTACAACCCCTGCCTTTAGGGTATCTACCCAAGGAGCACCAACCCATGAACCAATCTACAAATCAGTGTTCACAATATAAACATCAAATGCATAAGTAGTTATCTTGTTACAAGTGAATCTTGTAACCTTATCATACGTCTTACTTTGCCAGTGAGATACCTTCTCTGCTACACCGACTCACTCTTCCGCTGCTCTCTTTTGCTGCTTAAATGCTGATACATTCCTCCTCTTCTTCTTCTCTATTGGATCTCCACCTTTCTCTCTGCTCTTCACTCTTCTTCTTGTCTCAGATAATCTCTAAGCACTTGGCTGATTTGCTTTCACTTGCCAAAGTAACACACTTCATAGTAGCACAAAATCTTCTATTCAGCAACAACACTTCACTATGTCTTTTTCTTTCATCTTTATAGATTGGTTTTCCCACCCAAGGCTAATTCAAACTAAGGTGGTTAGGGTTTCCTCACCATCCTCAAGGCAAAAGCAAATCTGATTAGATCCTATCAAATCCTGTCTGATTTGACCTTTCAAACATCTAGTCTGCATAACTCTTCCATTTACGTACCTCATGGATCATGCCTTCCATCTCTGGTGATCTACTTTTTATCCTAACACCATATCTCTTGGTCAAACACACAAGATCCATTGTGATGTTTCCTTCATTTCCTTGATCCCCTCAATCACTCTTAGCTAGCTCGTAGTTGTTCTTCAGACTTTGAGCCGCACACCTCTGTAACTCATCCCGTGATTTGGGGGACCTTCCATTTATGTCGACCAACCCCTACAAAAGCCTTTTCAATGTACATTCCTTCTTCATTCGATGCATGTTTGCCACCATATCTCCAAGTGGCATCCATATTGACCAACTTTCGGCTTGGCATTTCATCTAGGTCTAGATAGGATCACTGACCAAACTTTCTACCCATTCCTCCTTTCTACTGATTCACTAACCCTACCAGTATCTCTTATTCTACTAGTTACTTCCTCATGTCTGCCCTATGCTATGCTTCCTGTGGAATACCTAAACCGATCTCTAGACATGTCTATGCAAAGCGTGCTCATTTCCACAAATTGGGGAGTCGTCTGCATTTGCACCTCTCTCATATTTTTGGTTGGCTTACATATTGGTTACCACTCTTGATGACACCAGTCATCAATCTTCACTAGAATCCCTCTTTAATCAAGTCATTCTACTTTTGACTGCATCTTCTTGACCTTGCCTTATCCCTGATTAATTTTGTTCATTCCTCTACTGGTTTGTCAAGGTGACAAACACATCACACTTCCTCTGTACTAGCATCTCTGTCGGTCCAGTACACAACCTTGTTCTTCATGCACTTGAGGCATTCCTTTTGTTTCACTAGTGGATCCGGTGAGAGCCTTTGAGCACTTGCCTTTACTTCTTCTTCCTTATCTCATAGAACCATGATGCACACTATGCATAGTTGGAGATAAGCTTAACTTATTGGTCGAGTGACACCTTATCACCTTCATCCTTCAATTTCACTCATGTGATTTCCCTATTTGTCCAACATCTCTTCAAATAGGCACATGTGATTAGATGTGAGCACATTCATTGTCATTCATAGCTTCTCATGATGATTGCATCATCATCTAGTGGGAGTCCTATTGTTCTGCAACCTTACAACATACTGGTGACCTGTTCATCCTTCTCCTCCAATGTTGATGTGATTCAGGTAACATTTTGTCTCTTCATTACAGACACCATCCAGGCATCCTACCCACTATCAATTCTTCACTTGTCAGTTGACATGATCTCCTTGTTGGGGATATACTATGCCAGTACTAGTAACCATACCATTCCATCCACACAAGTCAGGAACTAACTTGTGTACCAGTGTCACCACTGATCCCTTTCCTTACCTTACCGATGTTTTGCAACACAAGGTGATATCCAAGATATCACATCCTATACTCCTTCATGATAGTGTTGCACCAACATCACTTATACTAGTAGTCATCCCATATTGGTTGACATCAATGACAACACAATGCCAACAATCTCCCCCTTTGGCATTGATGTCAACACATGTAGTATTCGGCATACTACATAATCTTTCTTCCCCTTACTATGATTCATGGGTTCCCACATGTGTAGTATGCGGTATACTACAAAATATCTCTACCCCTTTGATAACAATGGCAAAGGGCACTATCGGAATATCATTTCTCCTTGTATTTACTAATCTCTGATAGATATCTTTCTCCCCCTTTGTCTTTATTGGATGGAACACTTCCTTTCATACCACTTGTTATCTTGTCACCAGTTTTTACATCTTCTCAAGTCACAGTACTTGAGATGGGAAGCTTAACTATCAACTGACACCAAATGTTGATGTGATAGTGAATACTACTTACTTGTCAGACAACCTACAACACCTCTATAATTTCTATCTCCTACAGATTGGGTAGTCATTATTCTTGCAAGTTCAAGCAAACTGCTCTACATCATGAGCACTTGAACTCCCCCTGAGTCATACACTTCAGGTTCTTATCTTTTGTTAGGTATAATACAAGGACTCCAATCTCCACCATATACTAGTTTAGCTATGAATATGAGATCATCTAATGATTCTTCAACTCCATTATATCCTACACAGCCTATGACATGATCCTGGATTTACACAATGCCAGACAAAGTTATTACCATGCCATAAAGTAAACTAGTTAGCCCAAAATATGCATGCCTACATGATCAACAACCGGGCCAACATATGCCATTCAGGTTTTTTCCAATACCACCTGAGACATAACTTCACTTCATGTTACTAGAGCTAATGCAATGATCTCCAACCTCATTTTCTTAAATATCTTGCTAGTACCTGTCAGTATTCATGTCGGTAACATCTTGCACATATCGGTTAACACCTGATACTAATTTTTAACCTTCACTCATTAACACATGCAATGGTAATCCAACACTGATATGTAGGTGTGTAGTTAGTGCAGCCTCTACACACACTTATCACTTTCTTTTCATCCTTAATACCGGCAACAACATGCTCTTTCATGTTGCCATCGTCACTGAGGGGGGTGAAAGATGAAGTCAATGTGCTACTCCCCCTAAGATTATGCATCTTCTTTAGGCCTTAGGATATATCATATGTGCACTTAATGCATAATGCCGGTCCACGATCTTCTTCCTCCATACCTACTTGGTCTCATTTTTCTTCCCACTTTTAGACTTGGAAGTAAGTCTCTCCTTCTTCTACTGATGGGTCCTTCCATTTCTTGATTTTCCATCATATCCATAAGTGGTTCTATAGTAGCACACAACATCCATCCCAACTTCATGATTGGGGAATCTCTTAGTATACCAGTTTGACCCTCTTCTTCTAGTCATGTTATTGTGACTAGCAGCCAAAATTGGTGGACCTCTTGCTCCTATAGGGATATATCTCCTTTGATTCCAAGCAGGTTTCTGACTTCCACATGCTCTGTATCCACCTTTCTTTGGAGCATATTCATTATGTTGGTCTACATGTGACTGCTAATTCCTTTTCTCGCATTAAAACTTCCTATGGCCAAGGCCATCATAGTTATGACAAACAACATTTGTATAACCGGGAGAGGGAACATGCATGTATCTACTCTTGGATACATTTTTCTGAAGTGCATGTTTTCTATGAGATCCTATATTTTTCTTTCTAGATCTCTCTCTACATTACTCTTCCCTATGGCCATAAGTATTGTATACAAAGAAATAACTGGTAAAGGATGGCAAGTAACTTATAAATTTGTTCTGCCAAGCATGGGGAGATCTTACCGGTCTAGCATTTCCATTTCTTTCTTTTTGAGAATGGGTCCTTGGTTATCCATTCTGAGAAACTCTTCCAACTCATCTCTTCTCTATGCCATACTTGCTTCCCTCTATGGGTGATAGCATTTCTTTGTCCTCTGCCGGTAGAGGGTCTTCTTTGCTACTTTCTCATTTTCCTTCTTACGGTGAAGCTCTCTTCTCCCATTTTCCCTTTATTCACAAAAACACACTCCAATGAGATATTGTAGGTGATTGAAGGTATTGTCATTGATGGCAACCTTACAATCATGTGATATAGGCAAGAAAGCATAGGCATTGGCTCCAACAGACTCTACACTAGCATACAGATCACCGACACCAAAAAGGAAGATTACCAGCACCCTAGCCGACAGGAATTTTGTGTATGTATATTTTGTAATTAATTGTAAAATCTTTTGTAAATCCGACTTGGTGGATTATAATATGACTCATATATGTATGAGATCATTATAGATCATTTAATAGGTGATGGATGGAAAGATGATAGAAGACCTAATATGTGAATTATTGGATAAGGGTTTATGTATGCAGCAGAGCTTAAACCGGTACTGAATTTGGCATAGTAAATGCTAATCTGAAGTAGTACAAGACATTGGATTTGTATAATCTATTTTGTAAGTAAGTGTGACTTCTTTGTAATTGAGCAGTGAGCTCTAGGTGCTTGGCCTTCCTACATGTGCAGGCCCCTATTGTAAGTAGTAATATTCTCTTATTGGCCAGTAAGTGAATATTATGGGTCACAAATCCCACCAAGGTTTTTCCCACACTGGCTTTCCTCGTTAGAATATTGTGTTATGGTGTGTCTCTTATGTTGTGGTTGCTATTCTTATTTACTACATTATTTTTGGTTTATCAGTACACATTTTGATATGCTTTTCATGCTATAATTTAAGAAAATTATGATATTGGTCAGATACTGATTCACCCCCCCTCTCAATATCTTTGGGAATCCTAACAATTGGTATCAGAGCCTGGTCCTCTATTTTCAAAAGCCTAACATTTTGAGGAAGATCTTGTCACCGGTAGAGATGGAAAATTTAAGAAAGCAATTGGAAACAACTCTTTTAGACTATGATGCAGAAAAGGTAAAAAATATCAAACTTGAAGATGATCTAAAGGTTGCTCAGGATATCATTTAAGGACTTCAAGAGAATTTCACTATTGCAAGGAACAAGAGAAGAGATTTTTGGGAAAAGATGCAGAAAGATGAAGATGAAAAGGAAACTCTTAATGATCTGGTGAACCAACTGAGACAAGATAACTGCACAATGAAGAATGAGATGCAGGATATGACTATGAGGTTTTGTAAAGAAATTGAAGATAGAAAGAAGAATGAAGAAGACTTGGTTAGAAGACTAAATGATGCTAGAAATGAAAACACAAGACTTAGTCATGAAAATGATATGTTGAAGACAAATCTAATGAATACACAAAATGACAGAACTGAATTCATGAGACAGAAAGGAATCTTGGAGAATGAACTGACTACTGCAAATCAACACAAGAAGAAATTCAAGAAAAGTTCAGAAGAACTTGTTGACATGCTGAAGAATCAGAAACCTAATGGTGATACAAATGGCCTTGGCTTTGGAATTGGTGAAAGCTCCGATACTACAAACAATCATGATCATAGTAAACCAGTAAGACAATCTAATGCTTACAAATTCAATGGGAAATGCTTTAACTATAACAAGTATGGTCATAGAGAAAATCAGTGTAGATCTAAAAATTATTAGAACACTAATACACCCACTGGTCAATGTTCTAAATGCAACAAAATTGGTCATAATTCAAAAAATTGCAGAATGAATGTAAGATGTTATGTTTGTAGAAGATTTGGACACCTATCTAATCAATGCAGAACACATATTGACATAGGATATGGAAAATCTATTCAGAAAAACAATGTGACTTGTTATGCTTGTAAAAAAATTGGACATATTGCAAAATTTTGTAGAAGCAAGACTTCACCGACAAATAACAAAGGTCCTAGTTTGAAAGGTAAAGAAAAGGTTGAAGAGGTAAAGCAAGAATTCTCAAAACAATGGATCAGAAAGTCAAATCAGAATGTTGATGGGAATACTCCTCCACCAGTAGAATAGAGTATCACTCCACCAGCAGGAGACTCTTCATCTAACTGAAGGAAAATCCTTTGGGGGTTTAGCAACAAAATGAAAAACATGCTATTATTCCCTCAATTGATGGTGAGAAGTTGAAATTACTTCTATACCGATAGATGAGTTAAGTTGTGACTTAATTGGCAAGCATTAAATATGGTAGTTGGAGAAAATAACATTATATCGAAAGTGTTTTGGCTCCTTTTTCATTCACTGAGCATTCAAATCTTCGAGAGCACAAAAATTCCCGAGCGAAGGCATCCTTAGCGAAGAAGTGAAGAAGTTCATCCAAGCACTCATCCCTAAGGAAAATTGAGGTTTTTATATTCATGGCATCCTCCTCTGCTCCTAAATTTATTGCAAACCCTACCATGATTTAGGTTATTAAGTGCCCTAGACCTGTATTCAAACTGGTTCCCGAAATTGCGAAGAAAGAAGATACCCTAGGTGCATTTTCTCAAATTCCTAAGGAAGTAGTCTATGTTGAAGACCCTAGAATATACATACATTGTCATATAGAGGAATTAGGTGATGATGAGATCAAAAAAATTTATAGGACTGTGATTTGTGATGAATCTAGAAATGTCAAGCTGGAACACAAGGTAGTAGAAACCCTAGGTTTTATGGAAATTCTTAGCATTCCTAATTTTCCTAAGGATATTATAAGAATTGTGCTAAGCAGAGTCCATGGTGAATTATTTTGGTTGGATTCAATCCATAAGATCACCAAAGAAGCAGTAAAAGTAGTAACAGGGTTACCTTCCACCGGTAGCAGACTTGACAGAACTAAAAGGGTCTCAAATGACACAGTAATAGATCTAACTGAAGCAACATTTGACAAAAGGTCTCTAAGGGTAAATGATGTGAAGGATATCAATGTTATATTTGTTAGTATGATTTTAGGCTACAAAGCTACACATGCAAATAGGTTAAACTAAGTATCTATCCTATGTATTAAAAGTGCATATGATATGGTTAACAACAATGCTAGAATAGATGTGTGTGAATGGCTCAAAGATGAATTGATAGACAATCTGAAGAAGATAAAGGGAGATAAGAAAGGAACCTTTAGATTTGGAAATTTACTTGTATTTTTAATGTTGTATATTACTAAACAAGTACCCGGTATTGGTAAGAAAGATTTTGGCTTTGATATACCGGTAGGAAAGCAACTATTGGATCTATTAAACAACATGGGAGAAAATAGGGAGAAAAACTTAAATGAATATTTTCAAGCACTGAAAGCTTGAATGAAGACAAGAATAAGACTGTCACAGGTGATTGTAGATAAATATCAGAAGGAAATATGCTTTGTAATTAAAAAGGATGAAATCTGGATGGAGGTAGTTGTCCCTAGGACTATTTGGGTAACTGAAATGGGCTATGAAATAGATGATAACATCATAGAAACCTATGCAAAAGCCCTCCTTGAAGCACCGAAGGAACCCACTGAGAAAGTCTTTGGAAATGTAGAAACAATTGAAAGTAGAATTCAGTCAAGAAAAAGGGTTAAGAAAGTTGAAGAAATAGTAAGGAAAGGAACCGTCAGGCAAAGGAAATTAAACAAAATGTTTTGAAACAAACTGGTATCAAAGAAAGTGCACTGGAAGGACTTCAATTGGAAGCTCATCTTTCACCGGTTGAAACTTCTTCTGAGAGTGATATATCAGTGGTATTCAAAATGGTAGAAAGGAAAAGAAAACCCTCACCGACACCCTCACCCACACCCAGGAAAACAAGAGAAAAGCAATAGGCATTTAGGCCTCCTGTTAAGAAAATGACTCCAAAGAAGAAGAAGATTAAACAAAATATTGCTCCACTAGATAAGCTCCTTAATGAAATAATAGAGGATGGAAAGTTGAAAAACATTAGCAAACTGTATAACACACTTTCTGCTGATGACAAAGAAAGCATTGAAAATAGTGTAATTTTACACTTAGATATTTACAAGAAATTTTTTATGGAAATTGTTGATGAGATACCCAATGAGTTGTATAGAAGACTAGAAGCTAGAAGGGTAGCCATTGTTGAGCTAGATAAGAAAATAAAAATTGAAAAATTACTTGCAGTGCATGCAGTTAACTCACCTGATGAAATAGACCAATTAATCAGTGAGGCTAATCGGACAGTGTTTTCAACCACTCACCAGCATGTAGCACTAATGGTAGGTAGAATGAATGAAGTCTCTGAAGAAATAGCAGATGCATGGGACATATCCTTTGTAGAAAAAGAGAAGCAGGAAGCGTTACTAAGACCTAAGACCATTAGGGTATATCAAAAGGATAGGGATAAGGGGAAAGGTAAGGTAGGTGGACCTCCAAACCTAATACTAACTAATAACTTAACCCCATCTCCTTCGGACACTCCACCAGTAGAAACTATAGACAATAAACTGACCACTAAGAGTATGGAGACTCCTCTAGAGGATACAAATCCTGAGTCTAAAATTTTGTATACTATGAATATTGACACACAAGAGGTGAACATTGTGGTGGATAAAGAAACCACTGAGGATAAGAATAAAGATGTGACTACTGAGTCACCGGCTGCAAATGTTGAGATTAGAGTCAATGATACTATGAATATAAGCACAAAAAAACCTACTTGACAAAGCAACTGATAGAGGAGACCACTGGTAAACCATTAGAAGAACCGGTAGATAAAACTAAAAACCCATCAGGAGAACCAGCAATGGATAGTGTAGAGGTACAAACTGAGAAACCGAAGTGCATACAAAGACTACATCTAAGAAATCGGCAGTTGAGAGCTCAAAAAAACCTTCTGAGACACAGATGGAGAAACCAGAACAGAAATAGGTTTAGACCAAGACAGTGCCACCGACAAAAACTGAAAAACCTAAACCTTTGCTAATAGAAATGCAAACACAAACTGACCTACTAGAGGTCGAAACAAGCAAGGTTATTACTACAACCGATAGCATGGATATTGTGAAAATGGTTGGGCAGACATCTGGTACTTCAATGACTGAATACCGGCCTATAAATGTGATTGAGGTCCTACTGGATTCAATAAAGAAAATCACAGTGTAATGCACAAGCCTATAAGGCTATTGGTGACACAATCCCTATTCTTAGATTGATAGCACCAAAGTGCATTGTAGACAAGAAAAATTATTTAGGACAACTAGGCACATTGTCTAAATTCATCACTGGCAACATTTTGACAATTGATCAAATCAATGAGGACACATTTAAAGAGAGAATGATTAAGTAGAAAGAGAAATTCTTTGAGGAAATAGTGAAGAAGAACAAGGAGAAAATGGACACCTTATTATCAGAACTAGGAGAGACAATTTTGGATTTCAAGAAACTGTATAGAGATACTTGTAAAACAAATAATCTAACAGAAGACCCAGACAAGGAAATCAGCAAAGCACAAGATGAGATTAACAATATTGTTGACAATCTCATAGGCACATCATATTCATTTTTGGAGATAGAAAAGAAAATTGGAGATCTTGAAGAGAAAATAGAGAAGTTAGAAAAGGATAAAGAGAGAATAAAGGATAAGGCAAAGAGTTTAAAATGTAAACTTGGTCCTAAACTAGATTACCTCATTTCTTTGAGAAAAGAAATTTCTAAGGCTCTGGTTCCCGGACTTAAGACACCGAAAGAGCAAATGCACATACTCACTGGTACAATTCAGAGAACACAAGAGGCATTATAGGACAACAAAAGATTTAGCAACAGTTTAAATTTGGTTTTGACAAATATTTTCTAGATTGTAACCCACCGGTTACAAGAATCTAGGCAGGAAACATACTCCACTAACAATGAATGACAACCTTTGTCATTGATGTCAAAGGGGGAGTAATGGAAATGAGAAAATGATCAGAAGAAAGGACATCATCTGCTCAGGGGGAGCACTCAGTTTTGAAACAGCAATTTTTTTAGCATAGAGTTTTGGTAAGACAATTTTGGCAAACCATTTTTGGATTTTTCTCATGAGTGTTGCCATCAATGCCAAAGGGGGAGATTGTTGGCAAAAACACACTCCAATGAGAAATTGTAGGTGATTGAAGGTATTATCATTGATGGCAACCTTACAATCATGTGATACCGGTAGACAAGCACAGGCACCGGCTCCGACAAACTCTACACTGACATACAGATCACCGGCATTGAAAAGGAAGATTACCGGCACCCTGGTTGATAGGAATTTTGTGTATATATATATTTTGTAATTAATTATAAAATCTTTTGTAAAGTTGACTTGGTGGATTATAATATGACTCATATATGTATGAGATCATTATAGATCATTTAATAGGTGATGGATGGAAAGATGATAGCAGATCTAATATGTGAATTATTGGATAAGGGTTTATGTATGCAACAGAGCTTAAACCAGCAATGAATCTAGCATAGTAGATGCTAATCTGAAGCAATACAAGACATTGGATTTGTATAATTCATTTTGTAAGTCAGTGTGACTTCTTTGTAACTGAGCAATGAGCTCTAGGTACTTGGCCTTCCTGCATGTGCAGGCCCATATTGTAAGCAGTAATATTCTCTTATTGGCCAATAAATGAATATTGTGGGTCACAAATCCCACTGAGGTTTTTCCCACACCAGGTTTCCTCATTAAAATATTATGTTATGGTGTGTCTCTTATGTTGTGGCTTCTATTCTTATTTACTGCATTATTTTTGGTTTACCGGTACACATTTTGATATGCTTTTCATGTTATAATTTAAGAAAATTATGATATCGATGAGATACTGATTCAACCCCCCCTCTCAGTATCTTTGGCAATCCTAACACCCTTTTCCTTTAGGATCTACAATATTCCTTCTTCTTGCAGCACCATTCCTTTTTCTTGTCTGCAAGTCCTCTTTGGTTGTTTCTAGATCAACCTTCTTCCAGGCAGCATTTCTCACTGAGAAGGTTTGTCCCTTATTTCCTCTACTTGAGGCGAAAAATAGAAAGTCATTTTGAGGGACATTCTTGCTAGTAGAGCATTCACCGGCACCACTTTGTGGTCCTTCAAAGTCCTTAGCATGCCTTTGCATCTTCTGCATTTTGTCCAAGGCATCACTATTGCTAGCACCCTAGATCCTCACCTTGAGCTTATCTTTACATTTCTCAAAGTCATTTTGGAGGACCTCTGTTTCTCTAAGTAGCATCTAATATTATTTATATTTTATCTCTAGTTGGGAGGCTATATCTTCACACCAACATTTCTTCGTGTCTTCTACCTAAGACGTCAACTCTAAGAGGCATTTCTCAAAATCTTCAAGGAATTTTGTCAATCATTTCTGCTCTATTATAGCAACATTCTTGAATAGCTTGTATTCCCTTTTAACTCTGTTGAGTTCTTCAAGTGAATTTACAAGCTCTCCTCCAAGATCAACTTCTGCTTCATCCTCTTCTTCCCAAACACATCTTGCCAGTGGGGACTCTTTGCCCTTGCACTTTCAGATGTGTGCTCTTCTTCTTCAGATTCTTGAGCCATGAAGAGGTGGGTTCCTTCCTCATCACTACTGTTGCTGCTAGTAGATCTATCTTCATCATCCAGATAAATATGAGATGTATTTCTCATATTTCCTTCAAATGTTGGTTCTACAGTTGAGGGTTCATTTCCATAGAGCTTCTTCAATCTTTCCCATAAGCTCTTTGTTGTTTTACACCTATCCACCTATGAGGAGACATCACCCATGAGTCCACTGAATATAGCCTTCATGGCTTCTTCATTACACTAGTTTCTTCTTTCTTCTACAAATCCGACAAGAAGACCAATCTTTCTAGGGAGACCTATTGACATCCATACATCAAACCCTAAAGAGGATAGGAAAAGTTCCATTCTGTAACTCCAAATAGAAAAGTTCAAACCATCAAATACAGGAGTAGAGATTGACACTAAACAAATCATTGTGTCCTTAAGCCAGAATCTACCCAAGCTAGAGAAAGCTCTTCTAACTGGGAACCTATGCTTTGATACCAATTTTTAGACACAATGCAACACTGAGAGGGGGAGGGGGTGAATCAATGGTTCTCAAATATTTTCCCTTTATAAATCCTATGTGAGCATAGATCTAACTCAATGGAGACTTACTGGTTAGTGGGGAGACTAATAGAAATGCAATCACACAAGGGACATCACATAACACTAGTATATACGAGGAAAACCCAAGATGGGAAAAACCTCGGTGAGTAGTGTTGCTGGATTCTACTGCTCCAATCTAGCCTCACAATGAAAACATAGTTACAAATTTTAGGGCACCAACCCAAGGAGCTATAACCCTTACCTAATTTATGGGCTACAACCCAAAGGAGCTACAACCCCTTCATTTAGGACATCTACCCAGGGAGCACCAACCCCTCCACTGAGCTACAACTCAGTGTTCACAATATAAACATCAAATACATAAGTAGGTATCTTGTTACAAGTGAAACTTACAATCTTATCATATGTCTTACTCTGCCACTGAGATACCTTCTTTGCTACATCGACTCACTCTTTTATTGCTTAACTACCAGTAAACTCTACTGGTACACTCCTCTTCTTCTTCTCTATTAGATCTCCACCTCGATCTCCCCTCTTCACTCTTCTTCTTATCTTAGATACTCTCTGAGCACTTGGCTGATTTGGTTTCACTTGCTGAAGTAACACACTTCGTAGCAACACAAAATCTTTTGTTCACCAGTAGCACTTCACTATGTATTTTTCTTTCATCTTTATAGACCGGTTCTCCCACCCGAGGGTAACTCAAACTGAGGTGGTTAGGGTTTCCTCACCATCCTTGAGGCAAAACTGAATCTGATTAGATCCTATCAGATCCTACCTGATCTGACCTTTCAGACAGCCATTCTACACAACTCCACCATTTATGTACCTCCTAGATCACGCCTTCCATCTCTGGTGATCTACTTTTTATCCTAACAACATATGTCTTGGTCAAACACACAAGATCCATCATGTTGTTTCCTTCATTACATTGATCTCCTGAATCACTCTTAGTTGGCTCATAGTTTTCCTTCAAACCTCAAGCCGTACACTTTTGTAACTCATCCTGTGATTTGTGGGGCCTTCCATTTATGTCGACCAACCCCTGCAACAACCCTATCAATGTACATTCCTTCTTCATCTGATGTAGGTTTTCCACCTTATCTCCAAGTGGCACCCATATCGACCAACTACCAGCTTGGCGTTTCATGTAGGTCTAGATAGGATCATTGACCAAACATTCTACCGGTTCCTCCTTTCTACCAGTTTGCTAACCTTGCCAATATCTCTCATTCTACCAGTTACTTCCTCATATGTTCCCTTTGCTATGCTTCCTATGGAATACTTAAACTGGTCTCCATACATGTCTATCCAAAGCATGCTCATTTCCACAAAGTGGGGAGTCATTTGCATTTGTACCTTGCTCATATTTCCAGTGGGATTACACACCAGTTACCACTCTTCATGACACCAGTTGTCAATCTTTATTAGACTCCCTCTTTAATTAGGTCATTCTATTTTTGATTGCATTTGCTTGACCTTTCCTTCTCCTTGATTAATTTTATTCATTCCTCTACTACTTTGTCAAGGTGATAGACACATCACACTTCCTCTGTACTAGCATCTCAACATGTGTTCTTTGTCCGTCTAGTGGACAACCCTGTTCTTCATGCACTTGAGACATTCCTTTTGTTTCACCAGTGGATCTGGTGAGAGCCTTTGAGCACTTTCCTTTACTTCTTCTTCCTTATCTCATAGAACCATGATGCACACTATGTATACTTGGAGATAAGCTTCACTTACCAATGGAGTGACACCTTGTCACCCTCATCCTTCAATTTCACTCATGTGTCTTCCCTGTTTGTTCAACATCTCTTAAAATAGGCACATGTGATCAGATGTGAGTACATTCATTATCGGTCATAGCTTCTCATGATGACTACATCATCATCCAGTGGGAGTCTTGTTGTTCTGCAACCTTATAGCATACCAGTGACTCGTTCATCCTTCTCCTCCGGTGTTGATGTTATTTAGGTAACATTTTTTCTCTTCATTACAAACACCATTCAAGCATCCTACCCACTATCAATTCTTCACTTGTTAGTTGACATGATCTCCTTGCCGGGGATACACTATTCCAGTACCAGTAACCATACCATTCCATCCATAAAAGTCAGGCACTAACTTGTGTACCAGTGTCACCAGTGATCCTTTTCCTTACCTTACCGGTGTTCTGCAACACAAGGTGATATCCAAGATATCACATCATGTACTCCTTCATGACAGTGTTGCACAAATATCACTTCTACTGGTATTCATCCCATATTGGTTGACATCAATGACAACACAATGCCAACAATTTTAGCTTGCACCCACTTTCCTTCTCCACCATCTTCCTAAAGATCTTGAATCTTTCAAATGCTTGTGACTTATCTTGTAGGAAAGTGACCCATGTCATTCTTGAATAATCATCAATAAAGAGCATAAAATATCTTTCACCGGAAAGTTCTCTTGTCCTAGTTGGACCACACAAATTTGTATGCACAATTTCAAGTGGTCTTGAGTTATTGTGTGCTTTTATCCTGAAGCTCACCTTATTCTACTTTCCTTTTACACATTCATCACAAAATGTGCTTACCCATTTGATGATGGGTCGAATATTCCTCACACACCCCTTTCTACTTACTGCAACTAAGTTATCAAATTTTATGTGGCCTAATATTCGGTGCCATAGCTAGCTTTCATCAACCTATCCTATCATGCATTGGGAATCGTAGTATTCCTTCAAGTTGCAAACATTGCCATCTATTATTTCTCCTTCTGCCACAACCTGACCAGTACTCCCTGTCTTTATCTAGCAACCTGTTGAGTCAACAGTGAATTTATAACCTTTGTCACACATCTGACTCACACTTAGAAGATTGTGCTTCAGGCCTTCCACATAATATACATCATGTGCATTCAATTTTCCATCAATATTTAGAGTACCTTTTCCCTTTATTTTGATGGATGAGTTGTCTCTAAATCTTATTGAACCACCATTCCAGTCTTCAAGTTTGATAAATTTGTTTTTATCACCGCTCATGTGGTTGGAACAACCACTATCTACAACCCATATATTTTTATGTAAGGCAGTTTGCACTATCAAACTTGATTCTTCCTTTTCTTTTTCTTTCTCAACCCACATCGGTTTGGTTTCCTTCTTATTGTTAGTTGTTATTTTGCGATTCGGTTCAACTACCAGTTCTTGATCAGGATTTGTCTTCTTCTACTTGATCTTCCTATTTTTACAAAACTTTTCTATATGTCCAAACTCTTGACAGTTATAACATTTCACATTTTCATTTAAAGATGAATCTTTAAAATTATTGTAGGGCACCGATTTATACTTCCTACATTCAAAACTCCTACAACCATATCCATTGCAATGATAAAAGACAACATTCATATCCCAAAGTGCATTAAAAGGATTTCTACTTTCATAACTCAGAGAGATCTTATTGGTTAATCTATAGTCAGCTATTCTATACCCAAATTTGTTACACTGGTAATAATAACCATGAAATTTTGAAATATACTGGTTAGGTTGCCTTGGTCCTGCAAAGGACTGCCTGACTGGGGGTATTCCCTTTGTGTTGTTGACTCTGGTGAATCCTTCATGGTCAACTCTTGCATTTCTCCTTGGATCTGCATATCGGTACAATGAGTGTGGCCTTCGGTCCATTGCTTGTGTATACCAATTTGTGTGGCGATTTTCCAAACAACATCTGCATATGTCTTTTTACCGGTATCCTTGCTTACAGTGAATGTCTTCTTCTCTTAACCTTCATTTGAAGAGGTGAACTATATTTCTTTACTGGATATGTCTTTGTTGTTTGAACTTTGACCTTCTTGAAAGTCTAAGCCACCAATATCTTTGGATTGCTTATGTTTGCTCAACATCTTGTCTAAGGCTTCGGTTTTGCCTTCATATTTGCTCCTCACTTTTATTTCTTCTTTACTTTCGTCAAGCTCCTTTCTGAGCTTCACTATTTTTTCTTCCACATCTTGATGCTCCTTTTCCTTCTTCATCAAATAAGAGGATGTAAATTCACATATCCTCTTGGTTTCTTCCAGCTGTAGTTTCAAGTCAGATATAACTTGATTGGACTCATCCAGGGATTGGTTCAAGAGTCCTTGTTCATCTACTAAAATAAGCTTGACCTTCTTGAGTTCTCTTCTTGTTTTACTCAGTTCCTCAAGAGCACTTATAAGCTCACCTTCTAAATCCACTTCAGCCTCAATATCCTCTTCTTCCTCATCTTCACCAACCGGTTCATCAAGTTCCATAAAGAGATTAAATTTTCTAACATTCTCATTGTAGTAATCTTTTGATGCACTTTCTTCATCTGTGGCATCATCCTCATTAGTATAGAGGTCATTCTACTTCTGGTAGCCTCTTCTTCATTGCCAATAGACATTTCTTTCTTTATCTTTGCCATCAGATGTAGTGAACCCTCTTGACTCATCTCCACCAGTTTTATTATAAGGATATTTTGCAGCAAAGTGTCCAACTTTACCATAGTTGAAACATTTAAGTGGTATCTTTCCTTTATATTTTCTAGATCCTCTTTTGAGCTTTCTAAAAAAATTTGCTACCTCTACATCAAAGTCTTCACTGGATCCTTTATAACTAGCTACTTCTTTGCCCTTCTGGGTGGTGTTGAATGCTGCCTCTTTCCTTT
The DNA here is from genome assembly GCF_030272615.1 of Cryptomeria japonica. Classification (NCBI taxonomy): domain Eukaryota; kingdom Viridiplantae; phylum Streptophyta; class Pinopsida; order Cupressales; family Cupressaceae; genus Cryptomeria; species Cryptomeria japonica. The sequence continues at coordinate 257,940,935 of NC_081407.1, read as the reverse complement.
AGGATGCATCATCATTTGTTCTTATTTCATAGGCTATTAGTGACCCAAAAAACTCATCCATTGTAAATATCTTCAAATCCTTGGCTCCTTCTATGGTAGAAACCTTTGTATCATACTTAGGTGAGAGAGACCTAAGTACCTTCTTGACAAGTATCTCATCTACAATTTCTTCCCCAATTCCTTTTATGGTATTCACAGTTTCATCAAATCTATGAAGGTAGTCTGCAATATTTTCATCATCCTTCATCTTGATGCCTTCAAGTTGACCCCTTAATGCTTGCAACTTAACCTCTTTGAATTTTTCATCTCCTTCAGATAACCTCTACATTTTATCCCAAGTCTCCTTGGTAGATGCACAGTGCATGACCTTGACAAACACATTATTAGACAACTCGTTCAAGATAGCATGTTTAGCCTTTGCATTATTCTCTCACTCCTTATTCGCATCAAGATCTATAGGAGGAACACTAGGGATAGTATACCCATTCTTGATAGACATCCACACATCAAAATCAAGATAGGAAATATAGGTCTCCATTATTTTTCTCTAGAAGGCATAGTTAGATCCATCAAACATAGGGGCTTTTGAGGAAGAAGACTCATTTCTTGCCATTGTGTTCTAAGTCCAGAATCTACCCAAGGTTTTAAAACAACTAAGAACCTATGCTCTAATAATAATTGTTGAACACAATGTACCACTGAGAGGGGGGTGAATTAGTGGTTCCTAACCTTTTCCCTTTTAAAGAAACCTTAGAATACGGATTGTTATCCTAAGATCTAAATAATCAAACCGGTAAGATAAAAGAGAATATCAAAATGGAAAATCACACAACTGCAACCCACAACACTAGATATATGAGGAAAAACCAATATGGGAAAAACCTCGGTGAGAAATGTTGTTGGAGACTACTGCTCCAATCCAGCCTCACAAATGAAAAATTGAATTATCAAGATTTAGGGCATCAATCCAAGGAGCACCAACCCTTGTACCAAGCTCCAACTTGGTGATGTATATTGAAATACAATTTTGATATAGTTATAGCTTCTTGCTGCAAATGAGTTCTACAACTCTTGACCAAATAGGTCCTTGTCGGTTAACAAACTTCTTCTTCTTTACTAGACCTTACACTACCGGTTAACAAATTGCTTTCTACTTCTTGGCCTCTCTTATGTCTTTCTCATAGCCTCTCAACACATTGTGTCACACTGGGATGTCTTCTTGATCAATCACACCTCATTGGTTAGCTCAATTGTTAGACCTGCTACAGTTTACTGGTACTCTATCACAACCAGTTAAACCCTCTCACTGGTTTTCTTTCACACTCACTCTGCAACTTTCTTAGAATAAATTCTAAGGGAGATGATCCTTCTCTACACTCAAGCTCTTTTCATTCTTATTCTTCCACTCAAGCATCAATCATTTATGTTTTGATCTTATCTATTTATTATCATGGATTCTTGCCAAAAATGCATTCAATCACTACCGTGTTAGGTTTTACCTTCTCCAACTCGGTTTGAATTCGATTTGATTTGATATGCTTTTCCAGGGATAAGATCTTCATGACATCGATCAATCACCAGCAAAGCTTCACATTCTAATGTGTGTTTTCTAAATTTGGAGGTCTGCACCATGCTTTTCTACTTTTCTCTATCAATCACCATTAATAGTTTTGTTGTTTCCTTCACCAAAGAAGTACGAAGATCAAATCTTCCTGCAGGATCAGTTCAGCCACTTTGCTAGCTTGCCTTCCTCAAGCCACAATACTCTAGCATCCTCCATGACTTGTGGGTTCCTTGTAAAATTTGACCTTCTTTCATATTTGTTACGTCGATGCACAATCCACCGACCTATGCAATCCATCCACCTAGCATCCAATTATCATGCTTGTCGACATCCACCTCTACTTGGATTCCTATGTCAGTTTGGCATTCTTTGTCAACCAAGGAAGACTATCGGTTTAGTTCATCTTACTGGTATAACCTTCATCCTGGTTTATGCCTTACCAGTAAGCCTGATTTATTGGTAGATGACACAAGTCATGTGTACGAATAGCCTTCCTTCTATCTTCTCACTCTCATGTCTATTTCCATCAAACTGGTCATCAATTCTTACTTACCAGTGACCTTTTCAAACTGGTTCTTACTTACCGGTGACCTTGCTAAACCAGTTGACATCAATGACAAATTAATGCCAATAATGCCAACACACTTTCTCCTTTAAAAATTTATACTTGATAGATATGTGTTTTGTCTTAGAATGAAATACCAGATTCTGTGATATGTCAATAGCAGCAGAGTTATCATAGTGAATAACTACCAGTCTAGTGGAATGCACTTTGATATCCTTCAACATTTGCATCATCCATAGAACCTGTGTACAATTAGTAGTAGAAACAACATACTCAACTTCAACAGTAGATAAAGAAGTACATGATTGTTTCTTGCTGATCCATGAAACCAACTTTTTTCCAAGAAAGAAAGCTCCACTGGAAGTACTTTTTCGGTCATCAACATCTGTATATGCACATAAAGTAAAGTCATCATCCTTAGGGTACCACATACCATATTCTGATGTACCTTGAAAGTATCTAAAAATCCTTTTCACCATGTTGGGACTCATTCAATTTGAGTAATTTGAAGAGGCCCATTTCAAAAAAAATTGCTATTTCATTTTCAGAAAGGCACCTAATCTCATTCAGATGGCCTAGTTAGAGAGAGGGTAAAATGGAGCCAGTTGATTTTCAAAGGGTAAGGCTTTGGAAACTTGTTTTACACCTTTCATTTAGCCTATGAAGTATTTTTAAACTTTCAGAATTCAATTTGGATCAGTTTATTTGGTACCCATTTCAAGGGGTGAGTTGAAAGTGCATTTTAGGCACATATGCAGATTTTACCAAGTAGCCTACTTTGAGTGCTTATATCTTTTTCCCTATTGATCATCATGTTGAAATTCAAAGTGGAATGAATTCTATGCATAAAATCATGCCTCCATGCAAAATTTCAAGTCTTTATGAATCCATTTGCTCAGTTTAGTAGGCTTAGTCCATTTGTAGTTTGTGTTGTTTGACAAGTCCCTATTTCGATAGCTAGTCAGAGCCCTGTTTTGCATAAGTGTAAAAGTTGCTTCAGTGAATGTCATGTCAGAATGTTTATTCTGGGCTATTGTTGATATAAATGAAAAGCTATGTTTCCAGTTTCAAGCTCCTGCCAATCCATTTAATCGATTTTCAAAAGGGTTTCTTGAGCCATCTGTTTTAGTGTTCCGTACTTTCATTGCTATATCAGTTAAAATGGCCATTTTCATGAGCGCACCATTTGCACCCAGTCAACCTTTTGGTTGAACTGAGCATTCTAAGATTTGATATGTACTTCAAGGTACCTATGCCTCAAATTTGAGGGTCTATGGAGATCATTTGATATTTTTAAGAAAGGCATCATGAGTTGCCTACGCATTGACTTCATCAGGTCTGCAGTGTCGACAAAGCCAGTTGGTCATCTTTGACCATTAATATCTCTTCACTCAGGATTCATCTTGAAAAATTACTTGGTAGAGTTCATGTTTGTATATCAGAGTACACGCCTATCAGTTCGTAGGGTCTAGAAAGGTGTTTTGACTAGTTTGAAAATGTGGCACAAGTTCCTGAAAGTTGCAAAACTCAGTTTGATGATCCTAAAATGGTGTCGATCGATTCTAGAGGTATGTTTAAGGTTCTTGAGGCATTTCAAAGGTCAGTTGCATGAAAAAAAAAAAATTTAGTCGGACCCACTTTTGGGCCCAACTTGGCTCATGCCCGTGCATTAATTTTATGGCGAAATGGTCTTAAATTCATGGCAATGTATATCAATGTCAACTCGACTGCAATTTGCCAGTAAGATTGTCAGAGGCGACTTTAGTTTATTTATCATCTATGGATTGATGGACGTATATCTTTCATGCTAGTTGTAAACTTCAAATAATTATCAAAGAGTATATGCAAATTGTAATGCCAGCATCCTCTTTGCGCGGTATGTTGGAAAAGCTTTAGAAACTTTCATGTAAATGCTACTGGCAGGCATAGTGCCCAATCCTCCTGATGGCATGGAATGGAGAAGTTCTTATAAGTTTCAGCAAATTGATTGCCAGATGGAATGACATTTTTAGAAGAAGAGAAGTTTAAAAATCAAATGCAGATTGAAGCATTAAACTTCAGCAAATAAAACTTGAGCAAATTGCAATTAGTAGATTTTTTGAAACATTCAGCATTTAACTTTCAAGCAATGCAATCTGTCATAACAAATCTTTCCTCCCTGCGTGGTAAATGAATTGAATTGGCAGCCGCACATGAAGGAGGGGTATTCATTAAACTTTTAACTAATGGCATTATGGCAAGTGTGAAGCCCAAGCATAACCCCCCAATGCAAACAGCAGTGTTAGGCTGCGTTGAAGTCTCAGACCAAATGTAAACAACAGTATTCTGGGGGCATGAATAAAGTTTAAAAATTATGCAATGCTAATAACATCGTGCATGGTGAGTATGCAGAGTGTGGCATGGAGCTCCCTTGCCAGCATCCTCCCTTCACATGAAGTGGAGTTTAGGAAATGCAAAAAATTTAACCATAGAAAATGCCAAACCTCCTCCCTATTGTGGTACATGGGGGTTTTCAAACCTTAGCAAATGCAATTGTTGGGTGTGGAGATGGCGTTGAAGAAGCATTAAAACTTCAGCCAATGCAATGGGCAGGTTTCAAAAGCTTCAACAAATAGAAACTTCCCAGCAACTCCTCTCTACGTGGATGTAAATGGGAAAGGGTAAAAATGGAAACTCTCAGTAAATGAATGCCAGTGGCAGAGTGTATTGCCAAGACTAATCCTCCTCCCTACATGAGTCTAAGGTAAAAGACAATGAAATTCCCAAATTAATGAAATTGGCATAGTGCCAAAATCCTCTCATCCTGCGTGGCTTTTAGATTTCAAGTAAATGCAATTACCAGGCGTAATGCCAAGAATCTTCCTTGTGTGGTATGGGCAGCGCCATTGATTTCCCAGAAAGCTTTCAAATGCACAGTGCTAGGCAAAACACATTATCCCACATTGGCTGGGCGATGCAATTTTTTGGTATTTAAAAGCAACAGTCCACACTAATATAATGTCAAAGCTTAAAGCCTTTTGACACAAGGAGCCAGTTGGGCACCAAGGTGGACCCCATACGTGTGGGTGCGCTTCTCGAGGTGACCAAGGAGGCCGACAAGTGGCAACTAGGTGGACCCCACGTAGGTATGGTTTGTTATCACTATTTAAATAATGGGTATTCTTGTCCCATAATTGGCTAAGTCTATGAAATTTTTTGAGTCTGGTATGGCCTTGTTACCTCTAGATGCTTTAGGTCCAAAGAGGGTTTAGGGTTTATGTTTTAATCACTTCAATGTCTGAGAAAAAACCCTTTACATCTAATTCTATGTTACTTTATTCACTTAAAAGAAGGGTCCATTTGTCATGAGAAATGTCCCCCTCCTTCTTTTTTCTTCCTAGGCGGGTCTGGCAGGGCAATATTTTTCTGAGCTTTTCCTAAAATTTTAATGTTTAATTGGGTTTCTTAACCAGTGAGCAGGTTCCTTTTGATCTAGAGGCGTGCGTGATTTCGCAGACTTAAGATGCCCGTGAGTTACTGTTCGTGAAGTGGCAAAAGGCGAAAGTGGGTTCGGCATGGAAGGTTTTTGTACGTTAGGAAATAGGAAATCATCACAAGACAAGATAAACGTAATAGCTCAATCACAAATGCATTCATTGTAATGAATCTATCCTAAGACACATTCAATAGAGACATGAAAACACAGCATACAAAACTAGAAATTATGCAACCCATAGACACGATTTGAATGCTCCTTCATGCGGCTCCATTGGTCTTCTTTCCTCTCCAAATGGTTGTGGATCTCACCTACAAGTGCACACACAATTGAAAGCAAGTAGACGGGATTTTGATCAAGAGTACTAGAAGTGTAAATTCGATAGTCTAATTAAGGATTATTAATTAAGGGATTTGATTGAAGAATTCATCCAATTTATAGAAGAATTGGAGAGATGACAAGATTAGCATGATTCAATTCAAATGGAAATTGCAAATCAATTATGTCAACTATGACAAATTATGACAAATTATGCACTTTCTATGCAAAATTTGTTGATTGAAAATTTATGACAAATTATGACAACTTCTATGTCAAAATTGATTGATTGTCAATTATGACAAATTTATGACAAATTGACATGTCATTTCCATGAATTTAGGAAAGAAATAGGAGGAAATTGAAATTAGGAATTAGAAAATTAGGAAATTAGAGAATGAGGAATTAGGAATTAGGTAAATTAATTAATAATTTGTCATTTATTAATTAATTCACAAAGAGGAATAATTAGCCAATTAAATGAACATTTAATTGCAATGAGAAGACTTAGGATAAATAAACAATTTATTAATCCTAAAGGAAGAAATGACACACACAAGGTTAAATGATTAAATCATGAAACCCTAGAAGATGAATTAGGTCTTGATGAAAGATAATTGACTCAATCATGATTTGATTTTGGATTGATAAATGACCAATGTGATAAATGATTTAATTGATAAATGCGCCAATTGACAAGGAACAATGACAAATTGATCCAAATTGACATAATTGAGACAAACAACGATCGATGACAAATCGATCGCAAAATGACAAAATTGACAAGAGGACAAGAATTGATGATAAAATAGATTGCAAAACAACAATATTGAAAATGACCACGATCAATGATGAATCGATCACAAAATGACAAGATCGAAGATGACAACGACCGATGACAAATCAATCGTTAAAACGACAGGATTGATGATAAATCGACAAGATTGATAAGAGGACAACGATCGATGACAAATTGATCGCAAGATTGACAGGAGGACAAAACCCTAATTAGGATTGATGATGTCCAAAATGATGACAAATAAGCACACACATTGATGCAATAGGATAAGATCGATTAAAATCATGACTAGATAGTGTTGTCGACAATACCAAATTCAAGAGCGAGATAAAGGAAGAATGTAGAAGAAAGACTCGATGTTCGCAAATGATAAAAACCAAGTACGTGACATAGGAGAAATGTTAATGCGATGCAAAAAACCTAAAATGAGGCAATGCGCAAATGTTAAAGTATGACTCCGCAAGCGTTGACCATTTTTAGGTGTCTACATTTTGCCCCTCTTTGAGACAATGCGATTTTAAGCGTTGTTTCAAAGAACAGTACTGAAAATGCCCCAAATAATAACAATGACATATGCATGCCCCCTCGAGGAATTGGCCGGAAATGTCTAGAAAAGAGGCCAATTGATCGATAAAAAGGAGAGGATCGAACGGACTGACAATCGGAGATCGGATGCATGAAGGACAAGCACTTGAAGATGCAAAAGACCATGACCAACATAAGATGGAGAGGGTGCATGTCCATCTATGCACTGACAAAGATCTATAAATGAGACCAAGAGAGGGAAAATTGCTCATTTGCACTAGACAAGGAGGAGAATTTGTTGCTCTAGACAAGGACACTTGCAGATAGATGGCGAACATTCCAATGGCGGATCACCTCGGGGAACACGTACGCACATTCAGACGACCGGACGATGCAGGAGCAGCGGTATGGACCTTTGTGGAATATGTATGGATGTATATATTTTTTTGCTTATGTGTTTTTGATGCATTTATAATATGAAATGGATAAGATGCTTGATGTGATGCAAATGTACTAACCAAATGGATGCAGGATGTAGTATATGTGTGCGGGGAAATCGGAGCACTAAACCGAACGGACTATCCGAACTGATGGAAAATATGTTAGTAAGAAGAAAATGAGACAGAAGATAGTTAAAGATGAAGAAAACTTGCTTTCAGTAATGCACTTTGTAGGTGAGAACCTTTATTTTTATGTAGCAAAATGGATGCATAGCATCATGGCATTGAAGGCCAGAGCTGAAATGCAACCCTATTTGCGAAAGACAGACACATCATAGACAAGCAACAATCACAATCAAAAAAGAAAAGGGACCATGATCCATCCCGGTCACTCTAAATCACTTAGTGACATCATCGAGCAACATAGGAACATGACTGAAGCCAAAGATAAATCAATAAAAAGATAAGATGCACAAATTCCAACAAATCAAACAAACATCTTGATCTTCATTGTCAAAAGTTGAAAGTGCGGATAGGACGATCATGCTGTCTGGTTTCAGGACATGTGGTACCCCGTCTAAGACAAGACACAGTCTGGTTTCGAGTATACTACACCCTGTATAAGACCCATGATAGTAGAGCCAAGGACAAATGATTTTGATGGTAACGTTTGATTGATATGACAATTCGGATCAGTTTGAATGTTTGGTTTGAGTAAAAAGTTCATTTGTTAACGCATGATTTCATTAAAGCACAGTACGCGATTGCGAGTTGTTTGATGTATACTTAGTGATCTGTCTATGCACAAAAAGAGATCCTTTATTGCAAAATGCGTGTTTTTGGATTTTAATGTTTTTGAAATGTTTTTGTTCATTTTTTCAGGACGTTTTATGATTTTTATGGATTTTCATTTTTTCAGGACATTATTCGATTTTTTTTTATTTTTTCAGGACTTTATTTGATTTTGTTTAAGAGACTTTTTTCAGGAACATTTTATGATTTTTTTATTATTTTATCTCAGGAAATTTTCCAATTTTTTTGAGATTTTTTCAGGACATTTTTCAATTTTTTTTGAACTTTTTCAGGACATTTTTCAATTTTTTTTTTGAATTTTTTCAGGACATTTTTCAATTTTTTTGTGAAGATTTTTCAAGACATTTTTCAATTTTTTTTGAGATTTTTTTAGGACATTTTATGAATGCAAAAGTTCCAGTGATTGATCATGACAAGGGAGCGCACCCAATGTGCATCGGAAAGACATACATAGACTGGGACCAAAACATATGGACAAAGAACCGGGGTATGCAAGACAATAATGTTGACCAATAACGAGCCTGGAATAGGACATCGGTTCAAGACAAAGATAGACAGGAACCGGCCGAGAAAAAGCATAGCTTAAAGGTCATGATAGATGATGGAGCAACGATCTTATTTTACACATGGCGCCTGTTTGCCAGGTTTTCACCAAGGTACTTGCCCCAAGTGCCTGTTTGCCAGGTTTTCACTAGAGGGCGAATCATTTTTCTTTGCTCCTTTTTCTTTTTTCCTTTTTTTTGTATTTTTCTCTTTTTTCATTTTTTTGTAATTTTTCAGGATCATATTTGAAGAAGTACTGATAGAAAATTATGCCCAGTACTTGCGAAGATGCATGCTGTTTATAGGATCGGACAGAGGTTCACCTTCCGGGGTACCAAGCTGATATGCCCCCGAGCCATATGCTACAGTTACGATGAAAGGACCAACCCAATTAGGTTCAAATTTACCTTTGATGATGTCAGTAGATTGTGCATTCTTAGGGTTTGCCTTTAAAACCAGGTCTCCCACTTCGACGTGTCGCCCTTTGACCTTCTTATTATAAGAGCGATGGAGACGGTTTTGATATGCTTGCAAATGTGTCAGAGCTGTCTGGTGTTTCTCACCTAACATCACAAGCTGATGCAGCCGAGAGACTCTGTGTGTCTCATCATCAATCAGATGTTGCAAGGAAACACACAAGGAAGGAATCTCCACCTCCAAAGGTAAAATAGCTTCCGCACCATACACCAAGGAATAAGGTGTTGCGCCAGTAGGTGTGCGGATAGAAGTGCGATAAGCCCATAGTGCTGGATTCAGCTGCACATGCCAATCTCGACCAGCATCATTGACAACCTTTTTCAGGATCTTGATAATGGTTTTATTTGATGCTTCAGTTTGACCATTCCCCTGTGGATAGTATGGACTAGAGAAATGGTGTTGGATATGAAACTTTGCACAAAGCTCTTTAACATCTTTATTCTTGAAAGGACGACCATTATCAGTGACTATGGCAAGGGGAACCCCATACCGGCATATGATATAATTCAGCAGAAACTTTGAAATTTGGACACCCGTGATATAGGTCATGGGGATAGCCTCGATCCATTTTGTAAAATACTCTGTGGCTGTAATGATGAACTTGTGTCCATTTGCAGAGGTCGGGTGAATCTTGCCAATAAGATCCAATCCCCATTGAGAAAAAGGCCACGGAGATATGACAGAATGAAGCTCTTGGGCTAGTGCATGAATGTAGTTTCCATGAATCTGGCATTTGTAGCACTTCTTAACAAAATCATGAACATCTTTTTCCAGAGTGGGCCAATAATACCCAGCCCGAATCAACTTTTTAGCTAAGCTTAGACCATTGAAATGGCCTCCACATATACCATCGTGAACCTCGTGTAAAGCCATTTGTGCTTCGTCAGAATCCAAACACCTAAGGAGGGTATGGTCAAAGGAACGGTGGTAAAGGGTGTCGGCGATGATGACATATTTGGCTATCTGTCGGATAAAGGCTTGGCATTGGTTAGCGGAAAGGTTGGGTGGTAAGGTTTGGGATTTCAAATATTGATAGACATCATTGTACCATGGGGAATTGGGACCAACAAGAACGCACATCACATCCGCTGTCGGAATGTCAAAAGAAGGAACCAGCAATTGTTCAACTAAAAATTCACATTTGTCCATATTGCTTGGCATATTCAACATGGAAGCGATCATAGCCATCGCATCTGCCGACTTATTTTGCATTCTTGGAACTTGATTTGAAATGGATAGCCGTGAACTTGGTCTTGAAGAAATCTACCATATGCTTATAGGGAATAAGCTTTTCATCTTTTGTTTCGTAGTCATCATTCACCTGTCGGATGACTAATTGAGAATCTCCATAGACTTGCAAATGCTTGACATTCCAGTGGACTGCTACTCGGAGTCCTGTAACCAGTGCTTCATACTCTGCAATGTTATTGGTGCAGGGGAAAGTTATTCTGTAAGACTTTGGAATAGCATCACCTTCAGGGGTGACAAACAAGATGCCTGCTCCGAACCCGAACTTGGTATGGGACCCATCAAAGTATAACTTCCATTCAGTAGATGATGTGAAAGCAAAGACTGATTCATCTGGAAAATTAGTCAACATGGGATGATCATCAGAAAGAGGAGCCTCTGCAAGTTGATCTGCTATGACTTGTCCTTTTATGGCCTTTCACTCCATATACTCAATGTCAAATTCACTGAGAATCATGACCCATTTTGCTAGGCGACCCGTCAAAGCTGCTCGCCTAAGCAAATATTTTAAGGGGTCAATTTTTGCAACCAACAATGTTCGGTGGCTCAACATATAATGTCAAAGTTTCTACGTTGCAAATACCACTGCTAAGCATGCCCTTTCAATAGTTGAATAATTTTGCTCATAGCCTACCAGTGTCCGACTGATATAGTAAATAGCTCTCTCTTTGTCGTTCTCATCTTGTTGGGCCAAGAGAACTCCTAATGCCATTTCAGTTGCAGAAATATACAATAAAAATGGCTTTCCATCTATTGGAGGCATTAGAATAGGTGGCAACAGCAAATATTCTTTAAGAGCTTGAAAGGCTGATTGACATTGCTCAGTCCATTTGAAAGTGACACCTTTATGCAATAGATGCTGGAATGGATGACATTTGTCGGCCAATTGAGCTATGAAGCGGCGGATTGACTGGAGCTTTCCTTGCAGACTTCTTAATTGCTGGAGATTTGAAGGTGGAGGCATATCCATTATTGCTTTGACTTTGGCAGGGTCGACCTCAATGCCGCGGTGAGAAACAATGTATCCTAGTAACTTGCCAGCTGTGACACCAAATACACACTTCTTTGGATTGAGCCTGAGTTTGTAGGTCTCCATTCGGTCAAAGATTGGGCCCAGGATGGCCAGATGACTATCTCTAGTGACAGATTTGCATAACAAGTCATCAACACAGTCTTCCATCAGAGTGTGCATAAAATCATGAAAAATTGTCGTCATTGCTCTTTGATATGTTGCACCTGCATTTTTAAGACCGAAGGGCATCACATTCCAACAATAGGTACCCCAAGCATAGGTGAATGCTGTCTTATGCTGATCTTCAGGAGCAATGCGAATTTGGTTATAGCCAGAGAAACCATCCATTAATGAAAGCATCTCATATCCAGCCGTCATGTCCACTATGATGTCTATGTTTGGCAATGGAAAATCATCTTTAGGGCATGCTTTATTGAGATCCCTAAAATCTTTGCAGATTCTGATGCCCCCAGTTACTTTGCTAACTGGCACTAAATTTGAAATCCAGTCTGCATAATCAATGGGTCTGATGAAGCCCACATCTAGCAATTTTTTTAATTCCACTTTGACCAGAAGAGCCACCTGAGGATGTATCTTTCTAAGTTTCTGTTTGACAGGCTTGGCATCCGCTTTTAATGGCAAATGATGAAGAACAAATTCTGGATCAAGGCTAGGCATATCTGCATAGGACCATGCAAAGCTGATCTTCTTCTCAAGAAAGAAATTGACAAAATCTATTTTTTCCTGTTGTGAGAGAGAAGCAGCAAAATGAATGACCTTAGGGTTGTCAGGTGTACCCAAATTGATTTCCTCCGTCATTTCCACAAGTAATGTTGATTTGTCCTAACTTGATAGGGGTATGTCCACTCTTCCACCTTTGGGCGCCTCAGAGAGGTTTTCACCCACAGGTACGTCTTTTCTTTTTACTTTTGTATGATCAGAGAGTGCCTTATGGTTTTCACCCAAAGATCTATTCTTTTGATTTTTTATTATTTCTTTTTTTTTTTCATTTTGATGACTAGAAGAGGGAGTTTACTCCCCAAAATATGCCGTGGAATCCAGGTCAATAGCAAATCCTACCTTATGATCACCTTGTGGTATGCCTTTCCGTAGTCCAAGGAATTTTGCAATTGCTTTGTCATTTTGAAAACAGTCCAATGTGAGCGGTTCTTGTTGGTCATGTTGGATAAGCTGGGGATAGATGAGGGGCATGTCATCATCAGTTGTAAGGAGAGAGATGGCTGATATGGTAAAGATATGAACATCTGTAGTGTCACTATCCGAACTGCTTGTATCAGATTCGGAGCTTGGATCCCAAAATGTCTCTATCCAAGCCTGAGGATAGGTTTTAGGAAGAGGAGTTATTTCATGTTTGTCTTACATAGGCAAGTTATCAGGGTCAATGAAAATATTATCGAGGGCATAGGAGCTAGAAGAAAAAGAACTCCACTCCCATTCATTAGAATCAGTTTCAGGGCGGGGATCCTCAGGTGTTATTTCATCATCAAAATCACGCCCTTTTCTACACGTGGGCACTTTGGTAGATATGGATCCAATTCGCAATGGTACAAAACCTAACCCTAAAGTTGGAGGTCGCCTCTTGGGTATGATAGGTTCTAGCCTTCCATTGTTGTTCAGGCCTAAGCCACTGCAACCATCATATCCTTTCCTTTGCAGCATGGTAAATCCTTTGCCATACCGTTCCACTGGCAATCTGACAGGTGGAGACTCAATTGGATCTTTATAAATCCAATCTATGACATCGTCATCTACAGTTTCCTTGTCAAGTTCTCCCCATTTGGTAAATGTAGTAGGAGGCTGATATTGAATAATGACCTTAGGTTCTTTTTGCAATAAATGCGGTTTGCCATATGATTTTGAAGATATTGGCAAATTCCCGATGAGGAATGTCTGATCCATTGAATATTCTCCACATCCTTGGTCTTGTATCTTCAATTTTCCTTTGACAGCCTCTAACAATTGATTGGGATCCACATAGCTATGTGATTTGGCCTCTCTGTTGACTGGGACTTGCCGCTGAGGGGTATCCTTTAGAGTAGCACAAAATTGAAATGGATTAGGATCTCCAGGAATTGTTATCTCAATTCCATTGTAAGGATATTTCAAACATTGATGATAGGTGGATGAAACTGCTTTCATTGCATGAATCCATGGACGACCAAGGATCATATTATAAAGGAGATCAAGGTCGAGGACTTGCAGGAAAGTGTTTTCTGTCACTGGACCAACTCTGATAGGCAATGTAATTATCCCTTTGGATGGGCGCTCATCATCATCATATGGTTTGATTGTTATTCTTTTAGAAGCATCAATGTCATTTTCTGTATACCCAAGGCCAATAACCACTCTCAAAGTACAAATATTAAGACCTGCTCCGCCATCTATCAAGACTCGTCGGATTTTGTAGTTATGAACAAAGACTTCAAGATGTAAAGGATCATTGTGAGGGAGCTTTTCAGGTGAGATATCATTGTCAGAAAATGCGACATTTTGGGAAATGGCTAAATGTCCAATCTGGGCTTGAAACTGGTCAACATCAATATCTGTTGGAATAGTGGACTCAACTAAAGCTTTATCCAAGACTACACGATGCATGGGAGACATTTTCAATAACTCAAGGATTGATATTTGTGCAGGTGTCTTTCCTAGGTGATCCAAAAGATTATACTGACTTGCAGGAGTTGACTTGGGAGGAGCTACAGGAGCTCCTTTCAGGACTATCTTGGATTGACGAGTGGTGACTGCACAAGAAGTATCTTGTCCCTTTATTCTCAAGGTAGAAACATACTCATTCGATGCATGAAAACAATTAATGACATTATTATAACCAGAACTTGCATAATTGGTCGTTTGGGTAGAGTTGGAAGAAGATGCTTTTCCCTTGTCATGATCAAGCAAAGGAGTTTTGAAAATAGTATGATTAGTGTTAGAGGTTGGATGGGGTGGATCTACCTCAATTACTCCTTGCTCTAATAAATCTTGAATCATGTGTTTCAATTGGAAATAGGATGCAGTTTTGTGTCCTTTAGACCGATGATATTCACAGTACGCATTATCATTCCACCAATGTGGTTTTACCGCTGGTTCTGCCTTGATATCTGGTAGCTTAATAAATTTTGCTTGTATCAATTGTCTCATTACTGATTCAATAGGCTCTCCCAATGGCGTAAATTGTCGAGGAGGCCCATCCCACGATCGGAAGGGTTTGCGCTGCTGGTTTTGTTGTTGGCCTTGTTGTTGATTATGTTGTTGTTGAGCATGTTGTTGATATTGCGACTGTTGAGCATGTTGTTGATATTGTGACTGTTGAGTAACATTGCTCATTGGTGCTTGATTTTGTTCCATAGTTGGCATATTAGGAACACTCAATTTCTTGATCGTGAATGGGGGTTGATTTGCATTCACCGCTCTTGCATCAACAACTCCATCATTAGTGACATTCTTGTTCTTATACCAAAATCTGTTTCTATCCCCCGAATAATTGGTGTTGTCATTGTCTTTATTGAGCTTGATAATTCCTTTAGCTACTAGAGCTGTTTAAATGCTCATTCCCTTCTTAATAAGTTTCTCTATAGTACTGGGACTTTTCAACTTTAGCTCATACATCATTTCTGGGACCAAATTCTGGATAAACAGATTCACTTGTTGTTCTTCGGGTATATCAAGAGAAGAACGACTATACAAGCTTCGCCATCGTTGCAAGAAAGTCACTAATGATTCACCTTGCTTTTGCTTGGTGTTGCATAAATCTGACATGGTCACATCACTGTCGATGTTGAATGCAAAATGAGATAAAAACTTTTGAGCCAATTTAGACCAAGTCTTTATATTTCCTGGCAAATGCGAATACCAATCCATAGCTTGTCTTGTGAGACTTCGTGCAAATAAGCGCATTAAATACGTCTCTTTATAGCTTACCTCAGTACATGCCGTGAAAAATGCTCGAATGTGATCTTTTGGATTGCCACTCCCTTTATATTTCTCAAAATTAGGTGCCTCAAAATGCTTAGGGAATGGAGGCATGTATACACTCTTGTCAAATGGATTAGGACATAAATCTTGATCTGTATACAACTTCTTTGTTCCTTTAGTTTCTAATGCGTCAACTTTTCGTTGCAACTTCTCAAGTTGTTGTGCAATTGTATCAGAATTTAGAGGTCCATCATTAATCCCAGTTGGTATCCTTTGTCGATACATCGCATTTCTGATCAGTTGTTGATACTCTGGAATGGCCGTTTGTGGTGTTTCCGGCATATAAAGTTCTTGATACATCGCTTGTTGCTGCAGTTGTGCTATGCCTTGATATTGACCTTGTTGTTGTGTTTCTTGGAGCCTAGGTTGATATTGCAATTGAGTAGGTTGTTGATATTGCACAGGCACCAATTGCGGTTGTAAAGTAGGATAGCTTGCTTGTCTTGGCACATATTGTGGCACATGTTGGTGTTGAGGCTGACGGATCAGAACTTGTTGACTTTGTGCCAATTGTCGTCATGGTGTATATCCCATCATTTGTAAAAAACTTTGTTTAGGTGCTTTTCGTTGCTTCTCCTTAGGATGGGGTATAGCACTTGCATTAACTTGCTGTTTTGTTTGCCCAATCCATTGTGATGGTTGCAAGTTTGCATTAACTTGTAATGGTGCCGAAGGCGCTGCTATTTGTTGTCGAATGTGAAATTGTTGTTGTTGCACATTACTTGTTTGCACATTCGATTGTACCTTTTGTATATTACTCAATTGTTGCAACAATTGTTGTTGGTGCAAACCACTATCTGTAGCTCTTTGTGTTGCCATTATTGAAGGATTTGTCGCAATAGTACTTGGAAAAGATATTGAACTTAATGGGACATAAGAACTTTGTTGCATCGTGTAATTATTTTGGACATTGGTGACATTAGGCATTCCAGTTGTGAAGCTTTCCTGCATCTTAGATTTTGATCCCACTTTATGCATGTAAGGAACCACTTCTTGTTGAGGGACAGATGTGAATACTTGCGTGCTCTTCATTTGATTTTGATCCCACTTTATGCATGTAAGGAACCACTTCTTGGTTTCATGGGTACAAACACTGGTTCATATAATGGAGGTGGCCCAAGTTGAACCGTTCCATATGGTGGTAGAGATGTGTTTGAGGAACCTTCAATTTGTACTATTTGACTAGTTTGAAACTGCGAATTTGCTATGTTGTCCATGGGTTGATACATTGGTTCGCCCATCTTTTTAGATTTTGATCTTGTCTCAACAGGCATGTCACTTGTGCAAATGAAATGTTTTTGGAATTTTCAAAGATAATGTATGATATGCAACTAAATGCAAACTATATAGACGAGCATGCAATCTATGTTTTTGGTTGTTTTCGAAGATTTTGACAAACTTTTGAAATGCAAATCTAAGAGAGGGACCCTTAGGAAATTGGAATGATATCTAGACCTTAAAGGACAAAAGGACGTAAGTGACAAAAGGACAAATGACAAAGTCTCCCCTATATGCTTGGATACTAAGCTAGGTTTGACCAAATGATATTGATGACAAAAGGACAAAAGATTTGATAAGGTCTAGACTTCTTAACAATGACTTAGGGTTTATCAAACATTAGGATTACTCAAGTATGACAAAACCTAGTTTTGGCACTATATGCAAAGGGACAATTACTATGCAAATGACCCTAATATGATATGATAAGGACCTAAGCTTAATGAAGAGACCTAGGGTAAGCAATGTATGACAATGATATGACTTTAATGCAAGAGGACATATGCAAATGGATGACTCTTATTGATATGCAAAGGAATATGACTTAGGTGAAACCTAACCTTGGTACTTGACAATGACTTTTGCAAAATGCAACCTATGATGAACTTAAATGTAAGTGACATGAATGTTGAGACAAGATTTTGAACAATATTTGACAACCATGTTTGAAGATGAGTTTTGAATCTTGTTGAACCTTTCTTGGATGAATGTCACTTGTGTTTAATCTTATGTTGGATCAATTGTTTTTCTCTTTGAAAGGGGATGCAATTCAACTTTTGACAAGAAAAGAATACAAGATATTGCAACTTAGACTCAAGACAATCATGCTCATTTCCACATTTCTTATGGTAGGCAAAGACATTAGGTACTTGAGAGGTAGACTCATTATGGGATTCAAGGAGAATACATAGATGCTTGACCCCACGGGCTCCCCTCCATGACACTCACTTCTCAGGGCAGCCAAGCATCAGTCCCCATGGAAATCTCCCCATGGCGAACTTAGTATCTCTTCCAAGTATCCGAATTTGTCCTTCTCAAGCAACTAGAAGGGTTTTTGGCCTCTAAAAACAAGGTGTTTAGTAAGGATTTATGTTAAGCATTACTCCTTGATGTCACGCAAGCGTGATTGAGACATTAAGCCCATCAAGATACCAAACAAATGTAGTCGCGCAAGCACGATTTAGACCAAGAGGCCCTACTTAGATGTTGATATGAGAAAGATTCCAAGGGTCATCACTTCCCAAGTAACTGCAATTCCCACGTAACACTTCCTTCAAAGCTTTCACTCATCAGGTATTTTTTTATAGTGAGTTAGAATGCCAAGGAATTCTAGCCGTACTCACTTTGGGTCGTCCCCTTCTCACGATTATCACTTGCTTGCAAAAGCAAAGTGGTCGGGAAGGCAGGCCCTCTAAATGTGACACACAATCAACAACACAAGCATGGTATCGAAGATCTGGATTTCTGATCACCCTAAGAAGGATGAGAGCATACTCTCCTACTCCAATGTCATACTCAACAATCAAAGCAAACAAATGTTCATTTCAACCTATTTAGAAATCACTAGGTGCCTAAAAATTAAATGCAAACACAAAGTTTGATTGTTTCTCCAAGGCAACCTGCAAAAACCCAAGTTAGAAGTTTAATATGCTTATTCTTTGACTTTAGAATCTGCACAAAGCGTGTTAGTAGTTTGATTTATTGTCTTTGCCATGTGTATGCCAAGATTCTGCATAGATAATTAGTACCAAAATCCAAAGCATAGAAAACAGAATGCAAAAACACAACAAATTTCAAGTAAACACTGCATTTTTTTACCTCTGTTCTGGACTTTACATAGGCACAGAACTCATGACACAGGCACAGAACCCATGACACAAGTGTAGAATGTCATCTACACAAGCATAGAATTCTCAACACAGGCACAGGTTGCTTCACACAGGCGCAGGAGTCTCCAGAAAACCCTGCACGACCCTGTTTTTGGGTTTTTTGGCCTGCAAATCAACTTGAGAGCACTCAAAACACCATAAAGAGGTTAGAAGGTTAGTGTTCACGTCGGGTTCACCAATTAATGTACGTTAGGAAATAGGAAATCATCACAAGACAAGATAAACATAATAGCTCAATCACAAATGCATTCATTGTAATGAATCTATCCTAAGACACATTCAATAGAGACATGAAAACACAGCATACAAAACTAGAAATTATGCAAACCATAGACACGATTTGAATGCTCCTTCATGCGGCTCCATTGTTCTTCTTTCCTCTCCAAATGGTTGTGGATCTAGCCTACAAGTGCACACACAATTGAAAGCAAGTAGACGGGATTTTGATCAAGAGTACTAGAAGCGTAAATTCGATAGTCTGATTAAGGATTATTAATTAAGGGATTTGATTGAAGAAATTCATCCAATTTATAGAAGAATTGGAGAGATGACAAGATTAGCATGATTCAATTCAAATGGAAATTGCAAATCGATTATGTCAATTATGACAAATTATGACAAATTATGCACTTTCTATGCAAAATTTGTTGATTGATAATTTATGACAAATTATGACAACTTCTATGTCAAAATTGATTGATTGTCAATTATGACAAATTTATGACAAATTGACATGTCATTTCCATGAATTTAGGAAAGAAATAGGAGGAAATTGAAATTAGGAATTAGAAAATTAGGAAATTAGAGAATGAGGAATTAGGAATTAGGTAAATTAATTAATAATTTGTCATTTATTAATTAATTCACAAAGAGGAATAATTAGCCAATTAAATGAACATTTAATTGCAATGAGAAGACTTAGGATAAATAAACAATTTATTAATCCTAAAGGAAGAAATGACACACACAAGGTTAAATGATTAAATCATGAAACCCTAGAAGATGAATTAGGTCTTGATGAAAGATAATTGACTCAATCATGATTTGATTTTGGATTGACAAATGACCAATGTGATAAATGATTTAATTGATAAATGCGCCAATTGACGAGGAACAATGACAAATTGATCCAAATTGACATAATTGAGACAAACAATGATCGATGACAAATTGATCACAAAATGACAAAATTGACAAGAGGACAAGAATTGATGATAAAATAGATTGCAAAATGACAATATTGAAAATGACCATGATCAATGACGAATCGATCGCAAAATGACAAGATCGAACATGACAACGACCGATGACAAATCAATCATTAAAACGACAGGATTGATGATAAATCGACAAGATTGATAAGAGGACAACGATCGATGACAAATCAATCACAAGATTGACAAGAGGACAAAACCCTAATTAGGATTGATGATGTCCAAAATGATGACAAATAAGCACGCACATTGATGCAATAGGATAAGATCGATTAAAATCATGACTGGATAGTGTTGTCGACAAAACCAAATTCGAGAGCGAGATAAAGGAAGAATGTAGAAGAAAGACTCGATGTTTGCAAATGATAAAAACCAAGTACGTGACATAGGAGAAATGTTAATGCGATGCAAAAAACCTAAAATGAGGCAATGCGCAAATGTTAAAGTATGACTCCGCAAGCGTTGACCATTTTTAGGTGTCTACAGTTTTCACTAAAGCAAAGATCAATCAAGTTCCATTTGATCGAATGGCCCACGCGGTTTCGCAAGACAAAAGTGACTGAGATTTAACCTTCATGAAATGGCGAAAAGGAAATTGGCTCTGGTGTCCAACAAAGACTATGGTAAATACTGATCAAGTTCCTTTTGATCAGACAGCTCATGCTATTTCACAAGCCAAAGATGCACGGGTTTTACACTTTGTGAAACGGCGAAAAGGAAAATGGGTTCACGAAGCAATGAAGACTAAAGTTAAAGGCTGATCAAGTTCCTTTTGATTGGACAGCCCGCACTATTTCGTAGCCTAAAGGTGACTAAGATTTAATCTTCACGAAGTGGTGAAGTGACATGGCAGCCACTTGGTTGGTGTCATGGCAAAATAGGTGGATTAGACTACGGACGAAGAGACAAGTTGTCAGATGCACGTGGTAGATCTGAAGTGGATCCTATGGAAGTTGTTCGATGAGTAAGTGAGTGACACGTTGGTTTATTTTGCTAGCCAGTTGCTAGGGTGGATGGTGCTGAGTCAAAGGGCCCACTTCATACCGGTTAAGTTAGTTAAAGGGCGGGTATCTAAAGGAAGATCCTACGGTGGGCATTGTTTCGCGGCCTGAAGATGCAAGGTAATTACCATTCGTGAAGCAGCGAAGACTGCTAGCATTAAGCGCTTGGTGCACGGTTAGTGGGTTAACCACCAGTCACAGGATGGAATAAAGACTGATCAAGTTCCTTTTGATTGGACGGCCTATGAGGTTTTGCTGGGTGAATGTGCACGATGTTTAGCTTTCACAAAATGGCAAAAGAGATCTAAGACCATCACTGAACAAAGAATAGTCAGTAAAGTGAAAACCGTGCAAGTTTCACTGGATCTAACAATTGGCGTGATTTCGCTTGAGGAAGAAGCATGGATTTTAGGCTTCACAAAATGGTGAAACAAGAATGTCATGGAAGCATAGGCATGTTATGATCCATTGGAGGGAAATTTTCAAATTCATTCGTGAATTCAATTCTAAGGTGATGGCCGAACCATGTGGTATCAATGTAGCAGTTAAGAGCCCATTTGTCATATATACGCTCACATCAATTGAATGTAGGCATCATTTCAAAGAGAAGTTGCAAAAAAGCTGGTGTAGAGAAGAGTTCTTCAGGCCGAGAACAGGTTTTCTTATATCTTGTTTACCAGTTACTTGAAAGTTTTGATTGAATTGTGGTTTTGTTCTGAATTGCTGTGATTAGTAATTGAATTACTTGCATATCATTGAGATGGCACCCAAAAGAGACTTCACAGGGAAAGTTAATTACCAGGAAAGAGCAATTTGTGATGATTTCCTCGAACAGATGTCTATGTCCAGCAGCTAAGGTTAAAGAATTAGTGCCCAAGGCTTCTCGCTTGAGAATAGGGGAAGGATTGTATGACAAAGGTAATTGGTTGAGAGACCCACAGATAGGTTTGTCTGGTTTGGGTTTGTTCAAAGTTGGATTTAGTATGAGACACTCCCTAACCCCAATGAACAGTATTTGGGAGTTAGATGTAGGTAAATTGGTGGTCCCTAGAGTGTTCATGGATGTGGATCTCCTAACTCAGATTGCACACAACTATGACCCTATTACTAAAAGTGTTAGGGATATAAATGGAAAAACCCTTATTGAAATAAATGATGATGAGTTTAGAAATATATTTGGGCTCAGTTAGGTGTCTAATTATTTGGAGCCCATTAATTTTGAATCATTTGCTCAGGTTTACAATGCACAGAGGAATCACCTTAGAAATGGGCCTCTTAAAAAATTCTTTGTTAAAATAGGTGGGTTGACTATTGGAGCACCTAATACCATGGAGCCTTTCTCTTTAAATTTGTTCACTCTTAGAGCAAAAGGATTATATTGGTCACTCTGCTAGATTTTTGGAGAGGATGTTGAAGTAAGCATGCCAGCCCATTACATGTTAATGATTGCTCAAATTTTAAATCCTTCTCTGGCAGTTACATTTGATTATGAACCCTGTATTACTGATGCAATCCATGAAGGCTTGGTAGGGATAAATAATGGTAAGGTGGATAGGCCTTTTGGATGGTATTCCATTCTTATGCATTTGTTTCTATTCAAGGGTGGTGATTACTTTGCCAATGGAATGGACTTGGTGAAAGAAAAGGATGGGAAAAGAATGCCAATTCAGCTATGGAGCACAGTGCTATCATGGGACAGAGAAGATGCTAGCTACTTGAAGTTTGATAAGTGCTTTGCATCCAAGATCAAAATTCTCTTATGTACAGAGAATCCAAGGGTCCCCAAAGCTCTTCTGGAGTTCCTTAGGCCAAAGGAATCAAAATTGTTCACAATTGGGGTGACAAGTACTTATACCCTGTTTCCATAGTTTTCAGAGTGTATGGTTTCAGAGGCACTCCATTTTTGTTGCCATATCAGGTCCCACTAAAAGTAGGAATTGCACACTAGTTTGTATCTAACAGAGGAAAAGGGACCATTTTCCCTACAATAACAATAGCACACTAGTTTGTATCACCAAAGGAGGATGGAAGTGCTTTGAGGAATTCTTTCAACCCTACCATTTGTCCACTACAGTGTCAATATTTTCTAACCCTGGGGATTTCTTTAATAATATGTTCATGAAGAGGGAAGTATGCAATGGCAGACCTCACCAATTCCAATTCCCTAAAGATCTCATCAGAAATGAGTTTGATTTGGATGAACAGAAGTTGAGAAAAGAGAAATGGGTAGCCTATAAGAAGGCTCTAGATTTTGTGCATCAATTTGACACAAGCTATGACCCTTTGTCCAGTTTTCACTCTTTTGAGGAAAAAACAAAATTCTTAATTCTTTCTATTGAAGATGTAATGCAAACATTGAAAGAGAAAAGGGAAGCAGTGATTAAAAATAAACCTGAGAAGGCAAGAATATTTTTATCTAGGTCTACATCTGCTAAAGCAATCCCTCCAGGTGACTATGTTTTACATAAGAAATCCAAGTACAACATGCTAGTGCCAACAACAGGGGAGCCTTCTACTTCAAAAGGAAAGAGAAAAATACAAGATGTCATATGATATTTAGGAATCCCCAAAGAAGCAAAGAGTAGGAAAGCAAGTGCAATCTAATGAGCCCTTGTATTCCCCATCTCAATCGCCTATTCATATAGGAGATGAACAAGTAGCAGTTAAGCAATTATTCTAGTTAGGGAGTCATGGGGAGATAGCTTATACTTATGATGAAATAGAGGATGGAATGCCTCAAGAGCCAGAAGATGCTGAGATGAGCATTACCACCAATGAGTTCAAAGGCAAAGAACTGGATCCTGCCATTAAACAGGCCAGTGAGGAATTCTTAGCTGATAGCAATTTTGTCACCTTAGAAGCTTTCATGCAGTTTGTGTGGAAGCAGAATATTGATAGATTTAATGCCAGATGTGAGAAGAGGAAAGGTGAACAACCCCACAAGGATGCATCTATTGTGGAGGATGAAATAAAACAAGAAATGGTCACTAATTTTAAGGCCATCACTCCTGAGCAAGGAAGGGAGATGGTAGAAAAGGCTGGTGTACTCATCCTCCCTGAATGGGATATAGAAGATGCCTTGGTTCTAGAGGCAGTCAGGAAAGAAACCAAGCCTATGGAAGGAGTAACCTTTAGCAAGGATAATGCTACTTTGGTCATGTGGTCTTTGAAAAGAGATGAAAATAAAAAGAAAAAGGATACCCCAGAGTCAAGCTACCTTGGAGGTATGATAGTGAAGAGAGTGCAAAATACTAGATTGGTGGAGGCTGCTAGCATAGTCTTAGAGACTGCAAAGTTTAGTGTTGTAGTGG
Source organism: Cryptomeria japonica (assembly GCF_030272615.1). Taxonomy (NCBI): domain Eukaryota; kingdom Viridiplantae; phylum Streptophyta; class Pinopsida; order Cupressales; family Cupressaceae; genus Cryptomeria; species Cryptomeria japonica. The sequence goes on along the minus strand of NC_081407.1, from coordinate 257,916,470 downwards.
CAGAGAAAGAAGCAATGGAAAAGGTAGTTCTCCAAACTAAGTTAGAGAATGTCCTGAAAGCCTACAATGATGCCAAAGGAGAAGTAATGAGTCGAGACACTATTATTTCTAATTTGAGAAGTCAATTGGTAGGTTAATACCATCGAGGTGAGTCCTCAACATTGATGATTGCTTCTTCTCCTATACAGCCTCCCTCTACTAGCCCTATCATTGAATTTCCACCTTCTCCTGCACCTTCTAGTTCCCAATCAGTTGAGATCACTCCTTAGGAGTTGGAGAAGCTAAAACAGACTCAAACCCTGTTTGCAAATAAATATGAAGAGAGAGTGAGGGCCACAATTTTGAGTTTTTATGACACTATAGGATCATCATTGTTGTATAATAATATGAGTAAAGTTTTGTATATGTGGAATGAGCTCAATGGAGACAAGGTTGCTCTAATGCCTATTTTGGACAAGTGGAAGCCTAGGGAGGAGGACCTAGAACTTATATGTGTGTCTTATGATGAGGCAGGGGTTGACCCTATTATCAAATCCACTTGTGATGTAACAAAGGATCTGGAAAAGTTAGCAGAAGGAGGAGATAATGTAGAGAGGAAGATCAACTTGTACAAGAAAGAGTATACTGAGCAGGTGTTTGAATTATTCCCTAAAGGTTTTGCCTGTCCAACTCAATTGAAGGACAAACAAGTATGGCTTAATGAATTAGAAGCCATCCTATCATTAAGAATAAAGGGAATCATTAGCACAGATGATACCTCCCTATTTGTCAGAATAATTGAGGATATAGAAAAGATTAAATCACACTATGGTTTCCTAAATACAGAGGTAAATAAAATGAGGAACTCTTGGAAGATATTAGCCAAGACAAAAGGGAAAGTTTTTAACTTCTCATGGCCTATTGATGACGTGAACCAGGAGTGGAAAAGAAAATATATAGTGTTGGATGTTGAGGTTCAAGAAGAAGCCGCATAATGACAACCACTAGAAAGGGGCCGTTAGAAAGTGGAAAAGATTTGATACTTCTTGTTCAAACAAGAAGTTTGTTGTAACAAACCTTTTGAAAAGGTCTAAAGCTTGTATGCATCCATGCTATTATAAATGGATACCAGGAGTAGTAAAAAATGATCACAAGAATTTGTAAAGAAACTCTGCAGAAATATCTCTGGGATTTTCTAGTTTTATAGAGAATATTCTAAGTTTTGTAATCCTTTTCAAAATTTAATATCAATATACATGTTAGGATTCCCACAGATACTGAGAAGGGGGGGGTGAATTTGTATCTAACCGGTGATAAGAATTTCTTAAGTTAAAACATGCAGAACATAAAATAGCAGTATACCAGTATGCAAGAATTAATGCAATAAACAGAATCAGAAACATCCACGTGAAAAGAACACCATAACACAAGATGTTTAACAAGGAAACCTGATGTGGGAGAAACCTCGGTGGGATTTGTGACCCACAATATTCACTCACTAGCCAACATGAGAATATTACTTACAATAGGGGCCTGCACATGCAGGAAGGCCAACTGCCTAGAGCTCACTAGTCAATGAGAAGTCACACTGACTTATAATGAGGATTATACTAATCCAAAGATCTGTACTACTTTACAATAGAATCTCCAATGCCAGATTTAGTACCAGTTCTAACTCTGTTCTTTACATATACCTTTGACCTATAATTCACACATTAGGTCTGCCTAATAGTTTTCTTTTATGCTTGCTACCTCATCTCTCTAAATGTCTACAGCGATCTCCTTTTTATACAAGTCATTTTACAATTTTCCAAGTTAGCTTACAATAATAAACAAAATATTACATATCAAAAATCCTGTCGGCCTTTATGCCGATATACATCTTTTCTTCTATGCCGGTGCTAGTGCCGGTGTAGAGTGATCTTGTTGATGCTGGTGCACTGTCTTGCTTGTGTAATGCTTTGCTGGTATGAAGTCTTGCTGGTGCCATAGGATTGCAAAGTTGCCATCAATGACAAAACCTTGAATCACACACAATGTCTCATTGGAGTGTCCATATGCCAACAATCTCCCCCTTTGGCATTGATGGCAACACTCATGAGAAATTTCAAAAGGTTGTCAAGATGTTAGTAGAGTTTGTAGTCATATCCTCAACCTTGTAGTTGGGTAGTTATTATCTGAAAAAGATCGCCCAAAATTAAGTTTATACTATCCATAAACTTTTTGCTATCTTTTATTGTTGTTTCAGTCCTCTTCACAGTACCGGTGAGATGCTATAATTGCTTTGCTGATGTTTTACTTCCCTATGCTAATGCCTCTGAGATTTCCTTCCACAGAGATGCTAGATAGTCCAATCTTGGACTCAGTTTGGATCTCAAGTGTTTTGCCTTGTTTATTATGTTTCTCTCTTTCCTGTTTAAGCAATTCTTCCTCAAAATTTGCTAACTTATCTTCAAAAATAGATAGTGAATTCGATGAGTTGACAAAATTGTCTGCAAGCTTATTTATCTCATCTTGTGTCTTGCTTATTTTTTTGTCAATATCTACAGTCAAGAAGTTTGTTTTACATGTGTCTTTATATAGATTTTTATATTCTTTTAACAAACTACACAATTCCGGTAGAAGTGTGTCAAAGTCTCTGTTACACTTCTTTATTTCTTCTTCAAAGAATTTTTGTTTCTCCTTTTCTACTATGTCCTTTACTGATTCTTCCTTTATTTTATCAATATTTCCAGAAATGTATTTACATAATGTATCCAACTGTCCTAAAGAATCTTTATTATCTATATTACAATCAGGAGCAATTATCTTCAAAATTGGTATTGAATCATCTATTGCTTTGTAAGCATGTGAGCTGCAGTCGGTTATTTTCTTAATGGATTCAAGCAATACCTCAGTCACATTAGTTGACCTGAATGTTGATGATGATCCAAGAGTCTGAGTATCGGTGGAAGTGACCATGCTTGTATTGACCTTTGGTAGGTCAGTTTGAATTTGTATTTCTTTTAGCACTGGTTTTCCTGCTTCATTGCTTACTGGTGGCATTGTTTCCTTGTGAGCCTATTCTGGAGCCTTTAGCTCTATTGGTTTCTCTGTTTGTGCCTCAGATTCCATCTTTTTCCCTGTATCCTCTACCGGTTGCTCTGTATCTCCTATTACTGGAGGCTTTTTAGCCATATCTGACTTTTTAGTTATATCTTTATCAACTGTTATGTTGATCTTTTGGGTATCAACATTTACAGTGTATAGGACTTCAGGATTTGGATTACTATCCTCTACATCCATGCTTTCTGCTACTGGTTGGTCTTCAAGAGTTGTGATTTTCACAGGTGAAGGTAGGTTGTCTTTAACCTTTATGCTTGGAGGTCCACCAACTTTGCCTTTCCCGTTGTCCTTATCCTTCTGATATACCTTAATAGGCTTGGGATTCCTGTATTCTTCTTGTTTTTCCTTTTCAACCAAGAATATGTCCCAACCATCTTTTGTTTCCTCTGTAACATTTGTAACTCTTCCTGCCATCAGTGAAATATGTCGGTGTGCAGTGGAGAAAATAGTCTAGTTTTCCTAAGCAATTAGATCATCAATTTCCTTTGGGGAGTTTACCGGATATACAACAAGTAGTTTTTCTGTTTTTATTTTCTTGTCTAATTAAATCACTCCTTGCCTTCTGGCCTCAAGTCTTTTGTATAAATCATTAGGTATTTCATTGATAACTTCCATCAAAAACTTTTTGAACATGTCCATATGCAGTATTACACTCTCCTCAACTTGCCCTTTCTCATCAACAGATACGGTGTCATAAATTTTCCCTATGTTTTTCAGTTTTCCTTCCTTTGTGATCTCATTTAGCAATATGTCTAGAGGTGCCAAGTCAGTTTTTATCTTTTTCTTTTTCTTAGGAGTTAGCTTCCTTTTAGGTGTGACCTTTCTAACCGGAGATCTCACAGCTTGTTTCTTCTGCCTTGTCCTTCTAGGTGAAGGAGTGGTTGCCGGTGAGGGATCTCTTTTCCTAACAACTCTTTTAAAATTTGTTGGCATGTCACCTTCTGAAGAAGTACCTACCGGTGATAGATGAGCTTCAGGTTGTGGGGCAGCCAACTCATCTTTAGTTATGCTAGTTTTCTTTAATACATCTTCCTTAATGGCCTTTGCTTGTCTGGATCCCTTCCTCACAAATGCCTCTACCTTCTTCACTCTTTTCTTGGACTGTATTTGGCTTTCTATGGTTTCAGCACTACCAAATACTTCTTCCTAAGGTTCATTGGGGGCTTCCAGAAGTGCTTTGGCATAAGTTTCAACTATGTGGTCATCTGTCTCATAGCCCATTTCTGTTACCCAAATTGTCCTTGGGATGATTGCTTCCATCCATATTTCATCCTTTTTAATAACAAAGCATATATCATCTTTGTATTTATCTACAATTTTTCGAGATAACCTATCCTTTTCTTCATTTTTGTCTTTAATGCTTGGAAAAAGTCATGAATGTTGTTTTCCTTGTTCTCACCCATGGTATTAAATAGTTCTGTCAATTGCTTTCCTACCGGTATGTCATATCCTAGTTCTTTATATCCTATACCGGGAACCTATTTTTTTATATGAAGCATTAGGCATACTAACAGATTTTCAAATCTAAAAGTTCCTTTCTTATCCTTCTTTATCTTTCTAAGGTTGTCTATTAGTTCATCCTTTAACCATTCATAGATGTTAATTTTTGCATTGTCTATTATCATATCATAAGCACTCTTAATGCATAAACTTGAAACTGAGTTAAGTCTATTAGCATGAGTGGCTTTGTAACTTAATATCATACTTAAGAATCTCACATTTGTATCCTTTACATCGTTAACCCTTAGAGATCTTTTATCAAATGTTGCACCTATTAGGTCTATGACTAAATCATTTGAAACCTTCTTGTTTTTGTCTGGTCTTTTACCGGTGGCCGGTAACCCTGTGACAGCCTTTACCACTTCCTTGGTGATCTTATGAATTGCATCTAACCAGAAAAATTCTCCATGAACTCTACTTAACACTATCCTAATCACATCTTTAGGAAATTCAGGAATGCTAAGGATTTATGTGAATCCTAGGGTTTCAATAACCTTGTGTTCAGCTTTAACATTGCCGGTATCATCACATATCTCAGTTTTATACATGGTTTTGATTTCCTCGTCTCCTAACTCTTCAATATTGCAGTGGATGTACATTCTAGAGTCTTCAGCATATACAACACCTTTAGGAATTTGAGAAAATGCACCTAAGGTATCATCCTTCTTTGCTATTTTGGGGACTAATTGAAATACAGGCCTAGGTCTTTTAATTACTTCCACAATAGTAGGGTTCGCTATGTATTCAATTGCAGAGGTGGATGCCATGATTAAATACCTTTTTCTATCTTGGATGAATGATTGCTTGGAGTGTGCTTGCTTCTTGCTTGAAATGCCTTAGCTCGGAATCTTCGCGCTTTTTGAAAGTTTGAAATAAACCTTATTTTATAAAGTCTTTTTCACTATCTACCACATTAATTGCATGTCGGTTAAGTATTCACTTAACATTGTTTTCCGGTTAAGTAATTTTCAACTTCTTATCTCTAACCGAGGGAATAATAGCACATGTGTCATTAGATTGCCAAACCCTCAAGGAAATTTTCTTCAATTAGATGAAGAACTTCCTACCGGTGGAGCACTGCTCTATCCTGCCGATGAAGCATCACTCTGTCCTGTCGATGAAGCATTTGTTGGTTCTACCGATGGAGGAGTATTCCCAATGTTTAGATTAGCTTTTCTAATCCATTGCTTTGGGAATTCTTGCTTGACCTCTTCAACTTTTTCTTTTCCTTTCAAGCTAGCACTTTTGTTGTCTACCAGTGTACTTTTACTTCTACAAAATTTAGCAATATGCCCAATCTTGTTACATGCATAACAAGTTACATTATTTTTCTGAATAGCTTTCCCATAACCTATGCCGGTTTGTGTTCTGCATTGATTAGATAAATGTCCAAATCTTCCACAAACATAACATCTCATATTCATTCTGTAGTTTTCAGAGTTATGACCAACTTTGTTGCATTTGGAACATTGACCGGTGGGTGTATTGATATTCTGATAATTCCTAGATCTACATTCATTTGCCCTATGACCATACCTATTATAGTTAAAGCATTTTCCATTAAATTTATAAGCATTAGGTGGTCTTACTGGTTTGCTGTGATCTTGAGTATTTGCAGTACCAAAGGTTTCTCCAACTTCAAAGCCAATTCTAGAGGTGTCACCCTTAGGTTTTTGATTCTTCAATAAGGTACCAAGTTCTTCTGAGCTTTTCTTGAATTTTTCTTTATGTTGATTTGCAGTTTCCAATTCCCTTTCCAAGCTTTCTTTTTGTCTCATTAGTTCATTTGAGTCATTCTGAGTATGCATCAGATTTGTCTTCAACATGTCATTTTCATAGCTAAGTCTTGTGTTCTCATTTTCTGCATCACTTAGTCTTCTGGACAATTCTTCTTAATTCTTCTTTCTATCCTCAATCTCTTTGCAAAATCTCATAGTCATATCCTGCATTTCATTTTTTGTTGTCATGATCTCTTGTTTCAGCTTGCTTATCATATCATTAAGAGATTCCTTTTCATCATTCTCATTTTGCAATTTTTCATAAAGTTCTCTTCTCTTATTTCTTGTAACAGTAAGATTTTCTTGAAGTACCTGAATGATATCTTGAGCTGCTCTTAAATCATCTTCTAATTTGATATTTTTCAACTTCTTTGCATCATAGTTAGTAATAGCTCCTTCAAGTTGCTTCATTAGATTTTCCATCTTTACCGGTGTCAAGATCTTCCTCAAGTTGTTAGGCTTCTGAAAATAGAAGACTAGGATCTGATACTAATTGTTAGGATTCCCACAGATACTAAGAGGTGGGGGGGTGAATCAGTATCTAACCGGTGATAAAAATTTCTTAAGTTAAAACATGCAGAACATAAAATAGCAGTATACCGGTATACAAGAATTAATGCAATAAACAGAATCAGAAACATCCACATGAAAAGAACACCATAACACAAGATGTTTAACGAGGAAACTTGGTGTGGGAAAAACCTTGGTGGGATTTGTGACCCACAATATTCACTCACTGGCCAATAAGAGAATATTACTTACAATAGGGGCCTACACATGCAGGAAGGCCAACTGCCTAGAGCTCACTGCTCAATGAGAAGTCACACTGACTTACAATGAGGATTGTACTAATCTAAAGGTTTGTACTGCTTTACAATAGCATCTCCAATGCCAGATTCAGTACCGGTTCTAACTCTGTTCTTTACATATACCCTTGACCTATAATTTGTACATTAGGTCTACCTAATAGTTTTCTTTTATGCTCGCTACCTCACCTCTCTAAATGTCTACAATGATCTCCTTTATATACAAGAGTCATTTTACAATTTGCCAAGTTGGCTTACAATAATAAACAAAATATTACATATCAAAAATCTTGTCAGCCTTTATGCCGGTATACGTCTTTTCTTCTGTGCTGGTGCCGGTGTAGAGTGATCTTGTTGATGCCGATGCAGTGTCTTGCTTGTATAATGCTTTGTCGGTATGAAGTCTTGTCGGTGCCATAGGATTGCAAGGTTGCCATCAATGACCAAACCTTCAATCACACACAATGTCTCATTGGAGTATCCATATGCCAACAATACAGACCATGAACTTTCGAGCTTAGAATTTGTGTTGTCTTCTGGTTTTCTTTCAATAATTTATTGGTTTCAACTTGGGTAATCTAGGGTTATTCATTTGAACATGGATTGTAATGTAGTCTTTAATAGATGTGTTTCTTAGCTTTTCTCTTTAGGAGGGAAATTAAATACGCAGGAAATATCTCTGTCAGTAGGTTACTTTGTTGGAGACTTTGAATTTGATGAACACTGTCTAGACCAATAAGGAAAAACTCTTATATATGTCAGGCATGTATGGGTTTGATAGAAGCCGAGGTGAGTAGATGTATGGAGATGTTTAAATTGTGAAATCCTTGTTTAACTTAGACAACTCTATAGCCTGGATAAGGCATTGGTATCAGTTGTAGCTATCTTTCTACATTTCTTGTAGATCAATACTAAACATGAGCATAAGCTTTATTTCATTATTTCAATTTGTGTTAAGGTGATAAGATTCATTGGTTTTGGACTGGTTTACTGTGGATCTATTTTAAAAGTGTGAATTCATTCACAAGAGGTATACCCACCTGAACTTTGGATAAGTTCAAAGTGTAGAAGGTTCTTAAAACCTTGTCATATGTTGCTCTAAGGTTCTTTTTCCTTGATCTCTCTATTTGCAGACAGAGTTATTAATTTCTTAAAGGGGATAAAAAGGGAATTTGAATTTGGGAACAACAAAAGTGGCAACTCTGCTAGGGAGAGTTATAGTGTGAATCCAGATGCAAATTGGCACTTGGATTAGTTCAGAATATTACTTGGATGTCTGTGTTCAAAAGTGTGTACCTGGCTTTTGATTCATGTGTTCCTTTCTCTCTCTGAAAATCTTCATGATTTTAATTTGTAAAGATTGGCAAATTTTCTATTTAAAGCTTGTTTCCATATTTCCCACAGTCTTTGTGCGTGGTGACTCTGATAATCTTAACCACTCCTTTCAAAATAATTGAATTTCTTTAAGGAAACAAGCATAATGTAGGGAGGAAAAAACACCAGATCTTTCATGAAGAAGCATCCTCGTGAGACGTTGCAGGAAGGATTACCTGAATAGTCACATAGAGGTTAGAAGAGAATAGTGGTTCATGAAGCATTAAATGCTACTTGGGTGCAGAAAAGCACAAATATGGGTAAGATATCTGACAGACCTATTTATGCAAATTCAAATTCATCTTCTCGCGAATCTGAGAATGATATTTTAGGCTTCCATTCTGGTTTATTTGGGAATTTAGAAGATGTCCATTGTTCAAATCAAAGGATATCACATGCTAGTTTCTCTGGGAAGGACCGGAGTAGTTCAAGCATAGTCAGAGATTCTATACCTAGAACAATTGATGGAAACATTAGTTTAATCAATATTGATCAAGTCAATATCTCAGACTCTGAAGAAATCTTCCCTGATGAAGATAAAGTATCCTAGGAAATAGAGGACCTGAACAGAAGAGTCCATCATTTGATCTCCTTAAGAGCACAAAAAGAAGCAAATAAGGAGAGAGAAGTAAAAGCAAAGTTGATGGAGAGAGATAGAATCCTAAGACAAATTGCTAACCTCAAGTTGCTTGCCCAAGAAAAGGCCAAGAGTGAAGATGAAGGTCCTACGATTAGAGATATCCTAATTCCCAAGGCCAAACCAACATATAAGTCAATAGTCCAACCAAGTAAGGAAGTTCTTAGTAACCCACAGCCTGCTAAAAATGATGTTGATAAAGGAAAGCAGAAGTGCATGGAAGATGGGTCTAGATCTAAGACTACCATGGAGATCTCTCACAAGATTTCAACACATGAAAGGGAGATGGAGATGATGAGAAAAGAGAAGGAAGATTTACAAATGGAATTAGAAAAGGCTAAACTAGAAGCCGCTAATCAAGAAGTCAAAAGGAAGATTAGCTATCTGAAAGCACCCCCCATCACATTCATGATAAACCTGTTCCTCAGCAAATCCCCCTCCCTCCTGTTAAAATTCAACCAACTCTGCCTGTTAATACTACAACAACCAATCAAGACTTTGGTACTAACCAAGGTAGCCAGATCTCTCTAACTCAGCACCCCAATGTAAGAATGAACATGGGTAATAACCATGTTGTTAACCCATTCCAAAGAAGACCTATTAACTTAGAACTATATAGGCAGCTCTTTTTTGATGGAATCTGTTATCACTGTTTAAGAAATGGGTTTTCTTTTCCCATGATTGGCTAAGTTTTTGAAATTTTGAGTTAGGTGTGCTATTAATTGCTTCAAATCTATGTTATGTCTTTAAGGGTTAAGGGTTTATAGTTTTAATCACTCAAATGTCTGATTAAAAGCCTCTAGCTTCTATTTCTACGTTACTTTATTCACTTAAGTAATGGGTCTTGGGGTCGTGTGAAGTGTCCCCCCTTGTTATTTACCTAGGCAGTCGTTAAATAATTGTAAAAATTTTACGCCTTATGCCTTTTTCCTTCTAATGTTGTCAGGTCTAGTAAATGTCGTGCAACTTTCAGATGAATCTACAACTTTTGCTATTTCGTTAGGCGAAGTTGCGGGTGCATTAAGCTATGTGAAATAACGAAAGGAAAAATCATGTTCGATTGTGTGCATTAGATCAAGTTTAACGAGACTCCATCTCGCTTTGAATGTAATGGCTGGCGTTGATTCGCAGCTGAAATTGAGCGAGTAAATTACCTTTCGTGAAATGGCAAAAAGTTTTGGCGAGACCCAGTGGTGAAGACTTTCCCATGGCTAAAAGGTGATCAAGTTTAAAAGAAATCGATGGCTCGCATTGTTTCGCGGCTGATAGATGCTCACATGTTATGCTCTACGAAACAGTGAAAGGTTTTTTGGCCCGAGAAAAACAGGTTCATAAGAAGCACAACAGATGCGCAGGTCCTCAAGATCTAACAACTAGCACAGTTTCGCAGGAGAAAGATGCTCGAAAGATAGCTTTCACGAAACAACGAAATGACATGGCATTCCAAGCAAGCAGTCCAGCTGGTTGAGATGGCAAGTAAGATAATGACACGTGGCCGAAAATCAAAGTGGTCAGCAAATTGGATTTAAGGACTAAAGGGTGGGTCAAAGAAGATGAGTCATGTTGTGGGATAAGAAGTGACCTGGTAGATATAGGTGGCAAGGATGAGGTGGATCCCGATGTTTTCTCTTAGCAAATAAAAGGTTGACATGTCAGTTCAGGAATGACTAGACACCAGGTGGATAAAGCTAAGTCAAACGACCCACGTCTACCGGATTCAAGTAGGTTGTTAAGCATCAGGTAAGTTTGATATGATCTAATGGTTCGCATCAATTCGTGAAGGTAAGGTGCTAGTGTTTTAAGGTCTGCAAAATGGCGAAAGAGCTAGTGGGCTCGAAGAAACAGATAAAGTATAAAGATAAAAGAGGATACACTCTGTTTTGATCCAAGGGTTCTCGTTGCTTTGCGGCTACAAATCAACTGAGGATTAAGGCCTGTGAAATGGTGAAAGAGAAAGAGAGGTTCTTCCCAGTATGATGTGGAGTGATAGCTGTTACTTCTTGTAAAGCTTGATGGTGATGTGCCGATTGACACATAGTTTGAAAAGGTGATTAAGGGCCCGCCAAGGTGTAACCGATGGTTATGTAGGAAGTAAGACACATGGTTGACTCTGAACTAAACCTGAAGAGTTTTCCAGGGCTAATGGCCAAGTGCCACATGGCATTTGTTAACCAGTGAATAAGTGGGGTAAATAATGTCTGGATAAAGGTTTCACTTAAAAGATGGTCATCTCAAGATTGATCCAACACTTCTTGTTGTTTCGTGGCCCGAAGATGTAAGCGGATTAACCTCTACAAAATAGCAAAAAACCATTAGTCATCAAGATGAGGCATGGTTAGTGAAAAAGTTAAAGGTCCCGATAGGAGTTAAAGGTCAGGCGGTTAGAGTTCCATCTAACGCTTGGCATAGCTTCGTGAAAGGAAAATGCTTGGGGGATAAAGCTTGCAAAATGGCAAAAATGTGGTAGGGCCCGATGCAAAGGCAAAGAGGTTAAAACAGTGTAAGGACCGATTAGCTCTCATCTAATCAGACAGCTGGCATGATTTTGTTTGGCAAAAGAGCAAAAAGAAAATATGCAGGCATGTTATGACCCGTTGGAGTGAAATTTTTGAATTCTTCTATGAATTCAATTTTGAAAGGACGGCCGAAGCATGCGGTATCAATGTCGCAATTAAGAGCCCGACTACCGTATATGATCTCACATCAATTGAATCAAGGCATCATTTTGAAAAATTGTTACAGAGAAGCAGTTGTAGAGTAGATTTCTTCAGTTGCAGAGCAAATTTCTTCAGTTGCAGAGTGGATTTCTTCAAGCCAAATATAGGTTCTCTTGTACTCTTTCTTGGCAATTACTTGACAGTGTGCTTTAATTGGGGTTTTGATTTGTTACAGAACAATTGGGGCTAGTAATTAAATTGCTTGCATAGTTTTTTAAGATGGCACCTAAAAGAGAATTCTTAGGAAAGGTTAATTACCAAGAGAGGTCTATCTATGATGATTTCCTAGAATAGTTGACAATGTCAACTAATGTGGCAGCAAAGGTAAAGGAATTAGTGCCAAGAGCTCCTCTCCTAAAGATAGGAGAGGGATTGTATGACAAGGGCAACTAGCTAAGAGATCCTCAAATTGGGTTGTCTGGGTTGGGATTATTTAAGGTTGGATTTGGTATGAGAAATTCCCCAGCCCCAATGAACAGTATCTAGGAGTTGGACGTAGGCAAATTGGTGGTCCCTGGAGTATTCATGGATGTGGATCTCCTAACTCAGATTGTACACAACTATGACCCAATCACAAGAAGTGTTAAGGATATAAGTGGAAAAACCCTCATTGAAATAAATAATGAGGAGTTCAGAAATGCTTTTGGGCTTAGTGAATTTACCAATTTTTTAGAAACTATTAATTTTAAATCACTAGCTCAGGTTTACACTGTGCAGAGGAACCACCTTAGAAATGGGCCTTTTAAAGAATTCTTTGTGAAGATAGGCGAGTTAACAGCAGTTGGACCTAAAACTGAGGAGCATTTCTCTTTAAATCTATTCACCCTTAGGGCCAAAGGATTATACTGGTCACTCTGCCAAATTCTAGGAGAAGATGCTAAGGCAAATATGCCAACTCATTACATGTTAATGATTGCTCAAATTTTGAACCCTTCTTTGGCAGTGACCTTTGATTATGCTTCCTATATCACTAATGCCATCCATGAAGGCTTGATAGGAATAAAGAATGGGAAAGTGGATAGACCTTTTGGATGGTACTCCCTCATGCATTTATTTTTATTCAAGGGTGGTGACTTTTTTGCAAATGGAATGGATAATGTGAAAGAGAAAGATGGAGAGAAGATGCTAGTGTAGTTATGGAGTACAGTGTTGTAATGGGACAAAGAAGATGCTAGCTTCTTAAAGTTTGATAAGTGTTATGCATCTAAGATTAGGACTCTTATCTGTTCAAAGAATCCAAGAGTCCCTAAGGTTCTTTTGGAATTCATTAGGCCAAAAGAGTTTGCTGAGAATGTTAAAATTGTCCACAATTGGGGTGATATCTACTTATACCCTATCTCCATAGTTTTCAGAGTATATGGCTTCAAATGCACTCCATTTTTGTTGCCCTATCAAGTCCCTCTTAAAGTGGGAATTGCAGAGATCCTCAGGCAAATTGGTAGTGTGCAAGAGGCAGAGTTAATAGACAAAGGTAAAGGGACCATTTTCCCTATAGCTACCATAGCACATCAATTTGTAATAATTAAAGGAGGTTGGAAGTATTTTGAAGATTTCCTTCAACCATACCACTTTTCAACTGCAGTATCCCGGTGTGCTGACCCTGAAGATTTCTTCAATGACAAGTTTAGAAAGAGGGAAATATGTAGAGGTAGACCCCACCAATTCCAGTTTCCTAAAGACCTCATTAGGAATGAGTTTGATTTAGATGAGAAAGAGCTGAGGAAGGAAAAGTGGGTTGCCTACAAGAAGGCTTTAGACTTTGTGCACTAATTTGACACTAGTTATGACCCTTTGTCTAGCTTTCACCCCTTTCAAGAGAAGATAAAATTCTTAATTCTTTGTTTTGAGGATGTGATGTAAACATTGAAAGAAAAGAGGGAGGTTGTAATTAAGAACAACCCCAAGAAAGCAAGATTAGTTCTAAATAGGTCTACATCTGCCAAAGCAATCCCTCCTGGTGATTACATGTTACATAAGAAGTCCAACTACATTGTGTTGATGCCAACAATAGGGGAGCCTTCTACCTCAAAAGGGAAGAGGAAGATATAGGATGTCATTGAAATTCAAGATAGCCCAAAGAAAAAAAGAGTGGGAAAGGAAGTAAAATCAGATGAACCCTTGTATTCCCCATCTCAATCCCCTATTCATATAGGAGATGAACAGGTAGCAACTGAACAACTATTACAGTTAGGCAGTCTTGGAGAGATAGCATACACATATGATGAAGTGGAAGAGGGAATTCCAGAAGAGCCCCTTACTGCTAAGATGAACATCACTACTAATGAGTTCAAAGGCCAGGAGTGGGATCCTGAGATCAAGCAAGCCAGTGAGGATTTCCTGGCTGATAATAACTTTATCACATCAGGAGCTTTCATGCAATTTGTGTGGAAGCAAAATATTGATAAATTTAATGCTAGGTGTGAAAAGTGGAAAGGTGAGCAACCCCACAAGGATTCAGTTGTGGTGGAGGAAGAGATAAAGCAAGAAATGGTTGATGAGTTTAAGACCATCACTCCTAAGCAGGGACGAGACATGGTAGCACAGGCTGGGGTACTCATTCTCCCTGAATGGGACACAGCAGATGCCTTGATTTTAGAGGCAGTAAGAAAAGAGACCAAACCTATGGAGGGAGTCACTTTCAGCAAAGATAATGCTGCACTAGTCATGTGGTCTCTTAAACAAGATGAAAATAAGAGAAATAAGGACACCCCAGGGTCAAGTTACCTTGGAGGAATGATAGTGAAAAGAGTGCAGAGAACTGGGGTAGTGGAAGCTGCTAGCACTGTGCTAGAGACTACAAAGTTTAGTGTTGCAGTAGCAGAAAGAGAGGCTAAGGAAAAGGCAGATCTCCAAGTTAAGTTGGAGACAATTTTAAAAGCTTACAACAGTGCCAAGGAAGAGGTAAGGGGTAAAGATAGTATCATCACCAAGCTACAAAGCCAGTTGGTGGGACAATACCATCAAGGTGAGTCCTCAACATTGATGATCTCCTCTTCTCCTACAAGACCTCCACCTACCAGCCCCATTATTGAATTCCCACCATCTCTAGCACCTTCTAGTTCTCAGTTGATTGAGATCACTCCCCATGAGTTGGAGAATTTAAAACAGGCTTAGGCCCTATATGTAAAGAAATATGAAGAGAGAGTAAAGGCTAAAATTTTAAGTTTTGTTGACACTATAGGGTTGTACACTAAGAAATAGGAAATCATCACAAACACGATAAACGTACTAATCATTAGCTCAATCATGAAAGAAAATTTGCAATGATCTATCCTAAACACATTCAATAGAGACATAAAGATAAAACATTCAAAAAGATTATGCAAACCAGATGTAAATACAAATGTTTCCTTCATGCGGCTCCATTGTTCTTCTTTCCTCTTCAAATAGTTTGGTTGTGGATCTCACCTACAAGTGCACATACATGATTGAAAGCAAGTAGATAAGAAAATTGCTCAAAAGTACTCGAAGCGTGATTGATTAGAAATTCGATAATCTGATTAGGGGTTCGATTGAAGAAATTCATCCAATTTATAGAGAAATTGGAGAAAAAGATCAAATTAGCATGATTCAATTCAAATGGAAATTGCAAATCAATTATGTCAATTATGACAAATTATGCACTTTCTATGCAAAATTTGTTGATTGATAATTTATGACAAATTATGACAAACTTCTATGTCAAAAATTAATTGATTGTCAATTATGACAAATTATGACAAATTTCTATGTCATTTCCATGAATTTAGGAGAGAAATAGGAGGAAAATTGAAATTAGGAATTAGAAAATTAGGAAATTAGAAAATGAGGAATTTAAGAAATTAGGAAAAAGATGAAATTGATGAAAATTAGAAATTAGGTAAATTAATTAATAATTTATCATTTATTAATTAATTCACAAAGAGGAATAATTAGCCAATTAAATGAACATTTAATTGCGACGAGAAGACTTAGGATAAATAAATAATTTATTAATCCTAAAGGAGGAAATGACAAATCAGGTTAAATGATTAAATCACGAAACCCTAGAAGATGAATTAGGTCTTGATGAAAGATAATTGACTTGATCATGATTTTCAATTGATAAATGACCAATGTGATAAATGATTTCATTGAGAAAATGCGCCAATTGACGAGGAACAATGACAAATTGATCCAAATTGACACGATTGAGAAGGACGACGATTGATGACAAATCGATTGTGAAATGACAAGATTGACATAAAGACAAGGATTGATGACAAAATAGATTGCCAAACGACAATATTGAAAATGACCACGATCGATGACAAATCAATCGCAAAATGACAAGATCGAACATGACAATGATCGATGACAAATCGATCGTTAAAACGACAAGATTGAAAATGATAAGGATTGATGATAAATCGATCACCAGATGACAAGATTGATAAGAGGACAACGATCGATGACAAATCGCTCACAAGATTGACAGGAGGACAAAACCCTTAATTAGGATTGACGATGTCCAAAATAATGACAAATGAGCATGCACATTGATGCAATAAGATAAGATCGATTAAAATCATGACTAGAGATTGTTGTCGACAAGACCAAATTCGAAAGTGAGATAAATGAAGAATGTAGAAGAATGACTCAATGTTCACAAATGATAAAGACCAAGTGCGTGACATAGGAGAAATGTTAATGCGACGCAAAAACCTAAAATGAGGCAATGCGCAAATGTTAAAGTATGACTCCGCAAGCGTTGACCATTTTTAGGTGTCTACATTTTGCCCCTCTTTGAGACAATGCGATTCTAAGCATTGTTTCAAGGAACAATAATGAAAATGCCCTAGACCATGACACTGCCATATGCATGCCCCCTCGAGGAATTGGCCGGAAGCATGCAAAAAAGAGGCCAATTGATCAATAAGAATGATAGAATCGAATGGACTGACAATCAGATACCGGATGCATGAAGGACAAGCAATTTAAGATGCAAAAGACCGTGACCAACATAAGATGGAGAGGGTACACGTCCATCTATGCACTGACAAAGATCTATAAATGAGACCAAGAGAGGTGAAAAGAGCTCATTTGCACTAGACAAAGAGGAGGATTTGTTGCTCTGGACAAGGACATTTACAGATAGATGGCGAACATTCCAATGGTGGATCACCTCAAGGAACGTGTACATACTTATAAACAACCGGACGATGCAGGAGCAGCGGTATGGATCTCAAAAACCCATGTTTTCAATTTCATGAATTTTGATTACTTGCGGGACATTGTGGGGCCCACAGGGGATGCAGAAAAGGACTCGTGCACTTGTGTAGGGTCTTCTGCACTTGTGTAGAGAGACACAAGCATAGGTTACCTGACACAGGTGCAGGTTCCTTGACATAGGTGCAATTGTGCAATGCAAACCCTAATTTTGGTCAAAATGACATGTAAATGATCCAAAAAAAGGGGATAAGGGTAAGATAGGTCAGATTAGATGAAAAACACCCTGATTGGACATGAAAATGAGGAAATGCAACCCATAGGAGTAAACCCTAAAACTGACAAAATGTGCCCCAATTGTGATGCAGAGTTGACAGTATCCGTTGATCACACGGGAGAACCGACCTGACTGCTTCATGCTACGACACAGACTCAGGAGCACAGAGAGAGATACCTTAGTAGGACTTGGGATATACTATGTCACATTCATGCCCAAGATTAGGGCAAACACAAGACTGCTTACTGCATTGGCAGAGCGATGGCATTCAGAGACTTCCTCTTTCCACCTGGCGACTGGAGAGGCGACGGTGACACTAGAGGATGTATGATGTATCCTCCGCATTTCGATTCATGGAGAGATGATAGAGTATGACCCAGTGACAGGAAGAGATGCATTGTGCAGATTGTTTGAGTGCAACACAGATGATCTGGATATCGTTGAGAGGGAGATTGGCTAGGAGACCATGGCATCAGAGTATGATCGACGATATGTGGTGATAGTTGTGGTTATAGCATGCCTACTAGCAAGAGACAGACGAGGACATGGATTCCCTATTGGATGGGGAAGAGTGCTAGAGCGGATGGCGATAGAGGGGATAGTGTATGCATGGGGACCATGTGTACTGGCTATGCTATATTTTTAGCTGCATCAGATAGTGTATCAGGGAGTGCAGACTTTGAGCTGTGGAGTTACACTGCTACAGGTATGGGCTTTTGAGCACATAGCCATATGTTGACCGATCACAAATAGACAGGTAGTACCACACCAACCATATGTGTACTGCTATGGGGGAGCACTGAGATAGGGTCCTTTTGGATACATACTATATTGGCAACATGATCTAGATCGACTGAGAGAGTTCATATGGAGGCCATATCATGATTGCTCGGGATGGTCAGATGATAGTGAGGAGATACCATATTGTAGACAAGAGAGGTACCTGATTGGGTGACCAGTGAATCACCAGAGAGTAATTGAGTTGTACCTACCAAAGAGAGTCAGACGATAGTTTGGAGAGAGGCAGGATGTACCTAGGAGGACTGCACACTTTGCCCGATCTCACAGAGAGACGAGTCAGTGGGGGAGTATGATTCAGCCACACATAGCATATGCAGACTTCTTACAACTGCACCAGAGATAGTGGGATTGGGGATTAGATGTGGCAGATGTCGGGACAACAGAGGAGTATGAGAGGTGGTTTGCATGACGACGACCAGTGCCATTGATAGATCCAGATATTCCAGTACTGAGGTGATAGGAGGACTTCCCACTCATAGGAGAGGAGGAGGGAGATGATGAGGACTAGGAGGAGGAGGACAATGATGAGGATGGGGATGATGAGGATGGAGACGAGGATGGTGGGGATGATGAGGATGAAGATAAGGATGAGCTAGATTCAGGCAAGCAGGAGGCATTGCAGGATATACCCATAGAGCCAGAGACAGCTAGGACAGAGGAGATGGAAATGTGCAGGGCTACCATAGCGAGTCAGCAAGATCACATTACAACTTTAGAGAGACAGCAGGAGCAGTTCAGAGCGGAGATAGCTAGACTCACAGCGGCTCGAGATACAGCAGTTGCTCAGGCACAACGAGAGGAACAGAGAGTCACTGAGTATATTGGGTCGATTCGGGATACCAATGTACGAGAGATGGCACAGATACTGGTAGAGACTGGAGAGGAGATACACCATTGGAGGACACTATATGAGAGTGCAGTTCCACCAGAGCAGAGAGCACCTTCATATCGGGCACGATCGAGGATAGAGAGAAGGGCACGCTCTCATAGGTCATTGAGCGGCATGGGGGTGAGTGGACCTATGAGACCACCACAGCCAGGCCAGGAGGGATATCATCTGCGAGACATGCTAGGGATGAGGAGGACAGAGGGAGCACCCAGTGATAGAGGCACGTGCTCCTTATGACTGACAGTGGACATTATGTAGTTTGACATTTTTGTAGTCAGCCTGCGGGCCATACTTAGGACAGACAGTCCAATTTTGTACTCCGATATTATTGTGATATATGATATGATATGCATCAATATGATGGGATGCAATGTGTTATGACTTATGTGATTTTCCATGTATGGATGACTTATGCAGTATTTATGTACCATTGTAGATCATGTATGGATGTATTTTTTTTATGTGTTTTTGATACATTTATAATATGAAATGGATAAAATGCTTGATGTGATGCTTAATGTAATGCAAATGTACTAACCAATGAATGCAGGATGCAGCATGTATGTTTGCGGGGAAATCAGAGCACTAGACCGAACTGACTATCCGAGCTGACGGAAGAAATGTTAGTAAGAAGAAAATGAGACAGAGGAAATTAGAGACAAAGAAAAACTTGCTTTCAGTAATGCACTTTGTAGGTGAGAACCTTTATTTTTATGTAGCAAAACAGATGCATAGCATCATGGCATTGAAGGCCAGAGCTAAAATGCAACCCTCTTTGCAAAAGACAGACACATCACAGACAAACAACAATCACAAAAAAAAGAAAGGGACCATGAACCATCCCGGTCACTCTAAATCACTCAGTGACATCATCGAGCAACAAAGGAGCATGATCGAAGATAAATCAATAGAAAGATAAGATGCACAAATTCCAACAAATCAAACAAACATCTTGATCTTCATTGTCAAAAGTTGAAAGCATTGATAGGACAATCATGCTGTCTAGTTTCAGGACATGCGGTACCCCGTCTAAGACAGGACACAGTCTGGTTTCGAGTATACCACACCCTGTATAAGACCCATGATAGTGTGCCAAGGACAAACGATGTTGAGGTTGATTGATATGACAATTCGGATCAGTTTGAATGTCTGGTTTGAGTGAAAAAGTTCATCTGTTTAAGCGTGATTTCATTAAAGCATGAGTGTCGTTGGATGGATGCTCGGTGATTTGTCTTATGCACAAAAGGGGATATTTATTGACAAAATCCTTGTGTTTTGGATTTTAATGTTTTGAAATGTTTTTGTTCATTTTTTCAGGACTTTATTTGATTTTTTTTGGATTATTTCAAGACGTTATTCAATTTTTATTTTTTTATTTTTTTTTCAAGACATTTTTAAATTTTTAAGAGATTTTTTCAGGACATTTTTAAATTTTTAAGAGATTTTTTTAAGACATTTTTAAATGTAAAAGTTCCAGTGATTGATCATGACAAGGGGAACACACCCAATGCACATCTGAAAGACATGCATAGACCGGGACCAAAACATATGTACAAGCAACCAGAGTATGCAAGACAATGATGTTGACCAACAACAGGCCTGGAATAGAACATTGGGTCAAGACAAAGATAGACGTGAGAAATTGGCCAAGAGAAAGCATAGCTTATAGGTCATGATAGATGACGGAGCAACAATCTCATGTTACACATGGTGCCTGTTTGCCAGGTTTTCACCAAGGTACTTGCCCCAAATGCCTGTTTGCCAGGTTTTCACTAGAGGGCGAACCATTTTTCTTTACTTTTTTGCTTTTTCACTTTTTTTTTTTTTTTGCATTTTTTGTTTTTTCCATTTTTTTGTATTTTTTTTTGTTTTTTTCCATTTTTTTGTATTTTTTCAGGATCATATTTGAAGAAGTACTGATAGAAAGTTATGCCCAGTACTTGCGAAGATGCATGTTGTTTATAGGATCGGACAGAGGTTCACCTTCTGGGGTAGCAAGCTGATATGCCCCCGAGCCATAGGGTGCAGTCACTATGAAAGGACCAACCCAATTAGGTTCAAACTTGCCTTTGATGATGTCAGTAGACTGTGCATTCTTGGGATTTTCCTTTAAAACTAGATCTCCCACTTCAAAGTGTCTCCCTTTGACCTTCTTATTATAAGAGCGACGGAGACGGTTTTGATATGCTTGCAAATGTGTCAGAGCTGTCTGACGTTTCTCATCTAACATCTCAAGCTGATGCAGCCGAGAGACTCTGTGTGTCTTGTCATCAATCAGATGTTGCAAGGAAACACGCAAGGAAGGAATCTCCACCTCCAAAGGTAAAATAGCTTCCACACCATACACCAAGGAATAAGGTGTGGCACCAGTAGGTGTGCAGATAGAAGTGCGATAGGCCCATAGTGCTGGATTCAACTGTACATGCCAATCTCGACCAGTGTCATTGACGACCTTCTTCAGGATCTTGATAATGGTTTTATTTGATGCTTCGGCTTGACCATTCCCCTGTGGATAGTATGGACTGGAGAAATGGTGTTGGATATGAAACTTTTCATAGAGTTCTTTAACATCTTTATTCTTGAAGGGACGACCATTATCTGTGACTATGGCAAGGGGAACCCCATACCAGCATATGATATAATTCAGCAAGAATTTTGAAATTTGGACACCAGTGATATAAGTCATGGGGATGGCCTCGATCCATTTTGTGAAATACTCTGTGGCTGTAATGATGAACTTGTGTCCATTTGCAGATGTCGGTTGAATCTTGCCAATAAGATCCAATCCCCATTGAGAAAATGGCCACAGAGATATGACAAAATGAAGCTCTTGGGCTGGTGCATGAATGTAGTTTCCATGAATCTAGCATTTGTAGCACTTCTTAACAAAATCATGAACATCGTTTTCTAAAGTGGGCCAATAATACCCATCACGAATCAACTTTTTGGCTAATCTCAGACCATTGAAATGGCCTCCACATATACCATCGTGAACCTCGTGTAAAGCCATTTGTGCTTTGTCAAAATCCAAACACCTGAGGAGGGTATGGTCAAAGGAACGACGGTAAAGGGTGTCGGCGATGATGACATATTTGGCTGTCTATCGGATAAAGGCTCAGCATTGGTTAGTGGAAAGGTTGGGTGGTAAGGTTTGGGATTTCAAATATTGATATATGTCATTGTACCATGGGGAGTTGGGACCAACAAGAACGCACATCACATCTGCTGTCGGAATGTCAAAAGAAGGAACCAGCAATTGTTCAACTAAAAATTTACATTTGTCCATATTGTGGGGCATATTCAACATGGAAGCAATCATAGCCATCGCATCTGCCGACTTGTTTTGCATTCTTGGAACTTGACTGAAATGGATAGCCGTGAATTTGGTCTTGAAGAAATCTACCATGTGCTTATAGGGAATAAGCTTTTCATCTTTTGTTTCGTATTCATCATTCACTTGATGGATGACTAATTGAGAATCTCCATAGACTTGCAAATGTGTGATGTTCCAGTGGACTGCTACTCGGAGTCCTGTAACTAGTGCTTCATACTCTGCAATGTTATTGGTACAATGAAAAGTTATTCTGTAGTACTTTGGAATAGCATCACCTTGAGGGGTGACAAACAAGATGCCTGCTCCGGACCCAAACTTGGTATGGGATCCATCAAAGTATAACTTCCATTCATTAGAGGATGTGAGAGCAAAGACTGATTCATCTGGAAAATCGGTCAACATGGGATGATCATCAGAAATAGGAGCCTCTACAAGTTGATCTGCTATGACTTGTCCTTTTATCGCCTTTCGCTCCATATACTCAATGTCAAATTCACTGAGAATCATGACCCACTTTGCTAGGCGACCCATCAAAGTTGCTCGGCTAAGCAAGTATTTTAGGGGATCAATTTTTGCAACCAACAATGTTTGGTGGCTTAACATATAACGTCAGAGCTTCTACGTTGCAAATACCACTGCTAAACACGCCCTTTCAATAGTTGAATAATTTAGCTCATAGCCTACCAGTGTCTAGCTGATATAGTAAATAGCTCACTCTTTACCGTTCTCATCTTGCTGGGCCAAGTGAACTCCTAATGCCATTTCAGTTGCAAAAATATACAATATGAATGGCTTTCCATCTATCGGAGGCATCAGAATAGGTGGCGATAGCAAATAGTCTTTGAGAGCTTGAAAGGCTGATTGACATTGCTCAGTCCATTTGAAAGCGACACCTTTGTACAGTAGATGTTGGAATGGATGACAATTGTCGGCCAACTGAGCTATGAAGCGGCGAATTGACTGGAGCTTTCCTTGCAGACTTCTTAATTGCCTAAGGTTTGAAGGTGGAGGCATATCCATTATTGCTTTAACCTTGGCAGGGTCAACCTCAATGCCTCTGTGAGAAACAATGTACCCTAGTAATTTGCCAGTTATGACACCCAAGACACACTTCTTCGGATTGAGCCTGAGTTTGTAGGTCTCCATTTGGTCAAAGATTGGGCCCAGGATGGCTAGATGACTATCTCTGGTGACAGATTTGCATAACAAGTCATCATCATAGTCCTCCATCAAAGTGTGCATGAAATCATGAAAAATTGTTCTCATTGCTCTTTCATATGTTGCGCCTACATTTTCAAGACCGAAGGGCATCACATTCCAACAGTAGGTACCCCAAGCAGAGGTGAATGTTGTCTTATGCTGATCTTCAGGAGCAATGCGAATTTGGTTATAGCCACAGAACCCATCCATCAATGAGAGCATCTCATATCCAGCAGTCATGTCCACTATGATGTCTATGTTTGGCAATGGAAAATCATCCTTAGGGAATGCTTTATTGAGATCCCTCAAATCTGCACAGATTCTGATGCCCCCAGTTACTTTGCTAACTGGTACTAAATTTGAAATCCAGTCCGCATAATCAATGGGTCTAATGAAGCCCACATCTAGTAATTTTTTTAGTTCCACCTTGACCAAAAGAGCCACCTGGGGATGCATCTTTCTAAGTTTCTGTTTGACAAGCTTGGCATCGGCTTTTAGTGGCAAATGATGAAGAACCAATTCTGGATCGAGGCCAGGCATATCTACATAGGACCATGCAAAGCTGATCTTCTTCTCAAGAAAGAAATTGACAAAATCTATTTTTTCCTGTTGTGATAGAGAAGCAGCAAAATGAATGACCTTAGGGTTGTCAGGTGTACCCAAATTGATTTCCTCGGTCATTTCCACTAGCAATGTTGATTTGTCCTGACTTGATAGGGGTATGTCCACTCTTCCACCTTTGGGCGCCTCAGAGAGGTTTTCACCCGCAGGTACGTCTTTTATTTTAACTTTTGTATGATCAGAGAGTGCCTTACGGTTTTCACTCAAACATCTATTCTTTTGATTTTTTACTTTTTCTTTTCTTTTTTCATTTTGATGACTGGAAGAGGGAGTTGACTCCCCAAAATATGCCGTGGAATCCAGGTCAATAGCAAATCCTGCCTTGTGATCACCTTGTGGTATGCCTTCCCGTAGTCCAAGGAATTCTGCAATTGCTTCGTCATTTTGAAAATAGTCCAATGTGAGCGGTTCTTGTTGGTCATGTTGGATAAGATGGGGATAGATGAGGGGCATGTCATCATCGGTTGTAAGGAGGGATAGGGCTTATATGGTAAAGATATGAACATCTGTGGTATCACTATCCAAACTGCTTGTATCGGATTCGGAGCTTGGATTCCAGAATGACTCTATCCAAGCATGGGGACATGTTTTAGGAAGAGGAGTTATTTCATGTTTGTCTTCCATAGGCAAATTATCAGGGTCAATGAAAATATTGTCGAGGGCATAGGAGCTAGAAGAAAAAGATCTCCACTCCCATTCATTGGAATCAGTTTCGGGTCGGGTATCCTCAGGTGTTATTTCATCATCAGAATCACGCCCTTTTCGACACGTGGGCACTTTGGTAGATGTGGATCCAATTCGCAACAGTACAAAACCTAATCCTAAAGTTGGAGGTCGCCTCTTGGGTATGACAGGTTCTAGCCTTCCATTGTTGTTCAGGCCTAAGCCACTGCAACAATCATATCCTTTCTTTTGCAGCATAGTAAATCCTTTGCCGTATCGTTCCACTGGCAATCTGATAGGTGGGGTCTCAGTTGGATCCTTATAAATCCAATCTATGACATCATCATCTACAGTTTCTTTGTCAAGTTCACCCCATCTTGTAAATGCAGTGGGAGGCTGATATTGAATAATGACCTTAGGTTCCTTTTGCAATAAATGCAGTTTTCCATATGATTTTGGAGATATTGGCAAATTCCCAATGAGGAATGTTTGATCCATTGAATATTCTCCACATCCTTGGTCTTGCATCTTCAATTTTCCTTTGACAGCATCTAACAATTAATTAGGATCCACATAGCTATGTAATTTGGCCTCTCTATTGACTGGGACTTGCTGCTGAGGGTTATCCTTTAGAGTAGCACAAAATTGAAATGGATTAGGATCTCTCGGAATTGTTATCTCAGTTCCATTGTAAGGATATTTTAAACATTGATGATAGGTGGATGGAACTGCTTTCATTGCATGGATCCATGGACGGCCAAGGATCATATTATAAGGGAGATCAAGGTCTAGGACCTGTAGGAAAGTATTTTCTGTCACTGGACCAACTCTGATAGGCAATGTAATTATCCCTTTGGATGGGTGCTCAGCATCATCATATGCTTTGATTGTTATACTTTTTGAAGCATCAATGTCATTTTCTGTATACCCAAGGCCAATAACCACTCTCAAAGTACAAATATTAAGACTTGCTTCGCCATCTATCAAGACTCGTCGGATTTTGCAGTTATGAACAAAGACTTCAAGGTGTAAAGGATCATTGTGAGGGAGCTTATCAGGTGAGATATCATTGTCAGAAAATGCGACATTTTGGGAAACAACTAAATGTCCAATCTGGGCTTGAAACTGGTCAACATCAATATCTGTCGGGACAGTGGACTCAATTAAAGCTTTATCCAGGACTGCACGATGCATGGGAGACATTTTTAATAACTCAAGGATTGATATTTGTGCAGGTGTCTTTCCTAGATGATCCAAAAGATTATACTGACTTGCAGGAGTTGGCTTGGGAGGAGCTGCAGGCACTCCTTTCAGGACTATTTTGGATTGACGAGTGGTGACTACATAAGAAGGATCTTGTCCCTTTATTCTCAGGGTGGAGACATACTCATTTGACGGACGAAAACAATTAATGACATTGTTATAACCAGTATTTGCATAATTTGCTGTTTGGGCAGAGTTGGAAGAAGACGCTTTACCCTTGTCATGATCAAGCAAAGGAGTTTTGAAAATAGTATGATCTGTGTTAGAAGTCACATGGGGTGGATCCACCTCAATTACTCCTTGCTCTAATAAATCTTGAATCATATGTTTCAATTGAAAACATGATGCAATTTTATGCCCTTTGGACCGATGATACTCACAGTATGCATTATCATTCCACCAATGCGGTTTTACTGTTGGTTCTGCCTTGATTTCTAGTAGCTTAATAAATTTTGCTTGTATCAATTGTTTCATTATTGATTCAATAGGCTCTCCTAATGGTGTAAATTGTCGAGGAGGCCCATCCCTTGATCGGAAAGGTTTGCGCTGCTGGTTTTGTTGTTGGCCTTGTTGTTGGTTATATTGTTGAGTATGTTGTTGTTGAGCATGTTGTTGGTATTGCGGCTGTTGAGTAACATTGCTCATTGGTGCTTGATTTTGTTCCATAGTTGACATATTAGGAACACTCAATTTCTTGATCGTGAATGGGGGTTGATTTGCATTCACCGCTCTTGCATCAACAACTCCATCATTAGTGACATTCTTGTTCTTATACCAAAATCTGTTTCTATCCCCCGAATAATTGGTGTTGTCACTGTCTTTATTGAGCTTGATAATTCCTTTAGCTACAAGAGCCATTTTGATGCTCATTCCTTTCTTAATGAGTTTCTCTATAGTACTGGGACTTTTCAATTTTAACTCATACATCATTTCTAGGACCAAATTCTGGATAAACAGATTCACTTCTTGTTCTTCGGGTATATCGAGAGAAGAACGACTATACAAGCTTCGCTATTGTTGCAAGAAAGTCACTAATGATTCACCTTGCTTTTGCTTGGTGTTGCATAAGTCTGACATGGTCATGTCACTGTTGATGTTGAACGCGAAATGAGATAAAAACTTTTGAGCCAATTCCGACCAAGTTTTTATATTTCCTAGCAGATGTGAATACCAATCCATGGCTTGTCCCATGAGACTTCGTGCAAATAATCACATTAAATATGTCTCCTCATAGCTTACTTCAGTACATGCCATGAAAAATGCATGAATGTGATCTTTTGGATTGCCATTCCCTTTATATTTCTCAAAGTTAGGTGCCTCAAAATGCTTAGGGAATGGAGGCATGTATACACTCTTGTCAAATGGATTAGGGCATAAATCTTGATTTGTATACAACTTCTTTGTTCCTTTAGTTTCTAATGTATCAACTTTTCATTGCAACTTCTCAAGTTGTTGCACAATTGTATCAGATTGTGGAGGTCCATCATTAATCCCGGTTGGTATTCTTTGTCGATACATCGCATTTCCGATCGGTTGTTGATACTCTGAAACGGCTGTTTTTGGTGTCTCTGGCATATAAAGTTCTTGGTACATCTCTTGTTGTTGTGGTTGTGCTATGCCCTAATATCGACCCTGTTGTTGTGCTTCTTGGAGCCTAGGTTGATATTGCAAATGAGTAGGTTGTTGATATTGCACAGGCGCGAATTACGGTTGTGAAGTAGGATAGCTTGTTTGCCTTGGCACATATTGAGGCACATGTTGTTGATGCTGTCGGAATTTGTTGACTTTGTGCCAATTGTTGTCGTGGTGTGTATCCCATCATTTGTAAAAAACTTTGTTTAGGTGCTTTTTGTTGATTCTCCTTAGGATGGGGTATAGCACTTGCATTAACTTGCTGTGTTGTTTGTCCAATCCATTGTGATGGTTGCAAGTTTGCATTAACTTGTAATGGTGCCGAAGGCGCTGCAATTTGTTGTCGAATGTGAAATTGTTGTTGTTGCACATTACTTGTTTGCACATTCGATTGTACCTTTTGTATATTACTCAATTGTTGCAACAATTGTTGTTGGTACAAACCACTATCTGTAGCTCTTTGTGTTGCCATTATCGAAGGATTTGTCGCAATAGTGTTTGGCAAAGATATTGAACTTAACGGGACATAAGAACTTTGTTGCATCGTGGAATTGTTTTGGACATTGGTGATATTAGGCATTCCAGTTGTGAAGCTTTCCTGCATCTTAGATTTTGATCCAATTTTATGCATGTAAGGAACCACTCCTTGTTGAGGGACAGTTGTCAATATTGGTGTGGTCTTTATTTGATCTTGTGTTACAAGTGTTGTGTTGAATAGTGGATTATTTATTGTCTCAAATGGTGACTTTTGAGGAATAGTCACTGTCAATGCCTTTGAAGCACGTTTACTCATCAATATAGGTTGAGTCACTTGTCATGTATTTTCTTCATTTGGATGCGGAGAGAAACTTAACAACTCACCGCTTTGTTGTTCTTGCACATTGATTTGGTCACTTGAAGATGTCACATTACTCATCATGTTAAGATACTTTTGTGGAAACATCTTAAAGACCTTGTTCAAGAACTTATCCATCTTTTTTGTTATCTTTGGATCTTGAAGGAACATGTCAACATCATCAGAAGCATCGGAATTGGATGAAGAATCTGGTTGGATATTTGGATTTGTTTCTTGGTGAAAGCCTTGATCTGAACCAAATCCTTGTGAGAGAGTTTGTTCTTCATATAATGTTTGAGTTTGAATGTCATGTTGCAGGTGTGCTTGATTCAAATTGAAAGGTGCACTTCCTCTTGGAGTTGGTGGAACACTCCCATGTCCTGGTTTCATAGGTACAAACACTGGTTCATATAATGGAGGTGGTCCAAGTTGAACCGTTCCATATGGTGGTAGAGATGTGTTTGATGAACCTTCAATTTGTACTGTTTGACTAGTTTGAAACTGCGAATTCGCTATGTTGTCCATGGGTTGATACATTGGTTCGCCCATCTTTTTAGATTTTGATCTTGTTTCAACAGGCATGTCACTTATGCAAATGCAATATTTTTGGAATTTTCAAAGATAATGTATGATATGCAACTAAGTGCAAACTTAAATAGATGAAAATGTGATCTATGTTTTTGTTGTTTTTGAAGATTTTGACAAACTTATGAATGCAAATCTAAGAGAGGGACCCTTGGGAAATTGGAATGATGTCTAGACCTCACAGGACAAAATGACAATGTCTCCCCTATATGCTTGGATACTAAGCTAGGTTTGACGAAATGACATGGATGACAAAAGGACAAAAGGTTTGATAAGGTCTAGACTTCCTAACAATGACTTAGGGTTTATCAAAGATTTGGATTACTCAAGTATGGCAAAACCTAGTTTTGACACTATATGCAAAGGGACAATTACCATGCAAGTGACCCTAATATGATATGACCTAAGCTTAATGAAGAGACCTAGGGTATGCAAATATGAATGTATGACAATGGTATGACTTTAATGCAAGAGGACACATGCAAATGAATGACTCTTATTGATATGCAAAGGAGTATGACTTAGGTGAAACCTAACCTTGGTACTTGACAATGAACTTTACAAAATGCAACCTAGGATGAACTCAAATGTAAGTGACATGCATGTTGAGACAAGATTTTGAAAAATATTTGACAACCATGTTTGAAAGTGTTTTGAAGTTTGTTGGATGAAATTCTCTTATGTTTAGCTTTGTTTTGAATCAATTTGCCTTGTTCTTGAAATGAGATACAATTCAACTTTTGACAAGCAAAGAATACAAGATATTGCAACTTAGACTCAAGACAATCATGCTCATTCCCACATTTCTTATGGTAGGCAAGGACATTAGGTACTTGAGAGGTAGACTCATTATGGGATTCAAGGAGAATACATAGATGCTTGAACCCATGGGCTCCCCTCCACGGCACTCACTTCTCAGGGCAGCCAAGCATCAATCCCCATGGAAATCTCCCCATGGTGAACTTAGTATCTCTTCCAAGTATTCGAACTTGTCCTTCTCAAGCAACTAGAAGGGTTTTTTGGCCTCTAAAAACAAGGTGTTTAGTAAGGATTTCTATTAAGTGTTACTCCTTGATGTCACGCAAGCGTGATTGAGACATTAAGCCCATCAAGATACCAAAAAAATGTAGTCGCGCAAGCACGATTTAGACCAAGAGGCCCTACTTAGATGTTGATATGAGAAAGAGTTCAAGGGTGATCACTTCCCAAGTAACTGCAATTCCCACGTAACCCTTCCTTCAAAGCTTTCGCTCATCAGGTATTTTTTTATAGTGAGTTATAATGCCAAGTTATTCTAGCCATACTCACTTTGGGTCATTCCCTTCTCATGTTTATTACTTGCTTGCAAAAGAAAAGTGGTCGGGAAGGCAGGCCCTCTAAATGTGACAAACAATCAAAGACACGAGCATGGTATCGAAGATCTGGATTTCTGATCACCCTAAGAAGGATGAGAGCATACTCTCCTACTCAAATGTCACACTCAACAATAAAAGCAAAAACATATTCATTCCAACCTATTTAGAAATCAATAAGTGCCTAAAACATTAATAACAAACACCAAGTTTAGTTGTTTCTCCAAGGCAACCTACAAAACCCAAGTTAGAAGTTTGAGGTATTTATTCTTTGACTATTGATTCTGCATAACACATGTTAGTAGTTTCATTTGTTGTCTTTTCCATGCATATGCCAAGATGCTACATAGATAATTAGTACCAAAGTCCAAAAAAATAGAAAACAGAATGCAAAAACAAGACAATTTTCAAGTAAAACACTGCAATTTTACCTCTGTTCTGGACTTTACATAGGCGCAGAAGTCATGACATAGGCGCAGAAGTCATGACATAGATGTAGAATGTCTTCAACACAGGCTCAAGTTGCTTGACACAGGCACAGGTTGTCTCACACAGGCGCAAAAGTCCCCAAAAAGTCCTGCACTGCCCTGTTTTAGGGTTTTTTAGCCTGCAAATCAACTCAAAAGAACTCAAAGACACAGTAAAGGGGTTAGATGGTTAGTGTTCACGTCGGGTTCACCAATTAATGTACATTAGGAAATAGGAAATCATCATAAACAATATCAAAATACTAATCATTAGCTCAATCACGAAAGCACATTTGCAATGATCTATCCTAAACACATTCAATAGAGACATAAAGATAAAACATTCAAAAAGATTATGCAAACCAGATGTAAATCCAAATGTTTCCTTCATGCGGCTCCATTGTTCTTCTCTCCTCTTCAAATAGTTTGGTTGTGGATCTCACCTACAAGTGCACATACATGATTGAAAGCAAGTAGATAAGAAAATTGCTCAAAAGTACTCGAAGCGTGATTGATTAGAAATTCGATAATCTGATTAGGGGTTCGATTGAAGAAATTCATCCAATTTATAGAGAAATTGGAGAAAAAGATCAAATTAGCATGATTCAATTCAAATGGAAATTGCAAATCAATTATGTCAATTATGACAAATTATGACAAATTATGCACTTTCTATGCAAAATTTGTTGATTGATAATTTATGACAAATTATGACAAACTTCTATGTCAAAAATTGATTGATTGTCAATTATGACAAATTATGACAAATTTCTATGTCATTTCCATGAATTTAGGAGAGAAATAGGAGGAAAATTGAAATTAGGAATTAGAAAATTAGGAAATTAGAAAATGAGGAATTTAAGAAATTAGGAAAAAGATGAAATTGATGAAAATTAGAAATTAGGTAAATTAATTAATAATTTATCATTTATTAATTAATTCACAAAGAGGAATAATTAGCCAATTAAATGAACATTTAATTGCAATGAGAAGACTTAGGATAAATAAATAATTTATTAATCCTAAAGGAGGAAATGACAAATCAGGTTAAATGATTAAATCACGAAACCCTAGAAGATGAATTAGGTCTTGATGAAAGATAATTGACTTGATCATGATTTTGAATTGATAAATGACCAATGTGATAAATGATTTGATTGAGAAAATGTGCCAATTGACGAGGAACAATGACAAATTGATCCAAATTGACACGATTGAGAAGGACGATGATCGATGACAAATCGATCGTGAAATGACAAGATTGACAAAAAGACAAGGATTGATGACAAAATAGGTTGCCAAACGACAATATTGAAAATGACCACGATCGATGACAAATCAATCGCAAAATGACAAGATCGAACATGACAACGATCGATGACAAATCGATCGTTAAAATGACAAGATTGAAAATGATAAGGATTGATGATAAATCGATCGCCAGATGACAAGATTGATAAGAGGACAACGATCGATGACAAATCGAGTGCAAGATTGATAGGAGGACAAAACCATTAATTAGCATTGACGATGTCCAAAATAATGACAAATGAGCATGCACATTGATGCAATAAGATAAGATCGATTAAAATCATGACTGGAGATTGTTGTCGACAAGACCAAATTCGAAAGCGAGATAAATGAAGAATGTAGAAGAAGGAATCAATGTTCACAAATGATAAAGACCAAGTGCGTGACATAGGAGAAATGTTAATGCGACGCAAAAACCTAAAATGAGGCAATGCGCAAATGTTAAAGTATGACTCCGCAAGCGTTGACCATTTTTAGGTGTCTACAAGGGTCTTCATTAATGTATAACAACATGAGTAAGATTTTGGAAATGTGGAATGAGTTAAATGGGGACAAGGCTGTTTTAATGCCTATTTTCTATAAATAGAGACCCAGAGAGTAGGATATAGAATTGTTTTGTGTATCCTATGATGAGGCAGGGGTTGACCCCATTATTAAATCAACCAGTGATATGACAAAGGATTTAGTAAAGTTGCCAAAAGGAGTGGATAATGCAAATAGAAAGATCAACTTGTACAAGAAAGAGTACACTGATCAAGTTTTTGAATTACTCCCAGGAGGTTTTGTTAGCCCAACCCAATTAAAGGACAAACAAATATGGCTTAAGGAATTAGAAGCCAAATTGTCACTTAGAATAAAAGGAATTGTTAGATCAGAGGATGCCTCCATATTTGTCAAAATAATTGAGGAGATTGAGAAAATCAAATCTCATTATGGTTTTTTGAATTTAGAGGTCAATAAAATGAGGAATTCTTGGAAAAGATTAGCCAAGACAAAAGAAAAAGTAATTAACTTCTCATGGCCTACTGATGAGGTGTATTAGGAATGGACAAGAAAGTATGCAGTGCTTGATGTGGAGCAGTTAGAAAATGTTGCAATAGAACAACAAGAGGAAGAAGCCACAGATGTTGAAAGAGACTTGTAACTGCATTTGTAAAAGGTTTTGTAACTTCTTCTTAAGAAGTAATGATTGTAACAAACTCTCCTAGGAAAGTCTGAAGCTATGTGTGCATCCATATTGTTATAAATGGATACTAGGACTACTAAAAAAAGAATTGCAAGGAATTGTAAGAAAACGCTGCAGAAATTTATCTGAGCCTTTTTTTGAGTTTTGATGGAGAATATTCAAATGTTTTTGTAATACTTTCAAAAAAAATATCAATACACAGACCATTGGTTTTGAGTTTAAACTATGTGTTGTCTTCAAATATGTTTGCAAATGTTTACTATTTCATTCTAAGTAATCTAGGGTTATTCATTTTGAATATGGGTTGTAAGGCAACTTTCAGTAGGTATGCTTCTTAGCTTTTCTCTTTAGGAGGGGAATTAAATACGCAGGAATCATTTCTACTAGTAAATTCTTTGTGGGATATTTTGAATTTTGATGAACACAATTTAGTTTGGTATGAATAAATTCTTATGTGTGTCAGGCATGTATAGGGATCTGCTGAAGCCAAACTGATGGGATATGTAGAGATATTTGATTGTGGAAGTATTGTTTGAACTTAGATGACTATGTGACCTTGGATAAGGCATTGGTGTAGTTCAAGGTTGTCTATTACATATCTTGTAGGTCAATACTGAACATGAATACAAGTTTCATTTCTTTGTTTTAGTTTATTTTAAGGTGATAAGATCCACTGGTTTTTGGACTGGTTTGCTGTGGATTTATCTTTTAAAAGTGTGAATTCAGTTCACAAAGGTATACCCGCCTCAACTTTGGATAAGTTTGAAGTGTAGAAGGTTAATCAAACCTTGTCATATGTTACCCTGAAAGTTTCCTTCTCTTTAATCTCTCTTCTGCATATAGAGTTATCATATCACTATAAGGATTTTAAAGTGAATCAGATTTTGAGAACAACAAAATCCTAGGATATCATAACCATGTTCCTACTGAGTTAAGAAATAGAATTCATAAGTTTGCTGGAAATAATTCAATTAGCGCAAAGGAGCACTTGAAATCTTTTGGTGACTTGATTAATGATTATGAAATTGTGAATGAAGATGTCATCATGAAACTATTTGTGCAGTCTTTAATAGATGATGCAAGAGACTGGTATAGGGGTCTTCTTGTGAATAGCATTGGATCATGGGAGGATTTTAAAAATTGCTTTCGGGAACAGTGTGGTGATAAAACAAATGTAAGCTTCATGCTTAATGAGTTTAACAATATCAGAAAGTTTGATAATGAAATAGCCACTGATTTTAATGCTAGATTTCAGAAAGCAATGCATAGATTGTATCAGGTAATGAGGTTAGATGATAACATGTACCTGAACACTTATTACAATGCATTTGATTCTAAAATGGCTTACATTTTGAGAGATGAAAATCCACATAGCCTTAGAGATGCATTTAGAATTTCTATCAATGTTGAGAGTAATAGAAAGGCATCTGGAAAATTAGGAAGAAGAACTAATGGTAGGCTATGGTAGGAAACAAAATAGCAACCTAACAAAGTTGCTAAAGAAGAAGATAAAATAGAGAAGTTAGTGACTGCTATGAAAGATCTAACTGCCAAGGTGAGAAAAAATGATAAACCCCATTATAACTGGCAAGACAGACCTCCCAGGTTGCATGATATGCCTTACAATACCACTTGGAAGGATGGTAAACCTCAGAATGAAAAGCCAAAGAATACTCAGAGCCAAGATACCCCTAATCCTTTAAAAGGAAAAAATGTTCATAACATAGAGAACACTCCTTGGTGTATTGCTTGTGATGGGCCACATTCTCCTCATCAATGTGATGTAGCTCAAGCCCTTGAAGAATCCATGAGACAAGAAGCTAAGCCTAATATTAATATGTTTGAAACTACAATAGAAAGTGATGAGGAGTCTCTGAAAAGTGAATTTAGTGATTGTGATGTGCTGGACAGTAAAAGGTCCTACCAAGGACAACTGACACTTGATTGGCATCCAAATTTGAATGTGGTAACAATCAAAGATGAAGAAGTTCATCTTAGGAGGCCTAGTGATGAGGAAGTAAAAAATATCACTAAGGCTACTATAGCCAAGGCCAAGCACAATTACAATTTAAGGAGCACTAAAAGGGATAGTGATCAAGGTGAACCTGTTTCTATGTTCATAAAAGAGGTATCCCATAAGAAAGCAGCAAGTAGTGCTACTTTGCCTCAAGTTGGTTAAGAGAAGAAAGATCAAGTTAAGGAAGCACCCAAGGGTACAGATAATAAAGCTACTAGTGATATACAGGGAGCTGCCATAACAAAGAAGGCAGGTTAGCCTAAGGAAGAAAAAGCTAAAGCTAATACTGAGTTGAGTAGTAATTGAACATTTGATATGGCTCAGGCTCTAACCCAAATGAGAGTTATTGTCCCATTAATAGAGTTACTAAAAATTAAAGAACATAGAGAAGCTGCATTGTCTTTATTTTCTAACATATCTGATAGTAACACAGTTCTACCTACCAATTCAATTAAAGATGAAAAGGATCAGGAGTTCCAAACCCCAGAGATATATTTTGGAACAACTATTACCCAAGAACCCTCATAGGTAGATCCTTTTTATGTTACTCTATTGGTGAATAATCGGTTGATCAAAAAATGTATGATAGATTCTGGTGTAGCTGCTAATGTAAAGCCTTATGGTGTTATGAAAGAATTAGGATTGTCAGTGACTATAGTATATGGGAAATGCCACGCTATGGATAACAAAGAAGTGCCTGTGATAGGTACAATGAGAGATGTTGAAGTGAAGATAGCAGCATTCCCTAAAGTGACATACAAGCTAGATGTTATTGTAACTGACACCAAGCCTCATTATGGCATGTTATTATCCAGGCAGTGGGTTGTAGCAGTGGGTGGAAATGTTCATTGGATTTGTCATATGCTACCATCCCAATTAATGGGAATCAAGTCAAATTGTACAGAGAACCACGTGCCTGTAGGGTAATTGAGAAAGTAGATCCTAACATGCTCAACTGTATGATTGATGTGGATCTTGATAATTTTAGATTACAGCCAATATTACCCCAATTGAAGAATATTGACTCCATTGTGACTGAATTAGAATCTCAATAGCATGGTTTGTGGCAAATGTATTTTGATGGAGCTTGTTCTAAAGAAGGATCTAGAGCAGGAGTTCTCTTTGTATCCCCATCAGGTATGACTTTCAAGTATTCCTTCTTGTTAGCCTTCTAATGTACAAATAATACTGCCGAATATGAAGCCCTGGTATTGGGGCTTGAAGTTGCAAAAAGGCATGGAATTCAATTGTTAAAAGTATTAGGAGACTCAGAATTGGTTGTCTCTCAAGTTAGGTCCAAGTATGCATCTAAGAATGATAGATTGAAAAGATACAAGCATGCAGTATGGGATGTCATTGAGCATTTTAGTGCATTCTCTATAAATTGGATAGTAAGATCCAAAAATATCATGGCAGACTTCCTAGCGAATGTTGCACTAAAGAATGATGATGCAACACTAACCAGTATATCCACAGTTGAAGTAAAGGCTAGGCCTGTCATTCCTGACAATGTATATAATTTACAAGTGTTTGCTGATGATGAAGATATTCTCAAGTTTATACAATGCATTGATGACTATGATGGGCAAAGAATTGACTGCAATGCCTTGGTGGAAGTGGTTGACAACAGAGAAACTATATTTGGGAATGACTTGGTTCAATTAGAGACTAATGAAATACCTAAAGGGTTGGTAGAGCTTGAAGGTATGTTCAGTTACAATGACAGTCATCTGCACTAGCAATCAACCACTAAGCTGGATGAGTTAGAGGAAGTAAACTTAGGGACAAAATCATCCCCTAAGTTGGTATAAATTGGAAAAAATTTGCCTCCTCATGTCAGAGTGAATCTCATTAATTTATTAAAGAAGTATAAGCATGTATTTTCTTGGTCTTATGAAGATCTAAAAGCATATAGACAGGACCTATTTCAGCATGAAGTCCCTTTGCTTCTAGATGCTAAGCCTTTTAGACAAAAGCAAAGACCTATTAACCCCCTGTTGGAATCCAAGATGCAACAAGAATTAACCAAATTAAGGGAAGGGGGAATTATTAAGCCTATAAGACACTCCTCATTGGTCTCAAATTTGGTCCCGGTGAGAAAGAAAAATGGGGACATATGACTCTGTGATGACTTTAGGAACCTGAATGTTGCTTCCTTGAAGGATAATTATTCTTCTCCTAATATGGAAGCTATGTTGCAAAGGGTGACTGGTTGTGACCTATTGTCAATGATGGATCGGTTCTCGGGGTATAACCAGGTGTTGGTAAAGGAATCTGAACAATTAAAAACCACTTTCACCACCCTTTGGGGAACTTATGTGTATGTCAGAATGCCTTTTGGTTTGAAGAACGCTAGAGCTACATTTCAGAGGACAATGGATGTAGCCTTCAAAGAATTCATCAATATCATCATGGTAGTATATCAAGATGATTTAACATGCTTTTCCAGAAGAGCAAATGACCACTGTGGACATTTATAATAGGTTTTCAGTAAGGCTTTGGAATTTGGGTTATCTTTAAATCCTAAGAAGTGCCATTTTGCCGTTACTGAAGGGAAGCTGCTAGGCCATATTGTTTCTAAAGAAGGAGTAAGAATAGACCCTGAAAGAATAGAGGCAATAAACAATGTGCTTGAACCAAAGAATGTTAAAAGGTATCCAATCTTTCTTGGGCAAAGTTTATTTTGTTAGAAGATTTATTGCAAATTTTGCAGAGATAGTTAAGGCCATTGTCAAATTGCTTAAAATGGATACAAAATTATGTTGGGATCAAGAAGCTTCAAAGGCTTTTGCTAAGATCAAAAGGGCTATTCAGGAGGCACCAGTATTGAAATCCCCTGATTACAGTAAGCCTTTCTCTCTGTTTTCTTTTGCTTCATATCACACAGTGGCTATAGTCCTTTTGCAAAAGGATAATGAAGGATATGAACACCCCATAGCCTTTTATAGTAAATCTCTATAGGCCACTGAATTAAAATATGAAATCATGGAGAAGCAAGCATATGCTTTGGTCAAAGCTATCAAAGCTTTTAGGCCATATCTTGTAAATGCACAAGTAGTTGCATATGTTCCACATGCTGTTGTCAAAGACATCTTATCCCAATCTGAGGTCACAGGTAAGAGGTGCAGATGGATAAATAGAATCCAGGAGTTTGATTTGGAAATAAAGATCACCAAATTGGTGAGAGGTCTAGGCATTACCAAGCTCATGGCCGAGTCAAACCTTCTTGATGTTGAAATAAATAATGTTGAAGTTGAGAACATCTTGGTCACTAGTATTGAAAAACAACCTTGGTACTCAGAGATAATACATTTTTTAAGGGATGCAACATTTTCAGAAGGAATGACACATAATCAGAGAAGAACTCTGAAGTTGAAGTCACAGAAATATGTCCTTGTTCAGGGTGATCTGTTTTGGAGGAATAGAGATGGGGCATTACTAATTTGTTTGGATGAATCCCAGGCTAAGAGAGTGTTAACTGAAATGCATGATGGAGTGTGTGGAGGTCATTACTCTGCTAAGACAACTGTTGGTAAGATAGTTCGGGCTGGGTACTATTGGCCTACTTTGTTTAAAGATGTTCATGAATATGTCAGGAGATGTGACCCATGCCAGAAGTTTTCATACAAATTGAAGTATGAAGGATCTCTACCCCTTAACCAAATCATAGTGGAAGCCCCTTTTGTCCAATGGGGCATTGATTTTATTGGAGAGATTGTTGAGAAATCATGAAGAGGTCATAGGTGGATTATAGTAGCTACTGACTAGTTTACTAAATGGATTGAAGCTATACCCACAAAGAGAGCCACAAGTAAGGTTGTTATTGACTTTCTGATGGATAATGTTATAACTAGATTCAGATTCCCAGGAAAACTAGTATTGGATAATGCCATGAGCTTCAGGTCAGAAGAGTTTGTTGAATTTTGTACTAGTCATGGAATAATCATGTCTTACTCTTCACCTTATCATCCTCAGGGTAATGGGTAGGCCGAATCTAGTAACAAGAGCCTCTTGAATATTATCAAGAAAATCCTATAAGAGAATAAAACATCTTGGGACCAAAAGTTAAAATTAGCTTTATGGGGTGATAGGGTTACTATCAAGAAGAATATTGGGGTCTCACCTTTTGAATTAGTTTATGGCACATAGTTTAGGGTGCCAGTAAATAACCTTCTTCCAGTATATAAGTTCCTGCGAGCTGAGGACATGGAATTATCTGAACCTATGGAAAACTGGATGATTCAGATAGTGAAAGTTGAAGAAATCAAAACTCTAGACCATAAGAGGAATCTTAAAATCCAATTGTAGTCTAAATACCTATTTGACAAGAGAACCACATTAAGAAAGTTCCAAATCGGTGATGTAATTCTTCAATGGAATGCAAAAGGGCAGGATAAGGGAAAGCATAAAAAAATTGAGTCACTATGGATTGGCCCCTCTATGGTCTGTGATCTTAATGGAAAAGACTCATATTTTTTGAAGAATATGAATGATGAAGTACATGAATTTCCAGTGCATGGACAATTCCTGAAACATTACTTCTCTTGATGTCCATGCACAGTAGGTCCTTGTTTGTATATATTTTGTTTTGCTTTAAGTTGTTTTTGGGCTTGTGTTTGGTCTGTTTCTCCAGAGAGTTTCTAAATTCTTGTGTTGATCTTGCGATCAACCATCCCTATTCAGAGCCGCTGGTATCATGACTATTTAAATAATGGGTATTCTTGTCCCATAATTGGCTAAGTCTATGAAATTTTTTGAGTCTGGTATGGCCTTGTTACCTCTAGATGCTTTAGGTCCAAAGAGGGTTTAGGGTTTAAGTTTTAATCGCTTCAATGTCTGAGAAAAAACCCTTTACTTCTAATTCTATGTTACTTTATTCACTTAAAAGAAGGGTCCATTTGTCATGAGAAATGTCCCCTCCCCCTTCTTTTTTCTTCCTAGGCGGGTCTGGCAGCGCATTATTTTTTTGAGCTTTTCCTAAAGTTTTAATGTTTAATCGGGTTTCTTAACCAGTGAGTAGGTTCCTTTTGATCTAGAGGTACGTGTGATTTCATAGCCTTAAGATGCCTGTGAGTTACCATTCGTGAAGTGGCGAAAGGATAAAGTGGGTCTGGCATGGAAGGTTTTCACTAAAGTAAAGATCGATCAATTTCCATTTGATCGAACGGCCCGCGCGGTTTCGCAAAACAAAAGTGACTGAGATTTAACCTTCACGAAATGGCGAAAAGAAAATTGGCTCTAGCAACCAGCAAAGACTATGGTAAATACAGATCAAGTTCTTTCTGATCAGATGGCTCGTGCTATTTCGCAAGCCAAAGATGCATGGGTTTTACACTCTGCGAAATGGTGAAAAGGAAAATGGGTTCACGAAGTAGCGAAGACTAAAGTTAAAGGCTGATCAAGTTCCTTTTGATCGAATAGCTCACGCTATTTCATAGCCCAAAGGTTCCTAAGATTTAATCTTCGTGAAGTGACATGGTGGCCTTTTGGTTGGTTTTGTGGCAGACAAGTGGATCAGACCATGGATGAAGAGACAAGTTGTCAGATGCACATGGTGGATCTGAAGTGGATCTCGTGGAAGTTGTTGGACGAGTAAGTGAGTGACACGTTGGTTTATTTCCCAGCTAGTTTCCAGGGTGGATGGTGCTAAGTTAGAGGGCCCACTTCATACCGGTTAAGTTAGTTAAAAGGCAGGTATCTCAAGGAAGATCCTACAGTGGGCGTTGTTTCGTGGCCTGAAGATGCAAGGTAATTACCATTCGCGAAGCAGCAAAGACCCCTAGCATTAAGTGCTTGGTGTGCAGTTAGTGGGTTAACTGCCAGTCACAAGATGGAATAAAGACCAACCAAGTTCCTTTTGATTGGGCAGCCTGTGCAGTTTCGTTGGGTGAATGTGCACGTTGTTTAGCTTTCATGAAATGGCGAAAGAAATCTGAGCCCATCGCTAAAAAAAGAATAGTCAGTAAAGTAAAAATCATGCAAGTTTCACTGGATCTAATGGTTGGCATGATTTCACTTGTGGAAGAAGCACAGATTTTAGGCTTCGCAAAATGGCGAAACAAGAAAGTGATGGAAACATAGGCATGTTATGATCCGTTGGAGCGAAATTTTTGAATTCATTCATGAATTCAATTCTGAGGTGATGGTCGAAGCATGTGGTATCAATGTCACAGTTAAGAGCTCGATTGCCATATATACGCTCACATCAATTGAATGTAGGCATCATTTTGAAGAGAAATTGCAAAAAAGCTAGTGCAGAGCAGAGTTCTTCAGGCCGAGAACATGTTTTCTTATATCTTGTTTACTAGTTACTTGAAAGTTTTGATTGAATTGTGGTTTTGTTCTGAATTGTTGTGATTAGTAATTGAATTACTTGCATATCATTGAGATGGCACCCAGAAAATACTTCACAAGGAAAGCTAATTACCAGGAAAGAGAAATTTGTGATTATTTCCTGGAATAGTTGTCTATGTCCACAAACGTAGTAGCTAAGGTTAAAGAATTAGTACCCAAGGCTTCTCGCTTGAGAATAGGGGAAGGATTGTATGACAAAGGTAATTGGCTGAGAGACCCACAGATAGGTTTGTCTAGTTTGGGTTTGTTAAAGGTTGGATTTAGTATGAGACACTCCCCAACCCCAATGAACAGTATTTGGGAGTTAGATGTAGGTAAATTGGTGGTCCCTGGAGTGTTCATGGATGTGGATCTCCTAACTCAAATTGCACACAACTATGACCCTATTACTAAAAGTGTTAGGGATATAAATGGGAAAACCCTCATTGAAATAAATGATGATGAGTTCAGAAA
The DNA here is from genome assembly GCF_030272615.1 of Cryptomeria japonica. Taxonomy (NCBI): domain Eukaryota; kingdom Viridiplantae; phylum Streptophyta; class Pinopsida; order Cupressales; family Cupressaceae; genus Cryptomeria; species Cryptomeria japonica. The sequence goes on along the minus strand of NC_081407.1, from coordinate 257,874,147 downwards.
TGTATTTGGGCTCAGTGAGGTGTCTAATTATTTGGAGCCCATTAATTTTGAATCATTTTCTCAGGTTTACAATGCACAGAGGAATCACCTTATAAATGGGCCTCTTAAAGAATTCTTTGTTAAAATAGGTGGGTTGACTGTTGTAGGACCTAATACCATGGATCCTTTCTCTTTAAATTTTTTCACTCTTAGAGAAAAAGGATTATATTGGTCACTCTGCCAGATTTTTGGAGACGATGCTGAAGTAAGCATGCCAACCCATTACATGTTAATGATTCCTCAAATTTTCAATCCTTCTCTGGCAATTACATTTGATTATGCCCCCTATATTACTAATGCAATCCATGAAGGCTTGATAGGGATAAATAATGGTAAGGTGGATAGGCCTTTTGGATGGTATTCCCTTCTTATGCATTTGTTTCTATTCAAGGTTGGTGATTACTTTGCCAATGGAATGGACCTGGTGAAAGAAAAGGATGGGGAGAAAATGTCAGTTTAGCTATGGAGCACAGTGCTATCATGGGATAGAGAAGATGCTATCTACTTGAAGTTTGATAAGTGCTTTGCGTCCAAGATCAGAATTCTCTTATGTTCAGAGAATCCAAGGGTCCCCAAAGCTCTTATGGAGTTCCTTAGGCCAAAGGAGTTTGCTAAAGGAATCAAAATTGTTCACAATTGGGGTGACATGTACTTGTACCCTGTTTCCACAGTTTTCAAAGTGTATGGTTTCAGAGGCACTCCATTTTTGTTGCCATATCACGTCCCACTAAAAGTAGGAATTGTAGAAATCCTCAGGTAGATTGGAAATGTGCAAGAGGCAGAGCTATCTAACAAAGGAAAAGGGACCATTTTCCCTATAGTAACAATAGCACACCAGTTTGTGATTACCAAAGGAGGATGGAAGTGCTTTGAGGAATTCTTTCAACCCTACCTTTTGTCCACCGCAGTGTCAAGATTTTCTGACCCTGGGGATTTCTTTAATAATATGTTTAGGAAGACGACAGTATACAAAGGCGGACCTCACCAATTCTAATTCCCTGAAGATCTCATCAGAAATGAGTTTGATTTGGATGAGCAGGAGTTGAGGAAAGAAAAATGGGTAGCCTATAAGAAGGCTCTAGATTTTGTGCATCAATTTGACACCAGCTATGACCCTTTGTCCAGTTTTCACCCTTTTTAAGGAAAAGACAAAATTATTAATTCTTTGTTTTGAAGATGTAATGCAAACATTGAAAGAGAAAAGGGAAGCAGTGATTAAAAATAACCCTGAGAAGGCAAGACTAGTTTTATCTATGTCTACATCTGCTAAAGAAATCCCTCCAAGTGACTATGTTTTACATAAGAAATCCAAGTACAACATGCTAGTGCCAACAACAGGGGAGCCTTCTACTTCAAAAGGAAAGAGAAAAATACAAGATGTCATTGACATTTAGGAATCCCCGAAGAAGCAAAGAGTAGGAAAGGAAGTGAAATCTAATGAGCCCTTGTATTCCCCATCTCAATCCCCTATTCATATAGGAGATGAACAAACAACGACTGAGCAATTATTGCAGTTAGGGAGTCTTGGGGAGATAGCTTATACTTATGATGAAATAGAGGATAGAATGCCTCAAGAGCCAGAGGATGTCGAGATGAACATTACCACCAATGAGTTCAAAGGCAAAGAATTGGATCCTGCCATTAAATAGGCCAGTGAGGAATTCTTAGCTGGTAGCAATTTTGTCACCTCAGCAGCTATCATGCAGTTTATGTGGAAGAAAAATATTGATAGATTTAATGCTAGATGTGAGAAGAGGAAAGGTGAGCAGCCCCACAAGGATGCATCTATGGTGGAGGAGGAAATAAAGAAAGAAATGGTCACTAAGTTTAAGGCCATCACTCCTGAGCAAGGAAGGGAGATGGTAGAAAAGGCTGGGGTGTACTCATCTTCCCTGAAGGGGATATAGCAGATGCCTTGGTTCTAGAGGTAGTCAGGAAAGAAACCAAGCCTATGGAAGGAGTAACCTTTAGCAAGGATAATGCTGCTTTGGTCATGTGGTCTCTGAAAAGAGATGAAAATAAAAAGAAAAAGGATACCCCAGAGTCAAGCTACCTTGGAGATATGATAGTGAAGAGAGTGAAAAATACTAGAGTGGTGGAGGTTGCTAGCACAGTCTTAGAGACTGCAAAGTTCAGTGTTGCAGTGGCAGAGAAAGAAGCAATGGAAAAGGCAGTTCTCCAAACTAAGTTAGAGACTATCCTAAAAGCCTACAATGATGCCAAAGGAGAAGTAATGAGTCGAGACACTATTATTGCTAATTTGAGATGTCAATTAATAGGTCAATACCATCGAGGTGAGTCCTCAATATTGATGATTGCTTCTTGTCCTACACAACCTCCCTCAACCAGCCCTATCATTGAATTTCCACCTTCTCATGCACCTTCTACTTCCCAATCAGTTGAGATCATTCCTCAGGAGTTGGAGAAGCTAAAACAGGCTCAAACCATGCTTGCAAATAAATATGAAGAGAGAGTGAGGGCCACAATTTTGAATTTTTCTGACACTATAGGATCATCATTGGTGTATAATAATATGAGTAAAGTTTTGGATATGTGGAATGAGCTCAATGGATACAAGGTTGCTCTAATGCCTATTTTGGACAAGTGGAAGCCTAGGGAGGAGGACCTAGAACTTATATGTTTGTCTTATAATGAGGTAGGGGTTGACCCTATTATCAAATCCACTTGTGATGTGACAAAGGATCTGGCAAAGTTAGTAGGAGTAGATAATGTAGAGAGGAAGATCAACTTGTACAAGAAAGAGTATACTGAGCAGGTGTTTGAATTATTCCCTGGAGGTTTTGCCAATCTAGCTCAATTGAAGGACAAACAAGTATGGCTTAATGAATTAGAAGCCATCCTATCATTAAGAATAAAGGGAATTATTAGCACAGATGATACCTCCCTATTTGTTAGAACAATTGAGAAGATAGAAAAGATTGAATCACACTATGGTTTCCTAAATACAGAGGTAAATAAAATGAGGAACTCTTGGAAGAGATTAGCCAAGACAAAAGGGAATGTTTTTAACTTCTCATGGCCTGTTGATGACATGTACCAGGAGTGGAAAAGAAAATATACTGTGTTGGATGCTTAGGTTCAAGAAGAAGCCATAGAATGACAACCGCTAGAAAGGGGTCGTTAGAAAGTGGAAAAGATTTGATACTTCTTATTCAAACAAGAAGTTTGTTGTAACAAACCTTTTGAAAAGGTCTGAAGCTTGTATGCATCCATGCTATTATAAATGGATACCAGGACTAGTAAAAAATGATGGCAAGAATTTGTAAAGAAACTCTGCAGAAATATATCTGGGATTTTCTAGTTTTATAGAGAATATTTTGAGTTTTGTAATCCTTTTCAAAATTTAATATCAATATACAGACCATGAACTTTCAAGCTTAGAATTTGTGTTGTCCTCTGGTTTTCTTTCAATAATTTACTGGTTTCAACTTGGGTAATCTAGGGTTGTTCATTTGAACATAGATTGTAATGCAGTCTTTAATAGATGTGTTTCTTAGCTTTTCTCTTTAGGAGGGAAATTAAATAAACAGGAAATATCTCTATCAGTAGGTTACTTTGTTGGAGACTTTGAATCTGATGAACACTGTCTAGACCAATAAGGAAAAACTTTGATAGAAGTCATTGTGACTAGATGTATGGAGATGTTTAAATTGTGAAATCCTTGTTTAACTTAGATGACTCTGTAGCCTGGATAAGGCACTGGTATCAGTTGTAGCTATCTTTCTACATTTCTTGTAGATCAATACTGAACATGAGCATAAGCTTTATTTCATTATTTCAATTTGTGTTAAGGCGATAGGATTCATTGGTTTTGGACTGGTTTACTATGGATCCATTTTAAAAGTGTGAATTCATTCACAAGAGGTATACTCGCCTGAACTTTGGATAAGTTCAAAGTGTAGAAGGTTCTTAAAACCTTGTCATATGTTGCTCTAAGGTTCTTTTTCCTTGATCTCTCTATTTTTAGACAGAGTTATTAATTTCTTATAGGGGATAAAAAGGGAATCTGAATTTGGGAACAACATGATTCCCGAGGCAAATTTTGTAGAGAACAGATGAGTTAAAGATCATGTAGGTTGTAGAAGATCTGATGGTGCATGCGATCTCATGAAGGGAAGATGTGCGAGAGTTAAGCATCACGAAATGGTGAAGAAGCACATGCAAAAAGTGAGATTAAAGAGTGAGTAGGTTCCATGATGATCCAACGACCAGCATGATTTCATGACCCAAAGATGCACACATGTTACCCTTCGTGAAATGGCGAAAGGTGACATGGCAGGTCAAGGTGGAGGTCCAGCTTGCGGATCCTGCTGATGTGCTGCTGAGGTGGCATGCAAGAAAGTAGTCCAATGGCGGTGACGAGGCTGACAAGTGGCAAAAGGTGAGGTGTCATCCCAGGTGGCGCCTAGTGGATCCCATCAACGAATCACAAGTTGCCATGTGGCAGGGTGTCAGGCCAAAAAAGGGTGAAAAATTAAAGTTAAATATATAGTTTCAACTATATAAAAAATCCAAAAAATTTAAATGATAGAGGCACAAAAGGGATAAATTCACCCAGAAGCTAATTTTTGGTAAAATAGGCAAGTATTATTTATCACCGCAAAGCTCTCAGAATGAGGAATAGAGTCATGAAGTTAGTTTCAAAAAATGTGAGATATTTTGAGAGCAGTTTCCACGGGAAGGAAAAAGTAAAATATTCAGTTGGAGAAAGGGGACACTTGGCAGTGTGTTATGCAGATCTGATCTTTTTCCCTCCTCTTCTTATTCCCTTTTCTTCTCAATTGTAAGGTTTCCAGTTTTTTTTAGAGATTTTCTCCAAGGGAGAAATCCAAAATTGCAGGTTCCAAATTTGTAAATGAATTTTCTAGTTCAATAATGTTTTCAGAGTTTTAGTTTTGTATGTGGCTATTTTGCATAAGATTGTAATTGGTTTAGTTGCAGGTCATACATGTGCAAGGCAAGTGTAAAGTGCCATAGAATTGTCTTCAAGCATTTGTTGTCAGTCTCAATATAATTCAATTTTCAAGTGATTTTGAGTTTATCCTCTCCAAGGGGGGGTGAAATTCTTGTTCTTAGGAATCTTTTACAGAAAGGATTTAAATTCTTAGAGCAGAAATTGTGGAACTGAATCATTTTTTGGATATGTATGGTTCTATGAATGAATATAGAATGTATTAATGCTAGGCATTAATGTAGGGATATTTTGGTAAGCTATATTTGCAACTGGGTTCTCTTATAGTGTTATGTATTTGACTCCATGCCTAGGTTAAGGCATTGGTCCATTACAACTAGAGGTCATTTGCATCATTTTAAAAAATCAAATCAGAATTTAATGTCTTTTCTTTTTGTTTTGTTGTAATGTCCCACCTATCTCAAGCTCCAATGTGGTTGAGAGTCAATGTGAATGTAGCTAGTTTGCAGTACTTTCCTTATTGTTGAGCTATGTTTGAGATTTCTACTTTAATGGTGATGTTGTGTGTGAGTTTAGACTATATTTGAAGTGCATCATAGGTAAACCCACCTAGGCCTTACAGAGCCTGAAGAGAAGAAGGATTAAATATCCTTGTTAAGTTGGTCTAGTTAGTCCTTTGAAATCATAGCTGAGGCTGGCTACCTTTTAGAATTTGGTTGTAGATTATACTGGTTGTTGATTTTGTTATTCAGCATAAAAAAGAGCCAACACACCACAATCTCATGATTTTCTCTAGGATCATTCTAAAATATAGATGCAATACAAACAACATTCATTATGTCAGGCCTAGTCTGAGTCAAATAAGGTAGACCTCCAATCATATATTTGTATCTTGTAGGATTTACCAGTCCAGAAACATTTTTTCTTGTCAATTTCTCACTTGTAGCCATAGGAGTACTTACCAGTTTAGAGTCTCCCATACCAAATTTCTTCAATAATTCCCTAGCATACATAGTTTGATAGATGAATATACCTTTATCAGTCTCAATAATTTGTAAATGTAAGAAAATTTTCATTTCCCCAATCATATACATTCCAAATTCTTTCTCCATATTCTTAGAAAATTCTAAGCACAACATATACTCACCTCCAAAAATGATGTCATCAACAAATACTTCAATAATCTATATATCATCATCAGTGATCTTATAATATAAATTACTGTCAACATTACCCTTAGTAAAGCCAAGATTCAAAAGATATTTATCCAACCTTGCATACCAAGCACTAGATGCTTGTTTCAATCCATATAAATCTTTCCTTCACCTACAAACCATGTTTTTATCATCTGAAAGTGAGAAACCATCAAGTTGCTCAATATAAACTTCCTCATCAAGATCCCAATTCAAAAATGCACACTCAACATCCATCTGATATAAACCTTGTAGTTTTTACGGGCAGCATAGGCAAGAAATAATCTTACAACTTCAATCCTAGCTATAGGTGCAAAAGTTTCACCATAATCAATTCCTTCCTTTTGAGAATATCCTTTACAAACCAATCTAGCCTTATTTCTTACAACTTGACCATCCTCATTCATTTTATTCCTAAAAACCCATTTAGTTTCAATAACACTCTTATTTTTAGGTCGGGGAACTAAAGTCCATGTGTTATTCTTCTCAATCTAATTTAATTCTTCTTCCATAGCTTTCAACGAACATTCATCTTTAGATGCTTTAATTACTGATACCGGTTAAACTTGAGAAATTAAACATACCTTATTAGTTGCCAGTCTTCTTCTTTTCATCACTCTATTGTTCTTATCACCAATGATTTGATATTTTGAATGATTCAATTCCACATACATAGGAGTCTTCTGACTCTTTGTTCCTCTTCTCAGTTCTTCAGTTACTGTTGAGTTTTCTGATACTGTCAGAGTAACTGGTTCAACATTTTGTTCTGATAAAGGTACTACTAATTCAAATATAATCATTTCCACCATTGCTTCTTGCTCATAAAATTTGATTTCACCTTTATTCATCTCATCCACCTTGACATTAGCACTCTCCACAATTCTCTGCAATATCTTGTTATAACATCTATACGCTTTAATTTCATTAGAATAACCAAGAAATATGCCTTCATGACATCTAGGATCAAATTTTCCAATGATATCATCTCTCCTAATATAACATTTACTACCAAATATTTTGAAATACTCAACTGTAGGTGTATTGCCAAACCATATTTCATAAGGTGTCTTACTAGTTTCTCCTTTGATATGTACTATGTTGAATGTATAAACTGCTATGCTCACTACTTCTCTCCAGTAGATATGAGGTAGAGTAGCTTCCATCATCATTGTTCTTGTAGCATCCAAGATAGTTATGTTATTCCTTTCCACAAGTCCATTTTGTTGAGGTGTCCGGGGAGCAGAAAATTGTCTCATTATACCATGCTTCTCACAAAAGTTATTAAACTCACCAAATGTAAATTCTCCACTATGATCTGACCTCAAATAGTTAATCTTCAATCTTGTCTCAGTTTCCACTTTAGCCTTAAAGATTTTAAACTTTTCAAAAGCCTCAGATTTCTTTCTTAGAAAAGTAACCCACGTCATTCTAGAATAATCATCAATGATTAGCATGAAATATCTATCACCTTGAAAACTTTTAACTCTAGCATGGCCACACAAATCAATATGAATAAGATCAAGAATATCATTAGATTTATCTTGTATACTCCTCAAAGAGGTTCTGACCTATTTTCCCATTTGACACTCTTTACATACCAAATTATAGGGCTTTACAATCTTAGGTATATCTCTAACTGCCTTAGTTGAACTGATCTTTACAATGCAATCAAAATTCACATGACACAGCCTCTTATGCCATAGCCAACTCTCATCAATTTGTGCAATCAAACATGTCTTCTCACTGGAATTCAAATGAAATATATTACCTTTTGTCTATATACCAGTTGCAATCTCCAAACCATACATGTTATTGATTTTGCATTTACCATCCTTGAACTATAATTGAAACCCCTTATCCACCAATTTTCCTACACTCAAAAGATTATGCTTCAAACCTTCAACAAAATAAACATTATCAGTATTGTTCTTACAATCCAATGATATAGTTCATTTCCTTTGATCATACATGCTTTGTCATCTCCAAATCTAACCAGACCACCATAAAATTCTTGCAAAGATAGAAACTTCCTTTTATCTCTAGTCATATGATGTGAACATCCATTGTTAATTACCCATTCATCCTTGTCTTCAATTTTAGCAGCAAGTGCCTTCTCTTCAGGTACATTCTCTTCCAGTGCTAGAACATCTTCCTTGATAGCCAGGAACACTCATTCCTTCCCATTCTTGGAACCACTAGCAGATTCTTCTACCGGTTCATCATCAAAGTCAGTAACACCTTCCTTATCCACTATGTAGCATGATTTATCTTTGGTTTTCATATACTTGTACTTTTTTTGATATCCAGGGTTAGGCTTAAATGATCTTCTAACTCTCTCTTCAAATATTTAATTCCTTTCACGACATCTAGATGCAAAATGACCAATCTTATTACATTGAAAACATTTAAAAGGTTCTTTTCCTTCATACTTACTTCCTTTCGGTCCTTTAGGTACTCTTCTAGCAAATAGTTCTTCAAGTTTCTCAAACTCATTATCTTCTCTTTTCATATCATCTAATTCCTTTGCATATGAAGATTTCCAATCTTGATTACTAGTTGATAATGCAGATGCATGAAAAGGAGGTTCATACTTCACAACTCTAGAAGGTCCAAATTCTTCAAGCTCAAAAGAAAATAATTTCCCAACCAAGGTATCTCTATTGATAGAAGTATTAGTCAGTATTCTCAATTAATTAATTGCTATAGCCTTCATCTTGTAAGCCAGTGGTAGGGCTCTTAGAACTTTAGAAACAATTTCATCTTCACTTAGACTTCCACCACAACATTGAATTCCCATTACAATCTCATTTACCCTTTCCATGAATGCAGTAATCCTTTCATCTTCTTCCATCTTCAAGTTTTCATATCTCACCCGATAACCATCAAGTTTAGCAATATTCACAGTAGGGTCACCTTCATTAAGAGTCTCCAACTTATCCCATATAACCTTTGCAAATGATTTGTCAATTAATCCCATTATTTGATGATCAAAAAGTGCACACAAGAGGGCTTATCCTCTATAATCATTCTCAAGCTCCTTATCTAAGTTTTCTGGAGGAGGATTTCTAGATGCCGTATTATGAGGTGTAACACCATTATGTGTGATCTCCCAAATCTCCTTGCCAAGACATCTCAAATGAGTCTCCACCCAAATCTTCCATACTATGTATTTTGTTTCATCAAGCCTAGGAATATCTCTCTGAAAGATAGCCCCAGATGAATTGGATGAATGTCTCTTTGAAAGATAGCTCCAAATGAACTGGATAATCTCTTCAAAAGATAGCTCCAGATGGACTAGATGAATATCTCTCTAAAAGATAGCTCCAGATGAACTAGAATATCTCTCTGAAAGATAGCTCCAGAATATATTTCTATAGAGAGGACCAAAGCTTTGATACCAATTATTAGATAGTTCAAATGACTAGAAGACAACTGAGAGGTGGGGTGAATTAGTTATAATAGATTACCAGAACATTTAGCAATTAAAAATTTAATACCACAACCCAAAACATTAATACCAAAATGATTAAACCAAATACTGGAATAGTATTTAAACCAATTAAGCATAAACAATAATCAGAGAATAAATACCATCCACATGACACCAAGATTTATACATGAAAAACCTAGTAAAGGGAAAAAACACGGTGGGAGGCGTACCCACAATTAGATAATACTTTTGTAGTAAGTATGTGAATTATAATTGAGGGGTCTACACTTGTAGGAAGGCCAACATCCTAGAGCGCACTGCTCATCACAAAAGAAGTCTCACTGACTACATAGAAATCCAGACTACAATCTGGAAGAACAAATGAACTACAAAGGTAACATCTCCTATGCCTGAGTATAGTTCCAGTTAAGCTCAATACCGGAGGATAAAATCCTCTTAATTAAACCCAATTCAATCTCCAATGATAGACCAAATCCTCTGCCTGAATGATATTACATTATTTGCATATTACATATCCATATCTCATCCCATGACCATGATCTACAATGAGATCTTACATCGTATATATACAAACTCTTGACCACAAATAATTAGGTTGGCCACCGGACAATAAACCAAATACATAGTTATAAAACATGTCGGCCTTAGACCAAATAAATAGTATTCAACCCATAGGACATCTCAGAAACCCATCAAGAGGTCCAATCCACACATTACATTAAGCCGATCCATAGCCTAGATCAACCGAGACCCAATATAGGTCCACACGCTAAAGCAATTATCTCAATCCACCAAGTCTCGAACATGATCACCATCACTATGTTGAATCTCCACTAGAAGCTGCACCAACACCACTTATGCATATCATCAAAGATATTCATCAAAGTTCTACTGGTGAAACCCTCGTCGGAACCACAAATCAAGCTTCCAAGTAAACAAGATAGCATCTGATCACCAAACCAAAACCAACTGACTGAATATGAACATGAGCATCATGAATAAGCCAATTCCATTACGAAATCATACTCGAGCATACTGGATCATGTTAGATCCAATTCAACCAGAAACCATACATCCTACCGGGACCCCAAGGGTGTCGATAAAGCATCCAAAACATCTAGTGTTGACATCACTGACAAAACATCAATGCAACACATAATCAATTCCTCCAAATGGCCAATAGTGCAGTCTGGGATAGTATGTCCTAATCGATAGAACATAGAAGTGCATGATATGAAGGTTAACCGGTTAGTGTATACTATTAGCATGTTTTCTTAGTGACTAAGTTTGAATTGACACAATCAAGTGAGATGGATGTTGAAAGAGATGTCACATGGACTCTAGGTGGCAAACATGTAGTGGTAGGTGAATGGTGTTTCGGTGAGGTAGTTTCTGACTAGGTTGATATTAAATGAAGACTGCAAAAATCACAAATCAATTTCAGAGGATTTTGGCTCAATGCAGATCAAAAGGAAGAGATTTTATTTTTTGATATCATGATCAAAGAAAGATATTTGATCGTCTTGTTGATCTAGAGAAGGAAACAACTAGATCGTTTATTACGATAAACAAAATCAAGACTAATGAATAGGGTCCAGTTTGCCAAATATAGTAAAAATGTATTGGAAGGATGAAAATGGCATTGATGTTTGATTTATTGCAAGTTTTCAATGCAAGAAATCAAATCTGATTTGATATGATATGGATTGAGTTAGTGAAGAAAACCCTAGGTGAGTAAAGTTTAAATTTCCATTTTAGCAGGAAAGCATTAGTATAAATGTGTAGATAGAGGATGATGGATGAATGATGAGATAGTGTGATTCTGCCAAGTGAGAGTTGATCACTCTGAGTATTAGGAAAAGAACCAACTAGAAGGGTTTAAACAACAAAGTTTAAGGTACCTGGTAAACTGTTACAAAGCATAATAGTCTATCAAACCAGTAGAGATTGAATTGGTAAGGTAGCCTGCAGAGAGTGAAGGAGAGTAGAGTAAGTGTCAGAAGAGATCCAAGAAGGTAGAAGCTGAGACATATAGGATTTAGATAGAGAGGACTGAGATCTGGTAGAGAAGAAGCAATGTGACATAAAAGAGTTCAACCGATAGAGTGAGTAGTTTGCAGGTATTACAAAACTCATTTGTAACAAAGATCATATCATTTTATTGTTTTTATATGTCATTGTATTTCACTAAGTGGGTTTTCAATGCAAGGGTTGGTGCTCCTTGAGTTGGTTCTCAGAATAGATTAGCGGTTGGTGCTCCTTTAGGTAGGTGCCCATAAATTGCTAGGGGTTGGTGCCCTAAACATTGTAAAATTGTTATTTCATTGAGGCTGGATTGGAGCAGTAGATCTCCAACAACATTTCTCACTGAGGTTTTCCTACATTGGATTTTCCTCATATCTCTGGTGTTATGTGATGTTCTCTTGTGTGTGGTTTCTTTTTATTGTTTTCATAATCCTATTGGTTGCACACATTGTTTGAAATTATTTATAATCACTCCCCCCTCTTAGTGATATCTTGTGTTCTATAATTGGTATCATAGCATTAGGTGTTAGGATAACTGGTAGACAACTGAGAGGGGGGGGGGGGTGAATCAATTATCAATAGATTATATTAATCAAACCACTTTATAACCTTTAACCAGAGCACATAAACATTGAATACTAGAATATAAGAAACAAATACTGGTAAGAAATAAAAATTAAGAATGAAACAGAGAATTAACACAATGGAACCATACCACATAACACCATGATTTGCAAGTGGAAAACCTAGTAAAGGGAAAAACCACGGTGGGAAGCCTACCCACAGTCAGATGATACTTTTGTAGAAAGTATGTGATACAATAAGGGGCCTACACATGCAGGAAGGAATATTGCCTAAAGCATATTGCTCATTATTAAAGAGTCTCACTGACTACAGAGAGGTTATAACCACTTCAAGATAAATGGACAACAAACTAGAAGAATGAACTGCCAAAGATAGCATCTACCATGCCTAATTATAGTCCCGATTAATCTCAATATCGGAGGCCTTTGACCTCTTAAACTGAATTTGATCACCTATGATCGACCAAATCTCCTTCACATATGATATCACATTCCATGACCATGACACATATTATTCCCATACCATTCCATGATCTACAATGAGATCTTACATCAATTTATACAAACCCTAAGGCCTAAACCAATTAGGTCAACTGCCTAAAAGATATTACAATAAGATCATTACATACATCCATATTACATTGATATGCCATGTTGGCTTAAGACCAAAACAACAATAACCAATCCATAAAACATCCTGGTAACGTGTAGAGTGTTGGTATTATGTATGACTTTGTCATGTGTTGCATTGGTTTTGTCATTTATGTCAACACTTTTCATTTTGGAGGTCTACATTTTTGTTTTGTACTATGGTTATATTGGTATGTTGTTGAACTGGCAATATGGTTCACCAGTATGGTTAGTGGCTTATGCACAGTCACCGATATATGTTTACCAATGGGTTATATGGTTCACCAGGAATGATGATATCCTAAAGATCATTTGATTATGTCAAAGACATGGATTGGAAGTTTGGTTTTGGTGTTTTTCTTATTGGTATAATCAGGTTGATAGATTTGCCTTTATCGGTAGATAAGTCTAGGTTATGGACTGGTACATATTATCTATTCCAGATCAGCATGACACATCATGGAGATTATTTTATTGATTAGTTATTGTGGTAAATTTATTGAGCCGACATGTTGTATTGCATCAAGACTCATTTTATAATTGATTTTATTGTAATATCTTTAGTGAGCTGACCTATACATTTGGTCTTAGGCTTTGTATATATGATTGTAAGATCTTATTGAAGATCATCATGTGATGAGTGACTGTGGATATTGAAGAGTGAAAATAAGTAGATCCTTATGTGAATAATGCATACATTATTTGAAGGTTGAAGGAAGGTTATGAAGAGCTTAACTAGTACTGAATCCAGCATTGGAGATGATATTTTGAGTAGTACATTATCATTGGATTTAACGATCCATTTGTGTAGTCAATGTGACTCCTATTTTGTTATTGAGCAGTAAGCTCTAGGCAGTTGGCCTTTCTGCATGTGTAGACCCCATTTGTATATACATACTATCTATAGTAGTATCATCTGATTGTGGGTAAGGTTTCCCACCGTGGTTTTGACCTTACCGAGTTTCCATGTCAAAATATCTATGTTATGTGTTGTGGATGTTGTTTCTCTTTCTATTTCATGCATTAAGTTATACCAGTACTGCTATATCCATTAAACTATTTTACCAGCACTTAAATTTGGTTTACCGGCATTAAGTTTAAGTTGGAATAATTTGCATTTGGTTTATAAATTACTATAAATTGGTTAACAACTGATTCATCCCCCCCTCAATTGTCCTTCCTGGGACCTAACATAGAGAACATGTTAACATGATATCAATCCATAACATAGATAGGTACTAGACCTAATCTAGGTCCACCATGCCAAAGCAATGCTTTCAATCAGTTGAGGCATGACCAGGGATCAACTTCTGCATCCTAAATTCCATCTAGAAGCCACACCAACACCACTTATGCATTTTGTCAAAGATTCTCAATAAAAGCTTTGTTGATTAAACCTTAAACCTTTACCAGTAACACAAGATCTTCTACCGGTAGCCAAAACCTGTATGTCAATAACCAACCATAACAACTAGTGTTGACATCAATGACAAAACAACAATGCAACACATAACCAATTCCTCCATATTGCCAACAATCTCCTGAATATCAATAACTCTCCCCTTATGAATAATATCTCACTAAAGTTCTAAATTTATTTTTCACATCACTATCTCTCCCCCTTTGACATCAATGCCAAAAACCTGACAAAAATATCAAAGCAAGAATATAAGCCTCTAAATCTCAAAGCTGACTACCCCCCCTGAGTAGTAGAACCACTACATCAACCTGGAGCAAATGATATAGTTGATGATGCATATCAGACTGATGGTCTATTCCATTAATTAAGTTTATGTCGGAGGGGTATATACCCCTAACCTATCTCTCAAATACTCAAATGATTCCTTAGACAACAGTTTAGTGAATATATCTACAATTTGTTCTTTAGTGTTCACATAAACCAATTTGACTTCCTTTTCTTCCACCTTGTCCTTCAGAAAGTTATATTTTATTGATGTGTTTAGTCTTAGAGTGAAATACCGGATTCATATACATGTCAATAGCTATAGAGTTATCACAATAGATAACTACTGGTTCACTACAATTTACCTTGATATTCTTCAACATTTGCTTCATCCACAAGACTTGAGTGCAATTAGTTACTACTGCAACATATTCAGCTTTTACAGTAGATAAATAAATGCATGGCTTATTTTTGTTGATCCATGAAACCAATTTATTTCTAAGAAAGAAATCTCCACCAAAAGTTCTATTCCTGTCATCAGTATCACCTACTCAATCTAAATCTGTATATGCACATAAAGTCAAGTTATCATCTCTAGAATACCATAAGCCATATTTTGTTGTTCCTTGCAAATACCAGAATATCCTCTTTACTACACATTCATGATTTTCTTTAGGATTACTTTGATATCTTGAAACAATACTTACTGCATTCATAATATTTGGTCTAGTCTAAGTTAGATATAACAAGCCACCAATCATAGACTTATACATTGTCAGATTTACCGGTGCAGATGTTTCTTTGATAGATAATTTCTCACTTGTCACCATAGGAGTACTTACCATTTTGGAATTATCCATACCAAAATTCTTCAACAATTCATTTAGATACTTAGTTTGACATATAAAAATGCCTTTGTCAGTTTGAGTAATCTGCAAACCTAAGAAAAATCTCATCTCACCAATCATGGATATTTCAAATTCATTTTTCATATTATTAGATAATTCCACGCACAATTTCTCTTCGCCTCAAAAAATGATATCATCAACAAATGCTTCAATAATCAGAATATCATCATCCGTGATCTTGTAATATAAATTACTATCAACACTACCTTTAGTAAAACCAACCTGCAAAAGATATTTATCCAACCTTGCATACCAAGCTCTAGGATCTTGTTTCAATCCATTTAAAGATTTCCGTAATCTGCAAACCATATCTTTATCATCTGTTAGTGAAAATCCATCTAGCTGCTCAATGTATACCTATTCCTCAAGTTCACCATTCAAAAATGCAAATTTAACATCCATTTGATAGACCTTATAGTTCTTATAAGCTGCATAGGCAAGAAATAGTCTAAGAGCTACAATTCTAGCTACAGGTGCAAATGTCTCACCATAATCTATTCCCTCTATTTGAGAATATCCTTTACAAACCAATCAAGCCTTGATTCTTACAACTTGACCATCCTCATTTAGTTTATCTCTAAGAACCCATTTAGTTCCAATAACATTCTTATTTTTAGGCTAGGGAACTAAACTCCATGTCTCATTCTTCTCTATCTGATCTAATTCATCTTCCATAGCATTTAACCAATGTTTATCTTTACAAGCTTCAATAATAGATGCCAGTTTAATTTGAGAAATATGACATACCTCTTCATTTTCCATTCTTCTTCTTGTCATAAATCCCTTGTTCTTATCTCCAATGATTTGATCTTCAGATTGATTTAACCTTACATACCTTCGTGTCTTCTGAACTTCAAGTTAACTATTCTGATCATGAGTCACAGTTGAATTTTGTGATTGTGCCAATGTAACTATCTCAGTGTCTTGTACTAGTTGAGGCATTGTCATTTTAGTTATGATCATTTCCACTCTCGGTTCCCTGTCATATGATATAGATTGATTTTTGTAATGCTCATCCACTTTCACATTTGCGCTATCCACAATTTCTGCAATCTTTTGTTATAACATCTATATGATTTTCTTTGAATTGAATATCCAAGAAATATCCCTTCATCACATCTAGGATCAAACTTCCCAATTGAATCATCCCTTTTGATATAACATTTACTTCCAAAAATTCTCAAATATTTAACAGTAGGTGTATTCCCAAACCATAATTCATAAGGGGTCTTACCAATTTCACCTTTGATGTGAACTTTGTTGAATGTGTAGACTGTTGTACTGACTGCTTCTCTCTAGTAGATGTGAGGCGATTTGGCTTTCATCATCATAGTTCTTGTTGTATCCAAAATGGTTCTATTCTTTCTTTCCACTACTCCATTCTACTGAGGAGTCTGAGGTGCAGATAATTGTCTCCTAATTCCATTTGTCTCACAATAATTGTTAATTTCATGAGAAGTAAACTGACCTCCTTGATCTGATCTCAGACATTTTATTTTCAATCCAGTTTCTCTTTCTACCTTTCCTTTAAAGATCTTGAATTTCTCAAAGGCTTCATACTTCTCCCTAAGATAAGTCACCCACATCATTCTATAATAATCATCAATTATAAGCATGAAATGTCTATCACCTTGAAAGCTTCTAGTCCTTGCTGGACCACATAAGCCAGTGTGAATCAAATCAATCACATCATTAGATTTATCATCTATGCTCTTAAAACAAGTTCTAACTTGATTTCCCAATTGACATTCCTTACATACTGGATTGTGAGGCTTTATAATCTTAGGTATATCACTAACTGCCTTTGTTGAACTAATCTTGACAATGCAATCAAAATTAATATGACACAACCTCTTATGCCATAACTGACTCTCATCAATATGAGCAATCAAACATGTCTTATTACCAGTATTCAAGTGAAAGATATTACCTCTAGTCTGAGTACCGGTTGCAATCTCCAAACCAGTTTTGTTAATGATTTTGCATTTTCTATCTTTAAACTAAAGTTGGAAACCCTTGTCCACCAATTGACCAACACTTAAAAGTTTATGCTTTAAACCTTTTATATAATAGACATTATCAGTATTATGTTTTCCATCCTAAGAAATAACACATCTACCTTTGATCATACATGCTTTGTCATCTCCAAATTTGACTTGACCGCCATTGTATTCTTGTAGGGACAAAATTTTTCTTTTATCTCCAGTCATATGATGTGAGCATCCACTATCAATTACCCATTCATCCTTGTCTTCAACTTTTTCTGCCAGGGCCTATTTCATTTTCCTTTAAAGCATAGAACACCCATTCCTTTCCATTGTTGGATCCACTAGAAGAGTCTATTGTCAGTTCATCCTCAGAGTCATCACTTTCTCCTTCCTCATCCACTATGTAGCATTGTTTACTTTTCTTGAATCTATATTTTTTCTCATTAGGCATAAATGATTTGTTAACTCTTTCTTCAAATCTTACATTCCTTTTAGGACATCTAGATGCAAAATGACCAAGCTTATTACATGCAAACCATTTAAAAGGTGCTTTTCCTTCTTACTTCCCGTCGGTCCTTTAGGTACTCTTCTAGCAAATAAGGCTCCAAGTTTCTAAAATTCTTCATCCTCTTTCCTCATATTTTCCAATTCTTTTGTATATAAGGCTTTCCAATCACTTTTGTCGGTAGATGATGATGCATGAAAAGAAGGTTCAGATTTTACAGCTCTAGAAGGTCCAAATTCTTCAACCTCAAAAGCAGATAATTTCCCAATCAGAATGTCTCTATTAATTAAAGTGTTTTCCATTGTTCTCAGTTCATTAATTGTTGTTGCCTTCATCTTATAATCCGGTGGAAGGGCTCTCAAGACTTTGGAAACTATTTCATCTTCACTCAAAGATCCTCCACAACATTGAATTCCCATGACAATTTCATTTACTCTTTCCATAAATGTAGCAATTTTTTCATTATCTTCCATCTTCAAGTTCTCATACCTTACCCGGTAACCATCAAGTTTAGAAATTTTGATAGTAGGATCACCTTCATTCAGATTTTTCAATTTATCCCACATAACCTTTGTTGATGATTTATCAATTAATCCAATGATTTGTTGATCAATAAGTGCACACAAGAGGGCTTCTCTAGCTCTGTAATCATTTTCAATATTCTTGTCCAGGTTTATAGGAGCAAGATTGCCAGATGCTAGATCATAAGGTGTATATCCTTTCTTAGTGATCTCCCAAATATACTTACCAAAACATCTAAGATGAGTCTCCATTCGGATTTTTCATATCCCATAGTTTGTTCCATCAAGCTTAGGGATTTCTCTTCTGAAAATAGTTGGCGGTGGATTTGAATTATTAGTTGCCATAGGATCTACCTCAAGTGGTTAAGCTTCTACAAAAGATGACCAAATCTCTGATACCAATTGTTAGAATAATTGGTGGACAACTGAGAGGGGGGGTAGGGGTGAATCAGTTGTCAACAAATTATATCAATCAAACCACTTTATAACCTTTAACCGAAGCACATAAACATTGAATACCGAAATAGCAGAAACGGATACCGGTAAGCAATAAAAGTTAAGAATGAAATAGAGAATTAACACAATGTAACCATACCACATAACACCATGATTTGTATGTGGAAAACCTGGTAAAGGAAAAAACCACAGTGGAAAGCCTACCCATAGTCAGATGATACTTCTACAGCAAGTATGTGATACAATAATGGGCTTGCACATGTAGGAAGGTACACTACCTAGAGCATACTACTCATTACAAAAGAGTCTCACTAACTACAAAGAGGTTATAACCACCTCAAGATAAATGGACAACAATCTAGAAGAATGAACTAGCAGAGATAGCATCTACCATGCCTGATTATAGTCCCAGTTAAGCTCAATACCAGAGGCCTTTGACCTCTTACTTAAATCCAATTTGATCACATATGATCGACCAAATATCCTTCGCATATGATATTACATTCCATGACCACAACACATATTATTCCCATACCATTTCATGATCTACAATGAGATCTTACATAAATTTACACAAACCCTAAGGCCTAAACCAATTAGGTCGGCCACCTAAAATATATTACAATAAGATCATTACATACATCCATATTACAATGATATGCCATGTTGTTTCATGTCGTCTTAAGACCAAAACAACAATAACCAATCCATAAATCATCCTGGTAATGTGTAGAGAACATGTTAACATGATATCAGTCCATAACCTAGATAGGTACCAGACCTAATTTGGGTCCACCATGCCAAAGCGATGTCTTCAATCAGTTGAGACACGATAAGGGATCACCTTCTACATCCTGAATTCCATCTAGAAGCCACACCAATAAAACTTATGCATTTTGTCAAAGATTCTCAGTAAAAGCTCCGTCAATTAAACCTTCCACCCTTACCAGTAATACAAGACCTTCTACTACTAGCCAAAACCTATATGTCGGTAACCAACCATAACAGCTAGTGTTGACATCAATGACAAAACATCAATGCAACACATAATCAATTCCTCCATATTGCCAACATTAGATTCCTTTATTGTCAAAGATTTCTCTAGATTGGGTAGATTCTAGTTTAAGAACACAATAGAAAGGAATGAATCCTCCTCCTCCAAAGCCCCCCTATTTGATGGTACCAACTATCCCTTCTAGAGTAGAAGAATGGAAACCTATTTGTCATCCCTAGGTTTTTATGTTTTGATGTCTATGAAGAATGGGTATACTATCCCTAATGTGATGCAAAGCCCTCCTTGTAACCTACCAAACACCTCAAAATGTATGACACTGACCCCTCAAAACAAGAAGGAGATCCTATCAAGGAAAGGCTCTACAACATTAGTTCAATCTTCTCATCATCTTCAAGACTCATGCCTACTCAATCAGGGGTATCTTGATACAACACACTCCATGATACCTCCAAGGGTTAAAAATCATTTGCATACTAGTTTTGGTTCATACAAGACTCCCCAAGGTTAGAAAAAGCATGAGTTGTAAGGATTCATTCTCATTCCTTAAGAAACCTACCCAATTAGGCCTAGAGGCTTGTAGCCCTATTTAGCGGGTAAAGAGACCTTAAGTTAAAATTCCCAAACACCCTAGAAAAATAATTATGTATTCAAGTACCCTTTTGGAAGTTACACAAATCCCCAAAAGGAAGGTTTAGGTTCCTGATAAACAAAGGTCTAAGCCAGTAGGATGTTGACTATCCTAAAGGGCTAATTAGGCCTCTTTTGTGAAGCACCTATATTCAGATGAACAAATCAGCCAATTAAAATCCCATGGGAATTTAGGGAACCATAAACCATAAGGGATTCTAGGGTTACATGCCTAGAATCATCACCATTTGCACACAAGGGTAATTTTGTTGTTCAAGGTCTAGGTAGCCACATAGAGATGTCTACCTAGGGTCGCTCTAAACACACCTCTCCCTTGCTTCTCCTACAAAACAATCTTGGAATCCTATAATACACTGACCATACTTTCTTTTCACCAAATCTCATGGGTCTTAGATTGATAAAGTGCAAGATATGGCCATGGAGGAGGAAAAACCCAAGGTAAACCCTGGTTTTACGGGCACCTACAGTAAAAGTTGAATATCAGAAGCAACAAAAACAACTAGAACTTCAAATCAAAGAAATTTTTTTTTTAACTCTCCTCTCCAACCAATTCACATCTTTAGGAATTGATCCCAATCCATACAAAACTATACAACGGACCAAAACTATAGAATTGTAGGAAAAACTCATAATTCTATTAGTTTGTTGGCATCAAAACTCTTCTTTGTACAATCACTCCTTGGGAATTGGATCTGTAGACACCTAAAAATGGTCAACACTTGTGGGATCATACTTTAACATTTCTGCATTGCCTCATTTTAGGTTTTTGTGTCGCATTAACATTTCTCCTATGTCACGCACTTGGTTTTTATCATTTGTGAGCATTGAGTCATTCTTCTACATTCTTTACTCGTCTCACTCTCAAATTTGGTCTTGTCGACAACACTATCCAGTCATGATTTTGATCGATTTTATCCTATCGCATCAATATGCATGCTCATTTGTCATTATTTTGGACATCGTCAATCCTAATTAGGGTTTTGTCCTCTTATCAATCTTATCATCTGGCGATCGAGTTGTCATCGATCGTTGTTATGTTCGATCTTGTCATTTTGCAATCAATTTGTCATTGACCGTTGTCATTTTCAATCTTGTTGTCTTGCAATCTATTTTGTCATCGATTCTTGTCCTCTTGTCAATCTTGTCATTTTGCGATCAATTTGTCATCGATCATTGTTTGTCTCAATTATGTCAATTTGGATCAATTTGTCATTGTTCCTCGTCAATTGGCGCAATTATCAATCAAATCATTTATCACATTGGTCCTTTGTTAAATCCAAATCATGGTCCTTTGTTAATTGGCCTGATCAATTTCTAAATTCACGTCGGTTTCACCAATTAATGTAGCTAGGAATTCGGAAATCATCACAAACAATATAAAAAGTAATCTAGCCCAATCACGAAAGCTTAAATGTAATGATCTATCCTAAACACACTCAACAAAGACATGAAAATAAAACATTCAAAACTAAAGATTATGCAAACCAAATGTGGATCTGAATGCTTCTTTCATGCAGCTCCATTGTTCTTCTTTCTTCTCCAAATAGCTTTGTTTTAGATCTCACCTACTAGTGCATGATCATAATATGAAAGCAAGTAGATAAGATGATTGCTCAAGAGTACTCGAAGCGTGATTTGACAAAGTGATTATAAATTCGATAATCTGATTAGGGGGTTAGATTGAAGAAATTCATCCAATTTATAGACAAATTGGAGAGATGGATCAAATTAGCATGATTCAATTCAAATAGAAATTGCAAATAAAAAATGTCAATTATGACAATTTATGACAAATTATGCACTTTCTATGCAAAATTTGATTGATTGATAATTCATGACAATTTATGATAAATTTCTATGTCAAGAATTGATTGATTGTCAATTATGACAAATTATGACAAATTTGTATGTCATTCCCATGAAATTAGGAGAAAAATAGGAGAGAATTGAAATTAGGAATTTAGAAAATTAGAAAATTAGAAAAAGAGGAATTAAGAAATTAGGAATTAATGAAAATTAGGAAATTAGTGAATGAATTAATAATTTTTCATTTATTAATTAATTCACAAAGAGAGAATTTAGAAATTGAGGAATTTAGGAAATTAGGAATAATGTGAAATTAGGTAAATTAATTAATAATTTGTCATTTATTAATTAATTCACAAAAAGAGGAATAATTAGCCAAATAAATGAACATTTAATTGCGATGAGAAGACTTAGGATAAATAAATAATTTATTAATCCTAGAGAGAGAAATGACAAACAAGGTTAAATGATTAAATCACAAAACCCTAGAAGATGAATTAGCAATGCAAAGATGAAAGATAATTGACTCGATCATGATTCGGATTTAACAAAGGACCAATGTGATAAATGATTTGATTGATAAATGTACCAATTGACGAGGAACAATGACAAATTGATCCAAATTGACATAATTGAGACAAACAACGATCGATGACAAATCGATCGCAAAATGACAAGATTGACAAGAGGACAAGAATCGATGACAAAATAGATTGCAAGACAACAAGATTGAAAATGACAACGGTCAATGACAAATTGATCACAAAATGACAAGATCAAACATAACAATGATCGATGACAACTTGATTGCCAGATGATAAGATTGATAAGAGGACAAAACCCTAATTAGGATTGACGATGTCCAAAATAATGACAAATGAGCATGCATATTGATGCGACAGGATAAAATCGATCAAAATCATGACTGGATAGTGTTGTCGACAAGACCAAATTTGAGAGCGAGACGAATAAAGAATGTAGAAGAATGACCCAATGCTCACAAATGATAAAAACCAAGTGCGTGACATAGGAGAAATGTTAATGCGACGCAAAAACCTAAAATGAGGCAATGTGCAAATGTTAAAGTATGATCCCGCAAGCGTTGACCATTTTTAGGTGTCTACATTTTCAATCAATTTCTAAATTCATGTCGGGTTCACCAATTAATGTAGCTAGGAATTCAAAAATCATCACAAACAATAGAAAAACTAATCTAGACCAATCACGAAAGCTTAAATATAATGATCTATCCTAAACACACTCAACAAAGACATGAAAATAAAACATTGTTTGGATTGTGTTTTTGAGTGCTTTTGAGTTGATTTGCAAGCCAAAAACCCAAAAATAGGGTAGTGCAGGGTTTTTTGGGGACTTATGCACCTGTGTGAGACAACCTGCGCCTATGTTAAAGACATTCTGCGCTTGTGTCATGACTTTTGCACTTGTGTCATGACTTCTGCACCTGTGTAAAGTCCAGAAACAGAGGTAAAAATGTACTGTTTTACTTGAAAATTGTTTGTTCTGCATTCTGTTTTCTGCTTTTTGGGTTTTGGTACTAATTCTCTGTGCAGAACCTTGGCATACGCATGGTAAAGACAAACAAATGAAACTACTAACACATTTTTGTGCAGGTTCGATAGTCAAAGATTAAACATTTCAAACATCTGACTTGGGTTTTGTAGGTTGCCTTGGACTACAACTAAACCTTGTGTTTGCAATTAATTTTTAGGCACCTAGTGATTTCTAAATAAGATGGAATGAATGTATGTTTGCTTTGATTGTTGAGCTTGACATTGGAGTAGGAGAGTATGCTCTCATCCTTCTTAGGGTGATCAGAAATCTAGATCTTTGATACCATGCTCATGTCTTTGATTGTTTGTCACCTTTAGAGGGCCTGCCTTCATGACCATTTTCTTTTGCAAGCAAGTGATAATAGTGAGAAGGGAATGACCCAAAGTGAGTATGGCTAGAATACCTTGGCATTCTAACTCACTATAAAAAAATACCCGATGAGTGAAAGCTTTGAAGGAAGGGTTACGTGGGAATTGCAGTTACTTGGGAAGTAATGACCCTTGGACTCTTTCTCATATCAACATCTAAGTAGGACCTCACGGTCTAAATCATGCTTGCACGACTACATTTGTTTGGCATCTTGATGGGATTAATGTCTCAATCACACTTGCATGACATCAAGGAGTAACACTTAACAGAAATCCTTACTAAACACCTTCTTTTTAGAAGCCAAAAAAACCTTCTAGTTGCTTGAGAAGGACAAGTTCGGATACTTGGAAGAGATACTAAGTTCACCATGGGGAGATTTCCATGGGGACTAATGCTTGGCTGCCCTGAGAAGTGAATGTCGTGGAGGGGAGCCCGTGGGGTCAAGCATCTATGTATTCTCCTTGAATCCCATAACAAGTCTACCTCTCAAGTACCTATTGTCCTTGCCTACCATAAGAAATGTGTGAATGAGCATAATTGTCTTGAGTCTAAGTTGAAATATCTTGTCTTCTTTGCTTGTCAAAAGTTGAATTGCATCTCATTTCAAAAACCAAGACAAATTGATTCAAAACAAGGTTAAACACAAGAGTATTTCATCCAACAAACTTCAAAACATCTTCAAACATGGTTGTCAAATATTTTTCAAAATCTTGTCTCAACATTCATGTCACTTACATTTAGGTTCATCCTAGGTTGCATTTTGCAAAGTTCATTGTCAAGTACCAAGGTTAGGTTTCACCTAACTCATACTCCTTTACATATCAATAAGGGTCATCCATTTGCATGTGTCCTCTTGCATTAAAGTCATACCTTTGTCATACTTTTCATACCCTAAGTCTCTTCATTAAGTTTTAGGTTATTATCATATCATATTAAGGTCATTTGCATAGTAATTGTCCCTTTGCATATAGTGTCAAATTAGGTTTTTTCATACTTGAGTAATCCATATCTTTGATAAACCCTAATTCATTTTTAGAAAGTCTAGACCTTATCCAACTTTTGTCTTTTTGTCATCAATGTCATTTGGTCAAACCTAGCTTAGTATCCAGGCATATAGGGGAGACTTTGTCATTTGTCCTTTTGTCACTTGGTCCTTTTGTCCTTTGAGGTCTAGACATCATTTTCAATTTCCTAAGGGTCTCTTTTAGATCTGCATTCCAAAAAGTTTGTTAAAATCTTGAAAAACAACCAAAAACATAGGTTACATTCTCATTCATTTAGTTTGCATTTAAGTTGCATATCATATATTGTCCTTGAAAAATTTCAAAAATATTGCATTTGCATAAGTGACATGCCTGTTGAAACAAGATCAAAATCTAAAAAGATGGGTGAACCAACGTATCAACCCATTGATAACATATAAAATTCACAATTTCAAACCAGTCAAACAATACAAATTGAAGGTTCATCAAACACATCCCTACCACCATATGGAATGGTTCAACTTGGACCACCTCCATTATATGAACCAGTGTTTGTACCTATGAAACTAGGACATGGGAGTGTTCCACCAACTCCAAGAGGAAATGCACCTTTCAATTGGAATCAACCAAACTTGCAACATGAAATAAAAACATTTTATGAAGAATAAACCCTCTCACAAGGATTTGGTTCAGATCAAGGCATTCACCAAGAAATGAATCCAAATGTCCAACCAGATTCTTCATTAGATTTTGATACTTTTGATGATGTTGACATGTTCCTTCAAGATCCAAAGATAACAAAAAAGATGGATAAGTTCTTGAACAAGGTCTTTAAGATGTTTCCACAAAAGTATCTTAACATGATGAGTAATGTGACCTCTTCAAGTGAGCAAATAAATGTGCAAGAACAACAAGGTGGTGAGTTGTTAAGTTTCTCTCCGCATCCAAATGATGAAAATGCACAACAAGCAACTCAACCTACCTTGATGAGTAAACGTGCTTTAAAGGCATTGACAGTGACTATTCCTCAAAAGTCACCATTTGAGACAATAAATAATCCATTGTTCAACACAACACCTGTAACACAAGATCAAATAAAGACCACGCAAATATTGACAAGTATCCCTCAACAAGAAGTACTTCCTTATATGCATAAAGTAGGATCAAAATCTAAAATGCAAGAGAGCTTCACAACTGGAATGCCTGATATCACCAATGTCCAAAACAATTCCACAATGCAACAAAGTTCTTATGTCCCGTTAAGTTCAATATATTTTCCAAACACTATTGTGACAAATCCTTCGATAATGGCAACACAAAGAGCTACGGATAGTGGTTTGCACTAACAACAATTGTTGCAACAATTGAGTAATACACAAAAAGTGCAATCGAATGTGCAAACAAGCAATGTACAACAACAACAATTTCGCATTCGACAACAAATTGCAATGCCTTCGGCACCATTACAAGTTAATGCAAACTTGCAACCATCACAATGGATTGGACAAACAACACAACAAGTTAATGCAAGTGCTATACCCCATCTTAAGGAGAAGCAACGAAAACCACCCAAACAAAGTTTTTTACAAATGATGGGATACACACCACGACAACAATTGGCACAAAGTCAACAAATTCTGATTCGTCAGCATCAACAACATGTGCCTCAATATGTGCCAAGGCAAACAACCTATCCTACTTCACAACCGCAATTGGCGCCTGTGCAATATCAACAACATACTCAATTGCAATATCAACCTAGGCTATAAGAAGTACAACAACAAGTTTGATATCAAGGCATAGCACAACCACAACAACAAGAGATGTACCAAGAACATTATATGCCGGAGACACCAAAAACGGCCATTTCAGAGTATCAACAACCGATCAGAAATACGATGTATCGACAAAGAGTACCCATCGGGATTAATGATGGACCTCCAAAATCTAATACAATTGCGCAACAACTTGAGAAGTTGCAATGAAAAGTTGACGCATTAGAAACTAAAGGAACAAAGAAGTTGTATACAGATCAAGATTTATGTCCTAATCCATTTGACAAGAGTGTATACATGCTCCCATTCCCTAAGCATTTTGAGGCACCTAATTTTGAGAAATATAAAGGGAATGGAAATCCAAAAGATCACATTTGAGCATTTTTCGCGGCATGTACTGAAGTAAGTTATGAGGACACATAATTAATGCACTTATTTGCACGAAGTCTCATGGGACAAGCCATGGATTGGTATTCACATCTGCCAGGAAATATAAAGACTTGGTCGGAATTGGCTCAAAAGTTTTTATCTCATTTCATGTTCAACATCGACAGTGATGTGACAATGTCAGATTTATGCAACACCAAGCAAAAGCAAGGTGAACCATTAGTGACTTTCTTTCAATGATGGCAAAGCTTGTATAGTTGTTCTTCCCTAGATATACCTGAAGAACAACAAGTGAATCTGTTTATCCAAAATTTGGTCCCAAAAATGATGTATGAACTAAAGTTGAAAAGTCCCAGTACTATTGAGAAACTCATTAAGAAAGGAATGAGCATTGAAACGGCTCTTGTAGCTAAAGGAATTATCAAGCTCAATAAAGACAGTGACAACACAAATTATTCAGGGGACAAAAACAGATTTTGGTATAAGAACAAGAATGTCACTAATGATGGAGTTGTTGATGCAAGAGCGGTGAATACAAATCAACCCCCATTCACGATCAAGAAATTGAGTGTTCCTAATATGTCAACTATGGAACAAAATCAAGCACCAATGAGAAATGTTACTCAACAACAACATACTCAACAATATAATCAACAACAAGGCCAACTCCAAAGCCAATAGTGCAAACCTTTCCAATCAAGGGATGGGCCTCCTCGACAATTTACCCCATTGGGAGAGCCTATTGAATCAGTAATGAAGCAATTAATACAAGCAAAATTTATTAAGCTACTAGATATCAAGGCAGAACCAGTGGTAAAACCGCATTGGTGGAATGATAATGCATACTGTGAGTATCATCGGTCCAAAGGACATAAAACTGCATCATGTTTTCAATTGAAACACATGATTCAAGATTTATTAGAGCAAGGAGTAATTGAGGTAGATCCACCCCATGCGACCTCTAACATTGATCATACTATTTTCAAAACTCCTTTGCTTGATCATGACAAGGGTAAAGCATCTTCTTCCAACTCTGCCCAAACAACAAATTATGCGAATACTAGTTATAACAATGTCATCAATTGTTTCAGAGCATCAAATGAGTATGTTTCCACCCTAAGAATAAAGGGACAAGATCCCTCTTGCGCAGTCACCACTTGTCGATCTAAAATAATCCTGAAAGGAGCTCCTGTAGCTCCTTCCAAACCAACTCCTGCAAGCCAATATAATCTCTTGGATCATCTAGGAAAGACACCTGCACAAATATCAATCCTTGAGTTGTTGAAAATGTCTCCCATGCATCGTGCAGTCCTAGATAAAGCTTTAATTGAGTCCACTGTCCCGACAGATATTGATGTTGACCAGTTTCAAACCCGGATTGGACATCTAGCTGTTTCCCAAAATGTCGCATTTTCTGATAATGATATCTCACCCGATAAGCTCCCTCATAACAATCCTTTACACCTTGAAGTCTTTGTCCATAATTGCAAAATCTGATGAGTCTTGATAGATGGTGAAGCGGGTCTTAATATTTGCACCTTGAGAGTGGTCATTGGCCTTGGATATACAGAAAATGACATTGATGCTTCCAGAAGAATAACAATAAAAGCATATGATGATGCTGAGCACCCATCCAAAGGGATAATTACATTGCCTATCAGAGTCAGTCCAGTGACAGAAAACACTTTCTTGCAGGTCTTGGACCTTGATCTCCCTTACAATATGATTCTTGGCCGTCCATGGATCCATGCAATGAAAGCAGTTCCATCCACTTATCATCAATGTTTAAAATATCCTTACAATGGAACTGAGATAACAATTCCAGGAGATCCTAATCCATTTCAATTTTGTGCTACTCTAAAGGATACCCCTCAGCAGCAAGTCCCAGTCAATAGAGAAGCCAATTCACATAGTTATGTGGATCCTAATGAATTGTTAGATGTTGTCAAAGGAAAATTGAAGATACAAGACCAAGGATGCGGAGAATATTCAATGGATCAAACATTCCTCATCAGGAATTTACCAATATCTCCAAAATCATATGGCAAACCACATTTATTGCAAAAGGAACCTAACGTCATTATTCAATATCAGCCTCCCACTACATTTACAAGATGGGGTGAACTTGACAAAGAAACTTTAGATGATGATGTCATAGATTGGCTTTACAAAGATCCAACTGAGACCCCACCTGTCAGGTTGCCAGTGGAATGATACGGCAAAGGATTTACTATGCTACAAAAGAAAGGATATGACGGCTACAGTGGCTTAGGCCTGAACAACAATGGAAGGCTAGAACCTATTATACCCACGATGCGACCTCCGACTTTAGGGTTAGGTTTTGTACCATTGCGAATTGGACCCTCATCTTCCAAAGTGCCCATGTGTAGAAAAGGGCGTGACTCTGATGATGAAATAACACCTGAGGATACTCGACTCGAAACTGATTCCAATGAATGGGAGTGGAGTTCTTTTTCTTCTAGCTCCTATGCCCTCGACAATATTTTCATTGACCCTGATAATTTGCCTATGGAAGATAAACATGAAATAACTCCTCTTCCTAAAACATGTCCTCATGCTTGGATAGAGTTATTCTGGGATCCAAGCTCTAAATCAGATACAAGTAGTTCGGATAGTGACACGATAGATGTTAACATCTTTACCATATCAGCCCTTTCTCTCCTTACAACCGATGATGACATGCCCCTCATCTATCCCCAGCTTATCCAACATGACCAACAGGAACCACTCACATTGGATTGTTTTCAAAATGATGAAGCAATTGCAGAATTCCTTGGACTACGGGAAGGCATGCCACAAGGTGATCATAAGGCAGGATTTGATATCGATTTGGATTCCACATCATATTTTGGGGAGTCAACTCCCTCTTCTAGTCATCAAAATGAAAAAAGAAAAGAAAAAGTAAAAAATCAAAAGAATAGATCTTTGAGTGAAAACCGTAAGGAACTCTCTGATCATACAAAAGTAAAAACAAAAGACGTACCTGCAAGTGAAAACCTCTCTAAGGTGCCCAAAGGTGGAAGAGTGGACATACCCCTATCCAATCAGGAAAAATCAACATTGCTGGTGGAAATGATCAAGGAAATCAATTTGGGTACACCTAACAACCCTAAGGTCATTCATTTTGCTGCTTCTCTATCAAAATAGGAAAAGATAGATTTTGTCAATTTCTTTCTTGAGAAGAAGATCAGCTTTGCATGGTCCTATGCAGATATGCCTGGCCTCAATCTAGAATTAGTCCTTCATCATTTGCCATTGAAAGATGATGCCAAGCTTGTCAAATAGAAACTTCAAAAGATGCATCCCTAGGTGGCTCTTTTGGTCAAGGTAGAACTGAAGAAATTACTGGATGTGGGCTTTATCAGACCCATCGATTATGCAGACTGGATTTCAAATTTAGTACCAGTTAGCAAAGTAACTAGGGGCATCAAAACCTGTACAGATTTTAGGGATCTTAATAAAGCATGCCCTAAAGATGATTTTCCATTGCCAAATATCGACATCATAGTGGACATGACTGATGGATATGAGATGCTTTCATTTATGGATGGTTTCTCCGACTATAACCAAATTTGCATTGCTCCTGAAGATCAACATAAGACAGCATTCACCTGTGCTTGGGGTACCTACTGTTGGAATGTGATGCCCTTCGGTCTTAAAAATGCAGGCGCAACATGTCAAAGAGAAATGACGACAATTTTTCATGATTTCATGCATACTTTGATGGAGGACTATGTTGATGACTTGTTATGCAAATCTGTCACAAGAGATAGTCATCTAGCTATCCTGGGCCCAATCTTTCACCGAATGGAGACATACAAGCTCAGACTCAATCCAAAGAAGTGTGCCTTTGGTGTCATAGCTGGCAAATTACTAGGGTACATTATTTCTCACAGAGGCATTGAGGTCGACCCTGCCAAGGTTAAAGCAATAATGGATATGCCTCCTCCTTCTAATCTCCGTCAATTACGCAGTCTGCAAGGAAAGCTCCAGTCAATCCACCGCTTCATAGCTCAATTGGCCGACAAATGTCACCCATTCCCGCATCTACTACATAAAGGTGTCGCTTTTAAATGGACTGAGCAATGTCAATCAGCCTTCCAAGCTCTCAAAGAATATTTGTTGTCGCCGCCTATCCTAATGCCTCCTATAGAAGGCAAGCCATTTTTATTGTATATTTCTGCAACTGAAACGGCATTAGGAGTTCTCTTGGCCCAACAAGATGAGAATGGCAAAGAGTGAGCTATTTATTATATCAGTCGGACACTGGTAGGTTATGAGCTAAATTATTCAACTATTGAAAGGGCATGCTTAGCAATGGTATTTGCAACACAAAAGCTTCGACATTATATGTTAAGTCACCAAACATTGTTGGTTGCAAAACTTGATCCCTTAAAATACTTGCTTAGTCGAGCAGCTTTGACGGGTCGCCTAGCAAAATGGGTCATGATTCTCAGTGAATTTGACATTGAGTATATGGAGCGAAAGGCGATAAAAGGACAAGTCATAGCAGATCAACTTGCAGAGGCTCCTATTTCTGATGATCATCTCATGTTGACAGATTTTCTAGATGAATCAGTATTTGCTCTTACATCTTCTAATGAATTGAAGTTATACTTTGATGGATCCCATACCAGGTTCGGGTCTGGAGCCGGCATCTTGTTTGTCACCCCTCAAGGTGATGCTATTCCCAAGTCCTACAGGATAACTTTTCATTGTACCAATAACATTGCAGAATATGAAGCATT
The DNA here is from genome assembly GCF_030272615.1 of Cryptomeria japonica. Taxonomy (NCBI): domain Eukaryota; kingdom Viridiplantae; phylum Streptophyta; class Pinopsida; order Cupressales; family Cupressaceae; genus Cryptomeria; species Cryptomeria japonica. The sequence continues at coordinate 257,841,906 of NC_081407.1, read as the reverse complement.
GGTTACAGGACTCCGAGTAGCAGTCCACTGGAACATCACGCATTTGCAAGTCTATGGCGATTCTCAATTAGTCATCCGACAAGTGAATGATGACTATGAAACAAAAGATGAAAAGCTTATTCCCTATAAGCATATGGTAGATTTCTTCAAGACCAAGTTCATGGCTATCCATTTGAATCAAGTTCCAAGAATGCAAAACAAGTCGGCAGATGCGATGGCTACGATTGCTTCCATGTTGAATATGCCCCACAATATGGACAAATGTGAATTTTTAGTCGAACAATTGATGGTTCCTTCTTTTGACATTCCGACAGTGGATGTGATGTACGTTCTTCTTGGTCCCAACTCCCCATGGTACAATGACGTATATCAATATTTGAAATCCCAAACCTTACCGCCCAACCTTTCCGCTAACCAACGCCGAGCCTTTATCCAACAGATAGCCAAATATGTCATCATCGCCGACACCCTTTACCATCATTCTTTTGACCATACCCTCCTCAGGTGTTTGGATTCTGACGAAGCACAAACGGCTTTACATGAGGTTCACGATGGTATATGTGGGGGCCATTTCAATGGTCTGAACTTAGCCAAAAAGTTGATTCGTGTTGGGTATTATTGGCCCACTCTAGAAAAGGATGTTCATGATTTTGTTAAGAAGTGCTACAAGTGCCAGATCCATGGAAATTACATTCATGCACCAGCCCAAGAGATTCATTCTGTCATATCTTCATGGCCCTTTTCTCAATGGGGATTAGATCTTATTGACAAGATTCAACCGACATCTGCAAATGGACACAAGTTTATCATTACAACCATAGAGTATTTTACAAAATGGATCGAGGCTATCCCCATGACCTATATCACTGGTGTGCAAATTTCAAAATTCCTATTGAATTATATCATATGCCGGTATGGGGTTCCTCTTTCCATAGTCATTGATAATGGTCGCCCCTTCAAGAATAAAGATGTCAAGGAACTCTATGAAAAATTTCATATCCAACACCATTTCTCCAGTCCATACTATCCACAGGGGAATGGTCAAGCCGAAGCATCCAATAAAACCATTATCAAGATCTTGAAAAAGGTTGTCAATGATGCTGGCCAAGATTGGCATGTTCAGTTGAATCCAGCACTATGGGCCTATCGCACTTCTATCCGCACACCTACTGGTGCAACACCTTATTCCTTGGTGTATGGTGCAGAAGCCATTTTACCCTTGGAAGTGGAGATTCCTTCCTTGCGTGTTTCCTTGCAACACCTGATTGATGATGAGACACACAGAGTCTCTCGATTGCATCAGCTTGAGATGTTAGATGAGAAACGTCAGACAACCCTAACACATTTGCAAGCATATCAAAACCGTCTTCGTCGCTCTTATAATAAGAAGGTCAAAGGGAGACACTTCAAAGTGGGAGATCTAGTTTTAAAGGCAAACCCTAAGAATGCACAGTCTACTGACATCATCAAAGGCAAGTTTGAACCTAATTGGGTTGGGCCTTTCATAGTAACTGCAGCATATGGCTCGGGGGCATATTAGCTTGCTACCCCAGAAGGTGAACCTCTATCTGATCCTATAAACAGCATGCATCTTCGCAAGTACTGGGCATAATTTTCTATCAGCACTTCTTCAAATATGATCCTGAAAAAATACAAAAAAAAAAGTGAAAAAAGAAAATACAAAAAAAAAAGTGAAAAAAAAAAGAGCAAAAGAGTAAAGAAAAATGATTCACCCTCTAGTGAAAACCTGGCTAGTAGGCACTTTGGGCAAGTACCATGGTGAAAACCTGGCAATCAGGCGCCATGAGTAATGAGATTATTGCTTCGTCATCTGTCATGACCTCTAGCTATGCTTTCTCTTGGCCGGTTTATCATGTCTATCTTCGTCTTGACCCAATGTCCTATTCCAGGCCTATTATTGGTCAACATCATTGTCTTGCATACTCCGTTTTCTTGTACATACGTTTTGGTCCCGGTCAATGTATATCTTTTGGATGCGCATTGGGTGCGTTTCCCTTGTCATGATCAATCACTAGAACTTTTGCATTTAAAATGTCCTGAAAAAAACAAAATCATAAAAAATTGAAAAATGTCCTGAAAAAATCATTAAAAAATTGAAAAATGTCTTGAAAAAATCATAAAAATTGAAAAATGTCCTGAAAAAATCTCTAAAAATCAAATAATGTCCTGAAAAAATCATAAAAATTGAAAAATGTCCTAAAAAAATCTCTAAAAATCAAATAATGTCCTGAAAAAATCTCTAAAAATAAAAAAATGTCCTAAAAAAAAAAAACTCCCTAAAAAGTCAAATAAAGTCCTGAAAAATGAACAAAAAAATTGTTAAAAACTCAAAAAATGCAAAAAAATTTCAAAACATTAAAATCCAAAAACAAGCATTTTGCAATAAATGATCCCTTTGTGCATAGACAGATCACTGAGCATACATCCAACGACATGCAATCAAACATTATGCTTTAATGAAATCATGCATAAATAGATGAACTTTTCAATCAAACCAGACATTCAAACTGATCAAAATTGTCTTATCAATCGAATGTTACCATCAATATCATTTGTCCTTGTCTCTACTATCATGGGTCTTATACAGGGTGTGGTATACTCGAAACCAGACTATGTCTTGTCTTAGACGGGGTACCACATGTCCTGAAATCAGACAGCATGATTGTCCTATCAACACTTTCAACTTTTGACAATGAAGATCAAGATGTTTGTTTGATTTGTTGGAATTTGTGCATCTTATCTTTTTACTGATTTATCTTTGGCTTCGGTCATGTTCCTATGTTGCTCGATGATGTCATTGAGTGATTTAGAGTGACCGGGTTGGTTCATGGTCTCTTTCTTTTTTTGTTGTGATTGTTGTTTGTCTGTGATGTGTCTATCTTTTGCAAAAAGGGTTGCATTTCAGCTCTGGCCTTCAATGCCATGATGCTATGCATCCATTTTGCTACATTAAAATAAAGGTTCTCACCTACAAAGTGCATTACTGAAAGCAAGTTTTTCTTCGTCTCTAACTGTCCTCTGTTTCATTTCTTCTTACTAACATTTCTTCCGTCAGTTCGGATAGTCAGTTCAATCTCGTTCTCTGATCTCCACACACATATGTTGCATCCTGCATCCATTCGGTTAGTACATTTGCATTATATCAAACATCACATCAATCATTTTATTTATTTCATATTATCAATGCATCAAAAACACATAAAAAAATGTATCCATACATATTCCACAATAAATAGTGCATACACCATCCATACATAGAAAGTAACATCAGTCATAACACATTGCATCCCATCATATCGATGCATATCATATCATATGTCACAATAATATCAGAGTACAAAATTGGACTGTCTGTCCTAAGTATGGCTTGCAGGTTGACTACAAAATGTCAAACTACATATGTCTCTGTCCTAAGGAGCATGTGCCTCTGTCACTGGGTGCTCCCTCTGTCCTCCTCATCCCTGCCATGTCTCACGGATGATGTCCCTCCTAGTCCTGGCTGTGGTGGTCTCATAGGTCCACTCACCCCCATGCTGCTGAATGACCTCTGAGAGCATGCCCTGCTCTCTGTCCTCGATCGTGCCCGATATGAAGGTGCTCTCTGCTCTAGTGGAACGGTACCCTCATATAGTGTCCTCCAATGGCGTATCTCCTCTTTGGTCTCTACCAGCATCTATGACATCTCGCGTGCACTGGCATCCCGAATCAACCCAATATACTCAGTGACTCTCTGTTCCTCTCGCTGTGCCTGAGCAATTGCTACATCTCGAGCCGCTATGAGTCTGGCTATCTCCGCTCTGAACTGATCCTGCTGTCTCTCTAATGTCGCAATGTGATCCTGCTGACTCGCTATGATAGCCCTGCACATCTCCATCTCCTATGTCCTAGCTGTCTCCAGCTCTATGGGTATATCCTGCAATGCCTCCTGCTCGCCTGAATCTGGCTCATCCTCCTCATCCTCATCATCCCCATACTCATCTCCGTCCTCATCATCCCCATCATCCTCATCTCTATCCTCATCATCCCCATCATCCTCATTGCCGCCCTCATCCTCCTCATCCTCATCATCTCCCTCCTCCTCTCCTGTGAGTGGGAAGTCCTCCTGTCGCCTTGGTACTGGAATATCGGGATCTGTCAATGGCACTGGTCGTAGTCATGCAAACCATCTCTCATACTCCTCTGTCATCCCGCGGTCGACCACATCTGATCTCCAATCCCATTGTCTCTGTTGTAGATGTGAGAAGTCAGCATATGCTATGTGTGGCTGAATCATACTCCCCCACTGACTCGTCTCTCTGTGAGATCGGGCAAAGTGTGCAGTCCTCCTAGGTACATCCTGCCTCTCTCCAAACTGTCGTCTGACTCTCTCTGGCAGGTACATCTCAATCACTCTCTGGTGATTCACTGGTCGCCCAATTAGGTACCTCTCCTGTCTACAATATGGTAGCTCATCCCTATCATCTAACCATCTAGGGCAATCAAGATATGGCCTCCATGTGAACTCTCTCAGTCTGTCTAGCTCATGTCGCCAGTACAATATGTATCCAAAAGGACCCTATCTCAGTGCTCCTCCATAGCAGTACACATATGGTCGGTGTGGTACTACCTATCTCTTTGTAATCGGTCAACATATGGCTATGTGCTCAAATGCCCATACCTGGAGTAATGTGACTCCATAGCTCAAAGTCTGCACTCCCTGATATGCTATCTGATACAACTGAAAATACAGCATAGCCAGTACACATGGTCCCCATGCGTACACTATCCCCTCTGTCGCCATCCACTCTAGCACTCTTCCCCATCCAATAGGGAATCCATGTCCTTGTCTGTCTCCTCCTAGTAGACATTCTATCACCACAGCTATCACCACATATCATCGATCATACTCTGATGCCATGGTCTCCCAAGCGATCTCCCTCTCTACGATATCCAGATCATCTACGTCGCACTCAAATAATCTGCACAACACATCTCTCCATGTCACTGGGTCATACTCTATCATCTCTCCAAGAATCGGAATGCGGAGGATACGCCATATGGAAGGAGGCAGTCTCTGAATGCCATCGCTCTGCCAATGCTGTAAGTAGTCCTATGTTTGCCCTAATCTCAAGCATGAACATGATATAGTATATCCCTAGTCCTGCTAATGTATCTCTATCCGTGCTCCTGAGTCTATGTCGTAGCATGAAGCAGTCAGGTCGGTTCTCCCGTGTGATCAATGGATACTGTCGACTCTGCATCACAATAGGGGCATATTTTGTTAGTTTTAGGGTTTGCTCCTACGGGTTGCATTTCCTCATTTTCATGTCCAAATCAGGGTGTTTTTCATCTAATCTAACCTATCCTACCCTTATCCCCCCTTTCCGAATCATTTGCATGCTGTTTTGGACCAAAATTGAGTTCCCAATGCACAACTGTGCCTGTATCAAGGAACCTATGCCTGTGTCATGTAACCTGTGCCTGTGTACCTTACACAAGCATAGAAGACCTCACACAAGCGTAGGATTTGCCCTACACAGGCGCAGAAGTCAGTTTCTGCACTCCCTGTGGGCCTTGCAATGTCCCGCAAGCGATCAAAATTCATGAAATTGAAAATATGGGTTTTTGAGATACATACCGCTGCTCCTGTGTTGTCTGGTCATCTAAATGTGCGTACAAATTCTCCAAGGTGATCTTCCCTTGGAATGTTTGCCATCTCTCTGCAAGTGTCCTTGTCTAGAGCAACAAATTCTCCTCTTTGGCTAGTGCAAATGAGCTCTTTTCAGCCTCTTGGTCTCATTTATAGCTCTTTGTCAGTGCATAGATGGACGTGCACCCTCTCCATCTTATGTTGGTCATGGTCTTTTTCATCTTTAATTGCTTGTCCTTCATGCATCCGATATCCGATTGTCAGTCCGTTCGATCCTATCACTTTTCTCGATCAATTGGCCTATTTTCTGCATGTTTCCGGCGAATTCCTCGAGGGGGCATGCATATGTCATTGTCATTGTCTGGGGCATTTTCATTACTGTTCTTTGAAACAATGCTTAAAATTGCATTGTCTCAAAGAGGGGCAAAATGTAGACACCTAAAAATGGTCAACGCTTGCGGGATCATACTTTAACATTTGCGCATTGCCTCATTTTAGGTTTTTGCGTCGCATTAACATTTCTCCTATGTCACGCACTTGGTTTTTATCATTTGCGAGCATTGAGTCATTCTTCTACATTCTTTATTCGTCTCACTCTCAAATTTGGTCTTGTCGACAACACTATCCAATCATGATTTTGATCGATTTTATCCTGTCGCGTCAATATGCGTGCTCATTTGTCATTATTTTGGACATCGTCAATCCTAATTAGGGTTTTGTCCTCTTATCAATCTTATCATCTAGCGATCGAGTTGTCATCGATCATTGTTATGTTCGATCTTGTCATTTTGCAATCAATTTGTCATTGACCGTTGTCATTTTCAATCTTGTCATCTTGCAATCTATTTTGTCATCGATTCTTGTCCTCTTGTCAATCTTGTCATTTTGCGATCGATTTGTCATCGATCGTTGTTTGTCTCAATTATGTCAATTTGGATCAATTTGTCATTGTTCCTCATCAATTGGTGCATTTATCAATCAAATCATTTATCACATTGGTCCTTTGTTAATCTGAATCATGATCGAGTCAATTATCTTTCATCTTTGCATTGCTAATTCATCTTCTAGGGTTTCGTGATTTAATCATTTAACCTTGTTTGTCATTTCTCTCTCTAGGATAAATAAATTATTTATTTAGCCTAAGTCTTCTCATCGCAATTAAATGTTCATTTAATTGGCTAATTATTCCTCTTTTTGTGAATTAATTAATAAATGACAAATTATTAATTAATTTACCTAATTTCACATTATTCCTAATTTCCTAAATTCCTCAATTTCTAAATTCTCTCTTTGTGAATTAATTAATAAATGAAAAATTATTAATTCATTCACTAATTTCCTAATTTCTTAATTCCTCTTTTTCTAATTTTCTAAATTCCTAATTTCAATTCTCTCCTATTTTTCTCCTAATTTCATGGGAATGACATAGAAATTTGTCATAATTTGTCATTATTGACAATCAATCAATTCTTGACATAGAAATTTGTCATAAATTGTCATGAATTATCAATCAATCAAATTTTGTATAGAAAGTGCATAATTTGTCATAATTGACATTTTTTATTTGCAATTTCTATTTTAATTGAATCATGATAATTTGATCCATCTCTCCAATTTGTCTATAAATTGGATGAATTTCTTCAATCTAACCCCCTAATCAAATTATCGAATTTATAATCACTTTGTCAAATCACGCTTCGAGTACTCTTGAGCAATCATCTTGTCTACTTGCTTTCATATTATGATCATGCACTAGTAGGTGAGATCTACAACAAAGCTATCTGGAGAAGAAAGAAGAACAATGGAGCCACATGAAAGAAGCATTCAGATCCACATTTGGTTTGCATAATCTTTAGTTTTGAATGTTTTATTTTCATGTCTTTGTTGAGTGTGTTTAAGATAGATCATTACATTTAAGCTTTCGTGATTGGGCTAGATTAGTTTTTATATTGTTTGTGATGATTTCCAAATTCCTAGCTATAGGATCCACAAGGTGTACAAAATACTCCACAACTTCTCTCAACCAAAAATCAAGAGGTTAGAGCTGTTGGAGGAGTTTCAAATTAACAAAATGCAAAAAGTGCTTAAAAGTTGCTCATGACAACTTTTGCAAAAGTTGTCAAAATGTCATCTTCCGCCTCCTGATGCCTTGGTTCAAGTCTAACCCCTCCTAAAACATCTTTAAAAAAATAAAACCAATACATTTGATCCCCTATTGTCCAAAATTCCTAATTGGCTCATAGAAATGCCAAAATAGGAGTTTGGCTCACAAGATGGGGTTTATTATTACAAACACAAAATGAATGATTGAAAACCTATGCAAATTCTAAAGACATATTTAATGCCTGAGTCTCCCTCCTTAGAGTCTGACTTATCATCTTGAAGGGTTTTGATCTGCTGCTCTATCATCCAGACTACTTCAAAATCAGGTTGTCCTTTTCAAGCCACCAAATACTCCATGTAAACTTTGCTCCTAGTTCACTTTGCAACCTTAGTGTCTAGAACCTTATGCAACTTTGGTGGTTCATGTTTGGGAATTTCATCATCAACAATAACATGAATTGTGTCTTCTCCTACACCAACACTACATTTATAAAGAGTTAAGTCACAAACATTAAAAATAGGTGACAAACCAAGATCAGATGGTAGTTGAAGTTCATAGGCATTTGGATCACATTTCTTCAAGATTTGGCAGGGTCCAATCTTTCTTTGCATCAACTTTGTTTATCTCCCTTTTGGAAGTCTTTCCTTCTTCAAGTGAACCCACACCAAGTCTCCCACATCAAACTAAACATCTCTCTTCTTTTTGTCAGTATGAGCTTTATATTTCTCTACAGATTGTTGAAGATGAGTCTGAACTTAGTCATGGATTTCTTTTATGGAAGTAGCAAAGGTTTCTCCATCTGCACTAATGGCTTCTCCTTGAGGTATCTCTCTCAACTCCATCACACCCCATGGGTGGATGCCATATACAATCTAGAAAGGTGACTTACTGATACTCCTATTCACTATATCATTGTAGGAGAATTCTACCTGAGACAATATACTATCCCACCTTTCTCCATGATGTCTAGTCAAACACCTTACCAGATTCCCTAGTGACCTGTTTACAACTTTAGTTTGGCCATCCATTTGGGGATGGTAGGCTAAGGAGAAGGATAAATTTGTACTAAGCTTCTTCCAAAGGGTCCTCCAGAATTGACCAATAAATTTTACATCCCTATCAGAGACTATAGTCAAAGGCAAACCATGTATCCGGACAATCTCCTTAAAGAAAAAGTCTGCTACATAAGAAGCATTAAAAGTGGTTTTGCATGGAAAGAAATGTGCCATCTTACTAAACCTATCCACCACTACAAAACACTATCATATCATTTCCTTATCCTAGGCAATCCTAAAACAAAATCCATACTTATGCTTTCCCATGGTCTTGAAGGTATGGGTAAAGGCTGGTTTAGGCCTACAATGGTGGACTTTCCTTTTGCCTTTTGGAAGATCACACATGTCTCCACAAATCTCTTGAAGTCTGCCTGTAGTTTGGGAAAAATAGTGTCTCTTCACCAAATCTAGTGTCTTGTTAAGACCAAAGTAGCTTGCCATTGCTCCACAATGTTTCTCCTTAATTATATTCAATCTCATAAAGAATTTGGGTATTCATAGTTGTGCACCCTTAAACAACAATCCATTTTGAATCAAAACTTCAGAATACTCAACATGAAATCATTCATCAAATGAAGCATATACCTTATAGGCCTCTCCAAAGTCTTCATCACCCTCATACATGGCTTTCAAGGAGTCTATGCCAACATTCTCCAACTGAATCTAATTTGTAGTTAGGACTCTTTTTCTCAAAGCATCTACCACCTTATTCGTGACTCCTTTCTTGTGCTTAAGAATGAAAGTGAAAGCTTGTAGGGTCTCTACCCACTTCAGGTGCCGATGATTCAACTTTTCTTGGCTATTTATAAAGCTAAGGGCCTGATTGTCTATGAAAACTATGAATTCTTTTGGTAGCAAGTAGTGTCTCCACTTTTTCAAGGATTGGACTAGAGCATACAACTCTAGGTCATAGGATGAATATCTCCTCTTTTCCTCATTCAAATTCTCACTGAAGAAAGAAATAGGTCTTACCTCTTGATTGAGCACTTCTCCAATAGCCATGTGACTAGCATCACACTCCACTTGGAAGATCTTGTTGAAATCAGGTAGGGCAAGGACCGGCTGCTCAACAACTTTTCTATTCAATGTTTCAAAAGAGGTGTCTACTTCTTCTATCCAACTAAACCTACACTTTTGTCCTCCCTTTATGGTAGCAAGCATAGGGGCACAAATATGGCTAAAGTAATTCCTATAGAAGGTAGCTAAGCCATGGAAACTTCTAACATAATTCATTGTTCTAGGTGTAGGCCAAGAAAATATGCCACTCACCTTTTCTTGATCCATTTTCAATTCACCATATGAGATTACAAACCCCAAGTAAATGATCTCTTCCTGCATAAAGAAACACTTTTCCAAGTTGATCATTAATTGTTCTTCATACAATCTTCTTAGGACTAGGTCTACATGTTTTAGATGTTCTCCTTGATGAATACTAAGAGGGGGGGTGAATTAGTATACCAAAAAATATTAAAGTCAAACTGTTAAACAATTTAACAGTTAACCGATATAACAGATTTACTAACAAACAGGTTAAGACAAATGCAAACCAAACAGAAAATAAAGCATTCACCCACAAGAGAACAATCACCATAACACAAGAGGTTTTGATGTGGAAACCCAAATGGGAAAAACCATGTTGAGCAGAAACTCACAAGTAACTATCTGCAGAATAGAAACCAAACTGGTTAAGGTCAAACCGGTTAAGGTCATACAATGTTCTTCACCAGAACAGATCCTATAGCATAGGAATCTGGAAATCATCACAAACAATATAAAAAGTAATCTAGCCCAATCACGAAAGCTTAAATGTAATGATCTATCCTAAACACACTCAATAAAGACATAAAAATAAAACATTCAAAACTAAAGATTATGCAAACCAAATGTGGATCTGAATGCTTCCTTCATGCGGCTCCATTGTTCTTCTTTCTTCTCGAAATAGCTTTGTTGTAGATCTCACCTACTAGTGCATGATCATAATATGAAAGCAAGTAGACAAGATGATTGCTCAAGAGTACTCGAAGCATGATTTGACAAAGTGATTATAAATTCGATAATCTGATTAGGGACTTTGATTGAAGAAATTCATCCAATTTATAGATAAATTGGAGAAAAGATCAAATTAGCATGAAGAGATTCGAAAGGCAATTTCAAATCAAAAATGACAATTATGACAAATTTATGACAAATTTGCACTTTCTATGCAAAATTTGATTGATTGATGATTCATGACAAAATTATGACAACTTTCTATGTCAAAATTGATTGATTGTCAATTATGACAAATTATGACAATTTGAAATGTCATTCCCATGAAATTAGGAGGAAAATAGGAGGAAATTGAAATAGAAATTAGGAAAATTAGAAAAATAGAAAATAGGAAATTTAGTGAATTAATTAATAATTTTTCATTTATTAATTAATTCATAAATAGGGAATTAATTAGCCAATTAAATAAACATTTAATTGCGATGAGAAGACTTAGGATAAATAAATAATTTATTAATCCTAGAGAGAGAAATGACAAACAAGGTTAAATGATTAAATCATGAAACCCTAAAAGATGAATTAACAATGCAAGAATGACAATTAGGTCTTGATATAAAATTGATTTGATGTTGATTCGATCATTATTTTGAATTGATTTGATTGATAAACAGTTGAGATTGATTGACAAATTGACCAATATTGACAAAGAGACCAAATTGATATGCGCCAATTGACATGATCGAAGAGGACAAGGATCGATGATGAATCGATCGTAAAATGATGAGATTGACAAGTTGATAAGAGATTGACAAGATTGACCAAAATCATGATCAAAAATTGTTGTCGACAAGACCTAATTCGAAAGCGAGAAAAACTGAAGAATGTAGAAGAAGGACTCGATGCTCGCAAATGATAAAGACCAAGTGCGTGACATAGGAGAAATGTTAATGCGATGCAAAAACCTAAAATGAGGCAATGCGCAAATGTTAAAGTACGACTCCGCAAGCGTTGACCATTTCTAGGTGTCTACATTTTGCCCCTCTTTGAGACAATGCGATTTTAAGCATTGTTTCAAAGAACAATAATGAAAATGCCCCAGACAATAATAATGACATATGCATGCCCCCTCGAGGAATTGGCCGGAAACATCTAGAAAAGAGGCCAATTGAGCGATAAGAATGATAGAACATGATAGGATCAAACGGACTACCAAGATTGATGGAAGAAATGTTAGTAAGAAGAAATGAGATAGAAAACAGTTAGAGATGAAGAAAAACTTGCTTTCACTAATGCACTTTGTAGGTGAGAACCTTTATTTAATGGAGCAAAATGGATGCGTAGCATCATGGCATTGAAGGCCAGAGCTGAAATGCAACCCTTTTTGCAAAAGACAGACACATCACAGACAAACAACAATCACAACAAAAAAAAGAAAAGGACCATGAACCATCCCGGTCACTCTAAATCACTCAGTGACATCATCGAGCAACATAGGAACATGACCGAAGCCAAAGATAAATCAGTAAAAAGATAAGATGCACAAATTCCAACAAATCAAACAAACATCTTGATCTTCAATGTCAAAACTTGAAAGTGCTGATAGGACGATCATGCTATCTGGTTTCAGGGAATGCAGTACCCCATCTAAGACAGGACACAGTCTGGTTTCGAGTATACCACACGCTGTATAAGACCCATGATAGTAGTGACAAGGACAAATGAGATTGATGGTAACGTTCGATTGATAAGACAATTTTGATTAATTTGAATGTCTGGTTTGATTGAAAAAGTTCATCTGTTTAAGCGTGATTTCATTAAAGCACAGTGTTGGATTGCGTGTCATTGGATGTATACTCGATGATTTGTCTTATGCACAAAAGGGATCATTTATTGCAAAATGCTTGTTTTTGCTTTTCGATTTTTTACAATTTTTTGTTTGTTTTTTTTTCAGGACTTTATTTGACTTTTTAGGGATTTTTTCAGGACATTTTTCAATTTTTATGATTTTTTTCAGGACATTATTTGATTTTTAAGAGATTTTTTCAGGACATTTTTCAATTTTTAAGAGATTTTTTCAAGACATTTTTCAATTTTTAAGAGATTTTTTCTGGACATTTTTCAATTTTTTATGATTTTTGCCCCCAGTGTCTAGCAAGGCAAGGAATATGACAGATGAATAAATAGGCTTGCTAAAATGTGGATGGATAGAGGGAAGACAAAGGCCTTTTATTATGGAGACAATATGGATGCAATTTTCAAGGGCTATTGCGTGATGGGACAAGAGACTGGATGTGACAATGTGAAGCAGTGACATGGCATGAGGGACATGTCAAGAGGTTTTTGAAACCATGTTTAAATTTTGCGTCCTTATGTCAGATCAAGATCAAGGAATGAAACAGAGTGTATGGATAGTGATAAGATATAGATAGGATAAGCAAGACCAAGAATGGATAAGGGACATGGACTGAAGGTCAGGATAGGATACAGGAATAGTGGCAGAAAGTTGCAAGAAGACAGGGAATATGGATGAAAGGTTATAATAAGCAAATGGATAAAGACCAAAAGCTATGATAGACTAAAAGCTACAAACAAGCTGCATGATACTCATGACGATCCTTAGCCTTATCAAGATCAAAGGTGTAAAGAGGAAATGGACATGAGGGACAATAGGATATGACAGGTAGTGACAGGGGTTCGATAGGATAGTGAAGGGCAATAGGATATGAAGGAGTATGACATGGGTTCGATAGGATAATGGAACAATGAAGGACAAAAGGATATGATAGGATAAAACCTGCCCCCAAGTGTGGTGTGCAAGAAGTTCATAGATTATGCATGATGCCTGTTCACTAGGTTTTCATCATGGTACTTGCCCAAGGCGCCTGTTTGCTAGGTTTTCACCAGTGGACGAATTATTTTTGCTTTACTTTTTTTTTCTTTTCCTTTTTTTTTTCACCTTTTTTTTTTTTTGACTTTTTCAATAGAAGTTGGACACATGATAGGGGATGGAAGAAGGACTCAAGCATATTATTGTTTGGATAATAACCTTGAAATAAATGGACCATGACCTTTAAAAGTATGCTCAAAGACGTTGGTAGGATAAGGACATGGAAAATAAGATGAAACTAAGGCAAGGATTTATGCAAAGGATGGGATCAAAGGGATCGAAGGATGGAAAATATGCATTGGATAATGAATAGGGTATTGGAAGAATTGGACTTTTGTGGATGGAAATGTTGGCAAGATCGACATTGGCACACACCTTGAGGGGTGATGGATTGATGGAGGAAAAATGGATCTCAGATTGTGAGATTTGGATGGAGGAATAGCTTGGGATTTTGGGAAATAAGGGCCCAAAATGGATGAAGAAGGTGATGGAGGAATAAATTTGAGAAAGTTGGATGGAGGAATAGCAACTTTGGATGCCAAGTTGGATGTTTCCTTAGGCTTTTGTGCTTCAAGGAACCGCTTAGGGATCCACATGGTTTTTGATTTTTCATGTTTTTGTGGTTCCTTGGAGTGCATTGCTTGCACAAGGGATTTAGGAACCCATATATATTTTGACTTTGCTTTATTTTGCTCAGTGGGCCTTTGTGGCATTTTGGATATTTCTTTTTCTTTAGAGATCATATTTTGCTTTCTTTTGACATGTTGATTATATTGGACATGTTGATCATTGAATACATGTGGATTGCTAGACTTATGAATTTTATACTTGGCATCCAAATTGCTTGGAGGGGGAAAGGAATGCATGGATGGATAGGAATGAAGTGGAATTATTTTGGATGGATGAAATTTACTCAAGGATGTGTGCCTTTGCTGACCTTGCATAGAGGACGAAGGGATATAAGGACCTAAGATGGATGGAAGGTATGATGGGGAAGATGTATGCTTGGATTTTGATGCAGGGATACCAACGTCTTGAGAGTGAGTTGTGTAGACATGACCCTTAAGATCTTCTTTGATATGAAGGGATTCTTGCTTATGGAGATCTACTCCTTTGCCTTTATGAATATCTTGACTTGTAGGATGCTCTTTTCTTTGGGAAGAAGACGCGAGTCCATTATGAGGTGCATATGATATGAGAGAAATAATGAGATCTTGAAGTGGATCGGATTGGACCAAAGTGGAAGAACCCATTATGCATGTCGAGGGTTCATGAACATCTTGCACTAACACGTTAGAATCATGAGGGGGATTAGGATTATGAGGGGGACTAGGATTGTGTAGTGGACATGGTTCAATGACAAGCTCTTCAAGAGATGGAATGGGAGAAATAATGGGATCATCAAAAGAAATATGATCTTGGAGTGTATATGGAGCATTAAGACAAGGAGATGGGGGAACAAAAGGATCTTGTAGAGGATCTGAAGGAATGATAGGGTCTTGTGTTGGAAATGAATTTGGAAGGATACTTTGATCTTGACAAGGAGGAAGATCATTGGATTCCTCTTTAAAGGTACTTTTCTCTTTACTTTCAATGGGATCATCGGAAAGGATGGAAGGGATATCTGGAATGTCAATGGGATTTGAAAGGACATTGTGTTCATGAAATGGAAGGGGATCGTTTGGGATTGGATGGAGTAGGATATCTTGATCTTGCTCAAGGAATGGAGTGTCAATAGGACTTTGGATAGGATGGACAAGAATAGGGGAATCATCGTGAGTGCCTGGGAACATGGGGTCCTGGTCAACAATTAGATGGGATGATAAGGTTTCAGGATCTTGATCTTGATCTGTTTTAAGACACATTTCTTCATGCTCTAAATTATCCTCTTGACATGAGGTTGGACTTTGGATATGCATGGAGGATTCTGACAAGGAATCAATGATTTGGCATGAAAGGGATGCACTTTGAACATTTGTGATGGATTCTGGCAAAGAATCAATGCTTGAACATGAGGAAGAGGGACTTTGAATGGGGTCCTCTAAAAGAGGTAATGGCAATAAAGTGCATGGTGGCATTGGGTCTAGCATTTCTGAAACATGACAAGGATGTGCATCATGAATTGGATTATCTTGGCAATCAATTATGGATAGCCCTTGGGTAATTTCATCCTTGGGTGTATTGTTTGATGAGGACAATATGGAAGGTTCTTGTGAAACTTCTAGAGGTGTAGGGATAGATGCCACTAGAGAGTCAATTTGTTTGCGGGGGGATGAGGCATTGCTAGACATAAGTGTATTATCTTGATCTTCCTCAATAAACTCACTTGGTAATTTCCTTAAGAGCATTGCAATAAAGCTACCTTTCTTTCGAGGTTTTAACATGATTGGATCTGGAATTTGAACTTGTTTTTGGTTTGATGTCATGTTTTGATAGTGGACTTGGTTCAATTGTTCCGACATGTTTGAAACTTGGCTTGGTGTGTGCTGCAACCTTTGTTTTTGAATGTTTGGCTATGGTTGTTGACATTGATATTCCACCATTTGTTGACATTGTATAGTTGGTTGGACATATTGTTGAAATTGGACCATTGGTTGTGTTGGTTGTCTATGTTGAACAATTGGTTGTGTCTGTTGTATATGTTGGACCATTGGTTGTGTCTGTTGGAAATGTTCAAGCTGTTGAACAATTGGTTGTGATGGTTGAAAATATGATTGATAGTAAACACCTTCTTGTTCTTGTTGTGGAGGCACATAATGTTGAAATTGGTGTTGTCTCTTTTCTTGAAATTGTTTCATCATCTCTATTTGGGAGAGGAGAGATGGTATGTCTGATCATTCAAGAAGAGATCTTACATCAATTGGCTCAATCTTTGGATTTCGACCTGGAAATTTTTGAAACATTTTGGACACTTGTGATCTAGTCTTCGCAATATTTTTCACTCTTTGTTCCAATATCTCATTTTCTTGAGCTAGCTTCTCCTCTAGTTTTTGTATTTGGAGACTTGTTTCATCATAAAAAGTTTGATCGATATTGCCTTGTTGTTGGGTTGGATATAATTGTGATTGCCTTGGATTAAAATTCGATTGCATTGTCGGTTGATACGTCAAACTTTGTTGCATCATTGGTGCTTGGAACCTTGTTTCAATAGACATGTCTCTATGCAAATGCAACATTTTTTTTGGAATTTTTGATTTTAAAAGGATGATGTATGATATGCAACTAAATGCAAACTTAATAGACGAAAATGCAATCTATGGCAAGAATGCAACCTATGTTTTGGTTGTTTTTCAAGATTTTGACTAACTTTTTGAAATGCAAATCTAAAAGAGAGACCCTTAGGAAATTGGAATGATGTCTAGACCTCAAAGGACAAAAGGACCAAGTTACAAAAGGACAAAATGACAATGTCTCCCCTATATGCTTGGATACTAAGCTAGGTTTGATGAAATGACATTGATGACAAAAGGACAAAAGGTTTGATAAGGTCTAGACTTCCTAACAATAACTTAGGGTTTATCAAAGATTTGGATTACTCAAGTATGACAAAACCTAGTTTTAACACTATATGCAAAGGGACAATTAATATGCAAATTACCCTAATATGATATGATAATGACCTAAGCTTAATGAAGAGACCTAGGGTATGAAAATATGAATGAATGACAATGGTGATTACTCTAATGCAAGAGGACACATGTAAATGGATGACCCTTATTGATATGCAAAGGAGTATGACTTAGGTGAAAACCTAACCTTGGTACTTGACAATGATTTTTGCAAAATGCAACCTAGGATGAACCAAAATCTATGTGACATGAATGTTGAGACAAGATTTTGAAAAATATTTGACAACCATGTTTGAAGATGTTTTAACTTTGTTGGATGAAATGTTCTTGTGTTTAACCTTGTTTTGAATCAATTTGCCTTGTTTTTGAAATGAGATGCAATTCAACTTTTGACAAGCAAAGAAGACAAGATACTTCAACTTAGACTCAAGACAATCATGCTCATTCACACATTTCTTATGGTAGACAAGGACATTAGGTACTTGAGAGGTAGACTCATTATGGGATTCAAGGAGAATACATAGATGCTTGACCCCACGGGCTCCCCTCCATGGCACTCATTTCTCAGGGCAGCCAAGCATCAGTCCCCATGGAAATCTCCCCATGGCGAACTTAGTATCTCTTCCAAGTATCCGAACTTATCCTTCTCAAGCAACTAAAAGGGTTTTTGGCCTCTAAAAACAAGGTGTTTAGTCAAGATTTATGTTAAGCGTTACTCCTTGATGTCATGCAAGCGTGATTGAGACATTAAGCCCATCAAGATACCAAACAAATGTAGTTGCGCAAGCACGATTTAGACCATGAGGTCCTACTTAGATGTTGATATGAGAAAGAGTCCAAGGGTCGTCACTTCCCTAGTAACTACAATTCCCACGTAACCCTTCCTTCAAAGCTTTCGCTCATCAGGTATTTTCTTATAGTGAGTTAGAATGCCAATGTATTCTAGCCATACTCACTTTGGGTCATTCCCTTCTCATGATTATCACTTGCTTGCAAAAGCAAATGGTCGGGAAGGTAGGCCCTCTAAAGGTGACAAACAATCAAAGACATGAGCATGGTATCGAAGATTTGGATTTCTGATCACCATAAGAAGGATGAGAGCATACTCTCCTACTCCAATGTCAAGCTCAACAATCAAAGAAAACATACATTCATTCCATCCTATTTAGAAATCACTAGGTGCCTAAAAATTAATTGCAAACACAAGGTTTAGTTGTAGTCCAAGGCAACCTGCAAAACCCAAGTCAGAAGTTTGAAATGTTTAGTCTTTGACTATCGAACCTGTGCAAAAACATGTTATTAGTTTCATTTGTTTGTCTTTGCCATGCGTATGCCAAGGTTCTGCACAAAGAATTAGTACCAAAAACCAAAAAGCAGAAAACAGAATGCAAAACAAACAATTTTCAAGTAAAACACTGCATTTTTACCTCTGTTTCTGGACTTTACACAGGTGCAGAAGTCATGAAACAGGTGCAAAAGTCATGACACAAGTGCAAAATGTCTTTAACACAGGCGCAGGTTGCTTGACACAAGCGCAGGTTGTCTCACACAGGCGCAGAAGTCCCTAGAAAACCCTGCACTACCCTATTTTTGGGATTTTGGCCTGCAAATCAACTCAAAAGCACTCAAAAACATAGTTAAGGGGTTAGATGGTTAGTGTTCATGTCGGGTTCACCAATTAATGTAGCATAGGAATCTAGAAATCATCACAAACAATATAAAAACTAATCTAGCCCAATCACGAAAGCTTAAATGTAATGATCTATCCTAAACACACTCAATAAAGAAATGAAAATAAAACATTCAAAACTAAAGAGTATGCAAACCAAATGTGGATCTGAATGCTTCCTTCATGCGGCTCCATTGTTCTTCTTTCTTCTCCAAATAGCTTTGTTGTAGTTCTCACCTACTAGTGCATGATCATAATATGAAAGCAAGTAGACAAGATGATTGCTCAAGAGTACTCAAAGCGTGATTTGACAAAGTGATTATAAATTCGATAATCTGATTAGGGACTTTGATTGAAGAAATTCATCCAATTTATAGATAAATTGGAGAAAAGATCAAATTAGCATGAAGAGATTCGAATGGCAATTTCAAATCAAAAATGACAATTATGACAAATTTATGACAAATTTGCACTTTCTATGCAAAATTTGATTGATTGATGATTCATGACAAAATTATGACAACTTTCTAAGTCAAAATTGATTGATTCTCAATTATGAAAAATTGAAATGTCATTCCCATGAAATTAGGAGGAAAATAGGAGGAAATTGATATAGAAATTAGGAAAATTAGAAAAATAGAAAATAGGAAATTTAGTGAATTAATTAATAATTTTTCATTTATTAATTAATTCATAAATAGGGAATTAATTAGCCAATTAAATAAACATTTAATTGCAATGAGAAGACTTAGGATAAATAAATAATTTATTAATCCTAGAGAGAGAAATGACAAACAAGGTTAAATGATTAAATCATGAAACCCTAAAAGATGAATTAACAATGCAAGAACGACAATTAGGTCTTGATATAAAATTGATTTGATGTTGATTCGATCATGATTTTGAATTGATTTGATTGATAAACAATTGAGATTGATTGACAAATTGACCAATATTGATAAAGAGACCAAATTGATATGTGCCAATTGACATGATTGAAGAGGACAAGGATCGATGACGAATCAATCGTAAAACGACGAGATTGACAAGATTGACCAAAATCATGATCAAAGATTGCTGTCGACAAGACCTAATTCGAAAGCGAGAAAAACTGAAGAATGTAGAAGAAGGACTCGATGCTTGCAAATGATAAAGACCAAGTGCATGACATAGGAGAAATGTTAATGCGACACAAAAACCTAAAATGAGGCAATGCGCAAATGTTAAAGTACGACTCCGCAAGCATTGACCATTTTTAGGTGTCTACAGATTCTATTAGGAATCTAGATCTTTGTTACAAGATAAGTGATGTTAAAGACTACCTTGTGAGAGGATTTCAGGTTCATGGTTGTGAACCACCTTGTTAGAAGATTTACAGAGGCTTTGCTAGGCCTACCCGATTAAAGGTTTCAAACTTGTCGAAGATATGAGTAATCAACAAGTAGATGATCTAGATACTAGCATAGTTTGCTTGGTTAGATCCTTGATAGCTCATTGTTAATGCCCATTTAGCATTTCTTCAGTATTCAATATCTGCACACTCTATTTCTTCACATAGACCTAATCTTCTCTTCTATAATTGCACATACAAAAACCCTCATCCACTCTAAAACCCTAGACATGATGTCCTTATAAGGAGAGTGATTTTATGTCAGTACAATAGGATTGCATTACAAGTTCCTAGGTTCAGTGCATCTAGACACATTTGGTAACACGACACAAAATTACCACCAAAGTGTCGGTGGATGATAACTCATCACAAAAATACCGGTTGGTAACTCATCACAAAGTAATACTAGTTCATGATCAATTACCGGTTCATACATTTTACCAATTACCAATTGTCACAATGAAGACTGAAAAAATGTTCACTACCACTTTGTTCCTTCATACCACTTTGGAATCCTCGAACCGCTTGAGGTCTTCATACCACTTTGGGTCTTCAGTCAGTTTGTGACTGGTAAACACCTTTTGCAAAATACCGATAGTCTAAAGACTATAGTACATAATACCGGTTGGAACAATTACCAGTTGAACATAACTCATACATAAGGAAGTGATCATAAAACAAGTGTGTGTCCATGAATGACAATCACAACATCATCAAAATGCCAACAATCTCCCCCTTTGGCATTGATGGCAACACTTAGGAAAATTTTGACATCTAAGTGTTTTTACAAAAAAATATGCCATAATCAAAATTACTTTCCCTAAGCATATACACTATCCCTTTTTGCATAAAATACAGTGTATACTACTCTCTTAAAGAAATAAGATGAAAGTATACTTAAAATTCACCAAAATTTTGGTACAACTCCCCCTTTGCCAACAATTACAAAGTATTGTAGAATGACCCCTATTTCTCATTATCATTAAAATAACTAAGTATTCATGACAATAATGAGTGAAACTTATCAAAAACTAATTTAAAATCCTGCATAAAAGTCTTCATGGATAATGACCATGACTCAAGTAATGAGGCAGCCATCTCACTTTCCGTCTGCATCTATGATCCCTGTTCTTCCATGACATCAATTATACTCATCTCTTGAGTTATTGTTAAAGCTTCTAGATTGAGAAAGCACTTCTGAAGAATTTGCAGTCTGGGTAATAAAACCAGTTGAAGTTCCTACAAATCTCATCCAGTTGCTAATCTCCAATTCTATCCTGGTAGACTGAAGCTGATACCGGTGAATAGTTTTCCCATATGTAGTGAAAGAATCATACGGGGTTTTAAAGGTGCTTATGTATGCCTACTAATCAGATTGCAGTTTATCCTTTTGTGCAAGCACATCATCACAAAATAAATGGGGTTGGCTTATTTTACTCAGTAGTAGTATTCCCTCATCCATAACATCTATTATATCCTTTTTCTCTTTCTGAAGTTTAGACCAGAGCTCATTCAGTTTCTTTACTAAGGTAGTGTTAAGTGCCTTTTGATGCTTCTTTTGGGCATTAGCTTCAACAACTTCCTCCAAGCATTGTACCTGGTCCTTGACAAATGTACATAGAAGTTTCAGTTTAGCCAGAGAGGAATCGATACCGGGAATCAAACTAGTAAGGGTGTCAATCGCAATGTGAATAACATCCTCCTCCTTTTTCCATCTCAATGCTTCCAGTCATTCATGTGCTAGCTTTATGCCTTGCAGTAGCTCCAATTCATCTGCAAATTGGAGGTCAAGAGAACTGGTGGTGTCAACTGGTTTGGCTTGACCACTGATTGCCTTTGGAGTCTCTGGTATATGCTTTTTCTTCTCTTCCTCCTTTCTTTCTTCTTCTTTTCGCTTCTCCTCTTCTTGTTTCTTCTTCTCCTCATATTTCTGCTTCTCCTCTTCTTTCTTTTTCTCCTCTACTTTCCTCTTCTCCTCTTCTTTCCTCTTCTCCTCTTCTTTTCTCTTCTCTTCCTCTTGTTTCTTCTTCTCCTCCTCTTTATCTTGTTTCCTCTTCTCTTCCTCTTTTTTTGCTCTCTCTTTGTCAGCCTTTTCCTTGTCTAGCTTCTGCTTGTCTACTTTTTCTTTGTCCTCTTTCTCCTTGTCTACTTTTTCTTTATCAACCTTTTCCTTTTCTATGTCCGGAGTGACATCTTTAACATCCAAGGCATCAACATCAATAGTGTCCACCTGTTCTATAACGAGTTCTCCTTCACGATCAAATACCTCATCTGGTTTGGCTAATGATAGGTCAGGGTCTTGTTCGGCCTTCTTGTTGGCCTCAGACACTTGATGCAACTAGACAACAACTTTGGCATGTAGATGAGTGTCCTTCTCTACTTTAGAGGTTTTTCCTTCAAACAGCTTGAGTCTTCTTCTTCTCATGAAGAAGAGACCTTTATGCATGTCCATAATCTCAAATAATTCAGAATTGGAGGCTTCAAGAAAGTACTAAGCAAATACTTTCTCGCTTATTTCATGTTCTTTTTCTATGGCAATGTGCCATTATTGTCCAAAGAATTGTATAAAGAATCAGGTGCCTTAGATCTAATTTCTGATGGCGACCGGTCATTCATACACAAATAATTAATGACTTCCTACTCTGTTTCCTCTTTCTCACTATCACTAAAATAATCAAAACACTCCTTCAGATCACTAAGAAATTTTCTTCTTATATTCTTGATAGTCCTTTGACAATGTGTCATTGGCTTATAAGAAGAGATGCCAATATTTACTGGTGCTGATGATGCAGGTGTATTGCTGGTAGATTTTGTCTTCTTCCTTGATTGCCTAGTCTTTTTAGGTTGCACATCTAATTTTGTATCTTTATACTCTAGTGAGTTGCTCTTGGTCTTCCGCTTCCTTTCAAATACTTTAGTGGGTGCAACTTCCGGTTTCTTCTTGGCAAGTGACTGCTTGGTAACTTTTGGGCTAGATGAGGTAACCGGTGTCGATGCTGCTGGCACTGTCTTTCCTTTTTTCACATAAGGTTATTCAACCGGTGTTACCCTTTCCAAGTAGGTTTCGATTCTCTTTTTCTTTGCATTTAAAGGGGAGGCAATTAGGGTAGAGGCATACCCATCCATCATGTCATACATCACCTCATATCCCATAGGTTCTACTTCTTCCTGTCTAGACTCTATCGCTTCCATTACACACTCATCTACTCTAATGGTAAAGTAGATGTCCTCTTCATATTTCTTAGCAATGTCTCCAGATACCCTCATCCTTTGACTCATCTTCTACTTGAATTCATCAAAGTATTTATTCAAGACTTCAGGATATCTGGTTCCCACTACTTGGAGACTTTCCCTAATTTGTTTGGTGACCGGTTGGTCAGCAGACCATTGAATATCATCGATTCCTGGGAAATAGCCTTGAAAGTAGAAAAATAGACCCACCAGAAGTTGTCCAAATTTGAATCTTAGGGTACTATTTTGTTTGATGGATTTTAAGTTTAATAGAAGTTGCTTCTGCAAACAAGTTCATAGATCAAATGAGTCATCCTCCATGATCATTCTACAGGTGGCATTAACTACAGTAGCAAAGATAGAGTTTAATCTGTTGACATAAAATGTTTGGTATCCAATCACCATGCAAGCATACTTGACCAACTCATCTTTGATGGTGTTGATGGTCATTCCCTGTTGGT
Source organism: Cryptomeria japonica (assembly GCF_030272615.1). Classification (NCBI taxonomy): domain Eukaryota; kingdom Viridiplantae; phylum Streptophyta; class Pinopsida; order Cupressales; family Cupressaceae; genus Cryptomeria; species Cryptomeria japonica. The sequence continues at coordinate 257,817,901 of NC_081407.1, read as the reverse complement.
TGCTCAAAGAATAGGTGAGCTTAGTCATTTCTATCTTGATGACCTTCCTTAAGGCTGGCACCTCACCAATGTTGCAGAAACCGGTGATGGCATGAATTTCTTTAGGTGTAATGCCATGCATCCTCTCGAGATACATCTTATCAACATGCACTCTACTCAGGATGATGCGGATGTGGTCTTCCATGAACTCTTCAAGAAAGTAAACCGCATTGTGAAGTTTCTTCCTCTCCAGAATGTTGTATTCCGGTTTGATCTTCTTGTCATCCCCACAATAAAGACTTAACTGGGAATGAATCACTAAGGATCCTAGGTCTTCTAATTTGCAGTCGATGTACCCTAAAATATCTCCTTCAACAATGACTCAGACAGGTATTTGGGACAGGGCATTGTATTTCATTTTTCTTTGAATGAATTCAGTTGAGTCCATAGGTGCACTAGAACTAGAGTGCAATGCAGAAGCCATGATTTAACTGATAAACAAAATTTTGAGAAATACCTTCACAATTTCAAAATTTAGGGTTTGACAAATGCAGCTCACACCACACCACTTTGGTTGCTTGATTGCCGCTCGGTGTTCTTCACTTGATTGATTGTAAATATCTCTGGATACTTATGCAAGATCTGGAATCTTCTCTGAATCGCAAGTTGAATTACCTTTTGTCGCTCTGCTCTTGAAAAATTCTTTGCCCAAAAACTAATAAGTGAAAATGACTTTGAAAATTCCTTTTAAATGAGTTCTTCACCTACCATAATAAATGCTTCACCGCTAGGGAATAAACCCTAATTTTTCCTTTTACCACTTCACAATCTTCTACCGATTGATAGGTAACATATACCGGTTAAGGTCTTTTACCGATATAAACCAGGGGTTCGAAACATTTCACCAATTTTTTCCCCCTAAGCTTTTCTGAAGCTCAGTTTGTTGGTTCAGAGACTTCCACACTAGGTGCCAAAACTGGTTCATCTTGTGACACTTCCTCAGGTTTCTTTTTCCATGTTTTATTCATTCCTTCTTGAATAGTTTCAACATCAATCTTCCCTTATGGAGTGACTAGTATATCATCTAATAGGTTCTTTCTTATTTTGTAGGTTCTGGCAAGGTGTCTCAGTTTGTTGCAATGCTAGCATACCATTCCAAGTGTTCTCCATGGTCCATTTTTCATTCGACCATTCTTCCTCCTACATGTTACAGTAGTGTGACTGCTACCATGGCAGATCAAACAGGTTGCTCTCCAACCGGTTTTCACTTGATAGCCACCACCACCTGACTGATGGTCATAAGCATTATACCGGTTTGGATTCCAATTCATAGATGATTTAGGAAAAAATCCATGAGTCCTTTGAGGATATCCCCCAGTGTTGTGCATAATAGACCTGCATTCAAATGCTCTATGCCCAAACTTATTGCATGCATAACAGTTTCCATTGAATCTACTGGATCTAGGCTTATTGTTTAGAAAATAAGGAAAATTATTGTAGGCCTTATTTCTACACACATTAGTAGTATGTCCTTCCTTGAGACAATTAAAGCAAATAGGTTTAAACTCTTGCTTACCTTTATCCTTTGATGTTGGTTGCTTCTTTGATGCTCCAGCTTTTGTTCCAGAGGTCTCACCTTCCTCATAACTGGAAAAACCAAGTCCAGTGGTATTCTTTACCAGTTTTGCTGATTCAAGCTTTTGTTCTAGCTTAACAGTACTCTTATTGAATTTGGCAATTATTTCCTTTGACTCAGTGAGTTCCTTGGAAATAGCAACATTGGATTCCTTCAAGGTTGCATTCTCAGAAATAGCCATGTTTAGGTCACCTTGCATTTCTTCTTTTTCCACTTTACTCTCTTGGAGATGAGTAGTAAAAGTACTAATTTCTTGCTTCAGCTTGGAGATCTCATGATCTTTGTCTTTTACTAGATCTTCAACTTTCCTCCAATTCTCAAGCTCTTGACACATTTTGATAGTCAGTCCTTCTAGTTCCCTTCTCAGGTTGGCATTAGATGCATTCAATTTTTCAACTTATTCAACTAGGGCTTCCATGTCTTCTTCATTAGAAGAACTATTTTTAGTAAGCTCCATCAGTTTCTCAGCATGCTCTCTCCTTTTTGCTAGAGAGGCTTTATATTTGACTTTGAGTTCATCAAGGGCTTTCTCAGTCTAAGTGAGATGATGAGTAAGTTCCCTCACAATGTATTCCCCCATATCTCCTTCCAAGTGGTTAGACTTATACAAAGGTTGGCTCTGATACTAATTGATGAATACTAAGAGGGAGGGGTGAATTAGTATACCAAAAAATACTGAACTTAAACTCTTAAATAGTTTAGCAATTAATTGGTATAACAGATTTACTAACAAACCAGTTAAGACAAATGCAAACCAAACAACAAATAAAGCATTCACCCATAAGAGCACAATCACCATAACACAAGAGGTTTTGACGTGGGAACCCAAATGTGAAAAACTACGGTGAGCAAAAAATCACAAGTAACTATCTACAGAATAGAAACCAAACCGGTTAAGGTCATACAATGTTCTTCACCAGAACAGATCCTGTTAGGAATCTAGATCTCTCTTAGGAGATAAGTCCTGTTAAAGACTACCTTGTGAGAGGATTTCAGATTCACAGTTGTGAACCTCCTTGTTAGAGGATTTACAGAGGCTTTGCTGGGCCTACTCGGTTAAGGGTTTCAGACTTGTCGAAGATATGAGTAATCAACAAGTAGATGATCTAGATACTAGCACAGTATGCTTGGTTAGATCCTTGATAGCTCATTGTTAATGCCTATTTAGCATTGCTTCAGTCTTCAATATCTCCACACTCTATTTCTTCACACAGACCTAATCTTCTCTTCTATAATCACACATACAAAAACCCTCATCCACTCTAAAACCCTACACATGATGTCCTTATCAGGAGAGTGATTTCATGTCAGTCCAAAAGGATTGCATTACAAGTTCCTAGGTTCAGTGCATCTAGACACATTTGGTAACATGACACAAAATCACCGCCAAAGTGTTGGTGGATGATAACTCATCACAAAATATCGGTTGGTAAATCATCACAGAGTAATATCAGTTTATTACTGGTTGTCACAATGAAGACTGAAAAATTGTTCACTACCACTTTGTTCCTTCATATCGCTTTGGAATCCTCGAACCGCTTGAGGTCTTCAGTCAGTTTGTGACCGATAAACACCTTCTCCAAAATACCGATAGTCTAAAGACTATAATACATAATACCAGTTGGAACAATTACCAGTTGAACATAACTCATACATAAGGAAGTGATCATAAAACAAGTGTGTGTCCATCAATGACAATCACAACATCATCAAAATGCCAACACTCCTTTGGTTTGACTTGTAGCGTCATAAATTGTACGCACTTGCTAGGGTGGTACAATTTCACACCTAGTTTAGCACCCGCCTTGGCGCATCTTGCATTTTGCATTGCATTTCCCCTTTAGCACTTAATTAATTAAATTAATTAGGTCTAAGGTTCTATTTTATCATCTCCCATATCATAAAGTTGGGCCCTTTTAATTAAAGTGTGCCCCTTTCATTTTATTCTTCCAATACATCATTTAATCAAAAACCCTAATTAGGTCCTATTTTGAACTTGGGGGCTTGATTTCGGGGGTCAAAACATCTTGAAATCAGCTGTAACTTTGGGATTCTCTCTAAAATCATCATATCCGACGGCCCTGAAAATTTGGTGAAAAGTTGTTGGGACCATGGCGCCCGGAGAGGACCATGGCACCCGGAGTGCACATGGTCCTGGACATTCTTCCCGAAATTTTAGGAGCACGATCCAATCATAAAATAAAGCTTAACCCCAAGAAATTGGTGGGAGATTCAATCTCTAGGTCAGCCAAAAGTTGAAATTAAGACCTAGGGTTTCATATATAAGAGCTCTCTTTCTTCATTTGAAAGGATCCGAATTTTGGTTTTCAAGGGCTTTCTATGTAGCGAAAGAGAAGATCTTTGAAGACTTCAATAGCATTCAACATCCATCCATCAAGCATTCATCAATGTCATTCATCCATTTAGGGCTTTGAAGACATTGAAGAGCAATAAGGGATCACCGACTGAAGATTGGCTTGTACCCCTCCCTTGGGGTTGGGTATGATTTCATGTCTTTGCATAAGCCTCATTATATCATTTGTATTCATGCTTTAGATCACTTTGCATCTTGATTTGGAGCATTTACATTATCGTTTACAAGCAATTAGGGTTTACTTTCTAGGTTGCTCTAGTTTGCTTACTTGCATTTTAGGATCTTGCACACACACAAGGTCTGCACACACATTACCTTTTACAATACAACTTGGCTATTCATGGAGGTGGAAACCACCAAAGTAGGGGTTTGACTAAGGCAAAACCCTATATAGCCGCCCACCATACCTTTTCAGATATAAGTCCAGGTTTCGGGATTCGGACGACGCCGCAAGTTGCAGATCCGACGGAAGCAGACTGAGACAGAACTTCACACCAAATTTCAGAGCAAAAGACTAGGACAGGGGTGTGGGGTGCCCTGGTCCTGCCAGAACAGGGGCACTGGGTGCCCTGGTCCCTCTGTCAGACAGCAAGTTTCAGCATTTTTGACAGCTTTTCAGGTTGCAAAATAGTAGTTTCAGGAGCAGTTTCAGGTGCAGAATCAGGACAGTGGCGCCCGCGCCCCTGTCCCAAACATTTCCACTCAGATTTTAACCCCAGGTACACATCTGCATTCTCCTTTTATCCTTGTGTTTATAGCTTTTTATCACTTAATCTCAATCTTGCAATCTTGTTACTAGTTCATACTTGCACTCTAGGGCTAGTAGTTGAACTTGCATCATTTTATCTATCATTTACAACGAAGGAATAGAAATCCTAATAGGTAGCCCGTGGCTCTCTCTTCCACAAAAAGAAGTAGCCAATTGTGTGATACCTCTAGGCTCTTTCGTATTCCACAAGTGTGTGATTGAAAGTGAGATTAGGGCATGTTAGCCTAGTCTCGCTTTTTCCCCCACACATTTTGGTGAACCTGACGTGAATTCCAATCTTCTCTAATTCTGATTTATGTTCTCAAATTTGAGTGTTTATGCTATTTCAAATTCAAATTTGTATTTACAAGTTTTAATTTCTTGCAAGATTAATAAAAAATTAGAGGAAATTTTTGCTAAAACCCTAATTTTTCAATTCAAAGTTGAACTTGTGGATAGCTTAATTGGGATCAATAATTTCAAATCTGATTTAGGAACTCATTTGAATCATAAATTTCATTTTCTAAATCTACATTCCAAGTGCTTGCATTGGTTAAAATTAAACATTTCCTTCTATTTTGCATGTGTTATCATTTGAAAGAGGAAAATTGTTGTCATGATGCATTCATTTCATAGATGTGATAATGGGTTAGCTTCCCTTGTTTCAATTTTTCCTTCTCCTAAAGAGCCTCCCCCCATCTATAACAACATTTTAGTGCCTAAAAGAGTTGCTTCCAATCCCTTTGAGACTCTCCCATGCTCTAAGGATGAATACTTTAAGAGTGATCTTGACAATTCTCCTAAAATGTGCCCTTCCTATTTAGCTATCCTAGAGGAAGAGAATGATATCATAAACACCTTTCTTAATGTTACTTCATCTTCCCTACATGATGCATCTCTAAGTGAAAAGGTATTGATGGAAATTGACTTATTTTCTCCTAAAGTTGGTCCTTCCAATGGGGGCATGTTAGTGCAACAAGAGGTTATGAACACTTCTTTCAAAGATCTCCTTCCTAAGCATGAATCTTTGGAGAAATATGTTCATGTTCCTCCTAAAAAACACTCCCTTCATGAGGATCCTTTTGTGTAAGAAGATGACTTTATCCCTACATTTCCTAGTGATGGCATTTCCTTTTCCAACAAAATTCCCACTAGAGATGATGAATTAATGATAAATGCTTATCCTTCTCCTAAAGTTTGTCTTACCCATAAGCATCCCTTAGAGAAAGAAGATGAAATAATAAGCAATTTCCTTAATTCTTTCTCCCCTAAAGATCATATTGAACATATTTTGAGGAAAGAGGATGAGTTTAACACATCTATTGATGCTCTCCCTCCTAAGGATGAGGAATTAATAAACAATGTTATCTCCTCTCCTGAAATTGACAATACTTCAAACATTCCTTTCAACCACTTCACTATTTGGGATGAAGCATTAGAAGAGGGTGTAGATTATTCTCTTCCCCATGAGAGAACCCTAGCCAAAGGGGATGAAATCAAGATTGAAAACTCCCTTGATAGTTTCTCACCTTCCTTGAATCTCAATTATTCTCCCTCTCCTCAACTTGGTTCTACTCATAAGGATACCCTAGTTCAAAGCCAGATGGTTAACATCTCTTTCAAATATCTCCCTCTCAAAAGTGAGACTTTAGAGAGTAATGTTGATCCTTCTCCTAGAAAGTTTATTCCCCATGTAGATCCTTTGATGATAGAGGATGATATGACCTTTCCTAGTATTACTCTGCCTAATAGAACATCAATGCCTACCCCTTGTCTCTCTCCTAAAATTAATTTAATCCGTGATGAGATTTTAGTGCAAGAGAATACTATCAATAATTCTTCCAACACTTTTGTTCATTCCTCTAAACCATCGTCAATAAATTTTATACATGTGAATTAGACACCTAACAAACCTCTCCTCACTGTCCAAGGTGCTTGTCCTTCTCAAAATTCTCAACCTTTAAATAAGCCTATCTTAGTGGTTCAAGTTGGTTATGCTAATGATTCTTTTTGCACTCCTAAGAAACCTATTATTACTGTGCAAGGAGGTTATTCTACTAAGAGCCCTTATGAGTATGCTAAGCAACTGACTAGAGAGAGTTATCATGCGGTTGCTCATACTTATAACACAAGAAACAATAGGTAGCCTAATCCTCCTCTAGTTATCCCTACTTCACTTCCTCCTTCCCAACCTATTCTTCCTCAAGCTCCTCATATTTCACAAGTTCTTGGTAAGGAATATGATCTCATAGAACAACTTAAAGCTACCCCTGCTAAGATATCCCTTTTGGATTTGATCCAAACTTCTTCCGCTCATCATGGAATGTTACAAGATGCCTTGAAAGATTTGAATGTTCCTCCACCTAATACATCTAGTAATATAGTGTCTTTGGTTAACTCTGTGATAAATCCTAAAGCTCAAATTGTGTTTACTCAAGATGAGTTGCCTACTAGTGAAATTCAACATCAATATGATCCCTTGATGATTGTGGTTATCATAAATGACACTGCTATAAGATGAACACTGGTAGATAATGGTTCTGGCCTTAATGTATGTAGCATTAATCTATTGCATAAGATGAATGTGGATACATCCCTTATTGAGCCTGACTCTCGTCCCATTCGAGGCTTTGATAATGTGGCTAAGTCTTCATTAGGTATTATCACCTTACCCATCATAATGGGACATGTTACTTTGCCTACTCCTATCCATGTTATGTCGGGAAATCTAACATACAACTTGTTATTAGGGAGACCTTGGATTCATAGTATGCAAGCTGTCCCCTCTACATTGCATAAACAAGTTAAATTTATTTATAATAATAAGACATATACCTTGATAGGTGATACTAATTTTCAAGCTTGTTTGCAAACATCTACTTCCAAAGAGAGTTCTTCTAAGCCTTCCTCTTCTAGTGATGATTTGTTAGACAAGATACCTATGGATGAATCATCACCCTCTGATAATCAAAATTCTTTGGATGAGTTTGAAGTTCCTGAAGAAGATTCTTCTCAACTTGAATCTACACATGAAAAGGCTTTTGATCCTGAGAAGGTTTTCGCAGAAGACGATTGGGGATCTCTTGATTTTAATCCCACCTTTGTAGGTGAGTATAGGGTTCCTCCTAGAGAGCTTAAAATTAAAAAGAAGGAAGAAACTAGAGATCAATCAGTCTTACCTGAACCTATGAGCAATAATTTTGTGGCCGCATCTCAAAATTCTTCTCCTCACACCTCTAATTCTAAAGGATTTGATTCTTTGTCTTATGGAAAACCACCTTTTCTTTCTGAAATGGCTAATCGTTATGGTCGTGGTTTCCATATTTTGGCTAAGAGTGGCTATAGTGGAAATGGTTGTGGTGCAAATGAACAAGGAATTAAAGTTCCTTTAGAACATAACATGCATGAATATTCATTTGGACTTGGATATAATCTTTCTAAGCCCACTAAAGCATCTAAAAGACCATCTCTCAATGTGAATGCTATATTTAGTAGTGATGATGATCTCACTTCAACTAAATCATCTTCTACTTCTATCAACTCTCATTCCCCTCATAAGGAAATCTTGGCGATGAACAAATATCTTTATTACTCCCCTCAAATTTCTAAATCCACTTATGAATCTTTATCTCCTATTCATCATAAAGTCCTTTCTTCCAGGGATAAGGCTCTAATAAATTACACTCATCTCTCTTCTAAGATTCTCGTAACTTTCCTTCTTCAATTTTTATCATTTTATACATGTTTTTGATCTCATTTATAGTTGAGCATTCAACATGTCATATTCAAATACCTCATTCAATCTATCATGTCTTTCAATAACATTAATGGCTATTATGTTTCTCATCATTATGTGACATTGGTAGCTCATTTACTGGGGGCTCATTGTCATTCATGATGGTACAATTTCAAGTGCAATCATATTTTTGAAGCAACATAATAGCCTAATTTTTCTATGGGGTAATAGTGTGGAAATATTGATCATCTTTGCTTTAGAATTCTCTTTTCCTAGATATGGGAGAAGATGTGTATTCTCTTTCTTATCCTACCCACTTCTTGTGAGGAGCATTTTACATACACTAATGTCTTGCTTGCATGAACTCATGTGAGTATGTGGTACATTTTGTTTATATCTAAATCTCTTCCTGGAAGATTGTGTAAGTCCTTCTCATTGACCTTATCCTTGGGAGGCAATGATCTTTTCTTATTTTTATCTAAGGATCCACTTTTTCCTATTTCGTGGATGGTGTGAACTTTATTACTTGATGTTATTCCTTGTATGCATTTGTTGTTGTTTGTTCAAGGATTCTCTCTTACAAGAGGTGTAAGTCCTTGACTACAACCTCTTTTGCACTTGGTAAAATACATCCATAATGAATTCACTCTCCCAATTGGGTTAAAAAGACCGTCATCCTTCATTAAGAATCACTTTCACCTCGCAAAAGAAGGAAGTATTGCATTCTTATTCTCTTCTTAGACAATTCCTCTCAGGGATAGGTGTCTTTTGTAAAAAGATCTCTTCTCCTCTAAGGATTTCCTTTACACATACTACAAGATATCCCTTTTCAACTATCTTATCCTTGCTTAAAGAGTGCAAAACTCTCTTGCTTGGATCTATGACATTGTTGCATTTTTGGGGTATCTTCTTTTGTGATGAAGGTAGGTATCCTTGTTCTACTTTGCTTATGACATAAACATTACACTTTTTGAGCAATGGGTCATTCTCGGAACTAGAGCACAGACTCTTAGAGCGAGATGTTTCCATTTTTCTTTTATGCAAGGTGATTATTCTCGGAACCAGAGCACAGACTCTTAGAGCGAGATGTCACGCTTTTGTACTATACATATATAGGTTGTAGCATACTCGGGCATAGACTCCTATGAGGTGCTTCTAACCTCACTTACACACACATGCACGAGGTTGAGTGGAACTAGCAGCATAAGGCTAGACTTTCTCACTCTCCTCCCTTACATGGATCACCTAGACAGACTCTAGGGGCTAGTTTTCCATGTCCTTTTTCCCATGGATCACCTAGACAAGATCTAGGGGTGAGAAGTCCATGTTTTCTCTCTCACTATTCTTTTCATGGATCACCAATGTGTGTATTCATGCTTTTTTTCCTTTCTTTTCTTCTCTTTGCATTTTGTTTCCATTTACATCCTTCATCTTGTGTTAGAGAACTCTCAAATCCTCACACTCTTTATTGTGTTGGAATTGAGATTTAGTCCTCTTTCTTACCAAATGATTCTCCATTAGTTTTTGATCTCATATCAAATCTTCTTGTGAGCATTTGTCATCAATATTCTTTAACAATTCGAAGTGGTAAACATGATACCCTGTTTCAACTCACTAAAATTAGCAAGCCGAAACAGGGGGGGGCATATAGCTACCCTCGAATTTTCATCACCTTCCTTAGTAAGCATTAGGTGATTTTGTGATCTAACGTGTGTTTTGTAGGGTGCAGTTCCTAACTGTGTACTGTAGATACCGCTGGGGGCTTCATCCGACAACTTATGGATATATCCTTTTTCAAATAATGTTTACTTTTCTGTACTTTAGCTTGCATATGCACGTAGTGTTCATATGACCGCTAAAGTGGGGGCTAAATGTAGCGTCATAAATTGTACGCACTTGCTAGGGTGGTACAATTTCACACCTAGTTTAGCACCCGCCTTGGCGCATCTTGCATTTTGCATTGCATTTCCCCTTTAGCACTTAATTAATTAAAATAATTAGGTCTAAGGTTCTATTTTATCATCTCCCATATCATAAAGTTGGGCCCTTTTAATTAAAGTGTGCCCCTTTCATTTTATTCTTCCAATACATCATTTAATCAAAAACCCTAATTAGGTCCTATTTTGAACTTGGGGGCTTGATTTCGGGGGTCAAAACATCTTAAATCAGTTGTAACTTCGAGATTCTCTCTAAAATCATCATATCCGACGGCCCTGAAAATTTGGTGAAAAGTTGTCAGGACCATGGCGCCTGGAGTGCACATGGTCTCGGACATTTTTCTCAAAATTTTAGGAGCACGATCCAATATAAAATAAAGCCTAACCCCAAGAAATTGGTGGGAGATTCAATCTCTAGGTCAGCCAAAAGTTGAAATTAAGACCTAGGGTTTCATATATAAGAGCTCTCTTTCTTCATTTGAAAGGATCTGAATTTTGGTTTTCAAGGGCTTTCTATGCAGCGAAAGAGAAGATCTTTGAAGACTTCAACATCATTCAACATCCATCCATCAAGCATTCATCAATGTCATTCATCCATTTAGGGCTTTGAAGACATTGAAGAGCAATAAGGGATCACCGACTGAAGATTGGCTTGTACCCCTCCCTTGGGGTTGGGTATGATTTCATGTCGTTTTCATGTCTTTGCATAAGCCTCATTATATCATTTGTATTCATGCTTTAGATCACTTTGCATCTTGATTTGGAGCATTTACATTATCATTTACAAGCAATTAGGGTTTACTTTCTAGGTTGCTCTAGTTTGCTTACTTGCATTTTAGGATCTTGCACACACACAAGGTCTGCACACACATTACCTTTTACAATACAACTTGGCTATTCATGGAGGTGGAAACCACCAAAGAGAGGGTTTGACTAAGGTAAAACCCTATATAGCCACCCACCATACCTTTTCAGATATAAGTGCAGGTTTCAGGATTCGGACGATGCCGCAAGTTGCAGATTCGACGGAAGCAGACTGAGACAGAACTTCACACCAAATTTCAGAGCAAAAGACCAGGACAGGGGCGTGGGATGCCCTAGTCCTACCAGGACAGGGGCGCTGGGCACCCTGGTCCCTAGGATAGGGGCGTTGGGCACCCTAGTCCCTCTGTCAGACAGCAAGTTTCAGCATTTTTGACAGCTTTTCAGGTTGCAAAACAATAGTTTCAGGAGTAGTTTCAGGTACAGAATCTGGACAGTGGTGCCGGCGCCCCCATCCCAAACATTTCCACTCAGATTTTAACCCCAGGTACACATCTGCATTCTCCTTTTATCCTTGTGTTTATAGCTTTTCATCACTTAATCTCAATCTTGCAATCTTGTTACTAGTTCATACTTGCACTCTAGGGCTAGTAGTTGAACTTGCATCATTTTATCTATCATTTACAACGAAGGAATAGAAATCCTAATAGGTAGCCTGTGGCTCTCTCTTCCACAAAAAGAAGTAGCCAATTGTGTGATACCTCTAGGCTCTTTCGTATTCCACAAGTGTGTGATTGAAAGTGAGATTAGGGCATGTTAGCCTAGTCTCACTTTTTCCCCCACACATGACTAAAAACTAGAATGTCATCTAGGTAGACTATAACAAATTTCCCTATGAAATCCCTCAAGAATTCATTCATTAACCTCATAAAGGTACTAGGTGCATTGGATAAGCCAAAGGGCATGACTTTCCACTCATACAACCCCTCATTTGTTTTAAAGGCAGTCTTCCACTCATCTCCCAGCCTAATCCTAATCTGATGATAGCCACTCTTTAAGTCAACTTTTGTAAAATATCTAGCACCTCCCAAATAATCTAACAAATCTCCAATCCTAGGCATGGGAAACCTATACCTGATAGTAATCTTGTTGATAGCTCTTGAGTCGGTGAAAAGACTCCAAGTGCCTTCCTTTTTGGATGCCAAGACTATAGGGACTGCACATGGGCTCAAACTTTTCCCAATCAGTCCGGACTCCAACATTTCTTCAACCGATTTTTTCATCTCAACATTCTGATCTGGTGTGAGCTTGTATGTTGCTTTATTAGGCAAGGTGGATCCAGGTATAAGGTCTATACAATGGTTTATGTCCCTCATGGGAGGTAGTGACCTTGGCATGCCATCAGAGATGACACCCTTGTATTTGTCTAGTAGATGTTGCACTGCAAGGTCAATCAACCTCAATTTGTCCTCTTTCTTGTCTTCAGACCTCTCCACCTTTGTAACCGTTGGAATGGGTATAAGGGAATAACAGACCATGCCTTCATTTGTCATGTTCTTCATGAACTGCTTCCCTCTTAATACCAACACCTTGGCCTCCCTTTTCTTGGTCTCCTCATCATCCTCCATTAAAGGTAGCAACTCAATCACCTTACCATCTTTCATGACGGAATATGTATTCCTAGCACCATCATGTTGTGCCTTCAAATCAAACTATCATGGTCTCCCAAATAGGAGGGGGTAAGCATCCATCTTTGCAATGTCAAACATCAACCTATCTCTATAGGTTCCAATCTAGGATTCTATCCAAGCCTGCTCTTCCACAATAGCTTGTTGTCCTTGTGTGAGCCATGAGAACTTGTAGGGGAAAGGGTGATGTAGTCTCCTCAACTTTAGTTTCTCCACCATCTCTAGAGACACAAAGTTCTTAGTTGAACTGAAATCTATTAGGACCTTGCATACTTTTCCACCGGCTTTGCAAGTGGTCTTGAATAGAGACTTCCTCTGTGGGGGTTCTCTATCAAACATCTTCATAGTAGTTACCATTCTTCTGATCATCAAAGCTTCACCTCTTTTAGGGTAGCCATAGCTATCAGGGGTATTGACACTTTGGTATGTGTTTTCACTTGCCACATTTTGGCAGTCAGCCTCTAAAATCAAGTTACTTATCCTTTCTTCCATGGAACTAGTAGGTTTGTTTGGGCATCTATTGGCCATGTGTCCTTCTTGATTGTAATTATAACATTTGATTGGACCTCTACCTTGAGATCTCCCTCTAAATGGTGGTCTTCTTCCTTTGAAGTTACCTCTCTGACTGTATCCTCCATTTTTATTGGAACTACTCTCTCCTTTAGTTGATGAATAATGATGAACAGTTAGTACCAAACTGGTACCGAGAGGGGGGGGTGAATCAATACAGACAAAAACTTTCCCTAAACCAGTTTGACTATAAAGACTACACTTAATTGGTAAACAGTAACACTAGTCTGAATCAGAGAACTACAGGTAAAACACAGTGAGAATATGAAAGATATAAACCGGTAAACGCTTATATCTCCACACAATCTAATATCTAATATCTCTAATATATTGATGCTTCATTTCTATGCATTATAGATATAGAACTCTATATGATTCTAGAATAGGATTACCTTGTGATGATGTATGCCATTATTAGGATTGCAGGACTTTACTATGATGATAGAAATAGGATGCATGTTTATGTATGGATCAAAATTGTGAGGATTATGACAATTTATTATGTGGATTTATTTTGATACAAGATATATTGATTTTGTTTAATATCAATTGTATGTAGACTATTTGACGTGTAATCTTATTCATGTGTTTAAATATTATATGAGGTTATTTGGAAGTACTAATGTGTAATTGAGATGCGCAGGAAAATTATCCATGTGACCATGGAAATATTATGGAGAACCAAACCTAGACCTATGTACGTTCAAAAAACCAGGGGTTGTATATTTGGAGAGACAACACCCCGTATGTATCGTATATTATTTGTAATAGTGAATGATGCATGTGTGTTAAATTTTGTTATTGATTTATTTAAATCCAACAAGAGATAGTTTCTATGTGTAATTTTGTAATGTATTTCATTGTGTCACTTGACACATGTGTGGATTTATGTCTTGAATTTTGACTTGTCTCTTGAAGGAAGTTGTTCAACTATAGCTGTTTCAAACATTTGAATGTGGTTCTAAAATTTCCTTAGGTAGAGAGTCTTTGGAGTGGTCAACTTAGGTTTGACCCGAAAGTTAACTTCAGATGGGTTTATAAGGGGTCAAATAGATTCCTAGGGGTAGTTTAAAGGTGTTTCCTAAAGCCCATAAGGTATACCTATGAGTTAGGAGTATTTTTAGGCATGTGTCTACTCCCATATGATTGTTTAGTCATCCCAAAAAGTGGGTTTTCTAAGATGTGCGAAAATTCAAAATTAGAAGGTGTCATCTAGGTTAGATAACCTTCCCTTTTGATGAGAGATCTTTTTTGATCTTTTTCTTACTTTTTCCTTTTTCAATTTTAGAAACCTGTGAGAACTCTCACTGAGGTCTTCTTAGGCAAGAATGAGAGATTTTGTGGGTAATCACCCACTTTCCATTTTTTGGAGACTATGCATTTTGAAAAGTTGGTTTTTGGATTCAAAATTTGGCTAAGTGTGGAAGGATGATTTGTGGATTTGGGTTGCTCATCGTCAAACTAGTTCTAGCATACCTTTGGGTAGATTGAAGGTTGGTTCATCTCTTTGTTTTTATGTTGCATGTTTATGTTGAAAATACTACTTATATGTAGAGGTTGGTTTCTTGTATTTTCCTTTGTGAAAATTATTTTGTGTTCTATCTTTTATTTCTTGTATGCATTTTTCTGTGTCTTGGGAGTAACCAAGGCCTTCTACTCTTGGGAGAGTAGGATGGTCTGGCAGGTGGTAGAAGTTTGACAGCCCTCGAGTGAAAGACTCTCTTTATGAGAGCAAACTCAAGGGGTGTATTTGTGACCCTTGTTGCATGGCCTGGCTTGTGCATTTGGGGGTCATAAAGGGAGAAAGTGTGGCATAGATGCCTTGGGGGGCATAAGGAATGTGGGGTTAATGATCTTCTGAAATAACTTTGTTTTCCATGAGGTGGCATTGTGTTCTACCATTCTTGCAGTCTCCTCAGGGTATTTGGTCCACTACCACCCATGTAAAAATCATCACATTTTGTGGTGAAGTGTAGCTTTGGTTGGGAAAGTATTTGCTATATGTTTTTCCCTTGCTTGTTGTGTTTGCATGTTTGTAACCTATCTAGGGCTTGGTTCTCCAAGCTTAGGGGTGGCTTCTAGTAAGCCTAGGCTAGGAGGTGAGCACTCCATGGTCATAGCCTATGATTTATTTGCAAGTTGTTTTGAAGAAAAGAAAAGGACAAGTAGAAGTTGCTGGATTTATTTGTTTGCAGAAAAAGATTTGGGAAAGGAATATTTTATATTTTAAGCTGCAGCAATGAAAGGGAAAACTAAATGTTGTAACTATTTTGAAAGGAAATGTATCTATTTTATTTAAAGTCCTCATTTAATAGAAATGAGGGACTAGTTTGGGTATCTCACCCTCTTGTAATGTTGACTATATTGTACTTTAAAAATGCCTTAAATAAATGCATTATTTCTGTTAAAATTATTCTTTCATAAATAAAATATTTTGGTTGGGCTTTAGCTATGAAATGTTCTTAAAATATTAATGGTTGTATGCATGTTACTTTCAAAAAGAAAGTTCATTTTACCCCCTTAAGCATTTGGATTATTGGAAAAGAATGAAATAGGAAAGCTTGCATGATAGTGAAAGAAAAAAAAATTAAGCAAGAGGGTGGGGGTTTCGGGGGGGGCGAACCCACTGTGTGGACACACGGTGGGCGGCACCCGCGGCCCACCACTGTGTGGACACATAGTGGCCGGTGCCTGCGGCCCGTCCTCCAAAACTGTCACCGCCACCTGCAACACAAGCCCTCCGCCGCCTCAAACCGTCGCCGCTCCCCTTGCATGAAACCTCTGCCCTGCACAAAAAGAAGAAAATAAAACCCTAGCCCGGTTAGGGTTAGGGTAATATGAAAGAAATAAGAAGAGATTATAAAATGTAAGGGGCATTTTATAATATATATTTTAGTTAGGGTTTTCATGGATATTTTATAATAATGTGAACACATATTTATTTATATATATATATATATATATATATATATATAGAGAGAGAGAGAGAGAGAGAGAGAGAGAGAGAGAGAGAGAGAGATGAATGAATAGGGAAAATTGTAGATTAAATATTTATTAGGTGTTTATAATTTATATATGTTTTTAATAAACATATGGGTATATTTAAAAATGATGTTTAAATTTAAAATACTTATGAAGTTTAATCCTTTAGAAAATTTTATAACAAATTGGGTGAGTTATTTTGGCTATGGGGGAATATTTTTAGTCCACCTAAATATAGGTTTTTGTTGAGATTAAACTTTATAGGACAATTTTAACTATGGATTTAATTGACCCTTTAGTCGAAATAGTTTAATCACATTTTAATTATTGTTAAAATAAATTTAGACATTATAAACTAAGTGCTAGGATTAATTTATTTACTTCTTAAAAACAATTAATGATTATTGGAGATAATTATCATCCTTGTCAATTAATTTAGAGATTTTTGGATTTAAATTAATCTATTGATTTAAATTAATCTATTGATTTAAATTGATGAGGTAATAAATAATCATTTTAGTATTCCGCATTTAATTTAAATATTATTTTGCTTACTTGAGTTAGTGGTTAGAGTTAACCCAAACATAGTTAAGACAAACTTGTTAGTTCATTTCGTATTAGCAAATTTAATGTTATTAGGTTGTTATTTAAAAAAAAAAAATTATCCCATTCGTGCTCAAAAGTTTGGGCATGACAGTTTAATAGTCAAACATGTATTACTCTAAGTTACCAATCGGTAATCAATAAAGTTGTATAAACTGGTAATACTCTGTGATGAGTTACCAACCAGTATATCTTTGTGATGAGTTACCATCCACCGACACTTTAACGGTGATTTTGTGTCGTGTTACCAAATGTGTCTAGATACAATGAACCTAGGAACTTGCGATGTAATCCCATTGGATCGACATGAAATCAGATTCCTTTTAAGGACATCATGTCTAGGGTTTTAATATGTGTGTAGCTCTTAGGGTTTTAAGTGGTTGATGAGTTCTTATATGTGTGATCTTAATAGAAAAGATCAAGTCTATGTACTGTAACAGAGTGTGGATTTACTGAAGACTGAAGTAATGCTGAAATGCATTACCAATGAGCTTTCATGGATCTAACCAAGCAGGCTATGCTATTTGCTAGATCATTCACTTGTTGATTACTCACATCTTTGACAAGTTAGAAACCCTTAATCTGGTAGGCCCAGAAAAGCCTTTGTGAATCCTCTAACAAGGTGATTCACATCTGTGGATCTAAAATCCTCTTACAAGGTAGTCTTTAATCAGACTTATCACCTAACAGAGATTGAGATTCCTAACAGGATCTATTTTGGTAAAGAACATTGTATGACCTTAACTGGTCTAACTTTAACCGGTCTGGTTACTATTCTACAGATAGTTACTTATGAGTTTCATCTCACCGTGGTTTTTCCCATTTGGATTTCCACATCAAAATCTCTTGTGTTATGGTGATTGTGCTTCTGTGGGTGAATGCCTTACTTGTTGTTTGGTTTGCATTTGTGTTAACTGGTTTGTTAGTTAAACTGTTATACCAGTTTATTGCTAGACTACTAAAGTGTCTGAGTTTAGTAATTTTTGGTATACTAATTCACCCCCCCTCTTAGTATTCATCAATTGGTATCAGAGCCTACCTTTCTATAAGTCTAATCACTTGGAAAGAGATATGGGGGAATACACTATGAGGGAACTTACTCATCGGCTCACTCAGACTGAGCAAGCCTATGATGAACTTAAAGTCAAATATAAGGCCTCTTAGGCAAAAAGAAGAGAGCATGCTGAAAAACTGATGGAGCTAACTAAAAATAGTTCTTCTGATGAAGCGGACATGGAAGCCCTAGTTCAAGAAGTTGAGAAACTGAATGAGTCCAATGCCAACCTAAGAAGGGAACTTGAAGGACTAACTATTAGAATGTGTCAAGAACTTGAGAACCGGAGGAAAGCTGAAGATTTGGTAAAAGACAAAGATCATGAGATCTCCAAGTTGAAGCAAGAGATCAGTGCACTTACCGCTCATCTTCATGAAAATAAAATGGAAAAGGAATAAATGCAAGTTGAACTACACATGGTTGTTTCTGAGAATGCAACCTTGAAGGAATCCAATGCTGCTATCACCAAAGAACTTACTGAGTCAAAGGAAATACTTGCCAAATTCAATAAGAGCACTGTCAAGCTAGAGTAGAAGCTTGAGTCAGCTAAACTGGTAAAGAATACCAATGGACTTAGTTTTTCTAAATATGAGGAAGGTGAGACCTCTAGAACAAAAGATGGAGCATCAAAGAAACAACTAGCACCAAAGGATAAAGGTAAGCAAAAGTTCAAACCTGTTTGCTTTAATTGTCTCAAGGAAGGACACACTGCTAATGTATGTAGAAGTAAGGCTTACAATAACTTTCCTTATTTTCCAAACGATAAGCCTAAACCCAATAGTTTCAATGGTAATTGTTATGCATGCAACAAGTTTGGGCATAGAGCATTTGAATGCAGGTCTATCATGCACAACACTGGAAGGTATCCTCAAAGGAATAAAGGAGCTTTTTGTGAACCCTCTGGGAACTGGAACTAGAACAGGTTTAATACCTATGATTATCAGTCAGGAAGTAGTGGCTATCAAGCATCAACTGGATGGAGAGAAACTTGTTTGATCTATCATGGTAATGGTCACACTGCTACAACATGCAGAAGGAAGAATGGAAACATGAACAATGGACCTTGGAGAACACCTGGAATGATCTGCTATTATTGCAACAAACCGAATCATACAGCAAGATTCTGCAGAATGAGAAAGAATATATCAGATGATATACCGATAACTCTGGAAGGAAAGGTATATGTTGAAACCATTCAAGCAGATATGAAGAAAACCTGGAAGAAGAAGCCAGAAGAAGTGATTCAAGAAGAACCACTTTCTGCACCTAGTGTGGAAGTCACTGAACCGGCAAACTAGCATCAAAAAAGCTTAGGGGGAGCAAATGGTGAAATATCTCGAACCCCCGGTTTAAACTGGTAAAAGACCTTAACTGGTAAGTGATACTTGTCAACTGGCAGAAGACCAAAAATGGTAAAAGGCAAATTGGGGTTACGCCCTAATAGTGGAGCATTTATCATGGTAGGTGGAGAACTTGTTTAAAAGGATTTTTCAAGTCATTTTTCACTTATCAGTTCTCAAGGGAAGAATTTTTTTTAGCACTGAGCGACAAAAAGCGATTTGGATTGCGATTCGAAGAATTCTCAAAATATTGAAGAAGAATCAGAAGCGAATATCAATCGGTCAAGTGTTGAGCACAAAGCGATATTTCAGCAACCAAAGGAGTGTGTGGCGAAGAGTAATTTGCAAGCCCTAAATTTTGAATTATGAAGGTATTTCTCAAATTTCTTTGTTTATCATGGCTTCCACATCACACTCTAGCCCTAGTGCACCCATTGATCAAGTAGACTTCATTCAACGGAAGGTAAAATACAATGCCCTATCTCAAATACTCATTGGTTTTATAGTGGAGGAAGGCATTTCTGATTACATTGACTATAAAATTGAAGACTTAGGATCTCTTGTAATCCATTCTCGGTTGAGTTTGTTTTGCAGGAAGGACAAGAAGATTAAATCAGAATTTAGCATCCTGGAAAAGAAGAAGCTTCACAATGCAGTCTATTTCCTTGAAGAGTTTTCAGATGATCACATCCGCATCATTTTGAGTAGAGTGCATGGTGATAAAATGTACTTAGAGCGAACACATGACATCACACAGGAAGCGATTCATGCTGTCACCAATTTTTGTAACATCGGTGAAGTGTCAGCCCTAAGGAAGATCAGCAAAACAGAAATGACCAAGCTCACCGGTTCTGTGAGCGACTCACGGGGAATGACTATCAATTCCATCAAGGATGATCTAGTCAAATATGCGTGTATCGTGATAGGATATCAGACGTTCCATGCCAGCAGAATCAACTCTGTCTATGCTACAGTGGTAAATGTTGCCTACCGGATGATCATGGAAGATGCATCATTTGACTTATGCACCTATATGCAAAGGCAACTTCTGGTGACCCTAAAGTTGATTAAATAGGACAATACCTTGAGATTTAAGTTTGGACAACTATTGGTTGGGTTGTTCTTCTACTTCCAGGGTTACTTCCCAAGAGCCAGATATATTCAGCGGTCTGTTGACCAATCGGTTACAAAGCAAATCAAGGAAAGCCTTCAAGCGGTTGGAACCAGTTATCTAGAAGTTCTGAACAAATACTTTGATGACTTTAGATGCAAAATAAGCCAAAGAGTGAGATTATCAGGTGATATTGTCAAGAAATATGAAGATGACATCTACTTCACCATTGGAGTTGATAAGTGCATAATGGAGGCGGTTGAGCCTAGATAGGAAGAAGTGGAACTGATGGGATATGAGGTAATGTATGACATGCTAGATGGGTATGCCTCTACCCTACTCACCTCGCCCCTTGATCCAAATGCAAAGAGAACCGACATCTATTTGGAAAGGGTTACACCGGTTGAAGAACTATCAGTAAAGAAGGAAAAGGCAGTGCCTTCAGTATCGACACCGGTTACCACAACAAGTCCCAAAGTGACCAAGCGGTCACCAGCAAAGAAGAAACCAAAAGTTGCACCCGCCAAAGTCTTTGAGAGAGAGCGGAAGACAAAAGACACCACACCAGACTTAGAGGACACTGTGTCTGAAGAACAGCCTAAGAAGACTAGGCAAACAAGGAAAAAGACAAAGAATGAACCGGCAACATCTGCACCGGTAAATATTGATATTTCCTCCTACAAACCTTTGACACATTATCAAAGAACTATTAAAAATATTAG
The DNA here is from genome assembly GCF_030272615.1 of Cryptomeria japonica. NCBI lineage: Eukaryota > Viridiplantae > Streptophyta > Pinopsida > Cupressales > Cupressaceae > Cryptomeria > Cryptomeria japonica. The sequence goes on along the minus strand of NC_081407.1, from coordinate 257,796,659 downwards.
AAGAAAAGTACTTGGTGATTTGAAAGAGTGCTTTGATGATTTTAATGATGATGAAAAGAAGGAAGTTGAATAGGAAGTGATCAATTATTTATGTATTAATGACTAGTGGCCATCATAAATTAAATCTGAGACACCCAATTCTTTGTATAATTCTTTAGATAACAAGTGGCGCATTGCCATAGAGAAGGAATAGGAAATAAGAGAGGAAGTATTTGCACAATACTTTCCTAATGTGCCTAAAAATAAACTTTATGAAGGAGTGGAAAGATATAAGGGCCTCTTCTTCATGAGAAGAAGGAGACTCTTGTTGCTAGAAGGAAAAGTTCCTGAAGTGGTAAAAGATACCCACTCTCATGCCCAAGCCACTTTAAGGTTGCATCAAGTGGTTGAAGCCAATAGGAAAGTTGAGCAAGAACCAACAACCAATAAACTGGATGAGGTATATGACAGTGAAGGAGAACATGTCACTGATCAAATGGATCCTATTGATGTTGATGCCTTGAATGGTGAAAATGTCACTCTGGGTACACCATCAGAAGTGGCAGGATAGGAAAAATAGGACAAAGAAAAGGCTGCCAAGGAGCAAGTGGAAAAAGAGAAGAAGCAATAGGAAGTTAAAAAGAAGAAACAGGCAGAAGAAGGGAAAAAGAGAAAAGAGGAAGAAAAGAAAAAAGAGGAGAAGAAGAGGAAACTAGAAGAAGAAAAGAAAATAAAAGAAAAGAAAAGAAGAGGCCAAGAAGAAACAAGAGGAAGAGAAGAAGAAGGAAGAAGAAAAGAAAGATGAAGAGAAATGATAGGAAGAAGAAAAGAGAAAGGAAGAGGAGAAGAGGAAGCAGGAAGAGGAGAAGAGAAAGATAGAAGCAAAGAGGAAGCAGGAAGAGGAGAAGAAGAAGCAGGAAGAGGAGAAGAAGAAGAAGGATGAAGAAGAAAAGGAGTGGAAAGAAGAAGAGAAGAAGAAGGAAGAAGAGAAAAGAAAGTAAGAAGCAGAGGAGAAAAAGAAGACAAAAGAAGCTAAGTTAAGAGCCAAAGAGAAGGAGGAAGCGGCATAGAGCACACAGGTGGAGACCCCAAAGGCAGCCGGTAGCCAAGTCAAATCAGCTGACTTTACCAGTCCCATTGACCTCCAATTTGATAATGAATCGGAGTTGCTACAAAGGATTAAGCTTGCTCAGGAATGCCTAGAGGTGATAAGAAGGAAGGAGCAAGATGTGATCCAAGCTACAGTGGACACTCTTACTGGTTTGATACCTGATACCAACCTCCCTAGTACCGATTCCTCTCTGGCCCAACTGAAACTCTTATGCACAGTTGTGGAGGACCAAGTACAAAGCCTAGAAGAGGTTGTCGAAGCGCATGCCAAGAAGGAGCATCAAAAGGCTTTGAACACTACCTTGGTGAAAAAGTTACATGAGCGTCAGTCTGATCTGCAGAAGGCATAGAAGGACATCAGAGATGCAATGGATGAGGGGAAATTGTTGCTCAGTAAGATATGTCTACCCATCTATTCTGTGATGATGTGCTTTCCCAGAAAGACAAACTGCAAACTAATTTGCAGACATTCATAAGCACCTTCAAGACCCCATATGACTCCTTTACCACTTATGGGCAAACCATTCACCAGTTTCAACTTCAGGCTACAAGAATTGATTTGGAGATCAGCAACCGGACTAAGGATTTGTAGGAACTACAACTGGTTCTACTACCAATATTGCAAATACTTGAAAAGTGCTATCTCAATCTAGATGCCTTGATGGTTACTCAAGAGATGAGTACTTTGGATGCCATGGAGGAATAGGTATCCCAGATGCAACAGAGAGTGAGGTTGCTACCTCATTACTTGAGTCATGGTCCTTATCCATGAAACAATTTATGTAGGACTTTAAATCAGTTTTTGACAAGTTTCACTCTTTATTGTCATAAACATTTATTCAGCTAATAGAAACAAGGGTTATTCAGCTGTATTTTGTCATTGTTCGCAAAGGGGGAGAAGTATTATGGTATTTAAAATTTTGATGCATGTTATATATACTCATGTTTATCTCTGTAAGGAAGTAGTATACATTTTCTTTTTTGCAAAGGGATAGTGTTGTAGATAGGAATTTGGAAACCATCAAAGCAATACAAACATTAGCCTTGCTCAATCACAAAAGTTGGATTGCAATGACAAATCCTAATAACATTCAATAGAGAAACTAAATACAAGCATTCAAATCAAATGCAAACCATTACAAACGTGAATATCTCCTCCAGAATTCTCCATTGTCCTTCTTTCTCCTTCAAATTAGTGTGTTTGTGGATCTCACCTACAAGTGCATAAGCATAATATGAAAACAAGATTGACAAGACAACATAAGGATACTAGAAGCGTGATTGATTCAGATCCCTGATTGAAGAAATTCATCCAATTTATAGATAAATTGGAGAAAAGACAAGATTAGCATGAAGAGATTTGAAAGGAAATTCAAACCAAGAATAGCAAAATTATGACAAGTGTATGACAAATTGCTATGCAAGGAGTTGTGATAATTTATGACAATTTATGACAAATTGCTATGCAAGAAGTTATGACAAGAATTTGAAATAGAAATAGAAATTTAGGAATTTAGGAGAAATTAGAAAATTAGGTGAAAATTAGGTGGATTAATTAATACTTTTTCATTCATTAATTAATTTACAAAAAGAGAAGGAATTAATTAGTCAATTAAATAAAAATTTAATTGTGACAAGAAGACTTAGGATAAATAAATAAATTATTTAACCTAGAGGGAAAATGACAAACAAGATTAAATGAATAAATCATAAAACACTAGAAGATGAATTAGAAATGCAAGGATGAAAATTAGGTCTTGACAAAACATAATTGATGTCGATTCAATCATGATTTTAATTGATAGAGGATCAATGCTGATAAACGATTGAGATTGATTGATGAATTGACCAAGATTGATAAAGAGACCAACGATTGAGATTGGTTGACGAATTGACCAAGATTGATAAAGAGACAAAATTGAAAGGCGCCAATTGACGAGGAACAATAATTGATCCAAATTGATATGATTAAAAAGAACAACGATCGACGACAAATTGATCGCAAAATTGATGAGATTGACCAGAGGACAAGGATCGATGATGAATTGATCGCAAAATGAGAAGATTGACAAGAGGACAAAACCCTAATTCAAAAGCGATAAAAATGAGGAATGCAGAAGAAGGACTCGATGCTCACAAATGATAAAGACCAAGTGCGCGGCATAGAAGAAATGTTAATGTGATGCAAAAACCCTAAAATAAGGCAATGCACAAATTTTAAAGTATGACTCTGCAAGCGTTGACCATTTTTAGATGTCTACATTTTGCCCCTCTTTGAGACAATGTGATTTTAAGCATTGTTTCAAAGAATAATAATGAAAATTTCCCAGACAATAATAATGACATATGCATGCCCCCTCGAGGAATTGGCCGAAAACATCTAGAAAAGAGGCCAATTCATCGATAAGAATGATAGAAAATGATAGGATCAAACGGATCAAGAATTGAAGGTCGGATGCACAAATTACAAGCAATGGAAGGTGCAAAAGACCATGACCAACATAAGATGGAGAGGGTGCACGTCCATCTAGGCACTGCCAAAGATCTATAAATGAGACAAGGAGAAGAAAAAGAGCTCATTTGCACTAGCCAAAGTGGGGGAATTGTTGCCCTGGAAAAGGACCCTTGCATAGAGATGGTGAATATTCCAATGGCAAAGCACCTTGAGGAACATGTATGCACCTACAGACAACTGGATGATGTGGGAGCAGTGGTATGTATCTCAAAAACCCATATTGTCAATTTCATGAATTTTACTGGATTGCGGGACATTGTGGGGCCCACAGGGAAGGGATTAATTAACTTTTGTACCTGTGTGGGCACATTATGCACTTGTGTGAGGATTTTCTACACTTGTGTAGGGTACATAGGTGCATCTTGATGCTGCATAGGTGCAAGACAGGGTACACAGGCACAGTTGTGCACTTGGGATCCTAAGTTGACCAAAAATAGCACGCGAACGATCCTAAAAAGAGGGATAAGGGTAGAATATGTAAAAATAAATAAGAAACACCCTGATTTGTGCATGAAACAAGGAAAGGCAGTCCTTAGGAGAAAACCCTAAAACTAACAAAGTGTGCCCCAATTGTGATGCAGAGTCGACAGTATCCATTGATTACACTGGAGAATAGATCCGACTGCTTCATGTTGCGACATAGACTCAGGAGCACGGACATAGATACATTAGCGGGACTTGGATTATACTATATTACATTCATGCTTGAGATTAGGTAAAACACAAGACTGCTTACCCCATTGGCAGAGCGATGGCATTTAGAGACTTCCTCGTTCCATCTACCGACTGGAGAGGCGACGGTGACACTAGAGGACGTGTGGCATATCCTCCGCATTTTGATTCATGGGGAGATGATAGTATATGACCCAGCGATAGGGAAAGACACTTTGTGTAGATTATTTGAGTGCGATGTAGATGACCTTGATATCACAGAGAGGGAGATCCATTGGGAGACAATGGCGGTAGAGTACGATCAGCGATATGTGGTGATAGCAGTGGCTATAGCATGCCTATTAGTAGGTGATAGATGAGGAAATGGATTCCCTATTGGATGGGGAAGAGTGCTAGAGCAGATGGTGACAGAGGGGACTATATACACATGGGGACCATGTGTGCTTGCTATGCTATATTTTTAGCTGCATCAGATAGCATATCAGGGGGTGCAGACTTTGAGCTGTGGGGTTACATTGTTACAGGTATGGGCATTTGAGCACATAGCCATATGTCGACTGATTGCAGAGAGACAGTTAGTACCACATCGACCATATGTGTACTACTATGGGGATACATTGAGATAGGGTCCGTTCGGATACATATTATATTGGCGACATGAGCTAGACAGATTGAGAGAGTTCACATGGAGGCCATATCAGGATTGCCCTAGATGGTCAGATGATAGTGACAAGCTATCATATTGTAGATAGGAGAGGTACCTGATTGGGCGACCAGTGAATTGCCAGAGAGTGATTGAGATGTACCTGCTAGAGAGAGTCAGACGATAGTTTGGAGAGAGGCAGGATGTACCGAGAGGGACTGCACACTTTGTCCGATCTCACAGAGAGATGAGTCAGTGGGGGAGGATGATTCAGCCACACATAGCATATGATGACTTCACATAGCTACAACAAAGATAGTGGGATTAGAGATTAGATGTGGTGGATGTCAGGATGACAGAGGAGTATGAGCGATGGTTTGCACGATGACGGCCTGTGCCATTGATAGATCCTAATATTTTGGTACCTAGGAAACAGGAGGAGGGAGATGATGAGGATGAGGAGGATGATGAGGAGAGAGGGGATGATGAGGACGAGGAGGATAGGCTAGATCCAGCCGATCAAGAGTCATTGCAGGATATACCCATAGAGCCAGAGATAGCTAGCATAGAGGAGATGGAGATATGTAGGGCCACCATAGCGAGTCAGCATGATCACATTACGACATTAGAGAGATAGAATGCTATCTTGAGGATAGAGAAGGATCAGTTCAGAGAAAAGATAGCCAGACTGATAGTGGCTCGAGATATAGCAATAGCCCAGGCATAGCAAGCAGAGCAGAGAGTGACCGAGTATATTGGGTCGATGAGGGATTCCAATGCACGTGAGATGGCACAGATGTTGGTAGAGACCGGAGAGGAGATACGCCATTGGAGGACACTATATGAGAGTGTAGTTCCACCAGAGTAGAGAGCAGCATCATATCAGGCACGATCAAGGACAGAGAGCAGGCCATGCTCTCAGAGGTCAGTGAGCAGCATGGGGGTGAGTGGACCTAGGAGACCACCATAGCCAGGACCTGGGCAAGAGGGAAATCATCCTTGAGACATGGCAAGGATGAGGAGGACAGAGGAAGCACCCAGTGACAAAGGCACATGCTCCTTATGACAAAGACATATGTAGTTAGACATTATATACTCAACCTGTGGGCCATACTTAGGACAGACAGTCCAATTTTGTACTTCGATATTGTTGTGATATATGATATGATATGCAGCTATATGATGGGATGCAATGTGTTATGGCTTATGTTTACATTCCATGTATGGATGGCTTATGCACTGTTTATGTACCATTGTGGAACATGTATGAATATATTTTTTATGTGTTTTTGATGCATTTATAATATGAAATGGATAAAATGCTTGATATGATGCTTGATATAATGCAAACACACTAACCAATGAATGCAGGATGCAGAGTATGTTTTTGCAGATTGGAGAACTAGACCAAACTGACTACCCAAACTGACGGAAGAAATGTTAGTAAGAAGAAATTAGACAAAGGACAGTTAGAGACGAAGAAAAACTTGCTTTCACCAATGCACAGAAGTAGGTGAGAACCTTCATTTAATGTAGCAAAGCAGATGTAGAGCATCATGGCATTGAAGGCTAGAGCTGAAATGAAACCCCTTTTACAAAAAGACAGACACATCGCACACAAGGAATGAGTGAAGCATCCTAGGGTGCATACATCAAGGGTCGAGGTATGTGTGGTGTTCACAAAGCAAACATACTTATCACAGACACCCAATGATATAGTTGCTCTAGTTTGTGACAAACATTCCACAAACAACAAACACAACAAAAAACAAAAGGGATCATGAACCATCCCGGTCACTCTAAATCACTCAGTGACATCATCGAGCAACATAGGAACATGATTGAAGCCAAAGATAAATTAGTAAAAAGATAAGATGCACAAATTCAACCAAGTCAAACAAACAGTCTGATTGTCATTGTCAAAAGTGGAAAATAGGAATGATCATGCTATCTGGTTTTAGGGAATGTGGTACCCCGTCTAAGATAGGACACAATCTGGTTTCGAGTATACCACACCCTGTATAAGACCCATGATAATGTTGACAAGGACCAATGGTAATGTTGATGCTATTTTGATTGATGTGACAACTGTGATCAGGTTGAATGCTTGCTTAGTTTATCTATTTATGCGTGATTTCATTAAAGCATAATGTTTGATTGATTGTCGTTGGATGTATGCTCAGCGATCTGTCTATGCACAAAGGGATCATTTATTGACAAAAAGCAAAATGCATGTTTTTGGATTTTGAATGTTTTGAAAAAAAAATTGTTGTTCATTTTGCAGGACTTTATTTGACTTTTTAGGGATTGTTTTTTTTCAGGACATTATTTGATTTTTAGAGATTTTTTTTCAAGACATTATTTTATTTTTTTGGATTATTTCAAGATAGTTTTCAATTTTTTTGGATTTTTTTCAAGACATTTTGCGATTTGAAAGCTCCCGTAATTGATCATGATAAGGGGTGCACACCCAATGAACATTTGAAAAATATATATAGTGACCAGGACCGAAACATATATACAAGGACTGGAAACCTAAGTATGCAAGACAATGATGTCGACCAATCACAGGCCTAGAACAAAACATTGGGTAGGACAAGGATAAGCATGATAAAGCTGCGGGGTCATGATAGATGATGGAGCAATAATCTTTTACACATAGCGCCTATTTGCCAGGTTTTCACCATAGTACTTGCCCAAAGCCTGTTTGCCAGGTTTTCACTTGAAGGCGAATTATTTTTCTTTACTTTTTTTGTTTTTCTCAATTTTTCACTTTTTGATTTTTTTGTATTTTTTGAGCTTTTTGATTTTTTTTGTATTTTTTCAGGATCATATTTAAAGAACTGCTGACAAAAGAACTATGCCCAGTACTTGCAAAGATGCATGCTATTTACAGGATCTGACAAAGGTTCAGCTTCTAGGGTCGCAAGTTGATATGCCCCCGAGCCATAGGCTACAGTAACTATGAAAGGCCCAACCCAATTAGGTTCAAACTTTCCTTTGATGATGTCAGTAAATTGTGCATTCTTCGGGTTCACCTTTAAGACCAAATCTCCCACTTCAAAGTGTCACCCTTTGACCTTCTTATTATAAGAGTGACGGAGATGGTGTTGATATGCTTGCAAATGTGTCAGGGATGTCTGACGTTTCTCATCTAACATCTCAAGTTGATGCAATCCAAAGACTCTATGCATCTCATCATCAATCAAATTTTGTAGGGAAACACACAAAGAGGGAATTTCCACTTCCAAGGGTAAAATGGCTTCTGCACCATACACCAAGGAATAAAGTGTTGCTCCAATAGGTGTGCGGATGGAAGTGCGATAAGCCCATAGTGCTGGATTCAACTGTACATGCCAATCTCGGCCAGCATCATTGACCACCTTTTTTAGGATCTTAATAATGGTTTTATTTGATGCTTTGGCTTGACCATTACCCTATGGATAGTAAGGACTGGAGAAACAGTGTAGAATGTGAAACTTTTCACAGAGTTCCTTGACATCTTTGTTCTTGAATGGACGGCCATTATCTGTGACAATTGCAAGGGGAACTCCATATCTGCAGATGATATAATTCAATAGGAATTTTTAAATTTGCACACCAGTGATATAGGTCATAGGAATAGCCTCAATCCATTTTGTAAAGTACTCTGTGGCTGTAATGATAAACTTGTGTCAATTTGCAGATGTCGGGTGAATCTTGCCAATAAGATCCAATCCCCATTGAGAAAAGGGCCACGAAGATATGACAGAGTGAAGTTCTTGGGCTGGCGCATGAATGTAATCTCCATGGATTTGGCATTTGTAGTATTTCTTGACAAAATCATGAGCATCCTTTTCCATAGTGGGCCAATAATACCCAGCATGAACCAACTTTTTGCAAAGCTCAGACCATTGAAATGGCCCCCACATATACCATCGTGAACCTCGCGTAAAGCTATTTGTGCTTTGTCAGAATCCAAACACCCGAGGAGGGTGTGGTCAAAGGAATGACGATAAAGAGTGTGAGCAATGATGACATATTTGATAGTTTGGCATATGAAGGCTCGGTGTTGGTTAGAGGAAAGGTTAGGTGGTAAAGTTTGGGATTTCAAATATTGATAGATGTCATTGTACCATAGGGAATTAGTACCAACAAGAACACACATCACATCTGCTGTCAGAATTTCAAAAGAAGGGACAAGCAAATGTTTGACCAAAAATTCACATCTGTCCATATTGTGGGGCATATTTAACATGGAAGCAATAGTTGCCATAGCATCTGTTGACTTGTTTTGAATTCTTGGAATTTGACTGAAATGGATAGCCATAAATTTTGTCTTGAAGAAATCCACCATATGCTTGTAGGGCATAAGCTTCTCATCTTTCATTTCATAGTCATCATTTACTTGACGGATGACTAACTGGGAATCTCCATAGACTTGCAAATGTGTGATGTTCCAGTGGATCACTACTTGGAGTCCTGTGACCAGAGCTTCGTATTCGGCAATATTATTGGTGCAATGGAAATTTATTCTGTAGGATTTGGGAATAGCATCACCTTGAGGGGTGACAAACAATATACCTGCTCTAGACCCGAATTTGGTATGGGATCCATCAAAATATAATTTCCATTCATTAGAAGATGTGACAGCAAAGACTAATTCATCTGGAAAATCCGTCAACATTGGATGATCATCATGAATAGGTGCCTCTGCAAGTTGATCCGCTATGATTTGTCCTTTGATTGCCTTTCTCTCAATGTACTCAATATCAAACTCACTGAGGATCATAACCCACTTTGCTAGGCGACCTGTCAAAGTTGCCCTGCTAAGCAAGTATTTCAAGGGATCAATTTTTGCAACTAACAATGTCTGATGATTTAACATATAGTGTCGCAGCTTTTGTGTTGCAAATACCACTGCTAAGCATGCTCGTTCAATAGTTGAATAATTCAGTTCATAGCCCACTAGTGTCCGACTGATATAATAAATAGCCCATTCTTTTCCTTTCTCATCCTGTTGGGCTAAGAGAACTCCTAGTGCCGTTTCAGTTGCAGAAATATACAATATGAATGGCTTCCCTTCTATAGGAGGCATTAAAATAGGTGGCAATAGCAGATAATCCTTGAGAGTTTGAAATGATGATTGACATTGCTTAGTCCATTTAAAAATGACACCTTTATGCAATAAATGTTGGAAGGGATGACATTTGTCTACCAATTGAGCTATAAACTGGCGGATTGACTATAACTTTCCCTGCAGACTTCTGAGTTGACGAAGATTGGAAGGAGGAGGCATATCCATTATTGCTTTAACCTTTGCAGGCTCTACTTCGATGCCTCTGTGAGAAACAATATACCCTAATAATTTACCGGCTGTGACACCAAAGACACATTTCTTTGGGTTGAGTCTGAGCTTGTAGGTTTCCATTCGATCAAAGATTGGGCCAAGGATGGCTAGATGACTATCTCTTGTGACAGATTTGCATAATAGGTCATCAACATAGTCTTCCATCAAAGTATGCATAAAATCATGGAAAATTGTCGCCATAGCTCTTTGATATGTTGCGCTAGCATTTTTAAGACCAAAGGGCATCACATTCCAGTAGTAGGTACCCCAAGCACATGTAAATGTAGTCTTATGTTGATCTTCAGGAGCAATACGAATTTGATTATATCCAGAAAAACCATCCATCAATGATAGCATCTCATATCCGGTAGTCATGTCAACTATGATGTCGATATTTGGCAGTGGAAAGTCATCTTTAGGGAATGCTTTATTAAGATCCCTAAAATCCATATAGATTCTGATGCCCCCAGTTACTTTGCTAACTGGTACCAAATTTCAAATCCAGTCTGCATAATCAATAGGTTTGATAAAACCCACATCTAATAATTTTTTTAGTTGTACCTTGACCAAGAGAGCCACCTGGGGATGCATCTTTCTGAGTTTCTGTTTGATGGGCTTGGCATCTGATTTTAATGGCAAGTGATGCAGGATTAATTCTAGACCAAGGTCGGGCATATCTACATAAGACCATGCAAAACTGATCTTCTTCTAGAGAAAGAAATTGACAAAATCTATTCTTTCTTGTTTTGATAGAGAAGCAGCAAAATGAATGACCTTAGGGTTGTCAGGTGTACCCAAATTTATCTCTTCAGTCATTTCCACAAGCAATGTGGATTTATCCTAACTTGATAGGGGTATGTCCAATCTTCCACCTTTGGGCACCTCAGAGAGATTTTCACCTGTAGGTACGTCTTTTATTTTTACTTTTTCATGATCAGAGAGTGCCTTACGGTTTTCACTCAAAGACCTATTCTTGTGATTTTTACTGTTTCTTTTTCATTATTATGACTAGAAGATGGATTTGACTCCCCAAAATATGTTGTGGAATCTAGATCAATAGCAAACCCTGCCTTATGATCGCCTTGTGGTATGCCTTCTCATAGTCTAAGAAATTCAGCAATTGCTTCATCATTTTGAAAATAATCTAATGTGAGTGGTTCTTGTTGGTCATGTTGGATAAGCTGGGGATAGACAAGGGGCATGCCATCATCGGTTTTAAGGAGAGAGAGGGCCGAGATGGTAAAGATGTAAACGTCCGTGTTGTCACTGTCTGAACTGCTCGTATCTGATTCAGAGCTTGGGTCCTAGAATGACTCTATCCAAGCGTTAGGACATGTTTTGCGTGGGGGAGTTATTTCATGTTTGTCTTCCATGGGCAAATCATCAAGGTCAAGGAAAACATTGTCAAGGGCATAGGAGCTAGAGGAAAAGGAACTCCACTCCCATTCATTGGAATCAGTTTCAGGTCGGGTATCCTCAGGTGTTGTTTCATCATCAGAGTCATGCCCCTTTCTACACGTGGTCACTTTGGTAGATGAGGGTCCAATTCGCAATGGTACAAAACCTAACCCTAAAGTTGGAGGTCACATCTTGGCTATAATAGGTTTGCGTCTTCCTTTCTTGTCAGGGCCCAAGCCACTGCAGCCGTCATATCCCTTTTTCTGCAGCATAGTAAACCCTTTGCCGTACCACTCCACTGGCAACCTGACAGATGGTGTCTCAATTGGATCCCTATAAAGCCAATCTATGACATCATCGTCCAAAGTTTCTTTGTCAAGTTCACCCCATCTTGTAAATGTAGTGGGGGGTTGATATTGAATGACTATCTAAGGTTCCTTTTGCAACAAATGTGGTTTTCCATGTGATTTTGGAGATATTGGTAAATTCCCAATGAGGAATGTTTGAGCCATTGAATACTCTCTGCATCCTTGGTCATGTATCTTCAATTTTCCTTTGACAGCATCTAACAATTCTTTAGGATCCACATAATTATGTGAGTGGGCCTCTCTATTGACTGGGACTTGTTGCTGCGGGGAATCCTTTAGATTAGCACAAAATTGAAATGGATTGGGACCTCCTAGAATTGTTATCTCAGTCCCATTGTAAGGATATTTTAAACATTGATGATAAGTGGATGGAACTACTTTCATTGCATGGATCCACATACAGCCAAGAATCATATTGTAAGGGAGATCAAGGTCTAGGACCTGCAAGAAAGTGTTTTCTATCACTGGACCGACTCTGATAGGCAATGAAATTATCCCTTTAGATGGGCGCTCAGCATCATCATATGCTTTGATTGTAATTCTTTTGGAAGAATCAATGTAATTTTCTGTATAACCAAGACCAATGACTACCCTCAAGGTACAGATGTTAAGACCTACTCTACCATCTATCAAGACTCGTCGGATCTTGCAATTATGGACAAAGACTTCATGATGTAAAGGATCATTATGAGGGAGCTTATCAGGAGAAATATCATTATCAAAAAATGCGACGTGTTGGGAAACAGCTAGATGTCCAATTCGGGCTTGAAACTGGTCAACATCAATGTCTGTCGAGACCGTGGACTCAGTTAAAGCTTTATCTAGGACTGCGCGATGCATAGGGGACATTTTCAACAACTCAAGAATTGATATTTGTGCAGGTGTCTTCCCCAGATGATCTAGGAGATTATATTGACTCGTAGGAGTTGATTTGGGAGGAATTGCAGGAGCTCCTTTCAGGACTATTTTGGATCGACAAGTGGTGACTGCGCAAGTAGGATCTTGTCCCTTTATTCTTATGGTGGAAACATACTCATTTGACGCTCGAAAACAATTGATGACATTGTTATAACCATTATTTGCATAATTAAGATTTGTTGTTTAGGTAGAGTTTGAAGAAGATGCTTTACCCTTATCATGATCAAGCAAAGGAGTTTTAAAAATTGTATGATCAGTGTTAGAGGTCACGTTGGGCAGGTCTACCTCAATTACTCCTTGATCTAACAAGTCTTGAATCATATGTTTCAATTGAAAACACGATGCGGTTTTATGTCCTTTTGACCGATGGTATTCACAATATGCATTATCATTCCACCAATGCGGCTTTACCAATGGTTCTGCCTTGATATCTGGTAACTTGATAAACTTTGCTTGTATTAATTGTTTCATTACTGACTCAATAGGCTCTCCCAATGGCGTAAACTATCAAGGAGGCCCATCCCTTGATCGAAAAGGTTTGCGTTACTGGTTTTGTTGCTGACCTGGTTGTTGATTATATTATTGAGTGTATTGTTGATATGGCGGCTGTTGAGTAACATTGCTCACTGGTGTTTGATTTTGTTCCATAGTTGACATATTAGGAGCACTCATTTTCTTTATTGTGAACGGGGGTTGATTTGCATTCACCGCTCTTGCGTCAACAACTCCATCATTAGTGACATTCTTGTTTTTGTACCAAAATCTATTTCTGTCCCCTGAATTGTTTGTGTTGCCAGTGTCTTTTTTAAGCTTAATGATTCCCTTAGCTACAAGAGCAGTTTCAATGTTCATCCCTTTCTTAATGAGTTTCTCAATGGTACTGGGACTTTTCAATTTGAGTTCATACATCATTTCTAGGACCAAATTTTGAATAAATAAGTTCACTTGTTGTTCTTTAGGTATATCTAGGGAAGAATGACTATACAAGCTTCACCATCATTGCAAGAAAGTCACTAATGGTTCACCTTGATTTTGCTTGGTGTTGCATAAATCTGACATGGTCACGTCACTGTCAATGTTGAATGCGAAGTGGGATATAAACTTTTGAGCCAATTCCAACCATGTCTTTATGTTCCCTGGCAAATGCGAATACCAATCCATGGCTTGTCCTATGAGACTTCGTGCGAATAAGCGCATCAAATATGTTTCCTCATAACTTACTTCAATACATGCTACAAAAAATGCTCAAATATGGTCTTTTGGATTGTCGTTCCCTTTATATTTCTCAAAATTAAGTGCCTCAAAATGCTTAGGGAAGGGAGGCACGTACAAGCTCTTGTCAAATGGATTAGGACATAAATCTTGATCTGTGTACAATTTCTTTGTCCCTTTGGTTTTTAATGCGTCGACTTGTCGTTGCAACTTCTCAAGCTATTGTGCAAATGTGTTAGGTATCAAAGATTTTGGAAGTTCATCATTCACTCTTGGGTGTATTATTTGTCAATACATCCTGCTCTCCATTGGCTATTGATGCTCAGAAATTGTTGTCTTTGGTGTCTCTATCATATAAAAGTCTTGATATAGCTCTTGTTGTTGTGGTTGCATCGTGCCTTGACCTTGACCTTGTTGTTGCGCTTCTTGTGGTGGGATCATCATTGGTAACCTTGGTTGATATTGCACGGACATCAATTGTGGTTGTGAAGTATGATAACTTGTTTGTCTTTGCACATATTGACACACATGTTGTTGTTGATGCTGATGAACTAGAATTTGCTGACTTTGTGCCAATTGTTGTTGTCTCGATGTAAATCCCATCATTTGTAAAAAGCTTTGTTTGGGAGGTTTTTGTTGTTTCTCCTTGATATGGGGTATGGTACTTGCATTGACTTGCTGTGTTGTTTGTCCAATCCACGGTGGTAGTTGAAAGTTTGAATTAACTTGTAATGGTGTAGAAGACACTGCAACATGTTGTTGAATGCGATATTGTTGTTGTTGTGCATTGATTGTTTGCACGTTTGATTGTGCCTTTTGTGCATTCCTCAATTGTTGCAACATTTGTTGTTGGTGCACACCACTATTTGTGGCTCTTTGTGTTGCCATTATCGAAGGATCTGTCACAATATTTTGCATAACAGGTACTTGAGTATTTGGCAAATATATTGAACTTAATGGGACATAGGAACTTTGTTGCATTGTAGAGTTGTTTTGGACATTGGTGAGATCGGGCATTTCAGTCGTAAAGCTTTCTTGTATCTTAGATTTTGATCCACTTGTAATTATTTGAAGAATCATTTCTTGTTGAGTAACAGCTGTCAATATTTGTGTGGCCCTCATTTGATCTTGTGTTATAGGTGTTGTATTAAATAACGGATTGTTTATTGTTTCAAATGGTGACTTCTGAGGAATAGTCATTGGCAACGTTTTTGAAGAACGTTTACTCATCAAGGTGTGTTGAGGTTCTTGCTACACATTTTCTTCATTTGGATGTGGAGAGAAACTTAACAAGTCACCGCCTGGTTGTTTTTGCACATTAATTTGCTCACTTGAGGAGGTCACATTACTCATCATGTCAAGATATTTTTGTGGGAACATCTTAAAGACCTTGTTTAAGAATTTATCCATCTTTTTTGTCAACTTTGGATCTTTAAGGAACATATCAACATCATTAGAAGCATCGGAATCTAATGAAGAATCTAGTAAAATATTTGGATTTGTTTCTTGTTGAATGCCTTGATCTGAACCAAATCCTTGTGAAAGAGTTTGTTCCTCATGTAATGTTTGAATTTCATGTTGTAGGTTTGGTTGATTCCAATCAAAAGGTGCATTTTCTCTTGGTGTTGGTGGAACACTCCCATATCCTAGTTTCATGGATACAAACACTGGCTCATATAATGGAGGTGGTCCAAATTGAACCATTCCATATGGTGGTAATGATGTGTTTGACGAACCTTCAATTTGTAATGATTGACTAGGTTGCAATTGTGAGTTTGATACATTGTCAATGGGTTGATATGTTGGTTCGCCCATCTTCTTAGATTTTGACCTTGTTTCAACAGGCATGTCACTATGCAAATGCAATATTTTTGGAATTTTTCAAGGATGATGTATGATATGCAACTAAATGCAAACTAAATAGATGAAAATGCAATCTATGGCAAGAATGCAACCTATGTTTTTGGTTGTTTTTCAAGATTTTGACAAACTTTTTTGGAATGCAAATCTAAAAAGAGACCCTTAGGAAATTGAAATGATGTCTAGACCTCAAAGGACAAAAGGACCAAGTGACAAAAGGACAAAATGACAATGTCTTGACCAAATGACATTGATGACAAAAAGACAAAAGTTTGATAAGGTCTAGACTTCCTAACAATGACTTAGGGTTTATTCAAAGGTTTGGATTACTCAAGTATGACAAAACCTAGTTTTTGAGACTATACGCAAGAAAGAAATGATTATGACAATGAATTAGGATATGATATAAAAATGATCTAAGGATATGATGTGACAATGCAATGATAAGGAAACACGAAGACCAATGACTTGGAATATGCAAAATGCAACCTATGCAACCTAAATGGAAATCTATCTTGGATATGACAATGAAATGCAAACTTAGGGAAAATGATCTTGGACCTAAGTGCAAAATGAGGACACTTGCAATGAAAAGGACTAAAAATGAAAGGAGATGACAATATGCCTTAGGACCTAAGTGAGACTACGCAAAACCTAACCTAAAGTGACATGAATTTTGAAACAAAGACATTTAATGTGTTGACGACCATGTTCAAATGTTGGATGAATACTTGGACAAACTTGGACCTTTGTTTGGATTGTGTTTTGAGTTGAATGTTGTTGATTTCGAAAATCCAAGTTGATTATGAGCACTTTTGAAAGTTTATTTTTAATTTAACCTTTGATAATCACGGAAGACAAAATGTTTGTCTGACTTTGATTCAAAACAATCAAGCACATTTACAACAAATCCTATGGATGGCAAGGGCAATATCTGTTGAATCCTCTATCCATAAAATACAACACTTAGCCAGATAGCTAGATGCTTGGTAGCACTGGCTCCCCCTTATAGTGCACTCACTTCTCGGCCATACCAAGCTTCGAGTTCAAGGGGCATCACTTCCCAAGAACTTGCTATCTCTAACTAAGGAGTACATGAGAGGTGTCTTCGGCATGTGCATATCACAACGCCTGAGCCAACAAATAGAAGGTTTTTGGCATCTAAACAAGAGCTTCTAGTAAGGGCATCCGTTCGGGTGGGTATTGATCCGGCGAATAAATTATCACAATACCACTCCAGCACCTGTTGTCTACAACTTTCGTTGCATCCACAGTTATTTAGAGTGGTTCAGAAGAGCTTGGCTTCAGCCCGTCACCACTTAGGGTCATTCCCTCTCACTAATTCCTGTGCGAAGTGCCAGGAAAATTGGGAGGTAGGCCCAATTCTAAGGGTTAAAACATGCAATCAAACTAAAAGCAATCAAAGCATGCATGGTGTTCATTAACCTTTAGGAAACTAAATGTGCAACTACTTTAAAAAATCACATGCAAGATGTCTTAATAGAAGTCTTTGACTGCGTCCTGCATAAGATTTGTTAGTAGTTTCATTCTTAGTCTTCATCACACGTAATGCCAAGGTGTTGCATAGAGAATCAGTACCAAAAAAAAATAGAATATAAGAATAGAATGAAAAACAAAGTAATTTGCAAGTAAAAACATTGGTTTCACCTCTATTTCTGGCCTTACACAGGCGCGGAATGTCTCAACACAGGCACAAAATGCCTTGACATAGGTGCAGAATGCCTTGACATAGGTATAGATCCCTTTGACATAGGCATAGATCCCTTTGACATAGGCGCAGAATGCCTTGACACAGGCGTAGAAGTGCCCAAAAAGCCCTGAGTTGCCCTGTTTCTTGGGTTTTCACCTCCAAATCAGCTCAAAAGCACTCAAAAACATAGTTAAGGGGTTAGTTTCATGTCGGGTTCACCAATTAATGTAGATAGGAATTTGGAAACCATCAAAGCAATACAAACATTATCCTAGCTCAATCACAAAAGCTAGATTGCAATGACAAATCCTAATAACATTCAATAGAGAAACTGAAAACAAGACATTCAAATCAAATGCAAACCATTACAAATGTGAATATCTCCTCCAGAATTCTCCATTGTCCTTCTTTCTCCTTCAAATTAGTGTGTTTGTGGATCTCACCTACAAGTGCATAAGCATAATATGAAAGCAAGATTGACAAGATAGCATAAGGATACTAGAAGCGTGGTTGATTCGGATCCCTGATTGAAGAAATTCATCTAATTTATAGATAAATTGGAGAAAAGACAAGATTAACATGAAGAGATTTGAAAGGAAATTCAAATAAAGAATAGAAAAATTATGACAAGTGTATGACAAATTTCTATGCAAGGAGTTATGACAATTTATGACAATTTATGACAAATTGCTATGCAAGAAGTTATGACAAGAATTTGAAATAGAAATAGAAATTTAGGAATTTAGGAGAAATTAGAAAATTAGGTGAAAATTAGGTGGATTAATTAATACTTTTTCATTCATTAATTAATTCACAAAAAGAGAAGGAATTAATTAGCCAATTAAATAAAAATTTAATTGTGACAAGAAGACTTAGGATAAATAAATAAATTATTTAACCTAGAGGGAAAATGACAAACAAGATTAAATGAATAAATCATAAAACCCTAGAAGATGAATTAGAAATGCAAGGAAGACAATTAAGTTTTGACAAAACATAATTGATGTCGATTCAATCATGATTTTAATTGACAGAGGATCAATGCTGATAAACAATTGAGATTGATTGACGAATTGACCAAGATTGATAAAGAGACCAATGATTGAGATTGGTTGACGAATTGACCAAGATTGATAAACAGACCAAATTGAAAGGTGCCAATTGACGAGGAACAATAATTGATCCAAATTGACATGATTAAAAAGAACAACGATCGATGACAAATTAATCACAAAATTGATGAGATTTACCAGAGGACAAGGATCGATGACGATTCAATCACAAAATGACAAGATTGACAAGAGGACAAAACCCTAATTCGAAAGCGATAAAAATGAGGAATGCAGAAGAAGGACTCAATGCTCGCAAATGATAAAGACCAAGTGCATGACATAGAAGAAATGTTAATGCGACGTAAAAACCCTAAAATAAGGCAATGCGCAAATGTTAAAGTATGACTCCGCAAGCGTTGACCATTTTTAGATGTCTACAAGTGTATATGCTTAGGGGGAGTATTTTTTATTATGGCATATTTCTTTTGTAAAAACACTTAGACATCAAAATTTTTCCCAAGTGTTGCCATCAATGCCAAAGGGGGAGATTGTTGGCATTTTTGATGATTATGTTGTGATTGTCATTGATGGACACACACCTTCTATGAGATCACTTTTTGTATGTATGAGTTATGCTCAACCGGTATTTGTTTCAAACCGGTATTATGTTATAGTCTTTAGACTATCAGTGTCTTGTAGAAAGTGTTTACTGATCTCAAGTAGCATGAGGACCTCAAGTAGTTTGAGGATCTCAAGCAGAACGGAGCAAAGGAACTAGAAGTGGCAGTTATCATTTTCCCAGTCTTCATTTCTGTCAACCGGTAATCTGCTAAACCAGTATTTGTTTTAAACCGGTATTACTCTGAGTTACCAACCGGTAATCTATTTAATAGTCAAACAGGTATTACTCTGAGTTACCAACCGGTAATCGGTAAAGTTGTATAAACCGGTAATACTCTGTGATGAGTTACCAATCGGTATATCTTTGTGATGAGTTACCATCCACCAACACTTTGACAGTGATTTTGTGTCATGTTACCAAATGTGTCTAGATACAATGAACCTAGGAACTTGCAATGTAATCCTATTCGACCAACATGAAATCAGATTCCTTTTAAGGACATCATGTCTAGGGTTTTAATATGTGTGTAGCTGTTAGGGTTTGAAGTGGTTGATGAGTTCTTATATGTGCGATCTTAACAAAAAAGATCAAGTCGGTGTATTGTAACAAAGTGTGGATTTACTGGAGACTAAAGTAATGTTGAAATGCATTAGCAATGAGCTATCATGGATCTAACCAAGCAGACTGTGCTATTCACTAGATCATTCACTTGTTGATTACTCACATCTTTGACAAGTTAGAAACCCTTAACCGGGTAGGCCCAAAAAAGCCTTTGTAAATCCTCTAGCAAGGTGATTCACATCCGTGGATCTAAAATCCTCTCACAAGGTAGTCTTTAATGAGACTTATCTCCTAACAGAGATTGAGATTCCTAACAGGATCTGTTTTGGTAAAGAACATTGTATGACCTTAACCAGTCTGACCTTAACCAGTCTGGTTACTATTTTGTAAATAGTTACTTGTGAGTTTCATCTCACCGTGGTTTTTCCCATTTGGGTTTCCACATCAAAATCTCTTGTGTTATGGTGATTGTGCTTCTGTGGGTGAATGCCTTACTTGTTGTTTGGTTTGCATTTGTGTTAACCAGTTTGTTAGTTAAACTGTTATACTGGTTTACTGCTAGACTGATAAAGTGTTTGAGTTTAGTAATTTTTGGTATACTAATTCACCCCCCCTCTTAGTATTCATCATATATCATCAAAAATATAATAACTGTTGTTTCAACATGCTTTACCACTTGACAGAGAATATTAAAGCATCACACATGACAAATTGATTTTTTTAACGTGGAAACCCAATTGGGAAAAACCACGGTGGGGATGAATACCCACAAGCTATTCTTTGAACTCTTTTGAAGTCCACTCTGTTAGGAGCCTAGTCCAGTTAAAGACTTTTACAATAGGTTCTGTTAGGAACCAATCCTGCTAGGGATCACCTGGTTAAGGGATGGCTAAATACCCAGTTAAAGGTTAGAACACTGTTAAAGGTTACCTCGCAAGAGGATTTGAAGAACTCATTGAATTGAGTCACCCTGTTAAAGGATTTACACATAACCCTATTAAAGCTACCCGGTTAAGGGATTTTCCAACTGCTAAAATGGTCAGAAGTCAACAAGTAATACACCGATCTGATAATAGCACTCAATGCCAAGGTAGATCCACTTTAGCTCCTTTGCTTCTGCAATCACACTATGCAAGTATCAACATACTTCTCCGGTCTGACAAGAATCAAGTATCTCTTCACTTGGATACACATATAACATTTTCCAACAACTTCAAAATGAAAAACATCATCGACCTTATTGGAGATAGATAGGTCAGTAGCATAAACCCTAAACCCTAAACATTTAGGTTTAACAGTTCAATCAGTTCAATTATGACCATTAATCATACTACATTGAATACAACAGTCTCAAACAAATCTCAAGACCTTCTCCAACGTTCATTCTTTGCCACTTTAGGAAGTTGATAACTCATCACGTGCTCTCCACCATTTGCAGAGACTTCGCACATTCCTGAGGTAGATAGGATCAATCTCCATGCAAGATCCTCAAGGGAATCCTTCATGCACACAAGGCTGACGTGGCAACATGATCTGATCTTCATTACAATGCTAACTCATCACAAGATGTCATTGGTTGAATCACATATGTTTGGAATGCATCAACTGGAAACCCTGAAGTTGAGACTACCAACCGGTAGTCATGCCAAATGAAACCACGATACAAAACTTCCCATATACTGGTTCTCATTCCAACATACCGCTTCACTTTTTCACATATACCGGTTCACAATATCATACCGGTTCTCTTGCTAGTTTACTTACTTCAATATACCATTTCATACTTCAGCATATTGACATCAATGACAACATACAATATCATCATGTCATCAAGCTTTGCACATATGCCAACAATCTCCCCCTTTGTCATTGATGGAAATATACAAAGATATCTCTCTGCTTCACATCTTCTCCCCAATACTGTAGATAACTTCTTTGCTTCACATCTTCTCCCCCTTTGACAACAATGCCAAAGTGGAGGCACAAACAGCTATGTTCCACTATGTTGCTCCCCCTAAGGATTAGTATCTTTCAACACACCAATCCTGAAAAATATTTATCAAGGCAATACCTGACTAATGTGGAGCACACACCTTTAGTTCACCTCTTGAAGGGGTAGCACCCCTAATTCACCTCTTAAATAGGTAAATATAGCCTTTGGTAGAGGCTTGGTGAATATGTCTGCTAATTGCTCCTTACTGGAAACATGTTCCAATACAACTTCTTTGTTGTGAACCTTCTCCCTCAAGAAATTATACTTGAGCTTGAAGTGCTTGGTTCTAGTGTGTAAAATCAGATTCTTGGAAATATTAATTGCACTTATGTTGTCACAAAATATACTCATCAGTTCAGATACAGGAACTTTGAAGCCACTTAATACATGCTTCATCCAAATTATCCGTGTGCAGTTCATAAATGCTGCAACATATTATGCTTTTGTTGTAGACTAAGATATACAACTTTGCTTCTTTCTCATCCATGAGACCAGTCTACCACCAAGAAAGAATGCACCACCAGTTGTTCTCTTCCGATCGTTAACATTGTTAGCCCAATCAGCATCTATAAACACTTTTAGGTTGAAATCATTACTGTATGGATACCATAATCTATATTCAATAGTTCCCTTCAGATATCTAAGAATCCGCTTGACTGCTACCAAGTGAGATTCTCTTGGACTTTTCTAGAACCGTGCAATAATGCCTACTGCATGTGCAATGTCCGGTTTGCTATGTACTACATAGTGCAGCTTACCAATCATTGATCAGTATTCCTTCTCATTCACCAACACTGAGTCATCCTCTTTTGATAATTTACAACCGGTCACCATCGGTATACCAACCGATTTGTTGTCTTCCATGCCAAAGGTCTTCAACATGTCTTTGACATACTTGGACTAAGTGATAAAGATACCATCCTTTATTTGTTGAATCTGTAGTCCAATGAAGAACTTAATCTCCCCTATAAGTGACATCTCAAATTCCTTCTTCATCTCATCTACAAAATCATGACTCATCTTGTCATCTCCACCAAAAATTATGTCATCAAATACTTCATAGATCAAAATCTAATCTCCTTCTGACTTCAAATAGATATTGCTATCTTCACTTGTTCTTTCAAATCCAATCTTCACAAGATGGGAGTGTAAGCATTCATACCATGCTTTAGGTGCCTACTTGAATCCATACAAGGATTTATGTAGCCTACACACCATGTCACTATCTTCTGATAGGGCAAACCCATCTGGTTTCTCTATATACACCTCCTCTTCAAGTATTCCATTCAAAAATGCAGATTTTACATCCATTTGATATACTTTGAATCCCTTGAAGGCTGCATATGCAAGAAGCATACAAACTCCTTCCAATCTAGCTACTAGAGCAAAGGTTTCTCCATAGTCTTCTCCTTCTTCTTGAGCATATCCCTTACATGCTAGTCTCTCTTTCTTTCTTACCACTCTTCCACCTTCATTCAGCTTATTTCTGAAAACCCATTTGGTGCCAATGACATTTTTATACTCAGGTTTGGGTACCAAAGAGCATGTACCATTTTTTTCTTTCTAGTCAAGTTCCTCTTCCATTGCCTTGATCTAGTCTTTATCTTTATGTGCCTCTTTAAAAGTTTTAGGATCAAATTCAGAAATCATGCAAGAATTTTCTCTGACCTTTCTTCTTGTAAGAATTCCTACATCCTTATCTCCTATGATCTGCTTTGGATTGTGATTCAGCTTTACATACCTAGGAATGATCTTAGTCATTTCCTCTTGCTTTTCTTGTTCATCCTCATCTTCATCAGCATCAGCATCTACCGGTGTAGAAGCACTGTTACTGGTACTAGGTTGTTTTGCAACCGGTTCCCAGAAGGTTACAACCAGTTCATCTACCACTCACTCACTGTCGGTTTCCTCAGGTTTCTCAGAGGTTTCATCAATTATAACATTAATACTTTCAACAATTCTCTGAGTCCTATTGTTGAAACACTTGAAAGCTTTACTCTTGGTGAAATATCCTAGGAATATTCCCTCATCACATTTTGTATCAAACTTGCTCTGATGTTCACTCCTCTTGATATAACATTTGCTACCAAACACTCTAAAGTAGCTTACTATAGGATTCTTACCGGTCTAATACTCATAACATGTTTTATCCTTACCTTTCTCGATGAGTACTCGGTTCATAGTGTAGACTACAGTGCTCACTGCTTATCTCCAGAAGGTGTGGACAACCTTCCCTTGAATCAACATCATTCTAGCTACTTCAACTATAGTCTAGTTGTTCCTCTCTACTAGGCCATTTTGTTGTGGAGTCCAGGGAGCAGACAGTTGCCTCTTGATGTCATTCTCTTCATAGTACTTGTTGAATTCACCAGAAGTGAATTCTCCTCCTTGATCAGTTCTTAGGCACTTAATCCTCTTACCACTTTCCTTTTTGACTAGTGCTCTGAAAGCTTTGAACTTTCCAAAAGCTTCAGACTTATCTTTCAAGAATGTGACCCACATCATTCTTGAGCATTCATCAGTGAGAATCATAAAGTACCTATCTCCCTGAATACTCCTAGTTTTCATAGGACCACACAAATCAGTATGCACAAGATCAAATAAATTGTCTGCAGTGAAAGATTTACCTTTGAAGGTTGAGGAAGACATTTTCTCCAGTTGACACTCTTTGCACTACGGATTCTCTAGTTTCCTCAACACAGGCAATCCTCTAACAGCCTTGATCTTACTGGCCTTCACAATATTAACAAAGCTTACATGGCAGAGTCTCCTATTCCATATCCAACTATCATCAAACTTAGCCATTAGACATGTACTTATATTTGCATTCAGCTGAAATAAGTTACCTCTAGTCTACATATCGGTGGCCATTAGTTCACCACTCTTTCCTTTTATTTGCACACTCCATCTTTGAATTCCAGAGTGAGTCCATTATCATTCAACTAGGCAACACTCAAAAGGTTCTGCCTGAGACCTTCTATCCAATACACATTATCAATATTGCTTTTTCCATTTAGAGAGATGGACCCTCTGCCTTTTACCATACATGGTGCATCATTACCAAATCGGACCACACCACCATCATACTCTTCTAGAGACAGAAACTTACTCCGGTCACTAGTCATGTGGTGAGAACAACCACTATCAATAATCCACTCATTGGAATTATCAAAGCAGGAGACAAGAGCCTTCTTGTCAGACACATCTTCTTTAACTAATACAAACACACTATCTTCACTTTCTTCATCTTCTGATTCCTCATCAGTAACACCTTCATCAACTGCTACAAAATAGTTTTTCCTGTTTCCTCCTTTGAACTTCTTCAACTTCTCTGATTTACAGCAATGTGTCCTATCCTATTGTAAGAAAAGCATTTTAAATGGGGCTTACCTCTGTATTTACCAGTTCCCTTAGGAAGTCTCTTGGCAAGAAGAGCTTCAAATTCCATCATGATCTCCTCATCATCCATTTCTTTAATTTGTCTTGGTTCACAACTGGTACTAGCTTCTTTTCCCTTTCTAGATGGTGCAACAGATGCTCTAAAGGTTGATTCATTCTTCTAAATACTGCCATCATAATTATTTAGCTCATATGCGGTCAACTTAGCAATGATGGAGTCTAGGGATACCTTTGTCTTGTCTATAGACCTCAACTCCTGAATAGTAGCAACCCTTATTATTACTTGGACATCCTCATTATTACCAAACAAACTAGAATGGAAACCCAAAATGTCCTGCTCAGATTCACGGGAAGAAGAATCTGAATTTGCATATATGGGTCTATCAGATGACTTACCCATATGAATGCCCTATTGTAACTAGGCATCACTAGATGGCTCATGTGAAAATGATCTTTTCTGGCCTCTTCATGTCTGCTCAGGTAATCCTTCTTGCAACATCTCTTGAGGATTTTTCCTCATTAATGATCTGGTGTTCCTTCCTCTCTACATCATACTTGTTTTCCTTAAAAGAATTATACTTATTCAAGAGCACTAGTTATATTATGTCAGAGTCGCCACCCAAAATTATGGGAGAATAAGAAAACAAGGTTTGACAAATCACTTGCAGGGGATTAGATAACAAGAAGATTTTTAGATGAAGAGAAATAACATAGATGAGGGATAACACGACCTACTACAAAGACCAAACGCACATAAATTTGAATAAAATCTCAAGCTAATACAAGCACCGATCCGTAGCATAGATTCACACTATAACTGTCCCCAATATAGTTGCCACTTTTGTTGTTCTCAAATTTTGATTCCCTCCTATCCTCCCTGTAAAAAAATTTAATAACTTTGTTTGCATATGAAGAGGACACCAAGAAAATAGAATTCCAGAATAACATATAACAAGGTTTCAACAAAACCTTCTACTCTTTGAACTTAAACAAAGCTCAGGTGGGTATACCTTTTGTGAATACTTTCACACTTTTAAATTAAGATCCATAGTAAACCAATGCTAAAAACCTATGGACTTCATCACCTCAATAAAATTGAAACATTAAAGAAAACTTGTGCTCATTTTCAGTCTTGAACCCAAGAAAGATAGAAAGAGTTCCACAACTGATATTAGTGCCTTATCCAGGCTATAGAGTCACCCAAATTAAACAAGAGTTCTAAATCTGAACATTCTCATACATTTCATCACTTCGGCTTTTACTAAACCTATACATACCTAACATATATATAAGTTTGTTCCCTTTAAACTACAACTGTTTATCAAATTCAAAGTAGAAAATAATTGATTTACTGACAGAGATATTTCACACATATTTAATTCCTCTCCTAAAGAGAAAAGCCAGAAACATATCTATAAGATTGCCTTACAATCCATGTTCAATCGAATAACCCTAAATTATTCAAATGAAACCAGCAAACTAATGAATGCACACTAGAAGACAACAAAGATTTAGGCCTGAAAAACTTTGATCTGTATATTAATATTCATTTTGAAAAAATCTTATATAACTCAAGGTAATCTTGAAATAACCAGAAAAACCTAGATATATTTCAACAGAGTTTCTTTACAAATTCTTGTGATGATCTATCCTTAAGTCTTGGTATCCATTTTTAATAATATGGATTCAAAACAAGCTTCAGACTTCCCTAAGAACAGTTTGTTACAACTGCAATTTTCTTCAAAAAGAAGTTACAAGTCATTTTCATTCCTAGCGGCTTTTAAGTTTGTTATTCCACTACAACATCTTCTAACTATTCTTGGACTTCCTCTTCTTGCACTGCATACTTACTTTTCCATTCTTGGAACACGTCTTCACCAGGCTAGGGGAAGTTAACAATTTTCTTGGTCAATTTGTTTAACCTTTTCCATGTGATTCTTAATTGCCTAACCCCTATCTCCAAAAAACCATAATGTGACTTCACTTTCTCAATTTCTTCAATTGTCCTAATGAACAAAGATGTGTCATCTGTATTAATGACCTCATTTACCCATTGAGACAAGTCATATCCAAGCTCATCAAGCCATTCCTTTTCATCTTTCACCTGACTTGGACCAACAAAACCCCCGGGAAATAATTCATATTTATGTTTAGCATATTCCTTCTTATACAAGTTGGCTTTTCTCTTTACATTGGCCCTTTCTTCTGCTACCTGGTCATGCCTTTTATTAACTCATAAGTGGAATTGATTTTGGCATCAGCCTCTACCTCTTCATGAGATGAACACATAAGCTCCAACTCCACTTCCCTAGGCATCCACTTGTTCAAAATTGGCTCCAGAGTAGCCTTATCTTCTTTCAAATCAGTCAAAATATCCAAAATTATTTTCATATAAATGTATACAACTGAGGCTCCTACTGTGTCAGCAAATTTCAAAATTGTGCCTCTGACCTTTTCTTCATATTTACTTGCAAACAAGGCTTGAACCTGCTTCATTTTTTCCAATTCATCGTGTATCGTCTCAGTTGGTTGAAAACAAGAAGTCATAGGAGAAGGGGGAAATTCAATGATGGGATTGGTGGGTGGAGGTCTTGCTAGAGAAGAGGCAATCATTAGAGTAGAAGATTCACCCCTCTGGTATTGCCCTACCAATTGATTCTTTAATTTGGCAATCATACTATCCCTGGTGGCTATCTCCCCTTTGGCATCATTATAGGCCTTCAAAATTGTCTCTAGTTTTACCTGGAGATCAACCCTCTCCTTAGCTTCCTTCTCAGCTATTGCCACACTAAATTTTGCAATTTCTAGAACTATGTTGGCAGCTTCTACCACCCCTGTGTTCTGCACTCTCTTGACAATCGTACCTCCAAGGTAGCTGGACTCTAAAGTGTCCTTCCTTCTTCTGGTCGCATCCCTCCTTAGGGACCACATGACCAAAGCAACATTGTCCTTGCTAAATGTCACTCCTTCCATGGGCTTGGGTTCTTTCCTTACTGCTTCAAGCACTAAGGCATCTGCTATGTCCCACTCAGGAAGAATTAGCACACCATCTTTTGCTACCATTTCTCTCCCCTTTTTAGGAGTAATGGTTTTGAACTCTGCCATCATTTTTGTTTCACTTCTTCCTCCACTGCAGTTGCATCTTTGTGAGGCTGCTCATTTTTCTTCTTCTCACATCTTGCCTTGAATTTTTCAATGTTTTGCCTCCAAACAAATTGTATAAAGGATCCTATTGTAACCAAATTATTATCACTGAAGAAATCCTCACTGGCTTGTTTGATGGCAAGGTCTAACTCCTTTCCTTTAAACTCATCTGTAGTCAAGTTCATCTCAACACTCGATGGCTCTTCAAGCATTCCCTCTTGTGTTTCCTCATAAGTGTAGGCAATCTCCACGAGACTCCCTAACTGCAACAATTGCTCAGCCACTGCATGTTCATCTCCCACATGGATTGGGGATTGGGATGGACAGTATAAAGGTTCACCTATTTGCACCTATTTTCCCACCCTTTTCCTTTTGGGGGAGTCTTGGATGTCAATGACATCTTCTATTGCTCTCTTCTCTTTTAAAGTAGAGGGCTCACCTGTTATTGGCACTAACACACTGTACCTTGGCTTCTTGTGCATCACATACTCACCTAGAGGGATGGCCTTGGCAAAGGCAGGCTTGGCTAAAACCAACTTAGCTTTTTCAGGATTATTTCTCATTATAGCTTCCCTCTTCTCCTTGAAGGTTTGCATTAGGTCTCCAAAATAAAGAATCAAGAATCTAATTTTTTCCTCAAAACGAGTAAAACTAGACAAAGGGTCATAACCACTATCAAATTGGTGGATAAAATCAAGAGCCTTTTGGTATGCTATCCATTTTTCTTTTCTCAACTCCTGCTCATCTAAATTGAATTCATTTCTGCTCAGATCCTTGGGAAAATGGAACTGGTGTGGTCTGCCTTTAAATACAACTCTCTTTCTGAACATGCCATTAAAAAAATCTTCAGGGTCAGCAAACCTTGATACTGTAGTAGACAACCTATAGGGTTGAAAGAAATCATCAAAGTGTTTCCAACCACCCTAGGTGATTACAAATTGATGAGCCATGGTGATAGTTGGGAAAATGGTCCCTTTTCCCCTATTTGTTAATTCTTCCTCTTGCACACCCCCAATTTTCCTCAGGACCTTTGCAATTCCTATCTTCAATGGGACTTGATAGGGGAGCAAGTAAGGGGTTCCTCTGAAACCATAAACTCTAAACATAGTAGAGATAGAGTATAAATATATATCACCCCAATTGTGAACAATCTTGATACCTTCAGCAAATTCTTTAGGCCTAAGGAATTCTAAAAGAGCCTTAGGGATCCTAGGGTTTTGTGGGCACAAGAGGATCCTAAGCCTAGATACAAAACATCTATAAAACTTCAAGTAACTATCATCCTCTCTGTCCCAAAAAAAAATTGTTCTCCATAATTGCACATGCATCTCTTCACCATCCTTCTCCTTAACCAGGTCCATTTCCTTGGCAAAATAATCAACACCTTTGAACAAAAACATGTGCATAAGAAGAGAGTACCACCCAAAAGGTCTGTCTACCTTACCATTTTTTATCCGTATCAGCCCTGCATGAATTGCATCAGTGAGATAAGGTGCAAAATCAAAAGTTACTGCCAGAGAGGCGTTCAAAATTTGTGCTATCATTAGCATATAGTGGGTTGGCATGGTTGTTTCAGTATCTTCCCCAAAAATAGATTTAGAGAGAAGGGTTCCATGGTACTACGGCCTACAACAGTTAGCCCTCCTATTTTGACAAAAAAATCTTTCAAAGGGCCACTCCTCAGGTGATCTCTCTGCACATTGTAGACTTGTGCAAGTGTTTAAAAATTGATAGGCTCTAAGTAATTTGATACCTCACTAAGCTTAAATGCCTTCCTAAACTCATCATCATTTATCTCAATCAATGACCCCCCATTCACATTTCTCACACATTTAGCAACAGGGTCATAGTTATTTGCAATCTGGGTTAACAAATCTACATCCATGAAAACCCCAGGGACTATGAGCTTTCCCACATCTAACTCCCATATATTGTTCATTGGAGCAGGGGAATGTCTCTAACCAAATCCCACTTTGAAAAGTCCCAGCCTTGATATCTATATCTTTGAATCCCTCAACCAGTTCCCTATAACATACAAACCGTCTCCAATTCTTAGATGGGGGGCCTTGGGCACTAATTCTTTCATTTTAGCAGCGACATTAGTGGACATGGTTAACTATTCCAGAAAGTCATCACATATGGCTCTCTCTTGGTAATTCACTTTTACTGTGAAATCTCTTTGTGGTGCCATCTTGAAATTACAGCTACTTCAATTTAAAAAACTCAAGCAAACCTCTGAGAAGACAAGCACCCTGTAATATTAATTCGAGCTATAACTATCAAGCAATATGCAGAACTTACTTGTTGCCTGAAGAAATTCACTCTGTGCAATGGTTTTGTTGGGACTCATTAAATTTGACTCAAGTTTAGAGGCCCATTTCAAAATTTTGCTATGCATTTCCAAATGATCATAAAATGAGTTAGTTTGAATGGCCTAGTTAGAGAGAGGGTAAAATGGAGCTAGTTGATTTTCAAAGGCTAAGGTTTGGGAAGTGTGTCCAACACCTTTCATTTAGCTAATGAAGTGTTCTGCAACTTTCAGATTTCAGTTTGGATCAGTTTATCAGGTACCCATTTCAAGGGGTGAGCTAAAAGTACATTTTGGGCAAATATGTAGATTTTATTAAGTGGCCTACTTTGAGCACTTATATCTTTTTCCCTATTGATCAACATGATTAAATTCAAATTCTATTGAGTTTTATGCATAAAATTGTGCCTCCATGTAAAATTTCAAGTCTTTATGAATTCATTTGCTCAGTTTAGCAAGCTCAATCTGTTTGCAGTTTGTATGGTTTGACAAGTCCCTGTTTCAGCTGCTAGTTGGAGCCCTGTTTTGCATAAGTGTAAAAGTTGCTTCAGTGAGTGTCATGCCAGGATGTTTGTTTCGAGATATTGTTGGTACAAATGACAAGCTATGTTTCCAGTTTCAAGCTCCTGCCAGTCTGTTTGATTGGTTTTCAAAAGGGTTTCTTGAGCCATTTGTTTCAGTGATCCGTACTTTCATTGCCACATTAGTTAAAGTGGCTATATTCATGACCACACCATTTGCACCCAGTCATCCTTTTGGTTTAACTGAGCATTCTAATATTTAATATGTACTTCAAGGTACCTATGCCTCAGATTTGAAGGTCTACGGAGATCGTTTGATATTTTTAAGAAAGGCATCACGAGTTGCCTGCACATTGACTTCATCAAGTCCGTAGTGTCGACAAAAATAGTTTATCATCTTTGACCATTAATATATCTTCACTCAGGATTCATCTTGAAAAACCACTTGATAGAGTTCATGTTTGTATATCAGAGTACACACCTGTTAGATGGTGAGGTCCAGAAAGGTGTTTTGACTAGTTTGAAAACTACGTCTTCGCGATTAAATGCGAAAATGTGGCACAGGCACCTGGAAGTTGCAAAACTCTGTTTGATGATCCAAAAATGGTGTCGATCGATTCTAGAGGTATGTTTAAGGTTTGTAAGGCATTTCAAAGGTCAGTTGCATGAAAACGAATTTTTTTTTAGTCGGACCCACTTTGGGGCCCGACCTGGCTCATGCTCGTGCATTGATTTTGTTGGCAAATTGGTTTATTAAGAGATGATTTTGTTTCATTATGTGGGAATATAACTGAGAGGTTATTGTATGGGCCATTATTGTTTAAAATTTGGAAAATCCATGCGTAATGTGCTTGAGCCAAAGCATCCTGTGGAGAGGTTTGGATCTAATGATGTTGAATATTTCTTCCTGAGAAAGGTTGAATTTGGTAATAATGGAAATTATTCAAAGGAACGGTTTATCAATATTATGAATGTCCATCTTACCAACATGATTTGAAGTCTACTAAACCACACACCTAGCTTGTTGAAAAGAATTGCCAGTCCACCTTAGTATTCGATGCTAATTTTGTTGTAGAGGATAACACATTCAAAGAAGGATTTCAGGCTAATCCACCAGCAATGTCCCCTGTTGTGGTGATTATAATCTTAGAGTTACACAGAAAGCATGAATTTAGAATATAGCTTGTTGTTATATAACCTGCTACCTTCATCTCCTAATAAAAAGAACGTTGAAACCTCATAGCAAATGCAAATAGAAGGTGCAGATTCTCCTCCCACGCAGCATGTTTGAAGGTTCTAAAAATTTTAAATAGCAATTTCAATTGGCTGGTGAGATGCCAGAGGGAGGAATTGAAGTAGTTTTATAAAACTCCATGACTGCCATTTCCTTCCCCTCTACGTGGCTGGTATGAGACCCATTCAAGCTCCAAAGAAAATACAAATTGAAACAACAGAAAACCTTTAGCAGATAAAATACAAGGTACAACAGGCAAATGGATATTAAAATGAGCATTGGAAGCTTTCAAGGTAATGCAATTAGCAATTTTGCAGCCCCTTCTCCTGCATGGGTTTTGAAAGGGGCATTTTAAAAGCTAGATATAATGCAAGTTAGAAGGTGGAAATCACCATGGCATGATGAAAGATAAGGACATAATGGTCTCAGTAAGTTATAAAGCAGCCATTTTCAAAGGCCATAAAGCCATTACCTGACTAGTGATCATACAATGAATAGGGAGCAACATTTGCAAGAGACAACAAATCAGCAAATGCACATTGGTAGGTGTAGGCCAAATCCCACGATCTCTGCCAATCTTTTCTCCTTTGCACAGGATGATGAAGGTGTTTGGTTAAAAGGAAAATTCCAATGCGATTGTAAGGTGTAAGACAAATCTCACGGCCCTTGCTAAATCCTCCTCTCTACTATGGCATGGTCTCCCCTATTGTGTGTTCTATGTTTTGGGTATAAACCCAGCTCTCCTGCATGGATCCTTTGCATGCAAATGGAGAAGGCATTGAAACCTCAGGTAAAAATGAAACTTTCAGGTGTAAAGTTTTTCAAACTCCTCCTGCGTGGCATAGTGTAGAAGAGCATTAAAGAAATTTCTAAGAAAATGTATTGGCTGTTGTAGTGCCATTGAAAAGCTTCAGAATATGCAAATGCATTTATCCCACATTTGCTGGGGAATGGGACTTTTTGATATTTATAACTAAGGCTCTACTCATCTATAGTGTCGAAAGCTCAAAGGCTTTTGACGGATGGTGCCGGTTGGGCACCCAGGCGAACCCCATGCGAGTGGGTGCGCTTCCCGAGTTGACCAAGGAGGTTGACACCGAGCACTTTTGGAGGTGACCGAGGAGGCTAACAAGTGGCGACCAAGCTGACCCCACCCTCACAGGCATAGTTCCCAAGGTGAGTTTTGCAAAGAAAGGGCAACTTAACTAGTGAGCAAGTTCGTCGAAGATCTACGGTGTGCGTTGATTCACAAAGGGAAGATGATCGAGAGTTAAGCTTCACGAAATGGTGAAAAGCACATGCGAAAAACCAAGGTTAAAGATCATGCATCTTCGAGATGATCCGATAGCCGACATGATTTCGTGACCCAAAGATGCATGCCCATTACCCTTCACAAAATGGTGAATGGTGATGTGACAGGTCCAAGTGGAGGTTCCGCTAACATGGCAATGAGGTGGTGATGATGTGGTGGATAGGTGGTGACAAACAAGCAGCCTAGTGGCGGTGACAAGGCGTGCAAGTGGTGAGAGGTGAGGTGTCATCCCAAGTGGCACCCAGTGGACCCCATCAGCGAACCACAAGCTGCCACATGGCAGGGCGTCAAGCCAAAAAATGGTTGAAAACTCAAAATTAAATATATAGTTGAAGCTATATTAAAAATTCAAAAATTTAAATGATGGCCTGCATAAAGTGGATTAATTCGCCCATAGGCTTATTTTTGTCCGAAATGGCAAGTATTATATATCACCAGAAAGCTCTCAGAATAAGGAATCAAATCATGTAGTTATTTTTAACAAATATGGGATATTTTGAGATAAGTTTCCACGGGAAGGAAGGAGATATTTTTATAGTTAAGGAAAAAGAAGACACATGGCATGTTCTGATGGATTCTGATCTTTTTACCTCTCCTTCGTATTCCCAATTCTTCTCAATTGTAAGGGTTCTAGAAATTTGGAGGAAGTGCTCCAGTTTTCATGGCTTCCATTTCTGAATTTCTTGACCCAAACTTGTAAAATTCTATGGATCTTTTCAGGGTATAGTGGTTACATTGGAGGATAGTAGATCTTACTTGTGTCGGGCATGAGTAAATTTCCCACAATACTGTCTCTGTGTATGTATTTCATTATTATGAATTGAATCCTTAAGGAGGATGAAATTTGTCAATTTCAAGGAGATTGTGTGATTGTTTATAGGTATCCTTCAATGAAGGTTTTAAACTCTATAATCAGTCATGAATAATGGAATGTGTCCCAGATCTGATAATTTTGTGAATAAATTGAGTAATGCATTAGTATAAGATATTAATGCAGGAATATTGTTTAAGGAGAACCAAATATGTGACTAGGATGCACATTTGCAGTTCTGTGTGTGTCTCCATGCCCAATGAACAAGGCACTAGTCTTGCAGATTTGGGGATAGTTCAGATTTATACATTTTAAAGAAAATTTTTTCCCTTTATGTTTAGGGGTTTGTGTTTTGTTCTTTCCAAGCTCTATTTCATCCTATTGTTTGTACAGATCTAGCCAATCTATAGTGTTTACTAACTTGTTGAGCTTGTGAAATGATCTATCTGCTTATTGTTTGATGTTGTCATAAGTGTATAATGAGTTATTTTCATGCATCAAAAGGGTGTCCCCCCCTAAGACTAGCAAAACCTGAAGTGCGGGAGGATCAATTAGGGTCCTATGTTATGTTGTCCAAGCCCTGATGTTTTTCATAGACTAAAATTGGCCATTTCATTTGGGTTAATCATTTTTTATGAACAACAAAAATGGTGACTCTGTTGGGGAAGCTGAATAGAAATTGCCTAATTTCATCCAGCTAGGTTGTCCATTGTATATGCACAGAGTTGAAAATGTCTTTTATGGTTGAGGAATTTAGCATTATGTTATGTGGTTGTAATGGTGTTGTCTGCTATTAGAGAAAGATTCTTGTGAAGAATTAGAGAAAATATATATTGTTGAGAGTTGTAAGAGGTCCTTACAGTTGTTTATGAATTCTTCCCAATGTCATAATTGGGTTGCGACTCTAGTCTCTATACCGGTGCTTGCGGGAAGTTTGTATTTCCAAGATTTTCACAAGATTAGTAGATAATCTTATGAATCATATTAAGATGCAGATGATTAAATTAATTGTATACTCAGACATGGTGCTTTCATCATAAAAGATTGTAGTAGAAAAGTGTAGTATAAAGATACACATAGATTTGGTGTTGATTTTCCCAGATCTATATGTTAATATCCTGGAGTGAATTGGTTGCAATGGGATTGAAGGAGGAAATATAGAATTGAATTTGTGTTGAATGGTATTTTGTTGTTCAAAATATCCTCTATGCAAGAGGTGGCGACTCTGAGATAAAAGACCATGCTGAAAGTTGAAGTAAATGTTCAAATCTATAAGTCTTACAGCTACAAACACCCAGGTATTTTCAAAAGTTTCAATGCAAGACATTTGTTCTGAAAATTTGAATGAGCAGAATAGTTTTCCCATTAAGTGAATAGCACTAGTAAAGAGGGAAAGAGAGGAATCAAAAACTTATTTGCATATCTATTTTGCTGAAATATCCAGTATATATGTTCTTCCGTAGTATGCAAATTTGAAAAGCTTTGTGTCAAGCAATGTTATGAATAGATTTGGATGATGATATGTGCTTGAAGTGTTTCATTGTTTTATCCAAGGTTGTATAATCATTTGTGGGAGTAAGAAGGAATGAGTAGTGAAGTTTTTCAGCCTTGTGTATTGCCACATATGACCATGTCCAGTAAACTAGAACAACCATGTAATAGGAAAGGTTTCAGTATGAACTATTATGCTGCTCTAAAATTTGAAGGTATTCCGGGTTACCCAACTCCCATACCCACGGGAATTAGAAAGTATTTGCCCATATTCAGTGGGAACAAATCAGAATCAGCATGTCAACATGTTAAAATATTTTCAGATTTGATGGGAGAGTTTGAAATTTGTCAAGAAGATGTGTGCATGAAGTCATTTGTCCAGTCACTGAAAGAGGATGCAAGGGATTGGTTCTCTTTTTTACCAGCAAATTGTATTTCCTCATGGGAAGAATTAATTTCAGACTTCATAGACCAATTTTCTGAAAAGGTGAGTGATTATGATATGTTGAAAGAATCCACATACATACAAATCAAGGAAGATGAATTGGTATCAACATTTAATATCAAGTTTTCACAAACATTGTCTAAAAATTCCAAAAAGTATAAGTTTGATGATAAAGTATGTCTGGATATTTATATGAGTTCTTTTGACAAGAAGATAGGTTTCTTATTGAGAAACAAAGAACCCAAAACTTTGTATGAAGCCTTTAACACAGCTAGGGACATTGAAAATAATTTGAAATTTGAGATCTCAAAGAGATTTGTGTCTACTATTGTTTCTTGCCAAAACACCTTCAATGGTGAAATACCATGTGAAGCTGAGAAAATCATTCCTTGTCAAAATATGTCAAGCCCTAATGTTCCAAATGGTTTTGCTGATATATGTGATTCAAATTTAAATGAGAGTCAAGAATCTCTTCTGTGAATGGTGGTTGTCTCTCACAGTAATGATGGAATGATCAGTGGGAAATGTTGTGATAATACTGATACAGAGATAGATATATATAAAGGATATGTACCATTTGATTTGTATGTCGGTTATGTTGATTATGTGACTGCAAATTATCAAGTAAATCTTGCATCTCTCAATGTTAATAATAATAAAATTAACGAGGGTGATAACCATTAGTCTTTACATGCTACTGATGTATTTGATGTTGAAATATCAAATACTGAGGGATCACCAAGTGTTTCTGATTATGCAAGTGAAGATGTGCAATATGATGTAAATCAAATTTTGTTTAAGTCTGATAAAGCTGAAAATGAAATTGTGGATGATGCTGATAGTGTTTTCAATGCAAGTATACCCAGTGATGAATGTGTTTCAGAATGGAGTGGTGTTGCTGATTATGAGGATACTGAGTTCGATTTTCAGCACCTTGAAGGTATACAAATGAATAATGAAGATCATTTTCAGAATGAGAGTGATCTTGGCACAAGTTATTCACTTTCTTATGATCAACAAATGAATGCCAGTCATGCAGCTGATGATGGTTATGAGAATTCTTATTATTCATTTTGTGAAGATGATATAAGAGGAGACCAAGTTATATATCTTAGTCATGAATCTGAAAATGAAATTGTTTTTGAAGATAAAAGTGTATGTGAAAGTGCAGATAATGTTCTATTTTTAGATTTAAATGAACCTATATTTGAATGCTTTCAAAATTTGAAGTACCATGAAGAGGATGTGAATGTTGATAGTATGCTTGAACCGGATATGGAGTTTTTGGCCTTTGATACGAATGTTCATGGTGTTGATATCATTATGGAAAATGCTAAAGTTTCCCCTTGTGTTGAACAAATTTTTAATGTTGATGAAGTTCTGAACAGCAGTAGTATGTGTTCCAAAATTTTACTTCATGATGAAGATAAGAGGCATGGGTTGTGTGATGACTATTTCAGACCACAAATGGAAGTTTTTTAGGTGGATGTAAGTGTGAAGGAGAAAGACTTAGCTGAGGATTTGCTTCAGCCAGAGGTATGCATTATTTTACATGAAAGGGATATTGAGGATGCAGATGTGTTGATTTTGATAAACGAGGA
The DNA here is from genome assembly GCF_030272615.1 of Cryptomeria japonica. Taxonomy (NCBI): domain Eukaryota; kingdom Viridiplantae; phylum Streptophyta; class Pinopsida; order Cupressales; family Cupressaceae; genus Cryptomeria; species Cryptomeria japonica. Next base: position 257,758,450 of record NC_081407.1, on the reverse strand, counting down.
TAATATACAATGTGATCAACATAGTGAAGTATCACATCTGGATCATGATATTTATGTTCCTTCTTTGCATTGATTGGTTAGTAATGCCCCTCATTCTATGAATTTAAATGATAATAAGGCATGTGCTGATGAGAATTACAATGTTGAGATTGAATGCTTTATTTTTGAAGTTTATCATGATGATGCCTTTGCAAATGATAGAATTGATTGGGATAGTGAAATGTATGGCAGCTTGTGGGAAGGCCTCTATGGTAATTTGTCTCATAATTTTACTTTTGTTGAAATAGTGTGTGATTACAAAGTTCAAAATTAGGCAAAGGTGTGCACACTAGATGTTGTAATAATGAGATGAAAGAGGTTGATTATATGGATTATGCTCAGTTGTTATTGAAATGTACCTTTGTTTGGATCATGATGTCAGGTGATGAGAATAAAAAATTTGATAGGGGTAAATGCTAAAATTGTTCGGAGAAGTTTATAATCAATTATAAGTATGTTTGTATATCTTGTATAGTTGCTTTGCTTTAGTTGTGTGGTTTTCAGTAAAGTGCCTTGTTGTTTGGGTAGAATAAGGAGCCCCTTGTTTTTGAGAAGAGAAGAGATGTATTCCATTTTTGGGTGGTCTGCTTAACCATAGATTCTGAATTCTTGTGTTGATTTTGCAATCAACCAACCCCAGTTAGAGCCATTGTTCGGACTCATTAAATTTGAGTCAAGTTTAGAGGCCTATTTCAAAAAATTTCTATGCCTTTCCAAATGATCATAAAATGAGTCAGTTTGAATGGCCTAGTTAGAGAGAGGGTAAAATGGAGCTAGTTGATTTTCAAAAGGTAAGGCTTGGGAAGTGTGTCCTACACCTTTCATTTAGCTAATGAAGTGTTCTGCAACTTTCAGATTTCAGTTTGGATCAGTTTATCAAGTACCCATTTCAAGGGGTGAGTTGAAAGTACATTTTGGGCACATATGCAAATTTTATTAAGTAGCCTACTTTGATCGCTTATATCTTTTGCCTTGTTTATTTTCATGATGAAATTAAAAGTGGATTGAATTCTATGCATAAAAGTGTGCCTCCGTGTAAAATTTCAAGTCTTTATGAATTCATTTTCTCAGTTTAGCAAGCTCAATCTGTTTGCAGTTTGTATGGTTTGACAAGTCCCTGTTTCAACTGCTAGTCGGAGCCCTATTTTGCATAAGTGTAAAAGTTGGCTCGGTGAGTGTCATGCCTGGATGTTTGTTCTGGGCTATTTTTGGTATAATTGACAAGCTATGTTTCCAGTTTCAAGCTCCTACCAATTCGTTTGATTGATTTTCAAAAGGGTTTCTTGAGCCATATGTTTTAGTGATCCGTACTTTCATTGCCGCATCAATTAAAGTGGCTATTTTCATGAGTACACCATTTGTACCCAGTCATCCTTTTGGTCGAGCTAAGAATCCTAAGATTTGGTATGTACTTCAAGGTACCTATGCCTCAGATTTGAAGGTCTACGGAGATCATTTGATAGTTTTAAGAAAGGCATCATGAGTTGCCTATGCATTGACTTCATCAGGTCCGCAGTGTCGACAAAGCTAGTTGGTCATCTTTGACCATTAATATCTCTTCACTCGGGATTCATCTTGAAAAACTGCTTGGTATAATTCATGCTTATATATTGGAGTACAAGCCTGTCAGATGGCGAGGTCTAGAAAGGTGTTTTGACCGGTTTGAAAATTACGTCTTCACGTTTAAATGTGAAAATGTGGCGCAAACTCCTGAAAGTTGCAAAACTCTATTTGATGATTCAAAAATGGTGTCGATCGATTCTAGAGGTACGTTTAAGGTTCATGAGGCATTTCAAAGGTCAGTTGCATGAAAACAAATTTTTTTTAGTCGGACCCACTTTGGGGCCCGACCTAGGTCATGCTCGTGCATTGATTTTGTTGGCAAATTGGTTCATTAAGAGATGATTTCATTTAATTATGTGGGCATATAACTGAGAGGTTATTGTATGGGCCATTATTGTTTAAAAGTTGGAAAATCTATGGGTAATGTGCTTGAGCCAAAGGATCCTGTGGAGAGGTTTGGATCTAATGATGTTGGGTATTTCTTCCTGAGAAAGGTTGAATTTGGTAATAATGGAGATTATTTAGAGGAATGGTTTATCAGTATTGTGAATGTCCATCTTACCAACACGATTCGAAGTCTACTAAACCACACACCTAGCTTGTTGAAAATAATTGCCAGTCCACCTTAGTATTTGATGCTAATTCTGCTATAGAGGATAACACATTCAAAGAAGGATTTGAAGCTAATCCTTTAGCAGGTGCAATGCCAACAATGTCCCCTACTATGGTGATTATAATCTTGGAGTTACACAAAAAGCATGAATTTAGAATATAGCTTGTTGTTGTCATGAATTTGGAATATAACCTGTTGCCTTCATCTCCTAATAAAAAGAACGTTGAAACCTCATAGAAAATGCAAATAGAATGTGCAGATCCTCCTCCCACGCAACATGTTTGAAGGTTCTAAAAATTTTAAATAGCAATTTCAATTGGCTGGTGAGATGCTAGAGGGAGGCATTGAAGTAGTTTTATAAAACTCCATGACTGCCATTTCCTTCCCCTCTACGTGGCTGGTATGAGACCCATTGAAGCTCCAAAGCAAATACAAATTGAAACAGCAGAAAACCTTCAGCGGATAAAACACAAGGTACAATAGGAAAATGGATATTAAAAAGAGCGTTGGAAGCTTTCAAGCTAATGCAATTAGTAGGTTTGCAGCCCCTCTCCTGAGTGGGTTTTGAAAGGGGCATTTTAAAAGTAAAATATAATGCAAGTTAGAAGGTGGAAATCACCATGGCATGATGAAAGAGAAGGACATAATGGTCTCGGTAAGTTATAAAGCAACCATTTTCAAAGACCATAAAGCCATTACCTGACTAGTGAGCATACAATGAATAGAGAGCAACATTTACAAGAGACAACAAATCAGCAAATGCACATTGGCAGGTGTAGGCCAAATCCCATGATCTCTACCAGTCTTCCCTCCTCTGCACAAGATGATGAAGGTGTTTGGTTAAAAGGAAAATTCCAATACGATTGCAAGGTGTAAGACAAATCTCATGGCCCCTGCTAAATCCTCCTCTCTGCTATGGCATGGTCTCCCCTGTTGTGTGTTCTACGTGATGGGTATAAACCCAACTCTTCTGCATGGATCCTTTGCATGCAAATGGAGAAAGCGTTGAAACCTCAAGCAAAAATGAAACTTCTAGGTGTAAAGTTTTTCAAACTCCTCCTACATGGCATAGTCTAGAAGAGCATTAAAGAAAGTTTTAAGAAAATGTATAGGCTGCTATAGCGCCATTGAAAAACTTCAGAATATGCAAATGCATTTATCCCACATTCGCTGGGGAATGGGACTTTTGATATATATAACTAAGGCTCTACTCATCTATAGTGTCAAAAGCTCAAAGGCTTTTGATGGATGGTGCCATTTGGGCGCCTAGGCATACCCACGTGCATGGGCGTGCTTCTTGAGGTGACCGAGGAGGCTGACAAGTGGTGACCAAGAAGACCCCACCCTCGTAGGCATGGTTCCCGAGGCAAGTTTGCAGTGAAAGGGTGACTTAACCAGTGAGCAAGTTTGTCGAAGATCTATGGTGCACGTTGATTCGCGAAGGGAAGATGATCGAGAGTTAAGCTTTGTGAAATGGCGAAAAGCACATGCGAAAAACCAAGATTAAAGATCACACATCTTGCAGATGATCTAACAGCTGGCATTATTTCGTGACCCAAAGACGCACATATGTTACCCTTCTTGAAAAGGTAAAAGGTGACTTGGGAGGTCCATGTGGAGGTCCAGCTCGCAGGTCCCACTGACATGGCAATGAGGTGGTGATGATGTGGCGGATAGGTGGCGACAAACAAGCAGTCCACTAGCGGTGACGAGGCATCCAAGTGGCGAAAGGTGAGGTTTCATCCCAGGTGGTACCCAGTGGACCCCATCAGAAAATCACAAGCTACCATGTGGCAAGGCATCAGGCCGAAAATTGGTTGAAAAATCAAACTTAAATATATAGTTGAAACTATATAAAAAATTCAAAAATTTAAATGATGGCCTACATAAAGTGGATTAATTCGCCCAGAGGCTTATTTTTTCCTGAAATGGAAAGTATTTGTAGACACCTAAAAATGGTCAACGCTTGCGAAGTCATACATTAACATTTGCGCATTGCCTCATTTTAGGTTTATGCGTCGCATTAACATTTCTCCTATGTTTCGCACTTGGTCTTTATCATTTGTGAACATTGAGTCCTTCTTCTACATTCTTCATTTATCTCGCTTTTGAATTTGGTCTTGTCGACACCAATCTCCAGTCATGATTTTAATCGATCTTATCTTATTGCATCAATGTGCATGCTCATTTGTCATTATTTTGGACATCGTCAATCCTAATTAGGGTTTTGTCCTCCTGTCAATCTTGCGATCGATTTGTCATTGATCATTATACTCTTATCAATCTTGTCGATTTATCATCAATCCTTCAATCTTGTCGTTTAACGATCGATTTGTCATCGGTCGTTGTCATGTTCAATCTTGTCATTTTGCAATCTATTTTGTCATCGATTCTTGTCCTCTTGTCAATTTTGTCATTTTGCAATCGATTTGTCATCAATCATTATCTATCTCAATTATGTCAATTTGGATCAATTAGTCATTGTTCCTCGTCAATTGGCGCATTTATCAATCAAATCATTTTATCACATTGGTCCTTTGTTAATCAAAATCATGATCAAATCAATTATCTTTCATCAAGGCCCCTTTTTCATCTTCTAAGGTTTTGTGATTTAATCATTTAACCTTGTGTGTCATTTCTTCCTCTAAGATTAATAAATTATTTATTTATCCTAAGTCTTCTCATTGCAATTAAATGTTCATTTAATTGGCTAATTATTCCTCTTTGTGAATTAATTAATAAATGACAAATTATTAATTAATTTACCTAATTCCTAAATTCCTCATTTCCTAATTTCTTAATTTTCTAATTCCTAATTTCAATTTCCTCCTATTTCTCTCCTAAATTCATGGAAATGACATAGAAATTTGTCATAATTTGTCATAATTGACAATCAATCAATCCTTGCATAGAAATTTGTCATAAATTGTCATAAATCTTTGCATAGAAATTTGTCATAAATTGTCATAAATCCTTGCATAGCAATTTGTCATACACATGTCACAATTTTGCTATTCTTGATTTGAATTTCCATTCGAATCACTATCATGCTAATTTGATCTTTTTCTCCAATTTCTCTATAAATTGGATGAATTTCTTCAATCAAATCCCCTAATCAGATTATCGAATTTCTAGTTAATCGTGCTTCGATTATTCTTGAGCAATATCTTATTTACTTACTTTCATATCATGATAATGCACTGGTAGGTGAGATCCACAACAAAAATATTTGGAGAAGAAAGAAGGAAAATGGAGCCGCATGAAGGAGCATTCAAATCATACCTTTGGTTTGCTTAATTTCTAGTTTTGAATGTTTTTATTTCATGTCTCTATTGAGTGTTGTTTAGGATAGATCACTGCAATTGTGCTTTCGTGATTGAGCTATGATTAGTATGTTTATATTGCTTGTGATGATTCCCAAATTCTTATGCTACATTAATTGGTGAACTTGACATGAACACTAACCATCTAATCCCTTTATTGTGTTTTTGAGTGCTTTTGAGTTGATTTGCAGGCCAAAAAACCCAAAAACAGGGTCGTGTAGGGTTTTCTGGAGACTTCTGCGCCTGTGTGAAGCAACTTGCGCCTGTGTGAAGCAACTTGTGCTTGTGTTCAAGACATTCTGCACCTATGTCATGAATTCTACACCTATGTCATGACTTCTACGCCTGTGTAAAGTCCAGAGCAGAGGTAAAAATGCAGTGTTTTACTTGAAAATTATCTTGTTTTTGCATTCTGTTTTCTATGTTTTGGTTTTTGGTACTAATTCTTTGTGCAGAACCTTGGCATACACATGACAAAGGCAATAAATGAAACTACTAACATGTTTTGTCCAGGTTCGATAGTCAAAGACTAAGCATTTCAAACTTCTGACTTGGGTTTTGCAGGTTGCCTTGGACTACAACTAAACTTGGTGTTTGTTATTAATTTTTAGGCACCTAGTGATTTCTAAATAGGTTGGAATGAACATGTTTTTGCTTTGATTGTTGAGTGTGACATTGGAGTAGGAGAGTATGCTCTCATCCTTCTTAGGGTGATCAGAAATCCAGATCTTCGATACCATGCTTGTGTCTTTGATTGTTTGTCACCTTTAGAGGGCCTGCCTTCCCGACCACTTTGCTTTTGCAAGAAAGTGATAATCCTGAGAAGGGAACAACCCAAAGTGAGTACGGCTAGAATACCTTGGCATTCTAACTCACTATAAAAAAATACCTGATGAGCGAAAGCTTTGAAGGAAGGGTTACGTGGGAATTGTAGTTACTTGGGAAGTGATGACCCTTGAACTCTTTCTCATATCAACATCTAAGTAGGGCCTCTTGGTCTAAATCATGCTTGTGCGACTACATTTGTTTGGTATCTTGATGGGCTTAATGTCTCAATCATGCTTGCGTGACATCAAGGAGTAACGCTTAACAGAAATCCTTACTACAGACCTTGTTTTAGAGACCAAAAACCTTTCTAGTTGCTTGAGAAGGACAAGTTCGGATACTTGGAAGAGATACTAAGTTCACCATGGGGAGATTTCCATTGGTACTGATGCTTGGCTGCCCTGAGAAGTGAGTGTCATGGAGGGGAGCCCATGGGGTCAAGCATCTATGTATTCTCCTTGAATCCCATAACAAGTCTACCTCTCAAGTACCTAATGTCCTTGCCTACCATAAGAAATGTGGGAATGAGCATGATTGTCTTGAGTCTAAGTTACAATATCTTGTATTCTTTGCTTGTCAAAAGTTGAATTGTATCTCATTTCAAAAGAAAAACAAATTGATCCAACACAAGGTTAACCACAAGAGACATTCATCCAACAAAGGTTCAATAAGATTCAAAACTCATCTTCAAACATGGTTGTCAAATATTGTTCAAAATCTTGTCTCAACAAGCATGTCACTTACATTTAGGTTCAAGCATTTTGCAAAGTTCATTGTCAAGTACCAAGGTTAGTTTCATCTAGGTCATACTCCTTTGCATATCAATAAGGGTCATCCATTTGCATATGTCCTCTTGCATTAAAGTCATACCATTGTCATACGTTGCATACCCTAAGTCTCTTGATTAAGTTTAGGTTATTATCATATCATATTAGGGTCACTTGCATATTAATTGTCCCTTTGCATATAGTGTCAAAACTAGGTTTTGTCATACTTGAGTAATCCAAATCTTTGATAAACTCTAAGTCATTGTTAGGAAGTCTAGACCTTATCAAACTTTTGAATTTTGTTATCAATGTAATTTGGTCAAACCTAGCTTAGTATCCAAGCATATAGGGGAGACTTTGTCATTTTGTCCTTTTGTCACTTAAGTCCTTGTGTCCTTTGAGGTATAGATATCATTCCAATTTCCTAAGGGTCCCTCTCTTAGATTTGCATTCATAAGTTTGTCAAAATCTTCAAAAACAACCAAAAACATAGATTGCATTTTCATCTATTTAAGTTTGCACTTAGTTGCATATCATACATTATCTTTGAAAATTCCAAAAATATTGCATTTGCATAAGTGACATGCCTGTTGAAACAAGATCAAAATCTAAAAAGATGGGCGAACCAATGTATCAACCCATGGACAACATAGAAAATTCGCAGTTTCAAACTAGTCAAACAGTACAAATTGAAGGATCATCAAACACATCTCTACCACCATATGGAGCGGTTCAACTTGGACCACCTCCATTATATGAACCAGTGTTTGTACCTATGAAACTAGGACATGGGAGTGTTCCACCAACTCCAAGAGGAAGTGCGCCTTTCAATTTGAATCAACCACACCTGCAACATGACATTCAAACTCAAACATTATATGAAGAACAAACTCTCTCACAAGGATTTGGTTCAGATCAAGGCTTTCACCAAGAAACGAATCCAAATATCCAACCAGATTCTTCATCCAAATCCAATACTTCTGATGATGTTGACATGTTCCTTCAAGATCCAAAGATAACAAAAAAGATGGATAAGTTCTTGAACAAAGTCTTTAAGATGTTTCCACAAAAGTATCTTAACATGATGAGTAATGTGACATCTTCAAGTGACCAAATCAATGTGCAAGAACAACAAGGTGGTGAGTTGTTAAGTTTCTCCCCACGTCCAAATGAAGAAAATGCACAACAAGCAACTCAACCTACATTGATGAGTAAACGTGCTTCAAAGGCATTGACAGTGACTATTCCTCAAAAGTCACCATTTGAGACAATAAATAATCCATTATTCAATGCAACACCTGTAACACAAGATCAAATGAAGAACACACAAGTATTCATAGTTGTCCCTCAACAAGAAGTGGTTCCTTACATGCATAAAGTTGGATCAAAATCTAAGATGCAAGAAAGCTTCACAACTGGAATGCCTAATGTCACCAATGTCCAAAATAACTCCACGATGCAACAAAGTTCTTATGTCCCGTTAAGTTCAATATCTTTGCCAAACACTATTGCGACAAATCCTTCGATAATGGTGAAACAAAGAGCTACAGATAGTGGTTTGCACCAACAACAATTGTTGCAACAATTGAGTAATATACAATAGGTACAATCGAATGTGCAAACAAGTAATGTGCAACAACAACAATTTCGCATTCGACAACAAATTGCAGTGCCTTCGGCACCATTACAACTTAATGCAAACTTACAACCATCACAATGGATTGGACAAACAACACAGCAAGTTAATGCAAGTGCTATACCCCATCCTAAGGAGAAGCAACGAAAACCATCTAAACAAAGTTTTTTACAAATGATGGGATATACACCATGACAACAATTGGCACAAAGTCAACAAATTCCGATCCGTCAGCCTCAACACCAACATGTGCCACAATATGTGCCAAGGCAAACAAGCTATCCTACTTCACAACTGCAATTGGCGCCTGTGCAATATCAACAACCTACTCAATTGCAATATCAACCTAGGCTCCAAGAAGCACAACAACAAGGTCAATATCAAGGCATAGCACAACCGCAACAACAAGCGATGTACCAAGAACTTTATATGCCGGAGACACCAAAAATGGCCATTTCAGAGTATCAACAACCGATCGGAAATGCGATGTATCGACAAAGGATACCAACCAGGATTAATGATGTACCTCTAAAATCTCATACAATTGTGCAACAACTTTAGAAGTTGCAACGAAAAGTTGACGCATTAGAAACTAAAGGAACAAAGAAGTTGTATACAGATCAAGATTTATGTCCTAATCCTTTTGACAAGAGTGTATACATGCCTCCATTCCCTAAGCATTTTGAGGCACCTAATTTTGAGAAATATAAAGGGAATGGAAATCCAAAAGATCACATTCGAGCATTTTTTGCAGCATGTACCGAGGTAAGCTATGAAGAGACGTATTTAATGTGCTTATTTGCACGAAGTCTCACGGGACAAGCTATGGATTGGTATTCACATCTGCCAGGAAATATAAAGACTTGGTCTAAATTGGCTCAAAAGTTTTTATCTCATTTTGCATTCAACATCGACAGTGATGTGACCATGTCAGATTTATGCAACACCAAGCAAAAGAAAGGTGAATCATTAGTGACTTTCTTGCAACGATGGCGAAGCTTGTATAGTCATTCTTCTCTTGATATACCCGAAGAACAACAAGTGAATCTGTTTATCCAGAATTTGGTCCCAGAAATGATGTATGAGCTAAAATTGAAAAGTCCCAGTACTATAGAGAAACTCATTAAGAAAGGAATGAGCATCGAAATGGCTCTTGTAGCTAAAGGAATTATCAAGCTCAATAAAGACAGTGACAACACCAATTATTCGGGGGATAGAAATAGATTTTGGTATAAGAACAAGAATGTCACTAGTGATGGAGTTGTTGATGCAAGAGCGGTGAATGCAAATCAACCCCCATTCATGATCAAGAAATTGAGTGTTCCTAATATGTCAACTATGGAACAAAATCAAGCACCAATGAGCAATGTTACTCAACAGCCGCAATACCAACAACATGCTCAACAACAGCATACTCAACAATATAACCAACAACAAGGCCAACAACAAAACCAGCAGTGCAAACCCTTCCGATCGCGGGATAGACCTCCTCGATAGTTTACGCCATTAGGAGAGCCTATTGAATCAGTAATGAGACAATTGATACAAGCAAAATTTATTAAGATACCAGATATCAAGGCAGAACTAGCGGTAAAACCGCATTGGTGGAATGATAATGCATACTGTGAGTATCATCGGTCCAAAGGACATAAAACTGCATCATGTTTTCAATTGAAACATATGATTCAAGATTTGTTAGAGCAAGGAGTAATTGACATAGATCCACCCCATCTGACCTCTAACACTGATCATACTATTTTCAAAACTCCTTTGCTTGATCATGACAAGGGTAAAGCATCTTCTTCCAACTCTGCCCAAACGGCCAATTATGCAAATATTGGTTATAACAATGTCATTAATTGTTTTCATGCATCAAATGAGTATGTTTCTACCCTAAGAATAAAGGGACAAGATCCTTCTTACGCAGTCACCACTCGTCGATCCAAAATAGTCCTGAAAGGAGCTCCTGCAGCTCCTCCCAAGCCAACTCCTGCAAGTCAGTATAATCTTTTGGATCATCTAGGAAAGACACCTGCACAAATATCAATCCTTGAGTTACTGAAAATGTCTCCCATGCATCGTCCAGTCCTGGATAAAGCTTTAATTAAGTCCACTGTCCCGACAGATATTGATGTTGACCAGTTTCAAGCCCGGATTGGACATTTAGCTGTTTCCCAAAATGTCGTATTTTCTGACAATGATATCTCACTTGATAAGCTCCCTCACAATGATCCTTTACACCTTGAAGTCTTTGTTCATAACTGCAAAATTTGACGAGTCTTGATAGATGGCGGAGCAGGTCTTAATATTTGTACCTTGAGAGTGGTCATTGGCCTTGGATATATAGAAAATGACATTGATGCTTCTAAAAGAATAACAATCAAAGCATATGATGATGCTGAGCACCCATCCAAAGGGATAATTACATTACCTATCAGAGTTGGTCCAATGATAGAAAACATGTTCCTGCAAGTCCTCGACCTTGATCTCCCTTATAATATGATCCTTGGCCGTCCATGGATCCATGCAATGAAAGCAGTTCCATCCACCTATCATCAATGTTTAAAATATCCTTACAATGGAACTGAGATGACAATTCCAGGAGATCCTAATCCATTTCAATTTTGTGCTACTCTAAAGGATACCCCTCAGCAGCAAGTCCCAGTCAATAGAGAGGCCAAATAACATAGCTATGTGGATCCTAATCAATTGTTAGATGTTGTCAAAGGAAAATTGAAGATACAAGACCAAGGATGTGGAGAATATTCAATGGATCAAACATTCCTCATCGGGAATTTGCCAATATCTCCAAAATCATATGGCAAACCGCATTTATTGCAAAAGGAACCTAAGGTTATTATTCAATATCAACCTTCCACTACATTTACAAGATGGGGTGAACTTGACAAAGAAATTGTAGATGATGATGTCATAGATTGGCTTTATAAAGATCCAATTGAGACCCCACCTATCAGATTGCCAGTGGAACGATATGGCAAAGGATTTACTATGCTGCAAAAGAAATGATATGATGGTTGCAGTGGCTTAGACCTGAACAACAATGGAAGGCTAGAACCTGTCATACCCAAGAGGCGACCTCCAACTTTAGGGTTAGGTTTTGTACCATTGTGAATTGGATCCACATCTACCAAAGTGCCCATGTGTCGGAAAGGGCGTGATTCTGATGATGAAATAACACCTGAGGATACCCGACCCGAAACTGATTCCAATGAATGGGAGTGGAGTTCTTTTTCTTCCAGCTCCTATGCCCTCGACAATATTTTCATTGACCCTGATAATTTGCCTATGGAAGACAAACATGAAATAACTCCTCTTCCCAAAACATGTCCTCATGCTTGGATAGAGACATTTTGGGATCCAAGCTCTGAATCCGATAGAAGCAGTTCGGATAGTGACACCATAGATGTTCATATATTTACCATATCAGCCCTTTCTCTCCTTACAACTGATGATTACATGCCCCTCATCTATCCCCAGCTTATCCAACATGACCAACAAGAACCGCTCACATTGGATTGTTTTCAAAATGACGAAGCACTTGCAGAATTCCTTGGACTATGGGAAGGCATACCACAAGGTGATCACAAGGCAGGATTTGCTATTGACCTGGATTCCACGGCATATTTTGGGGAGTCAACTCCCTCTTCCAGTCATCAAAATGAAAAAAGAAAAGAAAAAGTAAAAAATCAAAAGAATAGATCTTTGAGTGAAAACCGTAAGGCACTCTCTGATCATACAAAAGTCAAAATAAAAGACGTACCTATGGGTGAAAACCTCTCTGAGGCACCCAAAGGTGGAAGAGTGGACATACCCCTATCAAGTCAGGACAAACCAACATTGCTAGTGGAAATGACCGAGGAAATCAATTTGGGTACACTTGATAACCCTAAGGTCATTCATTTTGCTACTTCTCTATCACAACAGGAAAAAATAGATTTTGTCAATTTCTTTCTTGAGAAGAAGATCAGCTTTGCATGGTCCTATGCAGATATGCCTGGCCTCGATCCAGAATTGGTTCTTCATCATTTTCCACTAAAAGCTAATGCCAAGCCTATCAAACAAAAACTTAGAAAGATGCATCCTCAGGTGGCTCTTTTGGTCAAAGTGGGACTAAAAAAATTACTAGATGTGGGCTTCATCAGACCCATTGATTATGCAGACTGGATTTCAAATTTAGTACTAGTTAGCAAAGTAACTGGGGGCATCAGAATCTGCACAGATTTTAGGGATCTCAATAAAGCATGCCCTAAGGATGATTTTCCATTGCCAAACATAGATATCATAGTTGACATGACTGCTGGATATGAGATGCTTTCATTAATGGATGGTTTCTCCGGCTATAACCAAATTCGCATTGCTCCTGAAGATCAACATAAGACAGCATTCACCTATGCTTGGGGAACCTACTGTTGGAATGTGATGCCCTTTGGTCTTAAAAATGAAGGCGCAACATATCAAAGAGCAATGACGACAATTTTTCATGATTTTATGCACACTTTGATGGAGGACTATGTTGATGACTTGTTATGCAAATTTGTCACCAGAGATAGTCATCTAGCCATCTTGGGCCCAATCTTTGATCGAATGGAGACCTACAAACTTAGGCTCAATCCAAAGAAGTGTGTCTTTGGTGTCACAGCTGGCAAATTACTAGGATACATTGTTTCTCATCGAGGCATTGAGGTTGACCCTGCCAAAGTCAAAGCAATAAGGGATATGCCTCCACCTTCAAACCTCCGGCAATTAAGAAGTCTGCAAGGAAAGCTCCAGTCAATTCGATGCTTCATAGCTCAGTTGGCCAACAAATGTCATCCATTCCAGCATCTATTGCATAAAGGTGTTGCTTTAAAATGGACTGAGCAATGTCAATCAGCCTTTCAAGCTCTCAAAGAATATTTGTTGTCACCGCCTATTCTAATGCCTCCAATAGAAGGAAAGCCATTTTTATTGTATATTTCTGCAACTGAAATGACATTAGGAGTCCTCTTGGCCCAACAAGATGAGAACGGCAAAGACCGAGCCATTTACTATATCAGCCGGACATTGGTAGGCTATGAGCTAAATTATTCAACTATTGAAAGGGCATGCTTAGCAGTGGTATTTGCAATGCAGAAACTCTGACATTATATGCTGAGCCACCAAACATTGTTGGTTGCAAAAATTGATCCCTAAAAATATTTTCTTAGCCGAGCAGCTTTGACGGGTCGCCTAGCAAAATGGGTCATGATTCTTAGTGAATTTGACATTGAGTATATGGAGCGAAAGGCCATAAAAGGACAAGTCATAGCAGATCAACTTGCAGAGGCTCCTATTTCTGATGATCATCCCATGTTGACCAATTTTCCAGATGAATCAGTCTTTGCTCTCACATCCTCTAATGAATGGAAGTTATACTTTGATGGGTCCCATACCAAGTTTGGATCCGGAGCCGGCATCTTGTTTGTCACCCCTCAAGGTGATGCTATTCCAAAGTCCTACAGAATAACTTTCCACTGCACCAATAACATTGCAGAGTATGAAGCGCTGGTTACAGGACTCCGAGTAGCAGTCCACTGGAACATCAAGCATTTGCAAGTCTATGGAGATTCTCAATTAGTCATCCAACAAGTGAATGATGACTACAAAACAAAAGATGAAAAGCTTATTCCCTATAAGCATATGGTAGATTTCTTCAAGACCAAATTCACAGCTATCCATTTCAATCAAGTTCCAAGAATGCAAAACAAGTCGGCAGATGCGATGGCTACGATTGCTTCCATGTTGAATATGCCAAATAGTATGGACAAATGTGAATTTTTAGTTGAACAATTGCTGGTTCCTTCTTTTGACATTCCGATAGTGGATGTGATGTGCGTTCTTGTTGGTCCCAACTCCCCATGGTACAATGACGTCTATCAATATTTCAAATCCCAAACCTTACCACCTAACCTTTCCGCTAACCAACACCGCACCTTTATCCGACAGACAGCCAAATATGTCATCATCGCTGATACCCTTTACCGTCATTCCTTTGACCATACCCTCCTCAGGTGTTTGAATTCTGACAAAGCACAAATGACTTTACACGAGGTTCATGATGGTATATGTGGGGGCCATTTCAATGGTCTAAGCTTAGCCAAAAAGTTGATTTGTGCTGGGTATTATTGGCCCACTCTAGAAAAAGATGTTCATGATTTTGTTAAGAAGTGCTACAAATGCCAGATTCATGGAAACTACATTCATGCACCAGCCCAAGAGCTTCATTCTGTCATATCTTCGTGGCCCTTTTCTCAATGGGGATTGGATCTTATTGGCAAGATTCACCCGACATCTGCAAATGGACACAAGTTCATCATTACAGCCATAGAGTATTTTACAAAATGGATCGAGGCTATCCCCATGACCTATATCGCGGGTGTCCAAATTTCAAAATTCTTGCTGAATTATATCATATGCTGGTATGGGGTTCCCCTTGCCATAGTCACAGATAATGGTCATCCTTTCAAGAATAAAGATGTTAAAGAACTCTGCGAAAAGTTTCATATCCAACACCGTTTCTCCAATCCATACTATCGTCAGGGGAATGGTCAAGCCAAAGCATCAAATAAAACCATTATCAAGATCCTGAAGAAGGTTGTCAATGACGCTGGTCGAGATTGGCATGTACAGTTGAATCCAATACTATGGGCCTATCGCACTTCTATCCGCACACCTACTGGCGCAACACCTTATTCCTTGGTGTATGGTGTGGAAGCTATTTTACCTTTGGAGGTGGAGATTCCTTCCTTACATGTTTCCTTGCAACATCTGATTGATGACGAGACACATAGAGTCTCTCGATTGCATCAGCTTGAGATGTTAGATGAGAAATGTCAGATAGCTCTGACACATTTGCAAGCATATCAAAATCGTCTCCGTCGCTCTTATAGTAAGAAGGTCAAAGGGTGACACTTCGAAGTGGGAGACCTGGTTTTAAAGGCAAACCCTAAGAATGCACAGTCTACTGACATCATCAAAGGTAAATTTGAACCTAATTGGGTTGGTCCTTTCATA
This sequence comes from Cryptomeria japonica, assembly GCF_030272615.1. Lineage (NCBI taxonomy): Eukaryota > Viridiplantae > Streptophyta > Pinopsida > Cupressales > Cupressaceae > Cryptomeria > Cryptomeria japonica. The sequence goes on along the minus strand of NC_081407.1, from coordinate 257,742,631 downwards.
GTAATTGCAGCATATGGCTTGGGGGCATATCAGCTTGCTACCCCAGAAGGTGAACCTCTGTCCGATCCTATAAATAGCATGCATCTTCGCAAGTACTGAGCATAATTTTCTATCAGTACTTCTTCAAATATGATCCTAAAAAAATACAAAAAAAAGGAAAAAACACAAAAAAAATACAAAAAAAAAAATCAAAAAGAGAAAAAATACAAAAAAAAAAAATACTGAAAAAAGAGAAAAAGAAAAAGAGCAAAAAGTAAAGGAAAAAATGATTCGCCCTCTAGTGAAAACCTGGCAAACAGGCACCATGTGTAAAATGAGATCGTTTCTCCATCATCTATCATGACCTCTAAGCTATGCTTTCTCTCGGCCGGTTTCTCATGTCTTGCCCCACTGTTCTATTCTAGGCCTGTTATTGGTCAACATCATTGTCTTGCATATTCTAGTTGCTTGTACATATGTTTTGGTCCCGGTCTATGCATGTCTTTCAGATGCGTATTGGGTGTGTTCCCCTTATCATGATCGATCACTGGAACTTTTGTATTTAAAAATGTCCTGAAAAAATCTCATAAAAATTGAAAAATGTCCAGAAAAAAAAAATCCATAAAAATTGAAAAATGTCCTGAAAAAATCTCATAAAAAAATTGAATAATGTCCTAAAAAAATCTCCATAAAAAATGGAAAAATGTCCTGAAATAATCATAAAAAATGGAAAAATGTCTTGAAAAAATCTCTAAAAAATGGAAAAATGTCTTGAGAAAATCCCTAAAAATCATATAAAGTCCTGAAAAAATAAACACAAAAACATTTCAAAAACATTAAAATCCAAAAACAAGCATTTTGTCAATAAAGGATCTCTCTTTGTGCATAGACAGATCGCTGAGCATACATCCAACAACTCGCAATCCAACACTGTGCTTTAATAAAATCACGCATAAACAGATGAACTTTTTCATTCAAACTAGACATTCAAACTGATCAACATTGTCATATCAATCAACCTCAAAATCAATTTGTCCTTGGCACACTATCATGGGTCTTATACAGGGTGTGGTATACTCAAAACCAGACTGTGTCCTGTCTTAGACGGGGTACCGCATGTCCTGAAACCAGACAGCATGATCATCCTATCAGCACTTTCAACTTTTTGACAATGAAGATCAAGATGTTTGTTTGATTCTTTGGAATTTGTGCATCCTATCTTTTTATTGATTTATCTTTGGCTTTGGTCATGTTTCTATGTTTCTCAATGATGTCACTGAGTGATTTAGAGTGACCAGGATGGTTCATGGTCCCTTTCTTTTTGTTGTGATTGTTGTTTATCTATGATGTGTCTATCTTTTGCAAAAAGGGTTGCATTTTAGCTCTGGCCTTCAATGCCATGATGCTACGCATCCGTTTTGCTACATTAAAAGGTTCTCACCTACAAAGTGCATTACTGAAAGCAAGTTTTTCTTCATCTCTAACTGTCCTCTCTCTCATTTTCTTCTTACTAACATTTCTTCCGTCAGTTCAGTCTAGTGCTCCGATTTCCCCAAACATACATGCTGCATCCTGCATCCATTTGGTTAGTACATTTGCATTACATTAAGCATCATATCAAGTCTTTTATCCATTTCATATTATCAATGAATCAAAAACACATAAAAAAAATACATCCATACATGCTCCACAATGGTACATAAACAGTGCATAAGTCATCCATACATGGAAAATAACATCAGTCATAACATATTGCATCTCATCATATCAATGCATATAATATCATATATCATCATAATATCGGAGTACAAAATTGGACTGTCTATCCTAAGTATGGCCCGCAGGCTGACTACAAAAATGTCAAACTACATCATGTCCACTGTCTATCTAAGGAGCACGTGCCTCTGTCACTGGGTACTCCCTCTATCCTCCTCATCCCTGCCATGTCTCACAGATGATGTCCCTCCTGGTCCTGGCTGTGGTGGTCTCATAGGTCCACTCACCCCCATGCTGCTCAATGACCTCCGAGAGCATGCCCTGCTTTCTATCCTTGATCGTGCCCGATATGAAGGTGCTCTCTGCTCTGGTGGAACTGCACTCTCATATAGTGACCTCCAATGGTGTATCTCCTCTCCGGTCTCTACCAGCATCTGTGCCATCTCACATGAACTGGGATCCCGAATTGACCCAATGTACTCAATGACTCTCTCTTCCTCTCACTGTGCCTAGGCAATTGCTGCATCTCTAGCTGCTATGAGTCTAGCTATCTCTGCTCTGAACTAATCCTGCTGTCTCTCTAAAGTCGCAATGTGATCCTGCTGACTCGCTATGGTAGCCCTGCACATCTCCATCTCCTCTGTCCTAGCTGTCTCCGGCTCTATGGATATATCTTGCCATGCCTCATACTCACCTAAATCTGGCTCATCCTCGTCATCCCCACCATCCTTGTCCCCATCCTCATCATCCCCATCATCCTCATCATCATCCTCATCCTCATCCTCATCATCTCCCTCCTACTCTCCTTTGAGTGGGAAGTCCTCCTGTCTCCTCAGCACTAGAATATCTGGATCTGTCAATGGCACTGGCTATCGTCATGCAAACCACCTCTCATACTCCCCTGTCATCCCAGAATCTACCACATCTGATCCCCAATCCCACTATCTCTGCTGTAGCTGTGTGAAATCAGTATATGCTATGTGTGGTTGAATCATACTCCCCCACTGACTCATCTCTCTGTGAGATCGGGCAAAGTGTGCTGTCCTCCTAGGTACATCCTGCCTCTCTCCAAACTGTCGTCTGACTCTCTCTGGTAGGTACAACTCAATTACTCTCTGGCGATTCACTGGTCACCCAATCAGGTACCTCTCCTGTCTACAATATGGTAACTCCTCACTATCATCTGACTATCCTGGGCAATCACGATATGGCCTCCATATGAACTCTCTCAGTTGATCTAGCTCATGTCGCCAATATAGTATGTATCCAAAAGGACCCTGTCTCAGTGCTCCCCCATAGCAGTACACATATGGTCGGTGTGGTACTACCTGTCTATCTGTGATCGGTCGACATATGGCTATGTGCTCAAATGCCCATACCTATAGCAATGTAACTCCACAGCTCAAAGTCTGCACTCCCTAATATGCTATCTGATGTAGCTGAAAATACAGCATAGCCAGTAGACATGGTCCCCATGCATACACCATCCCCTTTGTCACCATCCACTCTAGCACTCTTCCCCATCCAATAGGGAATCCATGTCCTCGTCTATCTCTTGCTAGTAGACATGCTATCACCACGGCTATCACCACATATCATCGATCATACTCTGATGCCATGGTCTCCCAGCCAATCTCCCTCTCAACGATATCCAGATCATCTATGTCGCACTCAAACAATATGCACAATACGTCTCTCCCTATCACTGGGTCATACTCTATCATCTCTCCATGAATCGGAATGCGGAGGATACGCCATACATCCTCCAGTGTCACAGTCGCCTCTTCGGTCGCTAGATGGAATGAGGAAGTCTCTGAATGCCATCGCTCTGCCAATGCAGTAAGCAGTCCTATGTTTGCCCTAATTTTGGGCATGAACGTGACATAGTATATCCCAAGTCCTACTAATGTATCTCTGTCTGTGCTCCTGAGTCTGTGTCGTAGCATGAAGCAGTCAGGTCGGTTCTCTCGTGTGATCAACGGATACTGTCGACTCTGCATCACAATTGGGGCACATTTGGTTAGTTTTAGGGTTTTCTCCTATGGGTTGTGTTTCCTCATTTTTAGGTCCAATCAGGGTGTTTTTCATCTAATCTGACCTATCTTACCCTTATCCCCTTTTTCCGGATCATTTGCATGTCATTTTGACCAAAATTAGGGTTTGCATTGCACAATTGCGCCTGTGTCAAGGAACCTACGCTTGTGTCTCCCTACACAAGCATAGAAGACCCTACACAAGTGCAGGATTCACCCTACACAAGCGCAGGAGTCCTTTTCTGCATCCCCTGTGGGCCCTGCAATGTCCCTCAAGCAATCAAAATTCATGAAATTGAAAACATGGGTTTTTGAGATCCATACCGCTACTCCTGCGTCATTTGGTCATCTGTAAGTATGTACATGTTCCCCGAGGTGATCCACCATTGGAATGTTCACCATCTATCTGCAAGTGTCCTTGTCCAGAGCAACAAATCCTCCTCTTTGGCTAGTGCAAATGAACATTTTTCACATCTCTTGGTCTCATTTATAAATCTTTGTCAGTGCATAGATGGACGTGCACCCTCTCCATCTTATGTTGGTTGCGGTCTTTTGTGTCTTCAATTGCTTTTCCTTCATGCATCCGATCTCTGATTGTCAGTCCGTTCGATCCTATCATTTTTATCGATCAATTGGCCTCTTTTCTGCATGTTTCTGGCCAATTCCTCGAGGGGGCATGCATATGTCATTATTATTGTCTGGGGCATTTTCATTATTGTTCTTTGAAACAACGCTTAAAATCGCATTGTCTCAAAGAGGGGCAAAATGTAGACACCTAAAAATGGTCAACGCTTGCGAAGTCATACATTAACATTTGCGCATTGCCTCATTTTAGGTTTTTGTGTCGCATTAATATTTCTCCTATGTTTCACACTTGGTCTTTATCATTTGTGAACATTGAGTCCTTCTTCTACATTCTTCATTTATCTCACTTTCAAATTTGGTCTTGTTGACAACAATCTCCAGTCATGATTTTTATCGATCTTATCTTATTACATCAATGTGCATGCTCATTTGTCATTATTTTGGACATCGTCAATCCTAATTAGGGTTTTGTCCTCCTATCAATCTTGCGATCAATTTGTCATTGATTGTTGTACTCTTATCAATCTTGTCGATTTATCATCAATCCTTCAATCTTGTTGTTTAACGATCAATTTGTCATCGGTCGTTGTCATGTTCGACTTGTCATTTTGCAATCTATTTTGTCATCGATTCTTGTCCTCTTGTCAATTTTGTCATTTTGCAATCGATTTGTCATCAATCGTTATCTGTCTCAATTATGTCAATTTGGATCAATTAGTCATTGTTCCTCGTCAATTGGTGCATTTATCAATCAAATCATTTTATCACATTTATCAATCAAAGCTCTCGGAATAAGGAATCAAAATATGTAGTTATTTTTAACAAATATCAAATATTTTGAGAGCAGTTTCCACAGGAAGGAAGGAGATATTTTTGCAATTAAGGAAAAAGAAGACACATGGCATGTTCTGATGGATTCTAATCTTTTTCCCTCTCCTTCTTAATCCCAAATCTTCTCAATTGTAAGGGTTCCATAATTTTGGAGGAAGTGCTCCAGTTTTCATGGCTTCCATTTCTGAATTTCTTGACAAACTTGTAAAATTCTAGGGATCTTTTCAAGGTATAGAGGTTACATTGTAGGATAGTAGATTGTTTTCTAGTTGTAGATCTTACTTGTGTCAGGCATGAGTAAATTTCCCACAATATTGTCTCTGTGTATGTATTTCATTATTATGAATTGAATCCTTAAGGAGGATGAAATTTGTCAATTTCAAGGAGATTGTGTGATTGTTTATAGGTATCCTTCAATGAAGGTTTTAAACTCTGTAATCAGTCATGAATAATGGAATGTGTCCCAGATCTGATAATTTTGTGAATAAATTGAGTAATGCATTAGTATAAGGTATTAATGCAGGAATATTGTTTAAGGAGAACCAATTTGTGACTAGGATGCACATTTGCAGTTCTGTGTGTGTCTCCATGCCCAATGAACAAGGCACTGGTCTTGAAGATTTGGGGATAGTTTAGATTTATACATTTTAAAGAAAACCTTTTCCCTTTATGTTTAAGGGTTTGTGTTCTCTTCTTTCCAATCTCTATTTTATCCTATTGTTTGTACAGATCTAGCCAATCTGTAGTGTTTCCTAACTTGTTGAGCTTGTGAAATGATCTATTTGCTTATTGTTTGATGTTGTCATAAGTGTGTAATGAGTTAATTTCATGCATGAAAAGGGTGTCCCCCCCCTAGGTCTACCTGAAGTGCAAGAGGATCAATTAGGGTCCTATGTTATGTTGTCCAAGCCCTGATGTGTTTCATAGACTGAAATTGGCCATTTCATAGAAGGATTGCAGGTGAACTTGGGTTAATCATTTTTTATGAACAACAGGTTTCTCTACAAAACTCTTTGAAATGATGCTAAAAGTTAGTTGATGTGAAGCTTAATATGGCAACAGAGCATTGAATTCTAACTGTGGACGTCTAAAAATGGTCAACGCTTGCAGAGTCATACTTTAACATTTGCGCATTGCCTTATTTTAGGGTTTTTGCATCGCGTTAACATTTCTTCTATGTTGCGCACTTTGTCTTTATCATTTGTGAGCATCGAGTCCTTCTTTTGCATTCCTCATTTGTCTCGCTTTCAAATTTGGTCTTGTCGATAACAATCTTCAGTCATGATTTTGGTCGATTTTATCCTGTCACATTAATGTGCGTGCTCATTTTGGCATATTTTGACATCATCAATCCTAATTGATGATAGAATTAGGGTTTTGTCCTCTTGTCAATCTTGTCACCTTGCAATCCATTCGTCATTGATCCTTGTCCTCTTGTCAATCTCATCAATTTTGTGATCAACTTGTCATCGATCGTTGTTCTTTTCAATTGTGTCAATTTGGATCAATTAGTCATTGTTCCTTGTCAATTGGTGCCTATCAATTTGATCTCTTTATCAATCTCAATCATTTGTCAGCATTGGTCCTTTATTAATCAAAATCATGATCAAATCGAATCGACATCAATTATCTTTTGTCAAGACCTAATTGTTGTCCTTGCATTTCTAATTCATCTTCTAGGATTTTATGATTTATTCATTTAATCTTTATTGTCATTTTCTCTCTAGGTTAAATGATTCATTTATTTATCCTAAGTCTTCTTGTCACAATTAAATATTTATTTAATTGTCTAATTAATTCCTCCTCTTTTTGTAAATTAATTAATGAATGAAAAAATTATTAATTAATTTACCTAATTTTCATCAATTTCTAATTTCCTAATTTCCAAGTCATCATTTCTAACCTAATTTTCTAATTTCTTCTAATTTCTATTTCTATTTTCAAATTTTTGTCATAACATCTTGCATAGCAATTTGTCATAATTTGTCATAAATTGTCATAACACCTTGCATAGCAATTTGTCATACACTTGTCATAATTTTGCTATTCTTGTTTTGAATTTTCTTTCAAATCTCTTCATGCTAATCTTGTCTTTTCTCCAATTTATCTATAAATTGGATGAATTTCTTCAATCATGCCCTGATCGATCAATCAATCACACTTTGAGTATCCTTATGCTGTCTTGTCAATCTTCCTTTCATCTCATGCTTATGCACTTGTAGGTGAGATCCACAAACAAAGCAATTTGAAGGAGAAAGAAGGACAATGGAGAATTATGAAGGAGATATCTGCATTTGGTTTGCTTTAATTTTATTTTGAATATCTTGTTTTCATGTCTCTATTGGATGTTTTTAGGATTTGTCATTGCAATTTGGTTTTTGTGATTGAGCTAGTATAATTTGCTACTTGCTTTGATGATTTCCAAATTCCTATCTACAGTAACATTAATCTACATGCTTCGGTAATCAATTCACAGTTGAATTTGAAAAAAGGGTCCAACAGACCACAAATAAATTCTCAGTGTCTTGGCTTTTCACTATTTCACGAAGGTTAAAAACCTCACATCTTTGCCATGCTAAACAACATCGTCCATCAGATCCTGAAGAACATGCACATTTCTTACCTTACCTGGGTCATCCTGCTTGAAAATGAGCCCCATCTTCCTTTCACTGCTTCGTGAAGCATAAATGTCACACATCTCTTCCATGTGAAACAACGTTGGTCGTTAGATCTTCTACCATACACTCGATCTTTACTCTCCATGGTGACTGCTAGTCTTTTTAACTAACTGTATGAAGCCATCACCGCTAATGGTTTTTGTTGTTTCGCAAAGGTTAAAAACCTTGCATCTTTGGGCTGCAAAATAGTGCTCATCGTTGGATCACTTTCAAGATGTGTAGCCTTTAACATCCTTTATCCTTCAAAGTGGGCCCTCTGCACAGAATCCACTTGCCCTATTGATTTCTGACAAATAGCTCTTATTTGTCAGCCATTCATTCATTCAATAACTCCATCAGACTCCACATCTAAACTACGACGTGTTGTACTTAACCATGAATTTCATCACCATCGCCGCTCAATCAAAGTGGGCCCTTCATGATCCTTTGGAGCCACGTGTCCTACTGATAGATCACCTTTTACCCTAGGTAGACATCCAGTTGTATTGCCACATCATCCACCATGTAACTGCCAGCTCATTTTCACCACTTTGCAAAGAGTAAACTTCGTGTTTCTTCTAGCTGCGAATCAACGTGGGCTATCGGATCAAGTCCAAGTTGGTCGATCTTTAAAACACTGAGAACTGTCTATCTATCGAGCCTACCATCCTTTCACTATTTCACGAAGGATAAAAGGCATGCTATTTCACCAAAAAAAATAACGCGAGTCATTGGATCTATCTCAAGATGCACTCTTTTTACCTTACAAGCAACCCTTTTGCTGAGCCCACTACCTTTTCGCCACTTTGCGAAAGATAAATCTCTAGCAGCTTTTCTTTGTGAATCAACGCAGATCGTTAGATCTTGAGAAACATGTTTTGTCTTTAATTTCATTCTTTAACACACCTGCACAGGTCCACCATTCCTTTCGTTGCTTTGTGAAGGGTAAATTTCACACATCTTCCCTTCACAAGATCGCGCACATTGTCAAATCAACTAGAACTTGCATGATCTTTAAGAAGCCTGACAAAGAAATAAAACTTAGGGGAAGGTGTAAAAATAAAACATATTTAAGGACCTGCCTAGGGCAAATGTAAAAAGGGGGACCTCTTTTCATGATGGAGCGACCCTTCCACTTAAGTGGAAAAAGTAACACAGAAATAGAATGCATGGACTTCAAGATAGAAAAGGGGAAATTACAGAATCTTAAACCCCTAGACCAAAAACCCTCAGAGGCAGAAATGAAGTACAAAGCACAATTTTTTGTAGATTATAACAGATTAGGGAACAAAAAAACCCAATAGTAAAAAACGTGACAACATATCCTTCATTTATGTTTCATCCAAAGTATCTGAGTGCAACATGATGCGTCTACAATGTACTCAACTTCTAAAATTGATAAAGACATAGAATCCTTCTTTTTGATTAACCATTCAACTAGCCGAGAGCCAAGGAAAAATGCTCCACCACTGGTACTCTTTTTGTCATCAATACTTCTTGCCCAATCTGTATCAATATAAGATTTTAGAGTAAAATTTGATCATGTGGGATACCACAGTCCAAATCTTTTATACCTTTCAAATCTGAATATCCTCTTCATTGCAACATGTGATTCTTTTGGATCTTGTTGAAATCTAGTTGCAAGACAAACAACATACATGATATATGGTCTAGTAGCTTTTTCATTATGTAATCTTTTCTCTTTGTAGAATATTCTAGAAATATACCTTCATCTACTCTGTTGTCAAACTTCCCAAGATTTCCTTCATCTCTCCAGATATAGCATTTTCTTCCAAAAACTTTTAAAAACCTTATTGAGAGAATCCTTCCATGCCATAACTCATATGATGTCTTCCCATACTTCTTTCTTAATAGAATTTTGTTAAGCGTATATACAAGAATGTGTATTGCTTCTCTCCAATATACTTCCGGTAGGCTTTCTTTTTTGGTCATAGTTCTTGTTGCTTCTTGTATAGTCTTGTTCATTCTTTCTATGACACCATTCTACTAAGGTGTCCTAGGGGTAGACAAATGTTTCCTAATCCCATATTTCTCATAAAAAATTATCAAATTCATCATAAACAAACTCTCCTCCTCTATCTGATCTTAAGCATTTGATTCTCCTATCAACTTCATTTTCAACTCTAGTTTCAATATCTTAAAATTTTATAATGCCTCTAAATTTTCTCTTACAAATACAATCCAAGTCATTCTATAATGATAATCAATTAAGAGTATGAAATACCTCTCACCTTGTAAACTCCTTATTCTGGTTGGACCACATAAGTTTGTGTGTACCAAATCTAACATTCTGATAGAAGATTTTTCCTTTCCTCTAAATGTTCCCTTTGTTTGTTTCCCACTTGAAATTATTTGCAAACACTATTATTTGGTTTAGTCAGTCTTGGTAAATCTCTCATAGCTCTTGTCAAAATTGATGTGACACATCCTCTGGTGCCATAGCCAACTTTCATTGATCTGATATAGTAAGCAATGCCCTATAGTAGCTTCTAATTGATACATGTTTCCATTTATCCTCTTTCCTACAACAATAATGGTTTCAAATCTCACAACCACCATCCTCAAAGACAACATTATAACCACTTTTGTACATTTATCCAACACTCGAGAGATTATGATGTAATCCTTTCACATAGTATACATATTTTCCATCAAAATTAATAGAACTAATTCCAACAATATAAGTGGTCTGATCATGTTTCCAAATCTAACAAAACCATCATCATACTTTTCAATTTTTACAAACTCTTTTGTCACCAGTCATATGATTTAAACATCCACTACCAATCAACCATTCATTTTTATCTCTTCTAACATGAAGTGTTGATGCAACAATTTCAACAATCTTAGACATTTCCTTATTATTGCTAGGTTTAGATATATCATTTTCAATCAAGAACAAACAATCACCATCTTCATAATTTGACTCATCATCTCAAATACCAGCATCATCTTTAACATAGTAGGATTTCTTATTGAACTTCCCTTTGTTTTCCTTAAACTTTTATTTTGTTCCTCTCTCCGAACATATAGATGCATAATGACCAATCTTTCCATACTTTAAATATTTAAGGGTTAGCATACCTTTATCTTTGTTAATTCCCCTCTTTAGGTTTCTCACAAAGTTCATTTCCATCTCATATAGGCTCTCATCATTTGAATATTCACTCGAAGTTTTTGATGCTTTAAATGTTGTCTCTATTATTGCTCTATCTTTACCAAACTTCATCATCTCGAATGGAGTCAAGGTGCCATACAATTATTTTTTGGTGAATTTGGATGGATCATAAGTTTCTTCAATAGCCAAAATCTTGTCACTGTAACATATTGATAAAGTCCTCATGATGTTCTCTATCATATCCTTATCATCTAAGGTATCAACAAGATCTCTGATCTCATTAACTGTACTTTCAACCTTCTGAAATTAACTTGTTATGTATTTTCCTTCTTCCATCTTCATGTTCTCATATCTACCTTTGCAGTCTACATCTTAGCTAGCTTAACTCTGTCATTCCATTCATAGATGTTTTTCAATATTTCCCAAACTTTGTAGTAGTATCCAATGGAAAAACCTTCACTAATTCAGTTTTAGATAGGGCACTAAAGATAGAATACCTTGATCATTCATTTTCTTCATAAGCTTAAATCTCATCTAGGGTAGTAGGACCATTTATTGGCATCACATACTTCATCTCCATAGCTTTCCAAGTCTAGTAACTTAGAGAAATCAACTATCCTCTCATCTTTACTCTCCATAAACTATAGTCTAATCCTTCAAAGGTAGAAATAGTCAATTTATGTGCCATCAGATCTTCCTCGAGCAGTTAGTCTCACTTTCTAGGAACCAAAATTTTGATACCAATTATTGAATATACTAGACAAATGAGAGTGGGAGTGAATCGATTTGTACCAATTAAAATCTTTTACTTAATCCACATAAATAGGTCCGGTAAACACACATGATAAAAAGATATAAGCATGAAAGAGAACACACATAAAACATACACAAGAAAACCAGATCTACATGGAAAACTGACGGAAAAACCATGGAGAATGCTAATTCTCAATTATGAAACACCTATAAAGGTGACACTAGTTAAGGTGATTTTTACAAAGGGTGGCTCACTACCAGAATGCTCACTACAGGTGGGCTCATTGCCTGACTACAACAGCCAAAAAAATAAGGCCTCACTGCTCGAAAGAAGAAGGAAAAGGAACGAATCTATTTGTATTTTGAATATGTTGATAAGGTTTTGTCATTGATGTCAACACTTGTCAACACTTATCAATACTTGGAGATCTTTGGTTATGTTCACCGGCAAGTCAATGACTTATGCACAGTCACCGGTATTTGGTTCACCGGCAGGTTATATTATTCACCGAAACTTGGAATGACTTGGAGACTACCTGGTTATGTTGAAGACATTATTTGATCACTTGGTTATGGCCATTTGTTTATTGATCTTGTACGTTAGGAATTCGGAAATCATCACAAACAAGATAAACATACTAATCATTAGCTCAATCACGAAAGCACAATGCAATGATCTATCCTAATTACATCCAATAAAGACATAAAGATAAAACTTTCAAAAGTAAATACTATGCAAACCATATGTAGATCTGAATGCTTCCTTCATGCGGCTCCATTGTTCTTCTTTCCTCTTCAAATAGTTTGGTTGTGGATCTCACCTACAAGTGCACATACATGATTGAAAGCAAGTAGGTAAGAAAATTGCTCAAAAGTACTCGAAGTGTGATTGATTAGAAATTCGATAATCTGATTAGGGGACTTTGATTGAAGAAATTCATCCAATTTATAGAAAAATTGGAGAAAAGACAAGATTAGCATGATTCAATTCAAATGGAAATTGCAAATCAATTATTTCAATTATGACAAATTATGACAAATTATGCACTTTCTATGCAAAATTTGTTGATTGATAATTTATGACAAATTATGACAACTTCTATGTCAAAAATTGATTGATTGTCAATTATGACAAATTATGACAAATTGACATGTCATTTCCATGAATTTAGGAGAGAAATAGGAGGAAATTGAAATTAGGAATTAGAAAACTAGAAAATTAGAAAATGAGGAATTTAAGAAATTAGGAAAAAGATGAAATTAGGTAAATTAATTAATAATTTGTAATTTATTAATTAATTCACAAAGAGGAATAATTAGCCAATTAAATGAACATTTAATTGTGATGAGAAGACTTAGGATAAATAAATAATTTATTAATCCTAGAGGGAGAAATGACAAACAAGGTTAAATGATTAAATCATGAAACCCTAGAAGATGAATTAGAAAATGCAAGGATGACAATTAGGTCTTGATGTAAGATTGACTTGATGTCGATCATGATTTTGAATTGATAAATGACCAATGTGATAAACAATTTTGATTGATAAATGCACCAATTTACGAAGAATAATGACAAATTGATCCAAATTAACACGATTGAGAAGGACGACGATCGATGTCAAATCGATCGTAAAACGACGAGATTGACAAGTTGATAAGAGATTGACAAGATCGACCAAAATCATGATTAAAGATTGTTGTCGACAAGACCAAATTCGAGAGCGAGATGAATGAAGAATGTAGAAGAATGACTCGATGCTTGCAAATGATAAAGACCAAATGCGTGACATAGGAGAAATGTTAATGCGATGCAAAAACCTAAAATGAGGCAATGCGCAAATGTTAAAGTATGATTCCGCAAGCGTTGACCATTTTTAGGTGTCTACATTTTGCCCCTCTTTGAGACAACGCGATTCTAAGCGTTGTTTCAAAGAACAGTAATGAAAATGCCCCAGACAATGATAATGACATATGCATGCCCCCTCGAGGAATTGGCCGGAAATGTCCAGAAAAGAGGCCAATTGATCGATAAGAATGATAGAAAATGATAGGAGCAAACAGATTGACAAGACTGACGGAAGAAATGTTATTAAGCAGAAATTAGACAGAGGACAGTTAGAGATGAAGGAAAACTTGCTTTCACAAATGCACATAAGTAGGTGAGAACCTTTATTTGATATGGCAAAATGGATGCGTAGCATCATGGCATTGAAGGCCAGAGCTGAAATGCAACCCTTTTTGCAAAAGACAGACACATCACAGACAAACAACAATCACAACCAAAAAGAAAAGGACCATGAACCATCCCGGTCACTCTAAATCACTCAGTGACATCATCGAGCAACATAGGAACATGATCGAAGCCAAAGATAAATCAGTAAAAAGATAAGATGCACAAATTCCAACAAATCAAACAAACATCTTGATCTGCATTGTCAAAAGTTGAAAGTGTTGATAGGATGATCATGCTGTCTGGTTTCAGGGAATTGCAGTACCCCATCTAAGACAGGACACAGTCTGGTTTCGAGTATACCACACCCTGTATAAGACCCATGATAGTAGTAACAAGGACAAATGATATTGATACTGATATTCGATTGTTATGACAATTATGATTAGTTTGAATGTCTGGTTTGATTGAAAAGTTCATCTGTTTAAGCATGATTTCATTAAAGCACAATGTGTGATTGCCTGTCGTTGGAGGGATGCTCAGTGATTTGTCTTATGCACAAAAAGAGATCCTTTATTGACAAAATGCTTGTTTTTGGATTTTAATGTTTTGAAATTTTTTGTTCATTTTTTTAGGACTTTATTTGATTTTTATGATTTATTTCAGGACATTTTTCAAATTTTTTTTAATTATGTTAGGACAGTTTTCAATTTTTATGATCTTTCTCAGGACATTATTTGATTTTTATGAGATTTTTTTCAGGACATTATTCAATTTTTATGAGATTATTTTCAGGACATTTTTCAATTTTTAAGATATTTTTTAGGACATTATTTCAATTTTTATGATTTTGCCCCCAGTGTCTAGCAAGGCAAGGAATATGACAGGTGAATAAATAGGCTTGCTGAAATGATGGCGGATAGAGGGAAGACAAAGGCCTTTTATCGTGGAGACAATACGGATGCAATTTTCAAGGGCTATTGCGTTATGGGACAAGAGACTGGATATGACAATGTAAAGCAAGAACATGGCATGAGGGACATGTCAAGAGGTTTTTGAAAAATATGTTTAAATTTTGCATCCTTATGTTAGATCAAGATCAAGGAATGAAAAAGAGTGTATGGATAGTGATAAGATATGGATAGGATAAGCAAGACCAAGAATGATTAAGGGACATGGACTGAAGGTTGCAATAAGACAGGGAATATGGATGAAAAGTTATAATAAGCAAATGGATAAATGACCAAAAGCTATGATAGACTGAAAGCTGCAAACAAGATGCATGATGCTCATGAAGATCCTCAGCCTTGTCAAGATCAAAGGTGGAAAGGGAAAATGGACATGAGGGACAATAGGATAATGGAGGAGTATGACATGGTATGATAGGATAATGAAGGGCAATAGGATATGAAGGTGGAAACCTGCCCCCAAGTGTGGTGTGCAAGAAGTTCATAGATTACGCATGACGCCTGTTTGCCAGGTTTTCATCACGGTACTTGCCCAAGGCACCTGTTTGCCAGGTTTTCACCAGAGGACGAATTATTTTTCTTTACTTTTTTCTTTTCTTTTTTGTCTTTTTCACTTCTTTTTTTTTTCACTTTTTTTTTTTTTTGTATATTTTTTTTTTTTTTTTTCAATTTTTTTGATTTTTTTGTATTTTTGAGCTTTTGCAATAGAAGATGGACACATGATAGGGGATGGAAGAAGGACTCAAGTGGCTTTTTGATTGGATAGTAGCCTTGAAAAAAATGGACCATGACCTTTAAAAGTATGCTCAAAGACATTGGTAGGATAAGGACATGGAAAAGAGATGAAACTAAGGCGAGGATTTATGCAAAGGATGGGATCAACGGGATCGAAGGATGGAAAAATATGCATTGGATAATGGATAGGGTATTGGAAGAATTGGGCTTCAGTGGATGGAAATGAAGGCAAGATCGACATTGGCACACACCTTGAGGGGTGATGGACTGATGGAGGAAAAATGGATCTCAGATTGTGAGTTTTGGATGGAGGAATAGCTTGGGATTTGTGAACATAAGGGCCCAAAATGGATAAAGAAGGTGATGGAGGAATAGACTTGGAATTTTTGGATGGAGGAATAGCAATTGTAGATGCCAATTTTGATGTTTCTTTAGGCTTTTGTGCTTCAAGGAGCCGCTTAGGGATCCACATGGTTTTTGATTTTTCATGCTTTTGTGGTTCCTTGGAGTGCATTGCTTGCACAAGGGATTTAGGAACCCAAATATATTTTGACTTTTCTTTATTTTGCTCAGTGGGCCTTTGTGGCCTTTTGGATATTTCTTTTTCTTTATAGATCATATTGTTCTTTGTTTTCACATGTCGATTATATTGGACATGTTGATCCTTGAATAAATGTGGATTTCTAGACTTATGACTTTTATACTTGGCATCCAAATTGCTTGGAAGAGGGAATGAATTTCGATGTGGATGGGAATGATATGGAGGCATGTGGGATGGATGGAAGGTTCTCCAAGATGTGTGCCTTTGCTGATGTTGCATAGGAGATGGAGGGATATAGGGACCTAGAATGGATGGAAGCGATGATGGGGAAGGTGGACATTTGGATTTTGACTTTGATGGAGGGATACCAATGTCTTGAGAGTGAGTTGTGTAGACATGACCCTTAAGATATTCTTTAACATGAAGGGATGCTTGCTTATGGAGATCTACTCCTTTGCCTTTATGAATATCTTGACTTGTAGGATACTCTTTTCTTTGGGAAGAAGGCGCGAGTCCATTATGAGTTGGATATGATATGAGAGAAATAATGAGATCTTGAAGTGGATCGGATTGGACCAAAGTGGAAGAACCCATTATGCATGTCGAGGGTTCATGAACATCTTGCACTGACACGTTAGAATCATGAGTGGGATTAGGATCATGAGGGGGACTAGGATTGTGTGGTGGACATGGCTCAATGACAGGCTCTTCAAGAGATGGAATGGGAAAAATAATCGGATCATTAAAAGAAATGTGATCTTGGAGTGTATATGCTGGATTAGGACGTGGAGATGGAGGGACAAGTGGATCTTGTGGAGGATCTGAAGGAATGATAGGGTCTTGTGCTGGAAATGAATTTGGAAGGATACTTTGATCTTGACAAGGAGGAAGATCATTGGATTCCTCTTTAAAGTTTCTTTGCTTTGGACTTTTAATGGGATCATTGGAAAGGATGGAAGGGATATCTTGATCTTTCTTAAGAAGTGGAATGTCAATGGGATTTGAGAGGACATTTTTTTCATGAAATGGAAGGGGATTGTTTGGGATTGGATGGACTGGGATATCTAGAATGTCAATGGGATTTGAAAGGATATTGTGTTCTTGGAATGGAAGGGGATCATTTGGGATTGGATGGACTGGGATATCCTGATCTTTCTCGGGGAATGGAGTGTCAATAGGACTTTGGATAGGATGGACAAGAATAGGGGAATCATCGTGAGTGTCTGGGAACATGGAGTCCTGGTCAACAATTGGATGGGATGATAAGGTTTCGAAATCTTGATCTTGATCTGTTTCAAGACATGTTTCTTCATGCTCTAAACTATCCTCTTGACATGGGGTTGGACTTTGGATATGCATGGAGGATTCTGACAAGGAATCAATGTTTTGGCATGAAGGAAATGCACCTTGAACATTTGTGATGGATTCTGGCAAGGAATCAATGCTTGAACATGAGGAAGAGGGACTTCGAATGGGGTCCTCTAAAATAGGTAATGGCAATAAAGTGCATGGTTGCATTGGGTCTTGTATTTCTGAAACATGACAAGGATGTGCATCATGAATTGGATTATCATGGCAATTAATTATGGATAGCCCTTGGGTAATTTCATCGTTGGGTGTATTGTTTGATGAGGACAATATGGAAGGTTCTTGTGAAACTTCTAGAGGTGTAGGGATAGATGCCACTGGAGAGTCAATTTGTTTGCGGGGGGATGAGGCATTGCTAGACATAAGTGTATTAGCTTGATCTTCCTCAATAAACTCACTTGGTAATTTCCTTAAGAGCATTGCAATAAAGCCACCTTTCTTTCGAGGTTTTGACATGGTTGTATCTAGAATTTGAACTTGTTTGGAAACAATCTGGTTATGGTCTGATGTCATGTTTTGATTTCGAACTAGATGTTGATCAAATTGGTTTGACATGTTGCAAGTTTTGTTTTTGAATTTGTGATTGTGGTTGTTGACATTGATATGTTGATTGAACTTGTTGATATTCCACCATTGGTTGAACTATTTGTTGACATTGTATAGTTGGTTGGACATATTGTTGAAATTGGACCATTGGTTGTGTTGGTTGTATATGTTGGACAATTGGTTGAACCATTGGTTGTATTGGTTGAAAATCTGATTGATAGTAAACACCTTCTTTCTCTTGTTGTGGAGGCACATAATGTTGAAATTGATGTTGTCTCCTTTCTTGAAATTGTTTCATCATCTCTATTTGGGAGAGGAGAGCTAGTATGTCCGATCATTCGATAAGAGATCTTACATCAATTGGCTCAACATTTGGATTTTGACCTGGAAATTTTTGAAACATTTTGGACATTTGTGATCTATTCTTCGCAATGTTTTTCACTCTTTGTTCCAAAATCTCATTTTCTTGAGCTAGTTTCTCCTCTAGTTTTTGTATTTGGAGACTCGTTTCATCATAAAAAGTTTGATCGATATTGCCTTGTTGTTGGGTTGGATATAATTGTGATTGCATTGTTGGTTGATATGTCAAACTTTGTTGCATCATTGGTGCTTGGAACCTTGTTTCAATAGACATGTCACTATGCAAATGCAATATTTTTGGAATTTTTCAAGGATAATATATGATATGCAACTAAATGCAAACTTAAATAGATTAAAATGCAATCTATGACAAGAATGCAATCTATGTTTTTGGTTGTTTTCGAAGATTTTGACAAACTTATGAATGCAAATCTAAGAGAGGGACCCTTGGGAAATTGGAATGATGTGTAGACCTCAAAGGACAAAAGGATTTAAGTGACAAAGGACAAGATGACAATGTCTCCCCTATATGCTTGGATACTAAGCTAGGTTTGATGAAGTGACATGGATGACAAAAGGACAAAACGTTTGATAAGGTCTAGACTTCCTAACAATGACTTAGGGTTTATCAAAGATTTGGATTGCTCAAGTATGACAAAACCTAGTTTTGAGACTATATGCAAAAGGACAATTACTATGCAAGTGACCCTAATATGATATGATAATGACTTAAGCCTAATGAAGAGACTTAAGGTATGCGAATATGAATGTATGACAATGGTATGACTTTAATGCAAGAGGACATATGCAAATGGATGACCCTTATTGATATGCAAAGGAGTATGACTTAGGTGAAACCTAACCTTGTTAGTTGACAATGACTTTGCAAAATGCAAACCTAAGATGAACCTAAATCTAAGTGACATGAATGTTGAGACAAGATTTTGAACAATGTTTGACAACCATGTTTGAAGGTGCTTTTGAACTTTGTTGAATGAAATACTCCTATGTTTAACCTTGTTTTGAATCAATTTGCCTTGTTTTTGAAATGAGATGCAATTCAACTTTTGACAAGAAAAGAAGACAAGATACTTCAACTTAGACTCAAGACAATCATGCTCATTCACATATTTCTTATGGTAGGCAAGGACATTAGGTACTTGAGAGGTAGACTTGTTATGGGATTCAAGGAGAATACATAGATGCTTGACCCCACGGGCTCCCCTCCACAGCACTCACTTCTCAGGGCAGCCAAGAATCAGTCCCCATGGAAATCTCCCCATGGTGAACTTAGTATCTCTTCCAAGTATCCAAACTTGTCCTTCTCAAGCAACTGGAAAGGTTTTTGGCCTCTAAAAACAAGGTGTTTAGTAAGGATTTCTGTTAAGTGTTACTCCTTGATGTCATGCAAGCGTTATTGAGACATTAATCCCATCAAGATACCAAACAAATGTAGTCGCGCAAGCATGATTTAGACTGTGAGGTCCTACTTAGATGTTGATATGAGAAAGAGTCCAAGGGTCATCACTTCCCAAGTAACTACAATTCCCACGTAACCCTTCCTTCAAAGCTTTCGCCTATCAGGTATTTGTTTATAGTGAGTTAGAATGCCAAGGTATTCTAGCCATACTCACTTTGGGTCATTCCCTTCTCATGATTATCACTTGCTTGCAAAAGAAAATGGTTGGGAAGGCATGCCCTCTAAAGGTGACACACAATCAAAACAATGAGCATGGTATCGAAGATTTGGATTTCTGATCACCCTAAGAAGGATGAGAGCATACTCTCCTACTCCAATGTCACACTCAACAATCAAAGAAAAAACATGTTCATTCCAACCTATTTAGAAATCACTAGGTGCCTAAAGCATTAATAACAAACACCAAGTTTAGTTGTTTCTCCAAGGCAACCTACAAAACCCAAGTTAGAAGTTTGAGGTATTTATTCTTTGACTATCGATTTTGCATAACACATGTTAGTAGTTTCATTTGTTGTCTTTGCCCTATGTATGCCAAGATACTGCACAGATAATTAGTACCAAAAACCAAAACACAGAAAACAGAATGCAAAAACAAGACAATTTTCAAGTAAAACACTGCATTTTTACCTCTGTTCTGGACTTTACACAGGCGCAAAAGTCATGACACAGGTGCAGAAGTCATGACACAGGCACAAAATGTCTTCAAAATAGGTGCAAGTTGCTTGACATAGGCGCAGGTTGTCTCACACAGGTGCAGAAGTCCCCAGAAAGCCCTGCACTGCCCTATTTTAGGGTTTTTTGGCCTGCAAATCAGCTCATAAGCACTCAAAAACACAGTTAAAGGGTTAGATGGTTAGTGTTCACGTCGGGTTCACCAATTAATGTATGTTAGGAATTCAGAAATCATCACAAACAAGATAAACATACTAATCATTAGCTCAATCACGAAAGCACAATGCAATGATCTATCCTAATTACATCCAATAAAGACATAAAGATAAAACATTCAAAAGTAAATACTATGCAAACCATATGCAGATCTGAATGCTTCCTTCATGCGGCTCCATTTTTCTTCTTTCCTCTTCAAATAGTTTGGTTGTGGATCTCACCTACAAGTGCACATACATGATTGAAAGCAAGTAGGTAAGAAAATTGCTCAAAAGTACTCGAAGCGTGATTGATTAGAAATTTGATAATCTGATTAGGGGACTTTGATTGAAGAAATTCATCCAATTTATAGAAAAATTGGAGAAAAGACAAGATTAGCATGATTCAATTCAAATGGAAATTGCAAATCAATTATGTCAATTATGACAAATTATGACAAATTATGCACTTTCTATGCAAAATTTGTTGATTGATAATTTATGACAAATTATGACAACTTCTATGTCAAAAATTGATTGATTGTCAATTATGACAAATTATGACAAATTGACATGTCATTTCCATGAATTTAGGAGAGAAATAGGAGGAAATTGAAATTAGGAATTAGAAAATTAGAAAATTAGAAAATGAGGAATTTAAGAAATTAGGAAAAAGATGAAATTAGGTAAATTAATTAATAATTTGTCATTTATTAATTAATTCACAAAGAGGAATAATTAGCCAATTAAATGAACATTTAATTGTGATGAGAAGACTTAGGATAAATAAATAATTTATTAATCCTAGAGGGAGAAATGACAAACAAGGTTAAATGATTAAATCATGAAACCCTAGAAGATGAATTAGAAAATGCAAGGATGGCAATTAGGTCTTGATGTAAGATTGACTTGATGTCGATCATGATTTTGAATCGATAAATGTCCAATGTGATAAACAATTTTGATTGATAAATGCACCAATTTACGAAGAATAATGACAAATTGATCCAAATTAACACGATTGAGAAGGATGATGATCGATGTCAAATCGATTGTAAAACGACGAGATTGACAAGTTGATAAGAGATTGACAAGATCGACCAAAATCATGATTAAAGATTGTTGTCGACAAGACCAAATTCGAGAGCGAGATGAATGAAGAATGTAGAAGAATGACTCGATGCTTGCAAATGATAAAGACCAAATGCGTGACATAGGAGAAATGTTAATGCGATGCAAAAACCTAAAAGAGGCAATGCGCAAATGTTAAAGTATGATTCCGCAAGCATTGACCATTTTTAGGTGTCTACAGATCTATTCGGGTTTGTATATTTGTTGTTACCGGAAAATAGGTCCAAGTTATGCACCGACATGCATATCTATTCCAGATCAACACGACACGTTATGGAGATGATTTATTATTATTATAAATGCATTGAGCCGACATGATGCATCACTTATTGATTGATTTGTAATTGATTTTATTGTAATATTCTTAGTGAGCCAACCTATTCAATTGGTCTTAGGTTATGGTATAGATGTAAGATCTCATTTGTGAGATTGATAGATGATTGAAAAAGGATTGTAACAGGGTATATGTGAAAATAAGCAGAGCTATACATGCAGACATCATTTGAAGGTTGAAGGAAGTTTTTTGAGAAGGCATTCAGAACTTAACCAATATTGAATCCAGCATATGAAGATGTTATTTTAAGCAGTACATTATCATTGGATTTAACCATCCAACTACAGTTAGTGTGACTTCCATTTTGTAATTGAATAGTGAGCTCTAGGCAGTTGGTCTTTCTACATGTGCAGACTCCATATTGTACACACATACTACCTACAATAGTATCATTTGACTATGGGTAAGTCTTCCCATCGTGGTTTTTCCCCTTACAGGGTTTCCATGTACAAATATTTGTGTTATGTGTTGTTGATGTTATTGTCTTTCTGTCGCATGCATTAATCTTTATCGTTACTGCAATTAATTGATAAAATTATCTACCAACATAAAGTTTTGTTTACCGACATTAAGCATTAAGTTTTTGTTAAGTTAATTTTGGTTGAATTTATTGGACAACTGATTCACCCCCCCACTCTCAGTTGTCTTCAGGACCTAACAAAATCCACCACTGAAGCACAAATGCCACAACACTACAATGCTAGAAGAAACCTTTGGCTCAATGCCTCTATTACCAAACAATAACAACACACAATCTCACTACTTAACCACAAATTCACACAACCTTGTACACATTCCAAAACATAGATCTTCATTTTCAATATACTTGCTTCCATTATATTTTTACATTACAATCATCCTTAATTTATACTAATCTCTTGAATTAATAATCTCTCGAAGTTGGCCAAAAGAATAATTCACCGAAACACAATTTGAAATAGGTCTACACTAAAATTCACATGGTGGAAAGGAATGATAATTGGACCACACCACATCACATCACCAATAAAAGAAACACGTTATCCATACACAATAAATGTTAGAGAAAAAATAGAATCATTCAAGGTCAACTAGATCTAGAATGAACATATCAACAACCATGGCTTCAGAGCTCATCATCATATTCCGAGTCAGAATATCAAATATGAATACAAGAATAACATAAATATAATATCTCATCACCAAAATCAGCAATGCAGAGAAACATAGAGCTCTGCAAACCCTTATAGAAAATATCATCATCACTAAACAAACTTTTGAAGCACAAGTTATAGACCACCAAAACATAATAATATCTTCCCAAGGAAATCTCCAATGACATACCAACACATACTAAATACATCTACAACATATAAAAAATGTGGAGCACAATCCACTAACTGGATTACATAATTGGTACATTGACATCAATGACAACCATACTAGCATACCATCAACTTCACATTTACAACAATATGATTAGTGTGTAGGTATAAATCACCCTAATTGTGATTAATAAATTTAGGTATGGGTTTCCCTCTTTTGGTCTCAACATTGTCACAATTTGTGGAGGGGATCTTTTTTTCTCCTAAGAGGTGTTGGAAACTACAATGAAGGAAAACTGAGAGGGGGTGAACCAATTTTCATCAGAATGGATGAATTAAGCACAATCACAAATTTCAATCAACTACAACAAGAATAAAGATAAAGACAATAATGGCACCAAGATATTTGGCGTGGAAAACCTAGTTAGGGAAAAACCATGGTGGGAACCTACCCATAATAAGATGATACTCTGCAGTAGTATGTGTAAATATTACAATGGGGAATGCACATGCATTCAAGAACATTGTTTAGAGCTCATTTCTCAAAATGCAATGACCCATAAGGCTCCAACCCTCAAGGAAGGTTCACTGCCTTACAATAATGTTTGGACTACAATTTGGATTACATGAACTGTAAAGATAGCATCTGCTAATGCTTGATGACAATTCTAGTTAAGTTCATCTGTCAAATCTACAACAATCTTTGCCGAATACATCATACCAAAGGATAAACTAACTTAGGCACACATACACCAATCTCTGATAATGCACACACCACTTCGACACCCAAAAAACATGAATATAACACCTATTTATACAATTCATCAACTTTGACTACAAGGTCAACCAAACCCTCAACCCTCAATACAAAATTACATCATAGGATACATAAATCAACCACTGGATCAATACAATGCCATATACATAGCATGGACCTAAAACAAATCTCCAAACACGCATCACCATTAGAAATCTCTCCAAGATCAACCACAACACGCTACACCACAAAAAATACTCCATAACATGAAGAACATCACTGGATCAACAAAATCACCAATACCACACATAAGGATCAATGTGGACCACCAAAATAAATAAGACATGGTCAGTAAATACTAAAAAGAATATTAGAACCATCCACAATAGTTGCACCAACACCACTTTACCAAATCTTCATTGATCAACACGCTAACACTCAAGAACACTTAACAACAACAATTCGGACTATAAAGATAACTTGTGGAGCAATAAATCATGAACCATATAAAATGTAGATACACACATGAACATCCAAAATATTCTCCCAAAATGGCAACCAAGGATATGATCATACCGGAGCACAATGGATCAAATACCAGATTCTGCCAACCACAGGACACAAAAGAATAGTCTTCATACCAGAATCCATAACTCAACCAAATCACCACATAGCATCATCGAATCAATAAATAATGAGGTAGAGATACTATAGATACCACAAATTCTAGACAAAAAACCAGATCAAATCAATGCTCTGCAATCACAAGAACACCAAACACAAGAATATGTTGATATCGATGACAACAACATATCCTAGCAGCAACAATATCCAACAATCTCCCCCTTTGGCATTGATGGCAACATATGAATGTGAAAAAACTTCAATGGAAAGGAATGAATCAACACAAACAATCTCCAACAAACTCCCCCTAAGATCATGCACACAAAGCTCCAAAGATAAAGCAGTTTTTCACATGCTTTTGTCTCCCTTTGACAACAATGCCAAAGACATAACAGAAATAATGTATCTCTCCCAAAAACAAATAATCTCTCCCCCTTAGGATAAACTCACAACTGATCATCTAAACCATACATTGACTACTTTGGCTGAGTAGCGGCACCAACTCATCAACACAGATAAGAAGATAAGGCTATGAAATTCACTGGATTGATGCAACTCCATGCATCTAGTTCTCAATATGAGGGGTAGAGACCCCTAACTTGTCTCTCAAATAGACAAATGTATCTATAGGCAAAGGCTTAGTGAAAATATCTACAATATGATCCTTTATAGATACATATTCAAATCCAACTTCTTCCTCACTGACTTTCTCCCTCAAGAAATGATACTTAATTGATACATGCTTGGTTTTAGAATGTAGTACCTGATTCTTCGAAATATTGATAGCACTTGAATTATCACAATAAATAATAGTAGGCTCATCATAAATCACTCTAATATCCTTCAACATCTACTTCATCCAAACTACCCGAGTATAGTTGCTAGTAGCAACAATGTATCCAACTTCAATAGTAGATAGATATACATCTTTCTTTTTAATAGACCATGAAATCAACTTTGGGAAAATTTGTTGAAAATGGCCAAGATCGAGAGCACATTGAATAGCACAAAATAGAGAAATAAAATATTTGATAAGAATGAACTGTATTCTAATCAAGATGAAAATATCATCAAGAAATTACATACAATGTAGATGAGCCTTCTTATAAAGGCAAGGCTAAGAGACAAGAGATAACACAATCATGACATGTGGCTCAATGAGATGCAAGGGTAGGTAGGGGTAGGTAGGAGAAATGGTAAAATATTCCACATGAGGTGGATCACCCACTAAAGGTGGAATTATCACTCCACAATAAGTGGATGTGATAAAGTAATAACAAGATCACACCATAAAAGGTGGAAATTATCCTACATACACACTCCCAATGTAGCACATATCTCTAAGTGTCTCATATGCAACTACAATATGGTGCATGGAACCTAACACTCCAAGCATGCAATTCTATTTTATTTCAAGTTTTGTGTGTTGTCTTTATGATGTAATAATGGACCAACCATTTGGGACTTAGTAGAGCCATGGTTGTGTTGTCCAAGTTTTGGATTGTGTCATTTGTGTTTAGGATGCTATCAGCCTGAGAAGTTGAAATACTAAGGTAGATCATAGGAGTAGTACTCCAGATGATTGTTATCATGTAATAGGGGTCTATTGTATTGTTTTTAGGTTTTCTAGTGTGTTTGAGGACCTTCAGGAGCCTTAGAATTCATTAGAATGAAAAGTTACATTTTAGGAGTCAAAAGATGTAAAAATTTGTTGAGCAACATTTTGCAATTTTTGCAAAAGTTGCATTTTTGGATGATGGCATTGCAAAGTTGGTTGAACCAAATGGACCAACAAAATATAAGCCAAAAAATACTTCATTGTACGGGTTGGAGATTTGGGGAATGCAAGAACAATTTTTTGGTTTTTGAAGCAATCTTGTCTTTTCATCATTTTGATAGTTTTTCCCTTGTTTTCATTTCTTGGTACGGTCTAGTACGGACTTGATTGTACAATATAATTGTAGGGAATGAGAATTTATTGAATTTACTTTCTAGTAAGCTTGATTTGTAGGATTGATTGTCCTTAGTTGCAAAGATATCATCCGTTCTTTGCAACTAGGTGTAAAACCCTTGCAAGTAGGGTTTAAGAGCAAAAATGGCTCTAACGTAAGCATTCATTGATGGCACCTATTGAAATCAAGAGGAATTATAGGTTAGGGTCTATACATAGTTTTATAATAGGTTTTGTTTCTTTGCAGGACCCTGTGGAGGAGAGACAATGAAGCCCTAGGCTCACCACTTGGAGTTGGTGAGTTAGGACAACAAAAGATGGGCAAAATTTGAGCACATGTGGATTGGTGGAAGACAAAAAATCACATGGTTATAAATCCCTCTGAATTCCCTTCAAGAATCCACAATTGATTTGATTTGGTGATTTGACAAGTGAAACTTTTCAAAGACATCTTTCCCAGACACTCGGTTAGGCCTAAACCCTTGAAAATAGGGCAATTTGGGTTCCCATAATTGTACAAAAGCCCAGATGAAATTTATCAATATTGTATGTAACTTTGAAAAGGGTATCCAAACCTCTAATTTATTTTTGGCCTTGTTTTAGGAATTTTCAAACTGTCTTGAAAACCGATCTAGGAGGGCTAATTCAATTAGGCCTATTTGAGCCTGATAGAGACCAAGAAAGGCTAGGGAACCATGGCTATGGGTTTGGTGATGCTAAAAGACTCAAAAGACTTCAAAGACACTATGTAGATGTACCTTGAGTCCATTGAATGAGGTTGGAGTGTTGTGATCCTTGCAAGAGTTGTTGGAGCCTAGGAGTGGTGTGTGGAGATTGAGGTGGCAACATCAATACGAGGAGTTGATTGTCTAAGACCAGTAGCTACACCTTGGAGGAAAGACAAAGTGATTCAGACCTTGGAGGTATCCATAGAAAAACCCCTACTAAGTGCCATTGGATTGGCTTGAGTAGTTGAAGGGTTGAGTAAGACAAATCAATCTAGAGGGTGAATTGGATCAAGCTACAAGACTCTTTGCATCAAAGTGGTATCAGAGCCATTATTTGAAAGATCTAGTGTATGTCAGATTGTGAAAAATCAAAAGTAAGTTCAATTCCTCCAAAGGTAATGACTCCAGAAGCCATCCGACAAATGGTGGTAGAGATGATAGAAGGATTGAAGGATGTAGTCTAGAGATGTTAAGAAGGAGAAGGGGAAGTTTAAGACAGAATGAAGAGATGAGACTGATGAAGAAGTGGAATATGGAGAGGAACAAGCAGCAGTAGCAATGCCTCAAGACCAAAATCTATTCTTTGATGGATTAGCCCCCTATGGAGAAAATCTCAATGGAGAAGAGTTGTTAGATTGGATAGAGACTCTAAATAACCACTTTGATTATAAGGACGTAGTAGAGGAGAAAAGAGTAAATGTGGCCAAATCAAGATTGAGAGGATCAACATTAGTTTAGTGGAACATGATGTAAGAAGAAAGGGTACAATAAGGTAAGAAGAGGATAACTTCATGGGAGCATATGAAGATAAGGCATAAGGCTCAATTCTTACCAATGGATTATGAGGTACAAATCCACAAGAGACTACAAAATCTGAAACAAAGGGAGTTAGATGTCAATGCATACACTGAGGAATTCCCCAAACTCAATTTGAGGGCTAGGAAGCATGAGAATGAAGTGGAGAAATTGGCCAGGTACATGAATAGCCTTAGGCAAAACATATAAGATGAGATAAGTATCCTCACACCAGAAATTGTTCACAAGTGTTTTCAATTGGCATTAAGGGCAGAGGAGAAGATCAAGAGAAGTGAACAAAATCAGAAACATAGAGATGGTAAAAAATTTAGAGGTAGAGGGCAGGAAACATCAAGAAATGAAGAGAAACAAAGCCAAGAAGGTAGTGGGGAGTCACAAAGAGGAACATTTATAGGATCCTTTAGAGGAAGGAGCAATTTTAGGGGTAGGTTTGGAAGCTCAGAAAGAGGAAATATAGTCTTCACTGGTAGGTGCTATCACTGCAATGAAGTTGGACATACCATGAGTAGGTTCCCGGGAAAGGCCTCAAGTTCAACAAGCTCCTACATGGGTGAAAGAAGGACTCAATTGGTGCAAGAGGAGGACACTCAAAGTGAGACATCTCCAATCAACAAGGTAGGGCTAGTGACACCTGGAGAAAACTTAATAATGAGGAGAACAATGCTCAAGATACCCCAAGCTAAAGAGCCACCACAGAGGAAAAGTTTGTTTAGAACCACTTGTAAGTCACATGGGAAAATTTGTAAGGTGATTGTGGATTTAGGTTCCATAGAGAATATTATCTTAGTTGAAATGGTCGATAAACTCAAATTGAAAAGGTTACCTCATCTCACTCCTTACAAGGTATCATGGCTCAACCAAGGTAAACATGTCTTCATTGATGAACAAGCATGGGTGGACTTTGAAATTGGTGAGTATAAAGACATATTATTATGTGACATATTGCCTATGGATGCTTGTCATTTGTTGTTGGTCTGTCCATGGCAAAATGATGTGAGAGATAGTCATGATGGAGAAAATAACAATTATCTCATCACCAAGAATGGGAAGAAGTACCAAATGGATCAAAAACCTAATCCAAAAGAGGGAAAAAAAATAGGATCAAGTGTGATGCTGATGAGAGGTATAGAGTTTCTCAAAGTGTTGAAGACTAAAGATGAAGCTAAGGTAGATCCAATGAGTGAAGTGCCTCATGAGGTGCAAGGTCTACTAGAACAATATGCAAAAGTTATAGGAGATAACATGCCTAATTCTTTGCCTCCAATGAGAGATGTAAACTATCAAATAGACTTAATACCAGGGGCAAATCTGCCTAACAAAGCTGCCTATAAAATGACACCTAGTCAAAATGAAGAGATCGCCAAACAAGTGCAAGAACTCTTAGACAAAGGGTTTATCAAGAAGAGTTTGAGTCCATGTGTTGTTCCTACTATGTTAGTGCCTAAAAAGGGAGGCAAATGTATCATGTGCATTGAATCAAGAGAAATCAATAAGATCACTATAAGGTACCAGTTTCTCATGCCAAGGATTGAGGACCTATTGGACAATATAGGAGGTGCAAGCTACTTCACAAAGGTGGACTTGAAGTCTTGTTATTATCAGATCAGAATCAGACTTGGAGATTAATGGAGGACATCCTTTAGAACCAATGCAAGCCTATATGAGTGGTTGGTGATGTCATTTGGCCTCACCAATGCACCTAGTACCTTCCAAAGGCTCATGAATGAAGTCTTAGTTGAGTTTATTGGTAGATTTGTTATTGTGTATCTTGATGACATTTTGATCTTCAATAGGTCCAAGGAGGAGAACCTTAAGCATGTGGAGATGGTGTTGAAGAAGTTGAAGGAGGCTCAACTGAGAATCAACCTTGAAAATGTGAGTTTTTGAAAATAGAGCTAGTATACCTTGGTTTTGTTATTTCTCAAGGATGTTTAGAGATGGATCCAAGTAAGGTAGAAGTAATACTTAATTGGCCTATCCCTAGGGGCATAAGTGATGTTAGAAGTTTTCATGGAATGGCATCTTTTTATAGGAAGTTTGTGAGAAACTTTAGCCATGTTTGTGCTCCTATACTCAACACCATTAAAGGAGGGATTAAGTGTCACTTTAAGTGGATAGAGGAAGCCAATAAGGGGTTTGAAATGTTAAAAGCTAAGATAGCAGAGATGCCAACCCTTAGATTTCCTGATTTCAATTAGTTGTTTACAGTAGAATGTGATGCTAGCCAAAGGGCAATACGAGTAGTTTTAAGACAAGAGGGTCATCCTATAGCTTTCTTCTCAAAGAAGTTAAATGAAGCTAAGAAAAGGTACTCCACATATGACTTGGAGTTGTATGCAATGGTACAAGCATTGAAGAAGTGGCATCATTACTTGCTGCCCAAAGAGTTTGTAGTTTTGATTGACAACCATGCCCTTAGTTTCCTCAATGGGCAAGAGAAGTTGAACCAAAGACACCTAAAGTGGGTTGAATACCTACAATATTATATCTTCACTATTAAGAACAACAAGGGTATTGCTAACAAGGTAGCTGATGCACTAAGTAGGAGAGTCATGACTATGCAGGAGATACAATTGCAAAGTGTGGGTTTGAGTAAGCTAAAAGACCTCTGTGAGGCCCTACCCCGACTCCTCCTAGCATTTCTCTTATTTTTCATGATGAGACTATTATGGATGCTTTATTTTTATGCATTATGGATTTAGAACTTATATGATTCCATGATTTGGATAACATTGACGTATATTGATGCTTCATTTTTATGCATTATGGATATGAAACTTTATATGATGCTAGAATAGAATTACTTTGTGATGATGTAGGTCATTATTGGATTTGCAAGACTTCATTATGATGATAGAAATAGGATGCTTATAATATGAATGGATCAAATTTTGATGATTATGATAATTGCTTATGTGGATCAATTAGGATATATGAGATATTGATTTATTATTGTCAATTGTATGAGTGTTTGATGTGTATTCAAATTCATGTGCTTAATAATATATATGTGGTTATTTGGAATTACTAATGTGTGAATTGAGATGCGTAGGAAAATTATCTATGTGATCATGGAAATATTATGGAGAACCAAACCTAGACCTATGTACATTTGTAAAGCCAGGGGCTGTCTATTTGGAGAGACAACACCCCGTTTGTATCATATTTTATTTGTGAAAGTAAATGATGCATGTGTGTTAAATTGATTTTATTAATTTGTGTAATCCAACAAGAGACAAATTCCATGTGTGATTTTTTATAATGTATTTTATTGTGTCACTTGACACGTGCTAATTAGTGTCATTGATTTTGACTTGTCTCTTGGAGGGAGTTTGTTTCTACCAAAGCCATTTCAAACATTTGAGTGTGGTCCCAAATTTGCCTTGGGTAGGGAGTCTTGGGAGTGGTCAACTCAGGTTTGACCCGTAGGTTAACTTCAGTTGGGTTTCTAAGGGGTCAAATGGACTCCTAGGGTTAGTTTTAGGGCTTTTCCAAAGGTCCAAAGGGTATACCTATGGGTTAGGGGTATTTTTAAACATGTGACTACTCCCATGGGACTATTTAGTCACCTCAAAAAGTGGTTTTTCCAAGGTGAGCGAAAATTCAACTTAGAAGGTTCCTCCTAGGATAGACAACCTTCCCTTTTGGTGTCAGACTCTCTTCCCCATCCTCTCTTACCTTTTCTCTTTCCAGTTTTAGCAACATGTAAGAGGTTGGGAAGACCAACCAATGGGAACTCTCACTCTATCCAAGGGGTTGGGAAGAGTGAGAGAGGCCTTCTTAGGCAAGGATTAGGGACTTAGTGAGTTAATCACCCACTCTCCATTGTTGGAGATCATGCAAATTTTGAAGAATAGTTGTAGGATAGAATTTTTGGCTAAGTGTTGGTGAAGAGATTGTGTGGATTTGGGCTACGCATCCCCAACTAGATCTATCAAAACCTTTATGCAGATTAAGGTTGGTTCTTACTCTCTTTTTGTTTATGTTGTATATGTATGTTTGAAGAAATGCTTGTATGAAAAAGTTGTTTATATGTATTTTACTTTGTGGAAGAAAATGTAATTTTTCCCTTTGTTTCTTTTTATGTTTTTCTTCTATTGGGAGTGTCCAAGGCCTTCTACTCTTGGGAGAGTAGGATGGTCTTGGGGTGGAAGAAGTATGACAGCCTTGGGTGAGAGGCTCTCCTTTATGGAGAGTGATCTCAAGGGTGTTCTTTGTGACCCTTGCTGCATAGCCTTGTGTATGCATTTGGGGGTCATAAGGAGAGATGATATGGCTTATATGCCTTTGGGGGGGCATAAGGATGTGGGGATGTATTTGTGTTGTATTTGGTTGCCATGAGGTGGCTTGAGATGTTCCATGCTTGCAGTCTCCCCAATGGTATTTGGTCCACTTCCACCCGTGGAAAATTATCACAAGTTGTGGTGAAGTGTAGCCTTGGTTGGGAAAATTGTTTGTTGTATGTTTACCCCTTTGCTTGTTGTGGTTGTTTGTGTGTAACCCATCTAGTGCTTGGTTCTCCAAGCTCAGGGGTGGCTTCTAGTAAGCCTAGGCTAGGAGGTGAGCACTCCATGGTCAAGCCTTATGTTTTATTTGCAGGTTGCTTGGGATGGGAAGGAAAAAGAAAGATATAAGTTGCTGGTTTTTTTCTTGAGTTGCAGAAAAGATTAGGAAATGGGA
Organism: Cryptomeria japonica; assembly: GCF_030272615.1. Lineage (NCBI taxonomy): Eukaryota > Viridiplantae > Streptophyta > Pinopsida > Cupressales > Cupressaceae > Cryptomeria > Cryptomeria japonica. The sequence continues at coordinate 257,709,576 of NC_081407.1, read as the reverse complement.
TTATGTAATTAAGTTGCAGCTATGAAAAAGAAAAGCCAAATGTCGTATTTATTTTTCAAAAGCAAAGAAATGTATGTATTTTATTCTAAGTTCTTATTCAATGGAAGGGAGAGACTAGATGGGTTTTCAAACCCATTTGTAATGTTATCTACATTGTATTCCAAAAATGCTTAAAGAAATGCATCATTCTACTTAGTCATTTTTGCAAGAATGAAATGTATGAGTTTATTAAGTCCTATAGTTACCAAAAATAAAGTTGTTGCATTCATGTTATTTTTGAAATTTAAAGTTCATTTATTCCCTCATGCAAATAAAATTATGGGAATGGGAAAAGCATGCATATAGACCTCTTGAGCTAAATACAAATACAAGTTGTGTTAAGTAGGTTTAATATATCTATCTTTAAGTTGATTTTAAATGTTTCTAAGCTATTGTAGTTGTTGTTAAAAATTACTGCATTTTGTCATTTTATCTATTGCAAAATATAAAATCTAGTTTATTTCATTCTATCACTTATTTATTGCAAAAAATGTCTTTAGAATTAAGAAGTCATCTATTTCCAAAGTTAGCATTAGATTAAAAAAAAAAATTTTAAAAGGAGTGAAATGCATTATTCTAAATCTACTAGCTTGTTGTTTGTGATTTAAATAAAATGAAATAGTTACAAATTGTCTTAAGCAATGAAAATATAGTATATTCCCTCTAAGCTAGGGTTAATGTGCAGAAAAAAAAGGGAGAAAATGGTTAGATTAGGATTTGTGATATTAATGAAAATAGGATAAATTTCTAGAGCATTCTCTTATATTTTAAAACTTACAAAAAAAAATAATCTCCTCATCTATTTCATGCTGCTATTTTCTTTATTAGTTTCCTACATGATTTATAAAGTTGAAATAAATTAAAAAAATAAACTGAAAGCTTAAGTTGTGAAGATATATATATATATATATATATATATATATATATATATATATATATATATATATATATATATATATATATATTATTGTGGGAGTCTGTGTATTTCATTTTAAAATATATATACATATATATATTTGTGTCTGTGTGTGTGTGTTGATTTTTTTTTTTAAAGCAAAAAAATAAATAAAAAATTAAAAAAATTATGGACTGTAAGCCATACCCCCCCACCAAGGGTTCCGCGGAGCTGAGCTCCACGCAGAGCCCCTCGGCTGCCACTATGAGTCGTGCCCCGCAGGGATGCCTCGGCATCACTGCAGGCCGTGACCCGCAGTGGCATCTCAGCGCTGCTACGGGAGGCCCTGCCTGCCCTGTTGCAACCACCCCCCCCCCCATGCTAACAAAAATGCAATCGCCGCCTCCACTGCAAAAATCACAGTCCCTGTGTCACTCCATGGTCGCCGCCCCCTTCACAAACCTGCACAGCAAAACAAAAAAATAATAGAACACACCACACACAAGCCCTAACCCAATTTTCGGGTTAGGGGAAAACTCACATGTGTAATATAAAAATATAAACATGTGGGGGTCATGTCCAAAAATTTAGGGTTTAAATTTATTTATTATAAAAAAAGAAGATGGGGGAAACCCTATTCAAAATTTGAATAAGGTATTCCCCCCATAGACTTTGAATATAATAATATTCTTTTCACAACATCTCCTTGTAACCCCATATGTAATTAGTTATTCATTTATATAGGTGTATATATATGAATATATAGATATATATATTTATATATATTTTTATAACTCCAAGGAGTAATAGTCATAGTTATATATGTAGACACATATATAAAAATGACTTACAAGTTTAGGCTTAAATTGGAATAATTATTCTAATAGTGGACTTACTTTTGTTATTAAATAGAGTCTTTTCTTAGGGCTTTAATTATAAGCTAGTTTTAGAACCCTTTTTGGTTTGGTATTTTGGGAAATCATAATAAATACTTTGGAAATAGTTAGCCTTAGGAGTTAAATTATATTTGCCAACTATAATAAAATTTTATAGCACAACTACACTATGGGATTAATCGCCCCTAGAATCATACTTTAGACAAATTATAATTAAAATAATAATAGGTTTTATAAAGCTAAGTGCTAGGGCAAACTAATTTAATTCCTAGGCAATTAATAGGCTATTTGAGATTAATAAAATCTCTTGCAAATTTAATTAGACACTTATGTTTAAACAAAATTGTTATTACTAATTACTTGATGAGATAATAATAATTCCTTGGAGAATTATTATTCCGCATTCAATTTAGATTATCTCACTTACTTGATCTAGTGTTTAGATTATTTATTAGATGAAAGAAATCAAATGCAGTTAAGACAAGACTTGTTAATGCATTATTTAGCGAACTTAGTTTTATTAGATTATGTTTTAAAAAAAAAAATAATTCCGTTTGTGCCCAAAAGTTTGGGCATGACAACCTCTACAAGGATGATAAGGATTTTGCAGAGATATAGTGTTTGTTTTGATTTTTCTAATACCTCACATGTCTCTTATGTAGAATACATGATACAAGAGGGTTTGTTGTTCAAAGACCATCTTCTTTTCGTACCTCAATGTTCTATGAGACAAAATATTATCCAAGAGAAGCATCAAGGAGGTCTAGGAGGTCATTTTGGCATAGATAAGACTTTGGTGCAGGTCAGTAGGTTTTACTATTGGGCCAAGTTATTATCAGAAGTGAGAAGGTTTGTAGACAAATGTGTAGTCTGCCAAAGAGAAAAAGGATCATCAAGTAATGCAGTTCTATATCAACCCTTGGTCATACCTCAGAAGCCTTGGGAATGTTTGAGCATGGATTTTGTCTTAGGCTTGCCAAGAAATCCAAGGGGATTTGATAGTCTGTATGTGGTGGTAGATAGGTTCAGCAAAATGGCACATTTCATACCTTGCAAGAGAACCAATTATGCCACCTATATTGCAGGCCTCTTCTTCAAGGAGATAGTTAGAATTTATGGTCTTCCAATCAACATTGTTAGTGATAGAGATGTGAAGTTTTTAAGCCACTTTTGGAGGACACTTTGGAGAAAGTTGGGCACCAAGTTATCCTTTTCATCTACCTATCATCCTCAATCATATGGTCAGATAGAGGTAGTCAATAGATCATTGGTTAACTTGCTAAGATGTCTTACAAAACAACATGGGCAGACTTTGGATTTAGTACTCGATCAGGCAGAATATGCATACAATGACTCAGTGAACTGAAGCACAGGTAAAAGTCCCTTTAAGATAGTGTATGTTTTTCATCCTAGGGGCATATTAGAGCTCAAAGATCTCAGTTCTATGGCACCTAAGAGTGCACAAGGTGAGAACTTTGCCGAAGGTATTAAATAAGTGCATGATAAGGTAAGGCAGTCCTTACAACAAAACTCTGAGCAATATAAGGTTCAAGCTGATAAAACAAGGAGGAATGTACAACTTAAAGTGGGAGACTTAATGTTAGCATACCTAAGGAAGGAGATACTTCCAAAAGGGCATCCTACCAAGCTAATGCTGAAGAAAATTGGACCTCTCAAGGTGGTGCACAAATATGGACATAATGCATATGAAGTTGAACTTCCTCCCACCTTGGGTATATCTTCTATCTTCAATGTATGTGATCTCTATCCATTAAAGGGAGAATCACAAACACCTCAATTGGACATCTCATCATAGGTTAATGAAGATTGGGTGAGTGATTTGCCACCAAGCCAACCGGTCAAGCTGGAGAGTATCTTGGACACCAAGGCAGTAGAAAAGATAAGAAAAGGAGTCTACAAGCACTATCTTGTCAAGTGGGAAGGTCTACCTAATTTAGATGCTTTGTGGATATCAAAATTAGATATACTTCAACATGGAGTGGAGATTGTAGACCTCTTAACTCAAGGGACTTGAGTTCTTTGTTCCAGGGGAGTATGGTGCAGGGCACCTAACACTCTAAGAATTTAATTTTTTTTTCTTTCAAGTTTTTTGTGTTGTCTTTATGATGTAATAATATACCAACCATTTGGGACTCAATAGAGCCATGGTTGTGTTGTCCAAGTTTTGGATTGTGTCATTTGTGTTCAAGGTGTTGTCAGCCTGAGAAGTTGAAATGCTAAAGTAGATCATAGGAGTAGTACTCTAGATGATTGTTACCATGTAATAGGGGTCTATTGTATTGTTTTTAGGTCTTCCAGGGTGTTTGAGGACCTTGAGGAGCCTTGGAATTCATTAGAATGAAAAGTTGCATCTTAGGAGTCAAAAGATGTAAAAAGTTGTTGAGCAACATTTTGCAATTTTTGCAAAAGTTGTATTTTTGGATGATGGCATTGAAAAGTTGGTTGAACCAACTAAACCAACAAAATATAAGACAAAAAAAACTTCATTATACGGGTTGGGGATTTGGGGAATGCAAGAACAAGTTTGTGGTTTTTGAAGCAATCTTGTCTTTTCATTGTTTTGGCAGTTTTTCCCTTATTTTCATTGCTTGGTACTGTCCAGTATGGACTTGATTGTACAATCTCATTGCAGGGCATGATTTTTTATTGAATTTACTTTCCAGTAAGCTTTATTTGTAGTACTGATTGTCCTTAATTGCAGAGATATCATCCATTATTTGCAACTAGGTGTAAAACCCTTGCAAGTAGGGTTTAAGAACAAAAATGGCTCTAACCTAAGCATTCATTGATGGCACCTGTTGAAATAAAGAGGACTGATAGGTTAGGGTCTATACATAGTTTTATAATAGGTTTTGTTTCTTTGCAGGACCCTATGGAGGAGAGACAATGAAGCCCTAGGCTCACCGCTGGGAGTTGGTGAGTTAGGACAATAGAAGATGGGCAAATTTTGAGCACATGTGGATTGGTGGAAGACAAAATGTCACATGGTTAGAAATCCCTCCAAATTCCCTTCAATAATCGACAATTGAGTTGAGTTGGTGATTTGACTGGTGAAATTTTTCAAAGACATCTTTCTTAGACACCTGGTTAGGCCTAAACCCTTGAAAATAGGGCAATTTTGGTTCCCACAATTGTACAGAAAACCCAGATGCAATTTCATAGTGTAGGTAACCCTAAAAAGGGTATCCAAAACTATAATTTATTCGTGGCCTTGTTTCGGGAATTTTTAAATTGTCTTGAAAACCGGTCTAGGAGGGCTAATTCAATTAGGCCTATTTGAGCCCAATAGAGACCAAGAAAGGCCAAGGAACCATGGCGATGGGTTTGGTGATGCTAAAAGCCTCAAAAGAATTAAAAGACACTATGTAGATGTACCTTGAGTCCATTGGATGAGGTTGGAGTGTTGTGATCCTTGCAGGAGTTGTTGGAGCCTAGGAGTGGTGTGTGGAGATTGAGGTGGCAACCTCAATAGGAGGATTTCATTGTCTAATACCAGTGGCTACACCTTGGAGGCAAGAAAAAGTAGCTCAAACCTTGGAGGTATCAATAGAAAAACCCCTACTAAGTGCCATTGGATGGGCTTGAGTAGTTGAAGGGTTGAGTAAGACAAATCAATCTAGAAGGTGAATTGGATCAAGCTCTAGGACTCTCTGCATCAGAAACTTAAGTAAAGTGTAATTATATCTAACATGAATAAATAATTACACCAACAAACTTCTTTCCCAAAAATAAATCTCTACCGGTAGTGTTATTCCAATCATCAACATCACCTACCCTATCAACATTAGTATAGGCACATAGTAGGACATCATCATTGTTCAGATACCACAAGCCATAGTCAACAGTCCCCTTTAAGTATCTGAAAACCGTCTTCTTCACAGTAGTAACATGAGTCTCTTTAGGATTATCTTGAAATCTAACACAAAGACAAACACAATGCATAATATCCAATCTACTCTGAGTTAAGTACAACAATCAACCAACCATAGATCTATACAAAGTCTTATTAACTTTTTGAGATTCATCATTCTTAGACAACTTGCATCCAGTCACCATAGGAGTTCCAATAGGTTTGGAATCATCTAACCCAAACTTCTTCAATAATTCCCTCACATACTTAGATTGAGAAATAAAAATGTGTTTGTCAATTTGTGTAATATGCAACCCTAAGAAGAATTTCATCCCATCTCAAATTCCTTTTGCATATCATCAGCAAACTTCATACTTAAATCATCATCTCCTCAAAAAATGATATCATCAACAAAGACTTCAACAATCAAAATGTTATTAGTGTCAACCTTAAAGTGTAGATTACTATCAATAGTACCTTTACAAAATCCCAACTCCAACAAATACTTATCCAATCTAGCATACCAGGCTCTAGGGGCTTTCTTAAGTCCATACAGTGCTTTCTTCAACTTGCATACCATATCTCCTTCATTTGATAAAGATAATCCATCTGGTTGCTCTATGTAGACTTCTTCAAGATTACCATTCAAAAAGGCTGACTTGACATCCATCTGATACACCTTAAAAATCTTGTAAGTAGCATATGCAAGCAGCAATCTAACATCTTCAATTCTATCTACCAGAGCAAAAGTCTCCTCGTGATCAATACCTTCCATCTGTGAACACCCTTTACATACCAATCTTGATTTGTTTCTAAGAACTTCAATAACTTTATTTAGTTTATTCTAGAACACCTAGTTATTACCAATCACATTTTTGTCTTTAGGTCTCAGATCAAGCTCTCAAGTGTTATTCTTCTCAATTTGATTCAACTCTTCTTCCATTGATTTTATCCAATTCTCATCTTTACATGCTTCTGCAACATATTTAGGTTCAATCTTTTAAATAAAGCATATCTCTTAAACAACAATCCTTGTCCTAGTCATCACACCTTTATTCTTATCACCAATAATTTGATTTTCTAAATGATTCAATCTTACATACCTCAAATTCTTTTGATTGTTCGGATTCTCAGGTTCTTGAACTTCTTCACTAGAAATATAAATATCTAGATTACCTATCTCTACCGGATCATTTTTCTTTAAGATTTCAGTTTGTATAGGCTTAGAAATAACATTTTCATCATCAAAATCATATCCACATTCTTTGATCTTCTTTCTAAGACATTCATCAATTTTCCCATTCACACTCTCTACTATCTTCTTCAATCTCTTGTTGTAACACTGATAGGCCTTTCTCTTAGTAGAATAACACAAAAAATATTCCTTCATCACATATTGCATCAAAGTTTCCTATATCCTCATCTCTTTTGATATAACATTTACTTCTGAAAACTCTGAAATATCTAATTGTAGGAACATGACCAAACCATAGCTCATAAGCAGCCTTACCAGAATCACCTTTTATATTCACCCGTTTGAATGTGTAAACAATAGTGCAGAAAACTTCTCTCCAAAAGGTTTGTGCTACATTTCCTTCTATTAGCATAGTCTTGGCAGCATCCAAAATGGTTTTGTTCTTCCTCTCAGATAATGTATCAAACTCTCCTGATGTAAATTCTCCTCCTCTGTCAGATCTCAGGCACTTCAACTCCAACCTTGTCTCAGTCTCCACCATAGCTTTGAATATCTTGAATTTCTCCAATGCTTATGATTTCTCTCTTAGAAAGGTAACCCACATCATCCTATAATAATCATAAATTAGCAACATGAAATATCTATTACCCTACATGCTTCTTACTCTTGTAGGACCACATAAGTTAGTATGCACTAGATCTAACAATCCACTAGATGAATACAATTTACTCTTGAATGTAGTTCTTGTTTTCTTTTCCAACTGACATTCCTTACATACTGGATTAGATGGCTTCACATTATTAGACAAATCTCTAACATCTTGAGTAGAAGTTATCCTTATCATCCAGTCAAAATTAACATGACACATCCTTCTATGTCACAACCAACTTTCATCAATCTGAGCAATCAAACAACTTTTTTCACTAGTATTCAAATGAAAGATATTACCTTTAGTTTTAGTTCCTGATACAATCTCTATACCAAAGACATTTAGGATCTTGCATTTTCCATTCTTAAATTTCAAATAATATCCCTTGTCATCCATCTATCCAACACTCAAAAGATTATGCTTGAAACCTTCAACATACAAGACATCACCAATATTATGCTTACCATTTAAAGATATAGAAAAACTACCATGAATCACACAAGATTTATCATCTCCAAATCTTACTATACCACCATTATACATTTCCATACTAAAAAAATTACTTTTATCACCTATCATATGATGTGAACAACCATTGCCAATCATCCATTCATATCTCTCTTCAATCTTACTGGCCAAAGCTTTCTCCTCAACAATGCAGCTTGTAGGATTTACTGGTACCGAATAATCTTCCTTGATAAAAACAAATACAAACTCATCTTTTAAATTCTTATTCTCCGATTCTTCATCTGTCACACCTTCATTAGCAGCATAATGACACCTCTTCTGATATTTGAACTTCCAGTTAGGCTTATAGAGCTTATAATTCTTTTCATGCTTCTCATATCTACATACTTATCAGATCTATCATGCTTACCATATCTAGACATTCTCTCAGGGCACCTAGAAGCAAAATGTCCTATTTTATTATAAGAGACATTTCAAAGGTAACTTTAAATCATACATACCAGCTCCCTTAGGCAATCTCCGAGCAATAAGAGCTTCAATATCATCCAATTCTCTTTCTTGCTCTTCCATATCTCTCTTCTCTCTTTCATATATGGATACCCAACATGAAATTTCTCCCAGATCATACTTCTAATTCCCAGATACAGAGGCTCTGAATGTAGTGTCAGATTTACCATGTGATTCTCCAAATTCATGAGCAACTCAAATGCAACAAGCTTTTCCAGCCAACATGTCTCTAGTCACAGTATTTACACTCCAGATTTCATCAATAGTGGCTACTTTATGTTTGTAAGCAGAAGGCAATTATCTCAACACTTTAGCAACAATCTCATCTTCTTCAAGAGCTCCACCGATACATCTGATGCTCATGACAAGCTCATTCAACTTAGCCATAAAGGATGTTATGTTTTCATCTTCTCCCATCTTCAATGCCTCATACTTCATTTTCAAACTCTACAACTTAACTACTTTGACTTGTGCATCTCCTTCATACAAGGTCTCTAACTTCTTCTAGATCTCATGAACAGTCTTCAAACCCATCACATTTGTCATCTCTGAATCAGTCAAGGCACTCAACAATGCTTCATTAGCTCTTATTGTTGGCTTGATGATGATTGTATAGAATTCATCATATGTTGTCATTGATGAAACACATACACACACATATGTTTATATTGTCTACCAGTGTAACTTCAAGTTTTTAACACTACAACCGGTATACTAAAGGTTTATTTTTAATCGATACTTGGCGACAACCAGTATATGAATGAAGATAAACACTTGGTTATAAATGTCTCAGCATCAACATGAAGATCCAACAGAGACTATCTCAGAAGTATCAAGGACAAGTGGTTTAACTCTAACCGGTATTTGGTGTTCCAACTAGTACTCGTAGATTTTGTGATGAGTTATTCCCACTGACAATTTTTGGCGGTATTTTTTTGATGAGTTACGATCACTTGACCAGATACACTACACCTAGGAAATTGTGTTATGATTTCTTGAGGCCAACATGAAATCTAAATGTCTATATATTGACATCACAATTAGTTATTTTAAATATGAGCGAAAGTGATATGTTATGTACGAAAAGACAAAAGTGTTAAGTTGCAGAGTATGATGAGAAGCAGTGTTGAATATGCTTAGAAGGACCCGATCAAGCAAGTATTGTGCTACTTAGATAGATTAAACCAATCCTGTTGTCTTCTAACAATTACAACAGAATTAAAATCCCCTAACCAGGTAAGCTCTAACAAGCTTCATTGTTCAAATCCTCTAATAGGGTGATCCATTAGTTTGGATTCAAAAATCCTCCACCGAGGTTACTCCTAATAGGCTACTACCTTTCACAGGGTATAAGCTTTTAATCAAGCTTCAAGATCTCTAACAAGATTCACTCCTAGGAGAGCACTTTGTAGACCTTAACTGGTTAGTTATCTATTACTGTAGAAAGTTAACTTGTGAGTTTCATCTCACCGTGGTTTTTACCTATTTGGGTTTTCCATGTATAAATACTTGTTATCATGGATTTTTTACTTATTGTGGATGGTTATATCATTTTGGTTTGCATGCATTTTATTTAAAATCTTTGTTAAGTTCATCTATCGGTTACTAATTGAAGTAGTATTATTTTTAGTGTCACCAATTCACCCCCCCACACCCCCCCCTCTCAGTGCTTTTCAAGTCCATCAATTGGTATCAAAGACTAACTTCTTTAAAGTCTAATTTCTTAGAAGGGAGCCTTGAAACCACCATGGGGGACATGAGCTACTTTGAGATGGCTAGAGAGCTTGAAGCTAGCAGAAATGAGCTTGAAAACATTAGGGTCAAACTGAAAGCTTCACAAGTCAAAAGGAGAGAGCTAACTAAACAACTGTTAGAAATATCTGATAATAGTTCTTCAGATGAGGCCAATATTGATTCTTTAGCCAAGGAGATTGAAAAGTTAAACGGTGAAAAGCTAAATCTGAGGAGAGAGCTAGAAGGTCTTACTATCTGCATGAGTCAAGAAATGGAAGCCAAAAGAGCAGCTGAAGATATTATCAAGGAAAGAGATCCTGAGATTGCCAAGATCAAGTGAGATAATGCTACCTTGCATGTGAATTTGAATGCTAAAAGAGAAGAAAAGAGGAACTTATAGCTAGATCTTGAACTAGCATCATCTCTAAGAGAGAACCTATCAAAACATAATGAAGATCTCACCAAACAGCTTACCGAAGCTAATGAGAGACTGAAAAAGTTCAACAAGAGTTCTACCTTGCTAGATGAACAAATCCAATCACAAAGGATGAAAGGTGATACCTCTGGACTTGGTTTTAACACATCTGAGAAAGGAGAATAATCTAGTACAAAGAGCAACACTCATAAGGTCAAAAATCCCACTGGTAAGAAGGTCTTCAAACCTGTTTGTTTTGTTTGCCATAAACCTAGCCACACTACAAATGTTTGTAGAGACAAACCTAACAAAAATGCAAGCTACAATACTAATGTTAAGTATGTGTCTAAGTAATTTGATGGTCATTGCTTCACATGCAAAATGTATGGACATAGATTAGTTGAATTCAGATATGGAGCAAATAATCCTGTGCCTCACATGCATCCAAGACCAAATGACAACTGGATGAGAAATTATGATAATCAGGAAAATATGAATTGGCAAAGACCCTACAACAACCAGTTTAGTCCATTTGAGATGGAAAAGGTGACAAATGTCATTTGCACTATCTATAACAACTTTGGTCATGTGGCTATGACATGTAGAAGATGAATTGGGAGAGGTAATGCAGGACCTTGGAGATCAACTGGCATGGCTTGCTATCATTTTCATAAACTGAGACATATAGAAAATTTTTGTAGATCCAAGAAGAGTAAACTAGTCAACCCTTCTGAAGATTAGAAAGGCAAGCAGAAGGTCAATATTGAAGAAACAAGAGAAGAAATGAATTGAATGTGGAAGAAGAAGAGTGATGATTCACCTGGAGCACAAATTGTTCCTTCACCCAGTACAGAGAACCCTACATTGATGAATTAAGCCTTTTTAATATGGCTAAGGGGATCTTAACGATAAATCCACCTTCGGACCCCTTGAAATGAATGAGTGATAAGAGAATTTGAATGCATGAAATTTTGATAACTTTTTGTCAATTGGTTATCAACCAATGTTTTCCTTGAGCGGTGAAATTAGGATTTGTAACCCTAACAGGCGAGCATTTAATGCAGTAGGTAAAAGGATAAAAGTTAGTTTTCACTTTGTTATTTTTACCCTAAGGCATTCGAGAAAATATTTTTGAGCGCTTGCAGAGCCTAGAAGAGTTTGTTAGCTAATTTCAGTTGAAGTTGCATTAAGATTTGTGTGTTCAAGCTGATTTGAAGGTTGGAGAGGATAGAACTAGTGTGCACTTGGGGCATTCAACTAGTAAATGTGGTAGTGTGTGCGAAATAAGGTATTTCTTGAAATTATTTCTGCAAAATCTAGTTTATCTGAAATGGCATCATCTTCAAAGTCAGTAGGGAAATTAATGATCACGTCTAAACCTATGGAGGCTGTAAAAGTAGATAAGATTGTGTCATATAATTTAGTATCACAAGTTCCTATTGGTGTCACATTCAAAGGAGATTTGTCTAGCTATATTGATTGCAAGATTGAAGATCTAGGATCACTGTCAATATATACTCAGTTGAAATCACTTTGTGATGAGAACGAGAAAATTCAAACAGAGTATAATAGGGTTTCTGAGAAAGGTTTTCACAATTCCACTTACTTTCTTGAAGATTTTGAAGAAGAGCCTATCAGAATTATCTTGAGTTGGGTTCATGGTGAGAACATGTACTTAGAAAGAACTCATACCATAACAAAGGAAGCCATTCATGTTGTAACTGGTTTTTACTCAACCAGTGAGGTACCTATGCTGAGTCGTATTTCAAAAGAGATAGTATACTCCCTAACTAGATCAATATCTAATAAATGAGCTTTTTCTGTCAACAATATCAGGGACCTAGTGGTGAAATTGGCAACTATGGTTATAGGCTACCGGGTATTTTATTCTAGTAGACTGAATAGTATTCCATCTGTAGCGGTGCATACTGCTTATAGGATGATAGTTGAAAATGCTAATTATGACCTATGTGAGGCCATAAGGAGCCAATTAATGTTAAATCTTCAGTCTATCAAGAAGGACAATAATCTAAAGTTTAAATATGGACAGTTATTGATCGGACTATTCTTTTATTTTTAGGATTTCCTACCAGGAATCGGAGATCTTGAATGGTCTAAGGATCTAGCAGTATCCACTCAGATCAAGAACAACATCAAGGCTATTAAGAATACTTTCTCTATGGCTATGAACAAATACTTCAATGAATTTGAAAAGAAGATGAGCATGAGAATGAGATTGCCTGAGGATGTGGTAAGACATTTTGCTAAAGACATTGTTTTCACAGTTACCACTGATTACTGTTTAATGCAGGAAATTGAGCCAAGAGAAGAAGAAATGGAAGATATGATTTATCAGGTGAACTATGAATTACTGATTGGTTATGCTAATAACCTATTAGTATCTCCAAAAGATAAAAATAAGGCAAAACTGGATATTGTTGTAGTTCAGGATACACAAGCTGAAACCAGTATTGCTCCTACCACAAGTGGGAAAGGCAAGAAAAAGAAAGCTGAGGAAGCACCTCCGATGATGACGAATACAAGGGTGACATAGAGTGTTCTAACCAAAAAGGAACCAGCACCTAAAGTTTATACAAAGAAGCAAAATATATCAAAGAAGAGAGGTCAAAAACTAATTCTCCAAGAAGAATCTGAGGGTACTGACACTAAGGAACACTAATATATTTGGCCTAAAATTTCGATGGAGGTTTCCGATGGAGAAGGTATATTGTGACCAAATTTGATTTTTTTTTTAATTGCCCGTATTCATCAAAATTTCGACGATAATTCAACATTTGGTTTTGACAGAGTAGGAATTGGCAATGAAATTTGTGTTTTTTTAGAAAAAGTGCCCGCGTTTGTCGAAATTCCAATGATCGCGAACATTACTTAAAAAAAAAGAAGACCAAGTCATTTGATAAACATTATTCCCACCTCTTCATCTCGTCGACCTCTGCCATCACAAAAAAATTGGGGGAGGGAAACAATTCTAGATTGGGGTGCCGCTAAGATCCGGTTGAAGAAAAAAGGTAGGGTAATCAACCAATTCATTCATAGGATATTTTCTTGAAGAAAAAATTGTTATGTTTGTGACAATGTGTTGAATTTGCTTGATGTAGTGATGAAATTGTTTGAATTTTTTTCATACAAACACTTCACATTAGCCACAGATGATAGTTAGGGGGTTTAGGCATAAATACACTACCATTCTAGTAGATGGAAGAAAAGACAAGCCCTCAAAGTTGATTAATAACAAAGCCTTTGTCGTATCCACAACAACCCTTGCGGCAACTATAGAACAGTTGAAGGATCATACACTCTTTGTGAAGTGTGGTGGAGGTTTCCCCAATAAGACACTCATGAAGTGGTGGATTAACAACTTTGAGGGAGTGTAAGTATTAGAACCCTCCTGAATGAATTAATTCTAGTTGAATGCATTGGTTCTTCTCTAAAGATTTTTTTGTAATATGGGAGTCTACTCTTCTTTGAGGGTTTAAGCTTAAATTGCATAGATTGGGTCCCCAATTTCTCCAATTAGGAACCCTTTATGTGGATTAGTCTTGCCAAAATTCTTGTGAAATATTGGAACATATAAGTCCTAATTAAAATAGGAGATTCCCTTGGCTACTTTGTGGGGATAGATAAAGATTTTGTTAATGGTAGGCAATGCTCAATGACTAAATTAGTCAGTGAGTTTGATTTGAATGTTGGGATCATGGAGGAATTGGAAATTATATTTAAGAATGTGAAATGGTTTTAGAAGGTTGTTGTAGAAAGGGGTTGGTTTGAAGAATGGTGCCTCCCAAAGAATAGCTTTGAAGCTAGATGCTCATTAGGAGAACCAAAAGAGTCATAGGTAGGGAGAAAAGCATTTGTAGTGCCCATAGATTAGAATAACCATAATTAAATCTTGAACATCCTCAAGGAGATAGAGGTTGGCTATGCCAAAGAAGAATAAGGGGAAAGGAAAGAGCATTGTGATAGAGGAAGAAAACATGGAGGTTACTTTCCCACATCATACCAACAATCTCCCAAAAAGAGATCATAAATAGAAATCAAAATACAGATACAGAGAGTAATAATCTCTCCCAAATAACAATCTCTCCCCCTGGAAGCAATATGTGTTTTCCTTGTGTTTTTCCATACCAATCTCTCCCCCTTTGACATCAAATGCCAAAGTAAAAAAAATACCAACCAATTCAGTATACCAACTACTCCCCTTGAGAAGTAGCTTCCTCATCAAAGCTGAAGTAAAAGATTTCTCTGTTAATTCTGTTGGTTGATGACAAACATCAACTTCCTAAGTCTCTATCGGTGGGGGTATGACCCCAAGCTGGTCTCTGAGATATTCAAAAGTCTCCTTAGGCAGAGGTTTAGTGAAGATATCTACAATCTGCTCTTTAGTATTCACATAAACCAGTTTTATTTCCTTTGCTTCAACATTTTCCCTTAGAAAATTTAGTTTGATGGAAACATGTTTGGTTTTAGAATGTAGTACCAGATTCTTAGATATATCAATTACTACAGTATTATCACAATAGATAGTTATAGGTTCCTTGCATTTTACCTTTATGTCTTTCAACATTTGCTTAAGCCATAGTACCCGTGTACAGTTAGTTGCTGCCGCAACATATTCTGATTTTGCTATTGATAAAGATGTACAACTTTGTTTCTTACTCAACCAAGAAACTAGTCTGCTTCCAAGAAAGAATGCTCCACTAGTGGTGCTTTTTCTATCATCCACATCTCCTGCCCAATTTGCATGTGTATGCACATAATTCAAAGTTTTCATCTCTAGGATACCATAATCCAAGATTTATAGTGCCTTGTAAGTACTGGAAAATCCTTTTTACTGTCGATTCATGATTTTCTCTGGGATTACTCTGAAATCTTGAAACAATACATACTGTATTCATGATATCAAGTCCAGTTTGTGTCAAATACAGTAAACCTCCTATCATAGATTTGTATCTAGTTGGATTAATAGGTGTAGATTCATCCCTTAGTGATAGTTTGTCATTTGTAGTCATAGGTGTGCTTACCGGTTTAGAGTTCTCCATCCCAAATTTCTTTAGTAACTCCTTTAAGTATTTGGATTGACTCAAGAATATACCTTTATTAGTCTGTGAAATCTGCAATCCTAAAAAGAATTGTATTTCTCCAATCATAGACATTTCAAATTCTTGTTGCATTTCAATAGAAATTTTTTTACATAATCCATCTTCTCCTCCAAAGATTATATCATCAACAAAAACTTATATAACCAAGATGTCATCATTAGTCACTTTATAATATAAGTTGATGTCTGCATTACCTTTAGAAAAACCAATTTTTAAAAGATACTTATCCAATCTTGCATACCAAGCTCTTCAAGCTTGCTTCAACCCATACACTACTTTCCTTAACCTACAAACCATATCTTTGTTTTCTGTCAAAGAAAATCCATTAGGTTGTTCAATGTAAACTTCTTCTTCAAGATCTCCATTCAAAAATGCACATTTAATATCCATTTGATATACTTTGTAGTTCTTGTGTGCTGCAAAAGCCAAAAATAATCTGACTGTCTCAATTCTGGCTACCGGTGCAAATGTCTCATTGTAATCAATTCCTTCTTTCTAAGAATATCCCTTACACACTAGTCTTTCTTTATTTCTGTTAACCTTACCATCTTCATTAAGTTTGTTTCTGAATACCCATTTGGCTCCAATTACATTTTAATCTTTAGGCCGGGGAACTAATGTCCAAGTGTTATTCTTCTCAATTTGTTCTAATTCTTCTTCCATAGCTTTAATCCAATATTTATCTTCACATGCCTCATTAACTGATGATGGTTCAATTTGAGAAATAAGACATACCTCTTCATTTTCCAATCTTCCCCTATTCATAACTCCTTTATACTTGTTTCCAATTATCTAATCTTCAGAATGATTCAGTCTTATATACCGGGGTGTCTTTGTTTGTTGTTGTTCCTTAGTTACTGTGGAATTTTTAGATGATATCGGTGTAACTGGATCTTCATTCTGTACCGGTGGATTCAGTGTAGGTTCATTTGTTATAATTTTTGTTGTTGGTTCAGAATCTATATACCTTGAGGTTCCTCTGAATTGTTCATCAATCTTCACATTTGTACTTTCAACAATTTTCTACAATCTTTTGTTAAAACATCTATATGCCTTACTCTTAGATGAATAACCAAGAAATATTCCTTCATCACTTCTAGGATCAAAGTTCCCAATGTACTCATCTTTTCTAATATAGCATTTACTTCCAAAAAATCTGAAATATTTAAGAGTAGGAGTAATACCAAACCATAGTTCATGAGGGGTCTTACCAGTTTCACCTTTGATGTGAACTTTGTTGAATGTATAGACCGTTGTATTTACTGCCTCTCTGCAATATACATGTGGTAGGTTTACTTTTGATAACATACTTCTTGTTGCATCCAAGATAGTTCTATTTTTCCTTTCAACAACTCCATTTTGTTGTGGTGTCTGAGGTGCTGATAGTTGTCTTCTGATTCCAATTACTTCACATAATGCATTAAATTCCTTAGATGTAAATTCTCCTCCTTGATCTGATCTTAGACATTTGATTTTCTTACCAGTTTCATTTTCTACCATTGCTTTGAAGAGTTTGAACTTTCCAAGTGCTTCTTATTTTTCTCTAAGAAAAGTAACCCAACACATTCTAGAATAGTCATCAATGATTAGCATGAAATATCTATCACCTTGTAATCTTTTAGTTCTAGCCGGACCACATAAATCAGTATGAATTAAATCAAGAGCATTATTGGATTTTTTTGGAATACTTTTAAAGCTAGCTCTAACTTGTTTTCCAAATTGACATTCCTTACATACTATATTGTGAGGTTTGACAATTTCAGGTAAATCTCTAACTGCCTTAGTAGTACTGATTTTCACCATGCAATCAAAGTTTACATGACAGAGTCTCTTATGCCATAGCCAACTTTCATCAATATGTGCAATCAAGCATGTCTTTTCACTATTATTCAAATGAAAGATATTACCTCTAGTCTGGTTACTGGTTGCAATTTCCAAACCAGTTCTATTCATGATTTTTCATTCTCTATTTTTGTATTGTAACTAAGATCCTTTCTCAACTAATTGACCAACACTCAAAAGATTATGCTTTAAACCTTCAACATAGTAAACATTATCAGTGTTATGCTTACCATCAAGAGATATTGTACCCTTAGCTTTGATCAAACAAGCTTTGTCATCTTTAAATCTCACTAAGCCTCCATTGTATTCTTGAAAGTTCAAGAATTTACCTTTATCTCTTGTCATATGATGTGAGCATCCTTAATCAATGATCCACTCATCCTTTACTTCAATTTTAGCTGCCAAGGCCTGCTCTACCGGTTGGACTATAGGTGTTGGTTGATCTTCTGTTATAGGAACAAAAACCCATCCATTGTCTATCGGATCCTCATCAGAATCATCAGTCACTCCTTCATCAACAAGATAACAAGATTTGTCTTTATTCGTCTGAAATTTGTATCTCTGATATTCAGGGTTAGGCTTGTATGTTCTTCTAGCTTCTTCTCTTAGTCTAGCATGTCTATTAGGGCATCTTGAGGCCATATGACCAATCTTATTATAGTTAAAACATTTAAAGGGTGTTTTACCTTCATACTTACTACCAACTAGACCTTTAGGCATTTTCCTTGCAAATAGTGCTTCAAGTTCTTCAAGTTCTTCATTTTCTTTCCTACTTTCTTCAAGTTTCTTGCATAAAAGGCTTTCCAATCAGATTTGTCAAATGATGATACAGATGATGTTGATGCTTTAAAGGCTAAATCTATCTTTATAGTAGCAACAGGACCAAATTCCTCAATTTCAAAGGTTGAAAGTTTTCCAATCAATGTATCTCTAGTTACTGATGTGTTAGGCATTGTTCTTTATTCATTTATAGCAGTAACCTTAATTTTATATGTCGGTGGCAATCCTCTTAAAATTTTTGAAACAATTTCATCCTCACTTAAGGTTCCTCCACAATATTTAATACCTAAAACAATTTCATTAACTCTTTCCATAAAATCAGAAATTCCATTTTCAGATTTTCATACCTGACACGGAAGCTTTCAAGTTTAGCAATTTTGACTATGGAATCTCCTTCATTCAGTGTTTCTAGATTATCCCAAATAGCTTTAGCAGTAGACCTATCTGATAGTCCCATGATTTGTTGATCTATTAATGCGCTCAAAAGTGCTTCTCTTGCTTTGCAATCATTTTACTCATCTTTAGTCAAGTTAGGAGGATTAGGCTGACTTTGAGTAGGAGTAGTATAGCCATTCTTTGTAACATCCTAGATGTCTTTTCCAATGCAATTTATATGTGTCTCCATTTTGATCTTCCATATGCCATAGTTGGTTCCATCAAGTATAGGACTGTCCTTCCTGAAATAGTTAGTAGACATTGGATCTCCTCAAGCTGTTAAACTTCTGCAAAAGAGGACTAGGCTCTGATACCAATTGTTAGGTCCCAAAGACAACTGAGAGGGGGGGGGATGAATCAGTTGTCTAATAAATTTAAACCAAAAACAACTTAATCAACTTTCTGCTTAATACCGATGAAACAGTCTTTTATACCGGTGGATAGTTTTATCAGATAATTGTAATACTGGTAAATATTAATGCATGAAACAAAAAGACAAAGTCATCCACAACACATAACACCAATATTTGTACATGGAAACCCTGTAAGGGGAAAATCCACAGTGGGAAACCTTACCCACAATCAGATGATACTATTGCAGATAGTAAGTGTATACAAATGGGGTCTACACATGCAGAAAGGTAAAGCGCCTAAAGTTCACTGCTCAAACACAAAATAGGAGTCACACTGACTACACTTGGATGGTTAAATCCAATAAGGATGTACTGCTCAAAATAGCATCTTCATATGCTGGATTTAGTACCGATGTAGTTTTGATATGCTTTCACAAAACCTTCCTTCACCTTCAAATGATGTCTATGTGTATATCTCTTCTTATTCTCGCATATACCTTCACATAAATCTTCTTCGCATTCTCTTCTTGATCTTACAAATAAGATCTTACATTTATATCATAACCTAAGACCAATTTTAGTAGGTTGGCTCTACAAGATATTACAATAAAATCATTTTACAAATAAATTAATGCCCAATGCAATAACTGATTCAACATGTCAGCTTAATGCATTTACAACAACAATTAGTCATCTCCATAGCGTGCCATGCTGATCTGGAAAAGATAAACCTGCCGGTGTAGAACCTGGACCTATTTTCCGATAACAACAAATATGCAAATATGAATATACCAATAAATAAAATTCCAAGACATGGTGTCCACATAATGTCTTCTACATAACCAAGTGTTTTCCATTCCCTTTCAAGTGTCGGTGATCATTATATCCTGTCGGTGTTCCAAATACTGATGATTGTGCATAAGTCACTTGCTTGCCGATGAATGTTGTTGATTCTCCAAAGTGCCAAAGTTGATAAGTGTTTAGTAGGTGTTGACATCAATGGAAAAACCATACCAAAATACCAACACAGTAAAGCCTACAAATGCTACAACAAGAGATTGATAAGGGTGGTTGAGAGTGTAAATATGAGAATAGATGAAGACACACATAGAGGAAAATCTGCACCAGCACCTTACATTGATGAATCAGGTATTGAATATGAAGAATAATATGACAATGGACTAGTAGAAGATGCACCAAACAAGATCCCCAACTGGTATGTGTAGAAGAATCATCCAAAAGAACAGATCATAGGAGATAGGAATGAAGGTGTGCAGACCAGAAGGAGATTAGCCAGGGAAAGTGAGCAGGTAAATTTCTACCTCATGACTGAAGTAGAGCCCAAACTTTTTGATGATGTTATCAAAAGTGAGAAGTGGGTAGATGCCATGGATGAAGAATTGAGACAAATTAAGAAAAAACAAACTTGGGAACTTGTTCCTAGACTAGCAAACAAGAATGTCATAGGTACCAAATAGGTCTACCAGAACAAGATGAGTGAAGAAGGTAAGATAGTCCGGTATAAAGCAAGGTTAGTTTGCAAAGGGTATGCTCAAGTGGAAGGTATTGATTTTGAAGAAACCTTTGCACTAGTTGCTAGATTAGAGGCAATACGAATGTTTTTAGCCTTCTTAGCCTATAAGGGATATAAAGTGTATCAGATGGATGTAAAATTTTATTTTCTCAAAGGTAATCTTGAAGAAGAGGTATATATGGAACAGCTCGAAGGGTACTTATTGCATGAAGATGAGAGTTTTGTATGCCAGATGAAGAAAGCCCTATATGGTTTGAAGCAGGCTCCCCAAGCATGGTATTCCTGATTAGACAAATACTTGAAGGAGCAAGGATTCCAGAAAGGGAATGCAAACAACAACTTGTATGTCAAGGTAAATGGAGACCACATGATTATAGTTGTTGTATATGTGGATGCTATTATCTTTGGTCGAGACAAGGACATCATGTGCATAGAGAAAGGAATCTTCATCTCCCAAATCAAGTATGCTAAAGACATGCTAAAAAAATTTCAAATGGAGGAGAGAAAACTAGTAAGTACTCCCATGGTAACTGGTTGTAAGTTGAACAAACTAGATGAGTCGTCAGAAGTTGAGAATACACTATATAGGTCTATGATTGGTAGTCTGTTATATCTAAAAACATCTAGACTAGATATTGTACAAGTTATTTTTATGGTAGAAAGATTCCAAGCTACTCCTAGATAGTCTCACCTACATGCAGTTAGAAGAATCTTCAGGTATCTGCAAGGAACTATCAGCTATGGTTTGTGGTATCCAAAGAAAGGAGACTTCTCTTTGCAGGATTATACTGATGCAGATTGGGCAACAAGTATTGATGACCAGAAAAGTACAAGTGGAGGTGCTTTCTACTTAAGAGACCAGTTAGTATCATGGCATAGTAAGAAGAAAGATTCAGTGTCATTATCTACTGCTAAGGCAAAGTATATAGAAGCTTCTACATGTTGTTCACAAGTCTTATGGATGAAGTAGACACTGAAAGACATATAAGTGGATATACCGAAACCTATTCCAATCTAGTGTGATAACTCAAGTGCAATCAACATCTCCAAGAATCCATTAATGCACTCAAGAACAAAACACATTGCAATCAGGTATCACTTCTTGAGGAAGAAGGTAGTAGACAAGGAGGTCATAGTAGAATATGTTCCAACTGATGAGTAGATAGATGACATATTTACCAAGCCACTTCCTTTGGGCCCATTTGAGTACCTAAGATAGAAGATGGGAGTTGTCCCACCATCTGGCAACACTTAAATGCATAAGAGGATGCATGATTCAGGGGGATTCATCCATTGTTACTCTCTTATGACTCTTGAATCATGAAGCATGGATACAAGAGGAGAGTCTATCTTAATCGGATGAAGTCAAGGGAGAGATTATTAGTGTAAGACTAAGGTTCCCTTTGCCATTGTTGTCGAAGGGGGAGTGAAACTCAAAAAGACAATATCGACATCAATGCCAAAGGGGGAGATTGTTGGCATTGAGTTGTCATTGATGTCAACTGGTATTGAAGGAAGGATACTAGTAGAAGTATGTCAAAACTGGTATGAAGAAGAATGAACCGACATAAGGAAGATTAACATGAAGGCTTATCAACCAGTATGGTGGAAGACAAGTAGTTATTGAGACTATCAGTGACTTCACCAGTATGAGGTGAGATGCATGTCTGTGTTAGCATATTGAGTGATAATTGGTAGATCATAAACCAGTTTGGAGGCTCGCTACATGTTTATGATGAAGAGGAAGAATGTTAAAATGATCACAAACCACTGGAGGTGAAGATGTGCACTACCAGTTAGCAAGACGAGAAGGTCTCACTAGTAAATTTTTGTTCTGGTATGAGTCTGGTAAATGTTCAAGTATAAACCAATCTTGTGTCGGTGAACTAATTGTATGACTGATGTGATGCCATGTGGAGCTAAGGTGGCAAGTATGTAGAGGTTGGTGAATTTTCCATCGACATGGTTGTTGAAACAGCTAGTCGACATTAATGAAACAATCACAAATCACGGGATAATAGATTGATGCAGACCGAGAAAGAAGGAGCAAGAAAGAAGTATCAGGGAGTTGTTGGCACCTAGATCTAAGCAAATAAATCAGACTGCAAGAGGATCTCGAGAAGGAAACAACTGGGTCATAAATAAGTCGATAGATTTCAAGGGCGGTGATCATGGTCAGGATTGCTATCTTTAGAAAATATGCATTGGATAATGGAAAATGCATACAGATGCATTCCTCAAGTATAGGTGGTTGATCCAAGGTAGATTGGATCAGATCTTATGTAGATTTAGTCAGGAGAAGGAAACCCTAACCGCCCTTAGTTTGAATTGATTCTTGGCAAGAAAGCTCAAGTTTAAATACAATTACTTGAGATTGTGATTGTTGTTTCTGCAAAGTAAAGGCAAGTGTGAAATCATTTTCTAAGATACGAAGAGATAAACACTTGATGTGTTTATGAGTGAAGACTAGACCGGTAAGGAGAAGCAGGGTAAACCAGTGTAAGGAACAAACAAGTGGAGTGTGCATTGAACACAAAGGTGACAAACTAGCAAAATTTTTACCTGATAAAGAGTGATCAAGTGTGAGTTGAAGAGAAAAGATACAGTGAGAGGGGACTCAAAAATGTTATCAACAAATCAAAGTTGCAGAGTGGGTGGAGAGAATACAGACTGGTAAGGTTGAAACTGGTAGAGAAGAATATTGTAAGGTTGCAAAACTTCATTTGCAATAGTGATTTCATTTGTATAACAGAGTTATATTGTTTTCACAAAGTTGGATCTTAGTGCAGGGGTTGTAGCCTATAAATTATGCAGGGATCGGTTCTCCTTTGAGTTGGTGCTCATAAATTAGGGGTTGGTGTCCTAAATATTGTAATTAGAAATTCATTGTGAGGCTGGATTGGAGAAGAAGATTGCCAACAGCTATTCTCGTCTATGTTTTTCCCACATTGGGTTTTCCTCGTATATATCTGGTGTTGTGTGATGTTTTCTTATGCATGTGTTATGTTAATGTTTTAGCAATTTCTTTCACACACCCTACCTGCACTATTTGAGCTATTGGTTAACACTCAGTTTTTTTTATATATTACCGGTATCTCCCTGTTGAAGAAAAAAGTGTTTAGATAATTGATTCACCCTCCTCTCAGTGATCCATTGTGTCCAACAAAGATAAGCTCCACTTACCAGTGGGAGTGGATCCTTGTCATCTGCATCCTACAATGCACTCATGTGGCTTCCCTGTATGTGTAGCATATCTTCAAATAGGCACATGTGATCCGGTTGGGCACACTCACTATCGGTCTTCTCTTCAGATGGTGACTACATCTTTATCTAGTGAGATTCCTATTGTTTAGCATCCACACAACATAACGGTGACTTGCACATCCTTCTCCTCCCATGTTGACATGATTTAGGTAGCATTCTGCCTCTTCATCATAATCAACATCCAAGCATCTTTCTCACCCTACTTGTGAACTGGTCATAGGCTTGTTAGTTGGCATCTACTCATTATCAACAAATCACTTACCAGTTGACATCCTTTCCTTATCGGTGACTTGCAATACTAGGTGACCTCAAAGATATCACATCTGGTATGTATCAATGACAGTGTTGCACATACATCTCTTATACCAGTAGCCATCCTATAATGGTTGACATCAATGACAACAACAAGATTGGACACATAGCTAAGTTATGTAGAAGAAAAGATCCACTAGTTAACAATGATGGATCAAATGATAAAGGGAAAGAAAAGGTTAATGAAATCCGACAAGATCATATCAAGAAATGGGTCAGGATGTTAGATGATAAATCAGTAGATGAGACTACTCCAATTACTTAAGTGATAGAGGAGATTGCTCCTACACCGGTTGGAAGCTCATCTAATAATGGAGGCAAATGCCTTAGGGGTAGGAAAAATTCATGAAAATATTGCTTAAGCCTCAAGAAGGAGTTCTAGAAGATGTTCTAGACATTGGAAAAATTTAATCCCATATGGAGATGTTCAATCGATATCTGGTATGTTCCACCAGAAATCATTCATATCAATGACAAAGTAGGGTTTCTTGAAGGTTAAAAGGTTGAATCCACTTCATTTTTTATCACCTTTCATTCAAAGTGATTGAGAGAGATATAAAGCGAGTCTAAGGTGATTCAGTGTGATCAGATATCTTCTTCACTGATTCCACTAACAATTGGAAGAGTTCTCTAGGGTTTCACCAACAACCATTTCTTAGGTACTTATCGAAATCATCTTTCATCATTGAAGTGGGATCATCCTCTACACCCACTTTCATTGTAAATCCTATTATTGACAAGGTTAAGGATAGTCCTAGGCCATTTTTCAAGCAATGTCTGCATATTGCCACCTTGGATGATTCGGTTGGTGCATTTTCCCATGCTCTAGAAGAAGTTGTCTATGTGGAAGACGTCAGAGCATACATTCACTACCACATTGAGGATCTGGGTACTAGTGACATCAAGAGCATGTATATAAGTGAGTTGATGGGAGACTCCGGAAAGATCAAGCCTGAGTATAAGCACATTGAGGATCTAGGGTTTACTAGCATTCTGGATATCCCTAAATTCGAAGATGAGATTATTAGATATGTATTGAGCAGAGTCCATGGAGAGGTCATTAGGTTGGACATACCTTATAAGATCATGAAGGAGGCCATTAGTGCCATCACCGGTTTGTCACAGATTGGTCAGTGTTCGAAGAAAAAGATTTCAAATGATCAGGTTGACAAACTCACCGATGCAACTTTAGACCGATGATCAATGAGGGTCACTACCATCACTGATAGAGACATCAAATTTGACAGCATGATCATTCAGTATAAGGTAACTCTATCCAATTGTCTTAATTTTGTTTCTAGATCCTGCATATATGCCACACATAAGATTATGAGGGAAAATGAGAAGATGGATCTCTGTGGACGAATGTTAGTTTGAGTTGTTAGTTAATATTGGAGAGATCAAAGGAGAGAAAAAGGGGACATTCTAGTATGGGAATCTTATTGTCTTCTTGATGCTATTTTTCTTTAATGAAACTCCTAGTTTTGGGAAGAGATAGTGGCCATTTGATGTCCCAGTTAGAAGACAACTGAAGCAATCTATTGCTAGTTTGGGTAGTCAGCGAGATGATAAGGTTTGGGATTATTTCAAGGCATTTCAAAAGGAAATGAAATCTAGAGAGAGGGTTCCTAAACAAATTGTTGAGAAATACTCAACCAAGATCTTCTTTATGCTGAAAAAGGATGAAACCTTAATGGAAACAATCAAACCCCAGAAGAGATGAGATATGAGGTTGATGTTGAGATTCTAGATGCTTATGCCAAAATGTTAATTGATGCTCCTATTGATGAGACTGAAAAACCCTTTGGTACTGCAAAATAGAAGAATCAAGAGGTTCAAATTGAATTGAATTGAAAGAAGAGGGAGAAACAACAAGGCAAGGCGAAAAAATTTGTTGAACAAGTATCTCAGGACATCAAGGCCTTAATGGATGTTCTTCTGGAAAAAGGAAGGAAGAGGAAAGAGCTTGAAATCTTCATTGAGCCTATTCCATCAGACTATAGAACTGAAGATGACACACCTTTAGCATTTAAGAGGGTATTGAGGAAGAAAGGTGAGGAGTCTAACGAGGAAGCAAGGAAGAAACTAGTAAGGAAGGTCACAATCAAGGTATCAACAAGAAAACCTAAAAAGAAAAGAGATCCAAAGGAAACACCTTTTGCACCATTCGGTACTGGCAGAAGAAAGAAGATGGATGACACAAACCTTGCTATTGTATTCAATAATGTAACTATAATCCCACCCAAGACTTGTTAAAAATTATTAGATGAAATCAATAAGGATGGTATGTCAAAAAATGTACAATTCTATTATGAGCACTTAGATGATGATGAGTAGAGAGAAATTGAGGAAGCAGTTTTTTTGTATCTAGATATATTTAAGAAAGATTTGTTAGAAATTCATAAGAAAATACCAACACAACTATATGACAACCAAGATGCTAGGATATTATCAGCTATGGAGGAGGATAAGTGCATAAAAATTCAAGAATTATTAACTACTTGTGGATCTATTACTCTAAATGAGTTGGATATGACACTTGAAGTTATAGGCAAAACAATCTTTTGAAGCAAGAAAAAGATAGTCAGTCTTATGTCAGGTAGGGTTAATGAAATAATCACTGAAACCCACAAGGCATGGGTTCAATTCTTTATTGACAACCCTAGTTTCTATACTTCACTGAAAGGTAAAACAGACACTATAGACATCTCGGTTGAAGGGAAAGCAAAGGTATAGTAGGTACCCCACCTACAATTTTGAAAGATAGTAAGGCATTGGATGTAGAGCCCCCAGTAGAATCTAATGTATAGGACATAGAAGTGATACCGACAAATATAGAGATGCCGACATATTCACAAAGTGTACAAGTTGCAATTGCTGAGGACAATAGTCCTCTGGATCAGAATGTACAGGTTAAGGACACAATTCATAAAGAGGAATCGATAGTAACTGATACTGAACCAAGTGGTGAAGCCACCAATGCAAAAGAGGATTTTATTAAAGTTAATAAACCATCAAAGGAGAAGGGAGAGGAATTTGGTAGGGAGCACATAATTGTTGTCAATTGACACCTCCTAAGTAGAGTAGAAGAGCATAACTGAGTTCAGTTCTACTAAGATCATGATGATGGTTGCTCAGAAGATGATGAAGGAAGCATCAGTGGACAAAGGAATTATCAATCAGTCAATTCCAATTTTGCATAGACCTATCCCGGAGTGCCATTTTGACAAAGGAGCAAACCCATCCAGCAAGCTCAAAATAATTACTGAGAATATTTCTAAGGATTTTCAATCACTGCAACATATATCTAACAAATAGGCATTGGAGAGACTCACACAAGCTAAGAGAGCTACTTTTGATCAAATGATTGAATCAGAGAAGAAAGAGGTTTCTAGTAAACTGAAGTTTATTAATAATTCTTTAAGGCAATGTACTAATATATACAGAGTGTGTTATAATAGTGGATTACTTACTGTAGATATAGATAAAAGGATTAAGGATTCTCTGGAGAAAATTGTAGGTATAGTCAATTATTTTGATGACTCCAATTATTTGACTACATCTATTGATGGACAAATTTTGGTATTAGAAGCTCAAGTTTTAGCTCTTGAAAGGGAAAAATACAAAATTATTAGGAGAGCTAAAGGGCTCAGAGGATTTGTGAGTCCTCGGTTGGACTCCTTGAGTGTACATAAGAAGGAATGCATTGATATGGTTGGTAAGCCCATACCGAAAAAGCTTAAAGAGAAATATTCCTATGCTCATATGGTTAATGGACTTGTATCAATATCCGGCACATTCAAATTTGATTGGAACACTTCTATAGAGATTTTGGAGAAAGCCTATCTAGAAATTTTTAAGTATATTTAGCTCTGGTAAGATGTTTTGGGACATATTCTTTGTACAAACTTTCATTCTTCATCCCAGTTTTTGGTATTTTTTTGGAATTGATGTCAAAGGGGGAGGTATATGTGAAAAATATATTCATGACATGAGGAGATATGGAGTATTTGTACTAATCATGATCATAGATGAATATTCAACTTAGTGGGAGCAGTCTTAGGGTGAAACCGACAGATGGAAATCATTATCATTTTTCACATGAGTGTTGCCATCAATACCAAAGGGGGATATTGTTGGCAATTGACACTCATTTGATTGGTTTCATATGTTTTTATTGATGGCAACATGTTCCGACTTCATAGGAAGGATTCTATGGGTACCGGCATTGAAGGCCAACATGACTTGCAAATAGGATACCTATATAGGAGGCCAACATCATTGGGAGATCCAAAAATTGGAAATTCATTTTGATATTTATGTATATATGTAATGAGTCGACATGTATATTCATTTTAGAATTATATGTGTAAGTCGACATGACTCATGAAGAATTGTAAGGGTATATAGGTCACTTGATTAAATCATTTTGTGATATGATGTTATGATATTAGAGATATGATTATAATTGAGGATGTTGTAATGCGAAGTTTATTCTAGTAAGGGTTTAGGGTTTCAAAACTGGAACAGTCGGAGGTTGAACCGAAACTCAATCAGACATAGCAGATGCATTAAATGAGTTCAGTTTTATGTTTTCTTATTCAAAGTGATTATAGTCAGTGAGACTCCTTTGTGTTGAGCAGTGTGTTCTAGGTTGTAAGCCTTCCTACATGTGCAAGCCCCCATATTATGTAATATCTTTTCATATGGCTAGTGAATTGATATTGTGGGTCACAAATCCCATCGTGGTTTTCCCTCTTTGAGGTTTTCCATGTATAATTATTTGTGTTTATTCATTTGTGTGATTGGCTTATTGATTGCTTTACTTCTTTTAGTTTTATATGTATCATTTTACCGGTTGGTGAATGCATGTTATAATAAGGTTAAAATTGAATATTCTGGTGGAACACTAATTCACCCCCCCCTTCTCAGTGTTCTTGGATTCCAACAGTCTTCTAATTATTCTCATTTTTAGTTTCCTACACCTCTCCACTAGAATTAGCAACATCCAAATTAATAGTGTCTATCGGATCATTCTGCTTCAGTTTGAATAGGATTTAGAAAAATGTGTTGACCATCATCATATCTGTAAGCTCTAATATATTTTTCAAAGTTCTCATCAACCTTCACATTTTTACTTTCCACTATCTTTCCTAGTCTCTTATTGTAGCACCGGTAGGATTTTCTCTTTGTTGAATGTCCCACGAAAATTCCTTCATCACTTCTAGCATCAAACTTCCTATATCCTCATCTCTCCTAATATAACACTTGCTACCAAAAATTCTGAAATATCTCACATTAGGAACATGACCAAATCATATCTCATAAGGATTCTTATCGGTATTATCTTTTATATGGACTTGATTGAATGTGTAACAAAAATGCTAATAGATTCCTATGTTTTGCTTGACGGAACCCGGGAGGAAATGGAGGGAACAATGCAAGCAGGGGGAAATTTGAAAACTAGAGGGAACAACGAGAATGGATCCTCTAGTTCTGATTCCACTACAGCTCAAGGACAAGCAATAGATGATGAGGATGGGAGACAGGATGGGGACCCACGGCTACGGGACCCACCTCCTAACCACAAAAAGATGATAGATTCCTAAGAATCGAACCCCAAGGCGGTGAAAGTTGACTCAGAAAAGATCAAGGAGGTGCAAGCTTCCAAACCCTGGAGTAGTCTTTTTGCAAGGAAAGCAACTGGAAAACCAACTGGTAAATCATCTTTCCCCTTTGTGAAAAATATATTTGATATTAAAATGGGTAAACTTGCTATTGAGGTTCTTGATTTGGTTATCAATTATAGTATCTCTTTAATGGCTTTCTCTCTGGTGGGGAAGTTTGTTGGACCACAACCCAATATTGAGGATGTTAGGTCTTTTGTTAAGAGAAAATGGAGAATGAAAAGTCAGGTTGATGTCTCAGCCTTGTCTAGAGGAACTTTTATTTTCTCATTCTCTCATGGGGAAGATATGGAAGCAGCATTAAGCAGTGGCCCCTGGATGTTTGGTAGATCTTCTTTATCTATCAGAAAATGGTCTCCTAACATGGAACTCAATGACTCTTTCTTTGAATCTGCTCCGGTCTAGGTAAGGCTACCAAGACTGCCAATGGAATTTTGGGTGGAGGATGTTTTCTCAGGAATTGCTAATTCCTTTGGGGAGCTTGTTGCGATAGATTCAATGACTGCAGCTCACAAAAGATTGGTTTATGCATGCATTTGTGTCAATATTTCACAGAAGATGGACCTTCCTAGCACTATTGATATAAGTTCCAAACTTGGATTATGAGAATAGATAATAGAGTTTGAATCACTCCCCTTTGTTTGCTTTTCTTGTAAAAAAGTTGGTCGCTAGGCTAAGGCTTGCCCCATCAACCCTAAAAAACCTATGATAATAAACACCCACAAACAGGTTTGGAAAGAAAAGAATAATAATAAAGAAGGTAACAAATTGGAAGGAAAAAGTGGAAGTTCTATTAATATACCAAAACCATCAGAAGGAGATAGAAATGACCCTCCTAAGAATCCCCCTTTGAAGCAGAATAAAAAGAATGAAATCAGGGAGTTTGAGATCAAAACAGTCAATACTTTTGAGGCTCTATAGACACAAGAGAAGGAGAATGATATCAGTGAAGAGACACTTGAAGATGGTGAGATTGAGAATATCACCGATTCTCATCATGAGGTCCTCCAAGATTCTATATCAAAAAAGGATGAACAGTGCCTAGATGAATTTGAAGGACATGAAATTAAACTTGGAAGGAGTAACAAGTGTAAAGCGGAAAAATCGAACCCTAGTTGTTCTCCCCTCCCCAACTCCAAGGAGAGAGAAGGGGGAGTCACCAGGGTTGATGGTTTTCACTTAGGGGAGACTTTACATTCAAAAGAGGGGTTGAAACCCACAAGATCCAATCCCACACAATGCAAGATTGGATTCTATATGAGTTTCAAGGGTTAAGACATCAAGGATACCCTCTTTTGTAAAGAATGTAGATAGAAAGATTGAACTAGGAATGTATGTAGAAGCAAGAAAGATTCACTTATAAACAGAGATAGGGATATGGGATGAAGCTGTGGACCTGGAATTAGCAGTAAAATGTCGAGACAGTGCTGTTCTGCAAATTTGAGCGAAAGTTGACGGGACGATGGCGCTCGGCGTGCACACAGTCCTCCAAAAAATCCGCGAAACGAAGGGGGATCTGTTCGCCTCTGCACAAGGATTCCAGATCTTCAATTATAGCCGCGTACCTACAACCTACACACAAAAAAGAGAGGATGATTGGGGGGTTAGGGATGAGGGGTTTACCTTTAGGTCAAACCCCGGTTTTGGAATTAACCAAGAAATGAGAATGCTGTAAATGTAAATGTTTGTAATGTAAACAAGTACTGATACCTTGTTGTAAGAATGTTTGTATTCTTACATGCGAAGGTGTAATGTATGTAGTATGTTGTGTGTTGTATGTGATCTCCTCTTCAATGGTTGAATCCTTGTCTTGAATGCAACACCTAGCCTTGAATGGAGACTTAGAATGCTCAATTGTTTGAAGGAATGCTTGAATGCTTGAATGTTTGAATGTTTGAATATCACTTCCGCCTTTTGCACACATATGTCTTCCTCTTTTTCTGACCTCCTCAAATGGGAGAGGAAATGTAGTTTATATACTTGTCAATTAGGGCTGATAGACTGATTTTCCTGACCTTGGGCCAACCAGGAAACAATATTTTCCAATTTGCAAACTTAAAGACCCGAAGTCCCAAAAGAGACCGGGCCCAAAATAGGGCCAGGGACCAGGGCGCTGGGCGCCATGGTCCTAGGGGACTAGGGCACTGGGCGCCCTAGTCCAAAAGGACCAGGGCACTGGGCACCATGGTCCCACCTCCCGGGACAGCAGGGTGCAAGGAGGGATCAGGCCAGGGTGTTGAAAAATGCAGTTTTTGGTGTTATAAGCAAGTTTCGGGGTCTCCATTCAGGTTCAGTGTTGCACCGCCATCGTGAAGACCCAAATGCAGTCGAAATTGCAAGTGTCACAATTTTAGGACACTACATTTAGCCCCCACTTTAGCGGGAGTATAAGCGTACGCTCATACTTCAAGTAAAGTACAAGGAAACAACATTGAGAGACTTTCACCACATCAAGGAGGCAAGATACACCAAGCCCCTAGTGGACTAAGGATCTTACGACTTCAATTGACAAAGTAAAAGGGAAGATCATGAGGGAGAACCATGACTGTCAGTAGTAAGGTTCCCTCACTATGAGTCATGCAAGAAAGATATCAAAAATTTTCAAGGCAAAGCTAAATTTGTTAAGAAATTTTCAAGTATCTTGAAAAGATATGAACGGGATGTATGCCCCCCTACGTTAAAGCGATCGCACATGCCTCATTGGGGGTGATTGCTTTAAGGTAGTGATACATATAAGAAATGAGAAAGGAGCACGTTATCACAAGGATTTAGCCCCCAAGTGTGAGATAAGCCCAAGGATAATAGACACAAAGCACAAAGCACGAGGTGACTTCGCTTTCCTCGGGGTCAGTATGATGTATGATAATTCATGTATATCATATGAATGTATGCATAATTGTTCTTCATTCCCCAATCAAGGAAGGTCACCTAGAAGAAGGGAACACATGTGTCTTTTGAGTCAACATGAGAGAGACCAAAAGAGATCTCAATGATTTGCATCGTCCTCAAGTAGACAAAACTAAGGACAACAAATAGAAGAATGAGAATAACACATAGAAGAAGTAACAAAAGAGAGGAGGAGAGAGTCTGCTATGCTAATGAAACTAGTCTAGCACATCATCTACCCCCCAATCTTGTTGATCAATATTTCGGGAAGGTAGGAAACACGCTAGAGGAGGAACATCCAACACAGCAGATGGAGCTATCACAAGATCCAAACAAGGGCTATGTTCATGTTCCGAACCACGTTGTTCTTGTTTAGGAGCTAGGATAAGTGCTTTAGAAAATTCATTAGATAGATGATTATCAACATCAACATATTCATATTCACTATCAGAATGAACAGGAGTAATATTTTCATCATGAATAACATTTTCATCTATGTCATCATCAAGATTTATAAAAATAGGATCTTTAACTCGCACAGGATCAAGACCATCATGCATCTTATGTTTAGGATATTTTGGCTCAATTGTCAGCTGAGGAGAAAATGGAATAATATTGGCTGAAGGTGTTTTTAGGGATTGCAAAGTTTGAGAAGCAGCTGCCTGAGCTCTAAGATGACGCTTTCGTTAGCGTTCATGTGCAGAACGATTTCGTCTAGTCTTAGTAGGAAGTTGAGAAGATTGAGGAGGAGGAATGTTCTCATCCTTATCACTTGGGTGTTTAGGTTGTGGTCTCTTAGGTTGAATAATAGGAGAAGAGGAAGGAGGAGGAACTGCTCCATATAAGGGAGGAATATTCGGTTTAGGAAGGAGACCAAGTCCATCATGACGAGGGGGTATAGGTCTACTTTTAGGAAGTTTATTAATCATAGGCATAGTCACATCCATAGGGATGGGTTGGGAATCTTCTTGAGGAAAGACATTAGTTTTATCTTTCAAAGGAAGAACTTCCTTCTCAAGAACAAAAGGAATGTCAAGTTTGGGTGTTCTAGGTTCACTTAGAGATAGGATCATATCTTTCTTCCACTTTTGATAAGATTTAAAAAGATGATCACTTCGCGGAGGAAGAGATTGGAATTGTTTAGGCCAAAAGTAATCAATAGGAACGCTAGAAGTTCTTTTAGCTGGTTTAAAGAGACTATGATTGACAGTAACAACTTCACCATTATGGGGAAATTTCAAACACTTGTGAATAGGAGAAGCAATAGCTTTCATGGAAGATAGCCAAGGATAGCCTAGCTTCACATGAAATTGTTCAGATGATGGAATAATAGCAAAGTCCACATCAAGGGATTTGTTATGGACCTCAATAGGTAATGTAATAGAACCAATTGTAGGAGAAGAAAATGCATCAAATAATTTCACAACCACATTTGTTTCATCATAGATCACTTGATTCAATTGCAAAGTAAAAAGAAATTCTTCAGTAATGATATTAACCATACAAGAAGGATCAATAAGCACTCCACAGCAAGGTGTATCCTTGACTTTTGCAACTATATATAAAGGACCATCAGGTGCCCTGATAGTTTCACTGGAATCAAATGTGATGGAAGGTTCTTTAGGGATTTTCTGCTGCTCTACAAAGTTAATCACATTTGGAGTCATAGACACAAGATCATCAGGTGAGACAGAGGAATCATTAGTATCAATCGCATTAGAGGTATGAGAAGGTAATGGATCAGTAAAAATCTGAAGATTTTGGTTAGGAGGAGCTACAGATGTGTTGCCTTTATC
The DNA here is from genome assembly GCF_030272615.1 of Cryptomeria japonica. Lineage (NCBI taxonomy): Eukaryota > Viridiplantae > Streptophyta > Pinopsida > Cupressales > Cupressaceae > Cryptomeria > Cryptomeria japonica. Next base: position 257,674,898 of record NC_081407.1, on the reverse strand, counting down.
ATTCACACCAGAAACAGAGATAGTATTATTATCAATCAAATCTTGAATTTTACCCTTTAAAGCAAAACATTTTTCAGTATCATGCCCAGGATGATGATGAAATTGACAAAAAGATTTGTTATCAAAATAGGGTGAGTTAATCTTTGTAGGATCTATTTGCTTTATAGGAGGAAGAGTAAGCACATTTTGTTCCAATAACTTATTCATAATACTATGCAATGATTCATTCAAAGGAGTAAACTTTCTTTCTTTCTTGAAAAACTTAGAAATAGGAGGCACACCTGATGCCGCATTCACATTGTTGTTGATGATGTTTTCATTGAATTTAATGGACTCTCTGTTTGGTTTAAACTTCCCAAATGGTTGTTGACTACTATCACCCTTATCACTCGGAGCCATAGGATTTGCTTGTTCCATTTGACTCACAGTCAGTTGATAATTGTGAAGAGTTGCGCACAACTATTGGAAAGAAGTAAACTCAGAAAACAGAAGTTTTTCTCTAATATCTTTTTGTAAATTAGAAATAAAGATTCTTTGAATATCATTGTCAGGCACTGGAAAAGAAATTTGAGCATACAAATGCTTATATCTACCAATGAAATCAGTCACTTTTTCTTTAACACCTTGTTTACAATGCATTAAATCAATCAAAGAAACTTTAGGACTTATATTGTTTTGAAATTGTTGAATAAAAGCATTTGCAAGTTGTTCGAAAGAAGTAATAGAATAAGAAGGCAACGAGCAATACCATTGTAGGGCTTTATCTCTTAATGTTCTAGTAAACAGTTTTGCAAGCAACCTTTGGTCATAAGCAAAATCAGTACATATTGTTTGAAAGGTCTTAACATGTGTTAGAGGATCACCCTTACCATTATAAAGCTCCAAATGCGGAATTTCAACATGTTTAGGGGGGATAGCTCGAACAATGTCAAGAGAAAGTGGGCTCGCAACATCAAATGTGGGCACACTAAACTTAGATTGATTCATAGAGGCAATTTGTTGCTGTAAAGAAGAGACAGTTTGCGCAAGATTGTTAATGGTCGCTTCAGTCAAAGAGTTCATATTAGACGTGTTAGATTGTGATGGAGGTATTATGTTATTGAAAGAAGGTAGAGAGTAAGGTGGTGGGACACTATGATAGTTAGTCATAGGAGATGATTGGAAAGGAGGAACACTACAAGGAGGAATGGAAGGGTTAAATGAATTGCCCCCTTGCGTCATGTTCATTTGTGGAGATATAATAGGGACACTCATTGAAGGAATGAATGAAGAAGTTGGATTGAATGGAGGAAGAGGATTGATTGAAGAAGAAGGATTGCCCCCATGACTAGTGATCATAGGAGGAATGTCTTGTATTGAAGTAGTCATTATGTTTGATGTAAAAGTAGGTATACTAGCAATAGGAGTTGTCAAAGGAATAGAATGATTAACTTGAGTAGGAGGTTGTGTATAACCTAAAGTTTCGGCACAACTCTTCATAGGCATCACATTCGAATCCACAATGTATGCAATACCACGCAAAATATCAATTCCATTCTTATCACTTTGAACCATACGTTTTAGACCCTCAATTAAAGGAAGAGCTTGACTATCGGGGTATTCTTGAGACATCCATTGTCGAAAATCATCAAATTGGTTATCCAATTTCAAAAGTTGTTCTACAGAAACCTCATGGAGAGCTTCTACATCATTAAGAGGATTAGAGGAATTACCCATGTGCTCGTTAAAAAGGCCATTCAAATTAGGTTCCATTTCCTCGGTAATTACACCTTGGAAAGACTTAATTCTAAGGCTTCGTCTAACGGGAATAGTGTAAGTAGGGCTTATTGTTGTAAAACTCATGCACTAAAGAGAGAGAGAAGATTTTGAATTTTAGAGGTAGCAAATTTCAATAAAACTAGCCAATCTCCTAGATTTAAGCTGTTAAATACAATCAGAACAATCTCCCGAAATTTCGGAAAAAAATGTCCGGGACCGTGGCGAACGGAGTGCACACGGTCCTCGCAACTTTTTTCGAAATTTTCAGGGATGAAAGTTATGATGATTTTAAAGCTAATCTGAAAAAATTGAGTGATTTTACGATCTGTAGATAGGCCAAATTAAAGTTGCAATCTCAAAATTGAACCCTACCAAGATTGTTGAAAAATGTAAAATTTGAATTTTGAAAAAGAGGGGGAAACTAAAATTTTGAATTTTATGATTTTAGAGGGAATACTAAAAGCAATGCAAGTTTTGAAATTTAAAAGTTGACTCGATTTCATGCAAAAATTCAAATTTGAAAGTGGAAATCAAGGTTGTTGCAATTAAACACTTAATTTCAAAAGTCACAAATTGTAAAAATTTGAATAAAGCACTGAAATTTTGAATGAATGCCAACACACTTTTCAGATTTAGGACTGTAAGAAACACAATTTTAACACAAATTTCAATTTCAACAATTTTTGAATGATTAGAAGCCTCAATCTAAGCAATCGCTAGACCAACTTTGACTTTAATTTTGAAGGTGTTAAAATTGATAAAATCAGCCAAAATTCTGGATTTTAGCAGAAAAATACAGTAAGATCTAGCTCCCGAAATTTCGGAAAAAATGTCAGGGATGATGGCGCTCAGGGTGCACACGGTCCTCGCAACTTTTTTCCAAATTTTCAGGGATGAAAGATATTGTGATTTTATTGCGGAATCCAAAGTTACAGCCGATTTGGAGGTGTTTTGATTAGTGAAATTATCAGTCAAAGGTTGAATCAAGAAGGTCTTAAAAATTAGGGTTTTGACATTTAACCACTTAATTTTCAGAATTAAAGCACAAATATGAATTGACAATTTGCAATAGAAGGGTAGATCTGAAACAAGCATTAACAATTAAACGTTTCACAAGTTTAATTCTTAAAAGAAAATTTTAGGGTTTTTATGCAATTAGCCTCTAAAATTTACAAAAGATCAAACATGGAAATATAATTAGGAAAGAAAAAATTTCAGATCTAACCATGAATAATCAAAATGAGGATGTTCACGTCGGGTTCACCAAAATGTAAAGCGGAAAAATCGAACCCTAGTTGTTCTCCCCTCCCCAACTCCAAGGAGAGAGAAGGGGGAGTCACCAGGGTTGATGGTTTTCACTTAGGGGAGAATTTACATTCAAAAGAGGGGTTGAAACCCACAAGATCCAATCCCACGCAATGCAAGATTGGATTCTATATGAGTTTCAAGGGTTAAGACATCAAGGATACCCTCTTTTGTAAAGAATGTAGATAGAAAGATTGAACTAGGAATGTATGTAGAAGCAAGAAAGATTCACTTATAAATAGAGATAGGGATATGGGATGAAGCTGCAGACCTAGAATTAGCAGTAAAATGTCGAGACAGTGCTGTTCTGCAAATTTTAGTGAAAGTTGACGGGATGATGGCGCCCGGCGTGCACACGGTCCTCCAAAAAATCCGCGAAACGAAGGGGGATCTGTTCGCCTCTGCACAAGGATTCCAGATCTTCAATTATAGCCGCGTACCTACAACCTACACACAAAAAAGAGAGGATGATTGGGGGGTTAGGGATGAGGGGTTTACCTTTAGGTCAAACCCCGGTTTTGGAATTAACCAAGAAATGAGAATGCTGTAAATGTAAATGTTTGTAATGTAAACAAGTACTAATACCTTGTTGTAAGAATGTTTGTATTCTTACATGCGAAGGTGTAATGTATGTAGTATGTCATGTGTTGTATGTGATCTCCTCTTCAATGGTTGAATCCTTGTCTTGAATGCAACACCTAGCCTTGAATGGAGACTTAGAATGCTCAATTGTTTGAAGGAATGCTTGAATGCTTGAATGTTTGAATATCGCTTCCGCCTTTTGCACACATATGTCTTCCTCTTTTTCCGACCTCCTCAAATGGGAGAGGAAATGTAGTTTATATACTTGTCAATTAGGGCTGATAGACTGATTTTGCCGACCTTGGGTCGACCAGGAAACAATATTTTCCAATTTGCAAACTTAAAGACCCGAAGTCCCAAAAGAGACCGGGCCCAAAATAGGGCCAGGGACTAGGGCGCTGGGCGCCATGGTCCCACCTCTCGGGACAGCAGGGTGCAAGGAGGAATCAGGCCAGGGTGCTGAAAAATGCAGTTTTTGGTGTCATAAGCAAGTTTCGGGGTCTCCATTCAGGTTCAGTGTTGCACCACCATCGTGAAGACCCAAATGCAGTCTAAATTGCAAGTGTCGCAATTTTAGGATGCTACAACAAGTTTGGATCACCCCAGGTTAATTTAAATGCGTTATTCCAGAATATTGGAGTTGATATGCCCACATCATCCTAGAAAAGAGGGGAACCATGGAGTAATATGCAAGACCAGCCTAGAGAGGAACAAGAAAAAAACATAAAAGGGAATGAGAAAAAAATAAAAAATAAGAAGGCAGGAGGCCTTAATGGGGTGAAAACCAGGACCAGGTCCAAGGCTGATTTTGGTGCTTCAAAATCCCCATCGGGACGTAAAACTATGAAATGGCATAGGGACCAGGAGAGAAAGCAAAACATAGCTGATGGAAGGCAGCGAACTATAAATAAATCCTGTCCTCAGGTTTCCAAATGGAGGTAATATCATGGAATATCAGAGGCCTAAATGGTCTTAATAAACAGGATATATTACAGAATCTTATTTGAGATCAAAATCCGGATATTATCCTGGTTCAGGAAACCAAAATGAGTAAAGAGAAAGTGGAGAACTTAAACTTCTTTAAGAATGGAGGGGTCTATGGCAGCAGCTCGAATGGGGCATCTGGGGGGTTGCGATTTTATGGAACAAGAAAACCATCTCTGGAGAAATGATTGATGAATATGGCAACATAATATCCCTGAAAGCTAAAAGCATCTATGAAGGAAAGGAATGTGTGATTACCAATATCTATGCCCCTAACTCCAAATCTACTAGAAGCAAATTTTGGGATAAAATTAAGCAAAAAAGAAGATCCTTCCCTATGAGCAGCTAGGTTGTGATGGGAGATTTCAATACTCCTCTGCAAGGCATTGATAAATCTGGGGGAACTCAAGCACAACCGGATAGCAGATCTGACTCGATGGACTTTATCAATTCCAATGCTCTCATTGATATGGATCTCAATGGGGCATCCTACACCTAGTCTAACTGAAGGGATGGTGAATACCTCATTCAGGTAAGACTTGATAGATCCCTTGTCACTAATGATTGGATTCTTTCTCATAGATGCTCCCTGTCTGTTATTAACAGAATTGGTTTAGATCATTATCCCATTACTTTTGTTGCTGATAATTTTAAGAATAATCAGAGTTTCCCTTTTTGGTTTGAAAAGATGTGGATTTCCCACCCTTATCTTGAAAAATCTATTCCCAACTGGTGGAATATTGATGTGAATGGAATTGCCATGTATAAAGTTGCTAAAAAACTTTAAAATATCAAAATCAACATTAAGATATGGAACAAGAAGGTCTTTGGTGATATTTTTGATTCAAAGAAAAAACTGAAGGAGGAACTAGAATAGATCCAAAATTCAATACAGAAAGATGGCTATAAAAAGTATTCTAAAGCCATGGAAGATGATGTTTTAGGCAAGCTCCACAATATCATCTTTAGGGAGGAAATCTATTGGAGGCAGAGATCTAGGGCGATTTGGTTGGAGGCTGGGGACAGAAACACTAAATTTTTCCACGTGACTTCTTTAAAACATAAAGCTGCGAACAAAATTTCCAGATTAATTGTTGAGGATAAAACTCTTCTTAATAAGGATGAAATTAGGGATGAAGTTGTCAGTTTCTTCAATCAACTCCTCACCAAGAACAAGGACATTGATTATACCCAAGAACATAATTTGGTTAATATCATTCCCAAGATCATCAATCCTATTCCGAATAAGGCCCTCTCTGTTATACCTTCTGCTAGAGAAATTAAAAAAGTTGTCTTTTCATTTCAAGGGGATAAAGCTTCGGGTCTTGATGGCTTCCCTATATTTTTCTTCCAGGAATTCTGGCATATTGTGGGAGAAGACACGGTTAATACAATTAAAGAATTTTTTGGCTCTAGAAGAATCCTTAAGGAACTCAATTCCATGTTTATTGCCTTAATTCCTAAAGTTGCTGGGGTGGATTCAATGGGAAAATTTAGACCAATAAGTCTATGTAGCTCTTTCTATAAGATCATTTCAAAAATTTTGACTACTAGAATTTTGGCGGTTCTCTCCTTCATCATCTCTAAGGAGCAAATTTCAATAAAACTAGCCAATCTCCTAGATTTAAGCTGTTAAATACAATCAGAACAATCTCCCGAAATTTCGGAAAAAAATGTCCGGGACCGTGGCGAACGGAGTGCACACGGTCCTCGCAACTTTTTTCGAAATTTTCAGGGATGAAAGTTATGATGATTTTAAAGCTAATCTGAAAAAATTGAGTGATTTTACGATCTGTAGATAGGCCAAATTAAAGTTGCAATCTCAAAATTGAACCCTACCAAGATTGTTGAAAAATGTAAAATTTGAATTTTGAAAAAGAGGGGGAAACTAAAATTTTGAATTTTATGATTTTAGAGGGAATACTAAAAGCAATGCAAGTTTTGAAATTTAAAAGTTGACTCGATTTCATGCAAAAATTCAAATTTGAAAGTGGAAATCAAGGTTGTTGCAATTAAACACTTAATTTCAAAAGTCACAAATTGTAAAAATTTGAATAAAGCACTGAAATTTTGAATGAATGCCAACACACTTTTCAGATTTAGGACTGTAAGAAACACAATTTTAACACAAATTTCAATTTCAACAATTTTTGAATGATTAGAAGCCTCAATCTAAGCAATCGCTAGACCAACTTTGACTTTAATTTTGAAGGTGTTAAAATTGATAAAATCAGCCAAAATTCTGGATTTTAGCAGAAAAATACAGTAAGATCTAGCTCCCGAAATTTCGGAAAAAATGTCAGGGATGATGGCGCTCAGGGTGCACACGGTCCTCGCAACTTTTTTCCAAATTTTCAGGGATGAAAGATATTGTGATTTTATTGCGGAATCCAAAGTTACAGCCGATTTGGAGGTGTTTTGATTAGTGAAATTATCAGTCAAAGGTTGAATCAAGAAGGTCTTAAAAATTAGGGTTTTGACATTTAACCACTTAATTTTCAGAATTAAAGCACAAATATGAATTGACAATTTGCAATAGAAGGGTAGATCTGAAACAAGCATTAACAATTAAACGTTTCACAAGTTTAATTCTTAAAAGAAAATTTTAGGGTTTTTATGCAATTAGCCTCTAAAATTTACAAAAGATCAAACATGGAAATATAATTAGGAAAGAAAAATTTTCAGATCTAACCATGAATAATCAAAATGAGGATGTTCACGTCGGGTTCACCAAAATGTAAAGCGGAAAAATCGAACCCTAGTTGTTCTCCCCTCCCCAACTCCAAGGAGAGAGAAGGGGGAGTCACCAGGGTTGATGGTTTTCACTTAGGGGAGAATTTACATTCAAAAGAGGGGTTGAAACCCACAAGATCCAATCCCACGCAATGCAAGATTGGATTCTATATGAGTTTCAAGGGTTAAGACATCAAGGATACCCTCTTTTGTAAAGAATGTAGATAGAAAGATTGAACTAGGAATGTATGTAGAAGCAAGAAAGATTCACTTATAAATAGAGATAGGGATATGGGATGAAGCTGCAGACCTAGAATTAGCAGTAAAATGTCGAGACAGTGCTGTTCTGCAAATTTTAGTGAAAGTTGACGGGATGATGGCGCCCGGCGTGCACACGGTCCTCTAAAAAATCCGCGAAACGAAGGGGGATCTGTTCGCCTCTGCACAAGGATTCCAGATCTTCAATTATAGCCGCGTACCTACAACCTACACACAAAAAAGAGAGGATGATTGGGGGGTTAGGGATGAGGGGTTTACCTTTAGGTCAAACCCCGGTTTTGGAATTAACCAAGAAATGAGAATGCTGTAAATGTAAATGTTTGTAATGTAAACAAGTACTAATACCTTGTTGTAAGAATGTTTGTATTCTTACATGCGAAGGTGTAATGTATGTAGTATGTCATGTGTTGTATGTGATCTCCTCTTCAATGGTTGAATCCTTGTCTTGAATGCAACACCTAGCCTTGAATGGAGACTTAGAATGCTCAATTGTTTGAAGGAATGCTTGAATGCTTGAATGTTTGAATATCGCTTCCGCCTTTTGCACACATATGTCTTCCTCTTTTTCTGACCTCCTCAAATGGGAGAGGAAATGTAGTTTATATACTTGTCAATTAGGGCTGATAGACTGATTTTGCCGACCTTGGGTCGACTAGGAAACAATATTTTCCAATTTGCAAACTTAAAGACCCGAAGTCCCAAAAGAGACCGGGCCCAAAATAGGGCCAGGGACTAGGGCGCTGGGCGCCATGGTCCCACCTCTCGGGACAGCAGGGTGCAAGGAGGAATCAGGCCAGGGTGCTGAAAAATGCAGTTTTTGGTGTCATAAGCAAGTTTCGGGGTCTCCATTCAGGTTCAGTGTTGCACCACCATCGTGAAGACCCAAATGCAGTCTAAATTGCAAGTGTCGCAATTTTAGGATGCTACAACAAGTTTGGATCACCCCAGGTTAATTTAAATGCGTTATTCCAGAATATTGGAGTTGATATGCCCACATCATCCTAGAAAAGAGGGGAACCATGGAGTAATATGCAAGACCAGCCTAGAGAGGAACAAGAAAAAAACATAAAAGGGAATGAGAAAAAAATAAAAAATAAGAAGGCAGGAGGCCTTAATGGGGTGAAAACCAGGACCAGGTCCAAGGCTGATTTTGGTGCTTCAAAATCCCCATCGGGACGTAAAACTATGAAATGGCATAGGGACCAGGAGAGAAAGCAAAACATAGCTGATGGAAGGCAGCGAACTATAAATAAATCCTGTCCTCAGGTTTCCAAATGGAGGTAATATCATGGAATATCAGAGGCCTAAATGGTCTTAATAAACAGGATATATTACAGAATCTTATTTGAGATCAAAATCCGGATATTATCCTGGTTCAGGAAACCAAAATGAGTAAAGAGAAAGTGGAGAACTTAAACTTCTTTAAGAATGGAGGGGTCTATGGCAGCAGCTCGAATGGGGCATCTGGGGGGTTGCGATTTTATGGAACAAGAAAACCATCTCTGGAGAAATGATTGATGAATATGGCAACATAATATCCCTGAAAGCTAAAAGCATCTATGAAGGAAAGGAATGTGTGATTACCAATATCTATGCCCCTAACTCCAAATCTACTAGAAGCAAATTTTGGGATAAAATTAAGCAAAAAAGAAGATCCTTCCCTATGAGCAGCTAGGTTGTGATGGGAGATTTCAATACTCCTCTGCAAGGCATTGATAAATCTGGGGGAACTCAAGCACAACCGGATAGCAGATCTGACTCGATGGACTTTATCAATTCCAATGCTCTCATTGATATGGATCTCAATGGGGCATCCTACACCTAGTCTAACTGAAGGGATGGTGAATACCTCATTCAGGTAAGACTTGATAGATCCCTTGTCACTAATGATTGGATTCTTTCTCATAGATGCTCCCTGTCTGTTATTAACAGAATTGGTTTAGATCATTATCCCATTACTTTTGTTGCTGATAATTTTAAGAATAATCAGAGTTTCCCTTTTTGGTTTGAAAAGATGTGGATTTCCCACCCTTATCTTGAAAAATCTATTCCCAACTGGTGGAATATTGATGTGAATGGAATTGCCATGTATAAAGTTGCTAAAAAACTTTAAAATATCAAAATCAACATTAAGATATGGAACAAGAAGGTCTTTGGTGATATTTTTGATTCAAAGAAAAAACTGAAGGAGGAACTAGAATAGATCCAAAATTCAATACAGAAAGATGGCTATAAAAAGTATTCTAAAGCCATGGAAGATGATGTTTTAGGCAAGCTCCACAATATCATCTTTAGGGAGGAAATCTATTGGAGGCAGAGATCTAGGGCGATTTGGTTGGAGGCTGGGGACAGAAACACTAAATTTTTCCACGTGACTTCTTTAAAACATAAAGCTGCGAACAAAATTTCCAGATTAATTGTTGAGGATAAAACTCTTCTTAATAAGGATGAAATTAGGGATGAAGTTGTCAGTTTCTTCAATCAACTCCTCACCAAGAACAAGGACATTGATTATACCCAAGAACATAATTTGGTTAATATCATTCCCAAGATCATCAATCCTATTCCGAATAAGGCCCTCTCTGCTATACCTTCTGCTAGAGAAATTAAAAAAGTTGTCTTTTCATTTCAAGGGGATAAAGCTTCGGGTCTTGATGGCTTCCCTATATTTTTCTTCCAGGAATTCTGGCATATTGTGGGAGAAGACACGGTTAATACAATTAAAGAATTTTTTGGCTCTAGAAGAATCCTTAAGGAACTCAATTCCATGTTTATTGCCTTAATTCCTAAAGTTGCTGGGGTGGATTCAATGGGAAAATTTAGACCAATAAGTCTATGTAGCTCTTTCTATAAGATCATTTCAAAAATTTTGACTACTAGAATTTTGGCGGTTCTCTCCTTCATCATCTCTAAGGAGCAAAAAGGTTTTGTTCCTGGTAGACAGATTTTGGACTCTATCATTCTTGTGCATGGGAATATTCATTCCCTCAATGTTGCTAAAAAAGAAGGATTTTTGATAAAGTGGATCTGGCGAAGGCTTATGATAGAGTGGATTGGAATGTCCTTTTCAGAATCATGGAGGCTTTTGGATTTGATGAGAAGATAACCAAAATTATCAGAGAGCTAATCACCACTCCTATGTTTTCAATTCTTATTAATGGATCTCCTACAAAATTCTTTAAATTGTCAAGGGGGCTCAGACAAGGAGATCCCATTTCTCCTATACTTTTCACCATTTTGGCGGAGAGCATGAGCAGATTGATACATAATTTGAAAGTGAATAAAATCATCAAAGGCCTTCAACCTTCCTCTGCTAATGTTTTTTATTCTCATCAACAGTTTGTTGATGATATTATCCTCATAGGATATTCTTCTGTTGGGGAGGCTGATGCCTTCAAAACTTCTCTTAATTCTTATGCTTTGGCTATTGGCCAACAAGTCAGTTGGGATAAATTGGCTATATACCTCATGAACACTCTGGTCATAAGACAATAGAGAATTGATAAAATTATTGGTTGCAAGGTGGACATGCTCCCTTCCACCTACTTGGGTCTTCCCTTGGGTTTAGTTCCCCCAAACTCCTTCTGGAATATGCTTATTGACAAACTCAACAAAAAACTTGTTGGGTGAAAAGGTGCCATTTTATCTCAGGCTGGGAAATTGCAGCTCCTTCAAGCTACACTCCAAAACCTCCCTATTTATGCTCTCAGCTTATTTGGTGTCCCGACTAAATTTGTTGAAGCATTGGAAAGAATCCAGAAGAGATTTCTATGGTTAGGGGTTGAAGAAAAAAAAGAGGATATCCTTGGTTGCTTGGGAAAAAGTTTGTAAATAAAAGAACAAAGGAGGGCTGGGGATTAAAGCTCTAAAAACCTTTAATAAGGCTCTCCTAGCAAAACAATCATGGAGAGCTTATGATACCAAGAAATATTGGAATCAAATTTGGTTTGACAAATATATTCAGAATCAGCCTATCCAAGGGGTCCTTAATTCTGAAGACATCCCTGTTGGATCCTTCATCTGGAATAGTATTATCAAATCTATAAAAGTGGCCAAAGCTGGAGCTGGATGGGTCCTTGGAAAATGTGACAAAATAAGGTTTTGGGAGGATCCTTGGATGAAGAGTGAAGCTCTTTTTTATCAAGGCAATAGTCAATTTATTGAGGAATGTAAAAGGAGGTTTGGACTTATGGTGTGTGACTACTGGAAGGAGAAAAAATGGGTGAGGCTTGAAGTTATACATGTTGGATTTTCTCTGCTCCAGAAGGAGTTGCTATCCTTTTCTCTTAACAAAGACTACGATGATGTTTTTCTCTGGAAAAGTAATCCTAGAGGTGAATTTACGGTTGCTTCTGCCTACAAAAATACTTTTTCTCAGACCAGTGATCCCATTTGGAGTAAAGTTTGGAACAACATTCTGATCCCTAAAGTCAATATGTTCTTTTGGCTTGATACTCACAATAGGACCCTTACTATTGATAATTTGGTCCGAAGAGGCTTTAAATTCCCTAATAGGTGCGAGCTTTGCCAGAAAGAGGAAGAATTAGTTGATCATCTTTTTTTTCACTACTCTTTTACATGGGAAATTTGGAGCAAGCTGTGAGAGAAATGGAAAGTAGGTTGGGTTATGAACAAGAGTCTCAAGGATATTATCTAGCAATGGAATTTCCCCACCAAATTCCAGCTTATCAAGAACCTTTGGTCCTTGACCCTCCCCATGACTTGCTGGGGTATTTGGAAAGAGAGAAATAATAGAATATTTAGGGAAGCTAAGTGCACCTCTCAGGTGGTCTTTGAAAAAATTTGCAGGGCTATAAAAGAGAACCTCAATATTCCTCATAGGAATAATAAGCAATGGTTTGCTACTGATATGAATGAAATGGAAAAAGGTATCCTCATTGAATGGAACCTAATTCACAAAGTTTGCAGATCTGACAATAAGAACAAGATAGATAATATTGTTTGGCGTTTTCCTAATCATGATTGGATAAAGGTGAATTTCGATGGGGCGGCTAAAGGCAACCCTGGGAAGTCTGGTAGTGGAGGAGTTATCAAAAATGCTCAAGGAATCTTCATTGTAGCTATTGCTTCTCCTTTTGGGGTCCAAAATAATCATGTGGCTGAAGCTCTGGCCATGCTAAAAAGCCTCCAGCTTGCTCAGGGATTCAAATTTTAAAAAAATTTGGTTGGAAGGGGATTCCCTAAATATCATCTAGGCCCTCAAAGGTACAAGCTCTGTCTCTTGGAATATTACTAACTTAGTTGAAAGTGCTAAAAAATTGTTAAATAACTATGTTAGTATTATCATATCTCATACCCTAAGAGAAGGCAATAAGGTAGCAGATATCTTAGCTAATGAAGGGGTCAATTTAGAGGAGGATGTTAAATATACGGGAGAAACTAATTGTAAAAGGGATGTTAGAGAGCAATTATTTTTTGATCGCATTAATGGGTCAACTTAATATCATGATTATCTTTTGGGGAATAGATTCCAAAGATAGATTTTGGGGTAAGATTAACTGTCAGTTAATGATTGCCTTTTGGCATCATTTCTATAATCATATGTGTGAGGAGGATTATAATAATAAATGCTGGTTTTGTGCAGCCATTAATATAAGCTTCAAAACCACGAAAGAGACTCTACTCTGTAACTCCAGAATTTTATACAAGAATTTGGGGTTACGCCTATGGATTGTGAATTACATCTTTGGGTTCTTCTACTTGCTGTTCAAATTGGGTGGTAATTTAAACAGGAATGAGCCCCCAAGATGTGAAAAATGGAAGAGTGAATGAAAAGTCTAGAGTAGGCTTCATAGATATGGCTTTACTGACTATATGGAAAAGCTTCATGGAAGCAGAAATTCGGTGTCATATGGTTTTGCTAGAGGCTGGAATAACAATAGAGTCACCTTGTTCAGGGAGATATGGCAAATTGATGAGGAGCTGGTTGTAGAGGTCATGGGTCTTCAGAAGGAGGGTACTAAATTCTATAGAGATCAGAAGTATGCAACCGAAGCATTCAAAAACTTCCCGAAATCAGAGGATGAGAAGGGCAAGCTTGTTAAGAAAGACAACATCTCCTACGACATTCCCCAGCAGGTAAAGCCCTTTCGGCAAAAAGTTTTAAGGGTTTTAATGGAGTTTCTCACTATTGGCAGTAGATTTACTAAAATCTATAACTATCATTTTGCAATTCTTAACCACTTCCGTCATGGGGCTAAAATTTCCCTACCTTATTACTTAGCATCCTCTTTGAATGAGAGTCTAGTTGATCATGCTAAAAAGCCTAATTCTTACCCTATAGCCCATTAGGGGCTTATATTGCTCATTTATGAATATCTGAAGGAAAAGGCTAGGGCTACCAAAGATGATCCCCTGATCACCAATGCACATATTTCTAAGAGTTGCAAAGATTCTGATTCGGATGAGGATTAGCCTAATGCCCCTGCCCACAAAAAAAGGAGAGCTGATTTAGATAATGTGGAAATAGAGGTACAATGTGATGTGGAGGAGGAAAAGGGGAAGGATATTGAGACAAAAATGGAGAGTGAGAAGGATGAGAATGTTGATGAAGAGGAAGAAGGGGGAAACTCTGAAAACCCTCACTCTAACCCTATGGGCTCGGATAGTAGGAATGTCACTCTGAACTCTAAGGAGGAAGACAACCCTAACTCTATGGGCATTGAGCAGGGTAGAGATTCTGTGAACAATATTTTGAATACTGCCCGTAACTGTACTCTAGAATCCTTCAACTTCCAGAAATGGGTTGTTGACAACATTACTAGTATGCAAAGTAAACAGAGGGATCTGGAAAATAAGATAAATAATTTGATTAAGGATACAAATTCTGGGAAAAAGAATGAGGAGACGGAAACCAATGAAGCTGAGGAGAAAATCAAGATGGAGGATTGGCTGGAGAAAGACCTGATCAAAGGGGATCTGAAACATTTGGAGGATGTTATCAGAATTTTGAAAGAACAGATTGAGGAGGATAAAGACAATATCAATACCCAGATGCTTGCACTGAAAAGGCTCTGAAAATTTTCATGAACCATAATCTTCAGGTCCTAAAAGTTTCGTCACAAAATATGAATGCTCTAGTGGATCATTTGGAGAGGAAAAATCAGGATAAGAATTTGGTAATCATTGAAAATGTACCAACTTCTAGCTCCACTTATCAGATTTCCAAGTGAAGGACTAGGTAGAATACTACTGAGATGGAGACCAAATTGAAAGATATCTAGCTAAGACAAGAGAGAAATGACTCGAGGGAAGCGGCCAAGGCGATGATGCTTCTGGTTCAGAATGCTGAGGAGTCTATAAAAGTATTCAATTGATATGTAATGCTGGGTTTGGGAGGCCAATTTCTTGTTGGCTCCTTGTTGTCTTTTTGTCTTTGTTGCTGGTTTTTGTGCTGGTCTTTTGCAGCTATTTTGTCTTGTTTCTTTAATGCTCATCTTTTGTAATGTAAGCAGGTTTCGGGTCCCTTAAAACCTTTTTTTCTTAATAAAAAACAATCATATCTAGGAATTGTCAACCTTGAAAAAAATATGAATTTAAACAACTAAAATTTGGACCATGCCCATTATCTAGCCTAAGGATAAAATCATAAATGTGATTCTTATATGATAAAAAAACTAGCACATATGAATTTTTAAATCTTGCAAGATCAAACTGCAAAAGGTCAAAAGGTAGGAATCTTATGTGTAAGACTTTTGTTGTGGAAGTTAGGGTGGTTGTCGCCTATGTTGCCTTTACTCAATGAAATTTGTAGCAATTTGTTGAATCTTTACACCTCAAATTAATCATTGATAGTGTTGAGTTGGTTGATGATAAGGATGAAATGAGGCCAGAAACAAATACTAGCTCCCTCATCTTATGTCTATGTCTATTTGGCTTGTGGTACACTAGGTTATCCTAAAGCAAGTCACATGTCAAGGTTCATATAAGAGTGTATGTGAGTGTAGTGTGTTTGCTATGTAGAATGTTTTTGTTTTTTTGAAGATCAATTACCAAAATAAAATCAGAGTACAAAGTCAAGTTACAATAATAGTGACCAAGTTGATTACTCCATCAAATCCCCAACT
Source organism: Cryptomeria japonica (assembly GCF_030272615.1). Taxonomy (NCBI): domain Eukaryota; kingdom Viridiplantae; phylum Streptophyta; class Pinopsida; order Cupressales; family Cupressaceae; genus Cryptomeria; species Cryptomeria japonica. The sequence continues at coordinate 257,659,170 of NC_081407.1, read as the reverse complement.
AGGCTAAACCGCCTTAAAATTAGAAGAAAAAAAAGAATCAATTTATACGATTAAGAGTAACGTGTAGAGCTTCGATTCAACATCAAATTACATCAATATTATATCATCTATTGACAACATATTTAAAAAGATAGATTGTAATAGCTTATTAAGATTCATTATCACTATCATTATGTGGATTCTCCTCTTTCTCTTCATCCTCTCCATCTTCATTATTAGCTTCTTTGTCTTTTCCTTTTTCATTATTCTTAGGTTCAATCCTACTAATTTGGAAAGTATGAAATTCTCTTCCAAGGGGCGCAAAGATCCTCTCTCAACTAGAGAAATCAAAGTTTTGGTGAGCCATTTCTTGGTGTCTTATAGCTTCACCCCTCTTTAATTGATATTGGTGTTTTTTTGGTATTTATTGTAAAATTCTATATACTCTTCCTAGAATTTAATTCCCTATCTTTCTTAGATGATGGGTTCAATAGGTTGTTAAATTTAAGTGCTAAGATGTTAAAAAAATTAATTAACTATAATCTAACTATGAATAAATTGTAACAATGATGAAACACAAGACACAAGACATCAATACCCTGGGAAAACCTCCCTCTTGCAGGTGAAAAACCCAGCCTTAAACTATAATATGTATTATATCAATGGTAGGCAATTACAATATGACAGACTTATCTCTGATTGTTGTCCTAACATCAAGTTGCCCAAATGATAGATGATGTATCCTTAACCAGCAGTAGATGACCAAAGGAGCGGATCAGCAGAAATGGCTTCAACACGCTGAAGCAGAATCTTGACAACTTCGCTTAATAAGTCCTTGAGGTTCGCCAAAGTGTAGACCAACAGATTCACTAAGGATAGAAGAGTAGATCTCTAACATAGAAGAGAAGAGATAGGAAGAGCAAATCACATTTTTGCAAGTAATGAAAATGTGTTTTACTTCATCTTGACAAAAAATTCCTAATCCAACCATTGATTTTTCTTTCTATCTTATCATACATCCATTCCCACATCTTAGGTAACGAGGGGGACACTTAGAATGGTATACCTAGGTACCTTACAATTTTACCACGCCCTCCCCATTGTCAACCAAATTGACTCAATCAATCGGGAGGGTCAATAGCCGATCCTAGTAAAGTAGATTTAGGCTGAGAAATATTTGATCCAAATGCATTACAAAATAGATCTAATCTATAATCGAGTTGATCATATTATTCTTGTCCAAGGTAGGAAACATGGCAATATCATCTGCAATTTGAATATTGAAAAGAAAATATTGATTGGGTGGACACCATCCTAGGATGTCAAAGTAGATAGTTGATATGTGGGTCTTTACCCTTCCAACCACTCAACATATACCACCATGGGTCTTTACCCTCCCAACCACCCAAAGGTCAAAGGAAGATTCACTGCTGCAACACTCACTTTTTGTGATAGTATCAAGCACTTAAGACAGTCACTCCTTTCATGGCCATTCTTCTTCACAACACTCTCTAACATTAATTATGATGATAGTGCACCTCCTTAAATCCTTCACCAACACCAAACTCAATACTAAACTCTTTCCTAATCTCGCTAATGGACTAGAAGGCATGAATAGAGGATCAACCAAACTCTTTCCCAATCTCGACTAATCTAGACTTTTAGCAGACCTTATCAATTTTCTGCTTTTTCATAAATATCTTGAAGATGATGCTCACTATTTTATATCATTAACTATGCTCTGAATTTGACTGCATCCTACGTTGTTCACAATAGCCATAGATCATCATCTTCACGCAACAATGACATTTTATCAAATAGACTATCATTATTCATCTTGTATGCTTTCTAAACTTGGGCATTAAGGTTGTCCTATGCATTATCACATGACTATTTTTTATTGTTCTTAGGGTTTCCTATTGCTCTAAACATGATTAGGATTTTTCACTATGTTGACTACCACCTTTAATGGACTTCCATCATCAAGACTTATTACTATTTCCCTCTTTGATTGTCACAAGATGACTAAAATGTTTGCATAGGTGACTAGATCTATTCATGTGAGTTCTCTTCATAATATTGGTAATTGTCATACTTTTATTGTAAGGATACCACCTTACCTCTTTATGTCTTGACATGATTCTTTGTTTACGAAGTTATATTTTTTGCATAAAACCTTATTGCCTCATAGTTATATTTCGTTGTTATCCTTGGACATACTTACTATGATTTGTATTATTGATCTTTGTTTTTCATTTATATTAAACTTCTTTTGATTGGCTCCACTTTCTCCTAAATCTCAACTGTCACCCTTTGATAATTTCTTTGCCAAAAAGAGATCTCAAAATCTATCATTGGACTGTCTTTTGATGTTGTGACTACTCTGAGATTCATGCTTATATTCTTGTGTTCCTAAGAATATCATATTCTCCATTATTGGTTCTTTATACAAACCTATATCTTTTATCATTGGCAATGGTTTGCATACATTCATAGGAATTCAAGGCCAAGAACAAATATCTACTCCTTGGTGTCAATTAAATCCCTCTAAGCATGTGTTTTCTTCATCTCTAAAACTTTTCTTTCCACCCTTGTTGTCTGTAGCACTTCAGACCTATCCATTAGGCATGATCTTTTAATCTTTATGTTTGGCTGCTATTAAACTTCTATTTGGATTGTAACATTTGCCACTCGTTGAATCTTTGGGATTGCCCTTCATATGCATGATTCTTCACGTGGTTCAGATTATTGCCATTTTTGTGGCTTCTTTGGTGGTGGAGTAGACGTATAAGGGTTTACACGCAACTTTTTTTAGTAGTTAAACTCATTTTCACAATGAAGGAGCCCAAATAGGAAGAAAAGTTGACATGAACACAAAGATACCCTGAACGCTCTGAATATCATATGAGTAGATATCGAAAATATAAATAACAAAAAGGGTTCCTCGCAAGGTTCTTTGCTATATTCCCATTATTTCACGTATGCAACGATTATTCAAGTGCACTAGCTTGGCACAATTTATAGATTACCTCTATGTCTCTGTTCATTCATAATGCAAAAAGCATTGCAGGAGTTATACTTTTAAAAATTACATAAATTTTTTTTAATTTATTTGATTGAGTCTTATTTGAAAAAAATATTATCAATGATGTTTCCTTTCTCCAAGAATTGGAACTAGGATCTTTCTATCAGATAATATGTAACATCCAATGACTAAATCTTTTCTTTATAGATGCTTATTTTATTTAATCATTTGAGCCTGAATTATAATTTATATCTCTGCAGAAGCAGAAGATACAAGCTAAAGAGTCATGTGCAAGTAAATTTTGTAAAAGAAAGCAAGCAAGCATTATCTTGAATGACATGGAAACAAGCTCATCAGCTGCCCAAAAGAGACCAATTGGAGAAAAGTAGAGGAAAGTGTTAAAGGGTGATAAATACATAGAGAGTATGCAATAAAAACAAACAATGTCTGGAGTGTGTGATGTGGTCTCTAATTTATGTCTAGAGGGACTAACTATTCTTGGAGTTTCGGGGAAACCTATTGGGGCACGCTTGGAGGAAATCAATGTGTTCATGCAAGGGCCACCTTTTTTTAATTATGAGAATGATTCTTTTGCACCGAAGGATATTTGGAAGACAATATCTGAAAATTTCTATGGTGTGGAACCAGAGTTGGTGGACTTAAAGTACCTTTTCAGCTTCCAGAAGACCAAGAGGTTATGTATACAATCTCCCAATAGAAAGGCGATTTCAAGAATTACCTCCCCCCCCATGACTATTCAGGAAGCACATCCTCAGACAAAGGACTATTGGCCTCCATGGGATCAAAGAAAAAAAATTAATTGCATAGACTCTAGACGATGTGGTAGTGTCCTTCGTGAAGAACTCTGTACTATAATTGAAAATTCATGAGGGAAACTGCAAGATAGTGAACATAAATACATTCTTGAAAAGTGTGAAGAATGGAATTTGGTTTGGGTGGGACTAGGTCAGGTGGCTCCTCTGTAGGTTGACGAGATAGAAACTATATTAGGATTTTAAAAAGATCACACTCGTGGAACTTCTTGTGTGAATGATCGATTGTACTATTTGGGTAATGCATTCCAAATAGATACTATTGCATACCATTTATTTGTCTTGAAAGCATTTTATCGTGATAGTATTAAAGTTCTTTCTCTATTTTCTGGTATTGGTGGAGCAGAGGTTGCTTTGCATCGACTTGGGATACATTTAAGTTGTGTTGTATATGTGGAAATATATGAAAAGAACATGCTTGTCCTTAATAGTTGGTGGGAAAAAAACCAACAGACAGGTAGGTTGATTCAGAGGGAAGATGTCCAAGATTTGAATACAGAAGTACTGGAGGACTTAGTAGAGAATGCTTTCAATGACTTCCGAAGATCTCAGTTGATGTCTTTAGGTCTCAATGGATGAAATGCCACTTGACACATGTTATTTAGCTATTTCATCCACTGAGACCTAAAGACATCTACTGAGATCTTCAGAAGTCATTGAAACAATTGTCTACTAAGTCCTCTAGTACTTCTGTATTCAAATCCTGGACATCTTCCCTCTGAATCAACCTACCTGTCTGTTGGGTTTTTGTCCACCAACTATTAAGGACAAGCCTGTTCTTTTCATATATTTCCACATATACAACACAACTTAAATGTATCCCAAGTCGATGCAAAACAATCTCTGCTCCACTAATACCAAAAAATAGAGAAAGAACTTTAATGCCATCAGGATAAAATGCTTTCAAGATAGATAAATGGTATGCAATTGTATCTATTTGGAATGCATTACCTAAAAATTGCAATCAATCGGTCTCACAAGAAGTTCCATGAGTGTGATATTTTTCAAATCCTAATATAATTTCTATCTCATCAACCTATAGAGGAGCCACCTGACCTAGCCCCACCCAAACCAAGTTCCATTCTTCACACTTTTCAAGAATGTTTTTATGTTCACTATCTTGCACTTTCCCTCGTGAATTTTCAATTATAGTACACAGTTCTTCATGAAGGACACTACTACATCATCTAGAGTCTATGCAATTCAATTTTTTTCTTTGATCCCATGGAGGCCAATAGTCCTTTGTCTAAGGAAGTGTTTTCTAAATAGTCATTGGGGGGAGAGGTAATGCTTGAAATCGCCCTTCTATTGGGAGATTGTGTACATAACCTCTTGGTCTTTTGGAACCTGAAAAGTACTTCGAGTCCACCAACTCTTCTTCCACACCATAGAAATTTTTGGATATTGTCTTCCAAATATCCTTCGGTGCAAAAGCATCATTCTCATAATAGAAAAAAGGTGGCCTTTGCATGAACACATTGATTTCCTCCAAGCATGGCCCATTAGGTTTCCCAGGAACTCCAAAACCAGTTACTCTCTTCGGGCATAAATTAGAGATCACATCACATGCTCCAGACATTGTTTGTTTGTATTGCATACTCTCTATATATTTATCACCCTTTAACACTTTCCTATGGTTTTCTCCAATTTCTCTCTTCTAGGCAGCTGATGAGCTTGTTTCCATGTCATTCAAGATAATGTCTGCTTGCTTTCTTTTACAAATTTACTTGCACACGACTCTTCATCTTGTATCTTCTACTTCTGCAAAGTTTTTGATTCCATCAGAACTCCGACGACAACTATAGAAACAATCGACAATGATGTTGTATGTCTGACGACACTTCCTTGTTGGATGGTCATCGATGCATGGTAGTGGGGGAGCATTGATATTTTGATGCTCCTCCAACGATATTTTTGGTTGGAGGAGTGATCATAGCCATCATCGAAAGAGTTCGTGGCATGGTCAAAATTCCGACGTTCAATGGCATCATCGATAAGTCCGATGATGAGTTTTCAACGACTACATTTGTCGGCAGTCCAACGAAAAATAGTCAAACTTTCGATGATAGGCCATCGGAAATTAGTCCCAAATGTACTAGTGGAAGAACCCAAGAAGATGAAAGCAACCGACAGAGTAGCTAAGAAAGTAAAGGAAGTGTCGAAGGCAACTGTGCCTTTTGATATCTCTACCTACAAGCCTGTAACCCACTTTAAAAGGACAATGAAGACATTAGAAAGGAAGAGATTTGACCTTGTCAAAGAACATTTTGATTCTTTCAACGAAGATGATAAGGAGCAAATCATTCAACAGGTAATCAATCATTTGTGTCATTATAGTAGATTACCTCATGATCTTGAAAATGATATCTCTAATTCTTTGTACACTATTCTTTTGAATAAATGGGAGGAAGCAGTAAAGGAGGAAAAATAAATTATTGATGAGATATTTGTACAATATTTTCAAAATTTGTCTAAGGATGAAATTAGTGCTTTAGTTGATCAGTACAAAATTCAATTTTCTTTCAAAGAAAGAAGATTGAAGCTATTTAATGGAAAGAGGCCAATTATTGAGATTGAGACTCATCAAATAGCCTGTGATATCAAATGGATGGAAGAGCTCATACAATACTCTAAAGATGAGGAAGATATTGCTAATTGACCTGACATGGATGAAGAAGAGATTGTACAAGTTGACGAGGTATATCCTGTCAAGAAGAAGGATGACACCATTATTCATGTTGTTGATGATGTTCAGGAAACAATTGATCTATCTAGAGACATCACTACACCAGATATGGAGCCACCTGAAATCACTGACTTATAGGATATTGTAGTTGAGAAACTGACAACTCAACCAAAAGTAGATAATCCACTAGGAAAAGAACAATCTAAGAAACCCCAATCTCCACCGGTTCTACAAGATACTCAGAAGGAATCTAATAAGAATGTTGACATACAGACTTCTGAATAGGAAATAGGGAAAAATCAAGAGAAAACAATCATTAAGATAACATCTTCTGAACCAGCAAAAACATCAGTCACTCAGTAGATAGATGAAGATGATGATGATTCATTAGGCATCTCAAGGCCTATCAATGTTGACAACATGAGTGCATCAGAAATGATGAATATTGCAAATGTTATGCAATCTAGAGAGCACAAAAAGAGACTCAAGAAGCAAAGGATTGAAGAAAAAATTGTTCAGAAAGCAACAGACATTTTGACAAATTTGCTACTAGAAACTTCTACAGCACATGTGTCAACCCCTATTAGCAATCTTGGTCAATTAGTCACTAATGCATCTGACAAACTCACGTCACTTGAAGAAGTAGCCCATGCATATGTAGAAAAGAGTTATAGGAAAAAGAGTGGTGAGCAGATCATGAAGGAAATTGATATCGGCAAATTGGCTCTATCACATAATAAATATTTATTAGGAAAAGCTACCGAAACAGGAAGAAAATATCTTTCTTCTACCTCTAATGTTTCATTCTTTTATTCTGATATCACAAAAAGGTGAACAGAAACAGAGCAAGAGCTAGAAAAGATATGCAATGCATATGTCCCACTTCAGGACTCTATATTTGCTTTTATAAAATCTGTAGATGATTTGCACAATAGATTGGATACTTATGATCATGAGAAAGAAAAGAGACTCCAGTCACTAAGGGAATTGAAGAGTCAACTTACAACACAAGTGGACATTCTACAAAGAACCTACACTAATATTGAAGCTATTTTAGCTACCCCAGAAACCTATTCACTGGATTCCATGGAAGAGTTCAATACACATATTATGTCTACACTTGAGTACACTGAGAATGTGCTAGAGACATGGAAAAATGCCATATCACAGTTGAAGAAGAACTTAAATGTTATTTTCATGAGACTAGCTTATGCATGAATCTTGATTCAGTTTTTCAGGTTGTTGTTGCATATGTTGAACACTTTGATACAAATTCTCTCTCTCTCTCTCTCTCTCTCTCTCTCTCTCTCTCTCTCTCTCTCTCTCTCTCTCTCTCTCTCTCTCTCTCTCTCTCTCTCTCTCTCTCTATATATATATATATATATATATATATATATATGTATGTATGTGTGTTTCTGAAAATTTTGTATAATGTATGCATTAAGGGGGAGCATGTGTATATGTGAAAAAAAAATTTGTATGCACACTTAGAGGTATTACTATAAAATTTTCTAAGTGTTGTCATCAATGCCAAAGGGGGAGATTGTTGGCTTGATGATGATTGTAATGAATTCATCATCTGTTCTCATTGATGAAACACATACACACACATATGTTTATATTGTCTACCAGTGTAACTTCAAGTTGTTTACACTACAACCAGTATACTAAAGGTTTATTTCTAACTGGTACTTGGCGACAACCGGTATATGAATGAAGATAACCACTTGGTTATATATGTCTCAACATCAACATGAAGATCTAGCAGAGACTATCTCAGAAGTGTCAAGGACAAGCGATTTAACTCTAACCGGTATTTGGTGTTCCAACCGGTACTCGTAGATTTTGTGATGAGTTATTCCCACTGATAATTTTTGGTGGTATTTTTGTGATGAGTTATGCTCACTTGACCAGATACGCTGCACCTAGTAAATTGTGTTATGATTTCTTGAGGCCGACATGAAATCTAAATGTCTATATATTAACATCACAATTAGTTATTTTAATTAGAGCTCATTGCTCAAAATACAATGACCCAAAAGGCTCAAAACCTTAGGGAAGGTTCACTACCTTACAATAATGTTTGGACTACAATCCGGATTAAATGAACTGCAAAGATAGCATCTGCTAATGCTTGATGACAATTTTGGTTAAGCTCATTTGTCTACTCTGCAATAATCTCTACTCAATACATCATATCTAAGGATAAAATCTCTTAGGCGTACATACACCACTCTTTGATAATGCAAACACCACATTGACACCTAAAATACATGAATATAACACCTATTTATACAATTCATCAACCTTGACTACAAGGTCAACCAAACCCTCAACCCTCAACTACAAAATTACATCATACGATACATAAATCAACCACTGAACCAATAAAAGGCCATACATGGCATAGCTCGGACCTAAAATTAAATCTCCAAACATGCATCACCACTGAAAATCTCGCCAAGATCAACCGCAACACACTACGCCACCAAAAATATCGCATAACATGAAGAATATCATCGAATCAACAAAATCACCAATATTGTGCATAAGGATCAATGTGGACCATGAAAAAAAATAGGAAATGATCAGGAAATACCAACAAGAACATTAGAACCATCTACAATAGTTGCACCAACACCACTTAATCAAATGTTCATCGATCAACATGCTAACACTCAAGAACACTTAACAACAACAATTTGGACTAGAAAGATACCTTGTGGAGCACCAAATCATGAACCATTTGAAATGTAGCTACACATGAACATCCAAAACATTCTCCCAAAATGGTAACCAAGGATATTATCATACCGGAGTACAATGAATCAAATACCAAATTATGCTAGCCACATAACACAAAAGAATAGTCTTCATACCAGAATCCATAACTCAACCAAATCGCCACATAGAATCAATAAAGAATGAGGTAGAGATACTAGAGATGCCAAAAATCCTCAACAACAAACCAAATCAAATCAATTCTCTGCAATCACCGGAACACCAAACACAAGAATATGTTGACATCAATGACAACAACATATCCTAGCAATAGCAATATCCAACAAGAGGCCCATAATTTTGATAACAAAATTTTTTTTGAATGTAAAAAAATCAACATTATTGTAATGCTCGTCCCACATGTACATCCAACATTGGATGGAAAATCTCTAATTATTATTATTATCAATCATAGTAACCTTGAGGGATTTATCCCATCAATTTCTTCCTTCATATAACAAAAGGTGACATAATAAAGAATAAAATATGAATATAATAACCCTATCATTCCTTTGGATTTCCATCAATCCTTTATGTATCTTATCTAAGAGATAAGTAAAATAAATAAATTCTAGATTCACCATTGGATTTTGAATATCCATGCCTATAAACATGATTTCAACTGGCATTCCATCACTTTAATCTTATCCTAAGACCTCAAAGAAATATTAGTAGGTTTTGACAAAATAATCCTCAAATGTAGTAATTAGAAAGGGCCCACTCTCATTCAGAGGGATGGGGACAAAATTTTTTGTTATATCTCTTAATTTTATGCCTAAGGATAGTTGCATATTTGAGAGTAATTTTTTGGATGTGATATTCCTCCTTGAAATGATCAAAATCAATTGCCTTGTTTGCTACCTTGTTTAACATGAATGCATTTGCAATATTCAGTATAGAGATGGTGGCCATCTCTTTTCAATCCAAGATAAATCTGATCATTCTGAAATTAGGGTCATATGATCATGCAAGTAACTATAATGATCAAGGGTACCATAACTTCCGTATAAAGCAAATAATGAGTTAATTGAAGAAAATACTACTTGGTACTATTGAATCTACTGAAGGATCCCACAACAAAGAATCTTGAAATGTACAAATAATTTATGGATAAGAAAAATAAGTAGGAGCCAAAAGAGTACCTTGAGAAGAATAAGTAGAAATTATAAGTGAAATGGACTACACTAAGGATTACTAATTGTAAAAAAAAAATTGGATTCGCTATTAATAGAGGAAGTCAAAGAAATACAAATGCAATAACTAGATAGAGTGAAAACTATGTCTACTATTACAACAATTTTCTCATGTCAAGCTTCAAGGAGATATATTTTAAAGGGGGAGGTAATATTAGAACTTGTAGTCCTAAGTTTATCACTTCTTAATTAATTACTTTGTATTAAGTTTTATAACAATAAAATAACATGACACAAATGCTTTGTAAGTCCTCCCATTTGTTAAATTTGTCTATCTCACATGCTTTAGAAATAGTAGTTAATTTGGGTAGAATTAGTATAGATAAAAAAATTGATTGAAGAATAGATTATCCATGAATTATATTGCTTCAAGAGACCCAACTATATATTATAATACGAAACTATCATTTCAATGCAATATTATTCTTGTGTTTCTATCTACAACAAATATATTTTTATTGTATTATTTGACTAATCTCTTACACAAAGATTTTGTACCATTATACTTGTTGCCACTCCCAAACATCACACAAGATATGTACTTATTAAAATAACAACAATAAATAAATATAATACTTCATTATCTTGTATGCTTATATTAAAATTAAAAAAAACTATGCAGTTTTATATCTTTTATATTGATGTTAGCGTACAAAATTATTCAATACTTATTCCTATTAAAAAATAAACATCCTACACTGCCAAATATATCCAATACCATAAAAGGAATTGAACAAAATTGAAAATCACAACTAAATCCCTAAAATATAAATCTTCTTAAATTAATAATAATTTAAAAGATTGTTTTCTCATAATAAATTTTTTCTATATTCCCTCAATATAAAAAGGCCAAAAAAACAACAACTGTCAATAATGTATTTGGGTGATTTGACATTGTACTGGAGTATTCTTGATTACAAAATATTGCTATAAAAGGGAAGAATCTTTGACTAATAAACAAATGCGACAAAGCTGTAAAATTAAACATTTCCCAAATCGCTAAGACGCCTGGCTCGTCTTTTCATTGCACTCTGAATTTCTCTGCAATGCCAGACTGCAACTGTAACAGCGTACGCTACCCGCTGCATGCGCGAGGGGACTCAGTTTCTGTATCTTTGCCTGCCCATACTTTCACAATTTTTTATTTGAATTTGGCTTTTTAAGTCCATGATGTGTACTGCATTACAGTTCCCTGAAAGCATTGCTCAGTGCCGGGAATCTTAATACGTGTTAAACTCCCCATGTTAAAAATTATAACTAGAAGGTTAAAAGCTTTCTTAAGAGAAGAGGAGGCCGAATTAGGGTTTGAAGCTTGATTCAATGTAGAAAATTTCAACTGCAGACTGTAAAGATTCAGAATCGGATCGTACAGCACGCTCCGCCTGCTCAAGCCGATTCTGCCGAGCTCAATTTTGTCCAGTTTAGACCATCATTGCGAAAGATTTGAAGGATTTTTAGTTCAGGAGTCAGCTGAAATACTTGAAGGTATGATAACGAGTTCTTCACGCGCGAAAGATAAGAATTTCTGCCGAAGAAAGATAGAAATTGAAGAAGAATTTGTTAGTTTTTTTCGCCTCAAGCTCTCAAAAGTCGGAAAAGATAGAAATTTCATAAATTAAAGAAGAATTTTGTCAGCATTTTTCGCCTCCAGCTCTAAAGAAGTGGAAATCACAGAAATTTCATAATTTGAAGAAGAATTTGTTAGCTTTTTTCCTCTCCAGCTCTCAAAAAGGCCGAAAAAGATAGAAGTTTCATAAATTGAAGAAGAATTTGTTAGCATTTTTCGTCTGGAGCTCTCAAAAGTCGGGAAAAGTAGAAATTTCATAAATTGGCAAGAATTTGTTAGCATTTTTCTTCTCCAACTCTGAAAAAGTCCGAAAAAGTTAGAAATTTCAAGAAAAATTTGTCAGCATTTTTCGCCTGGAGCTCTCAAAAGTCTATGAAAGCTTGAAATTCTATAGTTTTTGCCGAATATAATGAGCACTCCTGCGGATCTTCCATTTGTAGATGTCCCGACAGCAAGGGAAGTAGGGCAAAATGAGCCTGCGTGTATATTCAACTACTACGGTTTTGCACTCCTCTGCTTGGCTGCTGTACTCTTATTTCTTCCTTTAATATTGCCTGCGTTGCCTCCTCCTCCTTTTGTACTGTTACTGGTTCCTGTTAGTATACTTCTGGTGCTCATTATATTAGCTTTCAGGCCATTTAATGTTGCCGATATGGTAGCATCTTCTGATTAAATAACCAGTGAAACTTGAACAGCCTTTTGTTGTTTGCTTCTAATTATTTCGTTTCTCTTCCTGGGCAGAACAGACAGTTCACAAGATAATCGTTCAAAGATTTATATATGTTTCAGTGATTATTTAGATTTTCTTCAGGCAGAATATCCTGTGTCTCAGATTCTTCTCAAGATTATCATTCAAAGATTAGTCTATGATTCAGTGATTTACAGCACAGGTAAGAGATTTTTCTCGGCACAATGCATCTGTAATAGAAGTTTGATAGATTCAATGTGTAGGAGGATAGCAGAGCCCAATTAGTTCTGGAAAATACAATGTAAAAATGTTCCATAGCATTGGTGTACTGGATATTTCTGGTTTTATTTCAGCTTTTAGAAGTTCGGAGGATAGAGAAGATGAATATGTTATTGCCTATTGGAGGAAATGTACCTTGAACAGTTTTAAGCTATACGGACAAAAGGGTTATAATATTGTTTCAAGATTTGACATGTTGCCAAAGAATTTACATTGGGTGTCAAAAGGACCAACAACATATACATTTTATATGGTTAATTTAGGTTCAGTAATTGAATGTAAATAATTTGGTATAAAGCAGGTTAGATTAAATAATGATAGTTGAGAATGATGAATTGGATAATTGTAAGAGCTATCTGATATATATTTTTTATTACTTTGTCCTTTAAAAGTGCGATCTCTTTTATTAATGAATTATTTTAAATCTTATAATAAATTTATGTTTAATTATAATTGAGTTTATAGTTCAAACTCAAGTTCACAATTATAGATTCATCCTTTATTTCTAGATTTAACTTTACAAAATGTTTAATTTCATTCTATACTTTGCATGACTAATTTTCATT